>NC_090265.1:1795307018-1796557018 GCF_040414725.1 Anabrus simplex | reverse complement strand
TGATTCGATCTATCCATCTCGCCTTCAGCATTCTTCTGTAACACCACATTTCTATTCTCTTTCTTTCTTTCTGAGCTGGTTATCGTCCATGTTTCACTTCCATACTCCAGATAAAAGTCTTCAAAAACATCTTTCTAATTCCTATATCAATGTTCGAGGTGAACAAATTTAGTTTCTTAAGAAAGCTCTTCCTTGCTTGTGCTAGTCCTTACTTCTGACATCGTTAGTTATTTTACTACCCAAGTAACAATAGTTATCTACTTCCCTTAAGACTTAATTTCCTAATGTAATATTTCCTGCATCACCTGACTTTGTTAGACCACACTTTTATTTTGGGTTTATTCATGTTCATCTTGTATTCCTTCTCTAAGACTCTGTCCATACCATTCAGCAATTTCTCCACAGATTTTGCAGAGTCAGATATAATAACAATATCATCTTCAATCTCAGGGTTTTGATTTCCTCTCCTTGAACTTTGATATCCTTTCCAAATTACTCTTTGATTTCCTTTCTTGCCTGTTCTATGTAAACATTGAAAAGGAGAGGGGACATACTGCAGCCTTGCCTCACTCCTTTCTGGACTGCTGCTTCTTTTTGAAAGCCCTCAATTCTTATCACTGCGGACTGATTTTTGTTTAGATTGTAGGTAATTCTCCTTTCTCGGTATCTGATCCCGATCACCTCCAGAATCTCAAACAGCTTTGTCCGATCAGCATTATCGAATGCCTTTTCTAGTTTTACGAAAGCCATGCACGTTGGCTTGTCTTTCTTAATTCGGTCCTCTAAGATCAGACGTAAAGTCAGGATTGCTTCACGTGTTCCCACATTTCTTCTGAATTTAAATTGATCTTCTCCCAACTAGTTTCAACTTGTCTTTCCATTCTTCTGTAAATAATACGCGTTAAAATTTTACAGGCGTGAGTTACTAAACTAATGGTGCGGTAGTTTTCACCCTTGTCAGCAGCGGCTTTCTTGGGAATAGGTGTAACAACATTTTGCCGAAAATCAGATGGCACTTCTCGTGTATCATACATCTTACAGACTTGTTTGATTGTTGTTCAAAGGGGCCTAACATCTAGGTCAGCGGCCCCATCTTGCAGACTATACGGAATAATCTCCCCATGCTGGTTTCTCCTAAGGCAGTCAGTAATTCTGAGGGTATGTTATCAATTCCCGGTGCCTTGTTCCCACTTAGGTCTCTCAAGGCTCTGTGGAATTCTGATCTCAAAACTGGGTCTCCCATGTCATCAGCATTAACTGCCTCTTCGTGTTCCAGAACACTATCATCTACTTCTTTACCTTGATACAACAGTTGGATATGTTCTTGCCATCTTTCTGACTTGTCTTCTTTCCCTAGAAGTGGTTTTCCATCTGAGCTTTTAATATTCATACACCTACTTCCTTTCTTTAAGGGATTCATTGAGTTTCATGCAGCATCTACCTTTCTCAGGACCATACAACCTTCAGCATCCTTGCACTTGTCTTTCAGCCATTCTTCCTTAGCTGTCCTGCACTTTTTGTCTACTTCATTCTTTATTCGCCTGTATTCCTTTCTGCCCACCTCATTTTTTGCATTCTTGTACTTTCGTCGTTCATCAATCAGGTCTAGTATCTCTCGAGTTATCCATTGTTTCTTAGGTGATATTTTCTTTCTTCCTAACTTTTCTTCAGCAGCCTTACTGATCTCAGTCTTCACGGCTGACCATACTTCCTCTACTGTGTTTCCTTCAGCCTTTTCATTTAGCCCCTGCGTTACATATTCCTTGAAACAATCCCTCACACTATTTCTTTCAACTTGTCTAGAGCCCATCTACTTGCAATCCTTCCTGTCTTCAACTTCTTCAACTTCAGATGGTATTTCATGACCAACTGGTTGTGGTCAGAGTCCACGTTTGCTCCTGGGAAAGCCTTGCAATCCAACACCTGGTTTCTAACTCTCTGCCTAATCATAATGAAATCCAGTGGCGTGCGGTGAACACATTCATTACGCCAACTGCAAAAAAAGTTTTTTAAATATAAACAATCGCAGCCCCACTACACTCTCTAAAGTCAACATTACCATTTTATAAGGCTGCATTTTTCGTGGAAAGGTCTACCTTAGAAAAATCTTTCCAGAATATTTTCAACCACACGCTCGCACATACTTCCAAATTGATATTCACGGCACTGACGACACCATCATAACTTAATCTACAGCAGAGTTTAAACAATGTACTTTCAGTTTCATCCGGTGCTTCGTGATAGTACAGTCATGGTTTTCCCAAGAATACTCTGGGACTATCTATTTGTTTTTTACTTAAAAAGCGTAATCTAAACTAATCAGCAAAAGTTAACTGCTATTTTACCGTCGTTGAAGTTTTATAGTTTCACTCGCATACTGAGTGTGCGTGCATCAACGACGAACGAGGGAAATTATTTGTCAGGATGTGTAACACACGTTATATTCATGAAGAATGCCACAGAACTCCCGAAATCTTCACCTATAATCCAACAGGAACACTACAAAATTCAATATATACCACCATGACAGACAACCATTCGCGTTTAACTCTGTGTTCATGCTGGGCAACCTGCGCCTATCGGAGCACATACTCTACACGTACTATAAATGAATTGCTCGAAGAAAAAAAACTGTATACATGCCGAAACCCAAGACTAAAATAAATTCTTCTGCATTACAATTGATTTAATATATGTACTGGCTATATTGTTACTACCAAGACGATGTGAAAGTGGCTATGCTGTTAAGATGTTGATATTTTTCTTGCAGTCTCTAGTGTGTGGCGCGGAAGACTTCAAGTGTAAAGTATTAAAACTAACACCCGTTACCTAAGCTAGCTGGCCTGTCGCCGTAAATTGCTGTCGGGGGAGGGGCCACAGCTTCGCCTCGAGGAAGCTGCCAGTGCATACGTCACCCAAGCGACCTTAAATTTTGTTGGAGGTAGCTCTCTATCGCGCCGGCAAGGAAACCCAGGTCGCTAGAGAAGTTGAACTGCGGTAGTGCGAGCGGGTTGTCGAGACAGCTGTACTTGGCTTGGCTTAGTTGTTCGCAATTTTTTAAACATTATAAAAAGCGTTCTAAGGAATAATTAGGTAACGTTAATTCAATGTTCTTTACCCCAGCAGCGCTGGGGTAGATGGGGTTCAGTGCACGCCACTGATGACATCTATTTGATACCTTCCAGTGTCTCCAGGTCTCGTCCATGTATACAGCCGTCGTTCGTAGTGTTTGAACCAAGTATTGGCAAGGACTAAATTGTGATCCGTGCAGAATTTAACCAGCCGGCTTCCTCTTTCATTCCTTTCTCCCAATCCGAATTCTCCTACTGTGTTATCTTCTCTTCCTTGGCCTAACATTGCGTTCCGGTCACCCCTCACAATTTGATCCTCATCACCTTTTACATACCGGTACTGTATTAAATCTTCATGCATTCTTTCGATTTCTTCATCATTCGCTTAACTAGTAGGAATATAGACCTGCACTATATTGGTGGGCATTGGCTTGGTGTCTGTCGTGACCACAATAATCCTTTCACTATGCTGGTCATAGTAGCTTACCCTCTGCCCTATTTTCTTATTCATTAATAAACCTACTGTACTCCTGCATTTCCCCTGTTTGATTTTATGTTGATAATTCTGTGGTCTCCTGACCAATATTCCTGCCAATGTTCCTCACTTATACCAACTACATCTAACTTTAGTCTATCCATCTCTCTTTTTAGATTCTCTAACCTACCACAGCGATTCAAATTCTAACATTCCACGCTCCGACTCGCAGAATGTCAGTCTCCATCTTCCTGATGATTGTCCCCTCTCATGTAATCCCCCCCGGAGATCCGAATGGGGGACTATTTTATCTACGGAATATTTTACCCGGGAGGAAGCCATCATCAGTACATCATTCATACAGAGTGAGTTGCATGTCCTCGAAAGTTAGTTACGGTTGTAGTCACCGAGCTCGATAGCTGCAGTCTCTTAAGTGCGGCCAGTATCCAGTATTCGGGAGATAGTAGGTTTGAATCCCACTGTCGGCAGCCCTGAAAATGGTTTTCCGTGGTTTCCCATTTTCACATCAGGCAAATGCTGGGGCTGTACCTTAATTAAGGCCACGGCCGCTTCCTTCCAATTCCTAGCCCTTTCTTGTCCCATCGTCGCCATAAGACCTATCTGTGTCGGTGCGACGTAAAACAACTAGCAAAAAAAAAAAAAAAAAACGGCTAAGCCATGTTAAGTATTATTACAAGACCATGTCAGTCAATCATCTAGACTGCCGCCCTTGCAACTTCCGAAAGGCTGCTACCGCCCTTTCGATGAACCATTCATTAGTCTGGTCTCTCGACAGATACCCATCCGATATGGTTGCACCTACGGCTCGGCTGTCTGCTTCACTAGGACACGCAAGCCTCCCCACCGCGGTAAGGTCACATGGTTCACAGGGGGGCTGATGTAGGGTATAAATGCATTATCTAATTACAATTTCTAGAAAACGTAATACATAAGTAGAGCCAGTCCGTGAGGGATAGGTGTGTCGTAAGACGGACACCCTGCACTCCCTTTCCAAGAGAAATGACTCAGCACGTGGGGGAAAAACGCCGCACACAATGGCGTTCAACGCTCCGGGATTCCTCGCCGGTCGTCAGTGACACATGGCCTTCTCATTATCCGATAACGCAGTGGAAGTCAATCCATTAAAAAAAATATATTAATCATGCCAATATTGCAAGAACTTTTTCACCTATCTCAGTAAAATCACGTAGTCAGACCGGCTGCTCATTCTGATTCGTTAGAAAATGGGATCTTGCCCATCGTGCAACATTATAGCTATATCTTTTTAACTTCAAATTGACAAGAAATATATTCAAACTGAAGTAAAACACACCAACTTTGGAACTAAACACACCGAGTGGAGTGCGAGCGGTGTCAGCTTGCATTCGGGAGATAGTGGGTTTGTGATTTCCCATTTTCACACCAGGAAAATCCTGGGACTGTACTTTAATTAAGGCTTCCTTCCCACTCCTAACCCTCCCCTATCCCATCCTTGCCATAAGACCTATCTGTGTCGGTGCGAGAGAAAGCAACTTGTAAAAATGTGATAAGAGATCTTTTACGTGGCGACATCACATGGGCTTGCAGGGAACCACATGATATGTGTATATTTTTACTCCGTGACTTTTGACACAACATCAATTGACTATTCCTTGACATGAGACACTCATCTGTGGTCTTGAACTAGGAACACAAGAGTTCGTCATTTATGTGTGTAAAATTATATTTTAGTACAGTGTAAGTTCGGAGCTGTGGTTGTGTTATTAAGCTGTATCGGTGACCCCGCCGCGATTGAGAAGCTGACGTGTTCGTGCCATCGTGTGCTCACCGCATCGGTGCCTTAAAATAGACAAGATGCCTACACCGGATGAAACATTCCAGGACAAAGATGCAGCTGTGGACAATGAAACGCACACGGCAAGCATTAAACTACCTCCTTTCTGGGTGGAGAAGCCCGAAATATGGTTTAGCCAAGTGGAAGCTCAATTCAGGATATGTAAGGTTAATTATTTGATTGCTAACCTCGAACAGAGATATCTCGAAAACGTATGGGACATTATTCCCAGCGAGACCGCGGCTAACAAATATACGGCTGCTAAAACTCGACTTCTTGCTATTTTAAAGAAAGTGACGATCGACAACTTAAGAAAGTTTTGACTGGTATTGAATTGGGAGACAGGAAACCTAGTCAATTGTGGTGAAAAATGTAGTCCCTAGCTGGTGTAGACATTTAAGATAGTTCTAAAAACTCTTTGGCTCGATAGCTGCAGTCACTTAAGTGCGGCCAGTATCCAGTAATCGGGAGATAGTAGGTTCGAGCCCCACTGTCGGCAGCCCTGAAGATGGTTTTCCGTGGTTTCCCATTTTCACACCAGGCAAATGCCGGGGCTGTACCTTGATTAAGGCCACGGCCGCTTCCTTCCAATTCCTGGGCCTTTCCTGTCCCATCGTTGCCATAAGACATGTCTGTGTCGGTGGGACGTAAAGCAAAAAAAAAAAAACCTCTTTGGCTCGATAAGTTGCACATCAAAAATCCAACTCCATCTGCCGGTCTTGAACCCCTTGTCTTGGGATTCGGAGACTGACCGTGTACCACCAATGCACGGAGGGAACTAACCCACAGGTGGAATATCAAAAGAAATCTTGACAATCTGATATAAAAGTGTATAGGAAATCGGAGCTAACGGCGGTATTACTCAACCGATACCTTGTCAAGTACGTCACAAGTACTTGCCGCAGTCTAAGGCCACTTTTCTCATGACCCCAGAACAATGGCCTTCTCAGACTTAGTCTTGACACCATTTAAATAATAATCTATGCTGTTATTAAATACCCCGACGTGACGTCAAAACAGGTCGTGTATAGCGGCCTGCCTCGTCCGCATTGTCATCACGGCATGACCCGTCCGCGTGGGCAAGCACCGGCCTGAGCTGGAGTGCTCAGTAGCCTCGTGTCGCTACATTACTGGCACGTAAAAGAACTCATGCGGAACAAAATCTCCTCGTCTCTATAAACAGCGCTTCCTCTGTCATTGCTTCCAGACTCCATCTGTGATATCCGATCTCCCTTGGTCAATTGTTGTTCTTTTCAACCCCCAAGGGTTTTCGAAGTTTATCAGGTCTTTCACCTCGACGCCCTTTTTCTTGCCGGTATCTTCATTTTCCGAAGTGTTATATAGGCTACAGAATGATTGCCTAGCTGTACTTCCTCTTACCACTATAACCATTATAACTATTATTATTATTATTATTATTATTATTATTATTATTATTATTATTATTATTATTATTATTAATGAGAGTGGATCAACGATGCACGCTACGTAAGTGGTCATCAAGAATGTACATATTAACAACAATAAAAATAATAATAGCTGCCTCTGTGGATCAGTGGCAGAGTGTCGGCCTCCGGATCCCAAGATAGCGGGTTCAAACCCAGCAGAGGTAGTCGGATCTTTGAAGGGCGGAAAAAGTCAAGTCGACACTTCATGCCGTACGAAGTCAGCCTGTAAAAGATCTCTGGAGACACATTTGGTGTTTATCCGAGAAAATTAATCAAATCTCAGCCACCACAGACGCCCAAGAGAGTTTCCCCTTCCTCGGTCTGCCATCTAGTAGGCCTAGAGTAAAACGGAACGTCGAAATTGACGAGCAGACAGCAAAATGGCATCAAATTGAAATGTCTGCACACGGTAGCTGAGGCCATACGGTAATAATAATAATAATAATAATAATAATAATAATAATAATAATAATAATAATAATAATAATACACAATTTAAACACAGGAATGGCTATCACAGCACCAGTGATGGAGTTTATATTCTTTGATTCACTTGTACTGATGGGCCTACAATTTGATGTGTTCATTGATTTGCAAAGCGCTATGTGAATGAGAAATGAGACGTTTGGAAACGTTTTGAGCATATCATCACATAGGATATACGCAAAACTATACGAAAAGGTATATAATTCAGTTTTGATCACTGGAAGACATTATACATTTTGATTAGTTGCACCTCGTTTATTCTGAATTGTCAGCTTTTGTTTACATTTATTTTGACAACAAGTTTTCAAGTTATCTGTCCCCACCACTGGGTGAGCGGCTCAAATGGTAAAGCCTTACGTTCAATTACGTCAGCCTCACATGTTACAAATCTCATGTATTGAAATGTACTTATACTAGATTATACATTCCACCTGTTCAATACATAAGAGTTTTTATTTAAATTCAAGAAATAGTTCTTAACATATTAGATACAGGGACATGTTTCACCCATAATGAGGGCATCATCAGCCAAAAAAATCTCACACCTGAAAGAAAGATAGATCAGGGTCCCGATCACTCTTAGAAACATGAACAAGAGGATACTGTTTTAGGTACAAATGTGTATAAAATGACTAGCAAGTTACAAGCACTCCTATGATAAAGTCCCACAATCAATCCTTATTGTAGATCTCAACGAATGTCTTGCTTTTAAAAATGTGGTAACAAGAAGATAGTTGAAAGTTCGAAAAGAACACGTAAATTGCTGCGCTGAAATGAAATCTGGTAAATATGGCACCTTATTCTGGAGACGGCGTAACGAGCTTGTAATAGCTTAATATTTAGGATAAAAGTCACCCTTGGTGGTAGTTAAATTTAAATCCAAAGTTGAAGTTGAAAAGATAAGACGACAAACTTCTTGAAGCACTTAAGAGCGAGGACAAGTGTTCGTCAGAAACGTAGCTGTATTTATAATTAGCTGGTAGACGTGGTTGTAGCTTTTAAAAGTCGAAAGAAAAAAAATATTTTTTAGGCTGATGATGCCCTCATTATGGATGAAACATGTCCTTATATCTAATATATTAAGAACTATTTATTAAATGTAAATAAGAAACTCTTATGCATTGAACAGGTGGAATTTATAATCTAGTATTATTATTTGGCTATACGTCAGCCTTTTCAATGAATGTATCGGCACTTTACAGCACCTCGCCGACTCCGAAAACTGTAAACGTAGCTAATTGGAGGTAAAATCAATAATGTTGTTACTATTCATTTCTCGCTGTTAAGTACTGTACAGGTGCAGGTCGCAGACTCTACTTAACCTGCCCTAGCTCTTAGCTTTCCCTCTGTCGCCGAAAGCCTTACTGCGTTAAAATTCCTCGTATCCGTTGCATCTCTTTAAAGGTTATTCACCGTCTTCAAGAGGATTAAAAGTTACTTAAGGAGAGTTCTGTGTAAGTGACCTCAGAATGTTAGGTCTTAACAATGCCGAGACCTCGACTTCAGACTGCTACTGTAAGCACTAATAGACTAAGGGCCGATTGCAGGGACGATTTGATACTAGTTTTAAGCCTTAAACAATATCTACCGTACCTGAACAACGTCTAAGTCACGCACGTTGTTCCATTACAGTATTATTGGACCTTTACTTTTTCTTATATGTATAAATGATATGAATGGAAATTCTAAGTTCCCATGGAGGGAATTAGATATTTGAGATATTTGATATTGAACCCTTGAACTTACCATTCCATCGTTGGTCGGCCACGGCTGCTACAGTAGAACAATTTAGAACTCTTAAATCTTGGGTCGTTGCGGGAATAAATTCGGTCACGATCTTAACCAAACGATGGGGTTCAGAAGAAAGCCTAACTACTTGAAATGAGGAGCAAAAATGTGCTTACTAACTTTTATTAAACTGAAATAGCACGATAACATAATTAATTTAATATGCATTCTTGCCACAAAAATAAAACAAAATTAAATTATTGACTTTGAATGTTCCAAACACAGTCACATTACATAACGTCACTTCGTTTCTTCAAATGTCGAAGAGTTGCTTCGGAGAAGCTAATATTTTAGTGGACAGCGAAACTGAAAAACTGAAAAAGGGAAGACCTGAAAACCGGGCGCCTATTTTTCCAAACAAGAACTGAGAGTTAATCCACACGATCCGTGGAAAATCTGACTTTCAACCATTAGAACGCCTGATTTTCTCTTAATTAAGGTTATCCACCAGTCAAATACCCTTCACGGATACGGAAACATCCGCCGAATGGACCCTTAATCGAACCAAACTGACTATCAGTTGCTTTGGATAGGTTGCGAAATATTATGGGAAAGCATGGTGTTCACTACAAGTTAATGGCATCATTCACAATTGACATAAAATTCCACCATGTATTTGTCATTCATGACACCCTTAAGTGATAAGTTAATCCCGATGCTAACTGTGCATCACCCCAAACAACTGTTCGGAAGGAACCAACAACCACATGATCCGGGAGGATCTTACGTTAAGTCGTTCTAAAGGAACAAAACTGCGAAATGCAGGAAACACTTACTAGTCATGCATTTAGAAGAAATGCCAAACACTGAAGTTAATCAAAAAGTGAAAAGTCACTTGAAAATATTATTATTGAACCGATTTTCAGGTTAGAAATGGGTTTGTTATACTTAATAAAATTTACCAGTCCACGCTAAAATTTACTACAGTTTTAAGGAATTCTTTCCCTTGACAACAATGCTACCAGTACAGATCTCTCTATTTACTGTCTGTCCCAACACACTACTGGTAAAGTGAATACTTACTTACTATGAATAAGAATGAAAATATGACAAGGTGAAAATAAAATAAAATACTGGCTGACGAATCGAAACCGCATTCGCAACTCAAGTCTCATTCTAAAACACTGAGTGTCAATATGCACACTATCAAACGAAAAACAATGAAGTTCGTACAAATAAATTAACATCTCAAAGTCATACAGCTTAACACGCACGAAGAAACACAGTAAAAATATTTAATCTAGATCGGGTCGATGTCCCGCACTTGGACAGCCCTCATTTATCAGCAACAGTCCCGTTGTCTCAATGAGAGCTTCGCATAGACCCTCTACAATAAATCATATCGTACTGTAACTGCTACCTTCCCCCAGGCCACTTCCACAAAAGAACAAACAAAAGAGAACATCTAAACCGAGACTTGAGCATGTACAGCTACCATCCCAGACCTATCGTCGGGCTCACTTGAAATCTGTACACCCTAAACCTAATCAGTATATACATGATGCCTTCCAAGTCCTATCGTCGGGCGTGACCTAGGACGTCTCATCACCAATGACTCCAAGAATAAACACGTGACGTCCTAAATCTATCGTTGGGCGTCAAAGTGGATCGCACCACGTCTCCCTTAACATATCAGGCGAACCGCAATTTCCAACAAACTCCAACAGTAACACTGAATCTGGTCAGACAAAAAAAATACGCACGACGGAACTACGTCTCTTATCAAAAAGAATACAAGTCGAAACACGGTAAGTGCCTACCTCTCGAAAAAAATACAAGTGTCTACCTCATCATAATATGTGAACTCAAAAATAAATAGACGTGACGAACGATTCTCCACCTCGAACACAATCTCAGCCTGTGCACTGAAGTGTCAGGGCTGCCAATGAAAATTCCCAACACACGTTTCCCTTTTAGTGGATGCCTTCAAAATAATAATCATCACCATCACATTCGAAATTCTCAGATCGCCTATCATCAATTCCAACCATCTTATCCATGACCTCTCCAGTGAACAAATTAAATATAACCCAACCGTGTGTCCAAAGTGCTCTTTAATCCTGGAGGCCGTACCTTATCTTAACAAAAATCACTGGATGTTTACTACCCAGACCTTTACATTTTACTAGAGTCGTTTTCACTTGGAATCGTTCTATAAATTTACAATGCTTCACATCATAGTCGTCTCAAGTTCGGATTGATTGCGGAAAACAATACAGCCTGTTTCTAAATACTTCCTCTACAAAAATGTCTCAACACTCTTTCTCATCGCTTGATTCCAGCGGTAACGCTTCTCTCTCATCTCCACATACATATCAATTCATCGCTCTCAATCCCTTTTCCTTCAAGACCCTTTTTCATACTTCGATCCCCTGGTGAAAACGACAACATTATTAAGCACATCTCTGACTTTACTATTATTACGACTTTCGAACCTCAAAAATCCAAGAGCACACATCGACCTTTCGCAATTCAAGTATACACGATGTCTCAAAATTTCCTTCCCATTAGCGACTGTGACTCTAACAAAATTTTCTTGACATTATCTAAATATGCCTACGATCCTTGTAAAAATAACTGGTTAAATGAAATTTGACATAGAAGAATTTCCTTATCCCGCGGTAGACATTATTATTATTATTATTATTATTATTATTATTATTATTGACCAGCATTTCTGAATGCAACCGACACCTGAAATTACAATATTCGCCGCGACAAATTTACACTTATAACGTTCACAAATCCGCACTCTGAATGATATCTCATCTCAACACAAAATTTTAAGCGTCGCATTTTACCGTTCTTGACATGAAATTTACACACTGAAAATTTTCACACGCTGACCAAAATTTACAACGCCTTTCGCCTGATAATTACGAATATCACCCGACAATCATCTGGAAATTTTGTTTAGGACAGACAGTAACTAAATAACTAACTACAACATAATATAAAATAGACAGACCTGCACAATGGTGACATTCTCAGCATTCTGATTGCATCATCCCAGCAACCTCGTACTTAGCCACTCATTTTCACAAATAACATTTTCATATTTAAAAACTCACTCATCCAAACACTACCCTTCACACACACACGAGATTAAAATTACCATAAATAATGCACTTTCTTTGTAACTTGCACCACGAACTTCCCTCGTTCTGCAGTCGGCTATAACTGTCTGATGCGTCTCCCAGAGTGGTTTCTCTCCCCGTTGTTTCAACAAGAACAGGTGTTCGGCCGATAAGGGAATCGAACTATTTTGAATCGCTTCCCCCAGACCTTCTTCACTTACAAGAGTACAGGAAATGATAAAAATAAAATCTGCTGTGTATTTTTCAACCAGCCTACACCTTCCCAGTTCGTCTGCGAACGTTCACAGCTTCTCCAATTCACTTTTCTTCTTACTAAATATATGGAATTTAGCCACGAACATGTATTGAAATATTGTCGGTCAATCTGGCGCGAAATTCTAATGACGACGGGCACGAGCTCCCGCGGCTTCAAGTTCCAGATTGACACTGCAAAATCTACGGTGGGGGGTTTCTTTTATAATTTCCGGAAGGACGCTATCCCCTCTATGAGTCTCGGTGGTGTAATCTGCCAAATTTGCTTCTAATAAACCGATTTTGATAAGACTTGTCCCAGAACTCCGGACAGACTTGCACTTATGTTAGGTGTTAATTTTATAATTTTCCTTCACTCACAACAGGAGAAATAAATTGTTTCTGCCCGTGCGTTTCGCGCGTTTTCCTTCTGCCCATGACCTTGGCACGTGTAACTAGCTCGCTGTTCTCACGCTAACACACACTTAGACTTAACTGCATCTAAAATTGTCCCTGGTGTCACTACCTTTACAGAGGGTGTATGAATAATTTTGCTTATTTATTTCTTCCTTTACTATATTGTCAAAATCCCTCGTTGTGCAGAATTCATTAATTTAGAAAATTGTCGGGCACTCGAGTTCCACCGAGGTGTCCCGGCAATCCACGAGCTCGCCTTGCGGGAACCTTCCCACGCAACATCGGGCTCTTGGGAGCGCAAAATGGCTGCCCTCAAACATACAGTAGTTTCTGAATACCAAATAAATATTTGAGAAAAATAAAAATTTTTCTCACCGTAGAATTATGGGTTCATAATCCACCTACAACAACGAAATGTTTACCCAGAAAGGGGAAATATTTAAACAGATATATTCCTTCAAAATTCTAAAGTATACATGGGAATTTTGATACAGATGAACCATGATTCTACGTAAAATTTCCCAGCCGATCTCACTCTTGACGTAGGGCTCTGTTACTTTCACGTATTTCCCTGTTTTCTTCTTCCAACAATAGGATTGCGTTACAGATATCATCAACAAAGTCTTCTCTTAAGAATGAACATTGTAAACATTCAGCGTCTTCCTCTTCTTTACTCCCACTGCTTGCCTGTCCTTGGAGTTGTGCCTCGACCTGTCTTCCTCTCGACGTGACGATCATGTTTACGGGTTGTACTTCTTCTTCTTCTTCTTCTTCGGTGACCATTTCCCCAGCTGGTAAGGCTGCGTCATCCTGTAGTGGAATTCTTTCTTCGGCTCTATGATAAACCTTTAAGTTGGCTGCATTGAATATAGCTTCGCTGCTGCCATCCAGACTCTGAATTCTGTAGGAATTGTTCCTGAAACTTTTGACCACCTTGAAAGGCCCAACATATAAGGGAGCAAATTTAGCATAGATGTTTTCCTGCGGTTTTGACATCATGGGTCTCCTAACAAGCACCAATTCGCCTTCCTCTAAGGGACGGTGGAATCTCCGGTTCCTCACCCTGCGCAACCTGCGGTCTGCCTGCCGACGTAGATGTTCTGCCGTACTTTGAATGCATAATTCCTGTGACGGACGGGGATCGATGGGACATTGGATGACACTATGCCAGGATCTCACAGGATACCTATTGAAGTGCACGATAGAGGGAATCCTCCCAATAGATTCGTGTACGGTGTTGTTTACACAAGTTACTATCAGGGGTAACACATCCACCCACTTGAAATGTTCTTGGGCGCAATAAATTCTACAGAATTTTGCAATTACTTGCATTACTCTTTCGCTAGGATTTCCCTCAGGATGTCTCACGCTGCTCAGGATGTGATGAATTTCCATATTCTGAAGGGCAGTTTTGAACTGTGCAGAGGTGAACTGGGGACCATGATCTGTTAGAAGGAATTTCGGCGTGCCCATTTCCGGAATGATATTGCGGGAAATACATCTCAAGACTAGCTTGGTGTTAGCTTTTTGCATGGGAAATAGAGTCGTATACTTGGAGAAAACATCAATGGTTACCAGCACGAACTTGTTCCCACGCTTTCCTTTCACGAGCGGCCCATAGATATCCATCGCGAACAACTCTTTAGGTTGCGAAGGTAAGAGAGGAATAGGCGCCTGCCTGATCAGATAAGGGTTTGCCTTGACCCGTTGGCATGTATCGCAGGTGATGATGATGTCTCTGACATTTTCCCTCAGATTTACCCAGGTAAACGTTTCTTGAATGGTTGACACAACCTTATCAATCCCTCCATGACCAATAACCCTGTGTACGTGCCAGATTAATCCCTTTCGAAGCTGCGGTGGTACCAAAATTCGGGATTTCACGTGATCGCTGTCCACGAATTTTACCAACATGTTATTCACGTACAAGTAGTTATTCGACAATTTCTGGATGGCAAAGTACCGTGGATCGTCCGCCGGAAGTGTCCCTCGGAGGAAAGAAATCATTTTTCCGCAGAACGGATCTCCCAATTGCAAGTCTCCCAGTTGTCTCAACTCTGATAGGAAATCGTGGTCTTCCTGAACTAAATCTAAGTGATTCACGACGTGTTCTTCCTCATTAGGGTTTCTGCTTAACAGGTCTGCCAAGATGTTCGATTTTCCGGAACAGTGCTCAATTTCGAAGTCAAATTGTTGTATGAACAGGGCCCACCTAGCCACTCGTTCACTAGCGACTGCTGTTTTCATTATAAAGGTCAGCGCCTTGTGGTCGGTCTTAATGATTATGTGAAAACCATAAATCATTTTCCTCCAATGTTGCAATGCCTGAACAATAGCTAACATTTCCAATTCGGTCACGCTGTATTTGACTTCGTGGGATCTCAACTTTCGGCTATAGAAGGATAAGTAATTCCTATTATGAGGCTGGTCCAAACATTCCTGATATAGGAGTGCCCCGATTCCTACGGTCGATGCATCAGTCTGTACGATAAAGGGTTTCTCGAAATCCGGATACCCTAGCTTAACGCTGTTTAGCAAGAGCTCTTTGGTCTTCCTGAAGGCCTCTTCGTGCTCGTGGCTCCATTTCCACCTGTTATTCTTATGAAGCAAGCTCTGCAGTGGGGCTACAACCTCCGTGTAATTCATGCAGTGGTCCGAAAAAAAATTGCACATTCCAAGGAATTGCCTGACATTCTTAATTTTGAGCGGTCTTGGGAACTTGTCTATGGCTTGGAGCTTCACCGGGTTCGGGCGAACTCCCTCACCATCAATGACATGGCCGAGAAATAGGACTTCCTTTTGACAAAAATGTGACTTCTTCAAGTTGATTTTGAAACCTGATGCCCTCAAATTCTCCAGTAGTTTCCTCAAATCCCTGATATTTTCCTCAAAACTGGATGAAGCTAGCAAGATGTCATCGACATACCGAGTTGTAGCGGCTTTAACTTCATCAGTTAGACATCGATCTAGGGCGCGTATGAGAGCTGCACCGGCGGTTTTCAACCCGAATGGGAGACGATTGAAGACATACGTCTGTTGGTCAAAAAGGAAGCCAGTAAACAATTTAGACTTGAGTTCCAAACCGATATGATGATATGAGGAAGTCAAATCTACGCTAATAAAACGTGATTTTCCTCTGAAACGTTTAATAACCTCTTTAATAGGAGGGGCATGGTCATGCTCGGGGACTAGGCGTTCGTTGAGGGCACGAGCGTCCAAACACACGCGCAGAGACCCGTCCGGTTTTTGAACCCCGACCAACGGATTCAAATATGGAGTGGGCTGCTTCGAGATTAGCCCGTTCTCCTCCATTTCCTTAATAATTTTTGCAGCTTGAGCATAATACTTGTCCGGTATAGGGTACGGTCTCCTCTTAAACGGTGTCCAATCCGTAACAGCTAGGGCATATGTGAAATTAGGGATTAGACCCGGTTTGGAATCGAACACAGATATAAATTCCATTAAGAGAGCTCTAAGTTTTTCCTTCTCTTCTACAGTACCAGGGCATTCCGCGACCTTTAACCCAATTAAGGCCTCGTAATCAGTGTCGACCTCAGCTTCCAAGACGTCATGTAACTCTTCATGATGAATCCCTTCGTCATCTACACTGTCAATTTCACCAGCGACTCCCTCTAATGAATTTACAAAGTCTACACATTGGGCCTCCTCTTCGCCATATTCTAATGTTCTATCTTCTCCCAATTCCTCGTTTAGTGTAATGACTTCTGCTCCCTCTTCTTTCCTGAACTTTATCTGGTTCCTGCTCAAATCAATTACTGCGTTGGTCTCACGGATAAAATCAGCCCCTAAAATTACATTGTAGTGCATTTTGGACATGACTACGAATGCATGAGCGAAAGTTGAATTTCCAATTTGTACGTCCAAATAAGTTTGTACCTTGCAAACAGCAATTTTGTCAGGAATGACCCCTCGAATTTTTACATTTGACACCGGAATAATTGGCAATTTATTTCGTTGTCTCAAATCGTCGAAAAGAGCTTGGGAGATGATGCTGATACTGGCCCCGGTATCTACCAAACTTTTGACATGAAAATTACAGATGCGGACATTTATTAAAGGCAGTTTCTTTACTTGATTGCTCTCCTGTTTCAAGTGGTCTTCCACCAAGTCATCAGAGGTAATGATCCACGAATCTATCTGTGCGACCACCCACTCATCTGACGTTTCTTCTTCAGAATCTGGGATGCAAGACTCTGAAAAACTTCCTACTGGGAATTTGAAGTTTTTTTTTTCTATCAAGAGTCGACATTGACTCTTGCTCGAAATTCGGCGCAAACGGGTTCAGACCGGAGTTTCGCTGGTCTTGCCTATGTGCCTTCTGGAATTCCAGACTTTCAGCCCCGAAACAGTCGGTGTTGACGTCCTGGCGCTGTATAGCCCCCTGCCATTTTTTCCTTTCGTGGTCCTTCCTTAACCCGTCGGTGTACTGAACACGTTCACGGTACCGTTCATCCTCATCACGGCGGAAGTTCTGGGTTCGATTATTTCCCCAGTCCCTGCGGTTATTAAGTCCATTCCTGAAATTCCTCTGGTTTTCTCTGTCCCCATCGTATCGCCTCCAGTAAGGGTTCCTCCTTTGTGGATAATTCCAATTGCCCCTACGCCTTTTCCAATCCTCATTTCGTGGATGCGAGGGTTCCCAGTTATTCCGAAACTCACGCCTCCGCTCAATCGGCTGTGGTTTCCCCTGCTCAGGTGCCTCTGGACTTCCCTCTGGGACCTGGCTAACAGTGTTTACATGTTGCTCGTGCGATCGTCCCCCTCTGGGTGCTATTTGATTATGGGTATGATCCAATTGCCTAAGGATCATTTCTGCCTGCATGGGGGTCTCTACCTTTGATGCAATGAGCATCCTTTGTACTTCGGGAGGTAACTGCTTCTGGATGGCCTGTACCAACTCTTGCTCCGAGGGCGGCGCCTCAAGTTCTCTGAACTTTACCATTTGTGCAATAAAGTATTCACTGAACTTTGTAGGGCCTATTGCATTATACCGACGTGAGTATAGCTCTAATCTAAGACTCTGCTGAATTTCCGTACTCCAAAATTTATTAAGAAACGCCCTCTGGAATTCCTCAAAGGTATCAAAGTGGTATCGGAAGCCTTTAAACCATAAAAGTGGTGCCCCCTCTAAATATCTTTCAGCTACCCTCAACTGACGTTCCTCAGGAATCTTGGCGTCCCGGATGTACTCCCTGAGATCCTTAAGGAACCCCTTCGGCGTGGTATGTGGACCTCCATTAAATTTCTTAGGCTGGTCCTCATGTAACTTGATCATGTTAATAACGTTGGTGACCCCTGAGCCTTGAGATCGACTGGTATCTACATTTGAGCTCTGACCGTTACTATTCACATGACTGATATTTGGCAATTGACCACTGAGGTCAGAGTTAACAGCTGTCGAGGTTTGACTTAATACTTTGTCCACCTTGGACTGCATATCTACCACGCTGCTAATCCAACTGCTCACTTCGCTCTTAATGAACCCAACTTTCTTGTCTGTCTCTTCCTGGGCTGACGTGATTTCCCTTATGTCCTGTTCTAAACTAATTTGCCTGTCGTTGAATTCCCTGGTATGTTCATTTTTCATTTCAACTAACTCCTCTTGAATTTCTTTAATTAAAATTTCGGAGTCCTCATTAGCCGCTTGGAGTTTACTAATTGCTTCCTCATTAACTTGCAACAGTTTCTTCTCCATGGTTTCGGTTTTTGACAATACCTGACTCTCCAATTCCACACTAATTTTATCTACCTTGTTGTTCAGTGACTGAATGTCCGCAGATAATATTTGACGTTGTTCCTCTATTATGGTTAGCGTTTTCCCCTTTTCCTTATCACTGGAGATCCGCATCTCTACGACCTGTTGTGTAATGTCGTCCTTAAATTCAACCTGGCTGTCGATCAGCTGCTTATGCGCCGCCTGGCTTTCCAGTAAATGCTTGTCAAGTTCCTTCCTCATCTCATCCTGACTATCACATAACCTACTGTACATGTCGTGGCTTTCGTCGAAACGCTTGTCCATATCGGTTTTTAAACTGTCATGGATTTTGGAAAACTGTTTGTCGAAATCGTTCTTTAAACTGACCTGCACTTCCGCAAATTGTTTGTCAATTTCATCCCTAATTTCCACTCGGCTATCATCAAAACGCTGGTTGAGTTTACCTATCTCACCCCTAACTTCCTCTTTAAGTTCGGTGCACATAGTGTATGTCTCACGAACTACGTTCTTCAATCCAGCCTTCAACTCATCACTAGACTCTTTACACCTAGCCTGGGTATCCTCAATACTACTCTTTAACTCGTCACTAGTGTCTTTCAAACTAGACTGTAACTCCTCCCGAGTGTCTTTCAAACTCGACTGCAACTCCTCAATCTTACCATCCAAACTTTCATTATGAGCCTTCATGTCCTCTCTCAAATTCTCGCTCTGGACTTTCGCGTCCTCCATCTTACTATCCAAACTGTCTATCTTACTATTCAAGTTCTCATTTATCTTACTATTTAAATTCTCATTATGAACTTTCATATCCTCCCTTAAATTCTCATTCTGGACTTTCGTGTCCTCCCTAAAATTCTCATTCTGGACTTTCATGTCCTCTATCATCTGCATTAACTTCTCCAAGGTCGCCTGACCTTCCATCTCACAATACCACAAAGAATACAATAATGAGTACGCTGGCTGTCGATGCAACCAGAATACTCCAAACTACTAAGGAAAGAATTCACTATCTACTGCGTTTTCACATACAAACGCTGTTATAATTTAATACCGAAACTGACAACATTCCAACAGTTGTCTCATAAAATTTTGTTTAGG
This sequence comes from Anabrus simplex, assembly GCF_040414725.1. Taxonomy (NCBI): domain Eukaryota; kingdom Metazoa; phylum Arthropoda; class Insecta; order Orthoptera; family Tettigoniidae; genus Anabrus; species Anabrus simplex. Next base: position 1,796,537,335 of record NC_090265.1, on the reverse strand, counting down.
TGGCTGGTATCACAAACTTGTTTAATGAAAAGAAAATTCTAAAGTTAATAAGTTACTCTGGATAAATATCCCAAATGGTTTCGCTTCCGTAAATTAATTAAACAAAGAACATGTTAACGCATAAACTTTGAATGTAATTCAGCGTTACCACTTCCAAAATTTATATTGGCAACATGACATAAGCTTCAATACAGCTTTAAATACTGGTTTCCTAAAATGCATTGTGACTGTTATTATTATTATTATCTACCAAGTAGTTACGCTCCTCATTAAACGTGTTAATATCTAGCACTCTCATTGGGCATAATTCGTTTAACTGTGGCTCAGCCATAATTTTCACCCGCTTGTATTATTTATAATGTGGCTTAAGCCTCAACATTATTTCATATTTTTCTAACATTTATTTTCAATGGATAATTTCATTATCGTTATCGTGGCATTGTATCGTTATCGTGACTTTGGGCTCCTCATCGTTATCGTGACATTAAGGCCCCACAGTTGATGGCGCCACTTCTACTGAACCCTTGAACTTACCATTCCATCGTTGGTCGGCCACGGCTGCTACAGTAGAACAATTTAGAACTCTTAAATCTTGGGTCGTTGCGGGAATAAATTCGGTCACGATCTTAACCAAACGATGGGGTTCAGAAGAAAGCCTAACTACTTGAAATGAGGAGCAAAAATGTGCTTACTAACTTTTATTAAACTGAAATAGCACGATAACATAATTAATTTAATATGCATTCTTGCCACAAAAATAAAACAAAATTAAATTATTGACTTTGAATGTTCCAAACACAGTCACATTACATAACGTCACTTCGTTTCTTCAAATGTCGAAGAGTTGCTTCGGAGAAGCTAATATTTTAGTGGACAGCGAAACTGAAAAACTGAAAAAGGGAAGACCTGAAAACCGGGCGCCTATTTTTCCAAACAAGAACTGAGAGTTAATCCACACGATCCGTGGAAAATCTGACTTTCAACCATTAGAACGCCTGATTTTCTCTTAATTAAGGTTATCCACCAGTCAAATACCCTTCACGGATACGGAAACATCCGCCGAATGGACCCTTAATCGAACCAAACTGACTATCAGTTGCTTTGGATAGGTTGCGAAATATTATGGGAAAGCATGGTGTTCACTACAAGTTAATGGCATCATTCACAATTGACATAAAATTCCACCATGTATTTGTCATTCATGACACCCTTAAGTGATAAGTTAATCCCGATGCTAACTGTGCATCACCCCAAACAACTGTTCGGAAGGAACCAACAACCACATGATCCGGGAGGATCTTACGTTAAGTCGTTCTAAAGGAACAAAACTGCGAAATGCAGGAAACACTTACTAGTCATGCATTTAGAAGAAATGCCAAACACTGAAGTTAATCAAAAAGTGAAAAGTCACTTGAAAATATTATTATTGAACCGATTTTCAGGTTAGAAATGGGTTTGTTATACTTAATAAAATTTACCAGTCCACGCTAAAATTTACTACAGTTTTAAGGAATTCTTTCCCTTGACAACAATGCTACCAGTACAGATCTCTCTATTTACTGTCTGTCCCAACACACTACTGGTAAAGTGAATACTTACTTACTATGAATAAGAATGAAAATATGACAAGGTGAAAATAAAATAAAATACTGGCTGACGAATCGAAACCGCATTCGCAACTCAAGTCTCATTCTAAAACACTGAGTGTCAATATGCACACTATCAAACGAAAAACAATGAAGTTCGTACAAATAAATTAACATCTCAAAGTCATACAGCTTAACACGCACGAAGAAACACAGTAAAAATATTTAATCTAGATCGGGTCGATGTCCCGCACTTGGACAGCCCTCATTTATCAGCAACAGTCCCGTTGTCTCAATGAGAGCTTCGCATAGACCCTCTACAATAAATCATATCGTACTGTAACTGCTACCTTCCCCCAGGCCACTTCCACAAAAGAACAAACAAAAGAGAACATCTAAACCGAGACTTGAGCATGTACAGCTACCATCCCAGACCTATCGTCGGGCTCACTTGAAATCTGTACACCCTAAACCTAATCAGTATATACATGATGCCTTCCAAGTCCTATCGTCGGGCGTGACCTAGGACGTCTCATCACCAATGACTCCAAGAATAAACACGTGACGTCCTAAATCTATCGTTGGGCGTCAAAGTGGATCGCACCACGTCTCCCTTAACATATCAGGCGAACCGCAATTTCCAACAAACTCCAACAGTAACACTGAATCTGGTCAGACAAAAAAAATACGCACGACGGAACTACGTCTCTTATCAAAAAGAATACAAGTCGAAACACGGTAAGTGCCTACCTCTCGAAAAAAATACAAGTGTCTACCTCATCATAATATGTGAACTCAAAAATAAATAGACGTGACGAACGATTCTCCACCTCGAACACAATCTCAGCCTGTGCACTGAAGTGTCAGGGCTGCCAATGAAAATTCCCAACACACGTTTCCCTTTTAGTGGATGCCTTCAAAATAATAATCATCACCATCACATTCGAAATTCTCAGATCGCCTATCATCAATTCCAACCATCTTATCCATGACCTCTCCAGTGAACAAATTAAATATAACCCAACCGTGTGTCCAAAGTGCTCTTTAATCCTGGAGGCCGTACCTTATCTTAACAAAAATCACTGGATGTTTACTACCCAGACCTTTACATTTTACTAGAGTCGTTTTCACTTGGAATCGTTCTATAAATTTACAATGCTTCACATCATAGTCGTCTCAAGTTCGGATTGATTGCGGAAAACAATACAGCCTGTTTCTAAATACTTCCTCTACAAAAATGTCTCAACACTCTTTCTCATCGCTTGATTCCAGCGGTAACGCTTCTCTCTCATCTCCACATACATATCAATTCATCGCTCTCAATCCCTTTTCCTTCAAGACCCTTTTTCATACTTCGATCCCCTGGTGAAAACGACAACATTATTAAGCACATCTCTGACTTTACTATTATTACGACTTTCGAACCTCAAAAATCCAAGAGCACACATCGACCTTTCGCAATTCAAGTATACACGATGTCTCAAAATTTCCTTCCCATTAGCGACTGTGACTCTAACAAAATTTTCTTGACATTATCTAAATATGCCTACGATCCTTGTAAAAATAACTGGTTAAATGAAATTTGACATAGAAGAATTTCCTTATCCCGCGGTAGACATTATTATTATTATTATTATTATTATTATTATTATTATTATTATTGACCAGCATTTCTGAATGCAACCGACACCTGAAATTACAATATTCGCCGCGACAAATTTACACTTATAACGTTCACAAATCCGCACTCTGAATGATATCTCATCTCAACACAAAATTTTAAGCGTCGCATTTTACCGTTCTTGACATGAAATTTACACACTGAAAATTTTCACACGCTGACCAAAATTTACAACGCCTTTCGCCTGATAATTACGAATATCACCCGACAATCATCTGGAAATTTTGTTTAGGACAGACAGTAACTAAATAACTAACTACAACATAATATAAAATAGACAGACCTGCACAATGGTGACATTCTCAGCATTCTGATTGCATCATCCCAGCAACCTCGTACTTAGCCACTCATTTTCACAAATAACATTTTCATATTTAAAAACTCACTCATCCAAACACTACCCTTCACACACACACGAGATTAAAATTACCATAAATAATGCACTTTCTTTGTAACTTGCACCACGAACTTCCCTCGTTCTGCAGTCGGCTATAACTGTCTGATGCGTCTCCCAGAGTGGTTTCTCTCCCCGTTGTTTCAACAAGAACAGGTGTTCGGCCGATAAGGGAATCGAACTATTTTGAATCGCTTCCCCCAGACCTTCTTCACTTACAAGAGTACAGGAAATGATAAAAATAAAATCTGCTGTGTATTTTTCAACCAGCCTACACCTTCCCAGTTCGTCTGCGAACGTTCACAGCTTCTCCAATTCACTTTTCTTCTTACTAAATATATGGAATTTAGCCACGAACATGTATTGAAATATTGTCGGTCAATCTGGCGCGAAATTCTAATGACGACGGGCACGAGCTCCCGCGGCTTCAAGTTCCAGATTGACACTGCAAAATCTACGGTGGGGGGTTTCTTTTATAATTTCCGGAAGGACGCTATCCCCTCTATGAGTCTCGGTGGTGTAATCTGCCAAATTTGCTTCTAATAAACCGATTTTGATAAGACTTGTCCCAGAACTCCGGACAGACTTGCACTTATGTTAGGTGTTAATTTTATAATTTTCCTTCACTCACAACAGGAGAAATAAATTGTTTCTGCCCGTGCGTTTCGCGCGTTTTCCTTCTGCCCATGACCTTGGCACGTGTAACTAGCTCGCTGTTCTCACGCTAACACACACTTAGACTTAACTGCATCTAAAATTGTCCCTGGTGTCACTACCTTTACAGAGGGTGTATGAATAATTTTGCTTATTTATTTCTTCCTTTACTATATTGTCAAAATCCCTCGTTGTGCAGAATTCATTAATTTAGAAAATTGTCGGGCACTCGAGTTCCACCGAGGTGTCCCGGCAATCCACGAGCTCGCCTTGCGGGAACCTTCCCACGCAACATCGGGCTCTTGGGAGCGCAAAATGGCTGCCCTCAAACATACAGTAGTTTCTGAATACCAAATAAATATTTGAGAAAAATAAAAATTTTTCTCACCGTAGAATTATGGGTTCAATATGAGTAAAGAAGTCGAATCAAAGATAGGCCTAAGGCTTTTTGCAGATGATGTTATTCTGTATAGAGTAATTCTGAGCAACTGCAAAATGACCTGGATAATGATGATGTTAAACGGGGTTAAAAGGCAGGTTGTTGACTCTCACAAATAGGAAAAGTCCTTTCACGTTTAATTACTGCGTTCATGGGGTGAAACATCCTTATGGGGATCACTGTAAGTACCTACGTGATAATTTATGGAAAGATCTTCATTGGTGTAATCACAAAAATGGGATTGTAAATAAATTTAGGGGTTGCACTAAGGTTGGGGTTCCAGTATATGGACCCTCACCACGATTACTTGATTCGAGAACTGGAGAAAGTGCAAAGAAAGCAGCTCGATTTGTTCTGGGTGATTTCCGACAAAAGAGAAGCGTTACAAAACTGTTGCAAGGTTTGGGCTGGGAAGAGTTGGGAGAAAGGAGACGAGCTGCTCGACTATGTGGTATGTTCCAAGCTGTCAGTGGAGAGATGGTGTGGAATGACATTGTATGTTGTATGTTCAGTCTTCAGCCCTAAGGCTGGTTGGATCCTCAACAGCTCTGCCATCAGCTGGCATAGATGGCCTAGACATCACTAAAGAGGCATACTAGGGAAATGAGGAGTGAGGTAGTTTCCCATTGCTTTCTTCACTGACCCAGAAGTTGCTGTTACATATCAGTCTGCCAAGCCCACTGAATGCATGCATCAACGGACCCTATGAGCAACATTTTCACACCATTCATAGCAGGGACTGGCCGCATAAGGAATGGCATTACTAGCATCGCTCATACCTCAGTCACTTTCATATTGTCAAAGCCAAGGATGAGACTGAGATAGGTCAATGAAAGTTACAAGATTGCTCTAGCCCATGCCAGAAGACATAGTGCACTGTAAACACTAGGTCCTGCCAGCAAAGGAATGACATTAGTAGACGAATAAGTGTGAGTGCTGTTTTTTAAAGTAGGAAGGATCACAATATGAAGATGAAGTTGTAACTCAGCAGGACAAATTGGGGCAAATATTCGTTTATACGAAGGAGATTTATAGATTGGAGTAACTTACCAAGAGAGATGTTCAATTAATTTCGAAATTCTTTGCAGTTATTTAAGAAAAAGCTAGGAAAACGACAGGGAATCTGCCACCTGGGCGACTGCGCTAAATGCAGACCAGCAGTGACTTGATGAACAGTGTTCAGCTTCTGTTTAGCAAGACACCCTTCAACTTTCAATATTGGTTCCAAAATGTAAATTGACATATTTCGTGCTACTCTTTACCTGTCGCAACCCGAACGTTAGTCAGATGTCGCCTTTCTTACAATGTATTTCTAGAAAGAAAAGAAAATGCACAGCCTGTTTCCATTCATTCGACCGGGTCAGGAACGGAACGAATGAAGCTCCTTCTAGCGGCGAGGATAGGAACTGTGCCGGCTGCAGAAGCCTGTCTCACTCCTCTGGGGCAATGATTAATGAATGACAGATGAAATGAAATTATATTGGAGAGTGTTGCTGGAATGAAAGATGATAGGGAAAATCGCAATACCCGGAGATAAACCTGTCCCACCTCCGCTTTGTGCAGTACAAATATCACATGGAGTGATCGGGATTTGAACCCGGCGCGCTGCCACCCAGCCACGGAAGCTTTTTGTGATTCGCTCCTAACAGAGTCCTCGGCAGTGTGTAAACACCGGCTTTAATAAGGTCTTCGCTATGCGGCAGACATATTTATGCATTGTTTAACCGTAAAAGTAGTCTAACAGCTTTTTCGAAATCGGCCCTGGGAATATTGTAGCTTGCTAATGCGACTGCCAGCTCCCTCTTCGGTAGGTTTTTTTTGGTGGGGGGGTTGGGATTGGAGAGGCTTAGGAATGGGAAGAAATCGGCGTTGGCCTTAATTGAGTTACACCCCCAGCATTTGCCTGGTGTGAAAATAAGAAACCACGGAAATCCATCTTCAGGGCTGCTGACAGTGGGGTTCGAACCCACTATCTCCCGGATACAAGCTCACAGCTGCGCGCCCCTAACCGCACGGCCAACTCGTCCGGTCTCTTCGGCAGCTCGTGGAAGGAATGAGTGAGTCAGACTGGAGGGATACCGTCCTGCAGGCATGTGGCAGCCTTGTTTGTCTAGTGTCCCCATGGATTTTCTAGAAGGTGAAATTAGAACACTCGTCTTCCGACCGCACCCCGAAGATACCAGAACTTCATCACCAGGTATATAAAAGCAGATTCGCCTCGAAGAGTGTTGTGTTGAGTGTTGGGTAGTCAGTCAGGAGTCTGAGCGGAGAGTTTGGTGTGTAGAGTGGTCACGTGAGTCGATTGTGCGACTTATCCGAGACGAGCCTAGTATTCAGCATTCGTGCGTTGTAATAGGCAACGGACGTGCGTTCGAGGCTGACTGCATGGAGTTACTGTGTGAAGTAACTGTGGTATGTGCTCGGCGAAGTGATAGGTGAGACCTGTTAGTCATTACTACGGAGTATCACCCGTTCCAGGTAAAGACTGCCATTCACAACTTGCTCTGAATACATTTTTATAAATAGCCAGTAATGAGTTAAATGTTTTCATTCATTGTGTGTGTATGTCTGTATCTTTGTACTAATTGGGCCATTCTCGATTAAACTAGTTCTAAAAACAGTTAGTACATTATTCCTAACAGTATCAGTGAGGAAGGATTAATTTGGAAGAGTTTTGGGCATTCACTTTATTTAATTAATTTTAGATAATCTGGTGCGATCTCCGGCTCCTCAGCTGAACGCTAGCGTTTCGGTATGTGCCATGTCCTCGCAGAAGTTTGATCTCTTGTTAGTTCACAGCTGTCCTGAACAGAGTAAGCTCCGAGCCACGATGTCCTACTTCGTCCCGGAAAACATTTACCATTAATTTTTCCTTTCGTATTACTTGTAGAAGGGCGTATTTACTGCTCCTGAGTATTCTAGCTTCTTTCTCTTGATGGTTCTTTGTTCATACGGTGCAAAACCTGTATACTGGTCATTTTAGCTGTCCACGGCATGTTCAGCATCATTCGGTACCGCTTGCACTTCGTCTCCGTTAGTGCCTGTGTCCGTAGTGTAATGGAAAGGTCACGGCTTGTCAAAAGTTATCTGAGTTTCTGAAAAGAAGTTCTTACCTGCTCAGTTCTCCATCGGATCTCCTGAGCAAGGTCCCAGTGACATTGCAGATATTTAAAGTTCGCCACTCTCGCGGTCTGATCATTTCCTTCTTTGAGACTACCCTGAATGTCTGCTTTCCTACTTACGGCCTTCCTTACATTCAGCTTCAAGCCCACGGCAGTGGCAACATTAAGTAGTTCCAGAGCGTCGCGTTCAAATCCTGGCCAGGTCGGGGATTTTGGCTGTGGTATCTTAATTTTCCAGCCATTAGTGAATGCGTCACCCCAGCCGAGCTGCGTTACTCAGATCAAGTTCACCGGATCGACCCTGCCTCACGGCACGTAAAATAACTCCTGCGGGACAAAATTCTGGCACCTGCAGGTCTCCTAACACCGTAAAAGTAATTCGTTAGACGTACATTTTTTTAACGTCCTCCCAAACAGGGATAGCATCACTAAGGTCATCGCCCCCGTCAGGATAGAACATCCAGCCGTAAAACCGGACTTATCCACATTAGCGCCGACCCCAGATAATTCAGAAAAGTCGAAGAAGTAGAAGAAGAACGTTCACTGATATTTCTGAAAAACTTGCATTAACTTATGTCACGAGACCGATCGTAGAGATCGACAGTTGATTCACGCGTGGGTGGTGTTGGCTCGAATTCCTCGCAAGGCATTTTCTTGTTTTGAAATAGAAAGTATGTTTCCTGTTCGTCTGGTGATAACGTGGTATAATCTAGCCCGATCTTCTTGTGAGTGCAGACTATCGCGGTTATGAGTTTTGGAAATAATGTTTACGGTATTAAAGAGCGATCGTCGTTTTAGAAAATCTCACAGGCAGGCGTGGAGTCGTGCAAGTAGCAGCTGTGATTATAATATCTAAACTGTTTTAACATATTATTGATATTTTTTAAAACTTGCACAGGCGTACGTCATGCAACCAATCCTTCTATCCAATGTAGAAACAGAGGTTACTGTGTGACACAGTCAGGGGCTTCTCACCGGGGTGGTCGTGACTCGAAACCTAGCCAATGGATTTCGGTGTTTCGAAATAGAAAATATGTACCCCGTAGATTTAGTTCCATACAAAACGGTAACGGCAAGATAGCTTGCTCTGTTTTGTTTCTGGTCAGTATAGCACCAAATAGATGGTACTTGGTGGTGTTATGGTGTATTGTTTCAAAAGGAAGCACGCTGTAAATAGAGTTACTAGTGGCATTAGTTATCCTGTTGTATGACTGACTTCACTTTCAAACAGAACCTCCACGCTATCCCTGCAGTACAAGCAGATAACAGTTTATGCCCGTTTTTTGATAAGGCTATGTCCGTTATTTTGACGGCCCGGCGTCGCCAGTGTGGGTAGTCAGCACGTAGGCGGGGCAAGTCTCTCTTACCACTGTTGCTGAGCAGAAGGGTGATCAATTTCACTGATCATAAAAGCAGCTATCTTTGCAACAACCGGGAAGCGCCATGATCATTTAAAAAATGAACAGTAAAAACATAATTATCACACAGAAACGGGAGTAAAACGTTCCATGGGCACGAGACGAATGAAATATGTTTGATAATTTAGAACTTGTTACTTGCTACTCTGGCTGGAAGTTCTCCATCTGTTAAATATCATACAATGTAGTAGAGGATTTTCACCTTGAATACATAAGCTATAAATAAGAGGAAGGTTTTGAACAGTTTCACGAAACTCAAAGAATTTCGGACCAAAATGATTCATACCATTAGACATCTTTCTTTTGAGTGTAATAATACCCAGTAAATTTCGGCACAATAAATTAGAAGTAGAATGAATCTTAAATTGACACAAGGACCTTACACTAGTCTGGAAAGTAGGCCTATCAGTGACAGTGGAGCAAGAATCAATCAGAAATCATGCCGTATCCACGTTTAATGACAAACCGAAGTTAACACAGAACCAGAAGAAATGATGCAGGCAACGGAAAACACGCACAATGACGAACACTACTTCACTACACTGGCAGAGCAGCAGTCTACCGGTGCCCAATTCGAAACTCAGTTCTAGAACCAAACCAAACCCCATGGGCCATAGCGACTGCTGTTCGGCCGGAATCGTATTCTACGCTAGTAATTTTCATGTTCTATTTGCGTGTTCGAACCTAAATGTTGGCGGAAACACGAAAAGTTAATGAAAAGATTTTGTTTCTAAACATGGCCGAAAATTCTACGAACACGCTATTTTGTTTATTAACAGTAAAAAATGTTCATGAACTTTGTTGGTTAACGAAAACGATTTGATGTGGACGTACCTTTAAAGGAGCTACAAACGCGTGGAAGAGTTCCCTTTTAATTTCTCCAAGAGAATCAGTGGTATTATGTCGTCTTCGGTATCCCTTGCTTGCAGGGAGAAATACCCCACCCCGTGTGTACTCGCGGAGGTTATCGGACCGTACGGAGTGCGTGGTCCTGGCCGATCTGCGCCGTAGTATAAAATCTACCTCATTCTGAGATACAACGAGCAGTCCGTAGCGCTGTTTTATTATTTTCAAAAGTGAATTATTTTATTTGTTTGAACTTTGCTTTTATTACAAACTCAGTGTGTATTCTTTTAACTACCGGCGAGTTGGCCGTGCGGTTAGGAGCGCCCAGCTGTGAGCTCGCATCCGGGTGATAGTGGGTTCGAACTCCACTGTCGGCAGCCCAAAAATGGTTTTCCGTGGTTTCCCATTTTCACACCAGCCAAATGCTGGAACTGTACCTTAATTAAGGCCACGGCCGCTTCCTCCTCATTCCTAGGCCTTTCCTGTCCCATTGTCGCCATAAGACCTATCTGTGTCGGTGTGACGTAAAGCAAATAGAAAAAAAAATGACTAAGCTTGTAGCTATCGTTTTGTATATTTAATATAGTTTGAGCGTTTTAGCAGAATTCTATAAACTATAGGACCCGCGCTGCGTTAAAATGGGTCAGATAACGCGTAGTCGTATTGTTTTGCCTCCCTTTTCAATGGTTTTATGAGCAATACGCTGCAGTTCGCAGTCAGAATCCATCCATTCTGACGTCATCATGCAGTGTGTTTCGTAAACATCTATCCATATATTCGTTTGTTGACGTAAAGCTCGGTATTGTGTGGTAGAATGCAATGGTATTTTTAATCTCAGTTCTTTATAGAGACCGGTTGTCTTGTGAACTCATAGGTTCGCCTCGAAGGAGCGTTTCTTTACCAGGCAGAGAACTTTTTTAAGATACGCGGCCTTCACTCTTTCTGGTGTAGTTAGGTTATCCTTCGATAGGTGTTCGCAGATAATGTCTAAGGTACGTGTCATGATGGGGTCTGTTTGTATGTAAACCATATTCTCTTAGCAACATGTAAGTTACTGTCTTAGGAACGCTCTGCCATCTGTTGAGTATATTTGGAAGATGATAAAGGTAAGGTAATCAAAGAGTACCTAGCACGGAATAGTATTCTTTCGTGACCATACGAAGTGTATACTCTGTGGCTTGGCAGGCAGTAATCAAACATTTAATGACATTACTAAGGATGAAAATCGCATATATCAGAATATTTGAAAGTGTTAGTCGCTTAGCAATCTCTGTACAGAATGTATTGCGGGTTAGGGTAAGCCTTCGCCTGTAATTATTACAGTGATCATTTAATGAATTTGATTTTATGATTACTCAAAGTTGGCTGAACTTAGAGACCTATCAATGTCTCGTATCTCACCGGAAGGTAATTCCGGAGAGATGACGACAAAAAAATGAAACAAATCGGTCCAGCAGAACGGACGGATGGATTTGCCAAACCTGTTTTTAGTAAACTCTTTCAATATACAAATAATTTCACTTTAGGCCAATACTTTGTTCGATTTTACTACATTTTCCCGGCCAGGAATCAAACTCGGGACCCTTCAACGCTTAGTTAAAAGTGGTGTATATTGTAATATTTAGAAGTCAGATGTCAATGCAGACTTGCTCTGCTTGCAGTCAGCGAGATCTTCGCTGGAGACAATGGGAGTGTACAGGGATGAAATCTGAAACAGGAAATGTTCCCTCATCAGATTCCTAAGGTTTTGTCACACGAGGAATTTGTTGGTCCAGCCGTATGAGCCTTAGAGAAGCAAAATGAAGCAACTGGTATGTGACAGGTAAGCGGAAATTGACTCAATCAGTTAGCTCATTGCTATTTACAGCGCAGGCAGCCAGTTAGCTCATTGTCTCGTGTTATCTGACATCATACTGCCGAAACATAGCCGCAAGCCCACCTGCCGCTTGTCTCTTCAGCACCAGGATGTTGTTATGATTCTCGTTAGGTACTGATTGTTCTTCTAAGTGGGAGAAGAACTCGATTGTCAGACATTTTCTGTCAGTTGACTATCTTGACAACATAAACACAATTACGGCGATTAACACGCCCATTTAGTTCGAAAATGTCCTCAATTGTCCATGGAACTGATCGCTAAAAATTCGGATCTTTTCCGTTCCAGATTACAAAAACCTCGTAGAATTCAGAACATTTCTAGAAAAGAGATTTCAGAGAATTAGAATAGGCGGAGCTTTATCTGACCCTGTAATAATTAAGAGGGGAATTTCTCAAGGCCTTTACGTTTTCTTATATATATAAAAGATATGAGTAAAGAAGTGGAATCAGACATAAGGCATTTTGCAGATGTTCTTATTCTGTACAGAGTAATAAATAAGTTACAAGATTGTGGGCAACTGCAAAATGACCTCGATAATCTTGTCAGGGCAGTAGGCAACAGTATATGATAAACGGGGTTAAAAGTAAGGTTGCGAGTTCAAATAGGAAAAGTTCTATCAGTTTTAATTACTGCGTTGATGAGGTGAAATTTCCTTTTGGAGATCATTGTAAGTACCTCTATATTCATATAAGGAAAGATCTCCATTGGGGTAATCACATAAATAGGATTGTAAATAAAGGCTACAGGTCTCTACACATGGTTATGATGGTATTTAGGGGTTGTAGTGAGGATGTAAAGGAGAGGTCATATAAGTCTCTGGTAAGATCCCAACTAGAGTATGGTTCCAGTGAATGGGATCCTCACCAAGATTACTTGATTCAAGAAGTGGAAAAAATACAGCGTAAAGCAGCTTGATTTGTTGTGTGTGATTTCCGAAATAAAAAAATGTAGCGTTACAAAAATGTTGCAACGTTTAGGCTGGGAAGACTTGGGGAAAAGGAGACGATCTTCTCGACTAAGTGGTATGTTCGGAGCTGTCAGTGGAGAGATGGCGTTAAACGACATTAGTAGACGAATCAGTTTAGTCGTGTTTATAAAAGTAGGAAAGATCACAGTATGAAAATAAAGTTGGAATTCAAGAGGACAAATTGGAGCAAATATTCGTTTATAAGAAGGGGACCGAGGGATTGGAATAACTTGCCAAGGGAGATGTTCAATAAATTTCCAGTTTCTATGCAACCATTTAAGAAAAGGCTAGGGAAAGAACAGATAGGGAATCTGCCACCTGGGCGACTGCCGTAAATTCAGATCACTAGAGATTGATTCAAATCGTTTATCATTTTCATGCAACGCATGAATAAATTTAAGCAGAAAATTTTAATTTAATGTCATTTAGGATTCCCTACTGGCTATCGAGCAGATGGCTTCCTCGTTAAGTTATGACAAAACCTTGAGCAACCAATTGAGCACTTTCCTCATTACGGACATTACGTGGCCCACCGGATCTTTATGCATCTCTAATGTTTCCCGTTGTTTTCAAATTTGAGGATGAGTTTCCGCAAATTCTTCCGACTTGGTAACGAAACATCAGGAAAATTTCATACTAAAGATTTTATGAATTGCAGAAGTCTCCTTGTCATACTTTCACTATAACTGAAGCATGCAAATTCCAGTTTGTTCATTAGCAAATTTATGTGACGTTGCAGAGAACGTTGTAGTGCAGAATAAGAGTGTAACGTTAGTGCTTGAGGGCCCGGGCCTTTAAGGGGCCCGGCACACTCCAACAACTGGCTTACAGAAATAAAGATCTTCAGGAAATTGGTATAAATGAAGTAATCTAGCAAGACGGAAGAAAATTCAGAAATATAAACAAACGCAAATTTGCTGATGAACCTAAAAGGCAAGCTATAAGATGGACGGAAGAACGCAAGAAGAATCACGGGGAAAGGATGAAGAGATTTCGGGAAGACAAGAAGAAACTTTGTGTTCACACGCGCTCCGTAGTTGGGCACAACGAATCATATATAGCCTATATACTGTATATATAATTCTCGTGGATTTTAATTTATGATTTGTTAAATTAGGCGAGTCAAGTTAACACCGGCATTGCTCTTCGCGTAATCGAGTGGGCGCTGTTGTATTGTCAGAGAATGGAGACCGGTAATTTTAATTTAATTTCCCTACGATGTTATTGATGAGTTGATAACATTTCGATGTTCCGACCAGGACGGCATCAACTCTAAACTCGCATAATTATAAGACCTATCAAATATTTTCCTTTCAAATCTTACAACAATGAATAATATGTTTGTTTAAATAAATTGACAATATAGTGGATTACTTCTTCCTGCTGTGATTGAATATGTATTAGTTATTCATAGGTTGGTAGGCTATGGCCTTGTTGGGCCACAGAGTTTGGTTTCATTCATAGGCTTCACAGTTTATTTGAGGGGAGCCCGAATAACATTCATTACGTTCCTGAGCAGAAGAGAACATAATAGAGCACAGATTCTACTCAATAATAACAACAACTGATTTTAGAGTTGTAGTTTCTCTTAAAGCGATAGTCACTTCCACCACCACGACTCACGACTGACGCCGGTATATGTATTAATGTAGTGCTGCTAAGAATAATTGAAAACGGGCCCCTCGTTTCCTCAAAAGGAAAATTACAAGTTTATTCCCTAGTACAGGTATATTATTACAATGAACAACAACGAAGCAAAGATAAATAATAATAATAATAATAATAATAATAATAATAATAATAATAATAATAATAATAAATAATAATAATAATAAGGATAAGAATAAGAATAAGAATAAGAATAAATTTTAGTTTTCAAATGCGGAGGAATTAAAATAATACACTTATATGGTACGAATACACACACAATAAATGGATATTCCAATTATAGTAACTAAAACAGCTCACCGTCACGATATTAAGAAATAATCTCGTTCCTACCGCGCGAGTTGGCCGTGCGCGTAGAGGCGCGCGGCTGTGAGCTTGCATCCGGGAGATAGTAGGTTCGAATCCCACTATCGGCAGCCCTGAAAATGGTTTTCCGTGGTTTCCCATTTTCACACCAGGCAAATGCAGGGACTGTACCTTAATTAAGGCCACGGCCGCTTCCTTCCAACTCCTAGGCCTTTCCTATCCCATCGTCGCCATAAGACCTATCTGTGTCGGTGGGACGTAAAGCCTCTAGCAAAACAAAAAAAGAAATCTCGATCCTAGGACCAAGTAATTGACAACCGTCACCTAGAGTTATAAAGAGGCTCGGAACTTCAGTATTTAGAGTCTAAGTAAGGAGGACTGCTGGGCTCTCAGAACTGGCTAATTACTTCAAAAGCCTTCTTGATTGTTGTGAGTGGCAGCAAGGGATGGTTATTATTGGAACAGGTTGGGAAACCCACATCCCTTCAGAAATAACTACCGTACTCATATTGACGAAAGAAGCTTTGCACCACGACGGCCTAAGTTTGGAATAACCCTCTGAAATACAAATAATACTGTGTTGTGTGCTGTAGCTTTATCAACATGCACTGAAGTAAGAAACAGTGATGGGTTCCTCACAAGCCAAGGGGTCCTTATCGCCGCATTGCTACTGAACTTGTCTGCGAAAGGGGAAACTGACTGTTGTGCCAGCCCGTAAATACAAACAGCAGAATAGAATATTATAGAACGAAATGGAAAAAAACATGTACGTAAAGTGTCTGAACTGATATTTTTATTTTTTTCCCATTGACTCTGTTAAAAAGGGCTGATGATCCTGATTTATACCCTTTAGAACAGGGTCTCTCAAACGGCCAAAATCTCACGTGTGCAAAGGTCATGTTGCACCGTGCATCGGTCAGACTAGGCTCGCTTCGGACCAGCGTTTTGAGTCGGGCCAACTCGGCTAAGCTCGGCTCAAATCTGTTCGGGTGTTGGAGCGGTGCAGAGCGGGACAGGCGTAGGGAAAGAGACAGCGAGCTATTGTTCAAAATCGAGGAGTGGGGGTCTGCATTCTGGTCAATCTAGCGAAGTCGTCTTCTGCGCCTTGCGCCGCGCACTGCCCTCTTGTACAACAATAATCACAATCACTGTGTAAAGTGTCTGAAGCCTAGAGAATAATTTATGCAGGACCTTATCTTCTTCCTCCACTGATAAATGTTCAAAGATGCTGATGGCTCATTTATCTCGCCTCTTAAAACAACGATCAAAATCATCACTACTCCCTGGCAGAATCAATATTCGAACCAAAGACAACCAGACGGGAAACATGATGCTAAAAATCTTTGCGAAGTGGAAAGAAAATCTGGATGGAAAAGCTTTGGTCCACCAAATGATAAAAATCGACGTAACTTATTTATGGGAATCTGAAATTTATCATCCCGTCAATGTAAATCTACCAAGTTTATGACCCTGCTCTCTGAAATTTCTGCACCTAGAATTTCAAATATCTGGTTTTAGGATTTTTGTAAAAGTAGGATTGACAACTGTCCGGCTTTGAAGCGGAGATTCGAGATTTTAGGACAATTGTCCGGTCTCTGGTTAGAAGTTTCACCAAATGCCTAATCACTCGACATGATGAGAGTTTTTCAGATGTGAGATGTTTATACATGTTAAGACACGGCTCATGTGAAGTCAAACATAAGTGCTGTCGCTGTCAGGTTCTTAGGCTGATTCCTAAACAGAGCAATGCACTTATTTGAGGCAATCATTTCAAACAGAATGGAACTTGAATTAATTTAAGCTGAACTTCTGGTAGTCATTAATTTCCACATATCAGGAAGTGATTTTGTCAAATATACAAGATTGTGAGGGCAGAGCAAGGCAACAGTGGGGAACGCGGGCCAGACGATGGCACTAGGGGCAGAACAACTAGAGAAAGAAGAGGGAAAAAATCTGAGAAAGATACTGGGATCAAGAAAGATGAGGTGAATGAGGGGAAAGAGGATCAGGGGGCGAACATGAGAAAGATCTCCTAACAAATAAGACTCAAAAGAGCAAAGATGATCACAAGCATAGAATTAGGGCCAGAAATCAGCATACGGATGTGGGCGAGGACCATAAGGGATTGGAACAGCAGTCTTTCATATATTCCCTTCTGGTATCAAATCAATAGTGTAAAGTGAAAAGTAAAACTTGTAAATGATGGACACTGAATCTGTGATTTTCTGCTGTATTGAGAATGAATCATCCCCTACCGACCTGCATTTAGGGCAGTCGCCCAGGTGGCAGATTCCCTATCTGTTGTTTTCCTAGCCTTTTCTTGATTGCAAAGAAATTGGAAATGTATTGAACATCTCCCTTGGTAAGTTATTACAATCCCTAATTCCCCTTCCTATAAACGAATATTTGCCCCAATTTGTCCTCTCGAATTCGAACTTTATCTTCATGTTGTGATTTTTCCTACTTTTAAAGACACCACTCAAACTTATTCGTCTACTAATGTCATTCTACGACATGTCTCCACTGACAGCTCGGAACATTCTCGTAATATTTTCTTTCCGAGGAATTGCTTGTTGTACTCTTGTTGTTGTTGTTGGGTAATTGTGTTTTAACTTTATTGTTACACTACTGTAAGTGATGATTGGCAGCGGGATATTTCCCAAATAATAGTGGAGATGTAATCAGGACTGAGATGGAGGGGACACAGAACTGGAGGAGAAATATTCACCAACAAAATATGCCAGAGCTCAATGACAGAGGAAGGTACAGAAATAGGAGAGACAAGCACCAGTGGGGAAGACAAGAGAAGAGGACGAGCTGAACAACGAGGGGGAGAAGGAGAGAGAAGATGCGGAGCTTCTGGGAGGAGGAGAAGAAAACTCAAACCATGACAAAGCTGCCCTGGAGACGTAACATAATAATAATAATAATAATAATAATAATAATAATAATAATAATAATAATAATAATAATAATAATAATAATAATAATAATAATAAATTAATATCAGATAGATAGGATCAGGATGTGTATTTCCTTATATCTTCGTACTAATGTAACATTTACTTCAAATTCAAATCTCAGATATTCTTAATCCTGGATGAGTAAGGTGTAGACGTTAGAGCACTATGATTAACGTGGGGTGTATGTGAACCCCACACGTTAAAGTTTAAAAATAATAAGCTGGAACATTTTGAACTTTCCTTTAATGAACTGAAGTTACTAACCTAACATTACGTTATCAATTTAATGCAAAGAGCCAGTACATAAAACACACAAAAAATGGTCACAAAAAGAAGGTTCTAAAATGCACTTTTCAGCAATGACGTTTTCTTCACACATTTCAACCAATGCTGGTGATCACTTTGTGTTCCTGACATACCGGCCTCTTACAAACACCATAGGCATAGCATCTTCCTTCCAATAGGCCTCCTCCGCAAGTGCAAGGGATACTTTCTCCATCCACTGCTCTCATAATATCGTCATCAAGTTCTTCCGTCAATAACTCGTTTATCTCACTGTCAGAGAGCTTCTTTTTACAAATGTTTGTCATCTCTGTGTTATATCACGAGAACATGTACATCTGGAACGATTAGTCCGGAAATAACAATGAACAGTTCAGTGGAATTCCGGAAGAAAAAGTATCACTTGAGTAAGGTGGGGTGAGAAGTTGCCCCAAGGTCAGTGTTCGGACAACTGATAAACACACACATCGAAGATCACCGTGGCACTGCTAGCGTGATAAACAAAGTCAGGGAAGATGAAATATTTAAATGCTACCAACTTCAATCCAGCCCAGAATAAAAATACTTTGGGGTATGGCTGCACCCCACCTTACTCATCCAGGGTTAAAATTTGAAGTTGGCAACCCTGTCAGAATTAAGTGATTCTCGTGGTTCGAACCTTTTCTCGAAGTCATTTTTGAAAGGAATAAATATGATTTTTAATACAGAACATTAGATCTTTCTACTATTATAGTTCAATGGTTTTTCCTAATTCTCTTAAGTTGATGAAAAATGTGAATATTATCCAGTCAGTTGTCTGTAAGATAGAGGTATATATTATGTTGTAAATGTGGAAAACATGAAGCTATAACGATAAAATTCGGCATGAGTAGTCAACAGTTGCACTCTAGGCAGTCATGTACTGTACAGTATTATGACAATACGACCAACGTAAGGAACGAAGCTTTCTCCACAAATACGTAGATCAATTGGTTTGAGAAATGAAGAGGTTCAAGTAAACCCACGTGAAATGGTATAATGTTAAATTAATTGCATATAAGTAAATCTCCGAAATTTGTTTCACGAACAAGTTTCTAAAAAAAAAAATTAAAAAAAAACAATTTCATTCAGATATGTTCATTTGTTTCGTTGCACGAAAATCTCAAAAAGCCTGTATGTACAGTATGTATGTTGGGTATTCAGCCCGAAGGCTGGTTTGATCCTCTGCAGCTCCGCCAACAGCTGTCATAAATAGCCTAGGCGTCACTGAAGAGGCGTACTAGGAAAATGAGTGAGGTAGTTTCCCGTTGCTTTCCCCACCGAGCCAGCCTTTGCTATTACATATCAGTCTGCCAAACCCACTGAAATGCATGCACCAACCGACCCTATGAGCGATATTTTCACACCATTCATAACAGGGACTGGCTGCATAAGCAATGGTATTACTAGCATCACTCATGCCTCAGCCACTTTCATATTGTCAAAGCCAAGGCTGAGACTGAGACAGGTCAATGAAAGTAACAAATTTGACATAGCCCATACCAAAAGACATAGTGCACTGTAAACACTCTCGCCAGCAAAGGCATAAGATTTCTATTTTTGGAATTCTTACTTTCCCTAACATAAACTACTAACAAATTTCAAGACATTCTGGGGTATTTTCTTTGTCGTGCTAGAACTAAACGAATAGGAGTTGTCCCATTTAAGACCGGCCTCAGCTGAAATTGAACCTGTACCACTGTGGTCAGCCCCATCAGGTAACTCCACAAATACCCTCTGAGGATTGTCTTCCTTTCGCAAGAAACTGCATTTCACTGAGGTGTTCGAGCCGGCAATGGAACTTGTCATTTTAGCGGAGCCGTGTGTACCAGGCAAGCATCGTCTTTGGGATTTGTTCCGACCTTTCCTACGAGATCAATTGACTGTCACTTCCTTCCTTTTCCCTTGTCTGAACTCTTAAGGCGTAAGTTTTGAAGTCGTACGTGACAGCAAATGTGTGCAGAGGATTATCAGTTCTTTTGCTGGCTGTCGAACCTTGCGAGAAATGTGCAGTTGAAATATAGCGTCGCCGACTGAATTGAGCGGTGGCCCTGGTAGCCCAGAACTCTGGGGCCGTGATTATCTTATCGCAGATTTAAGTTATGATTCATATCCTGTTTACTATCCTCGGGTACCTCCTTGTACTCCGAGTTCAAATGATTGGTATTAGCCCTCGGCGCGGTAGTTGACTTATCTCTAAGTGGTCGCTGTGTAGTGTACGACGACAAGTCCTGTTTTTGAAAAGTTGTTTGTTTATTAAAAACATTGCCATTTTATAATTATACTCTTTGGATGTGCTTGAATGCTCCCAAAATAAATAAATAATTAAATAAATAAATACAGAGTCGAACGTTCATTACTCGAAATTCGGTTACACAAATTTCTCGATTTCTCGAAGCAAACGTTTCATCCCTTCAAGCAAAGGATACTCTATAACTCGAGTCTTGTGCAACATTAACTGTGGAATACGGCATTTGTGGTTTGTGAGGAACACTTAACAAGTAAAGAAAGTGTTACAGTGATGACGGGAACCGAAAACCTAAAACTTCTAATGATCGGAATAGCGGCGAAGCCTCTCTGTTTCTCGGCTGTGAATTAATTACCGGTTACGTACGGAAGCAACCCCCGAAGTCGCGGATGACAAGCTCCACTTACGAATCTCGGCTGCGTGGTAAAGTTTCAGCGTGAATGGAGGAAAGGTTAACAGTAACAAACAGAAGAGACATTTGATTCAGTTATGTGCTGTACATGTTCGATAACTCGAAATAAAATTTAGCTCCCGAGCTGATTCGAGATATCGAGGTTGTACTGCAAATAAATAAATAAATAAATAAATAAATAAATAAATAAATAAATAAATAAATAAATAAATAAATAAATAAATAAATAAATAAATAAATAAATAAATAAAAAACACGATGATCAATGATCTTTCTAGGAGGGAATTTAGAAAACAGAGTCAAATTCAGGCATCGGTATTTAAATGTATATTTTAATAATAATAATAATAATAATAATAATAATAATAATAATAATGTTGTTTCAGAAAGAAAGTGTAAGAAATGGAAGGAATCCAAGGTCGGTGGGAAAGAGGAGAGGAAAAGCAGACATAGTGAGCAGATGAAGTAGTATTGGAGGAAGAACAATGGTGTTGCAGTCATCAGTCCATAGACTAGTTTGATGCAGCTCTCCATGCCACCCTATCCGGCGCTAACCTTTTCATCTCTACATAACTATTACATCCTACATCTGCTCTAATCTGCTTGTCATATTCGTACCTTGGCCTACCCCTACTGTTCTTACCCCCCTACACTTCCCTCAAAAACCAACTGTACAAGACCTGCGTGTTTTGATATGTGCCCTATCACTCTATCTCTTCTTCCGGTTAAATTTAGCCAAATCGATCTCCTCTCACCAATTCGATTCAGTATTTCTTCATTCGTGATTCTATCTACTCATCTCAC
The DNA here is from genome assembly GCF_040414725.1 of Anabrus simplex. Classification (NCBI taxonomy): domain Eukaryota; kingdom Metazoa; phylum Arthropoda; class Insecta; order Orthoptera; family Tettigoniidae; genus Anabrus; species Anabrus simplex. Next base: position 1,796,515,651 of record NC_090265.1, on the reverse strand, counting down.
GTTTCAGCATTCTCTGTAACATCACATTTCAAAAGCTTCTCTTATATTTCTTTCTGAGCTACATACAATGCCACGCTCCAGACGAAAGTCTTCAGAAAGCTCTTCCTTGCTTATGCTAGTCTGCATTTTGTGTGCCATCGTTATTTATTTTAATACCCAAGTAACTTCATTTCCTAATCTAATATTTCCTGCATCACCTCCACTCCATTACTTTTCTTTTCATCTTGTACTCCTTTTCCAAGACTCTGTCCATACCATTCAGCAACTTCTCCAGATCTTCTGCAGTCTCAGATAAAATAACAATAGCATCAACAAATCTCAGGCTTTTGATTTTCTCTCCCTGGATTGTGTTTCCTTTTCCAAATTCCTTTTTGATTTCCTTTATCCCCTGTTCTTCGTAAACACTGAAAAGAAGAAGGGACAAACTGCAGCTTTGCCTCACTCCTTTCTTTATTGCCTTCGATTCTTATAATTATTTTTTGCTTTGTTTCCGAATTTGGCCAACAACGGCCTTTCTTCTCTTCTCTTCCCGAAACCTCTTCATTCTATCGCTTCTCATCTTTCTCTCCTCTTCCGAAATGATCAGTTAGAGCCTCCGTGTTAGTGGTTTCTCTTCAAAGGGTTTTAGACTGTCGACTCTTCTTCTGAGCCCTCTTCTAATGCGGATCATCTGTAGTCTAATCCCAACATCTTCCGCATCCCTCTTGACTTCTTCTACCCATTTTGAGGTGCCCTTTAACCCTATAATGTATTTGAAGATCCTTTTGGTCAGCCGTTTTTAATGCGTAGAATGTCAGTCTTCGTTTCCGCATTGCGTCCGCGATCTTTCCGGTGTACTTGTACAGTTTCTCATTTCTCCTTTTCTTCCAAATCCCGTCAGCAGTTTTCTGCAGTCCATGAATTTTCCTCAGAATCTTCTTTGCCTTCTTCTCTAGTTCTTGCATCTCCTGTTTTTTAAATTTAAAATCAGGCATTCTGAAGCGTACAATCATTCCGGCTTTATCACTGAGTTCTACTGTCAGATTTTGGCCTTGTAGGATATCACCCGTTTGTCATACCTGCTCTGTGTTAGTTTGTAGGCCGGATCTAACTTTATGGCTCTTGCCTTCTTTGCCTCTTTATCCAGTCCTTTGAGTTGGATCCATTCACCCAAGTATTTGAAATTTTACCTCCATTGGTGCTTGTATAGGCTATAGATTCAGTCTTTTCATAAGAGACTTTTCCGCAATTTTATGCAGGCTCTCCTGCATCTTTTGAGCGTCTTCTCTGTTTTTGCTAAGATGACAATCTGCAAAAGCTCAATACTTGACTTCTTCTTCTTATAATAATGATAATAATAATACTAATAACAAAAATAATAATAGGACTCGATAACGCCAGAAATGTTGAAATAGGCAGAATCGGAAGAGGAATAGCAAGCAGGGTTTAGGAAAGGCTGTTCCTGTATCGAACAAATATTGAACCTGAAGTCAATACTCCGCCACAGAATGTTGAGTGTTAAGAACATTGTGGTGTCGTTTATAGACTGCAAAAATACCTTCGATTCGGTGGACAGAGAGACCTTGGATAAGATCATTAGAGAATTTGGATTCAAAACCAAACTGGCAAATATAATCAAAGAGACCACAACAGTCACATCCTCTAAGGTAAAATTCTTCGGGCATCTCTCGCAATCATTTGAAATCAAGACAGGCGTGAGGCAGGGCGCAGAACTATCCGCGCTCCTTTCAACTGTGTCCTAGAAAAGAGAATATGGAACTCAGAACTTGAGCATCAAGGGATAATTCTGATCTGTCTATGGAGAAAATTAGGAGGGATTAAAGTCAACTGCCTGGCTCTTGCTGATAACTTTGCTATACTAGGTCGCAAACATCCAGATTAGCCTCTTGAAAAGAATCGCCAGTCAAACAGGACTGAGGATCTCAGCAGAAAATACCAAATTCCTGGAAACAGAGATAGGACGGATTGAAAGGGACAAGAAGTTCAAGTACCTTGGTGAGACCATACAGTAGAATCGACTAGAAAAAGCTACAGTGGAAGATCGTATCTCAAAAATGGAGAGAGCATACAGCTTGACAAAAAACATCTACAATAAGAAGTACTTATCCTGGAATTCCAAATTAAAACATTTTAACACCGGGGTCAAAACAGTATGCCTGTATGCCAGTGAATGCCTGTCCATGAACTACAAGCTGGAGAAGCTAGAGGTCCTGGAAAGAAGAATCCTCAGAAAAATTATGGGAGCTGTCCAAAGTGAAAGCGGATGGAAACTTCGGAGCAACAAAGAGCTTACCAGAAGGTGGAAAGAATCTCAGAGACCATGAAGAGAAGGAGAGTGGCGTTTCTTGGACACTTGTACAGAATGAACGCAAGCAGACTCACCAAACATATATTTGATTACTTCTGGAGAAGAAAGACCACTACAGCAAGGATTAAGGAAACGAAGAAGGATATGGAGAGGTTAAACATCTCGCAAGACCAGCTGTTAGAAAGGAATACGTTTAGGAACACACTAAAGAATTTGGAAGGTGTTCAAGCCTCAGGAAGAAGTAAGAAGACCGGAAGAGGCTGGACAGATGAACAACGGAAGCATGGAGTATTGGACACAGGAAACTCCGCACGAAGAGAAAGAAATGAAGTTGTAGCGTGATCCTTAGTGGTCCACTTGCTTATAATAATAATAATAATAATAATAATAATAATAATAATAATAATAATAATAATAATAATAATAATAATAATAATAATAATAATAAAGCAATCTAAACCAACAGAGCATAGACAAGAATGCGTCATGCATGTGGTTACAAAATGGGCACTTATTTGGGGAGACAGAGAGGTTTTCAGTTGATATACAAGACCAAGTAATAGCTACAAACAATTACAAAAAGCACACCATGAAAGACATCAGCGTACTCTGCAACAAATGCAGACGATGCTCCGTTCATCTCGAGACCATCGACCATATCACTGCGGGCTGCCCAGTACTTGTGTCGGTAGAATACACGAGACGGGACAATCATGTCTCTGGAATTATACACTAGGCACTTGCTCAGGAAAACCAATTAACTCAGGAGCGTATCCCTTATTACAAGTACCATCCAACACCACTCCTGGAGAACGAGTCGATTAAGCTTAATTGGGACACTGGTACAGTGACTGGCAAAACAGTTCTGCAGAACTTGCAGAATAGATCAAGATGAAACTGGTACGGATTGTCCCTGTGATTCTGTCAGTCAATGGCCTCATTCCATACACACTTCACAAGAGTCTGCGAGAACTGGGTCTTCCACCGAACATCTACAAAAATTATGCAACATTCTGTCCTCCTGTCAACATGCAACATTGTGGGATGGTTCCTCTCGCAAGAATGAAGATCCCGTGATCTAGAGTTCTGTGTATACCTGTACATCAATGTTTGTGTTATAATGTGTAAATACTTTAATTATTGTAAGGTTCTTGGTGCATCCCGTGTCCCGTTACTGCCCATATTTCCTGTGGAGAACTGTATGAATAATAATAATAATAATAATAATAATAATAATAATAATAATAATAATAATAATAATAATAATAATAATATGTTTGCAAGGTCTAAAATGTGTTTCATTTTCTCGAATTCATGAGCTTTATGATCATTTTCTGAATAATCTCGTTTTCAATTTCGAGTTATCGGAACTCTTTTTTTTCCCAGGGGCGGAGTCAAAGGATGCATTATTAGTGCTCGCTGTATCGTCTTCTAAGATCAAAACGGAGAAAATGCACGAGAGCGAATGTTATATTATCAGAGTTTAAGTTCGTGAAGTGAATGCAGCTTTGTGTTGTACAGTCTCAAGCGTCGATACATTCCCCAACTCATATCGGTGCAGAGGATGAAATCACTTTGGAGAGGCAAAGAAAACAAATTGAAGTAAAAAATATAAAATTTCTATCTTTCCTACGTGACATTGAGTAAGATTAGAGGTTTACATCACCTCAATTTAGTCGTAATTACTCTTCCAAACAGTGAACTAGTCACCCTCCTAACGACCAAAGACGAGACAAAACAATAAAGAGTATACCACCATGAATAATGCTTTCGTTAAGTGAAACGACCGAGCTTGAAGCTTGTTCTACGATCCATGGAGACTGTGCATCATCTTGCTTTAAAAAATCTCTACAAAAAGAAGTGCAGGATGTAGAAGAGTAAAAAGAAGAGGAGCGATGATAGTGATAAAAGTGTTCACGGTTCAGTAGTTACGGCGTAGAGTTTTAATTACTATTCCTTCAACAGACACGGTTCGATGGTACGTTGGAGCCTTTCTATTCTACTGTCCCAACGCACGGAGTTACTCCATTCATCACTACTCCTGAATTCAAAGTTAGGAGATTTATATGATCCCAGTGACACATCTCTTTCCATAATTAGACTTCCTGAATTACCAAAATGAAAGTACAAGTTTTTACATTGAGTCTTAAAGAAAATAGGTGAATATTGTTATTTGGGAAGTACAATAACTAACGATGACTGGAGTAAGGAGGGCCACAAGCAAACAAGGCCTTTCTTAAGAAAACACATTTGCTCACTTCGAACATTGATATAGGAATTAGAAAGATTTGAAGACTTTTGTCTGGAGCGTGGCACTGTATGGAAGTGAAACATGGACGATAACTAACTCAGAAAGAAAGAAAATAGAAGCTTTGGAAATGTGGTGTTACAGAAGAATGCTGAAGGTGAGATGGATAGATCGAATCACGAATGAAGAAATACTGAATCGAATTGGTGAGAGGAGATCGATTTGGCTAAATTAGACGAGAAGAAGAGAGATAGGACACATCTTAAGACACCCAGGACTTGTTCAGTTGGTTTTTTAAGGAAGTGTAGGTGGTAAGAACGGTAGGGGTAGACCAAGGTATGAATGTGACAAGCAGATTAGAGCAGATGAAGGTTGCAGTAGTTAAGTAGAAATGAATAGGTTAGCACATGATAGGGTGGCATGGAGAGCTGCATCAAACCAGTCTATGGACTGATGACTCAAGACAGTTTATTGTTACTGATCCTATACAGACCATAGCTACAAGAGATGGCAGAATCTGGCTCTAGTCCTCCGTGTAGGGCCGGGCTGAGTGGCTCAGACGCTGTCCTTCTGACCCCCAGCTTCAGTTCGATGCTCAAGTACGTCAGCATCGTATCGGTAGATTTACCGATACGTAAAAGAACTCCTGCGGGACAATATTCCGGCACCTCGAAGTCTCAGAGAACCGTCAAAGAGGTTAGTGGGACTTAAAAACAATCATAATATTAAGTGCCTTGAACACTGCATTACGAACTGAATATATTGATTTGTACCAGAACTGATTCAGAAGTCAATAATTTAACGTTAATGTCATGGCATCCTCTCGAAAAATCGAAAAATCTTCAACACAGGGAATGTTCTAAAGTGTACGACAAGCACTTAAGGGGTATCACTGCTAAGGTAGAAGGACACATTTGGCATTATGAAATCATTGTTATTTTTATTTTATTCTCATACAAGCTGCTTAACACCCTTCAAACTAGTTGTCATGTCGGGAGATTCGTCAATGTGCGCTGCCTCACGGCTTCTTCACTTTGGGAATAAGACAGAAGTCGCACAGACCACCGTTGCTTGACTTTGGTTACTTTCATTACTCACCGCTATCATCAGACAAGGGAGCGTAATTACGGCACACATGCTCCATCTGCTGGTAACGTTACGAAGTTCGTCTAACGTAATTTCAAATGTATATATTATAATGTTTGGCGTTGGTTATTTTTTGGAAATAAAAACCAGTTGCCATGACTTCTGAAACAGCCCTCGTATGACGACCTATAAATGGTGTTTGAAAATTGAAATGCTAAAATCTCGAAAATTAAAGCCCATTGGACAGAATTTCCGAACAGCTATTGGTTTTGTATCCATGTAGATTAACTTCGAGAAAGCTGGACATAATCTGGTATACGCTGCATTTTACTTCACAACAGAGGGCACTTACAGTATGCTAACATTTAACACACCGTGCGTTCATTTTAATCAATCAATCAATCAATCAACACTGATCAGCAATTAGGGTGGTCACCCAGGTTGCAGATTCCCTATCACCGGGCGAGTTGACCGCGCGGTTACGGGCGCGCAGCTGTGAGATTGTATCCGGGAGATTAGTGAGTTTCCCTTCCTATTCCATCGTCGCCATAAGACCTGTGTGCGTCGGTGCGACGTAAAGCAAAATTTAAAAAAAAAGCTATTTGTTGTATGCCTAGCCTTTTCTTAAATAATTCCAAAGAATTTGGAAATTTATTGAACATCTCCTTCGGTAAATTATTCCAATCTCTAACTCCACTTCATATAAACGAATATTTGCCCCAATTTGTTCTCTTGAATTCCAACTTTATCTTCATGTTGTGATCTTTTCTACTTTTGAAAACACCAGTCAAATCTATTCACCTACTAACGTCATTTCACGCCATCTCTCTACTGACAGCTCGGAACATACCGCTTAGTCGAGAAGCTTGTCTCCTTTCTTCCAAGTCTTCCAAGCCCAAACTTCGCAACATTTTTGTAACGCTACTCTATTGTCGGAAATCACCCAGAAGAAAAATCGAGGTACTTTTCTTTGGATTTTCTCCGGATCTCAAATGAAGTAATCCTGGTGAAAGTCCCATACACTGGAACCATACTCTAGTTGGGGTCTTACCAGAGACTTATATGCCCTCTCCTTTACATCCTTACTACAACCCCTAAACACCCTCATAACCATGTGCAGAGATCTGTACCCTTTATTTATAATCCCATTTATATGATTACCCCATTGAAGATCTTTCCTTATATTAACACCTAGACACTTACAATGATCCCCATGAAGAATTTTTACTTCATCAACGCAGTAATTAAACCTGAGAGGACTTATAGTGATACTCGCAAATTTAATGGTTATTATTTTGGTTACTATTTGAGAAAATAACACGTCAGTTTAGGGGAGGCTCATAAAATTCAATCAGCATTCCCATTGCCCATGATGAGCTGCATTTGCCTTGAGAAGCGTGAACAGTCGATGTTACAACCCGACTCCCACCAGGAGACACACACCATCAGTACCCATCAGTGGAGAATGCACTTTCCACGTATATTGTATTCCAACACAACCAACGACTTAATTGTATGATTTCAATAGTGTTTCTAAATTTCAACCGGAACGTTTCCACTACTCGCAATCTCGCCACTAACAAGGGGATTCCAAAAGGGCGTATTTTGCGAAGAGAATTATCCCTGGGAGGTTGTAATACTCACCCAACACATTTCTTTTCCAATTCTACTTGTGTTTATAACAACGGTCACCACCACCACAAGATGCCTTTGTTTTGTTTGGAAGACTCCACCCAGCAGCCGAGTTGGGCCTCAACTTGCGGCTCAGGCTGTGCGGACCCACACGAGACGACCTTCACACATTCATTGAGTACTGAACAGTCAAGCACAGTCATGTTGTCCCACCAGGAAGCGTGAAGGCTGCGGGTTCGAGTCTAGCCAAGGTCCAGTGTTGAGGCACGCGAGTGGCGACCTGCCATCGTAAGGCAAACCAGTTGTAGCAAATAGATTTTTAAATAGTTTTTTTTTTACCACTTTGCACAGTGTTCTAGATCACGTAAGTGTTTGTAGTGTCTATCGTTTTCCTCCAGTTTACTTGAGTGAATATTGCTTTAAGAGGGAAGGCCGTGATTTATCAAGCTCTTAGCATTAAACAAAGAGCAGAGCGAAGAGTTCCACGAAATAAGCATTCCATTAAAACTGAGAGTAGTTGTAGTCAGAAAACCCTTTATGTTGTGGCCCACATTATTTCACACTAAATATCATCATCATCATCATCATCTGTTTACCCTCCAGGTTCGGTTTTTCCCTCGGACTCAGCGAGGGATCCCACCTCTACCACCTCAAGGGCAGTGTCCTGGAGCTTCAGACTCTTGGTCGGGGGATACAACTGGGGAGAATGACCAGTACCTCGCCCAGGCGGCCTCACCTGCTATGCTGAACAGGGGCCTTGCGGGGGATGGGGAAGAGTGGAAGGGATAGGCAAGGAAGAGGGAAGGAAGCGGCCGTGGCCTTAAGTTAGGTACCGTCCCGGCATTTGCCTGGAGGAGAAGTGGGAAACCACGGAAAACCACTTCCAGGATGGCTGAGGTGGGAATCGAACCCACCTCTACTCAGTTGACCTCCCGAGGTTGAGTGGACCCCGTTCCAGCCCTCGTACCACTTTTCAAATTTCGTGGCAGAGCCGGGAATCGAACCCGGACCTCCGGGGGTGGCAGCTAATCACGCTAACCACTACACCACAGAGGCGGACTCACACTAAATATACTTGGTATAAAAAGCTCGCCAAGTATATTCAGTGTAATTAATAATAATAATGATAATAATAATAATAATAATAATAATAATAATATGTTGTAATTATTTCTGTTGTAAATATTTGTACATATATGTACCTGTAGTTTCATAATCAAGAGGGTGACTCCTTGCTTAGGCCGAGTCACCCCATTATGTTACCGGCACAAGCCGAGCCTTCCTAAAATGATGATGATGATGATAATAATAATAATAATAATAATAATAATAATAATAATAATAATAATAATAATAATAATAATAATAATAATAATAATAATAATAATAATAATAATAATCTTAACAATGTGACGGGGGGATTTGGCTGAGTGGTAGGCCTAGGGGTCACGTAACTGCAAGCTTGCATTCGGGAGATGGTGGGTTCGAGTCCCATCGTCGCAGCCCTAAAGATTGTTTTTCGTGATTTCCAGGAAAGACTGGGGCTGTGCTTTAATTAATGTCAACGTCACGTTCTTCCCAATCGTAGCCTTTTCCTACCCCATCGTCGACGGAAACCTGTCTGAGTTAAAGTGACACTAAACTGCTTGTTAAATAATAATAATAATAATAATAATAATAATAATAATAATAATAATAATAATAATAATAATAATAATAATAATTTATTCAATCTAGTTCAATGGTTCGAGAATGGAAAAGTGAAACTGAAGGATCAGTACTGATAGAATTCTCAAAAACAAAATTCATGTTGATATAACAATCATCCTCTTATGACTAGACATGGGAAAATCTTCCAAGCAGATAAATTCAAATACCTAGGCTAAATTATACAACCAAACGTCATAAATCAGCAAGCAATTACAAAATGACAAAAAGCATACAAAATTGTCTGGAACAGATACAACAAAAAATCTATATTCCAAAACGCAAAATTACGACACTACAAGACAGTTGTCAAACCAGAAGCTCTTTATGAACAGAAATTTTGATAATTGGTGGTAGATGACAAATAAAAAACATCGAAAAACAACAGAGATCCGCCTGTGTGGTGTAGTGGTTAGTGTGATTAGATGCCAACCCCGGTGGCCCGGGTTCAGTTCCCGGCTCTGCCACGAAATTTGAAAAGTGGTACGAGGGCTGAAACGGGGTCCTCTCAGCCTAGGGGGGTGAAATGAGTAGAGGTGGGTTCAGTTCCCACCTCAGCCATTCTGGAAGTGGTTTTCCGTGGTTTCCCACTTCTCCTCCAGGCAAATGCCTGGATGGTACCTAACTTAAGGTCACGGCCGCTTCCTTCCCTCTTCTTTGTCTATCCCTTCCCATCTTCCCATCCCCGTCCGACTCGTTGGCTGAACGGTCAGCGTACTGGCCTTCGGTTCAGAGGGTCCCGGGTTCGATTCCCGGCCGCGTCGGGGATTTTAACCTTAATTGGTTAATTCCAATGGCACGGGGGATGGGTGTATGTATTGTCTTCATCATCATTTCATCCTCATCACGACGCGCAGGTTGCCTACGGAAGTCAAATAGAAAGACCTGCACCTGGCGAGCCGAACCCGTTCTGGGATATCCCGGCACTAAAAGCCATACGACATTTCATTTTTTCCCATCCCCACAAGGCCCCTGTTCAGCATAGCAAGTGAGGCCACCTGGGTGAGGTACTGGTCATCCTCCACAGTTGTATCTCCGACCCAGAGTCTAAAGCTCCAGGACACTTCCCTTGAGGCGATAGAGGTGGGATCCCTCGCTGAGTCGAGGGAAAAACCGACCCTTGAGGGTAAACAGATAAAGAAGAAGAAGAAAAAGGGAGCAAAATTCTCAGGAAATTTTTAGGACGTAAATGCGAAAACTGTATTTGGATGAAAAGGAAATCACAAGAAATTTATGAAGTAACAGAAAAATCATAGACACCATTAGAAAAAGAAGATTGAAATTCTGATCAGGATTAATAACAATAGGCTAACAAAGAAAATACTAAATCTTGCAGTATCTCTAAAAAAATCACAATTGCCTTACAGAAATAAACAAAGATCTTCAGGAAATTGATATAAATGAAGAAATATTGCAAGACAGAAAAAATTCAGAAATCTCATAAACCTGAAAGACAAGCTACAGGACGGACGGAAGAATGCAAAAAGAAGCACAGTGAAAGGATGAATACAAGAAGAAACGTTGTGTTCACACGCGCTCCGTAGTTGGGCACAACGAATAAGAAATAAATAATAATAATAATAATACATTTCGGACCATGATTCAAAATTTGGAAGGCTTTCAAGTCGAAAGAGCTGCAAAAACGGAGAGAGCCTGGACGGATAAGAGCGCCCATATGAAAGAGGAAACTTCAGACAAAGGAAAAATGAAACTATAGCGTGGTCAATTCGCAAATAAATAATAATATACTTGTTATGGCTTAACGTCGCACTACCATATCGAAGTTTTTGGCGACGTAAGGATTGATTAGGGTACCATCTGTGGTCTTAATTAACGTACAATCCCAATATTTGCCTGGTATGAAAATGGGAAGCCTCGGAAAACTACCTTTAGGACCCCCGACAGTGGGACTCAAACGAACCCAAGCTCACAAGTATGCGACCAAACCACGTAGCCAATACACTCACTACTGTATGTAATCTGAATGTGGAGAAATTGCATCACGTCCTAAACTTGTTAGTTCTACTTTACTTCACATTAGTGTTGCATTTACTTAAAATAAAGTCGGGTGACATCACACCAAGGCGGCCGTAGTTAGAGTTCCGCCCAATTCAGGTGGAATTTTTCAAATGAAATGTGAAACCATTTTTGTTTGGACTCCACGTAATTCCAGAACCTTCATTGCTGGCACTATGGGAGAGATGATGCAGGATTTGGTGAAGCTCCACACTCTCGGACGTGAAGACATGAATGTTTCTCGATATACATACGAACAAGTAGATGATTTCGTCAGTTAACTCACAGACATACTATTATTTCGCCTGGAAATGTAGTAAAGTTATTATTTCTTCACAACTTAGGTTATGAATGACAGACAGATAGATACATAGATAGACAGATTTATTTATCATCGACACGTTATTTGCCCAATTATAGACGATTCAATAAAACATTGCATACACCAAATACACCTTAAATAAATAACACAAATTTCCTAAAACATTTTTTTTTTACTATATGCTTTACGTCGCACCGACACAGATAGGTCTTATGGCGACGTTGGGAGAGGAAAGAGCTAGGAGTGGGAAGGAAGCGGCCGTCGCCGTAATAAAGGTACCGCCGCAGCGTTTGCCGGGTGTGAAAATGGGAAACTATCTTCAGGGGTGTCGTCAGTGGGGTTCGAACCCACTACCTCCTGGATGCAAGCTCGCAGCTGTGCGAACCTAACCGCACGACCAATTCCCCCGGTCCTAAAAGAATAACCAAGTTTAAATTAAACTTAGAGACACTTATATATACATATTTCCAACATGTTAAATTTTAAAAATATGAATCTCCTTAAATAATTGTCATAATTAAACAACATCTAGAGAGATTTACACACACACATATATTACAGACAGCACCGGCATCTTACAATCATGAGGTCGTCAGGGCACGTCTAATTTTAGACGGGGGTGAGTGAAAAAGGTCTACTGATTCACCCACCTCATTGCCCTCAGGAGCTATGAGTTTGCACGATCCCCTTTAAATGGCGTTTTATAACGAACAATTTTTTAATTACATCCTGCATTCCTACGTTTATCAGAGGTGTTTTAGTGTTATGACAAATAGATATTTCACTTAAATTTCTAGAACTGTTTATTTTTTTAACCATCTCACTCCAATACAAGTAGAATCACCACCGCTTCTCTGCTTTTTAACAACATATTCATTACTCTAACCTTTTCCACTGTCGAGCAGCAGTTGGTAAATCCCTCCGATTGATAGCGTATTTCATTTACTAGCATTTTCTATGGGAGTAAAGAAAACAAGTTAATGGTGGTCGATAGGGATATACACCCCATTTACAACGCCTGTCACCACAAAATGAAGTCGTTAATTAATTCATTTACCTCGGGTCATTCCAGAAACCACGGAGCAGAAGTGAAGGACGTAGGTTTAGAAAAGTGATTTCCATTTCCAGAGAAGCACACTGACGTTGACTCAGGAGTAGCCTACCAGGTGGCTTACTGCGAAGGTTAAGGGCAGTGGAAAGCTTTACTTCTTCTTGATGGCCTGTACCATAATACTGTAAGTTGATGTGTGTTCTACGCTAAAAAATTAAAACCCAAGTGCAAGTTCCCAAGTTTTCAGGGAGTAAAATTTCATGAGGAGAGCTTAAACAGTCATTCCGCAGTTCTCTCATTACAACTCCTGGAGTTAATTACTAATAGTTAATTGAGGCTAAAAATGAAACACGTTCGTCTTGGAATATTAACTGCTTAAGGCACTGTAATACAATTCCTTAAGGGCAAAGAATTCCTCAACTGACAACGGGTCAAATATTTTTTTAATTAAAGAAACCAGGTCATTGCGAACATGAAAGTTATTTGTTTTTTATAGCAAATGGCTAAGAGATCTTAAAGAGCGAGTCGTTATGGGACGGTGAACTGAAATAAATAAGCAATAAAAAGCATGGAGACATATTTCTAATAATAAAGAAAGGGAAGTGTGTTTTTAATAAAAAGAACGTGATCGGTTTCCTTTATGGCCACGTTTAACGACCCCTTATATCGCAATTTTATTCCTCGACATTCCTCAGCTATTGTTCTAGCTTGACATTCACGTGCTCAGCTGTCGCAAACATTCCTGTCTTAGCTTAGCTTTGTTCTGGGAAATGGAAGGGCAGAGTACAAATTGTACAAAACTAACGGCTTCATGGCTAACGGGTCCCGGGTTCGATTACCGTCCAGGACGGGAAATTTAACCTCCATTCCTCTGGATCGACGTCTGGCTGTTCATGCCATCTCTAACATTAAGATTTACCTCAGGCACGGCACCATGCTCACAGACGTACAGGACCTGCCACCACCGAGCGAGTTGGCCGTGCGGTTAGGGGCGCGCGGGAGATAGTGGGTTCGAACCCCACTGTCGGTAGCCCTGAAGATGGTATTCCGTAGTTTCCCGATTTTCACACTAGACAAATGCTGGGGTTGCACCATAATTAAGGCCACGGCCGCTTCCTTCCCACTCCTAGGCCTTTCCAATCCCATCGTAGCCGTAAGATATATCTGTGTCGGTGCGGCGTAAAGCAAATTCTAAAACAAAAAGGCCTGCCACCAGGCCCATCTGGGGGTCACACGCCATCATTATTATTATTATTATTATTATTATTATTATTATTATTATTATTATTATTATCATTATCATCTGGAGGTGCACATCACCCTGTGGTTCACCCAGCCTGCTCCAAAGATGAGTGCCATTTTAATTCCTGGGGGGGCAAAGGCGGCCGGGTGTAACCAAGTGCCGAGGTTAAGGATAGTGGAAGCAATTACCTTCCACACCTCCCGGGCCTTCATGGCCTGTACAGAGATGCCTTTGCTTTGCTGCTATTATTATTATTATTATTATTATTATTATTATTATTATTATTATTATTATTAACAACATAGACTTAAGTTCCTCGACAACGGGAAAGAAACATTTTAAGACGCTTCCAGTGTTGCCAAGAGTAACTTAGATTATGTTTAACGTCTCAATTGACCGATATAGTGCTTCGAAGTAAGGCATATGTCACGTCACACGTATACTCTGTTATAAAATGGCGCTGTGTCGACTCACGCGCTCAGTTGGAGGTTAGCTGTCGTTGCGAATACTTCGCGGTCGAGTTCTTCTTTATATTTTTTGCAACTTGCTTTACATCGCACCGACGCAGATAGGTCTTACGGTGACGATGGGATAGGAAAGGGCTAGGAATAGGAAGGAAGCAGGCGTGGCCTAAATTTAGATACAGCCCCAGCATTTGCCTGGCGTGAAAATGGGGAAAGCACGGAAAACCATCTTCAGGGCTGCCGACAGTGGAGTTCGAACCCACCATTTCCCGAATAATGGGTACTGGCCGCAGCTATCGAGCTCAGTGGTCAGTCTTAGTTTTACTCTTTATATTACTTCCGAACTCCTATTCCTCATATCACAGACCCACACCACACCACATTTTAAGTGCACCACGTTGTACTGAATAAAATGTATTATCCACTTAATATTTGTTTTTCATTTGTAATAAGTAAGTCTACGAGACCCTCAAAGCCGTGAGGCCCTTCCAATAATGACAGCCTGCCGCCAATTATTATTATTATTATTATTATTATTATTATTATTATTATTATTATTATTATTATTATTATTATTATTATTACATCGTTATGCCCTATTTAGGACCTCGATGGAACCAGCTTAGCTGATGTGTTGGCCTTCTTCTCCTCCCAAAATCTCTTCATCCTCTCGCTGAGCTTCTTCCTCCGCTCTTCTTCCAAGTTACAGTGGCTCTAGTGTTGGGTTTGTCTTTAAACTGGCGATTGTTGATTTTCATCTGTCCTCTACCATGTCTTCCGGCATGTTTATTTCCGGGGATCTGTTTCAGTTTCACAAAGCCAGATGTTCTTTGTTTTAGATGAAAGGGCCAGGTTGAGAACTCTTTGTTAGTCTGTTACTGTTCATTCTGATTATGTGTCCATAAAATTTCAGTCGTCTTTTCCGAAAAGTGTGAGATATTTTTTCACTATGGCAATATATTTTCTGCGATGATATTTTTTCCTCTCCATATTCCCTCTATACAACTGGGCCGAAAATTTTTCTTAAAATTACTGTATTATAGTGTACTAGCTGATGTACCCGTGCTTCGCTACGGAATTCTACCTTGTATATAGAATTCTAGGTTAGGTAGTGTACACGTTGTGAGCGAGATTGTATTAAATTGCATAGCTCTTAACGTTACCCTAGAAACGCGACGGGGAAGTCACCAAACGTCTTCTCTCATATGAAGACGGAGTTAGGGAATTTTCACTGTAATGGTAGACCCGCTTGCATACCATCAGTCACAATCAGGTTGGGGAGCTTTCATTATAATGGTAAACATTCACTCTCCACCTGCCTTTTTACATCCTCAGAAATACTGTCTTAGTGGTTTTCCCAACAGGAATGAACATACATTACAATGACGTCAGTAGGAATGGCGCTATAAAAAGCAATGCTTCCATATGAAATACTCGATCAAATGGAAAACCACACATTTTTTCTCTTTTAACGAACAGGACTGCGCTGCCAATCTAACAGTCCAAAGTTCCAGAGCTGGAATGACCAAGGCGCAGACAGCCGTGATCCGTGAACACTCTTCGTCCCTTTTCGGTGGGGAGAGGGTCGAATAGTGGCGACTCCCAGGAAAAAAACTATGCCGTTTAATAATCTCCTTCCTAGGAGTACCGATGAGTCGGAAAGTATCAATTCAGTACACTGGCGGCGGAAAAATCTGACTTGGACTCTGAAATTGCACTCTTATCATAGTCGGTGCGTTAAAACTGAATAAAACATAAATGACCGGAAATTGTGTTCTCTGTAACTTTTGTTATATAACTTAGTACTTTTCGACAGCACCAATGACATATGTGTTTAAAAATTACATTTTAGGCTCCTTCCTCTAAAATACAATCTCATCCAGGGCGAATACAATTGTTATAGTTTAGATTGCAGTTTCTTATTCCCCGACTCAATATACCGATTTTCATTAAATTTTGTTTATCTATTTTCTCGTGGCTCAGCGTTGATATGGACTTAGCACCAAAAATACAAATTCATTAATGTCTGTGTTATCATAGCCAGTGCGGTAAAAATGTATAAGACATAAATGGTCGGAAATTTAATTTTATATAACTTTGGTTATGTAATATTTGTCGATACGACCGCTAATAATATAAATATTTGAGAATTAAATTTTAAGCCTCCCACTAAAATACCATTTCACTCAGCGTTAATTAAATAATAATAATTTCGTGTGGCTATTTCTAGCCGAGAGCAGCCCTTGTAAGGCAGACCCTCCGATGAGGGTGGGCGGCATCTGCCATTTGTAGGTAACTGCGTGTTATTGTGGTGGAGGATAGTGTTATGTGTGGTGTGTGAGTTGCAGGGAGTTAATTAAATGATTTATAGCCTTATATTTTAGCGGCTTATTCGCCGACTTTGCATACCGATTTTCATTAAATTCTCTTAAATTCTAGTGATGCGTGTACAGACAGACAGACAGACAGACAGACAGACAGACAGACAGACAGATAGAAATTACGGAAACGTAAAAAGTGCATTTCCTTGTTACTGTGGACAGGACCGGTACAGCAATACAATTCTTTTCAAATTCTGAGCAATGTACAGACAAAACTCTTATTTTATTTATGTATATTGAACCCATGACCTTTGTGCCTTAAGAACATTATGCATAATGTAACAATTAAACTAAAAGTTGGATTCTTGATAGCATGGATTTGACACGTGACGAGGGGGTGATTACCTTCGGTCCCACGCTCCGGGGTACGTGACGTCAACCACACGTGTCGACGGCGGAAGAATCTCAAGTCATTTTTATGAACTATTTCAAAGCGCGTGTACATGGCGTGACCACGCCAAGTCAAAAAAATATAGTGCCTATCAAAGGAGGTCAATCATCTCACAAATCGAACCCGTAAAAATTTTAAATGTCCGTGAACACTACCGCCAGAAATGTAGCAAGCATGTAGTCACTTTCAAAACTCTTGAAATTACAGTTTAGGTAAGTCAGAAAATTTATAGAAATTTTCTTGGCGGCAAAGGGAGAGATCCGAAGAGAGGGGGTAACTGCTATAAATATGAAGGGACGCCATGACGAAGCTTCCTTCTCCGGCATTTGTGATACAAAGCGGACGAAAAATTGTTGAGCTGCTCTGCGAAATCAAACCAACGAAAGTAGACTGAGTTCAACTGCAGATTTTAGCCATTGCGGCTAAGTCGTGACTCCATGAGGAGATAGTTTTCTTGAGTGAAATAATTGTACCAGATAGGACGGTCAAAGTACTGAATAAATTCTAATGTGATTAAGTAATTCGTGTGCGTATATAACTATAGTCCATCGTGTGCACTCAACAAACAAGTGAAGGGTATTTCCTTTTTTTTATGCTTTATTCCAGGAAACCTGAAGAAAATGAATAATGAACTGTGAAGCCATTAATGTAAAAATGGCTAAATAAAATGCCAGGGTCGCAGGTGAGCCCTAAGACGAATACTGGCGTGACATGAGGTAGGTGACTTTCCATCTTACTACCTCTTATATCTTGTCTCGTGATTTCTTGTATTTGAATGGGGATATACGACGCAGTGGTCACCCCCACTAAGTTTTGTAAATGTGAGAGTACGACTAAACGAGTCATTTGTTTTATTTTCCACTTGGATAAATTTTTGAAGTCTTGCGAGGGCCGTATATGTTGTAAAAGTTATTGAATAGGGTTCCGAAGTGATATCACGTCCAATGTAGATCGTCATCCGTGTGAGTGTACTGCCTGTATTTGTGATGTCAAAGTAAGATGTTCATTCGACGTAAAATTCTTCTGTCTGCAATTTGACGTTAATAATAATAATCCATGGTTACTCATTTTCAATCGAGTGGAAGCGCGCTGTCGGGTGAGAGCCTAGGGTGATGAATTTGGTCACGGAGAGAAACGTTTTTCTATGCCCATTTTAAACTGTGTCTGAGTGACAATAAAAGATCTAATAGAATGTTTCAGTCATTTCTCGTAAAAATCAAGTTATTAAATACTATATCATTTATGCGAAGTTATTCATGATTAATGCATTGTGCGATATTAGACGTCGGGATTTCTAGTAAGGATTTATTCCAGTTCTTTGTCGATGATAATTGTGGAGCTGGGAAACAGAGGTTAGTTTGTTGATATGAGATTTGTGAATCAGGTTGGACCTGTCATTGAAGCCGGGACACGGAAGCCCGAGGAATGTTTTATATGAGTTGAGATGAGATGTGCGAATCAGGTTAGAGTCCTGTCATTTGAAGCCGGGACATGATTGCCCGAGGAATATTTCATAATGTTGAGAATGGAAAGAAATTCATAGAAATCCATAGCGGTATAAATTGGCGACGCGTATAATTAGTGTGGGCATCTTGAAGCATAATCTGTGCATTTTGTTGGTTAGAATATCGTATTTGTTTAATTATGTCGGCAGAGTTTAAAGGTGAGCATTTTGAGAAGCCAGTCAACTGGAACAAACAGGTGTTTCATGTAACTGCCAAGCGAGCTGGGGGTGAGAGGCCTCGGCTGAGCGGGGATGTAACGGGAAGGAGTGGAGTTGAGATTGTACTGTAATTCTCGGCCAGGGGAAACGTTAAAATGCTGGATTTAGTTGAAATTCATAGCCGGTAATGATCTAAGTATTGTGAAATACTGTAATTGGGGACGTAATGAACTTTTGAAATCACGAACTTTGAGTATAAGGAACAGAGTAACCCAATTTCAGGGTTGTCCAAAATATAGAGCGATGGTCGTGATGATCGGTTTGTCTGTGAGGGGTGTGCAAAATTCATAATGGTAATGACGAGATATGACATCGTAATTTTATGGCGAGTTGTTTGGTTTGTGCGTAGATTATTAGGATATCCAAGTGTTAATAACGGTTAGGACTAGATTAGATTTTTAAGCATGACTAGCAAATGTACCCGTGCTTCGCTACGGTATTCTGCATTGTATACGAATATTGAAGTAAATACTGTACATGCAGTAAATAAGATTGTTTTAAAATAGCATGTCTCTTAGCGTTATCCGAGAAACAATATGCAGAGGTCCCCATACGTTGTTTCCAGTGTAAAGTGCTTGTTACGGATTTGTGATGATAACGACAGGCTCACTTGTCTACTGCCATTCACAATCGAGTTGGGAAGTTTACATTATAATTGCAGGCCCCATTGCCTACTGCGCGGTCACAATCTATTTGGGGAGTTTCCGTTACAATTGCAGGCCCCCTTTCCTACCTCCAGACATATTACAAATTGAAGAGTTTTTATTATAATGGCAGGAAACTTCCCTACAACCAGTCAAAATTGAGTTGTGCAGTTATCATTATAATGATAGGCCCCTTTTCCAACTGCCAGCCAGCTTCCTGCCAGTCACACCAAGTTGATGAGTTTCCATCAAAATAGCAGGCCAGTATGCCTAATGCCAGTCACATTTTAGATGGGTACATCTGTTTATAACTGCGGGAACGCTTGCCTACAGCCAAAGACTGTATGCTGCATGCTCCCTTGCCTTCTGAAAGTCAAATCGAGAAGTGAATTATTCATTACAATGGTAGGCCTGCCTCATTAATGCCAGTTACACAGGAATTGGAGAAGGACTCCATTCCTACTGCCAGTCATAGTCGGTGTGCGGAGTACTGATTACAATAGCAGACACACCCTTTCTCGATCGCTACAAAATCGACATCAGTGAATATATATAGTTCGACATACGAAAGTATGTGCTTGTTTACAATATTGCAGACCTTCATTTACAGATTAACTGCTTCTAAACGGTACATCATATCGAGAAAAGATTGTACCATAAGACGCCGGATTTAGCGGCCTAAATTGCTGGTCATATGATATCTCATCTATTCATGGGTCAGATTGAGTTAGAAACTTGGGTAAAATTTGTGTAAGATTATCTCACATTGCATTGCTTTTCGGATAATTAACTGACAGCTACATACATAGCATTTGGCTCACATATGGCTACTGGGTGGACCAATTTTCGTGTAGAGTATGATGATTCTATCTTTCCTCTAAGTGATGGAAGGTATGAATTATGTATGTGAAAAGTACTACTTTACTTAAGATCGAGAAATAGAGAAAAGTCAAACGTAAAATGGATATAAATACGACAAAAAGTCGTACGACCAAGGTTGTAGATCACTCCAAATTGAACGGGGATTGTGCCATCCGTTATGTGATGTTACTTCCCGAAGGTCTGCACCATCATTAAAATTGCCTCCATATTTCGATATTCTTCGGGATAGAAAGGGAAAAATTTAAAGCTCTTGGAAGTTTTCCGCCCGTTACAGGCTAAGTCGTAAAATTTTGCCAAATTTCAGTTTTCTTTCTCGACTGGCAGATTATGCCGCAATCTGGGTTTTCAGTGAGAAGTGTAAAAAGTAGAACTTTCAAGATACTAAACCAAAAAATATGCAGATGATCATTATTACCCCTTAAGCGTGTAGCTGTACGAAAATTTCGACAAAATAGTCTATGTACAGGCACACAGTAGTTACGATTTTATTTACATAGATAAATAAGGAACCTGCTCCACGTACAACACCTTTTGGGCTATATCCGCTGGACTTAACCGGAAAAACGGACCGTTTATGATATCTCCCTTATTAATCCTCCTGTCGAAAAAATGCACATGAAAAAAAGTTTTAGAGATGGAATTCCATCATGTTTGGTCGATTTCCAGTCAGGTTGGTCTTGTACTGTATATATATTCTGGAAGAGTAAAATCACCATTTCGGTTCCCTATAAACCGCCAGTCCATTCCGGGAACATGAAATGTTATTGACGATTAACACCTACCGTTGGACAGGTGGATGTTAATATAAAGTTTGACTCAAATATCTTCAGTAGTTTTCAAGTTGTAAAACATACGCTTTACACGCACCCGCTCTTGAGTTAAGTCCGGTGGGACTTGTACCGGAAAACGGTCCGTTAATGATATCTCCCTTATTAATCCTCGTATTGAAATGATGCACATGAGGAAAAAGGCCTAGAAATGAATTTCCATTACGGCAGCTAAATTTACATTAAGTTTGGTTGCAAAATGACGGTTTCGGTTTCGTATAATCCCCCAGTCAATTCAGGGATTCAGAAACAATACTTGCCCTAAAACCTACCAAAGGACAGATGGATTCTAAATATCAAGTTTGGTGGAAATATATCCAGTAGTTTCCAAGTTTTAGACAAACAGACAAACAAACAAACAGACAGACACCAAAACAGAATATATGCAGATGGTCATTATTACACCTGAAACGGATAACTGTACGGAAATTTCGCCAAAATTGTCAATGTACAGACATACTCTAGAAGTGTAGACCTTTATTTCGATAGTTACTGCTTTGCAACTGTACGACGTATCTACAAACGGACTTCACCATCAGACGCCCCTTTCAGTGCTCTACATGGTTGGTCCTATGACATCTTCTCGTATCTCCTTTATTTATGGGTTAGATTGAGTTAGAGTCATTGAATGGGGTGAAATCTTGTACAGTTTTTGAATGCTACTTTATATTTTTGATTCTCATGTGACAGCTAGAATCATAAAATTTGGCTATAACATTGCCAATGGTCATGTCAATGTGCGTGCCGAATGTCATGATTCTACCTTTCCTATAAGTGTGCCAAATGATAACATATACGTGTAAAAGTACAAAATCAACTTGTGTATAATGTATTAGGGATAGAAATACGACGAAAAGTCACAGGACAAAAGTTGTAGATCTCTCCAAAATGAAACGCAATTTGCTTTGTGACTTTTGATACGACTTACTGATTAGCCACCAATTACCCCGAAACGAAGGTCTGCACCGCCGTTAAAATTGCATCCATATTTCGGAATTTTCCTGGGCCAGAAGTTATACATTTGCATAGCTTAGAATATTTCCTCAAAGGAAAGAGTGTACAGCATTCGGGATTAGCACTCGCATACATACGTGGTAATTAAGGAAGAAAGTAATACAGTTTAGTAAGTTGAAATTAATAGAAAATAGATTATAACAGAGGACATCCGGATGACGACAAATATATAAATACCAAGTGAATGTATTGGAAAATCAAATGCTCCTCAATAAATTATGCCGGAGTGAGTTATGGATATAAGAAAGCGGTAATCGGAGAGAAATTTAGGCGCAGGGATTCTTAGGTAATCAGATAAGAAGATGAATATTTGTGTTATTACTTATGCTATTCGAGGACGGTTATAACCTCCAATGATATTCCGCCAATATCCCGCAGAATGGCCGATTGACGACTCTCTTGCTTTCTACCCAAGGAACAACCACGAATTTAAAGGAATGATTGAGGAAAATGACAATACGTTACTTCCCTGCTGGCAAGCAGTCAGAGACGTTGCCATGGTAACCCATATATTCGTTATCGCTCTGTCGGTCCCTCAATGCCGAGCATGGTATCGGCAGAAAATAGTAAATTTCTCCGTCATTTGAAGAGTAAGGTAAATTATGAACACAACGAAAGTTGTTTGTGATGAAGAGACCTTTCACATACGGTCCACAGAGTTTGCAGAAAATCAATAGTATAAGAGAAAATGGAGGAAGACCGTTGTGGTTTTCCTATAGACCCCCGTCTTTTCAAAGATTTTAAAATGATATGCATATCGAAACCTTCCCCGGGGTGAGTATACTCTAAATATGAAGTTTGGTTGAGATTTATCCAGCCCTTTCGACGTGATGGTGGAACAAACAAACATTTTTATTCTTTTTATTTTGCTAGTTGCTTTACGTCGCACCGACACAGATAGGTCTTATGGCGACGATGGGACAGGGAAGGGATAGGAGTTGGAAGGAATCGGCCGTGGCCTTAATTAAGGTACAGCCCCAGCATTTGCCTGGTGTGAAAATGGGAAACCACGGAAAACCATTTTCAGAGCTGCCGACAGTGGGGTTCGAACCTACTATCTCCCGAATACTGGATATTGGCCGCACTTAAGCCAAACAAACAAACAAACAAACAAACAAACAAACAAACAAACAAACAAACAAACAAACAAACAGACAAACAGAAACGAACAACTTTATTTATAAGATTATTTTTATACCACTCCCCTCGCCCCCTGCCAAAAGGGTGCTAGGGGTGTCTTACCCTCACGCGGTTTGTCTCCTGATACTAATTGATAAGTGTACCACGTTTGGTGAAATTGCTCCAGTGGTTTAGGAGGAGATGTGTCATATACACACCCACACCCACACACCCACGCACACACATACATCAATTTTTATATATAGTAAGAAGAAGAAGATAATATTTTTATATGTAGTTTTTCGATTAATTTTATATCTCACCCCCTTCGCTCCCCACTTGGATTTGCAAAAAATCCGGAGTAATACTATTCATCTCAGAGACCCTGAAATCTATGGATTCGAAACTGTTTTTAATTATTTCTATATCTCACCCCACCCCCCCCCCACCCTTTGCTCCCAACCTAAAAGGGGGCTGGATTTTTAAAAAATTCTAGAGTATCACTTTTCAACTCAGCGACCCCGAAAACTATGAATTCGACACTATTCTCGATTATTATTGTAACTACCACCCCCCTGACCCTCTCCCTTAAGGGCGCTAGGGATGGCTTACCCCCCACAGTGATCGTCTCCCGATAGTAAGTGATTCGTGTACCAAGTTTGGTTGAAATTGCTCCAGTGGTTTAGTTGGAGATGTGTCATTTACACACACACTTCCATTTCTATATATAGTAAGATTTTTACACTCGTTCTTCACCCCCTTTCCATCCCCGCCCAAAGGAGTCCTATGAGTGCCTTACACAACAGTATATTTTTTTCCCAGATATTAAGTCTTATTTGTACCTATTTTGGTTGACAGCTATGCCCAAACGTACATGCATAATCTCACTGCTCTAGAATCCTGGAGCTGACGTTGCCATGGTTACGGCAGTTCATTTCTTTATCCGATTCCTAGAGCAGGGGTAGTGTGGTGCCAATATCTCCGTAACGGTTGGTTTTAGGGCCTTAAAACATGGTTTTCGGGCCCGTAGGGCTTACCGAGTTTTGTTCTTTGCGTCAAGAGGATTAAATTGAGCTTTGTCTCGTCCTTATACGACAAATTCGATATTTTGCCTATAATAGTATAAGAGAAAATGGAGGAAAACCGTTTTTCCTATAAAACCCCCGTCTTTTCAAAGATTTTAAAATGATATGCATATCGAAACCTTCCCCGGGGTCAGTATACTCTAAATATGAAGTTTGGTTGAGATCTATCCAGCCGTTTCGACGTGATGGTGGAACAGACAAACAGACAGACAAACAGACAAACAGAAACAATTTTATTTATATAGATATCACGAGATAGGATATATATAGCTGGACATGAATTATGTAAAATTATTTTCCAGCCAGATAAACATCGCAATATTGAACTCACATCACAGCTGCGTAGAAATTTGTGAAGAAACCAGAGTCCGCGGAGATAAAATTTGTTGTTCGTTAATATTTCGTTAAATCATTTAAATTTATTTAATTATTAAATTCAGTGAAACCGCATTTG
The DNA here is from genome assembly GCF_040414725.1 of Anabrus simplex. Lineage (NCBI taxonomy): Eukaryota > Metazoa > Arthropoda > Insecta > Orthoptera > Tettigoniidae > Anabrus > Anabrus simplex. The sequence goes on along the minus strand of NC_090265.1, from coordinate 1,796,491,054 downwards.
AAATAACTTTAATCAAGCGAATAACTTGGAGATGCATTCTGGAAATTTTAGTTTGTTTTCTGGGGAATATTAACATGTAAAGTAACGATTAAGGGGACATATCCGAAGGAAATGGATTTTTTACTGCCACAAAGTTTGTGAGCATTGCTATTGTTGTAATTATTGAACTTTGATTGATTGAGCAGTGAATGTGCTGGGGATAGTAAAGTGGAACTTTGGTCATCAACCGATGTAACTTAATTGTGTTTAGCCTTCAGCCTAGAAACTTGGATGGTCAGGGGGTCATCAACCTCAGTGACTTAGATTAGGGCCATATGCCATCGTAGCATCATTTCCTTGCGGTCATCATCCACAATGACTTTAAAGTTACTTAGAAGATTAGATGTCGGTCCATGACATAGACGCAGGTCACATCGATTCAATTAAGGGTCCATGCCGTAGAACCACTGTGTGGCACACACCGATTGGACGGCCTTAATTATACTCAGAGTCCAGAGTTCGTGTGACGAGAGCTGGACCATAACGAATCACTATGATGGTACATGTGGTCTCACATGGAAGCCGAATTTAAGGATTTCCAGACTTTCCTTTCTTAAATGATTAATAATTGAGACAATGGTTTCTAGTATGAATGCCCGTCAGGCAGTTACGTTAAAGTCTCACACCAGTGTTCTGACGTTTATGTAAAAGTGATTGTGGTGTCCAGTGGACACAATTGACTTCTCTGATACTGTTGACACACCATGATGGCTTCAGAATTTTCCTGAATAAATAGGAATCTTTTAAATAGACCTTTCATTCCAGTAGATAGATTAGAATTAATGAACCCTACCTTTACCTCAGCAAGTGACGAAGAACCCGAAACGACCCAAGAGACAGATCTCATGAACTTTGCTGATAGGTAAGGAAGGTAGGTATCCCTCAATATGGACCTAAAGGGTTCAATATATAGATTATAGTGTCTAAGTTTTGGTTTTATTGTTATGATTTTTTCTAGTATTATTATTATTATTATTATTATTATTATTATTACTATTATTATTGTAAACAGAACAGCATTAAAAGAGTTAGCTACGTAATAGGATATTTTGCGGTTTTCGGAAGTGTCGGGTTCGAAACTCACCGTGGGCAATTCTGAAGATGGTTTTCCATACTTTTCCCTCTTCACATCAGGTAAATGTACGCTATGTTTCCCACTGTTATCCGCGCCTACCCGTGTTTGTGTGACGTTAAAGGCAAAAGGAAACAGTAAGTGAATGAAGCCCGTGTGATGCAGAATGGAGGAGTAATGGGGTGGAAAGGCTCTAGCCCACTTGTCTCTCTCAATAGACCGTATCTGATGAACGGATTGTAATTAAAACTAGCCGACCAACTTCATCGAGCCGTGAAACATTTATAGCTCACATCATTCTGAGGAAAGAACCTCTTCTCTTCTTTCTATTGCTTCCAGCTCTGTGCCTCGCCTACAACATTTTTTCTTTCCCTTTTTGTTTTGCTGTGACCCTAAGTGGTCGTAGAGCAAACTTCGAGGTGAAGTATACAGTGTGTTTCAGGAGAACGGTACATGTTTCAAGAGGTCCATTTAAACAATCATTGTGGTTACCAGACATTTGACATAACTTACTGCAATAGCTATAGGTTCTTACAGTGGCGTGCGGTGAACACATTCGTCACCCCAGCTACATTCTTTTAAAAGCAATGGCAGCACCACCTCTAAAGCTAATATTACAGTTTTATAAACTAATTCCATGACTAAGTGGAAATATAACAAGTAAACAGATCAGATAGTAAATAAACAAAGAAGATAAAAGAAGTAACTCACTTGAACAAGAATATTTTCAACTACATACTCGCACATATTTCCAATTGTTGTCGGGACGTAACAACAATAACATTAATAACATTATTAATTATATAATACATTTCTGGAGTCACGATGTGGCACAAGGAAAATTCACTTTCACACTCACTCAAAGAAGTACCTACCGTATTCAAAATGCTCCAAATCTTACATAAGTTACTTCTTTCTCCATTTCTTTTCTTAGTTTTAGATCATCTCTGAAAGATCGACTGGAATCGCTTTCATTGAGCTGAAATGTTCTTGCCAAAGCGCGCAGTTCTTCTTCCCGCAAGGCACACAGACCGCTGCAGACAACAGGCGGAGGAATGTTATGTTTCAAGAGTCCACATAACAAAGTCTATATGCAATATCTCGCACGCTTAAACACTTCCTATCATTTTAGTTTCTTCCCCTTCTCTTATTATTATTATTATTATTATTATTATTATTATTATTATTATTATTATTATTATTTGTTCGATTTTGGCCTACTTTGACGCGAAGATTCGTCCTTCTTTTGTCCCAGAACTTCATCATTGCACTGTGGTTCATCTTCCTCTCATTTGACCACATGATTTTGGACTTTTCATTTTGCTTTTTTTTTCTGGAATCCATTGAGTTTGTCTATTTTAGCTCGAAACTTATCTCTATTAAAGTTTTCTTTTGGATTGATGCCATCTTCCTCCATGTCCCGTCTTGTTTCTTCTCCCCATTTAGTAGTTGATTTTAATTTGTTGATGTAGTTGAAAATTGTCTTTGTTAGACGAGTCTCGTTCATTTTTGTGAGGTGCTCATAACACTTCAGTCTCTGGTGTCTGTGATCATTCCTGCCTGTTTGTCGGATCCTAAGATCTTTCTCAAGATTTTTCTTTCTTCCTTCCCTAGCTCATAAATTTCGCCTTTTCTTATTCAGTATCAGAGATTCTGAACTGTAAAGTCTCTCTGGTTTGATGACCGTGGTATAGCGTCTGATTATCCATCTGTAAGATATCGCTCTTTTATTGCATCTATTCTGTACTAATCTATAGGATAACCCCATCTTACTCGCTCTTCCCTTACTTGCTTCTTTTTCAAGCCCATTCAGCTGGATCCATTCACAAAGATATTTAAATTTATCTGACCTTTTGACTTTCCCATACTTTGTTTCGAGATGCTTTCCTTTGTTATGTTTTACTCCGTGTACTCTGCCTTTACGTATGAGATCCTGAGTCTGGCTTTCTCTGCGATTTCATGTATTCAAGCGTTATTTGGGCTTCTCCTTTATCTCCTGCTAACAATGCCAAGCAATCCACCTTCACATTATAATTATTGTTGTTGTCCGTCATAGTGCTAATAGGGTTGATAACTGTGCCCTCTCAGGATCCGGGAATAGGACTGCGGCTGTAGATCCGGTTAACGATGCGGATGTTAACAGGTGTTCAAGAAATTGTTTGGGAGACGGAGATTCCTCCCAATTCGTGTTTCTCGAGTGACGCCCATCATGTGGGTGCTCAGCTCTGCCGCCCTTCACTTAAGATTTATATCCGGATTCTGCAATTCATAGTATTGGCATGTTCTTATTTACAGACAGCTTGTTTTGTGCGAGAGACTAAAGGCAGCTCATAATTAAATGGTCTTCCTTAAATCTTTCTATCTCTCTGAAAGTACAACAATGGAAATGGGCGCCACGAGGACAACTTTTCGCCGCTTTTTCCACATTCCGGTGTGCTTCATTCATATGGTCTTGGCCCAGTTTTCCTGGCGCAGCTAAAATACCCGGCGCAGCCAGGAATCGAACCAGGACCAAGTGAACCGAAGCGAACTGAAGATCGTTCTATCAGTCAATCAGTCACTACTCATCAGCGTTTAGGGTAGTCACCCAGGTGGCAGATTCCCTATCTGTTGTTTTCCTAGCCTTTTCCTAAATGATTTCAAAGAAATTGGAAATTTATTAAACATCTCCCTTGGTAAGTTATTCCATTCCTTAACTCCCCTTCCTATAAACGAATATTTGCCCCAATTCGTCCTCTTGAATTCCAACTTTATCTTCATATTATGATCTTTCCTACTTTTAAAGACACTACTCAAACTTAATCGTCTACTAATGCCATTCCACGTCATCTCCCCGCTGACAGCTCGGAACATACCACTTAGTCGAGCAGCTCGTCTCCTTTCTCCCAAGTCTTCCCAGCCCAAACTTAGCAACATTTTTGTAACGCTACTCTTTTGTCGGAAATCACCCAGAACAAATCGAGCTGCTTTTCTTTGGATTTGTTCCAGTTCTTGAATCAAGTAATCTTGGCGATGGTCCCATACACTGGAACCATACTCTAGTTGAGGTCTTACCAGAGACTTATATCCCCTCTCCTTTACATCCTTACTACAACCCCTAACTACTCTCATAATCATGTGCAGAGATCTGTACCCTTTATTTACAAACATATTTATGTGATTACCCCAATGAAGATCTTTCCTTATATTAACTTTCCTTATATTAACTTTCACCCCATCAACGCAGTAACTAAAACTGAGAGGACTTTTTCTATTTGTGAAACTCACAACCTGACTTTTAACCCCATTTATCACCATACCATTGGCTACTGTCCATCTCACAACGTTATCGAGGTCATTTTCAATTTGCTCACAGTCTTGTAACTTATATTACTCTATACAGAATAACATCATCCGCAAAAAGCCTTATCTCTCTGATTCTACTTCTTTCATCATATATGTTGGTCGCCGGACAGATTTCGTTTTTGATAATGGTTTAAGGTCGTGATTTTGGTGGCGCAAGGTTTGGAATGGATTAGAATTGGGAAGATAGTCGCCTTGGTCTTAGTTAAGATGTGAAAATTGGAAACCATCATCAGGGCCACCATGTCTCGAATACAACCTCACAGCTACGTGGCTCAAACTGTGCAGCCAACTCCTTCGCTACAGAAACTTTTAATAGAAAGAATTAAATCAATCAAATACGTCACATTCAAACTTCTCAGGTCGTGTTCTGTTTCGGGAATCCAGTTATGACAGTACACCATACCGCATTCATATCTGAAAAAAAAATTGAATGTAGGATAAATGGTTACTGTTCAGAAATATACAACGGAAATAAATAAATAAATAAATAAATAAATAAATAAATAAATAAATAAATGAATACTATTCGAAATGCAAAAAATCGACATTATCAAACTACAAAGGTTCAATATGCAGTAGAATGTTTAACAAGTGCGAACAGATAGCCTGCTAGAAAAACTGGAAATTAAGGAAAGGAGGATTATCCCAGTCTCAAAGATACTGTTTCCAGACTCGGGGCAACTTAAAATTATACACCCACAATGAAAAGATATCAAGCGTAATCCGGAAAAGAAGGATAACTTTTTACGCTCACCTCTTCAGATTGCCAGCTAAAGGAATCTGTAAACGTGTGTTACCCTACTTCAGAAGTCTCAAAACGATTCCTCCTTTGTTGCTAGAGATCGATATATATATTAAGTATGGAATCTCAGAAACAGACATTCATCTCCGAGCACCGCTCAACACAAACTTAAACAGGTTCATGAAGAAGAAGTCCCAACTCGACTGAAGCATGTCCAATCTGGTGCATGGAAGAAAGCAAAGTCCGATAGAACGAAAACGTGGTGGGCCGAGAAGAAGACAAACATTTGAGATCTCGCGGTCGTTCGTGGCCCTAAAGATGAATAATAATAATAATAATAATAATAATAATAATAATAATAATAATAATAATAATAATAATAATAATAATAATAATAATAAATGCAGTATTAATGAATACGTGAATGAGAGGGCATTGTTCTGCCTAGTTGATAAATAAGTATGCGGTTAGTTTGAGTATTATTATTATTATTATTATTATTATTTACATCGTTATGCCCTACTCAGGAGCACGGTTGAACTTGCTTAGCTGATGTGTTGGCCTTCTTTTCCTCCCAAAACCTCTTCATCCCCTCACCAAGCTTCTTCCTTTGTTCTTCTGTCCAAGTTATAGTAGCTCTGGTGTTGGGTTTGTCTTCAAAGTGGTGATTGTCGATTTTGGTTCTGAATTTACATCTGTCCTGTACAATGTCTTCTGAGATGTTGATTTCCTGGAGATCTGTTTCAATTTCACGAAGCCAGCTGTTCTTGGTTTTTAATGAAAGGGCCAGGTTGAGAATTCTTTTAGTTAGCCTGTTAGTGTTCATTCTGATAATGTGTCCATAAAATTTCAATCGTCTTTTCCGAAAAGTGTGAGAATTTTTTTCAGAATGACAATATATCTCCTGGGATGATTTTTCCTCCATATTCCATCTATACAAACTGGGCCAAAAATTTTTCGTAAAATTTTCCTTTCTTGTTTCTCAATGTCTGTAGTTAAAGATACGCCAGCAATCATTAAGGTTTCTGAGGCATATAACGCTTCAGGTTTGATCACTGTATTATAGTGTCTAAGTTTTGCATTCCGAGATATTGATTTTTTATTATACCTGTTCCATGTGATCCTGTATGCTTTCTGAAATTTGGAAATTCTTACTTTATTTGCTTCGCGATTTAAACCAGAGGGCTGAATAATTTCTCCCAAATATTTAAATTGGTTCACTTGAACTATTTTTCCGAATTTAGTTATCATAGGTTGTCCATCTAAGTATCGTGAGGCTCCTTCCATGTACAGAGTTTTCTTATACGAAATTTGAAGTCCCGTTTTGATGGCAATTTCATGTAGTCTTTCAATGGAATTATTATTATTATTATTATTATTATTATTATTATTATTATTATTATTATTATTATTATTATTATTATTATTATTGCTGCAGTAAAAATGGCCCAAAATTACAAGTTTTGTCTTCTTCCTGGCTTTTTCCCAGTTTCATGGGGTCGTCACACTGTATGGAATTCGCCCAATTTTACGGTTGGATGCCCCTCGTGACGGCAACCGTACGTGGAGGGATTTATTCTGTGATAGTTGGTAATGCTATGTGTTGTATGTAAGTCAAGATGTATGTTAAGATCGAGTGCCCTAATTAGAGGAATTTGCCGTACGAAGTTAAAATCTTCCACCCGGGCGGGAATCGACGGTGGGCTCTCCGAACTAAGGCTCAGGCAGGGAGCAACTTTTTCCAAGGATGGTTTTTAACGTGCTAGAACCCAAGTCATTTTTGACGCATCTTTACTGTCACCAGTATGGAGCTGAAGGCCGCCCTGCCCCGCTCCCGTCAGGTGGCTGGTGACGGCACATTCCTGCGGGCGCGCAAAGCGTGGCCCTGTCGCCTTTCCCACGGTCCGAACAGCGAGCGGAAACCATTATCTACCGCCAGCAGCAAGCCTTGCACGCGCGTGGTCGTGACCCACTTCATCGCTACCAGGGCCCATCCATTTATACCTCCGAGCACTTCCCCTGTTAATATACTGAAGGTAGTGATTTGTAGTTATTTACTAACTCTTGTGTTCGAGTCAGTGTCGCTAACCTCACAGTTTAGGGACCCTACTTGCGATACGACGTCTTACAGTTATTGTTAATCTTGCACGTTGGCAGTCATGGTTTATTTGGTGACTTGCGAGAATTACGTATTACCACTGTCGTGTTATGAAAATCACTAGTGTTACATTTGCGGTACAAGTAAAGCATAGTTTCTTTTCTGTAGGATTGTAAATCTGTTTAGGCAATACCAGGTGAGTAGAATTGTGTCATGGTCGAATAATGCATTATTATTATTATTATTATTTTTTTTGCTATTTGCTTTATGTCGCACCGACACAGATAGGTCTCATGGCGACGATGGGACAGGAAAGGGCTAGGAGTGGGAAGGAAGCGGCCGTAACACCAAAACAAGGGAAAAAAGCAATATTGATGTACGAGGTAAATAATAATAATAAAATGGCAATGAGGCAGAATGGTCTGTTTGCCCTTGTTGCATCGAGTACAACTTACATGTCATCAGAAAAATCAACGGTGCATTTGCTTGGTGTGAAAATGGGAAACCACGGAAAACCATATTCAGGGCTGGCGACAGTGGGGTTCGAACCCACTATCTCCCGCACTTAAGCTACTGCAGCCGTCAAGCTCGGTAGTAATGCATGTAATAACGTAGCTGGTGTGAAATGATGAACACAGCATTTTATTAATACGGTCTTATTTCCTCCAGTTCGTATGCATAGAATGCAATTACGATCACTAAGAACCAAGAAAAATCTGCAAGAACTCCTCCGATAAGGACAGCAACGTTACCTCTTCCATAAAGATCAGTTCAGTTCAAATGGAAGGACTTAACCTAGCCTCGTCTTGTCACTGCTTTGGTACGGTTTGTATATTCTTATTGACTTGCGGCATCTGTACACATAGTATGTATTATTACAGCGTGGTTTAACTTCAGTGCGATGAGTAACAGCAAATTTGAAGAATTATTTACACCAGCCAGACATCGACTACAGTTATAGTAATGCGTATAATAAAGTCAAGGCAGAAAAATTGACTGAGGGGCGAGAGTATGTATACTTCCTTAATTCCTCCCTGAGCTTGAAATCCGACGTATTATGATTATCGTGATTGATCTGTTACTTGGGTAAGTGAACCTCAGTCATTGATAAATTGAGATAAGTTTGTTGGTGGTTACGCCTCGTGATTTCAATATGTTACTAGTGAAGTTGGCAGCAGTGATGAGCCGTATAGTGCGGCGAGTGACGAGTACAACACCTGGTGTACCTGTTAACGTTGTACTAAATAGTATTTCTGATAGTTCAGCTCCTCAGATGAATTGCCAGCGTAAAGCAAATCTGTTCGGAGGGCTCTGGATTCTCTTTCCAACCGGGCCGGGCATTTTAGCCGTATCTCGCTCATTCCTGTAGCTCTGAGATTTGTGCAGAGTTGCCATTTTAGCCATTTGTGACCACATCTGGCCATTTCTAGTATTACGCTAGCCACAAATTTTCGAAAAATCCCGCTAATGGCATTTTGACAAGTTTCTTTACCCAACTTGGCCATTTTTATCCTAGACGTTTATATATGGCGACTTTCAGTGCACTGACAGGTTTTAATATATCTAGTTTTGACATTTTGTGAAAATTCTGATATTAATGATAAAAAGTAATTCAGTATCTCTGCTTCATAAATAATCATCAAATATTCCGATTCGATTTTTCTCAAATGTTCATCTCGCTTGTGTGCAAGCATATCTTGTTCAATGAGAATGAAATTTAAAAATCCAGTTTCTTGCATGACAACAACGAGAATTTAAGAGAAAGTGTATTCATTTTACAAAGAAAAAAATAGTGGAAGAAATTGAAAATCAGCTACTTAACATCTTACAAATCCTCCAAAAAATGTCACTACTCCGTGTGAGTGAGGTCCAGAAAACAGTTTAAGAGCCTGTCACAGACATAGCTTTGTAAAGAATGTTGACAAAGGTGAAAATTAGTGGAGGAATATCACTTTTCACAAGTGAATAAATAGGTCACTCACGACTGAGTTCTGGCTAGAATTTTGTCTTTCTTTCTTAATCTGTTTACCTTCCAGGGTTGGCTTTTTCCTCGGACTCAGCGAGCCGGTCCCACCTCTACCGCCTGAAGGGCAGTGTCCTGGAGCGTCATACTTTGGGTCGAGCGGACAAACTGGGTAGGAGGACCAGTACTTCGCCCAGGTGGCTTCACCTGCTATGCTGAACAGGGGCTTTGTGGGGTATCCGAACAATTGGAAGGGATAGACAAGGAAGAGGAAAGGAAGTTGACGTGGCCTTTAACTTATGTACCAACCGGGCTGAGTGGCTCAGACGGTTAAGGCGCTGGCCTTCTAACCGCAACTTGGCAGGTTCGATCCTGGCTCAGTCCGGTGGTATTTGAAGGCGCTCAAATACGACAGCCTCGTGTCGGTAGATTTACTGGCACGTAAAAGAACTCCTGCGGGACTAAATTCCGGCACCTCGGCGTCTCCGAAGACCTTAAAAAGTAGTTAGTGGGACGTAAAACAAATAACATCATTATTATTAACTTAGGTACCATCCCGGCATCTGCCTGGAGGAGAAGTGGGAAAACACGAAAACCACTTCTAGGATGGCTGAGGTGGGAATCGAACCTACCTCTACTCAGTTGACCTCCCGAGGCTGAGTGACCCCATTCCAGCTCTCGTGCCACTTTTCAAATTTCGTGGCAGAGTCGGGAATGATCCCGGGGGTGGCAGAGGCGGACCAGTTCCACAAACTGGATACAGTTTTGAAATTGAAATCAGGTGGTTGTCATTTAATCAGTATAAAGATATTGCAATAGAAAATCCCTATTTAGAATTGACCTTGTTGGCTCTTTCGGCCCTAACTTTGGCTCATTCAGATACAGAAGTCGAACGAGTGTTATCATGGGTAAAGAAAACGATACAAGAGCGTATGGTTTCGACTAGGCTGTGACGTCCCGTTGGAAGTGCTTCGATTTGTTGCATCGATTACAACTTACATGTCATCAGAGCAGTTGTGGAGGAATGACAAAGTTTGTGTTGGGTGAGTTCAGTATCATTGCAAACAAATTGTAAGTTCCTTCTTCCACAGCTGCTACACTTAAAAAAATATTTCGTATGTGTGTGTGTGTGTTACTATTTACACCCATACAATATAGCGACTATTTGCAAACTGCTCCATACATTTATCAATTTCCTGCCACTTCAGCGATCAATTTTATTTAATTTTTGTCACTAGATGTTGGTAACACTGATTGGGTATTTCCATTCGACTCAGGAATTAACCATACACAGCTGAAATCCTCGGTCCAGTCGGCAATCCAACCCGGGGCCCTCTGAACCGAAGGCCAGTAGGCTACCGTGTCCATTCAGCCAAAGAATCGGACGATTATTATTTTTTAATTTTATTATTAATTTAGTTTTTGAATTCGTTTGGGCTGCCTGAGGACCTTGCTTTGGCTGTTCCGATTGTTGCTGATTCTGGTGTTCTTGATGGTACGTTGGGCTGCTCTTTTCTTCTTGGTACTTGGAACTTTTCGGTTGGCCCAGTAGGCCTGTTCGTTAATTATCTTCCTTTTCTCGGATAATTTTCTGGTCTCATTGTGGTTTGCTGCTGTAAGGGATGTCAGGAAGGGTCTGGTTTTGATAGTTGAACGGTAGTTGCTTCGGATGCCGGAAAAGTGCGAACACGGAAATTCGCGCACACTAGGGATTATTCCTACCTGACTAGGGTTTCCCAGGTCTTGGCAAATATTTCGTTGCTGGAAATATGTGAACACTGTCCTGCGAATCCCATCTTCCCTGGATAAGTTATCCGATTTTAATACTGACATTGTATTTGCAAACTCCCATACCACGTCACAAACATCTACCACCGGGCGAGTTGGCCGTGCGGTTGGGGGCGTGCGGCTTTGAGCTTGCATTCGGGTAGTAGTGGGTTCGAATCCCACTGTCGGCAGTCCTGAAGATGGTTTTCCGTTGTTTCCCATTTTCACACCAGGCAAATGCTGGGGCTGTACCTTAATTAAGGCCACGGCCGCTTCCTTCCGACTCCTAGGCCTTTCCTATCCCATCGTCGCCATAAGACCTATCTGTGTCGGTGCGACGTAAAGCCATTAGCAAAAAAAGCAGCTACCAGGTACTTTTGTAACTAATGCGAACAACAGTGGGGGTTTCCACTGCGGCCGGTTCGGGGCGCATAACTGTACTTTTGTTCACTTTACTTTTAACCTTCATAGCGTTAGCAATGTTGAGTATGGAAATTATTACCACGATCAGGGGTAGGCTCTATTCTGATTATAATGGTTACGCGTACCGTAAGTATAAAGAAACAAATGGAGGTGTTGTTACGTGGCTATGTCACTGTAAGACTGTAAGGGATTGTTGCGGTCGAGGAATGAACAAGTACTTGATGTATCCGAACACTTGTGTGGACCACCTGATGACGCCGCTCTCGATGTGAAGAAGCAAGTGTGTAACGCCAAGAAGAGGCTTCGCGAAGAAACTACACAGTTATGAGAGATATACACCGATGAAATAGGAAACCTACATAATAAAGGTTAGTAAAGAAACGTCCTTATTTATATTACAATAACTGTCGTATTTTATTCATATAAAGTGCATGTGCCATATGGTAAAATAAAGCAAGAAATAACAACACGTAATGTATATTTACGAAAATTCATATATTTACTACTGATATGTATGATTATTTGGCACAGCCTGTACACCCGGAAAAAAATGTTGGAGCTCTTTTTGTGATTTTTAGTTTTAGATGGTATTTAAATGCAAATTTTGATTGAATAAAAATTATAGGGCGTAATAAGCTCTACAAAGTTGGTTGTTATGATTTTTTAAATGCATCGTAAGGTCAGAAATGAGAAAAATAAGAATGAGACAATATACTTAGATTTTTAATATATAATATTATAATATACTTAAGATTTTTAGTTAATCAATATGGTCGTTTCAGGTTAAGACTTTGTGACAAAAATGCTCCACGCAGAATCGTTGAAGAGGTCCTTGCAAAATCAGCGGAGTATTAATATTAAACTTTTGACCAATCGACAGTTTTCCTTGGGTTCTGCATATAAATTCCAGGCAATTGCTGGAATGGAACCTAACGTTCAACCATACTACTTTCAGTTCTAGTCTCAATATTAATTCCACGTACAAACAGCAGTAAGTTACAGATACCACAGTATTAAGGACATCCGCCTTACTTGAAGCAAGAACGACTCTGTGTGCTCCTACATAATCGATCTACAACGGCACCGAGCATTCAGTTCTCTGTAAAAGTACAGTTTGTACACTTTCCCACGACATTGTTATCACGTTACCCCTATCTCACTCCGGAAGGGTTACCACTGCAGCGGACGATGGAGCCCCGTGGACTTCCTATTTTCTACAATCTGCTCGTAAAGAAAATGATATGTGTGGAGCGTGGCTTTGATAATGTTCTTGTGGTAACCCACGCGACTCGTTCTTTCACACGATGTCAAGTGCTTACTGACAAGGAAAGGTCCCGTTAGTTCTCTGCGAGATATGAACAGAACATAAGCGAAGACTCTTGGTCAAAGTTGAGCTGCTATTAGGGTTACCAGATCGGTAAACACGTCTTGTGGCTGTGGCTCATCTGAAAATTTGCGTTGCGAAAGTTTGGGTCACAAAATGTATGACGTAAGTTAGCCTAGCAACCGTGCAGGCTGTGATGTAAGGTGTGGATGGATGACCAGACAATGTTACCTAGCAACCGTGCAGGCTGTGATGTAAGGTGTGGATGGATGGCCAGACAATGTTACCTAGCAACCGTTCACGCTGTGATGTAGGTTGTAGATGGATGGTCAGGCAATGTTACCTAGCAACCATGTAGGCTGTATCGTAAGGTATAGATGGATGGTCAGGCAATGTTACCTAGCAACCGTGCAGGCTGTGATGTAAGGTATGGATGGATGGTCAGACAATGTTACCTAGCAACCGTGCAGGCTGTGATGTAAGATATAGATGGTCAGACAATGTTACCTAGCAACCGTGCAGGCTGTGATGTAAGATATAGATGGATGGTCAGACAATGTTACCTAGCAACCGTGCAGGCTGTGACGTAAGGTATAGATGGATGGTCAGGCAATGTTACCTAGCAACCGTGCAGGCTGTGATGTAAGGTATGGATGGATGGTCAGGCAATGTTACCTAGCAACCGTGCAGGCTGTGACGTAAGGTATAGATGGATGGTCAGGCAATGTTACCTAGCAACCGTGCAGGCTGTGATGTAAGGTATGGATGGATGGTCAGACAATGTTACCTAGCAACCGTTCACGCTGTGATGTAGGTTGTAGATGGATGGTCAGACAATGTTACCTAGCAACCGTGCAGGCTGTGATGTAAGGTATGGATGGATGGTCAGACAATGTTACCTAGCAACCGTGCAGGCTGTGACGTAAGGTATAGATGGATGGTCAGGCAATGTTACCTAGCAACCGTGCAGGCTGTGATGTAAGGTACAGATGGATGGTAGTGATCATCTGAAATTAGCGGCCGTTGATGGATTGCCTAGACCGGGAGACAGGCTATATTTATGATGATTTGAGTTTTGCGAAGGGAAAATTGGTTTCTTTTTTCCCAGTGACTCCTGGGAACATAATGAGGTTTAGTGGCAGCAGTATAAGCTTAAACCTTACTATGTCCTGATTATGGAAATAATCGTGATCAGCAATTTAAGTATTCCACCTGTGATTATAAACAACAAAATCGTTCCTTACAGTACAGCAGTGAGAAACCTTGTCGTGACTGTTCCGAGGTATCTGTGGAACAGCAGAGGTGAAAGAAGGTGCGGGCTGGGATAGGTCTCAACTACCAAATTAAAGTTAATTTAAAACTTTAACAAAGGTTATATTTTCTTTTCAAATCTAACAAATGACAACAAATAACAAAAGTGTAACAGGTACCAAGTAGCAAATCAACAAATTAAGAAATTATTGATTACAGTTTTTACAAAGTCTGGGGCTTCGAACCTCGTTTTACATTCCTTGAGCCCTCAGCTCACAACCAAAGGGCAGAAAACCCCTTCATACCAAGGAGCAATTGCCCCTAATTAGAATGTCAAGTCTCCTAGAGGCACGCAAAGATCAAATTTGGAAAGAGCAGTCCCGCTCTCAAGTTTACAAGCCTATCCAAGGCCACAACAAATTTCACTCCTAACTGCCCTCATGGCACACATACAGTGAGACAGGGGTACCTTGTACCCAACCTACAGGGCCTTCACATGAAGAAAACAAAATTTCGGGTTAATTAAATGGCCCAAAAAACCAAATTGACTGGAGGCGTAGCTTGCACTCCTACATGAAACTTCCTAAAACCTAGGTGGCACTCGGCCAGTTATACAGGGGCTAATCCCATACTAGGGAGGTGACTAGTAGAAGAATAATTTATTACATTAAGAAGAGAAGAAAATCGGTTATGAAAACGTAGTCACCTCAAAACAACATGAGTGGGAGCTCGAGAGGGTTAAGCACTCTCTATCCCAAATTGCGGTTAATTTACATGAATATAGTAAGGTTTACATTGAAAAGGATTCGAACCTTCCCCCGCGGGTTAAAACTGCTGAGCTAGCAAGAAATAAAGTTCTAAAACGGCCATTACCTTGTTGATGAACTGCTGCCCGAAGAAAGAGGCGCTTCCCGCCCCCTGCTACATAATCACACACTAAGCAAGTTATCGATAAAGTGGTCCCGAGACAAGAAAATCAGCAGTTTATATACCCTCGTGGAACATTCGAGACCTTTCATGAATGATAACAACCCGCCCACAAACTTTTATTGGTCGGCTAAAGATTACAAGTCAAAACTGAAGAAGAAATCTAGAATTGGTGGAAAATTAATTTAGAAAATTTAGGATTGGCTGAATTTAAAACTGGCGGAAACCGAGATCAATATTGCCAACCCAAAAAATGAAATAAAGAAATTTAACAAAGAACAAACTTATAGATAAAAATTTCTTCAAAAACAGTTCGTTCACTTCGCACCAGGTGCACAGTTATAGTTTTTAAGTAGTGACATCTAGAAGAGAATGTCCACACTTCTTGCTACAGAGCAAACAAACACAAATCGAAATAGACATAGTTCAGAACACTTCAAAATTTACAGTAGTGACATCTTCCAAGAAACCTTTGATTTAATACAGATTTTTAAGTTCAGAGTTTCTCCTGTAGGGGATACTTTTTAGGCGCACAATTTAAATTTGCGGGGTCGGGGTGTACCAACCGGTACAGTGACCATGACTGAAATTCTAAATTGGATGAACGTACCAAAAACGTAGGTCAGAAGGCTTTGGTTCGGTTCATCCACTGAGAACAAGCAAAGATGTTTTACTAGTGGTCATGCGTCAAAGAGGCCCTTACCAAGGGAGACGTTCCATACGTTTCTAAATTCTTTTGCAATTATTTAAGAAAAGACTAGGTAAACAACAGATAGGTAATCTGCCACCTGGGCGACTAGTCCACACTTTAATTCTTCCTATCCTCGACTTCTGCGACTTAATCTGCAAGTAAGGAACAAATGAGCTTTGAACTCTTGCCTCAGATTCACTGTTAGGCCACTCGGATATAACCTCTTACTGTCCAGAACTTTACTGGTTAGAAACATGACAAAAAAGGTAAATATCACATAACTTACTTGTAGTAACACACGAACTGCTACATAGCAACATATTTTCTCCTCCTTTCATAACTGTAATACTCGCGCTGGCTATTCCTCTTCACCATTCATCTGTGTATAACAATTGTTTTACTGTGAGCGGCTCCAGAGTTCGGAATTCCTTACTAGTTCGAACAGTTACTCAGTTCAAGAGATCTTGCCGAGACTGACGTGAGCACGGTACAGTTGAGTGTTTCCCTTGCAAAGTCTATAATTACAAAGCAAATATCGCCGGTCTGTTCTCTTTTTTTTTATGGCTCATCAGCGCTCCCAACTTGACTACTTACACATTGAAATCGCGAGACATGACCATCAACAAAGTAACCTCAACGCGAGTATCAATAATGGAGGTTCCCGTATCAAAGTAAATGGTGAATCAAGATATTCATTATTAAGTCGGTCTTCAAGACGAATAAGCAATCAACGAAAAAGACACTCAGTGTTTGTGCCTTAATTTTGATACACGGAATACTCTAACCGTATTTTGTGTTTATCTGGTGTAAATAATTCGGCCCCATCTTAAAATTTCCTGTTGCATGTCAGACTTAGATGAAATCACGTTCTAATAAAGCACACAACGAAATATATTTGAATACACATATGCCATAAGTCAATAAGAATACACAAAGGCTGAGTCGTGACAGGACGGGGTTAGGTTAGGTGAGAGAAATTTCCTTCCAGTTCAACTGAAACTGATCTTTATAAACGAGGTAATGTTGCTTTACTTTTCGGAGGAGTTCTTGCAGAATTTTCTTGGTTCTTATACATCGTAATTGCATTCTATACATACGAGCTGGAGGAAATAAGACCGTATTAATAAAATGCTGCGTTCATCATTTCACACAACTACGTTGTTCGAACATGTCACAATTCTACTTCTTTCTCGATCGGTTTCACCTCCAGGGTTGGTTTCTCCCTCCGACTCAGCAAGGGATCCGACCTCTCACACCTCAAGGGCAGTTTACTGGAGCGTGAGACATTGGGTCGGGGGAATACAACTGGGGAAAATGACCAATACCTCACCCAGGCAGCTTCATCTGCTATGCTGAACAAGGCCTTTTGGGGTGATGGGAAGATTGTAAGGGATAGACAAGGAAAAGGAAAAGAAGCGGCCATGACCTTACGTTACGTACCTACCTTCCCGGCATTTGTCTGGAGGAGAAGTGGAAAACCACGAAAAACCACTTCCAGGATAGCTGAGATAAGAATCGAACCCACGTCTATTCATTTGACCTCCCGAAGTTGAGTAGACCCCGTTCCAACCATCGTAGCACTTTTCAAATTTCGTGGCAGAGCCGAGAATCGAACCCGGGCGTTCGGAGGTGGCAGCTAATCGCACTCAGCACTACACCACAGAGGCGGACACACTTCTACTTACCTGGTATTTCCCAAACAGATTTACAATCCCACAGAAAAAGAAAATATTCTGTACTTATACAGTACGGTAGCAGCAATACTTACATCTCTCAAGTGACTGAACAGTGCCAGATTTACAGTAAGAGTAGACGTCGTATCGGCAAGTAGGGTCCATAAACTGTGTGGTTAGCGGCACTGACTCGAACACAACAGTTAGAAAGTCAGTACTGACAGGAAGAAAGAATAAGGTTGTACGCAGGGAGTATACAGTAGATCTAGTTGACAACTGTATAATATGTGTATTTACTTTGTGTGTGAGCAGTATTATTTGATATTTGTTAATATACACTATACTGTTTTAATTACTCGTATTTAAAACACGTCAGAGTGTTAGTATAATGAAAATAACAATCATGTTATTGGTTTTACGTCCCACTAATTACTTTTACAGTTTCCTAGGATACCGAGGTGCCGGAATTTTGTCCCGCAGGAGTTCTTGGCGCCATTAAACCTACAGACACGAGGCTGACGTATTTGAGCACCATCAAAAAGCACCGGACTGAGTCAGCTTAGCTGGGTTCAGAAAGCCACTCAGACCGGCACGTACTCTGCTATCTGCACGTATGAATTGTAGAGCGCCAGTGCCCTAACTTCACCACATGAAAGAAACCAAATGAGAAATACAGAAGAAAACCTCACAAAAAAGACTAGGCCTGCCTTCGTGTTATTACTACTAAGAACTTCTAATAGTACAGCATGAAATAGCTCTTACTTCCTCAAACTTTCATTCTTTCTTAATCTGTTTACCCTCCAGGGCTGGTTTTTCTCTGTGACTTAGCGAGGGAAACCCCCTCTACCGTCTCAAGGGCAGTGTCCTGGACCGTGAAAATTTGTGTCGGGTATACAAGTGGGAAGGGGGGCCAGTACATCGGCCAGGTGGCCTCACCTGCTATGCTCAAAAGTGGGCTTGTAGAGGGGGTTGGGAAGATTGGAAGAGATAGACAAGGAAGAGGGAAGGAAGCGGCTGTGGCCGTAAGTACCATCCCGTTATTTCCCTTGACGAGAAGTGGGAAATTACAGAAAACCACTTCGAGGATGGCTGAGGTGGGAATTGAACCCACCCGAGGCTGAGTGAACCCCGTTCTAGCCCTCATACCACTTTTCAAATTTCGTGGCAGTGCCGGGAACCGAACCGGGCCTCCGGAGGTGGCAGCTAATCACACCACAGGGGCGGACCAGTTCCACAAACAATATGCATAAAACTGGATACAGTTTAGCATTTTGAAATTGAAATCAGGTGGTGGTGGTGATTATTGTTTTAAGGGGAAGTACAACTGTGTAACCATCCTTTATGAATACTAATCAGATGGGAAAATATTAAGGGGTCCGACAGTTCGAAAAATGAAGGTATCGGTCAAAGAAAGACGTGGGCAACTAAGGGCGTAAACATAAAAGACTCCTTAGGTCTCAAATGGTCTAATATTGGTAGCGGTTGGAAAAGAACAAGATTTGACCAAGGGCGGTCCGACAGGATACATGAAAGTGAGAGCAATGTCAGGACTCAGCTAAGGCCCCCGTGGTCACTAACCCACGCTCCCAAACTTAGGTGCCCGTGGGGCCCATTTTAGTCGCCTCCTCTGACAGACGATAAGGGTTTCACCAGGTATTCGTACAAGGGTCCAGTCACGAGGCTGACGCATGTGAGCACCATCAAATAGTGTGCTCTGGACTTAAGTTAACTGGACAGAGGATGAGGGAAACCAAGTTTCAAGGCTGTAGCTCCTCAACTTGTAAACACGTACGAAATTTACCCCAGATCGAAACGTTTACCTCTATGGTATGCTATAAATCGCCGATATACAAAAAATGTCAGAGCCATTCACGTAGGCAACTAAAAGGGCCGAGCAAAAGTGAGTTATACTTCTTAGGTTCTTCTTGTTTAATGTCGCACTAATTCAGATAGATGTTCGGCGACGATGGCATAGGACTGGGAATGAAGGATTTGCCTGGTGGGAAAATAAGCAACCGCGGAAATTCATCTTAAGAGTTGCTGATAGTGGGTTTCGAACCCGTAATCTCCCAATTCAAAGATAAGAGCTACACCGTCTGAACTGCAGAGCCAACTCTCGTGGTCGCCAGGTATTCTACAAGAGTGCAGTCGAGCAAGAATTATCGCTGAAAGCTTGGTTTCTTTTCGCATGAACAATAAACGCAACAAGAAATATTTTAAGGTGATTTTAAGATAGCATAAAGCATCCGACAATTCTGTTTAAAGCCTCCGTGGGTCAGACGGCAGCGCGTCGGCCTCTTACCGCTGGATACCGTGGTTCAAATTCCGGTCACTCCATGTGAGATTTGTGCTGGACAAAGCGGGGGCGGGACAGGTTTTTCTCCGGTTACTCCGGTTTTCCCTGTCATCTTTCATTCCAGCAACACTCTCCATTATCATTTCATAGCATTTATCACTCATTAATAAATCACCTTGGGAGTGGCGACCCCATTGTAATAACAGCCTATATATGTTTCATTCATTACATCCCTGACTCGGTCAATGACTGGAAAGCAGGTTGAACGTTTTCGTTCGTTCAATTCTGCTTAAGAAATAGTAATATTTTTTTTGTCCGGCCCCGCGGTGTAGGGGGCAACGCGTCCGCCTGCCATGCGGTGGCCCCTGGTTCGATTGCCGGCCCGGTCAGGGGGTTTTAATTGTAAATGATTAATATCCCTGGCCTGGGGACTGGGTGTTTGTGTCATCCTTAACGTTCCTTTCCTCACATTCAACACTCTACACTTCCGCAATTCCAATTACACGCAGGTTCATGGTGCAAGTAGTGGCAAAAGATCTCTACAGATCGACGCCCCGAACAAATAATTATTATTTGCGAATTACAGCGATAATATCAGTTTTAAGCGACCGACCTAGTGGCTTCGCGGTTCCGGTCGGGAAATAACGCCATTGTCGGCAGAATAGAGCTCATTAGAGAGTTTTCGCGCTGTACTCGTTCGTTAAGCGCTTAACGTTATAACACGTCAGTTATGACGTGTTTCTGACGTATGTTCCCTAACTTGTAGCGTAACGTAAACACCTTTCGCGCACCATCTGACCGTCCGCTAAACTTCGGGAAGAATCGGAAGAAATCGTAACTCTCCGCTTGCCGAAGGTCACTTCACGAACGGCAGTCGAACAGCTGTATTAACATGGAGGAAATAATACAGCTTGCATTACTTGGTGATCTGGAAGATGATATTCCTATTTTGATGCTACAATCTCTATCAGAGAGAGCAGGAAAGCGAAGGATAAGATCAATGGAATTTCCACGTTTTAATATAGACAACTTTTCTCCCGAGGATAGCTTACTTAATTTTAGATTTGATACAGATGGCTTGGTTAAACTGTTGGATACTTTAAATATACCAAGAAGCATTACAGTAGAGAATCGAACTGTAACAGGTACGTTTACTAGCTCTGAATCTACTGAATTAGCATTTCAAATGTCTTCATATACTGTATTTAGATCTAATGAATGTTATTATTTTTCAGGTCTGGAAGCCCTCTGCATGTATCTACGACGCCTAGCCTACCCAAATAGGTTAACTGATTTGGAAAGAATATTTGGAGTGTCTGCACCATACATTTTTCAATGATTTGCAGTTATGTAATGAATTTCATTCACCAGCATTGGGGACCTCTACTTACCGACTTGCATAATCTGAAGTGGTTAAACAAGGAGAAATTAAGTAATTATTCTGCTGCTGTTGCATCAAAAAATGTTCCAGTTAACAATTGTTGGGGATTTATTGATGGAACAGCAAGGGCAATATGTAGGCCAGTGAGAAATCAAGAAAACTACTTTTCTGGACACAAGCGGGTACATTGTATCAAATATCAATCTGTCTTGTGTCCTGATGGTATTGTTGTTAGTTTAAAAGAGCCATTTCCAGGAAGGATGCATGATGCTGGAATATTACGCGATTGTAACTTCTACAATGAACTAGAACAGTGTGCAGTATTCCCCGATGGTGAGAAATTTGTGTTGTATGGAGATTCTGCATATCCACTTAGGGAGTTGCTCCTTAGACCGTATTCCAGCCAAAACTTAATTCCTGATCAAATGTCATTCAATAGTGCCATGAGTCATGTGAGACAAAGTGTGGAATGGGGTTTTGGGAAAATAGTGAGAGAATTTGCATTCCTTGATTTCAAGAAAAATCAAAAACTGTTACTCCAGGATCTTGAAAAAATGTATCACAGTGCAGTTATTTTAACAAACTGTCATACATGTTTATATGGCAGTCAACCAGGATTATTTTTTGACATTTGTCCCCCAACCTTGACAGAATATTTGAGTACTTGAAACTAAGATATCTCAATAATTAATACACCATACGTTTAATTTAATATTTATAATAATCTACTAACAATAGGCTACAAATAATCCATGGTAAAATCTATAATGGTAATGAATAATTGCTTAGTATTTTATAGGAAATGTTCTTTAAAGTGAATACTATGATACAACATTTTATATGATTTTTTAATTACAGTGAATAATGAGATATATACAGTGTAGTGAAGGTGATGGTTGATATAAGAATTTGTATTTAGCAGAATTTGTGTGTTGCAGTGAAAAAAGGCTTTAATAACTTCTAAATAGATCACTTACCATGCTGATTAGGGTCTGTTGATAACCCAAGGCAGTAAAATAAGAATATTAATTACATGTTTATTTAATTTGAATAACTGTAACATTCAGTAGGCTTAATTAAGTTCTAAAGATGTGAGTAGGCCTAACCCTGCCCATTGGGGTTAGTTATATAGTAGGGACAATGAAATAAGAATGGTATTTAGCAGAATTTTTGTGTTACAGTAAATAATTATCTTTAAATGGTCTTAATTTTGTTTATTAGTTTCTAAAAAGATCACTTACCATGCCCGTTAGGGTCTGTTGATTATCCAAGGCAGTAAAATAAGAATATTAACTACATGTTTATTTAATTTGAATAACTGTAACATTCGCAGGGCTTAATTAAGTTCTAAAGATGTGAGCAGGCCTAACCCTGCCCATTGGAGCTGTTATATAGTAGGGACAATGAAATAAGAATGGCATTTAGCAGAATTTTTGTTTCACAGTAAATAATTATCTTTAAATGGCCTTAATATTGTTTATTAGTTTCAAAAGAGATCAGTTACCATGTTCATTAGGGTCTATTGATTATTCAAGGCAGTAAAATAAGAACATTAACTACATGTTCATTTAATTTGAATAACTGTAACATTCAGTAGGCTTAATTAAGTTCTAAAGATGTGAGCAGGCCTACCCCTGCCCATTAGGGGCTGTTATATAGTAGGAACAATGAAATAAGAATGGTATTTAGCAGAATTTTTGTGTTACAGTAAATAATTATCTTTAAATGGCCTTAATTTTATTTATTAGTTTCAAAAGAGATCAGTTACCATGTTCAGTAGGGTCTATTGATTATTCAAGGCAGTAAAATAAGAATATTAACTACATGTTTATTTAATTTGAATAACTGTAACATTCAGTAGGCTTAATTAAGTTCTAAAGATGTGAGCAGGCCTACCCCTGCCCATTAGGGGCTGTTATATAGTAGGAACAATGAAATAAGAATGGTATTTAGCAGAATTTTTGTGTTACAGTAAATAGTTATCTTTAAATGGCCTTAATTTTGTTTATTATTTTCAAAAGTGATCAGTTACCATGCTCATTAGTGTATGTTGATTAATATTGAAATAAAATGTGAATCTAATGTTAATAATTTAATCCCCAAAAATAAAATACAGTCTATTTATTCCCTAGGAGATTAATAACCCTCTCCATCAGGGCCTGCTGATTCTTCTCCATCTCTATTCTGTGCAATCTCTCCTTCTTTTCCACTTCGAACTTATGTTCCTCTAATGCTAGTTGTCTTCTCTGGATTTCCAGCTTTTCTTTCTTCAAATTTATTTGTTCATTTCTCCACTCTTTCTCATCTGCTTGTTTTCTTTCAAGCAGGTCGAGGCATTCCTTACTCATTTGACCGGCCTTTCTTTTTCGGATAGCAGATACTCTGAAATAAAATAATGTATAACTAATAATAGTATCTTTATCATAATAGAGTCATACTGTAATGACAAACAAGAAGTTTTAATCCTACTAGAAGAACAAATTATGTACAGGTTAAGCCTACCTGACGGGTGTTTCTACTTGGGCTTCTCCTGGTGTTTCCGTGAGCTCTTCGCATGATATTTCAGTTGCCTGGGATGAAGTGGAGGGAGAAGGAGTGTGTACTGCTGCGTCAGGATTGTGGCTGTCCTGCAAATTGTGTAAGGCAAGGTCTCTGGCCTCTAGTCCCTTCTTCCTACTTCCATCGATGCTTTTGCATTTTGCTGTTAAAAAGTCTCGTGCCATGTCCACTATTTCTTGCAGTAACTGCTCCTTTTCTCCATACTGCTCTTCTGTGCCCGATCTAAAAGCATGATTTTTTTAATACAAAGAAAATTTGAGGTTAGGCCTAAATTCCGTCACTGTTTCACTAATCATTTCTATATAATGCATAAATGAGATAGTATACAACATTATATACGATTACTGTTGATTCAAAAAGTGAATTTTAGCAAAATAAATTATACTCACTTGCAAAGATTTGCTCTATCGCCTTTCTTCCAAAGCTGCATCAAATGGTGCACATGTTCCTTGAGAGTCCTCAATGAGAAAATCTTTCCCGAACCTTCTTGTAGTTTAAGTTGAACACTAACCCATCTACCACCATCCTCGAAGGGGTTTGCAGCTAATACCTCCCTTAGAAGGTAAATATCGTCCTGAATATTAAATCTCAAACGGGAAGCCATATTTTTGCGCTGAATTGGACCTGTAGACGTTCCTGGGGCGCTAAAGACGTGCGAGTGCAAGCACGAGGTTGTCATGTTACACGTCCAGTGTATGCTAAAGAACGGACAAACAATTAACCATGAGCGCTCGGAGATATATTTCATTTTCGTGAGTTCGAGTGCAATTGACGCGGATGGGAATATATAGAAACAAAAGTCATAAATTTACGCTGAGTGGTTCGCATTTTAGAGTTTGTTAAAGAAAATAGCAGTAATAAATTTCCAGGATTATGCTTAGGTGTTTATAAATTTATACCGGACATGCTGAAATATGGTTGTTTTCTCTTTTGTTTAAAGAAACAGTTATATCAGAAAACATGTAATATATCATGGAAATTCTTTACATAACGGGGTGTTTATGACGGGTAGAAAATCCCAGTTAATTAGTGTTAACATATAAAAGGTAATAATCGTGGAAGTATGAAAAAAAAATTCGCAATGTTTGCCTGGAGTTGAAATGAAAAACCACGCGAAATTATTTCAGTTATTTCATTTACGTTCGTTTCCATTTTGTTGCTGGACAAATTTCGAGACGGCAATAATCTGAGCATAATCCTGGACATTGGTACTCCTATTTTCTTTAACAAACGATAAAATGCGAACCATTCAGAGTAAAATACAATGCTTATTTCCATATATTCACAAAATTGTCCCCACCCGTGTCATTTGCACTCGAAGTTCCAAAAATTACACATTCCTCCGAGCGCTCGTAGTATTTGATCTTAGTTTTACAAGTTTGTCTGTATGAGGCAACGCAGCTTCTGACCAGCAGGCTGACAGGCCTCAAACGTCTGGTAGATAACGTTACGTTAATCGACTGGTGATAACCGGGCCGCTTATTTCAATAACGTAAGATGAATGGCTCCGATTCGCTCTTTTATCAGTGACGTCAATATAGCGTCAACCGGTTAGCGAACGGCTTGGGTGCGAAAACTCTCTATAACGGCATCACTTAAACGTTTAGCAACTTTTGGACAGTATCATGTCTGCAAACTACCAATTTACGATCTGAGGAATGTAATTTAATTCAGTCAAGATGAGGAACCACTGAACGGAGAGCCTCACTTCATCTCGGCAAGGACTCTGTGCTAAGTGTTGTAACATACAGAACAAAGAAGGGTAAAGAGAAAGCCATTATTTCTTCAAAATATTTATTTCGAGATGTGTTATAGAGGAAGTAAAAGCAAACAATGAAACTATACGTTCAAATTCCTCATTTTCAGATTTACGTAAAGAACTTCATTTTAGTTTTGTTCAATTTCAGTCGCAGGAATATAATCTACTACCCATACATTTCCAGGAAATTAAATACGAGTGGAGTTGTGTAACCACACAAACTTATTTGAGTGCTAAACGTTAAAATGCTCTTGCGTGGTTTCCCATTTTCACACCAGGAAAATGGCGGGGCTGTGCGTTAATTCCTTCTCACTCAAGTCCTTTCCTATCCCCTCGTCGGTTCGACGTGCAGTAAAGCAAATTGGAATGAAATAAATAAAGAAAGAAAGAAAGAAAGAAAGAAAGAAAGAAAGAAAGAAAGAAAGAAAGAAAGCGAAATTTGCTTGTATAGGCCTAGTAAAATCACAGCTTTTCGTGCTAATAATGGAGATGATTTGTATGAAAAGTCGAAAATGCACGGATAATCCAATGCAATAGAAAGTCATGGAACAACTTGGCTTTATCCGGTTGAACGACTGAGAGGTGCGGTTTCTTCTACATTTTAATGTCCCACGCTCTTTCTCCCGATCATCCCTCAACCACGCAATTTTCTTCCTAAAGATGGTCATCTCCATTATGTCCTCTGGTCTTATATCAATTATTCACGACTGATCTCCATTTAGGAAAGTCATCCAGGTGGCAAATTCCCTATCTGTTGTTTTCCTAGCCTTTTCTTGAATGATTTCAAAGAATTTTGAAATTTATTGAACATCTCCCTATGTACGTTATTCCAACTCCTAAAATCCCCTTCCTTTCAACGAATATTTGCCCCAATTTGTCCTCTTGAATTCCAACTTTATCTTCATATTGTGATATTTCCTCATTTTAAATGCACCACTGAAAATATTCGTCTACTGATGTCATTCCACGCCATCTCTCACTGACAGCTCGGAACATACCACTTAGTCGAGCAGCTCGTCTCCTTTTCCCCAAGTCTTCCCAGCGCAAACTTTGCAACATTTTTGTAACGCTACTATTTTGTCGGAAATCAATCAGAATAAATCGAGCTGCTGTTCTTTGGATTTTTTGAGTTCAAGTAATCCTTTACCCGCATGTCTTTGTGCACTCCCTTCAGCCCGTGGGGATGAGATTTCCATTTTTTCCTGTAAAGTGAGCAATTTGTGGGTCAATCTCTCCGGGTTCATTCTATTTAGGTGACTGTACCGGGCGGTACACCTCCACGCCGCTAATTTAAAATGTGCGCCAATTGAAACTCCTCTGCTGGAGGAAGTCTGAACTTTATTGACGGTATTAATTTTCTACTTTCTCAGAAGATGTCACTACCTGGAAATTTTGGAGTTTTTGAACTGTGTCATTTTCGACGTATTTTTGTTTTGCTTGTAGTAAGAAGTGTGAACTTTCTCTTCTAGAGGACACTACTGAAGATCAACAATAGTGCACCCTAGTGCGGAGTGAAAGAACTTTTTTTTGGAGAAATTTTTATTTCAAAAGTTTGTTTCTTATTAAATTTCTTTCTGTTATTGTTTAAGTTGGCTGTATACCCCTCTCTTTCCCCTTGTTTTGTATTTAGCCAATCCCGAATTTCTTTAATTAATTTCTGACCAATCCGATGTATCTTCCCCCAACTGGGATATGTTGCTGTACCCTACCCAATAAAGTGATTGTGGGCGGGTGTTTTCTTCCCTAAAACGCCTCGAACTTTCCGCGAGAGTATATAAACTGCTGATTTTTGGGTCTCTGTGCCACTTCTGTTCCATCTTTTCGTGTGTAAAGTACATTGCAGGGGGCGGGAAGCGCCTCTTTCTTCGGCGGCAGTCAACAACCAGGTAATGGCCGATTAATTACTTCTTTTCTTGCTTGCTCAGCAGTTTAACTCTCGGGGCGGGTCCGAAGTTTTTCCATTATGTAACCTTCCTTAAAATGTAAAGAAACTTGTATCTATTCTATCTCTTAAACTACATATTGGGATAGAGAGTGCTTAACCCTCTCGAGCTCCCACTCATATTGTTTTGAGGTGAACTTATTTTCTCAACCTATTCTTCCTTAACATTATGTAAATTTGTTTCTTTTCTAAAGTCACCTCCGTAGTATGGGATTAGCCCTTGCATCAGTGGCCTAGAGCCAAATTAGGTTTTGAAACAAATACATTAGGAGTGCAGATCGCCTCCTCTCAAATTGTTATTTTAGAGGTCATGTAATTACCCTTTTTTTTTTCATTTAATAGACCTCAGTAGGTTGGGTATGTTACCCCTGTGTCTATGTCCTGAGAGGACAACTTGAAGGTGGAGTTTGGTGTGGCCTTTGAGAGGCTTAAAGTTTGAGAGCGTGTGGCTCTTTCTTGAAAATTAAGTGTTGTATGCCTCGAGGAGGCTTTTTGTGTAATTTGGAGCAAGTGCTCTTGAACATGAATGGGGTTTTCTGCTCCTCTGGTAAAACTTATTTTGGAGTAAAGTTGGGCTAATTGCCCTAGAAGTGTGAATTCGGGGCTCGAAGCCCAAATACTGTAAATACTGTAATTGCACCTTTTGTTGCCTTGCTACTCTGTACCTGCCGTACTTGTTATTTCTTTATTTTGAAAAGAAAATATAACGTTGTTAACTTTTAAATTAATTTTACTTTCGTAGCTTGAGACCTGTTCACCACCCCGCACCTTCTTTCACCTCTAACTACCACAAAAACACGGTAACAGTGACCATAAAAGGTTAACCTTCGGTTCTTCATAACGGTGGCGGTCTATTCGACTCTCGCATTCAGTTTCTTCTTTGACCTCAGGTGGAAGACAGAACCGTCGCACACTTTGAAGAACTTTCTTTCCTCAATCTTGATCGACATATCTTCAGCGTAAAGGCATGGCGGTCTGACCACTGCGCATTAGTGTCTCAGTTTAGCTTGGTAGGAGATGGATTTGGATCTGTGTCATGGCTCATTTTAAATGCCAGTTATTATTATTATTATTATTATTATTATTATTATTATTATTATTATTATTATTATTATTATTAGAAAGATTTTACTTCTGTTTAGTCGGATGTCCGAGAAGGGTGTGCTCGAGACGACATAACTGTTAGACATGTTCTCATAGCAAAGCTCCTGTTTTTCGTCAAATATGTCGGCTCTAATCCACACCACTTGTCGTCCTGCTCCCCTTCTTCTAAATCCTCAGCTGATAAGCAAGCAGGCAGTTAATAAAATAAAAATGAAGAGAGTGTGTGAGAACCCGGGGTTGTCGTCTGCATTTCTCACCGCCATGTGTGTCTAGGGAGAGGAAGGTATTTATATCATACCGTTTTTGCAGCGCTGTGTTTAGAAATGCTCCACACATGGCGATGTATCCAGAGTAAACCAAGCGTATTGGAATCACGTCCTATCACTCTTTTCAGTACTAATTGTTTCCTTTGTACACAGCGGAAATGTACTCGTTTGTTTGATGCGTGGCACTATCCCACATCAGGTGGACGTAGTGGTTTCTCCCACATGCGGCTTAGCCGATCTCAATCATGTGATCCCTGGTTGTATCAGACACAAAT
This sequence comes from Anabrus simplex, assembly GCF_040414725.1. Lineage (NCBI taxonomy): Eukaryota > Metazoa > Arthropoda > Insecta > Orthoptera > Tettigoniidae > Anabrus > Anabrus simplex. The sequence continues at coordinate 1,796,462,157 of NC_090265.1, read as the reverse complement.
TATACTGACTGGGAAATCCGCACAAATTCCGATCACCTTATCTTAAATGTTTATTATATGGCGATAATCAATATATCATATTGAACGAGTGTCTGTGTGGTTTAGTTCATGTCGCTGACAGCTTGTATTCGGGTTCGAACCCCGCTGTCTGCAGCCCTGATGATGGTCTTCCATTTTCACACCAGGCAAATATTGGAACCAAATCGTAATTGAGCTCAGTCATAGCCCGTTCCTATCCCTTCGTCACCATAAGACCTATTTGTGTCCGTGCGACGTAATAAAAATTGCATAAAGGGGGGAAACTTTACAAAAACGACTGATTTGAAAATATAACCCGTAAATATGGAAATTTTGTTTCATTCCTTCCTTCCTTCTTTCATATTTCTTTCTTCTTTCTTTCTTAATCCGTTTAGCATTCAGGCTTGGTTTTTCCCTCGAACTCTCCGAGGGACCCCACCTCTATCGCCTCAAGGGCAGTGTCTTGGAGTGTGAGACTTTGGCTCGAGGATACAACTGGAGAGGAGGACTAATAGCTGGCCCAGGCCACCTGCTATACTGAACAGGACTTTGTGCGAGAAGGGAAAGATTGGAAGGGATAGACAGGGAAGAGGGAAGGAAGCTGCCGTGGTTATAAGTTAGGTCCCATCCCGGCATGAGGAGAAGTGGGAAACCACAGAAGACCACCTCGAGGATGACTGAGATGAGAATTGAACCCCCTGTACTCACTTGACCTCCCGAGGCTGAGTGGACCCCGTTCCAGCCCTCGTATTTCGTGGCAGCTAATCACACTAACCACTACATCATTGCCCTTCTTGGGCACTGCAGATCAAACCTGACATTCTCTCGAGGTAAATGCTGGCCTCGTGATCTAGGCATGAGTTATCAGGCTTAATCTTCTGTAATCTTCATATTTTTGCGGACAATTTATTTTAGGGGTAGGTATCAGAGTAGTGTTCTCGACATTTTTCGCCATTTACCCACTAATATAGCTATGGGCTGGTATGAAGATGTTTTTGACACAATTGAATCTGCAGAACACTTGAGAAAATTGTGGTGCGAAGGAATGGAAAGTGCCTTTCTTTTGCAAAACGGCTTCAAAGTGATCGAAAAATACTCGAGTCTTGTCAAAATTCCAAACCGTCTAAACTTATAAATGTTGAGTTTAAACGTCTCATCGGGAGCGCAACCGAGCGTTGTGAGGCAAGCAAACGCCCCAGAGGTGGGTTAGGGGTAGGAAGAAAGCGACCGTGGTCTTAATTAAAGTTTATCCCCAGCACTTGCCTGATGTGAAAATAGGAAAACACGAAGAAACCACCCTCAGCACTGCCCACAGTGGGGTTCGATCCCATTATCTACCGAATGCAAGGTCAGAGCTGAGCGATTCACCGAGCTCGATAGCTGCAGTCGCTTAAATGCGGCCAGTATCCAGTGTTCGGGAGATAGTAGGTTCGAACCCCACTGTCGGCAGCCCTGAAAATGGTTTTCCGTGGTTTCCCATTTTCACACCAGGCAAATGCTGGGGCTATACCTTAATTAAGGCCACGGCCGCTTCCTTCCCTTTCCTAGCCCTTTTCCATCCCATCGTCGCCATAAGACCTATCTGACCGGGCGAGTTGGCCGTGCTGTTAGAGGCGCGCGGCTGTGAGCTTGCATCCGGGAGATAGTAGGTTCGAATCCTACTATCGGCAGCCCTGAAAATGGTTTTCCGTGGTTTCCCATTTTCACACCAGGCAAATGCTGGGGCTGTACCTTAATTAAGGCCACGGCCGCTTCCTTCCAACTCCTTGTCCTTTCCTATCCCATCGTCGCCATAAGACCTATCTGTGTCGGTGCGACGTAAAGCCCCTAGCAAAAAAAAAAAAAAAAAGACCTATCTGTGTCGGTGCGACATAAAGCAACTAGCAAAGCTGAGCGATTCTAACTGCACGGCCAGCGCTCTCGGTGATCCACTGTACATTTTTTCGTCGTAGAGTGATCTAAATTGGTTTAGAAATAATCAAACGTTAACAAAAACGATTAGAACCCATGCTGACGATACGAGTCACGTGGTTGCGAATCACAGACCCTCCGATACAAGTGGGTGCGCTCTGCTGTGTGATGGCAACTCGTGCGGTCTAAGAGTGACAGATACTCAGTCTCCCGGCCAAGGAACCGCATACAACTAAAATCTTACGGCAGGAATCGAACTTGGGGTTCGAACGTCAAGAAAACAGTTTAAAACTAAGTAGAAAGTTGGAAAACAGGGCGCACATCGGTGGACAAGGGAACCAGTGTTGGAAGGAATGTGACAGTGTCAATACCAGCCAACATTGCCCGGGTCGAACTGGCCATTCTAGGAAACAAATGCATCATATTTACGGAAATGATGGCGACAGGGTTCTGGGACACAAAGGGCATCATTCTCATTGACTGGCTGGAATTTGGGGCCACGATTAACAGTGCAGCGTATGTGGCAGCCCTTAAAGGCTTACGTCATGCTATTCAAACTAACTGCCAGGGAAGTGGGCTCAAGGTGTGCTTCTGCAACATGACACCGCTGTCATTGATCAAATGGGATTCACGGAACTGCCACACCCACCATACTCTCCCGATTTAGCACCAAGTGATTATCACCTGTTCGGGAACATGAAGAAACCTCTGCGTGGTCGCCGTTTTGTGCATTTTGCAGAACTGGACACAGTTGTCAAGGCATGGGTACACAGCACTCTGAAAGAATGGTTTCAGGAAGGTCTGGAGAGACTGACACATCGATGGCAAAAATGCATACAATTACAAGGAGATTATGTTGAGAAGGTGGACGTAACAATTGATGTGCAATGCAGTCGCTTAAGTGCGGCCAGTATCCAGTATTCGGGAGATAGTCGGCAGCCCTGAAGATGGTTTTCCGTGGTTTCCCATTTTCACACCAGGCAAATGCCGGACGGTACCTAACTTAAGGCCACGGCCGCTTCCTTCCCTCTTCCTTGTCTATCCCTTCCACTCTTCCCATCTCCCGCAAGGCCCCTGTTCAGCATAGCAGGTGAGGCTGCCTGGGTGAGGTACTGGTCATCCTCCCCCTTTGTATGCCCTGATCCAGAGTCTGAAGCTCCAGGACACAGCCCTTGAGGCGGCAGAGGTGGGATCTCCCTCTGGGTCCGAGGGAAAAACCGACCCTGGAGGGTAAACAGATTAAGAAGGAGAAGAAGAAGAAGGAGTCTTAATAAATGTTCGGGTTCTTTACTCTGAGAGGGAATTCATTCAGGGGTATATTAACGATACACAAGAGGATTATAGTTAAACGGTAATTCATTTATTTCATGAAACTTCAATTGCTATAGATCAGGGATTTCCAATTGGCGGCCCACGGGCCGCATGCGGCCCGCGAGAGCATTTTAATAAATAATATGAAGAATAGTTACAAAATAATATTTTATAGGTCGTTCAAAAATGTATTAATTTTTATATTCGTTATAGACCAAAGTCCGAGCTAGTTCAATCTTTAATATTATTTCCTCTTTTTAAAAATTCACTTTATCTGAACGGATTATTTTTCATCATTAAACATTTAAAATCCAAATTTCAAATAATAACGATTGGTTTTTAGGTCCCACTAACTACTTGTGATGATTTTCGGAGACGCCGAGGTGCCGTAATTTTGTCGCGCAGGAGTTCCTTTACGTGTCAGTAAATCAGTCGACACGAGGCTGACGTATTTGAGTACCTTCGGGATGATCTAACATCGAACCTGGCAAGCTGGCTTCAGAAGGCCAGCGCCTCAACCATCTGAGCCACTCAGCCCGGGTCCAATTGTAAAATAACGTTTTATTTAAGTACCGTAATTAAAATTATCAAACCTTTATTTCAATTGAATTATGCATATTATTTTTTCGAAATGGTCCTTCTGTAGGCCTACTATATGCAGAATTTTACGAAAATTGGCCTATTATTCAAGTGCGGCCAGCGAACATGACTAATATGGCCCTCGAGCCCTTACAAATTGGCAACCCCTGGTATAGATGGTCAGTCTCGGAATGTTTTCCTGCTAGAGCTCTTCGATGTGCCGGAAGCCCTCAAATCGCACCGACCTCAGAGCTCACTGTGTTAGTGTAGTAAAGTGAGCTCTCAGTTGCGATGTCCGGCTCCGTGGCTAAATGGTTAGCGTGCTGGCCTTTGGCCACAGGGGTCCCGGATTCCATTCCCGGCAGGGTCGGGAATTTCAACCATCATTGGCACGGGAGCTGGGTGTATGTGTTGTCTTCATCATCATTTCATCCTCATCACGACGCGCAGGTCGCCTACCTGCACCTGGCGAGCCGCCCATGTCCTCGGACACTCCTGGCACTAAAAGCCATTCGCTATTTCATTTTTTTCAGTTGCGATCAACAGTGTTCTGTAAGAAGGAAGTCAGCTCCCGGACGAAACTATCTTTACATCGGTCTGTTCACAGACCAACTTTGCTTTACGGGAGGGAAAGCTGGGTGGACTCAGGATACCTACCTTATTCATAAGTTAGAATTAACAGACATGAGAGTAGTGAGAATGATTGCTGGTACAAGCAGGTGGGAACAATGGCAGGAGGTTACTGGGAATGATGATATAAAGGCTAAGTTAGGAATGAACTCGATGGAAGATGTAGTACGAATCTGAGGCGAAAGGAGGGAGATAGGTTACCTTGGAGAATAATGTATTCGGTCGTAGAGGGCAAGAAAGGTATAGGGAGACCAAGATGTCTGTGGTTAGAGTCAGTTTCTAATTCTCTAAAGGTTGTATAGAACTAAACAATTCCACAGTGCTAGTCACAAGTAGAGGCTTGCAGACTGAACGCTGAAATGGATAACAATTTATAATGAAGGTGTTTCTTCGTTTTTCTTCTTCTACCGCGTTTTCCCCACAGCTGTGGATTTGCCCCTGTTTTACGGCCGGATGCCCTTCCTGACACTACCCTGTCTGCAGAGATTTATCCACTGTTGCGTGTTTCTGTGGTGCTTGGTAGAGTAGTGTGTTCTCTGAATATGAATAGGAGACTGTTGGGACAACCACACAAACATCCAGTTTCCGAGCCAGAAGAATCAATCGGATTCAACTAAATCCCCGACCAGGCCGGGGATCGAATGCGGGACCCTCTGAACCGAAGGCCCGAATGCAGACCATTCGGCCAAGGAGTCGAACATGTCAATATTCTTCATATATACGAATATTTCACCCAATTTCTTCTCTTGAATTTCAAATGCACCTTCCTTTCTTTCTTAATCTGCTTACCCTCCAGGGTTGGTTTTTCCCTGGGACGCAGCGAGGGATCACACATCTTTCGCCTCAAGGGCAGTGTCCTGGAGCGTGAGACTTTGGGTCGGAGGATACAACTGGGGAGGATGACCAGTTCCTCGCCCAGGCGGCTTCACCTGCTATGCTAAACAGGGGCCTTGGTGGTGGATGAGAAGATTAGAAAGGATAGACAAGGAAGAAGGAAGGAAGCGGCCGTGGCCTTAAGTTAAGTACTATCCCGGCATTTGCTTGCAGGGGAAGTGGGAAACCACGGAAAACCACTTCCAGGATGGCTCAGGTGGAAATCGAACCCACCTCTACTCAATTGACCTCCCGAGGCTGAGTGGAGCACGTTCAAGCCCTCGTACCACTTTTCAAATTTCGTGGCAGAGCCGGGAATCGAATCCGGGCCTGCGGGGGTGGTAGCTAATCACACTAACCACTGCACCACAGAGGCGGACGTGTATCGTCCTACTTAAGAAAAAGGAATGAAATCCTGAATTTGCATTTTGCACATGGTTTTGAAGATCGTGAATGTATGAAATTTGACAGAGTATGAAGAACGTGTTCATAAAAATATTCTAATAGTACATATACTGTTTTATATATGACATCTACTGTTATAATGATCGTAATAGTAATTGGACACCTTCTCGAGGAACTCTTGGGGCGAAGCAAAAAAAGAAGTTGAAGTAGCGTCCATAGAGCACGAGCGGAGAATTGAATGGCAAGTTTAAAAATGGTGTCAGCTTGCTAATGTGCTGAGTGGACCTGGAACTTGACACAGCGTAAGGACAGGACATGGACCGCAACAAAAACACAGCATATTGCGTGATCATCAGCAGTTCCCATCCTGGTAACCGAACTCTCTTCCTTCCCCTCGCTAACCTTTTTCTTTTTTCTCTCTATTTTATTTTTTACTTTTATTAAATGCATCTCTGTAAAGATCTGCGTCATCCGACGCTTCATCCTGTTAGTTGCTGTACATAACAAAAAGAGAAGGCTCCTCGTAACCTTTCGGCGTCTGTTCTGCGAGACTGTCTCATAAACATCTCAGGCAGCAGGAGAGCTGCTGGTTGGAAATATGCACACACCGAAACCTACTTTCATACTGTATGGAGTAGTCAATAAATAACTTACAAGATTGTGAGTGTTACCGTGTTTTAGCGGTAGTTATGCGTAAAAGAAGGTGCGGGTGTGAATGGGTTTCAAGCTACGAAATTATAGTGCATGTAAAATTAATTTAAAATTTAACAAGGTTATATTTCCTTTTCAAAAACAAAGCAATAACAGACATGGCAGGTACAATGTAGCAAAACAAGGGGAGTTACAATATTTACAGGTTTTGGGCTTCACGCCCTGACTTCAGCGATCAGCTCAGTTTTACCACAAACACAAGTTTTAACAGAGGGGCAGAAAACCCCATTCATCCCTAGGAGCCCCTGGCTCCGAATTACACAGAAAAGCCTCCACGAGGCATATGACACTCCATTTCAAAAGAGCGATCCGCTCTCAAAATTTAAGCCTCTCAAAGGCCACACCAAACTCTACCTTCAAGCTGTCCTCTAAGGACGTATTCACAGGGGTAAAATACCCAACCTACTGAGGTCTATTGAATGAAAAAGAAAGTTGATTACATGACCTCTAAAATAACAATTTGAGAGGAGGCTAACCGCACTCCTGATACACTTTGTTTAAGACCTACTTGGCACTAGGCCGTTAATACAAGGGCTAATCCCATACTACGGAGGTGACTTCAGAAAATAACAATTTACATTACATCACGGAAGAATTGGTTTGAGAAAATAAGTCCACCTCAAAACAATATGAGTGGGAACTCGAGAGGGTTAGCACTCTCTATCCCAATATGTGGTTTAGAAGATAGGATAGGTACCAGTAGTCTTTACATTTTAAAGGAAGGTTACATGGTGGAAGGCCTAGAACCCGCCCCGAAGATTAAACTGCTGAGCAAGCAAAGAAAGAAGTTATTACTTGGCCATTACCTTGTTGTAGACGCCGCCGAAGAAAGAGGCGCTTCCCGCCTCCTGCTATGTACTTAATACACTGAAAGATGGAACAGAAGTGGCCTGGAGACCCTAAAATCAGCAGTTTATATCCTCTCGCGGAAGATTCTAGGCGTTAGGGGAAATAAAACACCCTCCCACAAAAAATTTTATTGGCTAGGGAAAAGAAACCCCTACATAGAGGAAAAAGAAACACATTATTGGTGGAAAATTAATTAAAGAAATTCGGGATTGGCTAGATCCAAACTAAGGGGAAAAAGAGGGGTATACAGCCAACTTAAACAATAACAGAAAGAAATTTAGCAAGGAACAAACATTTGAAATAAAAATTTCTTCAACAAAATAGTTCTTTGATTTCGCACTAGGTTGCACTATTGTAATTCTTCAGTAGTGTCCTCTAGAAGAGAAAGTTCACACTTCTTACTTCAAGCGAGACAAAAACACATCAAAAGTGACACAGTTCAAAAACTCAAAATTTTCCACGTGGTGACATCTTCTGAGAAAGTAGAGAATTAATAGAATAGATAAAGTTCAACCTTCCTCCAGAAGAGGAGTTTCAACTGGCGCAACTTTTAAATAAACGGTGTAGAGGTGTACCGCCCGGTACAGACCTCCCCCCCCAAAAGTTCCTCCAGGGGTGACACATGAAATCAGTTGGAAACAAAGTCCAAGTAATGATGTTGATACGAAGATAGATAGCAGAAGCATTTACAAGATTTCTTAATTCAGTTTCAAAATATTGTTGTTGCAGGTGAATGAAAGTCTTTATGTTTGTAGAATTTGAATTTCTGAAGATAAACTTTTAATACTTGAAAGTGATGAAAAATTTGGCAATGTCCACCAATTATTGTTGTTGAATTCCCAAGTGTAGTTATTGCTTATGGTGACTGTCCATGTAGTTGATGTAGATTGAGTCGGATGGCCAGACCGGCCGTTGCAGCTTGCGTCCAACGGAGGCCGCTCGGACCCCTCAAGTACCCTGTTATACCGCTCGCCCGCACTATGAGGGGAGCAGAGGAGTTGAAGTACGCCGCGCCCGCGGTGAACAGATACAGGCTGCGGGCATGTAGCAGGTCGTGCGCCGCACATCAGCCTTGGCCGGGAGGAGAGTTCCGGCTCGCCGTGCACATGTCGTCCTCGCTGGAGAGGAGGGGGCCCATCCCCCTCCCCAGTCGCTGCACGGCGCTACGCGGCTGCGGGGGCGCTGAAACATTAAAGCTAGGCGGCAGAATTGTGTTGGACTATCATCTTCTTTGAGGGTACAGGCTTGTGGAGAGGTTGAGGGGCCAGCGGCGTGTAGATATCCATGGCATTTACTATTATGAAGCCACAGTGTAAGGTGGAGCAGGAGACGGGAGCGTGGTAATGGCCGTGGCAAGCACAGGATGGCAGTTTAACGGGTCGGGGCAGGTTTTACACAAGGCTTACATCTAAAACCAAAATATTACAGAAGGGGCAGAATGCCTTAAAAGTGAAACTCAAAAAAAATATAACCTTCATATCCTTTCAAAATAATATGAAGCAAGTTAACACAGAAATTACACCGGTTTCACCTGGGACAGGTGAACTCTAAATATCCTCTCGGTGGCTGGATTACTTAGCAATAAGGTAACCGGCGTAAGAAAATCGAGAATGATACAAGGCCCATGAAATCTGGGGGCAAGCTTGCCCGCGGGAACAAAATTTTTGACCATAACCTGGTCACCTACCTTCAAAGTGGTGGGTCTCCGTCCACGATCATACCTTTCCCTAACCTTTTCATGAGACACTTTAAGATTGGCTTTAGCCTTCTTCCAAAGATCTTTAATGTTGTCCGGATCTATTGTCTCGGGCAGAATGTCATTCAGAGACCAGAGGTTAGAGAGCGGCGTGTTGGGAACGAACTTAAACATCAAAGAAGCTGGAGTAAATTTGTGTGATTCATGAACCGCCGAATTCAAAGCAAAAGCTAACCAATGCAGGGACGTGTCCCACCTAGAATGATCTTCATGATGATAGGCAATAAGTGCGGACCTGAGATTACGGTTAACCCGTTCAGCCAGAGATGGTTGAGGGTAATAAGCGGAAGTAGTTACATGAGAGATGGACAAGTCAAAACAGAATTTACGAAATAAATTTGATGTGAACGCCTTAGCATTATCAGATACAATATATTGGCACGGACCAAAAGAAGCAAAAATAGAATTTAGGCAAGTAATGGTGGACTGCGCGGTAGCCAGCTTAGTCGGAAATAACCAAGAAAATCTAGTAAAGCCATCTACGCACACAAAGATGAACTTGTTAGCATTACCCTTTGACTGGGGGAAGGGTCCTACATAATCGATATACAGGCGTTCCATGGGGCGCGACGCTTGATGCGAAGACAAAAGGCCTACCTTGGTGGACATGGTGGGTTTACTAAGCAAACAAGATTTACAAGCTTTTACAAGTTCACGGATTTCACCGTCCATACCTTTCCAAATGAACATTTCACGAATTTTTTCACGGGTTTTAAAGATTCCAAGATGCCCTCCTAATGGGGTCTCATGATAATACTTGAAGATCATAGGCACAAGAACAGCTGGAACGACAACTTTCATCATCTTGTCATGCCTCGAAGGGCAACATAAAACACCATTCCTCAGAACATAAGGGACAACATGTTCCCCAGAAGAAAGGGTTTCCATTATCGGAGCCAGCGTCGGATCTTCACGTTGGTACTTCTCAATATCTCTAAAGAGCATGGGAGCATCTGTTAGGATGGCATTAACCTCAGATAGTATGGACTCGGAAGGTGATGAACTGTCGACAGGTTCATGGGTCTCGACGTCGTTAGAAAACATACGGCTGAGTCCATCAGCAACAACATTTTCAGTACCTCTGATATGTCGTACATCGAATTGGAAGGCAGAAATACGGATGGCCCAACGGGCTATACGACCAGTACGACGCGGCCTACCTAAGACCCAGCTTAAGGCTTGATTATCTGTCTCCAGATCGAATTTGACGTGTTCCAGATAGAGACGGAACTTTTCTAAGGCGAATAAGACTGCCAAACCTTCAAGCTCATATATGGAGTACTTTGATTCTTGAGCTGACAATGTCCTAGACGCATAGGCGATGGGGCGCCTCCCTAGTTCAGTCTCTTGAAGAAGGACTGCAGCTACCGCCGACGACGACGCGTCGGTTTGGACGATGAATTTCTTCGAGAAATCCGGCATAGCAAGTACAGGGGCATTACAGAGAGCTAATTTAAGATCTTCGAAAGCGGCTTGTTGAGAAGGTCCCCACTCGAATTTGATGCCTTTCCTACGAAGAAGGTTTAAGGGCGCCGCTCTATTAGCGAAGTTAGGAATGAACTTCCTGAAGAAATTCACCATGCCAATGAACCTGGCGATACCTTTAATGTCCTTGGGAGGTTTAAAATCACGGATGGGCTGTGTTCTAGAATGATCGACTGCTACACCATCAGGTGACACAATATGCCCTAGGAATGACATAGAGGGCTTAGCAAAGGCAACCTTGGACAACTTAACAGTTAACCCAGCCTTACGAAGGCGATTGAGAACTTCTCGCAGATGATCTAGATGTTCTTCAAAGGTTTCGGAAAATACGACGACATCATCTAAGTAGTGATATAAGTACTCGAATTTGATGTCGGAGAAGACCCTATCTAGCAGCCTAGTGAGTACAGCTGCTCCCGTAGGGAGCCCGAAAGGCACGCGGTTGTATTCATATAAATTCCAGTCCGTGGCAAACGCTGTAAGATGTTTAGACTCTTCGGCTAGGGGAATTTGATTATAGGCCTGATTTAAGTCCAAGATGGTGAAGAACTTGGCCTTACGAAACCATGAAAAACAAGAATGAAGGTCGGGAAGGGGCACAGATTGCAACACCACCTTCCGATTGAGAGCCCTGTAATCAATGACAGGCCTGAAGCCTCCTTGGGGTTTCGGGACTAGAAAAATAGGCGAAGAATACGCTGACTTAGAGGGCCTAATAATACCATCCTTCAACATCTGATCGATGATTTCTTTCAGAGCCTTCATTTTAGGTGGAGATAGCCTATACGGTGGAAAACGGACAGGAATCGAATCCGTGACCTCAATTTTGTATTCAATAAGGTCAGTAACACCAAGAGTATCAGAGAACACCTCGGGAAACGACTGACACAGTTTCCGAATACTATCAGCCTGCTCCTCAGGTAGATGTCTAAGGTCTAACAACATCTCATCCTGGGTAGGCGAAATAGATGAACATGATACAGAATTACACTTTAACAAGGGAATTCTACAATTGGACGCAAATTTGAATGTGCACGACCTACTCTGGAGATCGAGCACAAGACCAGTGTGAGAAATGAAGTCCGCTCCCAATATGATGGGGCAAGACAAGTGCTTAGCCACAAACAGTTTGATTTTCCATGTAAATTTAAAAATACGAATTTTGACCAGTACGGAACCTAGAATTTCTAATGGCGATGAATTAGCCGAAACATATTGAATAAGAGCTGAGACATGGTCAGGTAGTTTACAAACAGATTTCAATTTAGAATACCATTCAGCCGAAATAATCGAACAAACACTGCCTGAATCTAAGAGAGCTGTTATAGGCTCGTTATTTAACTCAATCTTAAGAAAAGGAACAGGTGCGGGGGTATCCGCCGCAATCCTAAGACATTCTTTAGGGCATTCAAAAGATGAATTTGAAGGCTGATTGTTCTCTGCATTTACAACCTGTTTACTAGGGGCTGAGTCTCGGGAAGATGGATTAGTCGACTCAGCCGATGCCACTAGTCACTTTTTATTATTGGCATAGGTGGAATTTGCACCAGAAGTTGAGCAGGAGGGGGTGCTATTTGAGTTTGGGCAATTTTTGGCGATATGTGAGAAGGCCCCACACTTAAAACAGCCTTGTGATGAACCAGCTCCATTATTTGCCCTACTAGACTTGATCAGAGGACACTTATTGCGAAGATGGTCAGGCGACCCGCAAGCATAACATTTACGGGGCGTGACTGGTCGGCGAGGTGGAGGCCGAGTGTTACTAAAGGAAGGCGGGGGTTCTTTCGCTACACGCAAAGAATCGGCGTATCTAACTCCTTCCGCTGAGACGGCCAACGCTTCAAGTTCAGAGAAAGTTTGCGGGCACGCCGCAAAACACAAGTATGATCTATAAGATGGTGAAATGCCTTCCACAATAGCTTGTACAATTTGATCCTCAGGGAAGTGAAGAGCAAACACCCTAGTATAAAACTTAATATCTTGGATGAAGTCAGCCAAGTTTTCGTCCAACCTCTGTACTCGATAATAGTATTTCTGAATAAGAGATGACCTCGCGCGGGCAGGAATAAAATTTGCAAGCAGATGTGCATGGAAATCTTCGATAGATGACTGTTCAGCTATGGCTCTTACTATTTTATCTGAGAGAACCCCAATAGCATAAGGATAGATAATTTGCAAAATTTGACATGGGGAAAGAGAAAACACAAGGGCATGATCCTGAAATTCCACTAGAAATCTTAAAAATGAAATTACGTCACTGGTGGTATTAACAGAAAACTTGGATATACCTCTGAGCAACATTGCCAATGGATGAGGCAAGCTGCTAAACCCGGGCGACATAGTAGGTAAAGGTTTCAATGGCAAGGAAGTTAATTCAGCACGTACATTGTTCAACGATGTGCGGCGTTCAGACTCGTTGTCCAATGGGGCAGAGATAGTTTGAGCAGCAACGGTTATCCTATTGCCTTCTCCCTTAGCAGGTTCTTCCTCACTACTTACATTCACAACGGTGGGCTGATCAGATTTGGGAGGAACTTCCCCAGTTAACAATTGAGTGACTTTACTAGACAATTCAGAGATAGTTTCAAGGAGCGTATTAGCTTGCTTCCTCTGAACGTCATTCACCTTCAGAGACAACAGATCATTAACTCTATTTGAAAAGTGATATAGCCTGCCTTGCACACGCTTAATTTGATTAGGAGACGGATCGTTTTCATCAAAAAAGCTGACTACAGATGCTAGCCCAGTAATATTCTCGACGATCGTGGAAAGAGAGTCATCAATTTCTTTCTCTCCCAAATTGGGGATGGAAATGGGCAAATCAAGGGACTCTCTAAGCTTGTTGGTGTCGATTGCAACCGTGCCTCCAGATTGCACATTTCTGATAGTTAACTCGTATATCAACTCCTCTTTGCGCAAGTAGTTAAGGAGGAGAACATCGCGAGGGCCGGGCATGATGACGGAACAATTTTGAAAAACTCAAAAAATTCCAGCAACTGAGAAAATTGTTAGAGTTCGAATCAAAGCAATGTTTAGCCGTCAAAAGGGGCTAAATTGAGACCCATTCAACCACGCTCTGCTACCACTTGTTACCGTGTTTTAGCGGTAGTTATGCGTAAAAGAAGGTGCGTGTGTGAATGGGTTTCAAGCTACGAAATTATAGTGCATGTAAAATTAATTTAAAATTTAACAAGGTTATATTTCCTTTTCAAAAACAAAGCAATAACAGACATGGCAGGTACAATGTAGCAAAACAAGGGGAGTTACAATATTTACAGGTTTTGGGCTTCACGCCCTGACTTCAGCGATCAGCTCAGTTTTACCACAAACACAAGTTTTAACAGAGGGGCAGAAAACCCCATTCATCCCTAGGAGCCCCTGGCTCCGAATTACACAGAAAAGCCTCCACGAGGCATATGACACTCCATTTCAAAAGAGCGATCCGCTCTCAAAATTTAAGCCTCTCAAAGGCCACACCAAACTCTACCTTCAAGCTGTCCTCTAAGGACGTATTCACAGGGGTAAAATACCCAACCTACTGAGGTCTATTGAATGAAAAAGAAAGTTGATTACATGACCTCTAAAATAACAATTTGAGAGGAGGCTAACCGCACTCCTGATACACTTTGTTTAAGACCTACTTGGCACTAGGCCGTTAATACAAGGGCTAATCCCATACTACGGAGGTGACTTCAGAAAATAACAATTTACATTACATCACGGAAGAATTGGTTTGAGAAAATAAGTCCACCTCAAAACAATATGAGTGGGAACTCGAGAGGGTTAGCACTCTCTATCCCAATATGTGGTTTAGAAGATAGGATAGGTACCAGTAGTCTTTACATTTTAAAGGAAGGTTACATGGTGGAAGGCCTAGAACCCGCCCCGAAGATTAAACTGCTGAGCAAGCAAAGAAAGAAGTTATTACTTGGCCATTACCTTGTTGTAGACGCCGCCGAAGAAAGAGGCGCTTCCCGCCTCCTGCTATGTACTTAATACACTGAAAGATGGAACAGAAGTGGCCTGGAGACCCTAAAATCAGCAGTTTATATCCTCTCGCGGAAGATTCTAGGCGTTAGGGGAAATAAAACACCCTCCCACAAAAAATTTTATTGGCTAGGGAAAAGAAACCCCTACATAGAGGAAAAAGAAACACATTATTGGTGGAAAATTAATTAAAGAAATTCGGGATTGGCTAGATCCAAACTAAGGGGAAAAAGAGGGGTATACAGCCAACTTAAACAATAACAGAAAGAAATTTAGCAAGGAACAAACATTTGAAATAAAAATTTCTTCAACAAAATAGTTCTTTGATTTCGCACTAGGTTGCACTATTGTAATTCTTCAGTAGTGTCCTCTAGAAGAGAAAGTTCACACTTCTTACTTCAAGCGAGACAAAAACACATCAAAAGTGACACAGTTCAAAAACTCAAAATTTTCCACGTGGTGACATCTTCTGAGAAAGTAGAGAATTAATAGAATAGATAAAGTTCAACCTTCCTCCAGAAGAGGAGTTTCAACTGGCGCAACTTTTAAATAAACGGTGTAGAGGTGTACCGCCCGGTACAGTGAGCAACTACAAAATGACCTCGATAATGTCGTGAGTTGGACAGTAGGCAATGGTATGATGATAAACGGGGTTAAAAGTCAGGTTGTGAGTTTCACAAATAGGAAAAGTCCTCTAGTTTTAATTACTGAGTTGATGGGGTGAAAGTTCCCTTTGGGGATCATTGTAAGTATCTGGGTGTTAATATACGTAAGGAATGATTTTCACTGCGGTAATCACATAAATATGATTGTAAATAAAGGTACAGATCTCTGCACAGGGTTATGAGGGTGTTTAGGGGTTGTAGTAAGTATGTAAAGGAGAGGGCATATATGTCTATAGTAAGACCCCAACTAGAGTATGGTTCCAGTGTATAGGACCCTCACCAAGATTACTTGATTCAAGAAATGGAAAAAAATCCAACGAATAGCAGCTTGATTTGTTGTGGGTGATTTACGACGAAAGAGTAACTTTACAAAAATGTTACAAAGTTTGGGAGAAAGAAGACGAGCTGCTAGACTAAGTGGTATGTTCCGACCTGTCAGTGGAGAGATGGCGTGGAATAACATTAGCAGACGAATGAGTTTGAGTGGTGTTTTTAAAAGTAGGAAAGATCATAATATGAAGATAAAGTTGGAATTCAAGAGGACAAATTGGGGCAAATATTCGTTTATAGGAAGGGGAGTTAGGGATTGGAATAACTTACCAAGGGAGATATTCGATAATTTTCCAATTTCTTTGCAATCATTTAAAAAAAAGGCTGGGAAAACAACAGACAGGGAATCCGCCACCTGGGCGACTGCCCTAAATCCAGATCAGAAGTGACTGAGTGGAAGAACTGAACAGTGTAACAGACGTCGAAATATAATCCTACCGGGCGAGTTAGGGGGGCATAGCTGTGAGCTTTTATTCGGGAGATAGTGGGTTCGAACGGCACCTCTGAAGATGGTGTTCCGTAGTTTCCCATTTTCACACCTTAATTGTGGGGACGGCCGCTTCCCTTTCTTACGCTATCGTCGTCATAAGAGCTATCCGTGTCGGTGGGACTTAAAGCGCGTCTCTGAATATGAGGCCCCGTCTAAAATTATCTCTAATGTCGAAGACGGCACAAACTCCTTGGTTAAATGGGCAGCGTTGAGGCCTTCGTTTCAGAGGGTCCCGGGTTCCATTACCGGCCGGGTCAGGGATTTTAATCGCTTCTTATTAAATCTTATGGCTCGCAGGTTGGGTGTTTATGTTGGTCTCAAGTCTTTCCTCTTGATATTCAAACACGCAATAGTGATTCCATTCTTCCATATAGTGTTGCGTCGGGAAGCGCATCCAGCCGTAAAACACAACCAAACCGGATGTGCGACGCAGTCCGCACCTGCGACCTTACACATTTGGGAAATGAGGTGAAAGAAGAAGACGGCACAAAGGTAAAGTCCTCGACGTAGAAGAAAGTTAAAATCCAGTACTCTGTCGGGAATTGAACTGGGATTCCTTAGATTAAAGGTCAGCATACTAACCATTCAGCTGTGGACTTTGTGGACAGGGCTAGGATTAGGAAGGTGGTGAGCGTGGCCTTATTTGGCTTACAGCATGGTGTGAAAGTGGGAAACCATGGGTGCCTACTGCACCCAAACCGCGTAGCCAACTCGATCTGAAATAATGATTGGGCTGTGTGTGTTCATGTCCCTACAGTTAACACAGGTTCTAACAGACGTCCACTGTGGTTTAGGAGTAGCGCGTGGGCAAGATGGGGTAGCGAAGGGAGTGGCCGTGACCTTAATTACGGTACAGCCCCAGCATTTGCGTGGTGTGGAAAAGAGAAACCACGGGCTACCGACAGTGGCGTTCGAACCCACACACCATTACATGTCAGTCCTAAGTGGGTAACAGTGAGAAGGAATGGTTTTTGCTTGTCCGCGCAGTATACAGTACGTCACTCAGTTTTGTACGCATTTGAAATCAGAGTTATGTGGATTTTTGCTCAATTCGCCATTCCTGGGAGGCTGGCAATCTACTCAGCACTGGGAGGCTTCTGATCAGGGTGACTGGTAGTTCAGCACGTGGGCTGTGCCTGTCTAGCGGAACTAATTGTTCCACGTGCAGGCTAACACATTGTTGCACTTCCCGTGAACCTCGCATCAACTCGCGCTGCTAAAAATCTCTTCATTTTACAATTCAATCCGCACTAAAGTAGATTTATTCTTTTTTCTTACAACTTGATTTACGTCGCACCGAAAGAGGTAGGTTTTACGGCGACGATGGGACAGGAAAGGTCTAGGAGTTGGAAGCAAGTGACCGTGAACTTGAATAAGGTACACCCCAGCATTTGCCTGGAGTGAAAATGGGGAAACAACGCGAAACCATCTTCAGGGCTACCGACAGTGGGATTCAAACCCATTATCTCCCCACTGTAAGCTGAGAACTAAGTGAGCCAAACCCCTCAGCCACTCGATCGGTAGATTTATTTTGTAGCCTTGGCAGGCTGAATAAAGATCTAAACACACAATTCTGTAAATGAGGTGCAAACATGGACAAAAGCCATTCTGTTAAGTTTTCAGTAGAGTCACATTTTCGTTTCTCTATGTTAAACCCCCGTTGTATGTGTGAAAACTTGTGTGTGTCATATTTCCAGCCCTATGAACAAGAAAATCGTGGTCGGCACTTAGGAACATCAGTCTAAGTCAATGTAAAACACGTTCAAATATGACGATGTCCATTTCTGAAACCGAGATTGGCTTCTGTCTATTTTTGAAACGAACTATCCCAATATTTGGAAGCAGGATGACACGGAAGTAAACTTCCATTTTAAAAGAAATATAATTAAAATATGAAAGAAATAAGGCTATTCTTATACTTTGTTAACATTTTTAACATTCGTTTCAGTTCTTGCTTCACTGTATTTTTGGGCAAATAACCTCTGGTTCATCACAAAGGTCTTCAAAACAATCACATTCATAAATAATCATTAACAGCTTGTTCATTTTCACTACAAATGTTCTTATTGATGACTTCGACATACCACTTAAGAGAGTAAATTTGTCAACATCTTTAAGTTTCTGTGGGTGTAAATTCATGCCAATATCAGAAGTAAAGGATTTATTAACATTAGACTTACCTGTCATGCTTTCCTGATCTTACGCTTAATACCTGTTTCCAAATAGCAGCCTGCCTCACCTTTAACTACAACATTGCCTCTTTTCGTGCTCCTGAGTATAATTCTTTTACACTGTGAAATCTTGAAATGAAGTTGACTAGCAGATTTCAGATAAATCTGTGCTTGTTCTTTCCAATTCAATGGTTCCAAGGTTTGTCCAATCACTTTCAGTGTGCCGTACATTTTGAACACCTCAAGATATTCATCAGAAGTTACTATGGTCGTTATCTTCTTAAGGTCTTTCTCAATGAGTCCATAAATGCTATCTCGAGGCAAATATGAGTGTCCAGTAACTGGAAATACCAGTTTTAATTTGTCAACAGAGGATGGTGCATACGTTGTAAGCCACTTTGCACACATCGCCAACATATTACTGTTCTTATTTTGGCCGGCGCAGCCATCAGCAATCAATCTGACTGAAGTGAAAGACACGGACCACTAATTCAGAAAGAGCATTAAAATGCTATAAGGATCAATCCTTAACTCAATTTTGATATAGGTGGCGCATGTCCATGTTTGATATTAGGCACCTCAAATAATGTCAAAGATTCCATCTTGATGGAACAAGATAATTATGTTCTTTACTCTTCTCTAGATCTTAATTTCTTTCTTTCCTTATGTTTTATTTCTTTCATTGATTTTAGCTTTAGCTATTTTGGTTAAGTCTATAGAGTTAATTGCAAAAATCCATGAGCAATTAGTAAAATCTGTAGCCTATACGTCTTCTTCTTCTTTGTTGTTTCACGGGGCTCTGGTATTCCTTCCTTGACCACACTCCACACACTTACTGGTTTGGAGAAACTGCTGACGTTTTATTGTCTTTCTTTGCCATTAATTTCTTTAATAATTAACTCACGCAGATGCCTCAAATGTTCGTAATATGCAGATATGTTTTCGTCGTCCTTATATTAAACGTATTTAATGACAATGTTTAGATGTTCTTTAATTTCACTAAGTTTTGGGTTAGTGTTAATAATTTCACCCGCTTCGTCCCGTCATATTCATCCGTTTCTGCAGCAATCACACTTTCAACGATCTCCTCCTCTGTTATAACCTGGATCATCTTAGACTGCATCTAGCCGCAACTCAGTGTCTTCAAGTGTTTTACCACCTTGGTGGAGGGTGTTCTGAAAATGACCCGTTCTTAATCCAGTCGTACCTGGTTCAACCACTTCATTTATTAAAAGTTTCTTCCACGAGTTAACCAAAGTTGATGGTTTTATATCACTGACAGCAGACATGAAATTGAAAATCATGGATTTTCTATTTCTGGCCGACTGCAGAGAAAGAAAGAGACTAAGAAGGAGATGTAGATTGGAAAGAAATAGAGTTAGAAATGGTTATGCAAGTAAGGAGAAATTGAAGGAACTTACTAGGAAACTGAATCTAGCGAAGAAGGCAGCTAAGGATAACATGATGGTAAGCATAACTGGCAGTCATACAAATTTTAGTGAGAAATGGAAGGGTATGCATAGGTACTTTAAGGCAGAAACAGGTTCAAAGAAGGACATTCCAGGAATAATTAATGAACAGGGGGAGTGTATATGTGAGGATCTTCAAAAGGCAGAAGTATTCAGTCAGCAGTATGTAAAGATTGTTGGTTGCAAGGATAATGTCCAGATAGAGGAGGAGACTAATGCTAAAGAAGTATTAAAATTTACATATGATAACAATGACATTTACAATAAGATACAAAAGTTGAAAACTAGAAAAGCGGCTGGAATTGATCAGATTTCTGGGGATATACTAAAGACAATGGGTTGGGATATAGTACCATATCTGAAGTACTTATTTGATCATTGTTTGGTCGGAGGAGCTATACCAGATGAATGGAGAGTTGCTATAGTAGCCCCTGTGTATGAAGGAAAGGGTGATAGTCGTAAAGCTGAAAATTAGGCCAGTAAGTTTGACATGCATTGTATGTAAGCTTTGGGAAGGCATTCTTTATGATTATATTAGATATGTTACTGGTTTGATAGAAGGCAGTTTGGATTCAGGAAAGGTTATTCCACTGAAGCTCAACTTGTAGGATTCCAGCAAGATATAGCAGATATCTTGGATTCTGGAGGTCAAATGGACTGTATCGCGATTGACCTGACTAAAGCATTTGATAGGGTGGATCATGGGAGACTACTGGCAAAAATGAGTGCAATTGGACTAGACAAAAGAGTGACAATAGAAAATAGATCTCAGAGAATTAGAGCAGGCCAAGATTTATGTGACCCTGTAATAATTAAGAGGGGAATTCTTCAAGGCAGTATTATTGGACCTTTATGTTTTCTTATATATATATAAATTATATGAGTAAAGGAGTAGAATCAGACGTAAGGCTTTTTGCGGATGATGTTATTCTGTATAGAATAATAAATAAGTTACAAGATTGTGAGCAACTGCAACGTGACCTCGATAATGTTGTGAGATGGACAGCACTCAGTGGTATGATGATAAAAGGGGGTTAAAAGTCAGGTTGTGAGTTTCACAAGTAGTAGTAAAAGTCCTCTCAATTTTAATTACTGCGTTGCTGCGGTGAAAGTTCCTGTTGAGGATCACTGTAAGTATCTACGTTTTCATATAAGGAAAGATCTTCCTTCATTGGGGTAATCACATAAATGGGATTGTAAATAAAGGATATAAATTTCTGCACATAGTTATGAGGGTGTTTAGGGGTTGTAATAAGGATGTAAAGGAGAGGGCATATAAGTTTCCGGTAAGACCCCAATTAGAGTATGGTTCCATTGTATGGGACCCTCACCAGGATTACTTAATTCAAGAACTGGAAAAAATCCAAAGAAAAGCAGCTCGATTTGTTCTGGGTGATTTCCGACAAAAGAGTAGCGTTAAAAAAATGTTGCAAAGTTTGGGCTGGGAAGACTTGGGAGAAAGGAGATGAGCTGCTCGACTAAGTGGTTCCGAGCTGTCAGCGGAATGATGGTGTGGAATGACATTAGTAGACGAATAAGTTTGAGTGGCGTCTTTAAAAGTACGCAAAATCATAATACGATGGTAAAGTTGGAATTCAAGAGTACAAATTGGGGCAAATATTCATTTGTAGGAAGGGGAGTTAGGTATTGGAATAACTTACCAAGGGAGATGTTGAACACATTTCCAATTTCTTTGCAATCGTTTAAGAAAACGCTGGGAAAACAACAGATAGGGAATCTGTCACCTGGGCGACTGCCCTAAATGCAGATTCGTATTGACTAATTGATTCATTCATTCACTCATTGATGGATAGATATTGACTGACCCTTGCGATGAGGGTGGGCAGCATCTGTCATATGTAGGTAATTGCGTTTTATTGTGGTGTAGGATAGTGTTATGTGTGGTGTGTGAGTTGCAGGGATGTTGGGAACAGTACAAACAGCTAGTCCTCGAGCCAGAGAAATTAACCATTTAAGGTTAAAATCTCGGATCCGGCCGGGAATCGAACTCGGCACCCTCTCGACCAAAGGCGAGCGCGTTAACCATTTAGCTATGGAGTCGGACGTAATAATAATAATAATAATAATAATAATAATAATAATAATAATAATAATAATAATAATAATATAATAATAGGGTCCGGATTAATGAGGTTCTACTGTACCTCGGATGTCAAGCAGTCTCCCCCTGTTCCAGACACGAGTAAACAAGCAGTGCGCTCTTCTGCACTGTCGCTCTAGATTTGTTGTTCATTACATCTCATGTTGTGCTCAGATTACGGACGATTCACACATCACCTCCCCGTATTATGACGAGAGTTCTGTGCCTCGTGTGAGCTGTCTTCTGAGATGTGTGAGCCTAGATTATGCGATGCAGCACCTTGTTTGTGAACATGAACACAATTTGTTTGTGATATTACTACATTTTGCCACCTTTTCTCTTCTATTTCATGCTTCAGCATTTTTTCCGCCAACGTTTGTCTGAGTTTTTAAAAGATTGGACAGAATATTTTATTCTCTGCTTCAACAGATTTACTTGGGCGAAAATTTTGATAAAATCAAATCCCTCATATGTGTCCTAGACTCAAAGGGCGCAGAAGCCGCCAAGCAGGCTCAATAATTACTTAACAACAAAGACCTAAAGTTGGAACATTTTGCAGTGCATGGGTGCAAGTATTTAGCTGATGTGGTTCAGAGTTTGGAAGAAGTTGAACTTGGACTCAACTCCCTTTACAAGATATGCTGCATGTTGAGCGGAGTGTCTCTCGGTACTGAGCTCAAAGCACCGGTGATTTACTGTCAAACATGTTGAAATGTCTGTAATCCGATATAACAAGTTGATGAATTATTAGAAACTAGTAAATTGGCTAAGGAAAGGTTATGCAACTGCTTGAAACCTGTATAACGTGATCCGATCAACACCTTTTTTGCACCTTTGCATTCTATATGTATTTTCGGAACCTTTTATCCCCCTTTTCTGACCGCACTTTCCACCTTAAAATCATGTTCTTATAGTGAAGATTAGTTGTACTGAAACAAGCTGTACACATTTACTATGATGCCATTGTCAAGTTCTGCTAAAAGAGAATATTATTACTAATGTTGTCGTCCCATGACTGTTCAGTAGCTGATTAAATACCTAAATACAAGGTATTTTCTTTAACCTGCTTCAACCATTTTCGAGACATCCAGAAAACTCTGATATGGGACATGCATAAACCTGGAAAAAGCTTGGGAGCGAAACGGTAATGGAGATATTGCAGAGTTGTTTCTTCTGAATGGAAATTAACAGCGACGAAGCTTAACTAGACGACAGCTTAATCAAGGTGATCTGAAGGGCACAGGATGTGCGCCGTCCAGGAGATGCGCGCTCTCCTACCAAGTCTTGTCTTTCATTTAAAAAAACATATCATAGCGTACACTTATAGATTAGTGAATGAACACATGTGATATTGTCTTGCTACTTGTAACTTTCGGCGGGAAGACTATTTATAGAGGTTTAAAGCCATGAAGAGATCGCGTGGCTCCGACCGCGGTCCTGGTGTAATGTAACATTGTTGTCAGTAGATGTGCGTCACAAGTGACGTACTTGGGAGGGGGAGACACTATCTCACTCCGCTGTCGAAAGCTGGCTTTGAATTTGAGAGGGGTTCTTTTTTGCTGGCGGCTTAACGTCGCATCAACTGACAAGCGAAGTGTTTGCTTTGGAACACACCGATTCCAATGACATTGGCAGGACCGTCAATTAAAACCATAATAAACTACGGTATTACTCTCTCTCTCTCCAAAAATTATATTTATATGTTTTTTAAAAAATAATTTGCTTTACGTCGCACCGACACAGATAGCTTTTGTATATATGTATGTTCACTCTTCAGCCCTAAGGCTGGTTGGATCCTCAGCAGCTCGGCCATCAGTTGTCGTACATGGCCCTAGGCATCGCTGTGGAGGCCTACTAGGGAAATAGGGAGTGAGGTAGTTTCCCGTTGCTTTCCTCACCGAGCCAGAAGTTGCTATTACATATCAGTCTGCCAAGCCCACTGAAATGCATGCACCAACCGACCCTATGAGCAACATTTTCACACCATTCATAGTGGCGACTGACTGCATAAGGAATGACGTTACTAGCATCGCTCATATCTCAGTCACTTTCATTGTCAAAGCCAAGGATGAGACAAAGACAGATCTATGAGAGTAACAAAATTGCTCTAGCCTATGCCAGAAGACATAGTGCACTGTAAACACTACATCCCACCAGCAAAGGCAAAGATAAGGATACCTCTTATGGTGAAGGAAAGGGCTAGCAGTAGGAAGGAAGTGATTGTGCCCTGGAGTGAAAATGGAAAGCATCTTCAAGGTTGCTGACAGTGGAGTTCGAACCGACTCTCTGCCGAATGTGTGGCGGATCAAAAGGATCTATTACAACAAAACCTGCTTGCATGATTGTTTCGCAAAGCTCTAGAGGCTTCCCCGCAATGTTAGAAACACGAGGCAAGACTACTTGGTGCGCGCGAAGTGCCTTGTCTCTCAAGTAGCGCTGAGGTACGTACAGGCGGGTAGAATAGCAATGCTGCCAACTGTTGCTTGTTGGTTTGATAGTGTGGACAGTATGCGTCGCGGCGATAGAAAAGAGCTTCTCGAAGAGGCCAGTGTCTCACGACAGGGATTGGCCGGGCTAATAAATGATCTTATTTCTTGCCGTAAGGCCCCAAATTAAAGGAAGAATTGAGAAAATGTAAGGTTACCGTCTGACGCCATGACACTTTCAAACTTTGCGGGCCTCTTTAGTCTTTTTTTTTTTTGCCGTGGTTGGTAACACCGACCAATGCCCGTAATCCTTGGCAGAAGCAATGGAGAATGGTGCCTGGATCATTACTTTAGGTTACCTTCCAGGGGCGGGAGGGTTGGTCCCTGGCAAGCGTATTGAACACATCTCTCCTCCAGAATCATTTCTAGGTGAGAATAGCAGCATTTACAGTAACATTTTATGTAATAATCCTGGCGGAGTAGCCTCTGGAGCACTACCGATTGTTTACAGGGTATCTTGAATAAAAGTCGCGATTTTTAACCAAAAAAGCGAATTTCAGTTTAATCTTAAAAACGCCCCAATCTTTCATATCCCGTGTAGCTTTCCCTCACGCTGTCAGAAGACGTACGCTGTGTGGAGAGGGCAGTTTTAAACCAAGTATGTTTCTCAAAAGTTTCAATTGCTTTTATCTTTTTAGCTCTTTGCGATCCATAAACTGCTTTTTGCGACAGAGTTCTTATCAGATTCATCCGACATGTTCAGAGAACGTTTAAATATATTCAGGAATTAAAACTAGGTCTGCAATTTATCATCGTTAGAATCTCCTTCTTCTTCCTCCGCTTTTTCCCACATCTGTGGGGTCGCGGGTATGAACTGTGTCACACATATGTGGATTTGGCCATGTTTTACGGCCGGATGCCCTTCCTGATGCCGACCCTGTATGAAGGGATGTAATCACTATTGCGTGTTTCTGTGGTGGTTCGTAGTTAGTGTGTTGTCTGAATATGAAGGGGGAAATGTTGAGGAAAACACAAACACCCAGTCCCCGCGCCACAAGAATTAATCAGACGCGATTAAAATCCCCGACCCGGTCGGGAATTAAACCCGGGACCCTCTGAACCGAAGGCCTCAACGCTGACCATTCAGCCAATGAGTCGGACTTTATCATCGGTAGAATATTCTTTAATTATTTATTTCCTTTTTTCTTAATCTGTTTACCCTCCTGGTTGGTTATTCCCTCGATCCCACCTCTACCGCCTCAAGGGCGTGAGACTTTGGGGGGTCGGTGAATACGACTGGGGAGGAGGACCGGCACCTCGCTCAGGTGGCCTCACCTGTTGTGCTAAACAGGGGCTTTGTGTTGGGGGGGGGGGGTGCGGAATACAGACAGATCAGAAGGGAAAGGCAAGGAAGAGCGAAGGAAGCGGCCGTGGCCTTATGTTAGGTACCACTTGTTTGAGGGAGAAATGGGAAACCACGAAAAATCACGAAGGCTGGGACGGGGTTCATTCAGTCTAGTGAGGTCACCTGAGTAGACGTGGGTTCGATTCTCACCTCAGCCATCCTTGAAGTGGTTCTCCGTGGTTTCCCTACTTCTCCTCCAGGCAAATGGCGGGATGGAACCTAACTGAAGACCACGGCCACTTCCTTCCCTATCCCTTCCAATATTCCCATCGCCCTGCAAGGCCCCTGTTCAGCATAACAGGTGAGGCCGCCTGGGCGAGGTACTGGTTCTCTTCCCCAGTGGTATCCCCGACCCAAAGTCGCACTCTGCAAGCACTATCGTTGAGGAGGTAGAGGTCGGATACCCAGCTGGGTACGAGGAAAAACCAACCCTGGAGAGTAAACAGCTTAAGAAAGAAAGCAAGAAATAATAAAAATAGGAAGAAGAATGAACTTCCCTTTAATTGCTATCGCTCTTACGAACTGTAGCTGAGGGTTTCACTTCAACGGTGCAGCGTTTCGAATTGAGTGCAATACACACGTCCTCGAACTTGGAATGGTTTTAAAAATGGAGGTTCCGTAGATGTGATCACGATATGTAAAACTATAAGGTTCCTTACAACGTGGATATCTGGCATTTAACTACTCTATTTGAACGCCACCGACTGTGCCAGGATTCTAACCTGCCAGAGATGAACGCCGTACAAAAGGCGTCATTTACATGATGAGCATAATAAGGACTGCATATTTATTACGTGGCGATCCCGGAAGACATAGTTAATTACCATCTGCACAGGAATAGACATTTAACCTTGTGAGCTATGAGTTACTTGTCTCAGTGCCAAGGTCGTAACTCACCAACATGTGTGTACCCTCATACTGCACCTCACGTGATGTGATGAACAAGATATTTTGTTTCCGTTCAGTCTGTCCCCACCTAGTGTGTTGTTGAGACTGTGTGTGTGTGTGTGTGTGTGTGCGTGTGTGTGTGCCTTTGTTATGCAATAACCGCACGTACGGGTTTGGCTGTGCTAAATTTTCACTACCACGGAGCGAGGTACCAGTCCTCCGGGTGTCATGAACCTGATGCCCTTTTTGTCTGGATTTCAAAGATATGGTATTCAGGTAGAGACCAATACGGGGATTCACATGTTTCGTAAGCTTCCTCTGTATCGGCCTCTAGAAACCAAGACGGAGGGTTCAAACCCGGAAGACGTAGTCGGGAAAAAAAATGTCGATTCGGGACACCTTATCGTATGATGCCCCTTTGTACAAAGATATGTGGTGACACATTTGCTATTAAAACTCACCTATAGATTGCCTAACAGTGGTTATTTTCTCTGTCGTACGGTCAGAGCGTCAAGATTCATACGCAGGAGGCCAAAATGGCGTCAGATCACAACACCAAGACCATGCATTATTATTATTATTATTATTATTATTATTATTATTATTATTATTATTATTATTATTATTATTATTATTATTATTTATTTATTTATTTATTTATTTATTTATTTTTTAATTTATTTATTTATTAATCTGTTTACCCTCCAGGGTTGGTTTTTCCCTCTTGCTATGCTGAACAGGGGCCTTGCAGGGGGATGGAAAGACTGTAAGGGATAGGCAAGGAAGAGGGAAGGAAGTGGCCGTGGCCATAAGTTCGGTACCATCCCGGCATTTGCCTGGAGGAGAATGGGAAACCACGGAAAACCATCTTCGAGGATGGCTGAGGTGAGAATCCAATCCACCTCTACTCAGTTGACCTGCCGAGGCTGGGAATCGAACCCGGGCCTCCGGGGGTGGCAGCTAATCACTAACCACTACACCACAGAGGCGGACCATTAATTTTATTATTATTATTATTATTAATATTATTATTATTATTATTATTATAATTATAAAATTCGCTGGGGCCATCAAGGACCACGTTAAGTCTTGTTGCATTTGACACTGAATCTGGCCTTCTTTAGAGCCCAAATTTCCCTCATTCTTTGTGAGTGGGCCTGCTTACGTTCCTCTGTCCAAGGGGCACCATGTCTTCTCTTCGGTTGCTCGTCTCGGTTTAGCCCGTTCGTCAATATTTTCTTGCAGGAGAGATCTCTGTTAAGGGCGTCTTCAGCTGAGATATGTAGCATTCGCAGGTCTTCTTTGGTATTTCTAAACCAGGGAATTGTGGTTTTGGGGTTTGAATCAAAAAAGTGAAAGATTTCTTTAGTTAACTTTCTTCCGTCCATTCTTTTCAGATGACCGTAAAATCGTGCCCGTCTTTTTCTGATTGTGTCGGTAATTTTCTCTATTTTGCTGTAGACTTCCTTGTTGGATCTCTTTTGATGGATTCCATTTCTGTACTTTGATCCCAAGATTCCTCTCACAATTTTGCGTTCTCTTTTCTCCAGTTCTTCAAGGAGTCCTTTGTTGGCATTTAGAGACAGGGTTTCGGCTGCATATAGAACTACTGGCTTCAGAACTTTTTCATAGTGACGTATCTTGGTGTTTTGGGAAAGGCTTTTTTTGTTGTAGATTGTGCGGGATGTTTGGTAGGCTATTTCCAGTTTGCGTACTCGCTCCTGAAGTGCTTCTTTGTCCAATCCATTTTTAATGATGATCTCACCCAGGTATTTGAATTTGTCTACTCGGGTGATGTCCCCGTGTTTTGTATGGAGTTTTGGTGGAGCCTCTTTGATGTTAGTCATTACTTCTGTTTCCTCAAAATATCTGCAAACCAGTTTGTTCGGCAATTTCCTTTAAAATTTCAACTTGAGCTCTAGCGGTTTCTATGTCGTTTGAGAGAACAGCAATATCATCGGCAAATGCTAAGCAGTCTGTTGCGATCCCCTTGGATTTGGTTCCTATTCTCAATGGACCTGAAATGGTGAAGTATAGTGGGAAGGCAGGGATGAAATGGCTTCATAGAGTAGTCAAATTAGCGTTGAGTGTTGGTAAGGTACCTTCAGATTGGACAAAAGCAGTAATTGCACCTATCTATAAGCAAGGGAACAGGAAGGATTGCAACAACTATCGAGGTATCTCATTGATTAGTATACCAGGCAAAGTATTCACAGGCATCTTGGAAGGGAGGGTGCGATCTGTCGTTGAGAGGAAGTTGGATGAAAACCAGTGTGGTTTCAGATCACAGAGAGGCTGTCAGGATCAGATTTTCAGTATGCGCCAGGTAATTGAAAAATGCTACGAGAGGAATAGGCAGTTGTGTTTATGTTTCGTAGATCTAGAGAAAGCATATGACAGGGTACCGAGGGAAAAGATGTTCGCTATACTGGGGGACTATGGAATTAAAGGTAGATTATTAAAATCAATCAAAGGCATTTATGTTGACAATTGGGCTTCAGTGAGAATTGATGGTAGAATGAGCTCTTGGTTCAGGGTACTTACAGGAGTTAGACAAGGCTGTAATCTTTCACCTTTGCTGTTTGTAGTTTACATGGATCATCTGCTGAAAGGTATAAAATGGCAGGGAGGGATTCAGTTAGGTGGAAATGTAATAAGCAGCCTGGCCTATGCTGACGACTTGGTCTTAATGGCAGACTGTGCCGAAAGCCTGCAGTCTAACATCTTGGAACTTGAAAATAGGTGCAATGAGTATGGTATGAAAATTAGCCTCTCGAAGACTAAATTGATGTCAGTAGGTAAGAAATCCAACAGAATTGAATGTCAGATTGGTGATACAAAGCTAGAACAGGTCGATAATTTCAAGTATTTAGGTTGTGTGTTTTCCCAGGATGGTAATATAGTAAGTGAGATTGAATCAAGGTGTAGTAAAGCTAATGCAGTGAGCTCGCAGTTGCGATCAGCAGTATTCTGTAAGAAGGAAGTCAGCTCCCAGACAAAACTATCTTTACATCAGTCTGTTTTCAGACCAACTTTGCTTTATGGGAGCGAAAGCTGGGTGGACTCAGGATATCTTATTCATAAGTTAGAAGTAACAGACATGAAAGTAGCAAGAATGATTGCTGGTACAAACAGGTGGGAACAATGGCAGGAGGGAACTCGGAATGAGGAGATAAAGGCTAATTTAGGAATGAAGTCGATGGATGAAGCTGTACGCATAAACCGGCTTCGGTGGTGGGGTCATGTGAGGCGAATGGAGGAGGATAGGTTACCTAGGAGAATAATGGACTCTGTTATGGAGGGTAAGAGAAGTAGAGGGAGACCAAGACGACGATGGTTAGACTCTGTTTCTAACGATTTAAAGATAAGAGATATAGAACTAAATGAGGCCACAACACTAGTTGCAAATCGAGGATTGTGGCGACGTTTAGTAAATTCTCAGAGGCTTGCAGACTGAACGCTGAAAGGCATAACAGTCTATAATGATAATGTATGTATGTATGTATGTCTCAATGGACTGTAGTTGGTTTCCTGTAATCTCACCCGCCAGGTTCTGATGATCTTTTCAAGAACAGTATCGGGGATAGCCCATCACCTTGTCGGACTCTTGTTTTGATGTTAAAGGAATGCGAGAGACATCCGTGGAACTTCACCTTGGATTATGTATCGGTCGGGGTGGCTCTAATTAATGCCAGCAGTTTCAAATCAACTCCAAATTCATTTAAGATGTTTAGCAGGACTTCCCGCTCAATGGAGTCGTACGCTTTCTTGAAGTCCACAAAGACAGACACATACTGCTTGGACCTTAGTGTACAATATCTAATGATCGTTTTGAGATTTTTGATATTTTCAGCTGTTGAGCGACCTTTTCTGAACCCTCCTTGGTATTCACCTATTTGATGTTCGACTTGTGCTTCCAAACGCTCCAGGATGGCAAGTGATAGAATTTTGCAAGTCACGGGTAGCAAAGATATTCCTCTGTAGTTGTTGATGTTCTTCATGCTGCCTTTTTTGTGTAATGGATGGATCAAAGCTATTTTCAAATCTTCGGGTAGGGTCTCCTTGTTCCAAATTTCTTCTATTTGCTTTTGCAAGATATCAAGTGATTCCTCTGGGGCATATTTCCATAGTTCTGCTACTACTGAGTCTTCCCCCGGCGCTTTGTTATTTTTGAGACGGGCAATGTGGGGCTTGATTTCATCTCTGTCGGGTGGTCTGGAATCTGGGTACCTGAGTAAGGGTTCCTTGGTCTCAACGGCGCTTTGCGTTTTAGAGCAATTAAGTAAATTCTTGAAGTAATCTGCCAGAATGCTGCAATTTTCTTCATTTGACGTCACCAGTGTGCCGTCCTTTCGCTCAAAGCATAAAGATGGTGGTTTATAGCCAGTGAGTTTGTGTTTGAAGGCTCTGTAGTACTCTCTGCTTTCATTCTTCCTAAAGTTTTGTTCTAGCTTTTCAATGAGAGATTTTTCGTATTTACGTTTCTCAGTTCTGAACACCCTAGCTGCTTGGGCACGTTGGGTTTTATAGGTTTCCCAATCATTTTCTGATTTCGTAGAGTAGTACTGTTTCCACGCATTGAGTCTTTCTTGGAGGACTGATTCGCAGGTACCATTCCACCAGGCATGTTTTTTGCTTCTCTTGATTTCTGCAACGTCTTTGGCGGCCTCAACAAGGAGACTTTTGGCGTTGTTAAAGTCACAGTCATTTGGTCTAGCCTTCTCCTGGAACTCCTCGACCCTTTGCCGAAGTTTATCATTGTCGAAGCGTGTGATCTGTTTGGTTGTCTTCCTTGTGTTTGCGGGAATTGGTTTGAATTTGATAAGAGACATATAATGATCTGAGGCCACATTGATGCCTTTCTTTACCTTGACATTCTTAATCTCAGGGCTGTTTCTCCTGGAGATTGCAACATGATCATTTTGGAACTCTCCGAGAGCTTGGACGGGAGAACGCCAAGTCATTTGCTTTCTGGGTAGATGGCGAAAGTGTGTCGACATGACCTGCAGGTTGTGATTTTCGCAAATGGACACCTGTCTTTTGCCCTTGGGATTGGTTTTTTTGTGAGCAGGGTAATTTCCTATAACTTTCTTGTACTTCTGTTCACGACCTAGTTGGGCATTGAAGTCACCCAAAAGAAGCTTGACATTATGTTTGGGGATTTTGTTTAATTTTTCATCCAGTAAGTCCCAGAAATTATCAACTTCGTCTGGATCAGACTTGTTCTTATCGTTTGTAGGAGGATGTGCGTTAACTAGGGCGTAGGTTTTGTACACGCATTTAATTGTGAGTATAGACAATCTGTCATTCACAGGTTCGAAATTTGCAACCGATTTAAGGATCTTGGTTCTAACAGCAAACGGAGTTCCAAGCATCACAGCTCCATTGAGGATTCCTCTTTGCGCTTTGCTCTTGAAAAATCGGTAGCCTTCGGATTCAAAGATCTCTTCATCTGGGTACCTTGTTTCCTGTAAGGCCATTATGGATATCTGATTTTCGTGAAGAATTTTGGTGAGGGTTTTCAGCTTGCCAGATTGTGTAAGTGAATTTATGTTGAAAGTTGCTAGAAAGGTTTTAGATTTTGGCGTGATTTTTTGACTCTTCGGGGTACAGCGAGACGCTCCGACTCGTCTCTTGCTTGATGTCGAATCTCCCCCAGAATCCGAACGAGACTCGTGCGCCGTGGCGTTCACGACGAGGGATTTATCCGAAGATTTACCCCCTGGGCTGTTTCTTGAAATGTTGTGCCATCATGCTTTTTGACTTGACTTTGCTTTGGACGGGTACCCATCCTTTTACAACTAGGGTTGTTAGCCCTAGAGGTTGCCTCAAGATGTTTTCTGGCTTCTGGTCATTTACCAGTCTTCGGCGTAACCCTGGCAAGGGACCAGTTTTTTTCACGGTGGTATTTTATTTCCCTACTACCCTCTGACTCTGCTGGCGGCAGAGCCAGCGAGCTTCCCCAGTTCCAATGGGACGCGCCCGATGGAGGTAACCGGCAAATCCCCACATGGGTATTATTATTTTTTTTTTTTTTGATTCGTTGTGCCCAGCTGTGGAGCGCGTTTGAACTTATTTTGCACAATGTTTCTTCTTCTTTTCTTCCCAATATCTCTTCATTTTTTCACTGTGTTCCTTTCTGCGTGTTTCTGTCCAGCCTGTATTTTTTCTTGTTGGTTTCTCTGCAAATTTATGTTTGTTTACTAAGCTTCTAAATTTCATTCTATCTTGAATGGTTTCATCTTCAATACCCATTTCTTGTAGATCTTCATGAATTTCTGCTAACCAATTGTTGCGGATTTTCAGGGTTAGAGCTAGATTTAGAATTTTCTTTGTCAGCCTGTTGTTATCCATTCTGTGTAGGTGTCCGTAGAATTTTAGTCGTCTCTTTCTGATGGTATCTGTGATTTTTTCTGTGAATTGAAAAATTTCGTGTGGTTTCTTTTTCATCCAAATTCCATTTTCGAACTTTGGTCCTAGGATTTTTCTGAGAATTTTCCTCTCTTGTTTCTCAATGCTTTTCATTTGTGACCTGCCGCCAATGATCAGTGTTTCAGATGCATAAAGTGCCTCTGGTTTGATGACTGTATTGTAGTGTCGTAATTTTGCATTTTTTGATATACATCTTTTGTTGTATCTGTTCCATGTGATTTTGTAAGCCCTTTGCAGTTTAGCAGTTCTTTCTTTGTTAGCTTCCTGATTTAACCCTGCTGGCTGAATAATTTCACCTAGATACTTGAATTTGTCTACTTGGGAAATTATTCCACAATTGGTGATTAATGGTTGATTGTCGAATCTTGATTTAGTTCCTTCCATAAACTGCGTCTTTTCAAATGAAATTTGAAGTCCGGTTTTTGCGGCTATTTCATTCAATTTTTCTATGGATTGGATTGCTTCTTATCTGTTGTTCGAAAGGATCGCAAGGTCATCTGCGAAAGCTAAGCAGTCAAGGTGAATTTTGTCTTTAAGAAGTCTGCCAATGTTTATACCTTTAGTTTCTTTTCTCCATTCACGAATCACTTTTTCCAAAACTAAATTGAATAGTAGTGGGGATAGTCCATCTCCCTGTCGGACGCCAGTTCTGATTTCGAACGGTTCAGAAATTTCTCCCAAGAACTTAACTTTTGATGTTGTGTTGGTCAGAGTTTGTTTAATCAATTCCCTCGTTTTCCTGTCGACTTGAAATTCCTCTAGTATGTTGAACAGGGTCTGCCGATCTATGGAATCATACGCTTTTTTGAAGTCAACAAAGGTGATTACTGTTTGTTTGGTTTTGCGAATCTGTAGTATGGTTTTTAGGTTTAGGATTTGTTCTGCGCAGGATCTCCCTTTTCGGAATCCAGCCTGATAATCTCCGATCAGGTGGTCTGTTTGTTTCTCTAATCTATTAAGTAGAGCTTTAGAGAAGATTTTATATACGAGTGAGAGGAGAGAAATTCCTCTGTAGTTATTAATATCTGATTTGTCTCCTTTCTTGTGAAGCGGGTGAATCAATGCACATTTCCAATCCTCCGGAATTTCTTCAGAAAACCAAATGTCCTGTAAGATTTTTTGAATACTCTGGGCCAGGTTGTCACCACCAATTTTCAACATTTCAGCGATTATTCCATCTTCTCCTGGTGCTTTGTTGTCTTTTAAATCTCTGATTATTTGTTTGACTTCTTGTAATGTGGGGGGTTCTGAATCTGGATTAGGTGTTGGTTTTTCATAGGTGAATTGTTCCTTTGGAGATTCACAGTTTAAAAGGTCCATGAAATGGTTTGCTAGGAGTTCACAATTTCCCTTATTACTTGTTTCCAAAGTCCCATCTGTACGTTTGAAACAGAGACTAGGTGCCTGGTAATTGGATAATTCTTCTCTGAATGTTCTGTAGAAGTTCCGTGTATTGTTTTTCTTGAAATCTTCTTCTATTTCTACCAGTCTGTTTTGATCATATTTTCGTTTTTCAGATCTGATGATTTTTGAGGTTTGTTTCTGTGTTTTGAAGAATTCATCACGATTTTGATCTGTTTTATGGGAACTCCAGTTTAGCCAGGACCTAATTCTGACTTCTATGGCCTTGTCACAGGTGTCATTCCACCACCTGTGTTTGCGTTTCCTTGGGGGATTGCTGATGTTTTGTGAAGCTTTCAAGAGTGTGTCCTTGAGTTCTAGCCAGTTTGAAGGAGCATCGTTGGAGATATTCGCAAGGAAATTGTCTGAGTTCTGTCTCAGAAATTCAGGGTCGATTCTTGGGTTTCTGATTGTTTTGGTTTTCTTCCTGTTGGGTTGAAACTTTACTTTAACAGAGATAGGTGGTGGTCGGAGTCAATAATTCCCTTTTTGACTTTAACGTTCATAATTTCTTTTTGGTTTTTCTTGGAAATAGCCACATGGTCTAGTTGAAATTCTCCTAAATGCATGTTCGGGGATCTCCATGTCATTTTCTTTTGTGGAAGTGCCAGGAAATGGGTTGACATCAATTTTAATTCTCGCAGAAGCCATTTAAACGTTCTCCATTTTTATTGGTTCTTTTGTGAGCAGGGTAAAGTCCTACAGTGGTCCTAAATTTCTTCTCTTTGCCAATTTGTGCATTGAAGTCCCCCAGCAGAATTTTGACATGATGTTTTGGAACTTTGGCTTTATTATTATTATTATTATTATTATTATTATTATTATTATTATTAGCCCGCCTGGTGGACACGATCGCTAAGGCGTTGAAGTCTAAACGTCTGACACCGTGGTTAGCCTGTTCGAGTCCCGTTGGTCGAAAAATGTCATTATCAGAATGTTAGCCGGCAGTATATGGGAGGTGGTGGTATATAATTTGTAATCACTAGATTGTGTACCAGAAGCTTGCATTAAATTCCAAACCTCTCCGCAGTGATCATATGGAGTGAGGGCATATGACACTGGGGATTCGTCGATCGGATGGGGCCGTTAAGCCTTGGTGCTAATCAACAGGAGCAGGCTATGTGCCGGCACCGGATTTCAACCTCTCCCGTCTTACTATCACATATCACGTCATTCGTTTCATATCATTAACTCCTCTGATGAGGTTGACGTCAGGAAGGGCATCCCGTCATAAAAACTCACTACGAAGATTCACCCGACGCCGTAGAGGTACAGAACAAGGGTTGAACATGCATTATTATTATTATTATTATTATTATTATTATTATTATTATTATTATTATTATTATTATTATTATTATTATTATTATTATTATTATTATGTAAGATTTTATCGATCATATTGTTATTTTATCTTCGTCTGTGTGAGATCTGGAGAAATTGCTGAATGGATTGCACACATTCCTGGAGACGAAATACAAGATGAAAATAAAGAAATCCAAAACAAAGGTAATGAAGTGCAGTCGGACGCAGTCGGGCGATGCAGAAAATATTAGATTAGGAAATGAAGTCTTAGAATAAGTAGATGAATATTGTTACATGGTTAGTGATGGCAGAAGTAAGGAGGACATAAAGTGCAGACTAGCACAAGCAAGGAGGGTATTTCTTAAAGAAAGGAAAGTGTTCACTTCGTACACTGGTATAGGAATTAGACGTCCGGCTCCATGGCTAAATGGTTAGCGCGCTGACCTTTGGTCACAGAGGTCCCGGGTTCGATTACCGGCAGGGACGGGAATCTTAGCCATCATTGGTTAATTTCCCTGGCACGGGGGCTGGGTGTATGTGTTTCATCATCATTGTCCTCGGACACTCCCGGCACTAAAAGCCATACGCCATTTCATTTCATATGAATTAGATATTTTTGAAGATTTCTTTTGGAGTGTGGCATTGTATGGAAGTGAACAATGAACAGAAACTAACTCAGAAAGAAAGAAAGAAGGAAAGAAAGAGAATAGAAGCGTTTGAAGTGTGATGTTACACATGAATTGAACCACAAATGACGAGAGGAGAGAGATTTGACCAGAAGAAGAGGCAAGACACCCGGGTTTTGTTCAGTCTTAAGGCAAATGATCGATAAGAAGAGCATTGCAACATACAAGGTTTAGTTTCTAAGGTTTTTAATTATGTTCTTGAGGTAATATTTAAAACATTAATTTTACTTTTAACAATTATCTAAGAGGACTCGCGCTGCTCCACTGCATTAGGTCTGTCGTAGTCGTGCTATGGTACGCCGCAGTTCGTAGTCAGTCATCATGCCGTCTGTTTGGTAAAACTCTATCCAAATTTTCGCTTTTTTATCCTGCAATTCTTGATGTATTGTGTCGGAGAAGGCAATGGTATTAGTGGCAGTTTTTGTGTATAGAACTGTTGTCTTGTGAGCTCGTAGGTTAGTCTCAAAGGAGCACTTCTTTTGCCAAGCAGAGAACTTGTTTAAGATACATGGCCTACACTCATCCTTCGTTAGGTGTTGCCAGGTAAGCGTAACTCATGATTGTACATCGACGCTTCTTTCTCTTAGCAGCATGTAAGTTATATGCAACGCTCTACCATCTGTTGAACATATTTGGAAACTGGGCATGAAACTGATTCCTGCCCGCGGTGCCGCTGCTAAGGTAGTTGGAAAATATTTTCCATTACCGAACTGAACGTCAGCATTCGACAGGCAGATAATCCTAGTGATCTCCTGGCTAAAAACTCATCACAATGACAAAATCTAATGGAAATGGTCCTTCTAAGGGCCCGCTATGTAGCAATCTAAGACCAATGATCAGAATTCTCCAGCTCAACACAGAAGGAATGAGTCGAGCTAAGGGCGAGCTACTATCGAGAATTTTCCTCAATAAAAATATTGAGTTGATTGTTACCCAGGAAACTCATGCAGCAAATGAAGATCAACTGCACTCTAGACGAAAAATTTCTGGCTATGATCTTTTAGGAGCTACATTCCATCATGCAAACGAGGTCGCAACATACGTAAGACACGCTGTTGAAAATGCCTCGCTGTGCACTACAAGTACTGCTAAAAACATCCACTCTGTGATCACAAGAAGACATTACAGTCACTAATGTGTATAAACCTCCAGCTGAACAATGGGCCCCTAGTGTTCTCCAACATCAGCCACATCCAGCTGTCTACCTCGGAGATTTTAAGTCATCATTAACAATGGAGATACACTTCTAGTGATGAGAATGGGGAATCTTTGGTGTCATCGCCTGAGGATCACAACCTCCATTTTATTTATGATGCTAAAGACCTCTGCACTTTTAGATCAGCAGCATGGGGACGAGAGTCTAATTCTGACTTGTATTTTGTGTCTACTAACAACTGCACCCCCTACCAGTTACGCGAAAAGTTCTCTCCAGCTTTCCTCATAGCCAGCACCGGCCAGTTTTAATAGAGATCGGAATAAGAGTCCCTATTGTTTCAACTACTCCTCATCCACGCTGGAACTTCCGAAAGGCAAATTGGCCTGCCTTTACTGAGTAGCTTGAATAAGGTATTGGGATGGATTCCCCCAACAAGTGACAACAGGTGCCGTAATAAGCACAGCAAACAAGTTTATACCTAGGGGTTATCGAAAGGAATATATTCCTGGATGGAGCGAAGCTAGCGAAGAACTGTGTCAAGAATTCCAAACAACTGGAGACAAGAACACAGCTGATCTACTATTACACAGCCTGGACACTGCTCGCCGACAGAAATGGACAGAAACAGTTGAAAACCTCGACTTCAAACATTTAAGCAGGAAGGCATGGTCCTTGTTAAGGAAATTAGGAGATGGGAGCCAAGTAGCTCGAGACATTATTCCTATAAACCCCAACAAAGTTGTATCTCATATCGTGTCAAGTTCAAATGCTCTTAAAGATCGCGACCATACTACTGCAATCAAAAGGGAAATCAGAGCCTTGAAAACAGACAGTCTTGAGGGCAGCAAATTTTCTTGTCCATTCTGTCGAGAGGAAGTTGCTATGGCTTTAAAAGGTGTGAAGTCAGGAAAAGCCCCTGGTTTCGATGGCATTCACTCAGAATTTTTAGTGGATGCTGGGAAGTATGCAATGATCCGGTTAGCAAAGTTCTACTCCAATATCTTAGAAACAGGGTCCATCCCTCGACTTCTGAAACAAAGATCATCGCCATTCTCAAACCAGATAAATCTTGTAAAAATCCTCAAAGCTACCGCCCAATTGCACTCCTGAGTGTGGTTTAAAATTACTGGAGAGACTTCTTTACAATAGAATTGGCTCAGTAGTTCTTGACCATCTACCCACTGATAAAGTGGGCTTTCGCCCAAATCGAAGTTGCACAGACCAGGTTCTCTCTCTGACTATACATATTGAAGCTGGTTTTCAAAATCAACTAAAAACCTCAGTTGTGTTCGTGGACCTTACTGCAGCATACGATACAGTATGGAGACAAGGACTCATCTACAAACTGCTTCGAGTAATACCTTGCAAGGAAATCGCCAAGCTCATGGAAAACATGCTTATGGACAGGAGGTTTCATGCAATTTTGTGAAACAAGACAAGTAAGGAAAGGATCCTAATAACGGTCTTCCTCAAGGATCGTTACTAGCACCTCTGCTGTTAAACTTATATATATATATATATATCAGACTTACCGAAAACAGCCTCTAAAGCATTTGGTTATGCGGATGACTGGGCATTTGCAACGCAGGGCAAATCTATGGAGAGCACCGAAGATACGCTGACAACTGAACTCGCCACCTTAGATCAGTACTTTCGTAAGTGGAGACTTAGACCAAGTTTGAGTAAAACTAAAGTCTCATGTTTCCATCTCAAGAACAAACTGGCCCACAGTGAACTTAATGTCAAAATCCAGAACACTAGACTTCCTCACAACAAAGACACTAAGTACCTCGGAGTAACCCTTGACAGAACAGTGTCCTTCAAGGAACATCTGAAGATGACAAAAGCTCAACTCCAGTCACGGAACAATATCATCCACAAACTCTGTGGCACCACCTGGGGTTCTTCTGCTCCGACCTTACGAACTTCAGCCCTTGCCCTTGTCTTCTCAACTGCAGAATATTGCTCTCCAGTCTGGCTGAACAGCTGTTACACAAAACTGGTTGATACACGGCCAAATCATACTTTGCGCATTATATCGGGAACTATAAAATCTACCCCCACTTCTTGGCTACCAGTTCTGAGCCATATTCCTCCACCTTACCTATGGAGAAAGAACGCCTTGTTGCGTGAGTACCAGAAGCTGTCGAGGACTTCCAAGCTGTCAATTCATGGAGATATACCCTACGCCTTGAACAACACACTTCGGTCCAGAAATCCACCAATAAGGACTGCCAAAATCCTGGTTGACAAATTCAGCCTGCAGCAGGATTGGATTCAAGAATGGACTTCTATGGCTCCAGCTGAGTATTAGAACTTCCCCTGTATTACAAGAATACCAAAAGTATTTGACCTACCTCGCAAAACCTGGACAACCCTCAATGGTATCAGGACAGGCCATGGAAAGTGCGCTGACTTCCTCTATAAATGGGGCAAACTTCCCTCCTCGGAATGTAGCTGCGGTGCCCCTAAGCAAACAGTTCGTCATATAGTGGAACAGTGCCCCCTGAGTGCTTATCAGGGTAGCCCAAAAGACTTTATCGACCCAAATCCTTCTTGTATAGGCTATTTACAGAGCTTGAAGGTGAAATTGTAACCTACATAGTGTATTGCATATTTAATTTGTGATTGTGTGTTTTTATTTTTAATGTCATACGCTACATAAATAAATACATTTGGAAAGTGGGAAAGGTTAGATCATCAAAGAGTATCTAGCAGAGAATAGTATTCTTTAGTGATCAGAGCAACTCTATACTCTATAGCTTGATAGGTAGTAATCAAACATGGATGCATGCAATGGCATTACTAAAGATCAGAATATTAATGAAAGTGCTTGTCGCTTAGCAATATGTTAAGTACAGAATGTATTGCGGGTTAGGGCATGTTTTCGTCTGCAATTATTGAAGTGATCAGATAATAATAATTTCATTTTATTACTCAAAGTTGGCTGAACTATCAATATTCACCGGTAGTTAATTCCGGAGAGAATGACAGAGAAATGAAGCAAATAGGTCCACTAGAACGGACGGACGGATTTGCCAAAGCTGTTTTTAGTAAACTCTAATATATAGACAGTGTTATTGGTTTTCGTCCCAATAACTACTTTTACGGTTTTCGGAGACGCCGAGGTGCTGGAATTTTGTCAAGCAGCAGTTGAATCTACCATCACGTGGCTGGCCTACATGAGCTCTGCCGCTCTAGACCAGGTTCACTAATCACCAAAGTTTCATTTTTTTAAATTAATTGAAGTCCGCCTCTGTGGTGTAGTGGTTAGCGTGATTAGCTGCCACCCCCGGAGGTCCGGGTTCGATTCCCGGCTCTGCCACGAAAATTTGAAAAGTGGTACGAGGGCTGGAACGGGGTCCACTCAGCCTCGGGAGGTCAACTGAGTAGAGGTGGGTTCGATTCCCACCTCAGCCATCCTCGAAGTGGTTTTCCGTGGTTTCCCACTTCTCCTCCAGGCGAATGCT
Source organism: Anabrus simplex (assembly GCF_040414725.1). Taxonomy (NCBI): domain Eukaryota; kingdom Metazoa; phylum Arthropoda; class Insecta; order Orthoptera; family Tettigoniidae; genus Anabrus; species Anabrus simplex. The sequence goes on along the minus strand of NC_090265.1, from coordinate 1,796,421,247 downwards.
GGGATGGTACCTAACTTAAGGCCACGGCCGCTTCCTTCCCTCTTCCTTGTCTATCCCTTCCAATCTTCCCATCCCTCCACAAGGCCCCTGTTCAGCATAGCAGATGAGGCCGCCTGGGCGAGGTACTGGTCATTCTCCCCAGTTGTATCCCCGACCAAGAGTCTGAAGCTCCAGGACACTGCCCTTGAGGCGGTAGAGGTAGGATCCCTCACTGAGTCCGAGGGAAAAGCCGAACCTGGAGGGTAAACAGATGATGATGATGATGATGATGATGATGATGAAATTAATTGAAATTGTTTACTTGCAGGGAAGCGCACGAGTAGCACTAATTGCATTATGAAAGACATACAAAGCCGGGTTATATCGGAAAACATTCCTATTATAGCCTAAGCATGCTGTAAATGTTTACGAGTTTCATAATATTTGAAATGAAAAGGGAATAAACTGTAGCAATGCGATATGATGAGGACTTGAAGCCAGGTTTCAAGAATGGAGCAGGTATACGTGCGCGTGCCAGTCGACAGCAGCTAAACTCCTGCTTATCTCGTAGTCTACAGAGCTTGAAAGAAAGAAGGTATAGTGTGTATAATCTTACAACCGAGGACCCTCGCTTACTTTTTACAAACGGTTCCCTAAAGTTTATTTAATCCGTTTACACTTGGTAGTTGGTTTTCCCCGGACTCAGCGAGGAGCCTTGCTGTGGACGGGAAAATTCGAAGAGATAGATAAGGAAGGGGGAAGGAAGCGGGCGTGGCCTTTGGTTAGGAGAAGTGGTAAACGATGGAAAACAACTTCGACGATGGTTGAGGTTGGAATCGAACCTCCCACTCAGTTGACCACCCGAGGCTGAATAGACCCCGTTCCAGCCCTCGTACAAGTTTTCAAATTTCGTGGCCGGGAATTCAATCATTCAATACTGATCCGCGTTTAGGGCAGTCGCCCAGGTGGCAGATTCCCTATCTGTTGTTTTCCTAGCCGTTTCTTAAATGATCACAAAGAAATTGGAAATTTATTGAACATCTCCCTTGGTAAGTTATTCCAATCCCTAACTGCCCTTCCTATAAATGAATATTTGCCCCAATTTGTCCCCTTGAATTCCAACTTTATCTTCATATTGTGATCTTTCCTACTTCTATAAACGCCACTCAAACTTATTCGTCTACTGATGCCATTCCACGCCATCTCTCCACTGACAGCTTGGAACATACCAGCTCGTCTCCTTTCTCCCAAGTCTTCCCAGCCCAAACTTTGCAATGTTTTTGTAACGCTACTCTTTTGTCGGAAACACCCAGAACAAATCGAGCTGCTTTTCTTTGGATTTTTTCTAATTCCTGAATCAAGTAATCCTGGTGAGGGTCCCAAACACTGCAACCATACTCTAGTTGGGGTCTTACCAGAGACTTATATGCCCTCTCCTTTACATCCTTACTACAACCCCTAAACACCCTCATAACCATGTGCAGAGATCTGTACCCTTTTTTAACAACATTGAATTGAATCAGGGGGTGGCAGCTAATCACACTAACCACTACTCTACAGTTAAAACACCTACGTTTAGAGTGAAGTTTAAAGCCCTTTTTCTGTTTTTTGTTTCCGAATTTGGCCGTCTTGGCCTTTCTTCTCTTCTCAAAATCCTTTCATTCTTTCGCTTCTCATCTTTTCCTCCTCTTCAACTCTGTTCAGCAGCGGTTTACAGAGTATCTTATAGGCGATTGGAAGTAGAGAGCTCCCTCTGCAGTTGTTCGGGTCCGTTCGGTTGCATTTCTTGTGGAGCGGGTGTATGAGCGAACACTTCCAGTCTTCCTTGCGCAAATAGCACTGTGAGCTTTATGAGGAGGTGCAGTGTGTTTCAGATTGTGGCAGTAATCATCTAGGTAACTAAGCTCACCGGACAAAAAGTTTGTCAACCCTGGAGAATTCATTACAAGCATCATATTACCGTGTAACTCCGCCTCTCGAGTTGGGCCATGCCTACGGCCAAACACGATTGCCCCTTTTTGCCACTCTGTCACATGGTGACATGCACTGTCCTCTCACTGATCGCTCACGTGACTCGTTCGCTGCGCCATCTGTTCAGGGTTAACGAGACTTTACGTCGCACCGACACAGTTAGGTATTATGGCGACGATGGGACGGGAAAGGGTTAGGAGTGGGAAGGAAGCGGTCGTGGCATTAATTAAGGTACGCCCCAGCATTTGCCTGGTGTGAAAATGGGAAACCACGGAATACAATTTTCAGTGTTCGAACCAAGTATCTCCCGAATATTGGATACTGGCCGCACTTAAGCGACTGCAGCTATCGAGCTCTGTGTGTGCACACTAGGGTGAGTCATATTTTGCCCGGTGAGTTCATAACGATTGTGTTAACGGGAAAGAAAACCGAGGATTCATCTTAGGCCCAAGAACGCGAATGGAACAGGACAACTACCAAGCAGTTCGCTTTGAGGATGAGAAGGCATGCATACCTTACACCGGGCGGCTGTACCCTGAAACAGAGCCCTGCATTGGAGTGGTCTCACCGTCGACTCTCTTGAGAATGGTGTTCCGTGGTTTTCCGTTCTCCTCATGAAGATCAATGCCAGGACAGTTCCTTGTCTAGCCCACCCCGCTCCTCTCTTACCTTCTCCGCACCTCAAATCATCGCAACACATCTCCTGGCCGGAAAGGGGCCATCACCCTTTAGGAGGCCTGCCCTTGTCCATCAGGGAATGGACTGAAAGCTTTTAGTAGGTCTAGATATAACGTGAATACAAAGGCATTGGTGGTGAAGGGTCTTCTGTTCGTAACTCACACTCGGTAACCACCCTGAAAGAATTCGGCGTCACTGAAAATGAGGTAGGTGACTTTTGTAGGAACATTATTTTTTTATTTTTTATTTTTTTTTTTCTTACATTGCACCGACACATCGAAGGTTTCTCGACACGCAGATATGGGAAAGTGATAGGACTGGGCAGGAAGTGGTCGTGACCTTAATTAAGGTACAGCCCCGACATTTGCCTGGTGTGAAAATAGGAAACCACCGAAAAGTGTCGTTAGGACTGCCGACGGTGGGATTGGAATATACGATTTCCCGAAACGAAGCTCGCTCGGTAAACAATATATTAACCCTATAATGCCCGACGTGACAAATTTTGTCACACGACTTTCAGATGGTATCAGAAGCTAGAATACATCTCCTTTATTGTTAATGCCCAGTGTAGCACATTTGTCACACAGTTGTGAACACACTCTGGTGGATATTTTCTTCAACTGTGGTCCGGGAAGTTCGCGCCATTTTATTGAAGTCAACCAGTCGCTGTTGTGAAGCAAGATGACACGCAAGGTAAGTTTGTTATTCTTACTGTTTCTATAATTTAGTGTTTTCCATACTTTTAAGGTTGTATTATGAAAGTATAATGTTCATTGAAGAGAAAATGTACTTTGGGAGTGCACTAGCTCAATATGTGTAGCTGTAGGGCCATTTCAGAATCTGATGTTACAAATATGTAACACTGGGCATTGGAGGGTCTTTTCAATGAATGGCGTGTGTTATGTATTGCTGTTGTTTGTTGTCTGTCCTGTTGAAATTGAGTGATTATTGATCATCACGTATGCCATATACGAGTGAAATATGGGGTGATAATAATAATAATAATAATAATAATAATAATAATAATAATAATAATAATAATAATAATAATTTGCTATTATTTTCAGGTTTCCCTAGAACGAGTAGAAGATGGTATCTGTACATCTTTTGGCATTTGATATGCATTGCAGTTGTCAATAATTGCATCAAGTACAGGGAGAATTGCAAAAGTCTACAAGAGCAACACATGCCATTGAGAAAGTTTCAGGCTGAAATTGCATGTGCCCTTGTTTCAGCTGGCAAAGGTAAAGCAAAGCGAGGATGACCGAGGTAGCAGAGACGATGTGTCAAAATCTAGGAAGAAAGCAGCTACAATTCTTCCAGTTACTGATTGCCAGAAAGACAAGTAGCCTACGAGCACTGGCCACAAGAGGATGCTGCAAGATATGCATCAAGATGGCCTCCCACATTTGGTGTGAAAAGTGTAGTGTATTTCTTTGTTTGAACAAAGACAATAATAGCTTCAGAAGGTTTCATGTGTAGATAGCGCTTTATAATCACAATGAAAATTGAACTGAAATTGAACTAAAATGCTCCTTTTTTATATGCTTTTAATTTTTATCATCGTCATCATCATCATCATCATCTGTTTACCCTCCAGGTTCGGCTTTTCCCTCGGACACAGCGAGGGATCCCACCTCTACCGTCTCAAGGGCAGTGTCCTGGAGCTTCAGACTCTTGGTCGGGGTATGAAACTGGGGAGAATGACCAGTACCTCGCCCAGGCGGACTCACCTGCTATGCTGAACAGGGGCCTTGTGGAGGGATGGGAAGATTGGAAGGAAATAGGCAAGGAAGAGGGAAGGAAGCGGCCGTGGCCTTAAGTTAGGTACCATCCCGGCATTCGCCTGGAGGAGAAGTGGGAAACCACGGAAAACCACTTCCAGGATGGCTGAGGTGGGAATCGAACCCGAGCCTCCGGGGGTGGCAGCTAATCACGCTAACCACTACACCATAGAGGCGGACTTTAATTTTTATATGCTTGATTATTCTAATTTTAAGGCCTATTTCTGTTAAAATGTAAATAATTAACATCAAGCCACTATTTAGGAAGAGAATGACTGTACAGGGCATACATAAAGAGATAGTAATAAAATATATTTTGAATGAAATCTATCGTGTACCTAGTATATGCCCAGTGTGACAAATATGTCACATTAAAAATAAAAGGGTCAAAAATTTGAAATGGTACAAAATGCATATAATAGAGTAAGTTGAGGCTATAGGAAGTAGTTTTGCTGGAAACATAATTTTTATATCATCATACAGTTGGTTTGGGCATTACAGGGTTAAAAGACTCTCTTGAATATGTTGGATTATCATTTGTATGTCACTTTTTAAAGTATTGTATCAGTAGACAGTAACTGTGAGCTTGCATCCGGGAGATAGTAGGTTCGAATCCCACTATCGGCAGACCTGAAGATGGTTTTCCGTGGTTTCCCATTTTCACACCAGGCAAATGCTGGGGCTGTACCTTAATTAAGGCCACGGCCGCTTCCTTCCAACTCCTAGGCCTTCCCTATCCCATCGTCGCCATAAGACCTATCTGTATCGGTGCGACGTAAACCCCCCTAGCAAAAAAAAAAAAAAAATGCCAGTTCCTCCTGAAATACCGGGCAGATGTTCCCTCTTTGTTTACTTTTTATTATTCACGTTAGTAAATACAATTCTCGGTCACCATCTCTATTATGCAATTCATAGATTTAGATTTGTGCTGTGCACAATATTGTTGTGCTTCATTTCATTGTAGTTTGTACATTTGTCTTTCATTTAGAACTCAGGATTCCGTACTCACTCACAAACTGTGAACTGATGTCATGTATAGGAAGGAAGTAAATTATCCTTTACAAATACGCAATGTCCGCCTTTGTGGTGTAGTGGTTAGCGTGATTAGCTGCCACCCCCCTAGGCCTGGGTTCGATTCCCGGCTCTGCCACGAAATTTGAAAAGTGGTACGGGGGCTGGGAAGGAGTCCAATCTTCCTCCGGAAGTTAGCCGAGGAGAGGGAGTTCGATTCCTACCTCAGTCATTCCCGAAGTGGTTTTCGATTGTTTCCCACTTTTCCTTCAGGTAGGCCTAAATGTCGGGATAATAATAGTAATAATTTCGTGTGGCTATTTCTAGCCGAGTGCAGCCCTTGTAAAGCAGATGCTCCGATGAGGGTTGGCGGCATCTGCCATGTGTAGGTAACTGCGTGTTATTGTGGTCGAGGATAGTGTTCTGTGTGGTGTGTGAGTTGCAGGGATGTTCGGAACAGTACAAATACCCAGCCCCCGAACCGTTGGAATTAACCAATGAAGGTTAAAATCCCCAACCTGGCCGGGAATCGAACCCGGGACCCTCTGAACCGAAGGTCAGTACGCTGACTATTCAGCCAACGAGTCGGACAATGCCGGGAGGTACTTAACTTAAGGACAAGGCCGATTCCTTTCCTTCTCCTTGCCTATCCCTTCCAGTTTTCCCATCCCCCACAATGCCCTGACCAGCGTAGCAAGTGCGGCGGCCTAAGCGAGTTATTGCTCTTCCTTTCCAGTTGTATCCGCCGTCCCAAAGTATCACGCTCCAGGACACTGCCCTTGATGGGTGGAGGTGGGATCCATCGCTGAGTCTGAAGGAATAACCAATCCTGCAAGGTAAACAGATTAAGAAATACACAATGCTGCGTATTCAAGGGTGAAGGCAGTGTCTACCGGGCGTGACCCAGATGGCTCTCCGTACTTGTCTGGAGGCTCCGAGGGAAATAATATACCCTCTCGCGGAACAAAAACAGGTATTGCAAGAAAACGTCGTGAGGTTTTACGATTGTTACTAGCCCAAGCCAAGGCTTGGAAGTGGAGGCCTCGCCCACACATGCTAAAGAGGCATCCATGGTTCCTCCACATGGGTGATACGGTGGTTCAGGTGAAGTGGTGCTGGTGATTGAGGTGAAGGCTCACTGCGGGGTGCTGGAACCAACACATCGCTTTGCTCTACGTAGCCTGGACGAGACGCGGGTTGTGTACTGCCAAGTGGAGACTACGTGAGTAGGCCTACTGAAGGGGGAGGTTCGGGCCAGGGGCGGACTGAGGGGCGTGACAGTGTCTGGCTGTATGCCTCATCACTGATGGTGAGAACGACGCTCAGGACCCTGGAAGGAACAAAAACCCTATGATTGATTGAAATATGGATGCTCGAAAAGAACCATTTTCAAAAACTCAAACATCAAGGGGAGCCATGGAATCTCCAGCAGAGCAAATCCAGGAGCAAGCGCAAGATGGAAAAATGGAGACAGAAGTCCCAATAGGACAGGCTGTCGGCAGTACAAATCAAGAAATGGCAACAGAAGCTTCAGTAGAGCAGACTACTACCATAAGTAAATCTGAAACGTCCGTAGAGACAGAACTGAAAATTTCTGCATCGAAAATCAACAGGTTACATATCGACAGATAAACTCGCAACAGCGCATACTATAAGGAAAGGAAGAGAGCGAGGAAAGAAGCCAAACTGGCGGCTGGAGCTTGGACGGAAAAGAAGCTAAGGAACGGGGATCCCTCCGACGACGTCCACAAGGATAGTACGCCATCAAGTTCGGCTACAAAACCACCCGCTCCTTTTCGGAAAGACTTACTTCAATCACTTTCGCCATAATACCTAAAACCTTTCCAGATTGGAAACTGATGGAGGAAGACGTGAAACAGCTCTCATCTGTTCTGATAGCGCAGATGAAACCGCTGTCGGACGGATGTTTTCCAGGCTTCCTCGAGTCTCCAAGGCTGGAAAGTGGAGCAATTGTACTGATTGTACTGCAAATCCAAAAACGAAAAGTTGGCTGGAACAGACAGTAGCCAATTGCAATCCTTGGAAAGGGGAAAATTTATAGGCGGCAGAAGCCAAGAAGGTGCTGAATAATACAAAGATAATCACGAAGTTTCCACCTCCATTTGACAAGATGAAGGTTGAAGATGTTCTTGTCAAAATACATCAGCATGACACCAAACTTCCGACGAAAGAGTGGAGGGTGCTGAATGCGACAACTACCGATGACACAGGAAGGACACTTGTTTTGGCCCTTAATGAAAGAGATGTTGAAGAGCTCAAGAAGAGAGTCCTTAAGGCCAAGCTTGGACTTGGGCAGATCAAATTTCAAGTAATTAAGGGAAAAACAAAACCTAGCGGTGGCAACAATCGTGCTGAAAGTTCTTCAGGCCAATCTTCAACATGAAAAAGCAGCTGTTGCCAATTTCGTCAGGAAGTTCAAGTCCGAAGCTATTGACGTGGCTCAAGAGCCACAGGTAGTTAAGGGTATAGTAGTAGGATTGGCGGAATCTGGTGGTAAGCTAATGAACGATACTACATCGAATATGCACAGAACATGTTTTCCTGTGAGCAGAAAATTAAAATGTCTTCTGTTACAGGAACATTGTTCAAGGGATTTAGTGGTGGCCAAGATAAAACTCGGAAATTGGGAAGGTCCCAGAGATATAAAAATAGGCTCTGCGTATCTTCCATACGACTCAACGGATCCGCCTCCATCGGAAGACGTTGAAAAATTGATTTGCAAAGCAAAGAGGAAAGGTGACACCAATGCACATGCACATCATACTGCATGGGGCAAGGGGTGAGTCTTTACTAAAGTTTATTATTAGATCAGATTTGATAATACTAAACCTAGGAAATAAAACGACATTCATAAATAAGAATCGTCAAGAGGTAATAGATATCACATTGAGCACCACGCATGTAGCAAACTTCATTAAGGATTGGAAGGTGCTGGAGGAGCCATCCTTGGCGGACCACCAGCATATCCAATTTGAGGTAGATGCGAGGCAATGTGATATTGAACTGTACAGAGATCCTAAAAGAACGAACTACAGAGGAGTTCTAGGGCAGGCTGTACAAAAGATCCAAACGAATGTAAGGGGACGGACGAAATTGGATGAGGCAGTGAAACAATTAGAAGAGGCCATTTTAGCCTCATACCACGACAACTGTTCCCTTAGAGAAAAGAAAACTGCCAAAAATGTTAGGTGGTGGAATAACAACCTAGCCAAAATGAAGAAAGAGCTTTGAACATTGTATAAAAATCATCAAGAGATGGCACCTGGGACGTATATCATAGGAAATTCACCGAGTAAAACCTAAAGATACGGAGAGCAAAAAGAAACTCTTGGAGACTGTTTTGCGAGAAAGTTGAATCAAACACTGAAGCAGCAAGGCTTCAGAAGATTCTTAAAACGGTACATATAAATCAAGTGGGAATACTGGAAAAACCCTATGGAACATACACTCAGACAAGAAAGAGACGCTGGAGGTGTTGCTAGCTTGTAATTTTCCTAAGGCTGAGGAAGTAGAAGGGGAAGGCATGGTTGAAACAGAGGCCAGACCACGAAGAGCGGTGTGGAACTGTGCCAACCGATTAATTAAGCCTAACCATGTGAGGTGGGCAATAAACACGTTTCAGCCCATAAAGGCTCCGGGGCCGGATGAGATACTCCCAATACTCCTACAGGAATGACAGAAGATAATCATCAAGCCCCTGACAGATTTTTTTAGAGGAAGTCTAGCTCTGGGGTACGTGCCGATATCTGAAATCATGGTCTAAGGCTAAGCAATGGAGAAGATACTGGATAAAAACATCTGGATAACGGTGCAACTGAACTCAACGTTACATGAAAGTCAGTTTGCATACAAATCTGGCAGGTCCACTCAGACAGCACTCCATCATTTGGTTCGCAAACTAGATGAAAGCCTAGAATATAAAGAAATAGCTCTGGCGACATTACTAGACATAGAAGAGGCCTTCAGTAATACAACCTACAACTCAATGATTAAAGTTGTTGAAGAGAGTCGGGTGAGCAAGACTGTTGTAAAATGGATTAGATTCATGTTAGACGGGAGGAAAATAAAGGCAACTCTGTTCGAAGAGACGCTAACGGTCAGAGCCACCCGAGGTTGTGCGTAGGGAGGAGTCATTTCTCCTCTTCTGTGGAATCTTGTGGTGAACACAATCATAGTCATGCTCAATGGACAGGGATTTTATACACAAGGAGACGCAGATGATCTAGTAATTGTGGTAAGATGTAAGGTGATGAGTGTCATCCTGGACCTCATGCAAAGGAAATTTAACCTTGTGGAGATCTGGTTTCGGGAAGAACAACTCACAGTCAACCGGAGCAAGATAACACTGGTCCCTTTCACAAGAATGAAGAAATTAGAGGGGACGAGAACACTGAAGCTATTTGGGCAACAAATCTATACGGAAGGACAAGTGTAACACTTAGGAGTAATATTAGACAAAAAATTATCTTGGAATCGTCACATAGAAAGAAACACAACCGGAGCTAAGAACCTATTGTATGCATGCAAGAGGGACAACATGGGGTCTAAAGCCGGCAATGGTAATGTGGATATACACAATGATCATTCGACCACTGATGACCTATGCAGCAATCATTTGGTGGGTGAAAGTAAGTCAAGGAAAAGTCAGTAGCAAATTAAATAGCTTTCAGAGAATGGCATGTAGAGCCATAACTGCGGCAATGAAAACTAAGCCGACAGAAGCCTTGAATACCCCACTAGATCTCCCTCCATTAAGTAACTTTATAGAGGGACAGGTTAGAATGAGATCATATAGATTGGAGCAAAATGGATGCTGGAAGGCTCAACGGCCCAATCTTGGACACTGTAGAATTAACAGTCATAAGAGGCGACGTTTTACACATGCCAGCAGATCATATGATATTTGAGAAACCATTTGAGACCCAGATAACAAAACAAGGAAGACTGGGACATTAACAGATGGAAAACTCATAGGGAAGGCATTGTGTGGTGGACAGATGGCTCAAGGACTGAGATGGGAACAGGAGGAGGGATCAACGGGGAAAGACCTGAGAGTTCAATCCAAGTGAGTCCAGGCAGACACACTGCAGTTTTCCAAGCTGAAGTGATAGCCATCATTACATCCATTGAGGAAAACCTTAAAATGAACTACAGAGATAAGAACATTTTCATATTTACAGATAGCCAAGCAGCCATTAAGACACTTGAAGCTGTCCGGATTACAACCAAAATTGTTTGGTGTTGTCATATACTTCTCCTGAAGCTCTCAGAGTTCAATGTTGTTAAAATAATATGGGTACCTGGGCATGCAGGCATTCAAGGTAATGAAAAAGCAGATAAACTGAGAAGAAAGGCACCAGAAAAAGTATGCGGGATTTCTTATAGACAAGCCCGACTTTACATAGGTAAAGAAAGAAATGGAAAACTGGAAAAAATGCTCCAGGATGCAGGCTAACGAAAGAACTAACAAAGAGCCCAAACAAGAAGCATACTAAGGAACTGCTGGAACTCAGCAGAGAAAATGCTGACTGGACACTGCGTCTTAGAAAGCACCAACATAGAATTGGAGTAATAAGAGAAAATGTATGTAGGAAATGTAACGATGCGGAAGAATCAGCTGAACACATACTCTCTGAGTGTGAGGCGCTGGGAAGAATCAGAATCTGAACACTGGGATTACGTGGTGAGGAGAGAAGAACCATCCGACAAGACCCAATAAGGAGGACCTGCAACTTTATGAAGGCAGCAGGTATAACTGGGTGGGAAAGAAGGAAAACACATGGTAGGAAAAGATCTTCGAGGTCGACGCTAAAAGGAACATTTTAAGGAGAACCCATTAATAAAGGAAGAAGAAGAAAGCAATCGAAACAGACTTTCAACGTATTAGGTCGTGTTACGTACCAGTGGGATCCGAACCCACTGGTGTCCGGCTGGCCATTTTTGTTCTGTACTTAACATCTCTTCAACACGTACTATATGTACGTAACACGACCTAATACGTTGAAAGTCTGTTTCGATCAATCAATCAACCAATCAATACTGATCTGCATTTAGGGCAGTCGCCCAGGTGGCAGATTCCCTATCTGTTGCTTTCCTAGCCTTTTCCTAAATGATTTCAAAGAAATTGGAAATTTATTGAACATCTCCCTTGGTAAGTTATTCCAATCCCTAACTCCCCTTCCTATAAATGAATATTTGCCCCAGTTTGCCCTCTTGAATTCCAACTTTATCTTCATATTGTGATCTTTCCTACTTTTATAAACGCCATTCAAACTTATTCGTCTACTAATGTCATTCCACGCCATCTCTCCGCTGACAGCTCGGAACATACCACTTAGTCGAGCAGCTCTTCTTCTTTCTCTCAGTTCTTCCCAACACAAACATTGCAACATTTTCGTAACGCTACTCTTTTGTCGGAAATCACCTAGAACAAATCGAGCTGCTTTTCTTTGGATTTTTTCCAGTTCTTGAATCAGGTAATCCTGGTGAGGGTCCCATACACTGGAACCATACTCTAGTTGGGGTCTTACCAGAGACTTATATGCACTCTCCTTTACATCCTTACTACAACCCCTAAACACCCTCATAACCATGTGCAGAGATCTGTACCCTTTATTTACAATCTCATTTATGTGATTACCCCAATGAAGATATTTCCTTATATTAACACCTAGATACTTACAATGATCCCCAAAAGGAGCTTTCACCCCATCAACGCAGTAATTAAAACTGAGAGGACTTTTCCTATTTGTGAAACTCACAACCTGACTTTTAACCCCGTTTATCAACATACCATTGCCTGCTGTCCATCTCACAACATTTTCGAGGTCACGTTGCAGTTGCTCACAATCTTGTAACGTATGTATCACTCTATAGAGAATAACATCATCCGCAAAAAGCCTTACCTCCGATTCCACTCCTTTACTCACATCATTTATGTATATAAGAAAACATAAAGGTCCAATAATACTGCCTTGAGGAATTCCCCTCTTAATTATTACAGGGTCAGATAAAGCTTTGCCTACTCTAATTCTCTGAGATCTATTTTCTAGAAATATAGCAACCCATTCAGTCACTCTTTTGTCTAGTCCAATTGCACTCATTTTTGCCAGTAGTCTCCCTAGATCCACCCTATCAAATGTTTTAGACAGGTCAATCGCGATACAGTCCATTTGACCTCCAGAATCCAAGATATCTGCTATATCTTGCTGGAATCCTACAAGTTGAGCTTCAGTGGAATAACCCTTCCTAAAACCGAATTGCCTTCTATCGAATCAGTTATTAATTTCACAAACATGTCAAATATAATCAGAAAGAATGCCTTCCCAAAGCTTACATACAATGCATGTCAAACTTACTGGCCTGTAATTTTCAGCTTTATGTCTATCACCCTTTCCTTTATACACAGGGGCTACTATAGCAACTCTCCATTCATCTGGTATAGCTCGTCCGACCAAACAATAATCAAATAAGTACTTCAGATATGGTACTATATCCCAACCCATTGTCTTTAGTATATCCCCAGAAATCTGATCAATTCCAGCCGCTTTTCTAGTTTTCAACTTTTGTATCTTATTGTAAATGTCATTGTTATCATACGAAAATTTTATTACTTCTTTGGCCTTAGTCTCCTCCTCTATCTCGACATCATCCTTGTAACCAACAATCTTTACATACTGCTGACTGAATACTTCTGCCTTTTGAAGATCATCACATACACACTCCCCTTGTTCATTAATTATTCCTGGAATGTCCTTCTTGGAACCTGTTTCTGCCTTAAAATACCTATACATACCCTTCCATTTTTCACTAAAATTCGTATGAGTGCCAATTATGCTTGCCATCATGTTATCCTTAGCTGCCTTCTTTGCTACATTCAATTTTCTAGTAAGTTCCTTCAATTTCTCCTTACTTCCATAGTCATTTCTAACTCTATTTCTTTCCAGTCTGCACCTCCTTCTTAGTCTCTTTTATTTCTCTATTATAATATGGCGGGTCTTTACCATTCCTTAGCACCCTTAATGGTACAAACCTGTTTTCGCATTCCTCAACAATTTCTTTAAACCCATCCCAGAGTCTGTTTACATTTTTATTTACCGTTCTCCACCGATCATAGCTACTTTTTAGAAACTGCCTCATGCCTGCTTTATCAGCCATATGGTACTGTCTAACAGTCCTACTTTTAAGACCTTCCTTTCTATCACATTTATTTTTAACTACCACAAAAACAGCTTCATGATCACTAATACCATCTATTACTTCAGTTTTCCTATAGAGCTCATCTGGTTTTATCAGCACCACATCCATGATATTTTTCCCTCTGGTTGGTTCCATCACTTTCTGAATCAGCTGTCCTTCCCATAATAACTTATTTGCCATTTGTTGGTCATGCTTCATGTCGTTCGCATTTCCTTCCCAATTGACATCTGGCAAATTCAGATCTCCCGCTACAATCACATTTCTTTCCATGTCGTTTCCCACATAGCTGACTATCCTATCAAATAATTCCGAATCCGCGTCAGTGCTACCCTTTCCCGATCTGTACACTCCAAATATATCAAGTTGCCTATTATCTTTAGAAATAAGCCTTACTGTACACCTAGAATTTCATGTGTCTCATCTTTAACTTTTTCGTAGCTTACAAATTCTTCTTTCACCAGAATGAACACTCCCCCTCCCACCCTTCCTATCCTATCTCTACGATACACACTCCAGTGCCGTGAGAAAATTTCTGCATCCATTATATCATTTCTCAGCCATGATTCAACTCCTATTACAATATCTGGTAAATATATATCTATTAAATTACTTAATTCTATTCCTTTCCTTACAATACTTCTACAGTTCAACACTAACAATTTTATGTCATCCCTACTTGATTTCCAGTTCCCTGCTCCCTTATCACCGCTCCCTAGGCCATCCCGTTTCCCTGAATGTACCTCCCTATTACCCTTCCAAACAAATTTCCTAACTTATACGTACCACTGCGGTTTAAATGAAGGCCATCCGAGCGCAGATCCCTATTTCCTACCCACCCATTAGGATCTAGAAATTCCACTCCCAGTTTCCCACATACCCACTCCATAGTCTCATTTAAATCCCCAATCACCCTCCAGTCAGTATCCCTTCTACACAGTATTCCACTAATAACAATCTCCGCTTTCTTAAACTTCACCCGTGCTGCATTTACCAGATCCCACACATCTCCAACTATGTTGGTACTTATATCAGCTTGCCTTACATTGTTGGTACCAACGTGAAACACTACCACCTTCTCCTTCCCCTCCTCCCTCTCTTCTACTTTCCTCAACATCTGCCTCAACCTAATTCCTGGATAACATTCTACCCTGGTTCCCTTTCCTCCACACACTTTCCCCACGTGTCTAACGATGGAATCTCCCATGACCAGAGCCTCAACCCTACTCACCTCATTTGATCCCCTCCCCTCCTGGTCAGCCCTATCTTTCCTGATAGCTGCAGAAGCTACTTCCTCCTCCCTTTTCTCCTTCCCATGACCCTGTTCCACTTGTCTTTTCCTATCCTCTACTCTACATTTTCCTTTCCTACCTTTTCCCTTCCTCCTACTTCCACACATCTCAGCAACAGTTCCCTGTCCCTCATATTCCCTCTGTTGTTCTACCTGGAGTGACTCGTACCGATTTCGCACAGACACCTGTCCTGAATTCTGATCCTGAATAGAGCCCTTAGCCTGCAATCTCCTTCCCCTTAGAACATTAGACCACCTGTCTTCTACAACTCCTCCCTTTCCTTCCCCTCCCTCTTGTACACCTACTGTAACCTGTACATTGTTTGAGGGAGTCCTATCTTCCTTCCTGTCTTCTGTGAGAATCCTAATTATCTCCCTCAAACTTTCCAACTCCTCCCTCATACCCCTCAATGCCTCGCCACATCCACAGTAAGTACACTCGCGCTCCTTAGCCATTCTTTACGGGGGGGGGGGGGAATGAAATTAAAAATAAAATAACTTATTTGCAAAAAAAAATGAACGGAGGGATATATTGTCTGGGATAGTACACAACAATAAGGTAATTAATATACGACTACACTACAATACTACTTAGTCTTGCTCTATTTTTTTTTTATCCTACAACCCCTGACAGGATAAAAACTGCCGTTAATTACTGAATATCGAAAGTAATAGCCTACACAAGAACTACACAATTCCAAACTGCAATTAAGCCTATTCTAATTACAACAACAGTATTTTAGTAAGAGTTTCTACGGATACCTCTACTACACCAGTACTAAACAAATATTTTACAATAATAAAATAATCACACTAAATTCTAATAGGATATTACTCGTATACTACTGTACAGTACACTACAGTAATTTTAAACTACTTTCAGACGTATCCTAATTACAATGCGGTCGTGAAAACTCAATATTCAAGAAGAAAGCAGTCTGCAATAAGGCTTTGCCTCCTCCTAACAACAATAACTATTTTACACGAAGCCTGCACAGTAACTAAGGATGATCTGTTTCCGTACGTGTGCTTCATGTCTGGTGCCGTGCCCATTACATTCATAATTTTCATTTTTATGGTCGATTCGCAACGCCAAACATATGGCTCGGCCAGTCAGAATGAAGTGATTGTATTTCTCCACCAGTTCGTGAATCTCACGCAACTTGCAGAAGACTCGTTTGTAATCGTGACATTGCGTGCAGGAATTCGACCTCACCCCTGTGATGTGACCGTGACGTGAACGGAAGGACAGTGGAATGAATGGGCGGGACTGGGCGGCCCAAGCTGGCGGGTTCGATCACTGATGTCGATGAATTTACTGGGAGGTAAAGAATTTTTGCGGGATAAAATTCCGTCACTTCGGCGCATAAAGTAGTATAGCGGGGAGTGGGTGGCTCAGTGGTACAGTGTCGAACGCCGGACCGCAAGATCGCGGGTTCAAACACAGCTCAGGTAGTGTGATTTTTGGAGGGTGGGAAGGAATCCAGTCGGCCTTCCATGTCGTACGATGTCTGCTGATACATTTGGTGTTTACCCGTCAAAATTAATTAAAATTCAGCCACATGTTGCCAAAGAGAGATCCGTTACTCTGCCATCACATTGAGTAACTGACTCGCAGGCAGCCTGCAGTAGCTGAAGCCATAGATTATTAACTGGGCATTAAATGCGGTAGCGTCTTGCCTAAAGTAGGCTGTCAAAAGAATAGTACACCCACTATCTTCTGTTACATGAAACAAAATGCGATGCAATCTTAAATCGAACCCTGGTCCCCCTGCAGTGTTCGATGTTTATGCTGAAGGTTGCGGGATCGAATCCTGAAGCAAGAGTTCTGACAGGTTTATGGCAGTAGATTTACTGGCACTTCTCTTCAAGACCCATCCTACTAGCAATCCGACTTCTCAAAATGTAATCTATACTTTAAACATTATTATTATTATTATTATTATTATTATTATTATTATTATTATTATTATTATTATTATTATTATTATTATTATTATTATTATTATTATTATTGTTGTTACCGTAGGTTTGGTGGATTAGCAGAGGTGAAAGAAGGTGCGGGGGTGAACAGGTCTCAAAATACGAAATTTAAAGTTAAGGTAAAATTTAACAAGGTTAAATTTTCTTTTCAAGATTAAGAAATAACAAGTAGAACAGGTACTCAGTAGCCGAAACACAATTCGAAAATGTACAATTACAGTGATTACAGGATTTGGGCTCCGAGAGCCAGACACATAATTCTTGAGCAATGAGCCCAACTTTACGATATACAGAATTCAACAAAGGATCAGAAGACCCCAATCATGCCCAGGAGCACTTGCTCCCAATTACACAGTAAAGCCTCCTCGAGGCGCGCAGAAAACAAAATTTTGGAAAGAGCAACCCGCTCTTAAGTTCCAGCCTATCAAAGGCCACACCAAACTCCACTTTCAAGTTGTCCTCCAAGGACATGAAAACAGGGGTAAAATACCCAACCTACTGAGGCCTATTACGTAAAGAAACAGGTTAATTACATGGCCTCTAAAATACCAACTTGAGAGGAGCCGTTCTTTCACTCCAAATACACTTTATATAAAACCTACTTGGCACTAGGCCGTTACTGCAAGGGCTAATCCCATACTAGAGAGGTGACATAGAAGAAGACAATTTGCATTACATTAAGGAAGAAACGGTTGAGAAAATAAGTTCACCTCAACGCCGTATGAGAGGGAGCTCGAGAGGGTTAAGCACTCTCTATCCCAATATGTAGTTTAAAAGATAGAATTGATACTAGGTGTCTTTACATTTTAGGGGAAAAGTTACATGGTAGAAAGGCTTCGGACCTGCCCCGAGAGTTAAACTGCTGAGCTAGCAAGAAAAGAAGTTATTAAACGGCCATTACCTGGTGGCTGAACTGCTGCCTGAAGAAAGAGGCGCTTCCCGCCCCCTGCTACGTACTTTACACACTGATAGATGTTACTGAAGTGGCACGGGGGCCCGAAAATCAGCAGTTTATATACCCTCGTGGAAAGTTCGAGGCGTTGCAGGAATGAGAACACCCTCCCACAAGAATTTTATTGGCTAACCACGAAAACCCCTACACAAGATGAAGAAGAAACACATTATTGGTGGAAAATTAATTACCGAAATTCCCTATTGGTTAAATTCAAAACTGGCGGAAAGAAAGGGTTAATATTGCCAACTTAAACAATAACTGAAAGAAATTTAACAAAGAACAAACTTATGAACAAAAATTTCTCCCAAAATATAGTCCTTTCACTTCGCACTAGGGTGCACAATTGTAGTTCTTCAGTAGTGCCATCTGGAAGAGAATGTCTACACTTCTTACTACAGGCAAAACAAAAATACATCGAAAACGACCCAGTTCAGAAACTTGAAAATTTACAAGTAGTGACATCTTCTGAGAAACTTGAAAATTAACACAGTAGATAAAGTTCAGACTTCCTCCAGTAGAGGAGTTTCAACAGGCGCAAAGTTTGAATTAGCGGCGTGGAGGTGTACCACCCGGTACAATTATTATTATTATTATTATTATTATTATTATTATTATTATTATTATTATTATTATTATTATTATTCTCGTTGTAGCTAGCCAGCCCGTCGTATAGAGGTAGCGTGCCCACCTCTTACCCAGACGTCTCGGTTTCTATTCTCGGGTCATCATAGATTTTAATTCTCAACTGAGGGCTGGAACGGGGTTAAGCCAGCCTCTTGAGACCAACTTACGAGCTGCCTGATACAAGAGGCAGCGAATCCGGGGGCGGAATCCAAGTAATGCTGCTGAGCACTTCGTTACGCTGACTACGCTCCAATATCTGCAGGCTATCATCTTGGCCGGGGAAGACCATAATGACTATGTGTGTCATGAGAAAACTATTCTTTCATTATGAATGATCAAGACGAGTTTTTTTACGGTAATATATACATTCGATGTGAGAATAAACTGTGGCTTATTTTAAAGGACAGTAAGTGATAAACTGATGAACAATATAAAAACAATATGAATTTACAACATCTCATATCACTGCCTAGGGTTCTCTAAATTCTAGGTTTCCTCGCTCGCCATTTTGAATCTTACGTGTGCTTTCCACTGTTGTTGTCAAGACCAACCTCACATATAACTCTTTTTGTTGTGATCTATGCTAGAAAACAAGTTTCGTTTCATGAATTTGCTTTTTGTACTCTTGCTGTTGTTGAGTAATTATGTTTTAACTTTACTTTATTATCAGTTGTAATGTTAAGCTCAAACTATAGTATTGTAAGCCGTAGTGTTAAGCACTGGAAATAAGTTACTTCAGTTGTGTGTGAGTTTGTATACGATGATGCTGGATTTAGAATGTTGAACCAGTAGTATTTCTTGTAATATTTTCTTCCCGTGGAATTGATTGTTGTACTGTTGTTGTTGTTGTTGTTGTTGTTGTTGGGTAATTGTGTTAACTTATATATATGCCGTATTACTAATGAACGGTGTTTAACTTTTATACAAGGTTTATACACCGTTTCTGTGAAATTCGTTACTAATAAACCGTGTATAAGCCTCCTGTATAGCAGCGAGTAGCGGAAAAAGAAACGAGTGAGCAGTTTATTTATTGTCTACAGTAATATAATCGTGGTGAAATATTCGAGTTATGCATTTAACGAATGGACGATAACGTTGACGATCTTCACATAGAAGACATACACCATTCAGAGGTTATGGAGGCTAGACATCTTCGTAAAGTAAAACACTTTAAAGAGACGGAATGACAATGAAGAACTATAAAAGAAATGATGGTTGGGCGTATTTTTGTGTAATAATGTGTCACTGCTTAATAGACCTTTGAAATTGCGAGTTTATTATACATTATCTGGCTCTACAAAGATCTTTCTCAAATTTGGGTATAAAAAGGGACATTTTCCTTGACATTAAAAATGGTATAACTTGAAAACCGTACGTAATATGATTTTCATACTTTGTAGTTGAATACGCAGGTATATGATGTATAAATGCCCAATAGAAACTTTTTTGATCAAACCTTTCTTTTAGCTACAAAACAGTTTTTCCTTTCTCCTGAAAAGTAAGGATTTTGGAATGTGTACACTTTTCAACTCACCGATTCAATTACAATTGCTTACTTTTTCCGTACTATGCCAGTTAGGAGCACTTGATATTTTCTTAAGCTTTTCCATTTCTTTCGTGGCGTTCATTGCACAAACAAGCTGAAGAATATTGATATCAATACACGCCAATTTCCAACTGTCTCACTTTGTATTGCCACTGCCTTTTCGATTCGCCGTGCGACTGCGTGACTTCCCGGAAAGTTTTGCTCATAGATAACCAGCAGAAGCGATCAGAACGGCGGTGAACGTGCGAAATACGTCAGTGAACTGCAGGAAGAGATTCCTACGACTTCGAACGAGTGCTGTACAGTAATACAATGCGTACACCACTTTTATTAGTAAGAAAAATATACAACGCTTATACAGAGTTTATTCACTGTATAACTATACAAGTGTTAAACAACTGTATAAGGACTTTTTATTAGTAAGACGGATGATATATATGAATTTCACAACTTGAATGATGTAAGTTTCCTAACGCAGAAAGTCCACCCACTTTCAGTACCCTTTAGACTTTACTCCAACAACAACAATGAAAATAGAATAATGAGATCAACCATTTGAACCATCTCAGACGCTTTAGATCAGGCATTTGTAATTAGAGGTTTGTATATTTCAAGAGGGAGAAGGGTGCTCAATTTGACTTTACTTTGAAAAAAAAAAATCAATACTGATTTTCCTTCTCGAACGAAATATCTAATGCCCGTTCCAGTGGCCACCTCTTAAAAACCTTACAGCAAAATTTCTCAGTGACATTGACGAAGTCATAAAAAAGATAAAGACAAAGACACCTCCATACACGCCATGAAGGCCCTTGGAGGAGTGGAAGGTAAAGGCTTCCATCATTGTTAACGGCGGCACGTGATGGGGTAGAGTGGTTAGCTCTACGCCCGGCCGCCTTTGCTCCCAGGAATTAACCTGGTACTCATTTTTGGTGTAGGCTGAGTGAACCTTAGGGCCATATGCACCTCCGGAAGTGGAAATCTCGTTTCTTTAGTTTTACGACTTCCTGACAGGGATCCGAACCCACGTCCTTCCGGGCGAACCGAGCACGCCTTTACCGCCTCGGCTAGGCAGCCCCTGACGAAGTCATAAAGCGCTATGTTAAATAAATTATCGGATGGCCAACAGCTACTTGGGCACCACAAAGCCTAAGGGAAGTTGGGAAGCTTTCCTTCATTCAGCAAACAGTATTTTATTTGTGATTTGTTTTACGTCGCACCGACACAGATAGGTCTTGTGGCGACGATGGGATAGGAAATGCCTAGGAGTGGGAAGGAAGCGGCCGTGGCCTTAACTAAGGTAAAATCCCAGAATTTGCCTAGTCTGAAAATGTGAAACCACGGAAAACCATATTCAGGGCTGCCGACAGTGGGATTCGAACCTACTATCTCGCGAATGCAAACTCACAGCTGCGCGACCCTAACCGTAGAGCCAACTCGTCCGGTGCATACAGTATATAAAGGTATGCAAAAGGCTGGTGTAGCCCCCGAGAGGGCTTGAAACCGAAGCTAATCACTACCACCAGAACATAATGTTGTCACTGCAGCAGTGAGTGTGACCCTCATTCTGATAAAACTAGAAGCTAGAATGTAGTCGAGTAATGCACACTGCTAATGTATACGATACACTAGGCTCCACCAGAGATAATACTTGAACTTTCATTTAGGGATGGTCAATCAATCAATCAATCAATCAATCAATCAATCAATCAATCAATCAATCAATCAATCAATCAATCAATGCCACTACTGATCTGCATTTAGGGCAGTCGCCCAGGCGGCACATTCCCTATCTGTTGTTTCCTAGCCTTTTCTTAAATAATTTCAAGGAAACTGGAAATATATTGAACTCCCCTTCCTATAAACGAATATTTGCCCCAATTTGTCCTCTTGAATTCAAGCTTTATCATCATATTGTGATATTTCCTACTTTTAAAGACACCACTCAGACTTATTCGTCTACTGATGTCATCCACGCCATCTCTCCACTGACAGCTCGGAACATACCACTTAGTCGAGCAGCTCGTCTCCTTTCTTCTAAGTCTTCCAGATACCGTGTGGAGGAAAAGGGTCGGATGGAGAATGTCCAGTAGCCCACCTGATGGCCATGATTGATAAGGCATCAAGTCTGAAACGAGTCCGAGTCCTGTTGGTACAAAAAATACGTCATCAGAATGCTGTGGTGGGTACAATCACTAGATTACTTGCGAAAAGCATCCGCGGTCTTGATGTGGAGTGACGTTACCCGGACGGAGACATTAAGCTGTCGTGTAATTCGACAGGAGTAGACGCGCAGGTCGCCCAGGTCGTCAAATAGAAAGACGTGCACCAGGACACTCCCGGCAGTAAAAGCCAAACTGATGTGGAATGTGGCCTTGTATGGAAGTGAAACGCGAACAAGAATAATCAGTCAAAAAGAAGGAGAGAGGGAGCTTTTGAAATGTAACGTAACGAAAGAAGTTTTGAAGGGTTTTGTAAAATTTTACGAAAAGAAGAAAATATAAATTGATAGGGCACATCTTGAGACCCCCAGGTAGACCGTGGAGTAGTAATCGGGCAGAGTAGCTCAGGCGGTAGAGTGCTGGCCTTCTGAGTTCAAGTTGCCGAGTTCGATTCCCGTTCAGTCCGGTGATATTTGAAGGTGCTCAAATACGTCATCCTCTAATACTGGCACGTTCAAGCACTTTGACGGGACAAAATTCCGGCTCATCGGCGGCTCCGCTAACCGTAAATTTAGGTGGTGGGACGTAAAGCCAATAACAATATTGTTACATTGGGTAGATGTAGTAAATTACTTAGAAATGAAAACCTTACCGCTGGATGGATTGACCGAGCTTACGAGGTTGCGGTCGTACAGTTGTTATCTTTCATTTGGGAGATAGTGAGTTCTAACCCCGATACTGGCAGCCGTGAAGATGGTTTTCCATAGTGTCCCATTTTCACTCCAAGTAAGTGTTGGGGCTATATCTTAATTAAGGCCGCGATCGCTTCCTTCGTAGTTCTTGCCTTTCTGTATCGCCGGAATCTTGTCTGAATTTTGGTGCGACGTTGAACCACGGAATAATGATACTAGTCCGCCTCTACGTTTAGTGGTTAGTTTGATTTGTTCCCATTCCCAGAGGCCCGGGTTCGATGTCCGGTTCTGTCACGAAATTTGATAAATGGTACGAGGGCTGTAATAGGTTCCACTCAGCCATGCTCGAAGTGGTTTTCCGTCGTTTCCCACTTCTTCTCCAGGCAAACACTGGGATAGCACCTAACTTAAGGCCACGGCCGCTTCCTGCCCTCTTCCTTGCCTGTCCCTTCCTAATCCCCACAAGGCCTCTGTTCAGCATAGCAGGTGATGCCGCTTGGGCGAGGTACTGGTCCTCCTTCCCAGCTGTATCTCCCATTTAAATCTCACGCTCCAGGACTATGCCCTTCAGGTGAATGAGGTGGGATCCCTCGCTGAGTCGGAGGTAAAAAACAAGGAGGGTAATCTGATTAAGAAAGAAAGAAAGAAAGAAAGAAAGAAAGAAAGAAAGGAAGAAAGAAAGACATAATAATGATAATGATAATAATAATAATAATAATAATAATAATAATAATCTTGGCGTAGGGATGTGGCGACCCCATCGTCCATTGGATAACCACTGAAATCAGCCACTCGAATATTCGTGGGAAACCCATACCTATTTAGAGTAGGACGAAATGCCTGCTCTTAGCCAGAAAACATCATGGTCAGTGCGAAATATCATTGACCCCAGTCTGCAGTTTTTGTACTGTCCAAAGCATGGAGGAAAGTTCAGCAGAAGCTACTACCCCAGGTGGTACCCAATCCACCTTCACCTCGAGTGAAGCATGCAGGCCTTCGGATTCTGGGGAGCCTGCGCCGACAAGCATGGAGGTATCGGTGACCCCAGGAAAGTTCAGACACAAACGCCGGAACATTTTTGCTATTTTCAATGCAAACTCCCTTCTCAAGACCGGCAAACTGAAACAGGTCACTGATGCCTTGTCCCGATATCAGATATTGATCGCTGTAATTCAGGAAACAAGATTCACGGACGAACATTGCTTCGAGTCACAAGGTTTTAGAATCTTCAAAGGCAAGACCGGCAAACGTGTAGTAAAAACCATCCCACACTTAGGCACAGGATTTACTGTCAACAGCAAGATTTTGGGTTCGATTGTGGACTTCATCACCCCTAACAGCTGAGTCTCTACTCTTTCTTTTCGGTGTACAACTAAGTTTACACAATGGCGAACGTACATGCGCCGATCAGTCAGGCGAATAAGGAGGACCCGGAAGGAACAGACACATTCTGGGAGGAGCTAGAAGATATCTTCTCAAAGGTACCATCATTCTGCTTGGAGATTTCAATGCCCAATTTCGCAAGGAACGAAAATATCAAAAGATTATTGGAAACTATCCAGCCACAGGAGAACCAGTCGTAATGAAGAGAGGCTTGTGGAATTATGCAGAGCATTCAGTCTGGTCCTAAAATCAACTGCGTTCAAACACCTGCGTGGAAAACAGAAGACCGGATTTCTCCAAACTCCAAATTGACCCTGTCGCCACTGCACAGAAAGCGCAACGAACGTAAAGGTGCTGAGAGAAATCTCAGCTTCGACTCGGATCACTGCCTTTCGAAGATCAAAGTTAGACTAATTCCAAGAAATACCAAGAAGATTAAGAGGGGAATTCCTTAATGCAGTATTATTGGACCTTTATATTTTCTTATATATATAAATGATATGAGTAAAGGAGTGGAATCAGAGGTAAGGCTTTATGGGGATGATGTTATTCTCTATAGAGTAATAAATAAGTTACAAGATTGTGAGCAACTGCAGCGTGACCTCGATAATGTTGTGAGATGGACAGCAGGCAATGGTGTGTTGATAAACGGGGTTAAAAGTCAGGTTGTGAGTTTCACAAATAGGAAAAGTCTTCTCAGTTTTAATTACTGCGTTGATGGGGTGAAAGTTCCTTATGGGGATCATTGTAAGTGCCTAGGTGTTAATATAAGGAAAGATCTTCATTGAAGTAATCACATGAATGGGATTGTAATTAAGGGGTACAGATCTCTGCACATGGTTATGAGGGTGTTTAGGGGTTGTAGTAAGGATGTAAAGGAGAGGGCATATAAGTCTCTGGTAAGACCCCAACTAGAGTATGGTTCCAGTGTATGGGACCCTCACCAGGATTACCTGATTCAAGAACTGGAAAAAATCCAAAGAAAAGCAGCTCGATTTGTTCTGGGTGATTTCCGACAAAAGAGTAGCATTACGAAAATGTTGCAAAGTTTGGGCTGGGTAGAATTGAGTGAAAGAACGAGAGCTGCTCGACTAAGTGGTATGTTCCGAGCTGTCAATGGAGAGATGGCGTGGAATGACATTAGTAGACGAATAAGTTTGAATGGCCCGAATAATTTCAACAAAGGAGACGGCTATATACTGAGTAGATCATGGCTACCCTCCATAGTTAACTCGTCAACATCTTTCTCCGTGACTCTGGAGGCCCTGGAATGAACTACATTTCTAACAGGGTTTCTCTATCTTGAGTCTGGTTACTATGGAGTGACCGTAGCCATTTTGCTTTGTTGTTGCTCTGAAGACGATCCTGGTCGCAGGATTGAAACGCGTCAGCTGGTGTTTATTTACTATTACACGACCTAATATCCCCAAATAATTATCATAATGTCATTTAGTGGTCATGAAAGTCTACGTATGAAAACGTGATTAGTTTGACAGAGACAAGCTAAGGAGCAACCCATAATTCACCCACAAGTTCGAAACTTTAAATCCAGAGAACTGGGAACAATTACAGCAGGCTATAGTCAGAACAGCTAAGGAGACTGCCCCACTCACGAAATCAAGAAACCATGCTTGGTGAAATAATGAATGCGATGTAGCAGCACAGCTAAGACAGGTTGCACGGCAGAAATTGAATTGCCACAAAAATGAAGCGAACAGTATCAACTTCCTAAACGCGAGAAAATCTGCATCAAAAACCATCCATGGCGTGAAACGTATGTTTAATAAGAAACAGTTTGTATAGACTGAGCAAGAATTCCAGAAAAAAAAAAAAAAACACACGTAACTTCTGTAAAACCTTCAAGCACAATCTGAACAAATACAACCCCCCAAGTCTACAGTTTAAAGATTCCAACGGAAACTAGCTCACAATGATGAAGGTAATTGTCAGATTCTGGCAGGTTATTTTGAAAGCCTCCTCAACTGTGGGTCTCCAGGAACTACATTCGTTTATAAAAATATCCAAACATCCACCCAGACTCGTCCCCACCTAGGAACGCAGAAATCAGGAAGATCACCCAAGAGCTGAAGAACAACAAGGCACCGGGTGAAGATTTGACAATTTCTGAACTGTGGAAGCATGCAGGGGATAATAAGGCAGTCGACAAGCTTGCTGCAATCATTCAAGAGAGCAGGGGAAGCGAAAAACTGCCAAGTGGATGGACCTCTGCCGTAATTCATCCACCGCATAAAAAAGGGGAGATAACTGATGTGAACAACTACTGTGGCATCTCTCTTGTGCCAATAACTTACAAGATCCTCTCAAAAGCTCTACAGAATAGGGCGGGACAACAAATCGATCCACAACTGGGGGAATACCAAGGAGGTTCTAGAAAGGGACGATCATGCGCTGAGCAGATTATGAATCTGAAGTCCATCCTTCTATATCTGAAACTCAGAAACAGGGAATTCGTGGTGACCTTTGTTGATTTTAGGAAATCGTACGACTCAATTGATCGAACTACCCTATTACAAATCCTTGAAGAGTTTGGCTTAGATGTATGTATGTTGGGTATTCAGCCCGAAGGCTGGTTTGATCCTCTGCAGCTCCGCCAACAGCTGTTAAATAGCCTAGGCGTCACTGAAGAGGCGTACTAGGGAAACAAGGAGTGAGGTAGTTTCCCGTTGCTTTCCTCACCGAGCCAGCCGTTGCTATTACATATCAGTCTGCCATGCCCACTGAAATGCATGCACCAACCGACCCTATGAGCGATATTTTCACACCATTCATAACAGGGACTGGCTGCATAAGGAATGGTATATCTAGCATCACACTCATACCTCAGTCACTTTCATATTGTGAAAGCCAAGGATGAGACTGAGACAGGTCAGTGAAAGTAACAAATTTGATATAGTCCATACCAGAAGACATAGTACACTGTAAACACTACATCTCACAAGTGTTAGGCTAGATAAGATGAAATCAATTATCCAGCAAACCCTGACTAACACCACTTACAAAGTGAAGTTCAGAGGAGAGATGTCTGATGCCTTTGAAATCAGGACAGGAGTGAGACAAGGAGACGGGCTATCACCTCTTCTCTTCAACTGTGTTTTAGAAAAGGTCATCCGAGAATTGCGGAAAGAAATGAAAAGTTCAGGGGTAGAAAATGGGGTAAGGCTAGGCTGCAGTTATATGAAAATTGCAATTGACGGTCTAGCCTTTGCAGATAATCTAGTGATCTTTTCAGACTCCGTTGATAATGAAGAAGTCCAACTTAACCAACTGAAGACTCAAGCATTGAAGGCTGGGCTTCAAATCTCCTTTGAGAAGACGCATTTCATGACAAACATAAAATCAGCGCCAAGGGAACTGGAGGTCGGTCTAGGAAAAAGTAAGCTGGCAGAAAAGTGTAAATGCCTCGGTGAATAGATATAGCCTAACCTATCAGAGAAAGAAGCCTTCGTGTCACGCATTAACAAAATGGAAGTGGCCTACCAAGTAACTAAAGACATCTATATATATAAAATAAGAGTTTTGTCTGTACATTGCTCAGAATTTGAAGATAATGGTATTCTGTATCAGTCATGTCCATAGTAACAAGGAAATGCACTTTTTACTTTTCCGTAATTTCTGTCTGTCTGTCTGTCTGTCTGTCTGTCTGTCTGTCTGTCTGTCTGTCTGTCTGTCTGTCTGTCTGTATGTACACGCATCACAAGAAAACGGCTGAAGAGAATTTTATGAAAATCGGTATGTGAAGTCGGGGGATGAGCTGTCGTGACTCACCTTGTCCCGAGATGTTCTGGACGATTTGTTCTCCCGAGCGGCTTGGAGAATCTGTGGGTTGGGTGCCCTGAACCATTAAATGAAGTACTGAGTCCCATTTAATATGATATATATATTTGAATTCAACTCTGACTTCCCAACTACCGTACATATTTACAATGTCTATTTACAGCATACTTCAGTGATGTGCCTGCTCCTGAAGCTTTTAGAATACTGACTTCCGACCTGGGTAGAGTCTATGTTGAAAACCTGAGAGTTGCCCTCTAGCTTGTCTCTAAGCCTAAGTCCGCATCTCCCACTACTGTCTGAGAGACTAAGTCTTTCCAATATCACTTCTAACGCGGCTATGTCCTACTCCTCTCTCTCATTCTGAATGTAAGCACCTCCAGTCTTATTACCGACGTTCTTGACCTACGTAGAGCGTTCTCCTGTCCAAGACTAAAGATATCCCTTAAGCCTCTGCAGCTTGTATATATATCCTGGTCTGGCCCTTGCTAACTAGTGAGAGGGGGAACTCCCACCCTAGTACTAGTCTACCCCCAACTGGGATCCCTCTCCAGTAGGTGGTGCTATAGTGGTCAATCTCAGAACCACTTATTCTCTGTCTCACTCAGCCTAACTCATATCTCTCACTGAGTGGAATGTTTTGCCATGAAGTGGAGATTTTCCGATGCTCCATCCTTCCATGAGTCATGTATTCTTTCCTTGTCTCTCCCAATGCTAATTATTCTGAATGCTGGATTTGTGCTTGTAGCTAGCCACTGTTCATTTACTCAACCCTTGGTCAGTTTACATAGATAAGATTACAACTCAATAACAAGTTACTCATAAGCCTTCCGTAGCAGGACTTGAAGAACAAGTAATTTCACATATCCAATTCTAAATGTTTCAAATATAAAGTAGCACATTTTACACAATTAATAACCATAATTCTTCTTGTAAGAAAACTCTTTATCCTTTCGTTTATACATTCCTAGTGGTCTCCTGTACTGGGGATCCACTAGTTCAATTCTAATCTCCTTAACTTAATATATGCTATGGGACTTAATATATCTTGGTTCGATTCCCGGCATCGGTGCCATCACGACACCTCCCTTACCCGGGAAGAAATGGGCGCAACACATTTGCGTCCATTTCGACTATGAGGAACTCACAGCCTCGCTTCTGATGACCTTAACGGTCTCCTGGCTATTGGTGGTGGCGTGCCTCGTTCTCTTATCTCGTGTGAACTTGCCTCGATAACTACTACTTCTCGGGATTCCACAGGTGAACTGAGACGTCTCTCAGTGAGCCTGGGACTTTCCAGTCTCAAAAGCCCCGCAGGTGAGTCAGGACGTCTCCCAACAAGCCTGGGGTGCTGAAATATCACATTAACATTCTCTTCCGAGGTTTTCGCCTTACCTTCCTTATTGATTACAGTTTGTTTGATACAGATACTTGGACAATGCTCCTTCGCATCGTCCATACATTTACTGAAAGAGTATCCTACCTTTCTACAGGAATTACAACAACAACAATTACAACAATAACACCATATGAATAAACCCACTATACTCACCATGGTCCAGACTATGTATCTATATATATTTACATGTTGATACATGGCTTTTTGCCTTATTTCTTCCTCTTTTTGTCTGACCATATTTTCTACTTCCTCTGTCTTATGGGTAGCCCAACGTAAGTCATCGATGTGATTTAACAAGTTAGTTGTTGCTACTTTATTTAACTCAGGGACCTGATCTAACCTTAATTCACTGTCTATCTGCTCACAGCAATCATATTGTAGTGCTATCATTGGCACTAAATCCTTGTCTTGCGTACTATTTATTTTCCCTACTCCCTGAATTTTACTTTTTGGGTCATACAGTGTACACATAGGACTTATTTCTATCGTACCTGTACCCTTAAGCATGATATCACTAGTAGTATCTTTGCACATGCAAGTCACCTTTTTCTCTTCAGGGGACACATATATATATTTATTATTCTCTATGAGAATCCACATTAAGTCTCTAACGGGCAACACGCGTTTGGCACAATTTTCTGGCATTTGATTGACTCCACTAATTAATTTAACAACACAATTATTTTGCGTGTGCACCGTATTAATTGGAAACCTTACCTTGCATAATTTCCACATGGAAATTACCTGTTTGCATTCGTTTAATTGTTCTTCACTCAACTGCGCGAATGTTTGTTTTTTCCTTATCCATGATTATATAATTCTTTTCCTCGTTCACATACACGTAATGATTAGGGTTATTTATCACTTGAGTAGGAAAAGGTATCACTTTATACAATAAGTAGGTTGTCTTATCTGTTAAGGGTGTTTTCATTACATACACTAAGAATTTTTTACTTAAAAACACTTCTGCTGAAGCTACCCTGTATATAAGGTAGCCATAAGTCGACTTTAATTCAAATGGCAAGGAAATACCTCTTGGAAAATCTCCCTGCGCTTTTCTATAGGCCTTAATGATCTCATCTGGTGTAATTATCTGAGGATGTATTATCCCAGACTGAGCATTCATAATACCTTCCAATACTATACTATAATGATCATGCAACTGCATTAGAAGACCTTCAATTTCAATTAAGTGTCTATTAATAGCTATCTCCAATTCTGCTTGCCTAATCGCTCCAGCTACTTGGAGTGTTTCATTCTGTAAATACAATCTAATTTCATCTAAATTCTTACTGATTCTAAGTTCATTTGCATTTACCTCGTAGATGGTGCTGTTCATGGTTCGTAGGGTGGACTTAACAACAATCATCTGCTCTTTAGCAATTTTCATAATAGAGAGCTGCTCCTTCTCTAGCTCAGAAATCTTTCCCTCGTATCGTTCTGCATCGTCTTCGCTAAGTGTTCCAAATAACGTTTTCGCTATTGATCCTACGGCATTAATTAATCCTCTCCTTCGTCTATTCCCTTCTTCCCTTGCCACGCCTTTTGTGATCCTATTAATAACATCTTTTGATCCCTTTATTCTTTCCAAATGTGTCTGCAGCATATTTACGTCCTGCTGGCAAGTAAAATTTGAAGTAACTTCTAATTGCAAACATAGCAACCTCGTTCGTCTCACATATCTCTGAGCTAGAGCAAATGTTTCTGTCAGCTGATTCAAATTTACATACGTTACTAGGGTCCATTCTGTAGTATATAACTGCACTTCGCCCTGGTCATCGAAATATACACCAGGTGTATTCTCATATGGCGTCACTCTGACGTCTGTCACCTCTCCACCTGCCTCGAGATGAGACGACATCATCATCCACAGGGTTACTACGATGTGGAACCAACTCGTTATCTCCGCCATCGTCTTCTGTCAATTGTAAGGTACGACAGGAAATTCGTTACCTAACAATTATAAATTTCCCAAAACTTAATTTCTATTACTTAACTGACTGTTTACATTCCCGCATTATTAACCTAGCTAATTTCCTTTATTTGTCTACCTCTTTTGCTATCCCACTTAGCTCTCACAGGAACATCCTTAGTCTATTTTTGTGAACCTTTGTTCTCTTTCCCTTTTTGTTCATTTGTAAGGTGCAATTTACACCTGATACGCCTACTATAATGTATGGACCTTCAAAAGGTGGGCTCAATTTCCTGGATTTCCCTCGTCGCAGTGCGTCATTACGTAACAAAACTTTATCTCCTACTTGGAAGGTTACTTCGTTTTGCTTCTTGTCATAGTCCTGCTTCTCTCTTTCTTTTCTCTCTATTAAGGTTCGTCTTGCTGCCTCGTGGTTTCTCCTTAACTGCTGGGTTAGCTCCTCAACCACTGTCTGATACTCGTTATAACCTGACTCAGGTGGTTTTTGCAATACTCCTGGGATGTTTGCCTTCTTACCGAATATCAATTCGTAAGGCGTGAACCTCGTACTTGTGCTCTTGGTCGTGTTGTAGACAAAAGCTGCCGTTGGGAGATACCGGTCCCAATCGTTCTGTTCATTGGCACAAACATAGTGCCTAAGGTACTTCACTAATACCTTATGGGATCTTTCAATGCTCCCATTTGACTGTGGCCTGAACGCTGTGGTGTGAGTTTTCTGTATCCTCAACACCTTACAGAGTGTTTTGAACACCTCGCTCATGAAGTTACTACCCTGATCAGTCAATATCTGGTTGGGTATCCCGTATATACTGATGACATTATTTATTAATGTACGTGTCACCGTATCTGTTTCTTGATTTGGCATTGGACTTGCCACTAGATACTTGGACAGCTGGTCCTGGCAGGTGAGAATGTACCTGTTACCAGCTTCCGTCAAAGGCATAGGGCCTACTACGTCAAGCGACATCTTCTCGAAGACTGTGCTTGGAGTATCTGTAATTACCATGGGGGCTCTGATGTCTGGCCGAGTCCCCTTATTTCGCTGACATGATGGACAAGAGCGAATGTACTCTTCTACGTCCTTTTTCATACCCTTCCACTGTATTCGCTCGCTCAGTCTTGCGAATGTCCTCGCAATCCCTTGATGGCCTCCTATTAATGAGTTATGACACTCCTTCATTATGGCTAATTTCTCCTCCTCTCTTAGCCCTTCTATTTCTCCTTCCGGTGAACTACCTTCGGGCTTGGATTCCTCTGCCTTAGCGTCCTCGGAGCCCTCGTCCGTGGTGTAGCCGACTTCGATTCCCTCTGCCTTGGCGTCCTCGGGTTTTGAACTCGCTACTCTAACCTTAACGTCACCAGGATACTGAGTGTCTCTTCTGACCTCCGTCTGGGGTCCTTTCCGAGCTGAACTGACCACTCTAGTTTGGCTCTTCTCTACAATGGGATTACGACTCAGGGCATCAGCGTTACAGTTCCGCTTACCCTGCTTGTATTCTATGACAAAATCGTACTCTGCCAGCTTTAACCTAAACTTCAGCAGGCGTGAAGACGGGTCCTGCACATTGAAAACCCACTTCAATGGCTTGTGGTCCGTCACTACAGTGAAATGCCGCCCAAATAAGTACGGCCTGAAATACTTCACTGCCCACACTATTGCCAATAATTCCTTTTCGGTTACACTGTAATTTACTTCTGCCTTGTTAAGCGTCCGGCTTGCATAGGCAACTGGAAGATCTTTCCCAATGGGTCCTTGTGACAGTACTGCTCCAACCGCCTCGTTGCTTGCATCAGTGGTAACAACGAAGGGTTTTTCAAAATCTGGATATTGCAGTACAGGCTCCTCTATTAGCCTTCGCTTCAGTGTTTCAAACGCTTGCTCCTGTCTGTCTCCCCACACAAAGGGAACGTCTTTCTTTACTAATTCATAAAGTGGCTTTGCAATTTTACTATAGTTAGGGATGAACTTCCTATAGTACCCACTCAGCCCGCAGAATTGCTTGATCTGGCGGCTAGTGGTCGGCCTGGGAAAATCCCTGACTGCCTGGACCTTTTTAGCATCTGGGTGGACTCCATCTTCCGTGATTACGTGCCCTAAAAATGCCACCTCGGCCCTTAAAAATTCGCACTTATCAGGCTGGAGTTTTAAATTATTCTCTCGCAGCCTCTGGAGTATTACTCGTAACTTGGCATTGTGCTCGTCTACTGAGCTACCATACACAATTATGTCATCCAGATAACATAAACATTTAATGCCAGTTAACCCTGTTAGCACAGTGTTCATCAGCCTTGTGAATGTGGCTGGGGCATCTCTGATACCCATCGGCATTCTCTTATATTCATACTTCTGCCCTAGTGCTGAGAAGGCGGTCTTGGGCCTATCTTCAGGCTTCAGTAGCACTTGGTAGTACCCACTCGCTAAATCTAGAGTCGAGAAATATTTAGCCTTTCCAAGGGCATCTAACAATTCGGAAATTAATGGTAGGGGATAACTAACTCCTATTGTAACCTCATTTAATTTCCTATAGTCTATAACGACCCTCCATTTCTGTATGCCCGAGGCATCTAGTTTCTTTGGGATTAAAAGTAACGGCGCATTCCAGGGTGACACACTGGGACTGATTATGTCATCCTCCAACAGCTTATCTATTTGTTTTCGTATCTCTCCCTTCTGTGCTTCTGGGAGCCTATAGGGCCGTACGTTAATAGGAGGTTGTTCCCTAGATATTGGAATCTCATGCTGTATTACCTTCGTATGGGTCAACTTGTCCCCCTCTAAGTGAAATACATCATCATACTCTGTACAGATGGCCAATATTTTCTCTGCATCTACCATGTTCAAATGGTCTATCCGCAGCTGTTCGGTCACTCTCTGTGAGCGCAACTTTCCGAAACCTAAACCATTGTCTTCGGTCTCCTTGGTTAGCCTTACCCTTTTCCCTTGTGACAGGCATGTGTAATCAACCTCATGAATGCATACCACAGGGCTCTGTATCTCTACTTCTTTCTCGGTGGTGTTAATAATGCTTACAATAGCCTCATTTCTCTGGGACCTGGTTAAACATTCGGCTAAATACACCCCTGGTGCTACTTCTGCTCGCTCTATTACGCCAACAGGTAGATTCTTATTTACCTCAATGGCCACTACCTTCTCGGTCCTAGGTTCGAGACGGATCAGCTTTGTCTCTCGAGCCCCCATTGAGTACCTGGTCCCTTTTATTATGACGTAGCCTTCCTTGTAATTTATTACGCCATCTGACAAGAGGTCCTTCCCAATAATGCCATCTTGGGTCAAGTTAATGTCTTTACCCACTACATGGAAGGTGTGACTGGAACCACTTATCCCAAACCGTACCGTACCCTTGGTATATAGCTTGCCTTCACTGACCCCGGTGAGTTCTATGACATGTCCCCTCATAATTGCGCATACTTTTGGTACGCTTCCTTCTTTGACCAGGCTAATTTCTGACCCTGTGTCTAACAAGAATCGAAGCGGTTTCTGTTGTATGTCCGGCGCTCTCTTCTCGCCCCGCCAGCCAGCTGCACGCGCGCCTGTGTATCATTCTGCTAGCTTCGACGCGCAGCCCTCAGTGCGCGTGCCTGACCATCGAGTGTACTATAAATAGGAGCTCCCTGCCTGCTCACTTGCCCACTTGCCCCGGTGTCCAGCTCCAGAATACACCCTACGTCGAGCACGGAGGCTACTCCTCTTGAAAATGTGCTTCGACCAGGTGGACTGAATTTCTGGCAGTACGAGGTTTCACCTCTGGTCACCGCTCCCTTTCCTGTTTCCGCTGCCTATGTTCCGTAATTCTTTTACAAGCCATTTTCATTCCCTAAGTTACGCAAGCTCCCTTAGTTTCGCTAGGTGGAATTTCTTCAATCAATTGAACTTGCTTTTTAGGAATTCAGGCACTTCAACGAACAAGGACTCTCAAAGACATTTATGTTAGTGTGCCAGATAGTTCTCGACTATCAACGTGTCAATTCACAAAGACTATCTTTTCAAGATAGAAGTGTATATAAAGACTGTAAACCTGTACATATTGTATAAAGACAGACTTTTCTCAAGATTCAATATTCCTTTTTGCTTCAAAATAAATTTCTGTTATTTGTGTAAATATCATAAAGTGAAGCAATAAAAGTTGTGTTTGTAAATTTCAACTTTGGTTACAACACAACTCTATGGCGACGAGGTAAAAGCACAACACAACTCTATGGCGACGAGGTAAAAAAGCAACAACCTACAATTCTTCGACCCCAGTTGCCAACTCTATGGCGACGAGGTAAAAACGCAGCAACTCTACAATTCTTCGACCCCAGTTGCCAACTCTATAGTGACGAGGTAAAGCAACAAACTACACGTCATCAGCCAATCGCCAACTCTATAGCAACGAGGTAAACACGACACTACAATTCAACAGGCCCAGTTGTCAACTCTCCGGCGACGTGCTAAACAACAACGACACTCCAACCAGTTCTGACACACAGCTTACCTTACTCTTTCTTGCACGCATCTCGCAATGGCTACTGCGGAACAACTAGCTACGGTCTTCCAAGCCTTACAGCAACAACAACAACAGTTTATGCAACAACAACAGGCAGCATTAATTCAGGCTATTCAAGCTATTTCTGTCTCTACACAGCCATCAGCTATTCCTCCGTTCTCTGCTTTTGATCCGGCTAAGGAAGAATGGTCAGTTTATTTAGCCCGTTTACAACAGCATTTCATCTGCCATTCTGTCACAGATGATCAACGCCGCCGCGCACTATTTCTTAGTTCGGTTGGCAATGCTACGTGTGAATTACTACGTAAATTAAGTCCGGAAGAACACTTATCTGGGGTACCCTTCACGCAGCTCTTGGCCCGTCTCACGGAACACTATGCCAAAGCTCCTCACATAGTGGCTGCTCGCTATAAATTTTTTCAGAGCAGAAAGCAACCCCATCAGACACATACTGAATGGATAACTGAATTGCGTGGTCTAGCTAAACCCTGCCAGTTCATCTGCTCCAAGGACGGTTGTGGTTCATCCTACACTGATTCTCTCATTCGGGACATGATAATTTTACATACTCCTGAAGACAAAATACGTTTTGACGCTGTCAAGCAGAGTAACCCTTCTTTAGAAGACGTCCAGCGTATTGCTACGGTTTATGAGCTTACTACCAAGACTGCCGCAGCCATAGCTTCTCCACACGAAGTTGCACAAGTCTCGCCTCAGGCCCGCAAGTCCTCTGCTACAGTGAACCGTACGGATAAGGCGCTCTCCACCAAGCATTCTCGCCAGGTTCCCTCTCGTAATGCTACACGGAAGCCCAATTCTAAAAGCACCTCGAAACTCCTGCCTTCCTGCCGAGGTTGTTTCAAGCATCATGAACGTCGTGACTGTCGTTTTTTCAAAGCTACTTGTGAACGATGTAATAAACTTGGACACATTAAGACTGTCTGTCAAAGTTCGCTCCGCCCTGCTAAGACTACTGCAGCACGCCGGAAGCATATACAGCCCCGCCAAGACATGGAAGTTGATCAGATCAATCTTATTCTTCCCACAAAGGATTCTCACAAAATCATCATTCCTCTCTCATTCTCTGATCGATCTGTCGATTTTCAATTAGACACTGGATCACCTGTCTCTATTATTAACCTGACTACCTACCACGACTTAGGTTCACCTTCATGCTCTCCAGCTGACATCCAGCTCGTGACATTTAACAAGAAGAAAATTGACATCAAAGGTCAAATCAAGCTCCAGGCTAGTTATAAAGGAATTCAGAAGGCCATTCCTCTTCTCGTAGTTAACAACTACACTGCATCAAACATTATGGGCATGGATCTATTTAACTTATTTGGTTTCCAGATACATGACAACATTAACGTCGTATCTACATTGCATCCTACTTCTGACGTTACCGCTCTCCTAGCGCAGTTTCCTGAAGTCTTCGACTCTCAACTCGGGACAGCAAGAGACTATACAGCTCACATACAGCTGAAATCCGGAACTAAGCCTCGCTTCAAGTCCAGTACCCCTAGCACTTCAAGACCAGGTCACGAAAGAATTAGAAAGATGGATACAAACTGGAATTGTTGTACCAGTTACTTCTAGTCAATGGGCTACTCCACTCGTGGTAATCAAGAAACCTGATGGTAATGTTCGACTTTGTGGCGATTTTCGATCTACAGTCAACGCACAACTCGACACAGATATCTTTCCTATTCCACGTCCAGAAGACTTATTCCGTCGTCTCTCTGGTGGACAATTCTTCTCTCGAGTTGATCTTAAAGAAGCATATCTCCAGCTACTTTTAGACGAAGAATCTAAGAAATTTCTCACACTTAACACTCCTCTCGGACTGCTCCAGCTCCAGCGGCTCCCATTCGGTGTTTCATCCTCAGCGGCTATTTTTCAGCGCTATTTGGCTCAACTCACCGCCTCCATTCCCGGTTGTGCTAACTACCTGGATGATATTATTGTTACTGGAAAAGATCATCAGGAACATCTAACCAATCTACGCCTTCTTCTCCAGAAATTGAAAGACAATGGACTACGAGCGAATCTCGCTAAATGTACCTTCTTTCAGCCTCAAGTTCACTACCTAGGACATATACTTGATAAGAATGGAATTCGTCCTAGTACACAGAATGTCTCAGCGATAGTAAACATGCCAGCACCTCAGAACCTCAAGCAGCTTCAGTCCTTCATAGGCAAAGCGAACTATTATAATAAGTTCATTCCACGCTTCGCTACACTGGCAGCTCCATTAAACGCTCTACGTAAAAAAGGTGTTAAGTTTCAGTGGACTCCGCAATGCCAACAGGCATGGAAAACAATCAACAACGCCTTAATTCAAGCTATACAACTCACTCATTTTCAGCCCGACAAGATCATCACGCTCGCTACTGACGCTTCAGACTACGGTGTCGGTGCCGTTCTCTCCCAGAAGGATCGTCATGGACAAGAACGCCCCATCGCCTTCGCTTCGAAAACACTTAATGACCATCAACGTCGATACTCACAGATAGAGAAAGAAGCTTTAGCCATCATCTTTGGTATTCGCCGTTTCAATGAATATCTCTATGGCAACCATTTCCTGATCATTACCGATCATAAGCCTCTCGTACACTTATTCCATCCTGGTAATAAGATCCCAGAGAATTCCCTCAGAAAGCTTCAAAGATGGTCCATGTTCCTTTCTGATTATTCCTATCAGATTGTATATCGAGCCACATCCCAGCATTGTAATGCTGATGCCCTCTCCCGCTTACCCGTTGGTCCTGATACTGCCTTCGATTCTCAAGAATCTGAATGTCTTCAGTTGGACATAGAACTTGAAGATACTGTATCCAGTTTTCCTATTGATGCTACCTGCATAGCTAAAGCTACGGATAAGGACAGTACACTTGCTACTGTACGTACTTACATCCGCAACGGTTGGCCTCTTCAGAGCACACTTCCTGCCCACCTGGCACCTTATCATCGTATGCAGCATCGTCTCACGACTCGTGCCGGAGTTGTATTACTAGAAGCAGGCACCATCTTCCGAGTGGTTATCCCACTTAGCCTACGGAAACAAGTTCTCGAATTATTACACCAAAGCCATTGGGGTATCTCCAGAACAAAGCAACTCGCCCGTCAACACTGCTACTGGCCCGGTATTGATACCGCCATCGAAAAGCTAATACGTCATTGTGAGCAATGTCAAACGAATCAGAACGCCCCGTCTTCTGATCTTGCTTCATGGCCTCCTGCTACTACTCCATGGGAACGAGTTCACATCGATTTCGCAGGTCCTTTCCTCAATTCCATGTGGTTAATAGTCATCGATTCACTGTCAAACTTTCCATATGTCGTGGATATGCATTCGACTACTACAACCGCAGCTACCATTCGTGCTCTCCAGAAAATCTTTACTACAGAAGGCTTACCACAAGTACTCATTTCGGACAACGGACCTCAATTTACAGCTACTGCTTTTCAGAACTTTTGTACACATAATGGCATTCGTCATATCCTAGCACCACCTTTTCACCCTCAATCTAATGGTGAAGCTGAACGCTTCGTACAAACATTTAAAAGAAGTATGAAGAAAGCTGTCTCTTCAGGCTTAACTAAAGACCAAGCCTTGCTCCAACTCTTAAACAACTACAGAACTCTACCCGGCGCTGATAATATCACTCCTGCACAGAAGCTCCATGGACGACCTCACAGAACTTTACTTTCTCTGTTACAGCCTCTTCCGGCCCAGCATAAGACCTCACCAACGAAGTTCTCCCTCAACGACAAGGTCTACACCAGGACATTCAAATCCAACCCACTCTGGATACCTGGAGTCATCTGCAGATCTTTGGGTCATCGTCTATACGAGATACAGACTACGGAGAAACGTATCTGCCGCCATCAAGATCAGATACGTCTGCGCTACCGCCCCTGTCCAGCTATTGATGCTATTGCTAAACCTGATAAATCTATTGCTGAACGCGCTTTAGATCATTTAATAACAATGGGTTCCTTTCAGGACGAGACAGCGCCACTCCGCCCAGTTCCAGCTCCGGACAATACAACAGAGAAGTCAGCAGCTCCGCCCCAGCATCGCAGTCGCCGCCAGCGCCGCCGCCGTTTCACGCCGTACCGGCGTATTTAGGAGGGGAGGGTGTTGTATGTCCGGCGCTCTCTTCTCGCCCCGCCAGCCAGCTGCACGCGCGCCTGTGTATCATTCTGCTAGCTTCGACGCGCAGCCCTCAGTGCGCGTGCCTGACCATCGAGTGTACTATAAATAGGAGCTCCCTGCCTGCTCACTTGCCCACTTGCCCCGGTGTCCAGCTCCAGAATACACCCTACGTCGAGCACGGAGGCTACTCCTCTTGAAAATGTGCTTCGACCAGGTGGACTGAATTTCTGGCAGTACGAGGTTTCACCTCTGGTCACCGCTCCCTTTCCTGTTTCCGCTGCCTATGTTCCGTAATTCTTTTACAAGCCATTTTCATTCCCTAAGTTACGCAAGCTCCCTTAGTTTCGCTAGGTGGAATTTCTTCAATC
Source organism: Anabrus simplex (assembly GCF_040414725.1). Taxonomy (NCBI): domain Eukaryota; kingdom Metazoa; phylum Arthropoda; class Insecta; order Orthoptera; family Tettigoniidae; genus Anabrus; species Anabrus simplex. Next base: position 1,796,380,812 of record NC_090265.1, on the reverse strand, counting down.
AATTGAACTTGCTTTTTAGGAATTCAGGCACTTCAACGAACAAGGACTCTCAAAGACATTTATGTTAGTGTGCCAGATAGTTCTCGACTATCAACGTGTCAATTCACAAAGACTATCTTTTCAAGATAGAAGTGTATATAAAGACTGTAAACCTGTACATATTGTATAAAGACAGACTTTTCTCAAGATTCAATATTCCTTTTTGCTTCAAAATAAATTTCTGTTATTTGTGTAAATATCATAAAGTGAAGCAATAAAAGTTGTGTTTGTAAATTTCAACTTTGGTTACAACAGTTTCCCTCTCTGGACGATGCTAAGTAACATCGTGCCTTCGTCATCTGAACTTTCGAGACTTATTTTTCTACGGGATTCCGAGGTTGTCTCCGGCCTTCGGTCCCTGCTTAGTTTGTTGCTAACCTGGTTTTCATAGCCTGTCCTTGGCTACTCACTGATCCAAACGGGCCCTCCTCGGTTTGTTGCGACCCCCTGTCACCCTCGTCTCCAGACCTTCGGAAGACTTTCATGTCCGTTCTCCCTGTCTGTTGACCTATTGTTTTCGTGCGCCAGTACCTCTGTAAGTGCCCCGCTTTCCCACAAGCATAGCACTGTTTAGTGGACTGTTTACCAAGTACATTTCTCCAACAGTCCCTTTCCAAGTGACCACCTCTACCACACGAATAGCATCTCGTTATTTCGGTATGTTGTCTGTCAATCGGTAGCCTGCAATTTTCTTGCTCATGCCCTTTCCTGTGGCAATTGTAACAAGTTCGTGTACCCCTGGTACTCTCCCTCATGCCCGCCTTGACTGTGCGGACCGTTCGCGTTTCTACACCTACTTGGTCCCTTTGCTTCTTTCGGCAGTCTTTCTCTATGTGCCCTTGTTTCTTACAATACCGACACGTTAGCGTTGTCGGTGATCTTTTTAATTCTGACTCTCCGATAGGTTGACCCTGTGTTTCCTTTCTCGGGCTTGTACATTGCCTAGCTAGGTGGCCCTCTTTATTGCAATTGTAGCAAATCACCCTAACCATTGCTGTTCTAGGCTTAGGATGCCACCTTCCTTCTGGTTTTGCTACATTAGGCTTGTTAGTTTCAATTCTCCGTGTGAACCCTAGTGTGTTCCGCCTACTTTGCAATCCATCCTTAGCCTGTTTGGATATAATGACTGCTTCTTCCTGCCTAGCTATTGCCACGGCTCTTTCAAATTTTAAAGGTTGCTGATCCTGCACTCTACATTGGATTCTTGGGTTGTTTAACCCTTGTGTGAAACTAGCCACTCCTATCTTTCTCACGCACTTCAACTGTGCCTGCCTATCCTCTAGGCATTCGCCCTCTAATAAAGCATCCCTGAAAGCTGACGCCATCGTGTCTACGCGATGCGCCCAGGATGCTACACTCTCTCGCGGTTCCTGACTGCTTTGGAACATTTGGCAGATATACAGTATAGATCTAACGTGCCCTGCCTACCATAATATTCATTTAGCGCTACTTTAGCGTTCTCCCAGTTAGTAATATCAGCTCTTACCAAGAGCTTCTCTCGGGCCTTGCCTGTAATTTTTGTCAATATATATTTAAAGAAAAGTGCCTGATCATTCTCCCTGATCATGCGTACAGCCGCATCTACGTTGGCAAGAAACTCTCGTAGTCTGTCTGGCTGACTACCGTCAAATTCTCGACCAATCAGTCTGTGTCCCTCTACTACAGTTACATACGGTCCTTCTAAGCTACGTGCATCATCATCATCATCAGCCTCTACTATCTGAAATTCTGGCCTTCCTGCATTTAAATCTACATCCTCCTCCTGACTTGCCATACTGAATTAAAGTGGACTCACCCTACGATGTCTTCTGTACTGCTGGGCTTGTTGGCTGCGATCCGTGTAGGCTGCTTAATAGGCTGCTGGGCTTGTTGGCTGCGATCCGTGTAGGCTGCTTAATAGGCTGCTGGGCTTGTTGGCTGCGATCCGTGTAGGCTGCTTAATAGGCTGCTGGGCTTGTTGGCTGCGATCCGTGTAGGCTGCTTAATAGGCTGCTGGGCTTGTTGGCTGCGATCCGTGTAGGCTGCTTAATAGGCTGCTGGCTCCCTGCAGCTGGGCTGGATTGTGGCTCCTACGATGCGCGGTTCGATCTTCTGCGATGCGCGGTTTTCGAACAATCTTCTTCGGTGCGCGGTTCAATCTTCTGCGCTGCGCGGTTTTCGGACAATCTTCTTCGGTGCGCGGTTCAATCTTCTGCGATGCGCGGTTTTCGGACAATCTTCTTCTCGAAGTGCGCGAACATCGGACTGATATGGTTCTACTGTTCGTCGGAGTTCGAACTAAGGGCACCCCACATACCTGACACCAAAACGTAAGTCTGTCGTGACTCACCTTGTCCCGAGATGTTCTGGACGATTTGTTCTCCCGAGCGGCTTGGAGAATCTGTGGGTTGGGTGCCCTGAACCATTAAATGAAGTACTGAGTCCCATTTAATATGATATATATATTTGAATTCAACTCTGACTTCCCAACTACCGTACATATTTACAATGTCTATTTACGGCATACTTCAGTGATGTGCCTGCTCCTGAAGCTTTTAGAATACTGACTTCCGACCTGGGTAGAGTCTATGTTGAAAACCTTAGAGTTGCCCTCTAGCTTGTCTCTAAGCCTAAGTCCGCATCTCCCACTACTGTCTGAGAGACTAAGTCTTTCCAATATCACTTCTAACGCGGCTATGTCCTACTCCTCTCTCTCATTCTGAATGTAAGCACCTCCAGTCTTATTACCGACGTTCTTGACCTACGTAGAGCGTTCTCCTGTCCAAGACTAAAGATATCCCTTAAGCCTCTGCAGCTTGTATATATATCCTGGTCTGGCCCTTGCTAACTAGTGAGAGGGGGAACTCCCACCCTAGTACTAGTCCACCCCCAACTGGGATCCCTCTCCAGTAGGTGGTGCTATAGTGGTCAATCTCAGAACCACTTATTCTCTGTCTCACTCAGCCTAACTCATATCTCTCACTGAGTGGAATGTTTTGCCATGAAGTGGAGATTTTCCGATGCTCCATCCTTCCATGAGTCATGTATTCTTTCCTTGTCTCTCCCAATGCTAATTATTCTGAATGCTGGATTTGTGCTTGTAGCTAGCCACTGTTCATTTACTCAACCCTTGGTCAGTTTACATAGATAAGATTACAACTCAATAACAAGTTACTCATAAGCCTTCCGTAGCAGGACTTGAAGAACAAGTAATTTCACATATCCAATTCTAAATGTTTCAAATATAAAGTAGCACATTTTACACAATTAATAACCATAATTCTTCTTGTAAGAAAACTCTTTATCCTTTCGTTTATACATTCCTAGTGGTCTCCTGTACTGGGGATCCACTAGTTCAATTCTAACCTCCTTAACTTAATATATGCTATGGGACTTAATATATCTTGGTTCGATTCCCGGCATCGGTGCCATCACGACAGAGCCGCTACAATCTAGGCTATAAATCATTCTACTCGCGCTAAGTGAAATGGTAGTTTAGGGGAAGGCCTAAAATTTAATTCTCAAATAGTTATATTATTAGTGGTCCTATCGATACATACCACACAACGAATGTTATATAGAATTAGATTTCCGATCATTTATGTCATACATTGTTATGGTACCGGCTTTGATAACACAGATATTCATGAATCTGTATTTTTTTGCCAAGTCCATATCAACGCCGAGCCACGAGAAAACTGGTTAACAGAATCGAATGAAAGTCGGTATATAGAGTCGGGGAATAAGAAACTATGGTGTAAGTTATAAACAATTTTATTCACCCTGGATGAAATTGTAGTTTAGGAGGGGAAGGCACCTAACATTTAATTTTTAAATACCAATGTCTTGGACCTATCGAAAGTACTACATAACAAAAGTTACAGAGAATACAATTTCCGACCATTTATATTTTATTCAGTTTTACCGTACCGACTATGATAAGAATGGTATTTCAGAGTTAGAAGAAAACTAAATGTGAAGGCCTACAATATTGAAAGCGCATAACATTGATCAACAATAACAATGTTCTTTGTCTCTTATGCTGCCGCTCAACTCGGATATATGGAATTACTGGTGCGTACCGAGTATAACAGCCTGACTGAATATTGGCGGAAAATAGCTGGGGAGTTAGAAAACTTTCTTCTTTAGCATGGCATTCCTCTGCTTCATACATTTTCTGATACTGCCGGTACGTAACAGACTGGTTCATCATAGTATTCCAGCTATTCGATCCCTACTCTGACGTGCTGTATTGAATGAGCATTGTGCACGTGGTAGTATGACCTGGTCTAGAATGACAATTTAGGCCTATTCCAAATTATAGCACCACAATTGACTAAATAACTAAAATTCAATCCTGGAAAGAGCCATTTCTTAAAAAAAAGCTTCTTCCACTTAACTTTTATTAAATTCTACATTCATTTTATTCCAAATTAGCAGTGAAGACGGGGTTTTTCCTCTGGCTTGGAGGAAAAATTTGCCTCCAAGTCAGATAGATTTTTCCGCCGCCAGTGTAGTGAACTGAGATTTTCCGACTCATTGGGTAATCCTAGAAAACACATTAGTAACAGGGCATAGTTTTTGCGCTGGGAGTCTCCACTATTCGACACCCCCCGCCGGCCGAACTAAGACGAAGTGTGTTCACACGGATCACGGCTGTCTGCGGCTTGGTCATTCCAGCTCTGGAACATTGGACTGTTAGATCGGCAGCGTAGTACTGTTCGTTAAAAGTGAGAAAATGTGTGGTTTTTCATTTGATCGAATATGTCGTATGAAAGCATTGATTTTAAACGCGCCATTCCTACTGACGTCATTGTAATGACCTATGTTCATTTAATTTGGGAAAGCTACTAAGACAGTCTCTCTGAGTATTGAAAAGGTAGATGAAGAGTATCTGCCATTATAATGAAAACTCCCCAACCTGTTTGTGACTGATGTAGGCAAGGGGGCCTACGATTACAAAGAAAATTCCCTAACTCAATCTTCATATGAGGAAAGATGGCACCGATCTCGATAGCTGCAGTCGCTTACGTGCGGCCAGTATCCAGTAATCGGGAGATAGTGGGTTCGAGCCCCACTGTCGGCAGCCCTGAAGATGGTTTTCCGTGGTTTCCCATTTTCACACCAGGCAAATGCTGGGGCCGTTCCTTCATTAAGGCCACGGCCGCTTCCTTCCACTTCCTAGGACTTTCCTATCCCATTGTCGCCATAAGACATATCTGTGTCGCTGCGACGTACAGAAAATAGAAAAGAAAAGAAGGAAAGACGTTTGGTGATTTCCCCGTCGCGTTTCTAGGGTAACGTTAAGTGTTATGCAATTTAATGCAATCTTTCTCACAACGTGTACACTACCTGACACCTAGAATTCTGTACACAATTTAGAATTCCGTAGCGAAGCACGGGTACATCAGCTAGTCCACAATAAGAGATCGATATCCTTAAACGCCAAAATTAGACATTACTGCACTGTTATTCGACCAGAGGCTCTGTATGCGGCAGAGGCTCTTACATTGAACAAGAAAGGTCTAATGGATAAAGTAGAGGCTAAAGAAGGAAGATTTTGGGAAAAATCCTGGATCCCATCAAAGAAAACAGCGAGTACAAAAGACGTCACAACCGCGAATTATACAAGCACGTGGAGAAGATAAGTGACACGATTCGAAAAAGGATTGCCTTTTATAGTCACGTGACAGGAATGAGCCCAGGCAGGACATAACGTACTTTCAAGATAGGAAAACCAAAGGGGCAAGGTTCGCAGAAGTTGAGAAAGATCTACGAGAAATGGAAATTTCTCCTAAAGATATCCGGGAGCGTGTTCCGCTTGAAGAAAAACTACGTACGCAGAAAGGTTTCCAGGAAAAGCCGAAGCTGAAGACAGGGAAGGCGTGGTCGCAAGAGAGAAAAGAACAACACCGTAGACGAATGCAAGAGCATTGGGTGGCAGTTAAAGCTCGGAAAAGGACGAGGTCCCTAGTTGGCCGAAACGAAGAAATAATAATAATAATAATAATAATAATAATAATAATAATAATAATAATAATAATAATAATAATAATAATGATAATAATAATAATAATAGTGGCATGAAGAACTGCATCCAGCTGATCTCTAGAGTGATGACCTGAACATCAACAATCGAAATTCCAGTTCATCGCCCATAGGGGCCTGGTCACATCAATAGGAGGATTGCGCCACATCATCGAACAAGTGTGCTGTTAACCTTCGTGAGGCAAGAGGCACGTGAACCGCGCCACTTTCACTCCGCGTGACGTCACTACAACACTTGTCTGGTCAGGGGTCACAACTCAGCACGCGCTGCAATACGGGAAGGTCAAGGGCTGCAATCGATCTCAGGTTAACAATAATGTAGGAAAAGGAGTTGTTTCTTTCGTCGTCCACTAACCGGTGGCCTAGAGTTCAGTTCTCGGCTCGTGAAGGGTCGACTTGAGCGCATTTAGCCCCATTTTATCTGCGTCCACTCATCAGCGTGCAGGTTCAGAGGGCCCCGGGTTCGATTCCATGCCGGGCCGGAGATGTAAACTGTATATGGTTGGTTCCTACGGCTTGGGGACTGGGTGTTTGTGTTTGACGAAACACATTCTTCCTCATATCCACACAAACACGCGATAGTGAATGCATCCCTCCATATAACATTGGCGTCACGAACAGCAACTAAAATAATTCTAAATTTATCCCTGTTGAATATATCTTTGCCATCAATTTTTAAAAATCGTAGGTCTTTTCGAACCAGTTTCGTCCATTCAGCATTTGTCCCCTTCCCTCTAGAAAGGGTGTTGAAGAGTCTTGAGGTCAGTCTCTTGCTGTCCATTCTCTTTCTCATGGCTCATGTTATGTTCTCTAAATGTTGTTATGTCGGATTCTGTATTCACGTCCCTCGTTAATAGGGCCATGATTTTTCTCAGGTTGTTTCGTTCTTTCAGTTCCAGCTATTATTACATACGTATTAAAACATTTCAACATGTTGTATGGTGTGTCTATGCGTCACCTCCTGGTGGTAGAACTGGCAACATAGGGTTGGTCACGTGGTGTAGAAGCTAAGCTGCCATGCGGATCACGTGGCACCTAGCGGCAAGCTTGTCACCGTTTCGACATCTCTGGGCTGGGGGACACGAAGAACCCCACGCTGTAGAAAATTTCGTAAACATCTCGGGAACTGGCGACAATGATAGTTGTACATCGGTGGCGTGCCAGATGCGACCGTGCCGCATGCGACCGGCGTTGACAAACAAATTGTCATTTGATAAGTTGTGTCATCACCCAAGATAAGGTAAGCTAAACGAAGTGCAATGCCATTTCAATAAGTCCTATAAGCAGCTTCTGCCCCTACTTTACGTAACACTTCTGGGGGAAACTCGTTTTACAACACGAAACATGGTGATGCGTTTACATCTTTTCCCACCGGGCGAGTTGGCCATGCGGTTAGAGGCGCGCGGTCCTGAGCTTGCATTCGGGAGGTAGTGGGTTCGAATCCCACTGTCGGCAGCCCTCAATATGGTTTGCTGTGGTTTCCCATTTTCACAGCAGGTAATTGCTGGGGCTGTACTTTAATTAAGACCAGGGCCGTTTCCTTCCCATTCCTAGCCCTTTCCTATCCCATCGTTGTCTTAAGACCTATCTGTGTCGGTGCGACGTAATGCCAGTAGCAAACAAAAAAAAAAAAAAAAAAAAAAAAACTATTTCTCTGAAATTATTTACGACTTAGGCCTACTTACCTATCGTGTCCTATTAGTACCAGGAGTGTCCGAGGACGTGTTCGGCTTGCCTGGTGCAGGTCTTTCTACCTGACTCCCGTGGGCGGCCTGCGCGTCTGGATGTGGGGATTATGATAATGAAGTAGGGAGAGATGAAACCCGGTTTCTGCACGTAGGCTACTCCTCTCAAATAAAACCAAGGGGTCTGCTCAATGCTTTACGTATCCATCCGACGGCCGAATCACCATCAACACCATCGTATCCCCTCACTCCATTTGAACACTGCGAAAAGGTTTGGATTTGAATCCCGGCTTTTGGCATGCAGTCTAGTGATTAGAAACTGTCTACCACCAACTTTCCTACCCTGCCGGCCAACATTCTGATGGTGAATGTTTTTTCATCCAGGCTAAATGGCTCAGACGGTTGAGATGCTGGTCTTCCGACTCCATCTTGGCAGGTTCGATCCTGGCTCAGTCCGGTGGTATTTGAACGTGCGCAAATACGTCAGCTTTGTGTCGCTGGATTTACTGGCACGTAAAATAAGTCCTGCGGGACTAAATTCCGGCAACTCGGCGTCTCCATAAACCATAAAAGTAGTTACTGGGACGTAAAACCAGCAACATTATTATATTTTTCTTTCGACCATGGCACTCGAACCTGCTGACCGCGGTGTCAGACCTTTATTTTAGAAAAGACCAAGTTAGCTACTTATAAGCGGTTACGTGCCAGATGCGACCGTGCCGGATGCGACCCGGCCATTATCGTGCCAATAGCGACCGAGCGGAAAAGCACCGTGCCGCATGCGACCCATCAATCACTTACAATTGATCTGCATTAAAGGCTGTCACCAAGTGGCAGATTGCTTATAAGTAGCTAACTTGGTCTTTTCTAAAATAAAGGTCTGACACCGTTGTTAGCAGGTTCGAGTGCCGTTGGTCGAAGGAAAAATGTAATAATGTTGCTGGCTTTACGTCCCAGTAACTACTTTTATGGTTTAAGGAGAAGCCGAGGTACCGAAATTTAGTCCCGCAGGGACTATTTTACGTGCCAGTAAATCCACCGACACAAAGCTGACGTATTTGAGCACGTTCAAATACCACCGGACTGAGCCAGGATCGAACCTGCCAAGTTGGAGTCGGAAGACCAGCATCTCAACCGTCTGAGCCACTTAGCCTGGATGAAAAAAAATTCACCATCAGAATGTTGGCCGGCAGGGTAGGAAAGTTGGTGGTAGACAGTTTCTAATCACTAGATTGCATGCCAAAAGCCGGGATTCAAATCCAAACCTTTTCGCAGTGTTCAAATGGAGTGAGGGGATATGATGCTGTTAATGGTGATTCGGCCGTGGGATGGCGACGTAAAGCATTGAGCAGACCCCTTGGTATTATTCGAGAGGAGTAGGCTACGTGCCGAAACCGGGTTTCATCTCTCCCTACTTCATTATCATAATCCCACACCCAGACGCGCAGGTCGCCCAAGGGTTTTTGGTAGAAAGACCTGCATCAGGCAAGGAATGGGAATGGGAAGGAAGCGGCCTTGGTCATAATTAAAGTACTGCCCCAGCATTTGCCTGGTGTGAAAATGGGAAACCACGGAAAACCATCTTCAGGGCTGCCGACAGTGGGATTCAAACCCACTGTCTCCCGGATGCAAGCTCAGGGCCGCGCGCCTCTAACCGCATGGCCAACTCGCCCGGTGGGAAAAGACGTAAACGCATCACAATATTTCGTGTTATAAAACGAGTTTCCCCCAGAAGTGTTACGTAAAGTAGGGATAGTAGCTGCTTATAGGACTTATTGAAATGGCATTGCACTTCGTTTAGCTTACCTTATCTTGGGCGATGACACAAATTATCAAATGACAATTTGTTTGTCAACGCCGGTCGCATCCGGCACGGTTACAGATTATGCGGCCGCTAGTGGCACGGGTCGCATGCGGCACGGTCGCATCTGGCACGCCACCCTTATAAGCAATCTGCCACTTGGTGACAGCCCTTAATGCAGATCAATTGTAAGTGATTGATGGGTCGCATGCGACACGATGCTTATCCACTCGGTCGCTATTGGCACGATAATGGCCTGGTCGCGTCTGCCACGTACCCTGTACATCAATCGAAGATTCTTCTAATTCACAAATTATTGAAGAATTCCCTTTGTAAGCCATAAGTGGTGAGTTAATTAATTTCCTCATTCTCTTCCGCGTGACAATGTACTCAACTCATGGAATCTGCAAACTATCGAAATGTATTCGGTATTTATTAGATAATCTTGGAACATGTTGGCTTCTGTTGATTTGTTGTTATAAGCTGAATATTTTCAGAAGAAGAGAACATGAGTGTAACGAAACCGTGAACCTGTTACAACTAAAACACCGACTGAAGCTTCATGCAGCCTGGTTCGAATGCACGTGTTCATTGCTGTACACTTGGATCGACTCCAGACAAGGCCCATACTGCTCCACACACTGAATCACTCGACACATGCCATTCGACGAGACAACAACACAACTCAACTACTCCTTGTTCGCGGCGAGCCTGCTTGTATATACCTGGTGATCTAGTATCTTCGATGTGCGGCAAGACTAGGAACGTTCTAGTTTCGCCTTCCAGAAAATTCACGGAGACACCGTGCCGTGACCTACCTGTCCTGTGAGACGTTCTAGTTGGTCGGTCACCAGGCCGTTGGAGTAGGCGTATTACCTGTCCTGCCGAGCGGTAAAGTAGGGAGTGCGAACTCTGTCCCGCAACTCCCGAAATAAAAGATGGATTAATTTCACTGTCTTTTATTTCCCAGGACGACTATGTACGCTATTTACAAGTTCATTTACAGATTCTGAATAAGTCGGTCTGACGAGAGCTTGCTTCACGAGCTCTACCCTACGGCTACGCGCTAAGTCCGAATTCTTGCACTGCGGCACTTATGTATAACTTCACTGACGCGACTGACTGCTCAAAAGAGCCTAAGAGTACGAATTACTGGTCGAGAGAGACCCCCGCGCCATCTTGGCTTAGGGTTATATCTGCTCTCCTAGAAGCAAAGGTCGGTCCCTTCCCACTACCTTAGGGGTTGGGTCCATGGGCGTTACCTAGCTGCTCGCCTTGTAATTACTCATTCTGAACTCATTGTCTCAGTAGGTGCTGCCCTCTGGGCACTACTGTCTATATCCTACTCTTGCACTCTTGTTTCCTTGTCTCTGCTATAGTACAACTGTACTGGCTTTGTGCTCTTTGTCGGCGAGCCACCGGCTCCTATACCAACTATTAGACTCTGTTAATACATAAACAAGCAAACATCAGCTGTTATAAACATTTTTTCATCGGCGCATTCCGCAAGCTCTCTGCCTTGACTAATGCTCTCTACTACTAGTAACTTCACTGAAAAGCTTCTTCATCCTTCTAATGATTACATCTTAATATAATTACGTTACAAATGTTCTGACTCTACAAGGTGACCCGTATTACTGGTTATTACTCTGACACTGATTTATTTCCCTTGATATCTAAGATTGAATCTCGGCTGCGAATCCCGGCTGCCGTTCATCTGACAGTCCACCGATTCGAGCCCTTGGGAGGTGGGTACACGACAACCGACTAAAAGTACAACAGAAGTATAAACCGTTACATACCCTCAGGCCCGCCGGGAGGTCCCCAGTCTAACTCACTCATCTCCTCCAAGAAACATCAGAGGTCCAGCAATCGTGTGAGCACGTAACAAAGCTATAGAAAATCGTCGAAACTGAGTATACAGAACCATGACTGACAAGTAACTCTGGTTCTGTAGCCTCGAATGGTACACCACTGAAACTGAGTGGCTTTGCATTCTACACTGCGAGCAGAGAGCAAGAAGTACCAAACACAACAAGAGCCAGCGTGCGAAATTAGAGAGAAATGGTGTGAGAGAGGGGGTACTAGTGTTTATTTCAGGCAGTGTCTGACGGGGGAGGGGGTATATAATTCCCCTGTAAGTAAATTACCCCCTCCCCCAGAAAATGTTAATTTTAATTTTTTTGTTTGAATTCTGTTGTTATTACAAGAATGATAAACATTATAAAGTTATCGGCTGAGAAGTTTATGAGAGACTATACCTTTCTAAACAAGGTAAAAATAAGGGTATATTCTGCCCGAAGGCAGGCCCGAACCTCCGCAGAGGTGTGCCTGAGGTGGAGTTTACGTGCGGTAGGGTGGCCAGTTCCTTTCCGCTCCTTCATTCCCTTACTTCCCACCAACAGCGCGTTGCAACCCATCCAAATCCTGGCCACGCCCAATGTCGCTTAACTTCGGAGATCTCACGGGATCCGTTGTTTCAACACGGCTACGGCCGTTGGCTCTAAACAAGGAGGCGCAATTTATTGTTTTATTAGTGGAACCTTCCTCTACTAGGGCTATGTGCTGACTGAACAAGTTTGTCAGTTTTTACACTCCTAAGTGAATATTGTCCGATTCGCTACCTATCGGAAAAACACCTTCTCCCAGAAATACAGGAGTGGTGTAAGCTCGAGCTAGAAGACAAGGGAGGAGATTCCATGGCTACGTTTCTTTTGTTGTTCAAGGTCTGGCTGTCATACTATTATATCTATTGCACCCATAAGCGAATTTACCTAATTAATTTACAAATTAAAAGTTTAATATTTCGCATATGGGATACTACAGTTGGCTGTGAACTAGCAGTCACAAAGGAACTTTCTGGCGCCAGTGTGACGGCAAGTAGAATCCTCGAAATTCTTCTTAGAGCACGACCAACTTGTAAACCGCCCTGAGTACTCCTTCCAATAAATTTTATGATACCGCCTAGGAGTGGCGACTTTCTGTTGGTTCTCACGAGAAAATCACGCGTTGAGGCCTGACCTACTTAGCTAGGACAAAGGGGACAACGACAATACCCGCCAACTCTGGGGAGGAAATGGAAGCATCCACGCTACGAAGAGCGCGAAAATCTCAGCCAATCACAAAATTCTAAATTTGAATGAACTGTCATAGCGGGAATCTACAGTCAGTATTTCGCTATCTGAAGCCCGGTGTGGTGGTGAAAAACAGTGTCCTGATTTCTTTATAATATTTGGAAATTTATCAGTGCGAATCTGTGGTTAATAAGTGCCTAATTAATAGAATTTAACTCCACACGGAGGGGTAGTAGTCTCCAGAAGCATGAACTGTCATGGCGGGATGGAGCCATTCACCGGAAGAAAATAACACCAGTGACGCGCGCCGTCGTGTGGATTATCCTGTGATCATTTCCCACGGCGCAATATTACATGTAAGTCAGACAAAAATTAGGAAGTTTTGCACATAAATTTTGAAGACTTTAACCTACGGATGTACGATAAAGCGCTCCCGAGGGCCAGATCATTACGCCACATCCCTTCCATAGAACTATTTTCAAGGTGGGGGGAGAACTCTTTACAAAACCCAGCGACCAGGGGGTTGAATTCTCAGTGTGATTCTTCAGAATCCTCAGTGTGTTTCTTCAGTCTCCTCAGTGATTCTTGAGTATTCTCAGTGAAACTTCAGTTTGACAGTGTGAATCAGAGCGACAATGTGACAGAGTGTGACAGCTAATTGAGTTAGTCAGCTTTACTTTTGGCTGGTAGGAAAGCGAGTAGAGACACTTGTAGGCATTTTGAGAAAGCCTTGTATTATTTTACTTGGGAGAGTAACATTTCAGAAATGAACACTTTAATGAACTTTTACTATTTATGCAGGCAAGAGCTACACTTTCAACACTTGGCTTAAATGAACTCACATTACGAGTCGAGAGGAACAAGTCCATGTTTTCAGCATAATTACATGAAACCTCTCTAACCCACGGGTAGTTTCACATGTGTTATCAGCATAAACCTCTCCACAACATTTGAAACTTTATTTTAGCTTGCTTTTACCATTTAATAAACTGTTTGGCAAGCGAGATGTTTACGGGGAGAGACTAGTAAAGGCAGACAGGGAGGAGAATGACTTTTCTTTAATGAAGGCCGCAGTGGTAGACCTTGAGGAAACAGTTATGTCCCGTTGGGGTTAATGTTCGGTAAGCTCTAGGTAAACAAAAGCTGAGAGACCAGAGTGCAGACCAACAGGTGATTTTCAGGTAGATAGCGGAGACGACCGGCCAACTTCACGACAGGAGTCTGCAGTGGTATCGTCTAACCTTCACTGGAGTGCGAGAAATGCGAGTGTTTTATGCTAATGTAAGCGTGTGTTACGGCATGACAAAAATGTGTCAAATTTGCGTGTGAAAATTTGGAATACCACAGCAGCATCAAGATGGTATTCTAATTCACCATGACCGAGTCCGGAGGGTGAGCCAGCATGCCTCCATCACCAGGTATGAGCATCAATAAATAATGTAAATAAGTATGTAGGACCGTGACTAATCGATGATCAAATGTAGCTTAGAGTATTAGGTAGGATTGTAAATAATTCACAGTTTAATAATAATAATAATAATAATAATAATAATAATAATAATAATAATAATAATAATAATGTCGCACTTTTTAGCTAGAGTTATTTGTGCATTTCGTTTAGGTAGATGTTGTTTGCGTGTTGTCATGGATTATTTCTGTAGTATGTCACTTTGACAGTTTAGGAAGCTATGATATTTGATCTATTGAGTGTAACGCCGATTTATTTTATTATTATTTTCATCATGTTATTAGATCGTTGGAGTTTTGATCTTGTAGACGCCGCCTCGTTGTTTTTAAGGTTTAATTTTGCTTTTATGCGCATTCAGTTTGTTTATGTTGGGGAATCATCCTTCAGATGACCGTTTCCGGTAGTACTTATCCAGTGTATTTTTGCGACGATTTTTGGTAGACGCGAGTATTTATTTCTGTGTAGTTGCGGTTACACATCTTTCAACATCTGTGTTTTGAGAGGCAATCTCGTCTTTTTTTATATAGAAACAGTGAGTGCCAGGAAGCCATTGATGAGTCAGCTCTGATATTTTGTGATATGTGAAGCAGAGAATGATTGAGAGATCGAGCTAGATGAATAATATCCCTGATGATCTACGTTGATAATGGAAATGTGAGATTTGGACCATGTCATGAACTGTCGTAAGAAATCGTAATATGCACGACAGATATTTCGCCCGCCGGATACGAGCGAGGCCGTATTGTGAGAATAATGAATAATGATGACGTCGAGAATTAATGAGTAAATAGAATTGTGAAACGAATAATTTAACCAAGAGTGTTAAATGTGTTACGACAGGGGTTATGATTGTAGGCAGAAGCCTGTATTTGTTTAAATAATTCCAGGGAAAGTAGATGCTCGGCAAATATGCTAGCCATTGTACAATGTGAGCAGAGCGACGAGTCAATGTGTTTTTCGATAGTCATGTAAAGTCATGGATGACATGAATAACAGTAATTATTGTCCATAAAGGTTAAATAGTATCATGTGCAGACAGTTATCGTCTGAGGTTAGAGATTGCCGTCAAATTCACAATATTTTAGTTTTGCTACTCGCAGCGGGACACATTTTTCTGGAGACTCTGATTTTATTTTGCGCATTCCATGCTTATTAATTTCCAGTAGGCCGCGATGGTGGGATCTAGTTTTGCTTATTTGTTTTTCTTTCTGAGTGTACTTTATTACCGTTTGTTGTAGGACGTGAGCGTATGTGAATTATTTATATTTGGTCTGATGTAAATAGATAGGTGTAGATAGGCTAGTTTTGTTTTCTGTATTTTCTTTGTCGGAGCAGTGTTTCTCCGTTAACTGATTTAATGATGTAAATAAGATTTCAGATGTTAGGTTAATGGATCATCGATTAAGTCACAGTCGAAACCATAGTAGTGGTATGCTCATACCAGGCATTTAGTAATTACCAAACCTTTTAAAATCCACTACATTTTATTTAGAAAATGAAGCGATCTTTAATAAACCAATTGTATAAAAACTGCCGCAATGAATGAGGTAAACAAGATGGCATCTGCCTCCATCTAGTGGTGGTACCACAAATAATGAGTTGATAATGAAATGCAGTTAGCGGCAAATTCCATAGAAATTTTAATGTACAAGGATCGCTGTCATTTGAAATGTTAACGTGAGGCACTTGGCCTAATCTTTTGGATTATTTTTAAGAAGTCCAGTCTATCACAGACATGCAAGTGAAGTTTTAAAATTAGATGAGTGGTTGTAACACTCAGATTTATGTTTCAATAATTTATTTTGTTTAATCATGAGGTGTTTGAATAAGACAGTGGTTATGTGGTAAATGAAGGGTGATGTTCATGGCTGTTTTCTTCGATTATTCCTTATGTGATACACTTGGTTAGTGCAGTCCATGATTATTTTAAAGTTGGGTGTTTCCCCAAATGAGCCACATGTGTTAATATTTGATAACTCCTCTGAGACAGTGGATTTGATGACGTAACTAATTACTTTATTATGATTCAACTATTTTAATTTATTTTGAGAGATATTTTTCTACATAATATAATTCTGTATTTCAAGAAGGTGGTCTTTCTGACCAGAGTTTTAGATTGATTCACGTTATCAACTTGAAGACAGTGTCAACATAGTCTGGAATAATTTAATTAATGTGATTGACCTTCAGTCAGTTTATTAGGCGGATAATATTGTTATTGTAAGGCAGATCCTCAATCTTTAATTTTTCTTAATCTCATTTATTTCACTTTGTTTACATTTTTCACCAGTTCAGTTTACATTCATTTTTTTTTTTTTTTTTTTTTGCATTTTGCATTTTATTTAATAAATCAGTCTTTTATTTAAATTTTAATTCAGTCTTTGGGTACCGTCATTTATAGTTAGTTTACCCCATCTTTTCATTCCCTCACTCCTTGACCGACGGGTGGCCTCTCTCCGGGGATAGCGGACGGTCACGACTGAGGAAGAAGAGTCTACATGCAGCGGTGAGTATCATTTACATGTCATTTATTACAGGAGCAGCCGGCGCACAGAAGAAGGAAGAGTTCACCGCAGTTGTTGCCTTGAAAAGGGCACACTATATTATGTGTATTATTGCTGACGTTTTTATGAAAATATCATCATCATCATCATCATCATCATCTGTTTACCCTCCAGGTTCGGTTTTTCCCTCGGACTCAGCGAGGGATCCCACCTCTACCGCCTCAAGGGCAGTGTCCTGGAGCTTCAGACTCTTGGTCGGGGGATACAACTGGGGAGAATGACCAGTACCTCGCCCAGTTGGCCTCACCTACTATGCTGAACAGGGGCCTTGTGGAGGGATGGGAAGATTGGAAGGGATAGACAAGGAAGAGGGAAGGAAGCGGCCGTGGCCTTAAGTTAGGTACCATCCCGGCATTCGCCTGGAGGAGAGGTGGGAAACCACGGAAAACCACTTCGAGGATGGCTGAGGTTGGAATCGAACCCACCTCTACTCAGTTGACCTCCCGAGGCTGAGTGGACCCCGTTCCAGCCCTCGTACCACTTTTCAAATTTTCGTGGCAGAGCCGGGAATCGAACCCGGACCTCCGGGGGTGGCAGCTAATCACGCTAACCACTACACCACAGAGGCGAAGTTATGAAAATATGCATAGTAAAAATAATTGATTTCAGAAATGTATGTGTTCTACATTTTCCTCATTATTTTATAATGAAAAAGTCCCCCTCTGGCAATTTTAGTGGGGGGAACCTTTTTAGATAAAATCGTCGGTGGGGAGAACCCTCCCTTCCCCCCGAAATTTCGCACCCACCAAGAAACAATGTACTAGGGCGTGTTATCAGTGACCCGCGAGCGAAGTCACTGAACTCGCTGTTAGCTTCGCTCTGGCTGACGGATAGCATGGATAGTACACGGACATTCTGTGTAGCTATATTTTAACAATGATGAAGTCCCATGAAAAATGGATTTGCTATTTTTGTGTTAATTCAATCCAAACCGAATGACAGACCGTCAAAACTTTCAAAAGTTATGTACATATTCTCCATGTCGTGTATAGGCCCAGTATCAACTTTCTCAAAAACGTAACAGAAAGCGAATATACGAACGGACACCATGTAAGTTTATTCAGCTTGTTGTTTTTAGGGTCATCAGTCCCATTGGTTTTATGCAGCTCTTCATGTCATCCTATACGTAACTACTATAATCCCTAGAGTTATTACCCCCTACACGTCCTTAAAATAACAAGTGAACAAGTTCTATGTATCTATCTCTTCTTCTGATCAAATATCGTCCTCATCTCACCAGTTCGATTCAATCACTCTTCATTCGTGATTCACCATCAGCGTTCTTCTGAAACTCGGGACCGTCTGAACCGAAGACTATTCAGCCAAGGAGCACGGTCTGTAATGTGTGTGAATTTGTTCAGAATGAAGAAATAAAATATCAGCTATAACGTTTCAAGCCCTACTTTATTTTGACAATGCGCGGTTCATACAAGTTACCGCGATACACCTCCGTTCGAAATTTATGAGCATTTGTTTACAACATGCATTTGCAATTCGCATGCTTTTCGAGGTAAAACATAAAGGTTACAAATAAAACAGTCTTTAATTTATTTCAGAATGACACACACATGTATGAGCACACTCACTAATTGCTGGCTGTTTTCAAGTCTGTGTCCTCTTGACACACCACGTAGTGCTCGTTGCTATTACGTGAGAGACGATGATCCTGATTGACAAGCTCGCCTTAACTTTCACTTCACCTCCAAGCGCAGTCATCCCGTATAGTACCTGCTGGCCAAACAACACACGATGACTGTTCCTTGGTTCGACTCCGGAGACAGTCCAGTAATTCACACAATCAAACACGGTAAGTAATTAAACAGCAACAGCTCAACAGTACTCCTGACAACAAGAACCATTAACACAGCTGCCTCCATCGCTCACCCCACGTCACCAAACGTACAGTACTCCAAGGCAGTACACACAATGTTCTCCGTTCAGATACTCTGATGCCGGTGTCGCCCCAGTCCGACTACAGAACTCCTCGTTGGCTGCGGTCTTGTATTTATATCTTGATGAAGGATTACTAGAATGTTCAGGGCTCGGATGAAGATTGAACTTTCTCGTTGCACCTTCCAGAAAACCCGCCCGGAAATCAACGAAGAGAACAATACCTACACAGAAAGACCGGCCATGCCATCAGGTTCGGAGGTCCCACTTGATTCACTAGTCCCTTTCAGGAAGTACCGAAGGAGACTATGCCAGGCCTATATTTGTGTGTATCTGTATTTACTAAGTAGTAAAGATTCAATTACATGAGTTACTATTTTTTTTTTGCTAGTTGTTTTACGTCGCACCGACACAGATAGGTCTTATGGCGATGATGGGACAGGGGGGGGGACTAGGAGTGGGAAGGAAGCGTCCGTGGACTTAATTAAGGTACAGCCCCAGCATTTGCCTGGTGTGAAAATGGGAAACCACGGAAAACCATTTTCAGGGCTGCTGACAGTGGGATTCGAACCTACTATGTCCCGAATACTGGCCGCACTTAAGCGACTGCAGCTATCGAGCTCGGTTTACTTTCTTTTTTTTTTTTTTTTTTTTTTTTTTTTTTTTTTTGTAGAATGCTTACTACTTCGCGATTATCATCAATCGCATCATCGCTGTCCATCTCTTTATTATTAATTCCATTAAGTTAATAGTTATCCCGCCTCTGTGGTGTAGTGGTTAGCTTGATTAGCTGCCACCCTGGTTCGATTCCCAGCTCTACCACGACATTTGAAAAATGCTACGAGGGAGGCCAGCTGGGCGAGATGCTGGTACTCCTTCCCAGTTGTGTCCCCCTAAGTCTCACGCTCCAGGACACTGGCGTTGAGGAGGTAGAGGTGGGCTCTCTCGCTGAGTCCGAGAGTAAAACCAACCTTGGAGAGTAAACGGATTAAGAAAGTAAGTTGTAAGTAATTTGTTATTGTCTATTCATTGCATGATTCTAAATCTACAAGCGAATATGTGGTATATTACATTCATGAGCTGTTGTCATGGCAACATTCAGGTCGTGCAGCATACTTCAGTCGTGCGAGAGACAGACACAGGACACCATTAACGCTTACACCAAGTTTCTGTACTTGAAATCCGACGACGCTTTGGATCGAGCAGAATGACGTTGCAATATGCATAAAGCGAACCCTGCACCAGCGGGACTAACGCTCAGCAGAACACGTGCTAAAGGAGAGACGGATTAGAAATATATTAATCCAGGCTCGAAGCGACAATTAGAGTGCCAGATGCTTTGGAAAGTAACGCCCCAGGTAAACAGCCGAGGCCGGAGTCACGTTGTGTAGGCGATGTCGTGAACCGTCTTACGGGCTTTAGAGCCGCTTGGCTATGATTCTTGTGAAGCTAAAACTAATCAATGATCACGTACAAAACTAGTTATTAAGGAAACATTCTTCATAAATTATACATTATTGATATATATTCTACTAACTGGAAGCAGTGACCAATAAAGATAGAAATAAATGAAAGTAGACACGAATTAATATGGCAGTCAACGTTTGGTACCAGGGAACCTTCAAGATACCTAGAAAAATTGAAAAATCTCAACCCCACCCCTTTAGGGACGGAGCTAGGAGGAGAGGGTTTTAACGTTGGGACTCAGAATCAAAATGGTATATTACACACAATGATAATCGTTTTTTCCACCCAGTAGGGAACGTTCTTTTCCATGTTATTAATTTGTTTTACATCCCACCGACGCAGATAGGTCTTATTGCGACGATAAGAGTGGAAAGGAGGGTGATTGGCCTTAATTAAGGTCAGATGTCGACGCCACGTGGTTTTTCAGGCGTGTCTAAGTTCCAGAGATGTTGGGAACAGCACAAACACAAGAGGCCTCGTGCAGGTCTTTTGAGTTGACTCCTAATAGGTGACCTGCACGTCTGTAATGAATAGTAATACTGAAAACGGCTCCAGCCCCCGAACCATCGGAATTGAAAATCCTCAGCCAGTTTCCAGACATTCGTCCCGGTCAGGAATGGAATGAATGAAGCCCCCATCTAGCGGCGAGTACAGGAATTGCGCCGGCTCCCGAAGCATGTCACACTCCTCTGGGCTAACGATTAATGACTGACAAATGAAATGAAATGATACTGGAGAGTGTTGCTGAAATGAAAGATGACAGGGAAAATCGAACTACCGGAGAAAAACCTGTCCCGCCTCCGCTTTGTCCAGCACAAATCTCACATGGAGTGACCGGGATTTGAACCACGGAACCCAGCCGTGAGAGGCCGGTGCGCTGCCGCCTGAGCCACGCAGACTCGGATTTATATGATTTATAATCTATATATATAAAATAACTTGTCCTGACTGACTGACTGATTCATCATCGCCGAGCCAAAACTACTGGACATAAAGAGATGAAATTTTGGGGATATATTCATATTAAGACGTAGGTGCTCGCTAAGAGAGGATTGTTGGATATTCCTTCGCTAAGGGGGTGAAAACGGGGGTGAAATTTTAAAATGAGTTGCTCTATATCTCAAAACTTTAAAAGTTTACAGATGTAAAAGTTGGTATTTAGAATCTTCTTTAAAAATAAGGAAACACGTATTTTTTTGTTTTCAGAAAATCCCAATAGGAGGGGTGAAAAAGGGTGAAAATGGGGAAAAATGGGTTGAATGCCTTTAATCAGGATACCGGTACCTATATCTCAGAAACTGAAGATATTACAGACCTGAAAATTGGTACTTTTGATCTCTTTTAAAAATAAAGAAACACGTAATTTTTTGTTTTTGGAAAATCCAATTAATGGGAGGGTGAAAAGGGGGTGAATTTTTAAAATGAAGGAATCTATATCTCCAAACTTTTAAAGTTTGCAGATGTAAAAGTTGGTATTTAGAACCTTCATTAAAAATAAAGGAACACGTATTTTTTTGTTTTCGGAAAATCGCAATAGGAGGAGTGAAAAGGGGCTAAAAAGTGGTTGAATGCCTTTAATGAGGCTACTTATATATCAGAAACTGAAGATATTACAGACCTGAAAATTGGGGTTTGGGATCTCCGTTAAAAATAAAGAAACACGTATTTTTTTGTTTCTGGAAAATCCAATTTAGGGGGTGTGTGAAAAGGGAGTAATATTTTAAAATGAGTGTATCTATCTCAAAATTTTTAAAGGTTATATATGTGAAAATTGGTATATAGAATCTCCTTTAAAAATAAATAAACACACGTATTTTTTCGTTTTTGGAAAATCCAAATATTGGGGGGTAAAAAGGGGGGAGGGTAAATTTTTTAAAATGAGTGTGTATACATCTTAAAACTTTAAAATTTACAGATGTAAAAATTGGTAGTTAGAATCTCCTCTAAAAATAAAGGAAAACGTATTTTTTGTTTCCTGTAAATCCCAATAGGAGGGGTGTAAAAGGGTGAAAAATGGGTTCAATGCCTTGAATGAGGATACATATATCTCAGAAACGAAAGATATTACAGAACTGAAAATTTGTATATGGGATCTCCTTTAAAAATAAAGAAACACGTATTTTTTAGTTTTGGAAAATCCAATTAATGGCGGTTAAACAGGAGTGACAAATTGGGTGAATTTTTGAAAGACTATATCTACAGAATATCTTGGAAACGTAAAATGTTACAGACGTAAAAAGTGGGTGTTTGTATCTCCTGTAAATCTAAAGAAACATAGGTGATTTGTGTTTGGAAACTCCACTTAAGGGGAACTCAAAAGGGGTGAAATTTTAAAATGAGAATTTTTACAGTTTATCTCAAAAAACTTAACATGTTACAGAAGTGAAAAATGGTATTTTTTATCTCTATTAAACATAAAGAAAAGTGTATTTTTAGCTTTCGGAAATACCACTTGGGTGGAGGGGGGGGGGGTAAAAGTGACTGAAAATGGTGTTGAATTCTTTTAATTAGGCTACTGATATCTCAAAAATGAAGTTGTTCCAGACGTGAAATTTGATATTTACAATCTGCTTTAAAAATAAAGAAAGACGTATTCTCGGAAAATCCAATAAGGGGGGGTGAAAGAATTGAAAAATTAATTAAATTAATTGAATGAGAATACATACATCTAATAAAAACTAAAGTTGTTACAGACGTGAAAATTCGTATTTGGATCTCCTTTAAAAACAAAGAAAAACGCGTTTTGGGGGGAAACCATCTTGGAGGGCGGGAGTGTAAAGGAGTTGAATTCCTTTCATGAGGACACATAAATCAAAAACTGAAGAAGTTAGAGTCGTGATAATTGGTATTTAGAAGATCCTTTACTATTAAAGAAACAAGTATTTTTTGCGGGAAAATTCACTTAGGGGGAGGGGAGTAGTGTGAAATGAAGTGAAAAAAGTAAATTATTTTTATGGGGATACTTATATCTCAAAACTGAAGGTAATAGACGTGAACATTGGTGTTTGAAATCTTCTTTAAACATAAGAAACAAGCCTTCTTTTAATTTTTTTTTGGGGGGGGGGGTGCCGGTAAATAAACTTAACGGCGGTGGGGTGTAGAAGGAGGTGAGACCAATTGATTTTAGTGTTCTTAATGTACTTATAAGGATCCTCGGCAGCGCGCCGGCCTCTCACAGCTGGGTTCCGTGGTTCAAATCCCATTCACTCCATGTGACATTCGTGCTGGACAAAACGGAGGCGGGACAGGTTTTTCTCCGGATACTCCGGTTTTCCTGTCATCATCCATTCCAGCAACACATAATAATAATAATAATAATAATAATAATAATAATAATAATAATAATAATAATGATGATGATGTTCCGGACCGTCGTCAAATGTGCGGCCCGCGCTGGAAACGGCTCCTGGACGGGTAATGACTAAGAATGCAGTCCGGCCGCGGGTTCAGTGCCTTCTAGGCACCCAATATGACACCACGCCGGATCTCCTGAAGGATTTTATCCATATTAAAAATGATTATAGGAAAAGATGGCACAGATTTACGGACCCAACTGACCGGGAGGAATACCTGAGCCTAGCCCGGGAAGAACGAAATCGATTGCTGGAAAAGAAGATTGAAAAATGGGAGGAAACATGCCGTAATCTAATAGAAAACGAGTCAGATCGGGAATTTTGGTGGGTTCTCGCAGAAAACGAGTCAGACCGCGAATTTCGGCGGATTATATATCTAAAACAATAAGCATTCAATTATAAATGTCAGTATAATACCGTAGCGAAGCACGGGTATCTTGCTAGTGAATGTATAAGTGTATTATCTATATATTAAAAGAGTTTACTAAAACAGCCTTGGCAAATCCGCCCGTCCGTTCTACTGGACCGATTGCTTCATTATTGTTTTATTCTCTCCGGAGTTACCTGCTGATGAATCATCAGATATTGATAAGTCTCTAAGTTCTGCTAAATTTGAATAATCATAAAATCACATCGTTAAATGATCATTCCAATAATTGCAGGCGAAGGCTTAGCCTAACCCGCAATACATTCCGCGCTTAGCAGGTTGCTAAGCGACTAACACTTCCATTATTATTCTGATCCTTAGTAATGCCATTACATGCAGCCATGTTTGATTACTACCTGCCAAGCCAGAGAGTATTTACTTCCTCTGATCATGCAAGAATATTATTCTGTGCTGTATACTCTTTGATTCTGTGACCTTCCCCACATTCTAAATATACTCTACACATAGCAGAACTTTCCCAATAACTTACAACCTGCTAATAGAAAACATCGACGTACGCTCAGACGGAAAGATATGAAATCGACTAGCCTTCTCTATGACCATTATGTACCGTTATTACATGTTCATAAAGCTATTGAAAAGGGCAGGCAAAGCAATATGACAGCCATAAGCAGACGAGTTATCTGACCTACGGAGCAGCACGGGTCCACGAATTATTATTATTATTATTATTATTATTATTATTATTATTATTATTATTATTATTATTATTAAATCTGTCTCAAAGTCACCTTTGAGCTGGTGCAACTGTAGGTATTTAAATACGGCCCCAGATTTAAATAATATGTATTTATTAAATTTTTCCTAATTTTTTGCCATTGTTGTTTCTAAGTCTTTTTTTCTATTTTGCATAATTATTTTATATTTTTCTTCCATTCCGCTCATTAATATCTTATTTTAAAATCACTTTTCTTTGTTCTGTGTAATTATACAGCCTACTCATAATGTTGAGTAATCAACATATTGTCTGAACTATACTGGAGCTTTGAATAAACGTGAATAGTTAAACAGCAGAAGTTTGGAGCTTTTTAATGTATTAAAATTGGTTTTGGAGATAATTTACGTTCTTTTTGCATTCAGAACATCACCGATCTTCTTTCGGATGGAGAGGAAGTAATTACGAATTAAGTGGAAAAGTTAGAAAAACTTCTTGAAGGCATTATTACGATAATATATGAATGGGTAATACGTTAGCAATTCCGAGAAATCATCTGTGTGGATTGTGAACTTTTTATTACTGCGATCTGTAGTGACGATTTTATTTTACAAACAAGTAAATTTATTGTTGTAGGGCTCGAAGTTTGATAACCTTTCTCTTGTTCTCCAAGCGTTTCCGTTCTTTGGCCAACAGCTTCAAGCGGCAATAAATGTGCTAACCTTCACTGTTATCTATGATTTATATTGTACTGTAGGTCTTACTTTAGTCACTCTACCTTCCAGTTTCCCTTCAAAAAGTCAGAATGATGAAGAAAGTGGCAAACGAAGGTATTTCTTCTCCTATTTAAGGCTTCAACACAACTTAATACATTCCAAAATAAGGCCTATAACTTGACAAAATTAATAAAAAATGCCTTACCAACTCTAAAAGGTTGAAAAATATGAAGAAAATTCTTTTGATACTCAAAGGAATAAATATGTTCTGTTGCCCACATGTATCTAACTCGTACTAGGGAAAATATTTAAAAATATCGCCAAATAAAATAATAATAATAGTAATAATAATAATAATAATAATAATAATAATAATAATAATAATAATAATAATAATAATAATAATAATAATAATAATAATAATAATAATAATAATGTCCTCTCTGATGTAATGGTTTGTGTGATTAGCTGCCACTCCCTGGAGGTCCGGCTTCGATTCCCGGCCCTGCCACGAAATTTGAAATGTGGTACGACGGCTGGGACGTGGTCTACTCAGTCACGGGAGGTTAACTGAGTAGAGATGGGTTCGATTCCCACTTCAACTCGAAGTGGTTTTCTGTGGTTTCCCACTTTTCTCCAGGCAAATGGCGGGGTGGTGCGTAATTTAAGGCCACTTCCGCTTCCTTCCATCTTTCTTGCCTATCCCTTCCAATCTTCCCATCCCTCACAAGGCTCCTGGTCAGCATAGCAGGTAAGGCCGCCTGGGTGAGGTACTGGTCTTCCTCCGCAGTTGTATCCCCGACCCGAAGTCTCACGCTCCAGGATACTGCCCTTTTAGTGCTAGAGGTGGGATCCCGGGCTGAGTCTGAGGGAAGAACCAACCCTGGAGGGTAAATAAATAAATAAATAAATAAATAAATAAATAAATAAATAAATAAATAAATAAATAAATAAATAAATAAATAAATAAATAATAATGTTTTTCTTCTTTTCCTACCGCTTTTCCCACACCTGTGGAATTTCGGTTGCGAACTGAGTAGCACATGTGAATTTGTCCCTGTTTTACTGCCGGATGCCCTTCCTGACGCCAACACTATATGCAGGGATGTAATCGCCATTGCGTGTTTCGGTGGATTTTGGTAGTGTGCTATTGAACCCATAATTCTACGATGAAAAATATTTCCAGATATTTATTTCAGCTACAAATAACTTTTTTGAGAGTAGCCATGTTTTATTTCAAGAGTCTCGCGCTCTCGTGGGAACGCGCTCACTGTGACAAGCGAGCCACCATCTCGTGAAATCCGGGATACTTCGGTTGACCTCGAGTACTGAATAATTGATCAATTACCTAAAATCCTTCATAACGAGAGATTTGGGCGACATGGTAAATCCAGGAATAAAGTATCAAAATTATGAATAAACCTTACGTGAAGATAGAATCCCCATTGTAATTATAAATGCAGTTAAGCCTGGAGGAAAGTTGGAGTCCTACTCGCGGATTTGCGACACGTGTCGAGGTTAGTTTCTGAAGAAAGACCGCGAAATTACATGCCAGAAATAAATTCATTACGCCCGTTGCAAGTATGGGAAAAATATAAAATAAACACCATAATGAATTATAGGTCTGTCTGAATTTATGGAATAAATTTCAAGAAAATTGGTCTAGTGGATGTGGAATTAGCAGATTGCACCACCAAGCTTCATGGTGAGGGTGGCGTGCTCTCAGAAGGTATAAAAGAAATCCCCTCCACCTACATTTACACATTATATCTGAAGGTCTGGATGGTGAAACCCACGTCGCTCGTCTGCAAGAAATTGCGGGGTTTAGCTCTCAAAATAACCCGTTATATATTCGTGTCAAAGGTTCAAGTAGGGTATTAAATAGAAGGTGATAGAAATTTTCCTGAGCTTCCGCCGATGAAAACTGTGAAGGCTTAGATATCTGTTTAAAATACGTAGCTGATTTTCTCTCCGTATTACAATTGTGTGTGCTTGATATTGTCAAAGGGAGTTTGGAGGCTAGCCAGTGAGGTCTGATTTTTGTCATCTATTGAAACACCTGGACTAAAGCAGAGTGCCGGGGAAACAGTCGCAGTTGAAAGTAGAGAAGGGGGTTCGTCGCATGTTAATACGCGAAGAAAGTGCGTCATTTGCGGTATTAATTGATAGTGAGTGTAAAATCTGTATATATATATATATATATAAGATGATGATGTCTAATGTAGCCATGAACGGCTAAATAAGAGGGCAGCTGGCTAAATGTGGCCGGAATCTCCAGGATGACTACTATTACAGGTTTTTGTCTATATTTTGTATTAATGGAGTAGTATAGAATCTGTTTGTCGCAATACATTTTTCTGTGCGTGTGTCGAATTAATAATTAATAATGATCAGGCGAATGTGTTATATTTCTGGTCGTCGTGTGAAAATCTTCAGGGCAGTAAATTTCGAATATCCTATGAGTTCAGAAAGTTTTTGTACAAATAATAATAATAATAATAATAATAATAATAATAATAATAATAATAATAATAATAATAATAATAATAATAATAATTACAACAGGATAAAAATTTCTATGTTAAACGTGTATTTAACAGATATGTTGAGTAAGATTTGCGCTCATCTCGAAATCCAGTGGAGTCTGATAAAGTTCTATTTATTCGTGGGAAGGTATTTTTTGTGACATCGTGTATGTCGGTGATATAGGAAATCACGGTGTGTTATTGTATTCCTAAGGTCCGAAAGGTGTAGTAAAAATGAATGAAAAGGATTCTTATAAAATTGTTCGTCACGGGAGTATTGAGGTGAAAAGTTTTGAAACAGGACGAAATGGATTGTGCCGGAATGATATGTTGAGAGAATAGTTGTATGGATATTGAGGGCAGAGGAAGCCTGTATTTCATGAGTAATGCCGCTGTGATAGGCGATGAAGATGAATTTTTGAGACAAGGCTGTATATTAAATGTGGTATTTCTGAGGCAGGCTGTATTGAGATTCCTTTAGCAATCCGGAACTGCTGACCGGGTGAAGGTTGGTTCGAAGTGAGTACTTTGTGATGCACATTATAATTTCAAGTCAAGAACTCCCAGTGAACAACAATTTCTGTAGAAGGTTGTAGCTCTTGGCAGTTAAGTCCAAATGACGATTTACGTAGTCAGCATAGTGAATATTATAGTATGCGGCCTCAAGGATAGAAGAGCCTTCTGAATACACGGTTGGGGTTATTTAACTGTTATAACAAATTTTCATTCAGTAAATTTCATATATTACGAGACGATAAATTATCATTAAATCGGAAACATTGTGGGATGAGATATTGGACGTTATTAAAGCGATAGTTTGGCTGCGTAGATTCATTGAATTTCGCTTCACTGGATGGTTCGTGGATATGAATGTTTGGAATAGTGAGATGGTAGGCGATTTTGGACCTCACCCTAGAATTATGGTGTGGATTTTTGCGATGGTGATGATTACTGTTTTGGCGATATTCACGTAATGTTAGACGTGTGCTGAAATTCATTATTATTTTTCCAAACTTCATTGCGTATGTCGAGATCGTGTTTGAGTTGTGGATTGTGTGCCACGCATTATTTATTTTCAATTTCACGTTTTATTGACAGAATAGGGACTTAATTGCATTTTCAGATTTGCGTTCATTATGTGGAAAGATTCGTTTCATTGTGTGCTATAGTTTAGACAAGGTTTCCAGCTAAATATCAAAGAGTGTTTTTAAAGTTACGATTTCGCCTGACATTCTAGAGGATGTGTAGACAACCCAGTTTCCGCTCGACAATAGATTTAGGACGTCACGCGTATCATAGGAGTATACTGGTGATGAGACGTCCCCATTTACGCTAACGACAGGTTTAGGAAGGTGTATGTGTGTGTGTGTGTGTGTGTGTGTGTGTGTGTGTAGATGTTATTGTTACGGTGTGTAGACCCTAGGTAGTCCCGACGATAGGTTTTTTTGCTAGTTGTTTCACGTCGCACCGACACAGATAGATCTTATGGCGACGATGGGACAGGAAAGAGCTAGGAGTGGGAAGGAACCGGCCGTGGCATTAATTATGGTACAGCCCCAGTATTTGCCTGGTGTGAAAATAGGAAACCACGGAAAACCATTTTCAGGGCTGCCGACAGTGGGGTTCGGACCTACTATCTCCCGAATACTGGATACTGGTCGCACTTAAGCGACTGCAGCTATCGAGCTCGGTGACGATAGGTTTAGGGTGTCGTCTGTATATATTAAAGTCTTAGATTAGGTGTTTTTGCAAAGTGACTTGAACGATGGTAGTGTCTGCAGTAGTGTATGCAATGCGAAGAGTGTTAGCGAAGTAATACTGAGGCCATGTTTCGGCATAGCCCCTACCAGCTGGAAGGTATTTACCTAAGATTATGGAACCACTAGTGGCATGAATGTGAGGGTTGTCCAACATTGGATACTGAGCTATTGTGACTGAGTATTTACTGGTGTTTGCCACGCGCGTTTGAGTTCATTGAACTTAGGCATTTTAATTTATTTACGGACTTAATTGTTTTGTCGTTCAGACGTACGAGTGCTTTGTTAGTGTGCGTGTTGACACTTAACTTATTTATGTGAGACTTGAGTTACGAATGCGGGTTCGATTCGTCAGCTGGGAATATATTTTATTTTCAATTTTCGTTCTTTCATTTTTATAGTAGTTGACTTTGGTCGATCAATAACTTTGTAGTTAGTTTGTTGGGACAAACAATAAGTAGATGGATCTGTAATGGTAGTCGTTGTAAAGGAAAGAATTCCTAGATTTTTTTATTTTATTTTATCATTGGACTTGTAAGTTTATTAAACGTAACGTAACCGTTTATAACCTGAAAGTTGGTTTTATAAGAATATTTTTCAAGTGATTTACCACTTTTTATTTAACTTCAGTGTTTGGCATTTCTTCTAAATGCGTGATGAATAAGTGTTTCCTGCATTTCGCAGTTTTGTTCCTTCAGAACGACGTAACGTAAGATCCTCTCGGATCGTGTTGTTGTTGGTTCCTTCTGAACAGCTGTTTGGGTAGTGCACGTTTCACCATCGGGATTATTCTATAACTTAAGGGTGTCACGAGATGACAATACATGGTGGAATTTTATTTTCAATTGTGAATGCTGCTGTTAACTTGTAGTGAACACCATGCTTTCCAGTAGTGTCTCGCAACCTATCCAAAGCAACTGATAGTCAATTTGGTTCGATTAAGAGTCCATTCGGCGGGTGTTCGCGTATCCGACAGGGTATTAGACTGGTGGGCAACCTTAATTAATTGTAAATCTGGAACTCTATTTGTTGTAGGTCAGATTTTCCACGGATCGTGCGGATTAATTCTCAGTTATCGTTTGGATCAATAGGTGCCCGATTTTCAAGTTTTCTTTTCATTTTTCTAGTTTTCGCTGTCCACTAATGTGTGATATTTCTACTTTTCTCCGAAGAAAGTTGTTCGATAAATGTAACTCATAAAACTCACGCAATGCAATGTGACTGCGTTTGAAACAATAAATAACTACATTCCTTTTTTTTTTTTGATGAATGATGTTATAAAAATAATTTTTTGCATTTAATTCAATAAAAGGTAGTAAGCACATACTTGCTCTTCATTTCAAGTAGTTAGGCTCTCTTCTGAACCCCATCGTTTGGTTAAGATCGTGACCGAAATATTCCCGCTACGATCCCAAGATTTAAGAGTTCGATATATCTCTACTGCAGCAGATGTGGCCGACCAACGATGGAATGGTAAGTTCAAGGGTTCAGTATGTTGTCTGAAAATGAAGAGGAGAGTGTTGGGACGGACACAAAGACCCAGTCCCCGAGCCAGAAGAAATAATCAGAAGCGATTAAAATCTCCTACTCGTCCGGGAATCGAGCCCAAGGCCCTTTGAACCGAAGATCGCTGCGCTGATCATTCAGCCTAGGAGATGGAAATAATAATAATAATAATAATAATAATAATAATAATAATAATAATAATAATAATAATAATAATAATAATAATAATAATAATAATAATAATAATAATATTTTTACAAGGGAGTGTGGAGAATCTTTCATGAGACACTTGTAAAAGATTGGCATTCCACAAGCGCGTGGGATTCTTACCCACTAAAAACCACACACCCTCTCTCTACGATGTGCATCTTCGCCCCGGAACCGTTCTCGCGTTACTCTAGGGCGGCATCGTGCTTTTACCCTATCAGGCTTCTTCTTTCTTCGTCCCTCCTTTATTGAGGTTCATGAGCATCCATATCACTCTTTTTATCTCTTAGGATACGTTCTGCATATGCGGCTATGTGATACCAACATTAGTGTTCCGTAACATCACTAGGACAGTAGATTCTGGTGTCTTCTCTCCTTGCCCAACTTCTAAACATCTCCTTCGTGTAGACCAATGCACACATACAATAATAATAATAATAATAATAATAATAATAATAATAATAATAATAATAATAATAATAATAATAATAATAATAATAATAATAATGGTAGACTTCCCAAAAACAAAATTAACCTTGATTGCCTCACCTTTGCAGATGACTTGGCAATCTCTCCAAACAACAAACAAGAAGCACTCCAGCCCGTAGAAAAACTTCATGAAATGGCGGCAAGAACAGGTCTGCAAATTTCATGTGAAAAGGCAAAGTATACGGAAGGTACAAAATCAGGATTTAACAACCGTCCTCTAATCACTAGATATGCTAAAATCTCCCAAGTAGATAAATTAAAATACCTGGGCGAAATTAACAACCAAACGGTTTAAATCAGCAAGCAAACAAAGAAAGAATTACAAAATTACAAAAAGCATAAAACATTGTCTGGAGCAGATACAACAAAAAACGATATCCCAAAACGCAAAATTACGACACTACAACACAGTTGTCAAACCACAAGCCCTTTATGCATTAGAAACTCTGCTAATTGGTGCCAGGTCACAAATAAAAAAACATCGAAAAACAATAGAGGAAAATTCTCTAGGAAAAT
The DNA here is from genome assembly GCF_040414725.1 of Anabrus simplex. Taxonomy (NCBI): domain Eukaryota; kingdom Metazoa; phylum Arthropoda; class Insecta; order Orthoptera; family Tettigoniidae; genus Anabrus; species Anabrus simplex. The sequence continues at coordinate 1,796,348,625 of NC_090265.1, read as the reverse complement.
TCTAGGACCTAAGTGCTAAAATGGTATTTGGATGAAAAGAAAATCACAGGAAATCTATCAAGTAACAGAAAAAATTAGAGACACCATGAGAAAAAGAATATTAAAATTCTATGGTCACTTGATCAGGCTAACAAAGAAAATACTAACTATGTCATAGAGTCTAGGACGGTTGAGTGTAAATAAAAAGATGTACATGAAGACGAAAACAAATACCCAGTCCTCGAGTTCCAGGATTTAACCAGACGCGACTAAATGCCTGGCAGACCGTGAATCGAACCCGGGATCATTTGAACAGAAGGCCGCTGTAGGTATATGCAACTTACTGTTATTATTTTTATGTTTTGCAAGCTGCTTTACGTCGCGCCTACACAGATATATCTTATGGCGACGATGGAACAGAAAAGGGAAGGGAAGGAAGAGGCCGTAGTCTTAATTAAGGTACAGCCCCAGCATTTGCCTGGTGTGAAAATAGGAAACCACGGAAAATTATTATTATCATTATTTCTTTTTTCTCCGTTAGGATCTTCTAGGGACGAGGTGACAGTTTCAGTGCTTCTTCCTTCATCTGCTCACTAAGCCTCCTCTTCCTCTTCTCGGATCATGTTCAGCCTGTTTCCTTTCTCTCCCGAGCTTGGAATCCTTCCATTTTTTTACACTTTATTTCTAAAAATCTCTCTCTCTCTGTTGCTTCTTGTTCTTCTTCCGTTATGTTGTTTCTTTCCAAATATTTCTTGACTTCATGAATCCAGGTTCTTGTTGAATTCTTGTTCAGAAGACGTTTGAGGATCTGTTTGGTTAACCTGTTGCCATGCATAAATGTCAAAAAAATATCAGTCGCCTCTTCCGCATTGTTTCTCTTATGTTTTCTTTGTTCCGGTGTATTTCATCATTACTTCTTGATTTCCAGAGTTCTGTAGTTCTTAGCGGACCGAACAGTTTCCGTACGATTATTATTATTATTATTATTATTATTATTATTATTATTATTATTATTAGTCTATTATTGATCATAATACTACCTAATTTTACTGTTTTCAGAGACGCCGAAGTGCCAGAATTTCGTCACACAGGAGGTCTTTTACCCGCCGCCGTATTTGAGCAGTGTCAAATACCATCAGATTCAGGTGAGATCAAACTCGTCAAATTGCGATTAAAAACCCAGCTATCTACCGTCTGAGCTACACAGACCAGAACATTATTATTATTATTATTATTATTATTATTATTATTATTATTATTATTATTATTATTATTATTATTATTATTATTATAACAGTGAAAGTAACGGGATGACCATTTTATTAATACTCTTTGTCAGGTACTTGCGTGTCAGACAGTTGACTTTATAATAATAGTTGATTCACCGATACTTAGAACCCATTAATACGGGAAAATCCTGGCACCACGTCTTCAGACCAACAGTGTTTGAACGATGTCACACAGAAGTATTATTACAGTACAGATAGTTTAACTTATTTCTCTACCGAGCGAGTTTGCAACTGTGAGCTTGCATTCGGGAGATACTGGGTTTGAACCCCACTGAAGATGGTTTACCGTGATTTCCCATTTTCACACAGGCTGAACCTTTAGGTCCCAAACGCTTCTTTCCCACTCGTAGTCCTTTCCTATCCCATTTTCGCCATAAGACCCGTCTGTGTTAGTGTGACGTAAAGCAGATGTTCTCTATTCATTAACTCCATTTCTGCAATGTTTACCGCAGGTTTTGGGAAGAAGATTTTATTGGCTGACGTACATTTAACAATGTAATTGCATTCTTACTTCTTTTTGCTGTGACACTGCCTTCTTAAAAAGAAGGCCACAGTTCCAATGCATTTGAGATGCTGCCAAACTTCATTGCAAGACAGGACGAATTCTGTTGCAGGAAAAGAGAGAGGATTACAGTAGATTTTTTATGCAGCAAATACTCCTAGTAGTAATGCTCTAATATTAACACGAAAATACCTCAAATATAAACAAATAATGTGCCATAAATCATCCCATGAGATAAATATTAATATCCATGTGACATGGCTTGCAATACGCATGCGCCTTTTCCTTTCAACTTTTTACCATCCAGTTATCAAGTTATCAAGTTGTTCGCATTCTGATTTGTAAATATGCGCATATTGAAGTTTATTTCTGACTGCCACTGTTTTAATGATGTCAGTAACACAACTTAACAAACAAACGATCTACATGCTACAATATCCAGCAAAGAACTGAACATTAAAAGTAGAGACATTCTGGCAGTATTTTAATATGTGTGAGTATTTCATTACGGAACTGATATTTGCCACGGTGGCATTTGGATTGTCGAAGTAACTCAGCGACTCTTACCTTGACATCTAACTTATTTCAGATTTCACGCCGGCTTAGTTTTAACAGACTGTAATGTATTGGTAGGCCTGTTTTGAGTTTAAATTTCCAAGAACTTTTATTATGAAGTAAGTTAAATTTTCAAAATGAATTCTCATCACAGAAAGTTACACTTTAAAAGAAAAGACACTGAGAAAGGAGAAATACTGAGTTAAAAAGTACGCAGGTAGATGAATTAAAATTAAGAAAATCTATAAAAACTTATATTAGCATTGTATCATACGGGATCTTCAAAATTAAATTCACATCCTAGTGATTCGGATTCCACGTGAAACTAGAGGTCCCGTTGCTGTGATCGCGATATTAATAACACGTACCGTAAAAGATGAATACTCGTCTATTCGTCATGGTGCTAGCTTACATTCTTTTCCGGGAAAGTAATGTGAAAGCAAGAAATTAATTCACATACTGACTTAATATTACTCAACCTCCTCTATCAATTGTGTTAAGAGTTTGTTTTTTGCCAGTAGTATTGAAACATTCACTCTTGTTTATGCAATCAACAGGCTAACACCGACTGGAACTTCCGTTATAAACAGGACAAGCAAGTGGTCGCATTATTAGCGTTTCGCCGCGCTCTGCGTAGTGCGTCACGGTTCGGCGAGCAACAACCGGGCTGTAACTAAATAGGAGTTTCTCCAACCACCTCTTGCGTGCATTTCACGAACCACGTTACTGCAGAGCCATCTGTGAGGTGGCGGGTGCACTAGTTTCACTACCGCTCCAGGCGTTGGCAGCGCTGCTGTTAAACATTCTTCAGTTAATTTGTTCTGTTATTGATATGACTAACGTAAATACTCTTTAACTCCACCACACCATTCTTTAACGAATTCAGTTTACAGATCTACTTTGATAATCGTTACACAGAGCGTAATAATTGTGGATTTTAAAATGTTGGCAAATGCTGCCCAGAGATTTGTAGATATTTACCTAATCAGCATAATTAATGAATCAAAATATTGAAGCATCAGAGCAAATACCGGTACGTTTAAATGAGATATGTTAAAATGCTTCATTCCACTGAATTCATCAGCAAACTTCAAAAATTGAAAATTACGTGCATGTTTATCAAAAGAAAATGTATCGTTATAAAAAAATGAATCTTAATCTATGCATTATATTCATATGATAGAAAACCTTAACTTTTAGCTTTCTTAACACTTTATCCATTGTATTTACTGAATCATATTGTTTTAAATTCATTTTTGTTCTTTCACATTTTACTCCTTCATTTTCTCTAACTTCACCTCCACATTCTAATTTAATTGCATAATTTCCCCAAATGACATGTTACAAGGAAGCAGGTTGGTATTTTGGTAAATGAAAATGTGGGAAAATAAAGGGGTTTAACACACATTATATTTGTTTACTGTTTTATTTTATTTTTTTCGGCTTTGAGATATTTGATCATTTTAAAAACGTAAAACATATAAAAGTTTAGGAATTAAAGCTCGTAAGCTTAGAATCACAGATAAAAATATACACACTCATCAGAACAGATTAATTTGAAACTGTTTTTTTTTCTTCTGGATAGCAAATATTGCCAGTTTTATAGTCTCTTCCAAAATGTAATATCCATAACGTTATAAATGTCCGTATAAAATTTTCTTGATGAGTTTCATTAAAACATTGTCTCTTGATATAATACTATTATATAACAGTATATTAAATATATATTTACAATCGCACAATTGAGCAAATCACAGGAGATAGTTATTATACTGTCTTAAAGATGTAATATCACATTGTTATCATCACACGAAATTATTGTTGATCAGGTACACCAGGCAAGATTGATTGTTTTCTTTGTGTTTATTTAATTTTGCGGATTAATCGTACTTTACCAGCGGGGTTTGTTCTTCTGCTGTTTGACCCATAGTGTGAATGTTGTCGACGATGTAGATGTCACTGTCAGGGTTGAGGGTTGCCCAGTTGACGAAGTGGACGGGGATGGCGGGCGGTCCTTGTGAGATTGGCACCATGCAGAGACGTCCTTCTAACCAAACCTGCATGGCGGCAGAGCTTTGGGTAGCCCTGGCAAGAATCTCTTCACTGAGGCGCCGCTCCAGGACCTCATTAGTGCTGTTCTGCTCGACTTCAGAGGCTGGGCAGCACGCCGGAGAAGTGGGGGCAGGGCAGCAGCGGCTAGCTTTTTTGTTCATCAGCTTCATAACTGGTTTGAGCATCTGCAACACGAGAACAACAAAGCTGATTAGTCATCAGTTCGAGACACGCGCGACGGTTACTCGCTTGTTTTACATGAACAGTTACTTGTTTTTTAAAAACAAGTTCCACATATAATGTTTAAGTAAAAGTACACTGACATTTTAAATAGAAGGCGTAGCATAAACTTTCTATTTAAAATCAAAACAAGTAAAAATTAAATCAAGAATTGATTAGGTTCATTTAATAAAAACTTTTAAGGTGCATAAATTAAAAATCTTTAAGCTTGAGGCAAGTGAGAATATAATTTTAAAATTTGGAATAGTTTATAAATATCAGAAGTCGTGAAAAAATTTAGACACTCTTTAATGAACAGTTCATATCTACTGATATTTCAAACGCAAAATGGTCTTCTAACAGTGAGGTTAAGAGAACAAAATAGATTTCAAATGTTCTCTCATTTGCCAAGGTGGATGCAGAAATATCCATAGTATGTCATATTAATACACAAAACAAGAATTCCTTAATTACTGCAAATGAACTCGTTAATTAAAAATATGAAAGTAAATAATTATGGAAAATATATAATCTGCACATAATTAACACCAGATATTTATGGTATTGTTAAAATTAAGTAAATTGCTGTTCTGTGCTAATATGTACTCTGCAAGTTTTTAGTTAGCAATTAAGAATTTAAGGTATGACATAAAATCCTCCCCTACGTTGAATTCTGTTAGTTAAGTCAGTGTGCATTTCCCAGTCACCAAAAATGTATATTTCCATAAAACGCAATGTGAAAATTAATGAAAATGATTAAAGAACACAACCTACCTGTTTGATGCGATGCACTTTGCTAGCCAGTCTGGTGCTGAATTTGATGAACACTTGTTGATTATCGTTGGCAGACATGCTGTGGCGGTCTAGAACACGTGCACACACTGTATGGCAACTCGAGGAGTTATGAATACGGTCGGGCATGGCAGCCGTGTTTTATAGAGCGGGGACCACGTGGTCGGCGTGACGTCACCGAGGGTGGCTGTCTGCTTCACCCTCCCCCACTAGCTCGTGGCAGGTGTGTGCCCGACACACGAATCGTGGGAATCCTCAACCTCGCTATGTTCCCACCAGAAGAAGAAGCAGATGGTTGGTGTAGGTAGGTAGGGAGTCGAGTTCGCTACGACAGGCCGGAATGCATTGCTTGAAGGAGCAAAGCTAAAGCCAACACCTGCCCGCACTCACTCACTCCTCTTCCTTCTTGACCAAAACTATCTTACTCACTCACTCTTCAGCTTTTTATAATAAAGCATGCTTAGACTTGTTTTCTCTCCCAACTCCTCCGTATTTTACAGTAGCCGAGATTAGGCATCATCTGCTGCTACCCACTCTCGTGACTGGAATAACTTGGGCTATATTTTACAAAACGTAATTGGTCAAGCCTCCTTCCTTTCCATCTCTTAAGCCATAAAAATCTTTTGATAATAATTTTCTCAGGTACGTAGGCCGAAGACTTCTAGATATAATTGCTGAAATTACTGATCTAGCACGAATGATTTAATATCTATCGTTGAATTCATAAACTGGAACCACCCAGATGTAGCGGACCTATTCTACGTGGACACGGTAACATAATAAGATTTTTCACTAATATAGGAAAGAATGAACTACTAGTTCATTTTTCAAACATAGGCACTCCAGTTATTATCGGTTTGTTTAATGCCAGGGATTTATTTATTTATTTATTTATTTATTTATTTATTTATTTATTTATTTATTTATTTATTTATTTATTTTACAATTTTGCTTTGTGTCGCACCGACACTGGTAGGTCTTATGACGACATTGGAATAGGAAAAGAATAGGAGTGGGAAAGAAGCGGCCGTGGCCTTAATTAAGGTACAGCCCCAGCATTCGCCTGGTGTGAAAATATCTTCAGGGCTGCCAACAGTGGTGATCGAACCCACTATCTCCCAGATAGAAGCTCACAGCTGCGCGACCCTAACCACTCGGCCAAGTCGCCCGGTAATGGCACATTTGGAACCAATAATAATTTTACCGTCCGACTCGTTGACCGAATGTTCAGCGTACTGGCCTTCGGTTCAGAGGGTACCGGGTTCGATTCCCGGCCGGGTGGGGGATTTTAACCTTCATTGATTAATTCCAGTGGCCCCGGGGCTGGGTGTTTGTGCTGTCCCCAACATCCCTGCAACTCACACACCACACATAACACTATCCTCCACCACAATAACACGCAGTTACCTACACATGGCAGATGCCGCCCACCCCCATCGGAGGGTCTGCCTTACAAGGGCTGCACTCGGCTAGAAATAGCCACACGAAATTATTATTATTATATTAATAATTTTACTCACCTTTCTTCTTCCTTCGTGGTAAGTTATTTCCGCAAATATGGGGTCGGTTCTGATGTGAACTAGGCCCAGTTTTACGGCCGGTAGCCCCTCGTGAAGGGATGTACTCACTACTGCGTGTTTCTGCAGTGATGAGTAGTGTAGCCTATATGTAAATGAACATAGATATTAATACTGTAACACACCCTTAGTACCAGAGCTGAAGGAATGAAAAAACTGCTGCTAAAATCCCTTACTCGGTCAGGAATCGAACCCGGGATGCGATGAACGTAAGACCATAATGCTAAAAACTATTTTAGCGGATGGTTAATTTCCGTATGGAGGATGAAATGAGTGCAATATCAGGATCCTCATTATTATTCATTGTAAGAAAAAATTAGCACATTCTTTCCTTTCTTCGCGATATTTTTTCTCTTACTGCCATTCATTCATTGAGCGAGATGACCCAATGTTAGAAGCAACGTGCACGCTAGGGAAATGGCCTTCGGACGATAACACAACTTGTAAGCAAGCAAATGCTACATGTGATTAAACAATGGAAATAAATCGATGTCGACAGATTTAAATACGTGATGAGGGTTGTTCGCGACTTCTCTGGTACTAGAGAGCTACTAAACAGTCTTGAGTCTTGATCGGCTTGAACCAATGTTTTAGAGAAAAATACTTGGACACGGAACTCGGACACCCGTGAGGTATGCATACCATATGAGCGTAGGGGGTGGGGATTTATTTACAGCATCTTAAATAACCACGAGGCTTTTCTATACAGTAAAGAATAAACTCGTATGTTAATTTTAGTGTGATTTAAAGCGTAGTTCATGAACTCTGGTGATGAAATGAATGTTAAGTAAATACTATTCACATCCGGGTAGAGAGAGCCCTTATGTGTAACTGGACCACCAATGGATTAGACAGCAACTTGAACTTATTGTAGCCTAATTTAATTAGAGAAGGCGCTCGAGATTTTTAATAGGCCTACTAATGTAAACAAGTTATTGTAACAAATTAGTTAAAATACATTCCATTATTACAAGAAGGGCGTTGATATTGTAGTTTATGATTCATTTTAAGAGCAGGGACGTTTTTGTTTATCTATCATATCAATCAGTCATCAGTGATCTACATTTAGGGCAGTCGCGCAGGTGGCAGATTCCCTATCTGTTTTTCACCTAGCCTTTTCTTAAATAACTTCAAAGAAATTGGAAATTTATTGAACATCTCCCTTGGTAAGTTATTCCAATCCCTGACTCCCCTTCCTATAAAACGAAGTTTAGCCCCAATTCGTCTTCTTGAATTCCAACTTTATTTTCATATTGTGATCTTTCCTACTTTTAAAGACATCGCTCGAACTTATTCGCCTACTAATATCACTCCACGCCATCTCTCCACTGACACCTCAGAACATACCACTTAGTCGAGCAGCTCGTCTCCTTCCCCCCAAGTCTTCCTACCCAAACTTTGCAACACTTTCATAACGCCACTCTTTTGTCGGAAACACCCAGAACAAATCGAGCTTCTTCTCTTTGGATTTTTTTCCAGTTCTCGAATCAAGTAAATCCTGGTGAGGGTCCCATATACTGGAACCATACTCTAACAACGCTTGAGCATATTCACACACTGTAAAATATAATCTTAAAATATTACAGTGTAATTTTAATGCACAGGTTAGTTACATGACCTATCAGTTGTGTGTGTGTTCGTTTGTTGCATCCTGAGGCTGAAGACTGGTCGGATCCTCAATAGTTCCACAATCAGCTGTCATAGGCAGTCTAGATGTCACTGAATAGGCGTACTTGGGAAATGAGGAATGAGGTAACTTCCCGTTGTTTTCCTCAACGAGCCAGAAGATGACACAGTATTACGTATTAATCTGGCAGTCTTACAGAAATTCATGCACGAGGCAACCCTACGAACGTGTGCCTCTTCGCATGGACTAGCTACGTAAGGAATAGTGTTACTAATAACATCATATTTCATCAAACTTGTTCCAGCCCAGTACCAGCACATTTAGTGCACTATATCTCACAAGAGATATGGGCTTTGACTGATCAACAAGATGTGTATAGAGCACAACAACCTCAGCACTTTTTTAATAAAGTCGTTTTTCTCTAATATTATTAAGATTACTAAGTTTAGAAGGCACTTTAGCTGAGGTTAACGAAGGATATTCGCCATTTGGGTGCAATATATCGTATTTACGAAGAGAATGAGGGAATCAGGTAGAGAAATGGAACGGCTATCAACGAGAACAATTACGACTTAAGAGAGGTGGACATGGAAAGCAATGTCAAATGCAGCAGAGGGCGATGACCTCGATGTTTGGCCCCTTTGAACAACCAATAATAATCATAATCATCATCATCAGCTCATCAAATGCAGCTCGTAGCCAAGTCTTAGCTGTGAAACGCAATTGATAAGCCGATATCTACAAGATTGGGAGTACATATGTGTCCAGTTTTCTTCAATGAACGGTAGATAAATAAGTGACGGTACTACATTACCCGTAGAGTTCAAACAAGACTGGTATTGCGTCGTTGAGGATTGCAAATGCGAAACCTGATGCTTCGTACCTTCTACTCAGTAAAGGGATTCTACATCCATCCCTTTCCCTCTTGTGAGTTCAAGACCTGTCATCCTTTCCATCTTGGCAAACAGTCGAGTTGACCAGAAAACCGTGTCTTTTCATGCTAAGACTCCTTTCTTTACGAACCCTATCAGGAGTGTGTTGAATAAAGAAGGCCACGTTTCTGCTGATTCCATAAGCAGGACATTACAATAACCGAGATTATAGGGCATGTCTTGTGCGAGGGGGAGCGAAGGACAAGAGGGCCTCCCTCCCTGCCTTTCATCTTGCTGGAACTTGTCTTCGAGGGGGAGAAGGAAGGCTCTGCTCTGCGTTTCTCCTGATTTTAACAAAAAAATCGATCACAATAAAGAACCTTTGTGTATCGCCAACGTTCAAGCGTGTGGCTTACGAAATAAGCTCACCATGTTACTGAAGGGACATGTAAATACTGGAATATATTGCATGAGCAGCCGTTCACAGTTTTGTAATTTACAAGTAAAATGGCGGGTTTCTTTTTACCTTTACTGAGACTACGAAGTGTTTCATACAACTGCGTAAGTGATGCGGAATATATGATTAGGAAAGTAAATCTTAAAGTTTGTATTTGTTTAGAGAAGACTCATGCGTTAACCTCGATTGCCATGTAACCGTGGTAAAATGCACAGCTTGCCATGGTTACGTTGAATTTCTGTTGCATCAAGCCCGGTTTTGAAATTTGTGATGCTGAGCTGAGGCGCTGGCCTTCTGTCCCCAACTTGGCAGGTTCGATCAGTCCGGTGGTATTTGAAGGTGCTCAAATACGTCAGCCTCGTGTCGGTAGATTTACTGGCACGTAAAAGAACTCCCGGGAAACTAAATTCCGGCACCTAGGCGCCTCCGAAAACCGTAAAAGTAGTTAGTGGAACGTAAAGCCAATATTATTATTAAATTTATGACGTTTAACGGCGGTTGACAGTTTACCTCACATTGCATGCATCCAGAGTGCAGTTATGTTATCGTTAAAGCGGATTTGACACCGCATATCGTATATCTAGAATATCTTGAGGATAATGAACAGAAAGAGACTGTGGCAATTGTTACAATTGTTGACCAACTCGAGTTCCAAATTCATAGAAATAATCCTGTTTCATCAAGAAGTAATCTAAGTCAGTGAGTATTTCAGCTTCAAATGCACTAAAAGCTGGCGTTCTCGTTCGTCCTTCTTTTTCCATATTGCCTGATACTGATAACATAAATTAACCTAAAGAAACAAAATTAATTCATCTTAGAAATAAAATGTTGTAATAGAAGATAAATGATAAAAAATACTACAATGATCTACAAAGAGAAAAATGATTATACAACTTTTTTGATAGAAGTGTAAATTAATAGTCGTCCCAGAAATAAGCAGACAGCTGACGGCTTCATACAAAACGTACACAACTGGGAACTGGATAAATTACAGACATAATTGTCGAAAATATCACTGCCATCTGGATAAATTAAAGACAAGTGACTGTCGAACTCATCACTGCCTTCTGAATACTACTTTGAATTACTTCCGAGGGGAATAATAGCGAGAAGAACGAGCGTCAAGAAACCGCGCTTTCGAAACCAAGGATTAGCAATGGATGACAATACCACGGTAAGAGTTTTTCCTCGGTATTGTGACGCCTGATATTTAACGAGAATGGTGCACCCGGGCATCAATTTGAAAATTTAAATCGACAGCCTGCTTCCATTCATTCGACAGGGTGAGGAGTCTAATGAATGAAGACCCATCTAGAGGCGAGGATAGGAATTATACCGGCTGCCGAAGCCTGTCGCACTCCCCTGGGGCAATGATTAACGACTGACAGAAAAAATTAAATGTTAGTGGAGAGAGTTGCTTGAATAAATGATGACAGGTAAAAGCGGAGTACCCGGAGAAAAACCCGCCCCGCGTCCGCTTTGTCCAGCACAAATTCACATGGAGTGACCGGGATTTGAACCATGGAACCCAGCGGTGAGACGCCGACGCACTGTCGCCTGAGCCACGGAGGCTCTGAAAGGCTCAATTTAATCTCCAATATTACGGAAACAATGGAAGTATGACGCTTTTTTAGTATTATAATTAAAATAATATGCATTCACTGAAGCAATACTCAACTACAACAACACGCAGATTCCTGCACAAGACAGTCACCACCCACCCTTGTCGGAGGGTCTGTCTTACCAGGTTAGAAATAGCCACACGATTTTTTAAAACTGGAACAATCGTTACTTAGGTTATAGTAAATTTGTACTTCAAAGCAATATTAATTGAAAATCCACAGCCTGTTTCCAGTCATTCGACCGAGTCAGGAATGAAATGAATGAAGTCCCTATCTAGCGGCGAGGATAGGAATTGTGCCGGCTGCCGAAGCCTGTCGCACTCCTCTGGGGCAATGAGTAATAAATGATAGATGAAATGAAATGATATTGGAGAGTGTTGCTGGAATGAAATATGACAGGGAAAACCGAATTAACCGGAGAAAAACCTGTCCCGCCTCCGCTTTGTCCAGCACAAATCTCACATGGAGTGACCGGGATTAGAACCACGGTATCCAGCGGTGAGAGGCCGACGCGCTGCCGCCTGAGTCACGGAGGCTCTTCTCATGGAACTATTTAGCAATATTAGACTAATACTACCCACTAAGTTGTCTACTATTATTAATTGTAGTTGTAGGCCTAATATTTGACAGGCACTTTGGCTGAATCGTCGGCAAAGACCTACTGTCCTTCGTTTCAGAAGGCCTCGAGTTCGATTCCCGGCGGGGACAGGGATTTTAATTGCGTCTGGTTAATTCCTGTAGCTCGGGGGCTAAGTGTTTTGTACGTCGCAATTCAGATGTTCAAATACATACAAGACATCAGTCGACAAACCACCAGAGACACAATAGCGAGCCCCGTGCCAGACAGATGGGAACATTAAACAACAGGATAAACGCGGTGGACTTAGTTTATTTGGTGAATGGTTTACGTTTACCTTCTCACAAGGCAGAGTGGTTCTGTGATACGCAGCGACGTTAATTGAACATTAAATGTCACTGCATGATCACTAGGGAATGAACTTGCCAACAGTCTGAAGAATAAATGATGGGACGATTGTTGGCTCTGACAGAACAGTTTGAGACAAATTACTCAACGTTTAGAAATAAAAATAAAAATAAAAATGAATTGGGCCTTTTCAACGTAGGTTCTAGAACTTTATTTTAGGATTTTGAATTTTCGGTTTGGGAATTTATAGACTTTTTCGGAAAACGTGAAAGATATGCCCTACACCTGTTATAGGCCTGTATGTATGTATGTTCAGTCTTCAGCCCTAAGGCTGGTTGGATCCTCAACAGCTCTGCCATCAGCTGTCATAGATGGCCTAGGCATCACTGAAGAAGCGTACTAGGGAAATGAGGAGTGAGGTAGTTTCCCGTTGCTTTCCTCACCGAGCCAGAAGTTGCTATTACATATCAGTCTGCCAAGCCCACTGAAATGCATGCACCAACCGACCCTATGAGCAACATGTTCACACCATTCATAGCAGGGACTGGCTGCACATGGAATGGCATTACTAGCATCGCTCATACCTCAGTCACTTTCATATTGTCAAAGTCAAGGATAAGACAGAGACAGATCAATGAAAGTAACAAAATTGCTCTAGCCTATACCAGAAGACATGGTGCACTGTAAACACTAGGTCCTGCCAGCAAAGGCATGTTATAGGCCTACTGATAATATATTGCAATAACTGTTACTCAGATTAAAATATCGGTTTTTATAACATTATTAAAAGTGTTGGTGACAAAATGTCTCATGCAAATGAAAATCCACGCCCTGTTTCGAGTCAGGGATGGAATGCACGGAGCCTCTATCTAGTGGCGAGGATAGGAATTGCGCCGGCTGCCGAGGTCTGTCGCACTCCCCTGGGGCAATGATTAACGACTGACAGAAAAAATTAAATGTTAGTGGAGGGTGCTGCTGGAATAAAAGATGACAGGGAAAACCGGAGTACTAGGACAAAAACCTGTCCCGCCTCCGCACAAAGCTCACATGGAGCAACCGGGATTTGAACCACGGAACCGAGCGGTGAGAGGCCGGCGCGCTGCCGCCTGAGTCACGGAGGCTCTTCTCATGGAACTATTTAGCAATATTAGACTAATACTACCCACTAAGTTGTCTACGTGGTCTAGTTCACTTAGCTGTGAGATTGTGCCGAAAGATAGTGGGTTGGAACCAGCCCTGAAGTAGGGTTTCCCTGCTGCTCCGTGTTCACACGAGGCCAGTTAAGACCACGTCGCTTCCTTCACGTTTTCAGCCCTGTCCTGCCCGATCGTCGCTGTAAGACCTGCCTGTGTCGAGGCGACATAAAACATATACACAGCAATATGAAAAGAAAATTCACAGCCTGTTTCAAGTCATTCGACCGGGTCAGAAATGGAGTGAATGAAGCTCCCATCTAGCGGCGAGGATAGGAATTGTGCCGGCTGCCGAAGCCTGTTGCACTCCTCTGGGGCAATGTTTAATGAATGCGAGATGAAATGAAATGTATTGGAGAGTGTTGCTGGGATGAAGGATGACAGGGAAAACCGGAGTTCCCGGAGAAAAACTTGTTCGCCTCCGCATTGTTCAGCACAAATCTCACGTGCCGTGACCGGGATTTGAACCACAGAACCCAGCGATGAGCGGCCGATGTGCTGCCGCCTGAGCCATGGAGGCTGTACATAGCAATATAATCGTTGAATTTATTTATAACACTGTAGTCTAACGAAAAGCTCCTAACATGATACTGAACAATGAAATATTTTCAGGAATAAAATCTGTTCTTTCTTCTGTTGTGGATAAACTGCACTGCATGTTGCACGAGGTACGCCGCAAACTTCGGGGCGGTACACCATCGAATGGTGCTCTCCAAGTTCCTCAGACACCCGCTGGTCCTTTATTTCCGCCACGGTTGTAGAGCTTTCGTTTCGGAGAACGCTGCCTACTTCCTTTGCAATGAATTTAGATGTAGCCTATAGCTAAATGACCCAATTTATGAATTTTAGATTGTATACAATTTAACTGCGTTATTTGTTAGTTGGTGGTACACCGTAACTGGCGCAGAGTTTTGAAGGTTTCGTAGACTTACATATTGGAAAAAAAAACGAATATTATGTAGAGAATAAGAACGTCGTACGATGTGAGTGCAATATGAGAAATGAGAGATATAATTTAAAAGTAAGAGCAATAAATGAATTGCTTGGCGCAACATTCAATTTAACATGTTGTTTGAGAAAATCAACCTCCAGCAGAGTGCGCGAGTCAGCACAAATGTTGCCTCGCTATTTCACGAAAACTACAGTTCAGATGTTAAATTTTTTGCAACATGTAGCTTCTTCTTTTATCTGTCAGTTGATAGATAAAACATAATCGTAATACGGGTTCTGCCCAAACACTGGAATATCCCGTTGTCGACGAGCGTAAATCTACGTTAAGAATGAAAGGCGATATTTCGAGAGTAACGTTATAGCATGTTAGGCCCCTTTAAACACCAAGCATCATCATCAATAAGTTTGAATCTAAGAATCCGGGCCTTGCTTATTACAGACATCAGTTTGTCCATAATTTAAAATATAAGATGTTTATCCTTAGAAATGTATTCAATATATTGCAGTTATATAGGCTATAGTTTCCAGCATTTACTCAAGTATCTTTCATACATATTTATAAACCAGGTGCATGGGTCTTTTCCGGTTTCACCAACAGATCGAGCCAGCAAACAGTACGCAGAGCATGAATTTGACACACACGTCCGTTTGTTTGTTTGTTTGTTTGTTTGTTTGTTTGTTTGTTTGTTTGTTTGTTTGTTTGTTTGAAATTAACCTGCTGAGTCCGCCAAACACTGGTGTCTGTGTTGTATCACGTCGACGTTTGTGCCCGAAAAAGAACATTTGCGGCACGCATTGCTTTTCTTATTCTTTCAAAAGAGAACGGCTGGCTGGTAGAAACATACAGTGAACACGCTCCTTGGATTAGAACATGTGGAACAAATTAAACGCTTGATTTCAACGTGCGCGGTCTGGTAGTGGTATTGTGTATTATGAACTCTCGAAACAGCCCTATCACCGGACGAGTTGGCCGTGCGCGTAGAGGCGCTCGGCTGTGAGCTTGCATCCGGGAGATAGTAGGTTCGAATCCCACTATCGGCAGCCCTGAAAATGGTTTTCCGTGGTTTCCCATTTTCACACCAGGCAAATGCTGGGGCTGTACCTTAATTAAGGCCACGGCCGCTTCCTTCCAACTCCTAGGCCTTTCCTATCCCATCGTCGCCATAAGACCTATCTGTGTCGGTGCGACGTAAAGCCCCTAGCAAAAAAAAAAAACAGCCCTATCGCCAACAAATGATCTATTTAAATCACGTACTGATCGAAAGACGACCGGAATGGGCTAGAAGACATGGCAAAGTGATTCTGTTACACGTCAATGTGCCATCTCACACAGAAAAACCAGTGAAAGACACCTCAAAATCGCTTCCATGGGACATCCTTCCGCACGCACCCGCCGTACTGCCCCGACCTGGCGCCATCTATCACCTCTTCGCATCAGTGCGGCACGCGCTCGCAGAGCAGCATTTCACCAATTTCGAGGAAGTTGGAAAGTGGCTCGATGAATGGTTTGCTGCAAAAGACAAGCTGTTTCTCTCGTATGGTATCCATAACTTACCTGAAATATGGGCGAAGTGTATAGAAGCCGATAGCCGATGTTCACAAAATTATTTTTCATCAACGAACAAGCGTACTTTAGGTCAGCATCACTACCATTGAATCTTACAGCTTTAAA
Organism: Anabrus simplex; assembly: GCF_040414725.1. NCBI lineage: Eukaryota > Metazoa > Arthropoda > Insecta > Orthoptera > Tettigoniidae > Anabrus > Anabrus simplex. The sequence continues at coordinate 1,796,332,341 of NC_090265.1, read as the reverse complement.
AAAACAATAATAACAAACTAGAACGGGTAGGAAATTATTCAACCATCAGTCCATAACAGATTGAAAAATCAGCACTGTGATTGTTGAGGTTTTTTATTTACCATTTTCTTGAGTGTAAGATTCAGATTTAACAATTCCTGCCAAAACAGAGTGACCGAGGTTGCGAGGGGATTTGAGAAATTTTAAGTTGTACTCTTCTTTGGGCGTACACGTTCAAACATTTGTTTAGCATTATAACAGATACAGCTCGGTCTCATAAATTAATATAAACAGCCAGCTATGACAGTACAATTCAGAAGCAGAGAAAAGAAATCACTTCATTCAACTCAGGTAGCTCTTCACAAGAATTGAACTCCCTTATAACAAACTCAAAATTGTTTTTTTATGGTGCTCAGCCTTTTCTTAAACCCTTTCCATCTCTCTCTTATGCTCTTCTCATGCGAGCATAGCTCTAAGCCAGATGTCGGAGTCTCCACTTGGTATTCAAGAAGTCTTCCTTTCAAGTTAGCCGTCTTCAGTGATTTTTCTTGAGAGCATTACCTAAGCGCTAGAAAGGTTCTTGCTGTGAAATACGACCCTCCTCTTGTCCAGCGCATATGTTAGTCCTGACGCTTCAAGCATCAACTACTAAGAATATGATGCAATAAACAACAAAATACTTCCCTGCAGACATGATTCAAACAACATTATATTGTTTATTACAACTTCTTAACACATAGCTGTGTAAAATCTTGCTAAAAGCTATACTTGCATACGCTTATTGAGTTTTATGATTTATGTAAACATACACGTGTGACTTCATTAATTCTGGTTTATAGAAGTTAGAAAACATTCAAGCAGATATCTCTAGTAAAATACTGGTTAACATTAAGATGAGGATATGGGAGGGAAATATTGAATTTAGGATACCAGCACCAGATGAAACATTTAAATGATGTTTACTGGCCAACGAAAGTGTGTCCATGGAATAGGAATGGGAGACTACTGGGGTAAAGAAATTCACAACAAAACAAAGATAAGAAATTCAGCAAGAATTTAACGATTAGAGTGAAGGATATTGAGAAGCGGATTATTATGGCAGAATATGAGACTAAAAGACGAGTATTGGAATTCTGTGAAGTTATTCACAATATGTCAAGACGGAAAGAAAGGTTTTCAAACAGAGAAGCCATGGTGTGGTGGCTAATGGGGATATACTGGGACTATCAGAACTATTTCGACAAAAATATCAGCGATACTGTTCATGGTACGTTAAGAACAATGGTGCAATTAGATTGGCGGGGAAAATGTTTTCTTTATTTTATATAGAAAATGGCAGAATACCGCGGTACATTTAAGCTCTGCATATAAAGTTTACCTTTTATTAGAACACGGCAACGATCAATTGTTGTTGTTTGAGTCATCACTCCATAGACTGGTTTGATGCAGCTCTCCATGCCACCCTATCATGTGCTAACTTTTTCCTTTCTGCGTAACTACTGGATCCTACATCTGCTCTAATCTGCATGTCACATTCATACCTTGGTCTACCCCTACCGTTCTTACCACCTACACTTCCTTCAAAAACCAACTGAACAAGTCCTGGGTGTCATAAAATGTGTCCTATCATTCTATCTCTTCTTCTCGTCAAATTTAGCCAAATCGATCTCCTCTCGCAAATCTCTTTATTCGTGATCCGATCTATCCATCTCACCTTCAGCATTCTTCTGTAACACCACATTTCTAAAGCTTCTATTCTCTTTCTTTCTGAGCCAGTTATCGTCCATGTTTCACTTCCATACAATACCACGCTCCACACGAAAGTCATTAAAAACATCTTTCTAATTCCTATATCAATGTTTGAAGTGAGAAAATTTCTTTTCTTAAGAAAGCTCTTCCTTGCTTGTGCTAATCTGCATTTTATGTCCTCCTTACTTCTGCCATCGTTAGTTATTTTACTACCCAAGTAACAATATTCATCTACTTCCTTTAAGACTTCATCTCCTAATTTAATATTTCCTGCATCACCTGCCTTCGTTCGACTGCACTCCATTACTTTTGTTTTGGACTTATTTATTTTCACCTTGTACTCCTTACCCAAGACTTCGTCCATACCATTTAGCAGCTTCTCGAGATTTTCACCTTGTACTCCTTACCCAAGACTTCGTCCATACCATTTAGCAGCTTCTCGAGATCTTCTGCAGTCTCAGAAAAAATAACAATATCATCGGCAAATCTCAAGGTTTTGATTTCATCTCCTTGGATTGTGATTCCCTTTCCAAATTCCTCTTTGATTTCCTTTACTGCCTGTTCTATGTAAACGTTGAAAAGGAGGTGGACAAACTGCAGCCTTGCCTCACTCCTTTCTGGATTGCTGCTTCTTTTTCAAAGTCCTCGATTCTTATCACTGCACACTGATTTTTATACAGATTGTAGATAATTCTTCGTTCTCGGTATCTGATCCCAATCACCTTCAGAATCTTAAATAGCTTGCTCCAATCGACATTATCGAATGCCTTTTCTAGATCTACGAATGCCATGTGCGTGGGCTTGTCCTTCTTGATTCGGTCCTCTAATATCAGACGTAAAGTCAGGATTGCTTCACGTGTTCCTACATTTCTTCTGAAGCCAAACTGATCTTCTCCCAACTCAGCTTCAATTTGTTTTTGCATTCTTCTGTAAACAAAACGTGTTAAAATTTTGCAGGCATGAGATACTAAACTAATGGTGCGATAGTTTTTACACCTGTCAGCACCGGCTTTCTTGGGAATAGGTATAACAACATTCTGCCGAAAATCGGATGGGACTTCTCCTGTCACATACATCTTACACACTAAATGGAATAACCTTGCCAAGGTGGTTTCTCCTAAGGCAGTCAGTAATTCAGAGAGAATGTCATCAATTCCAGGTACCTTGTTCCTATTTAGGTCGCTCACAGCTCTGTCAAACTCTGACCTCAAAATTGGGTCTCCCATTTCATCAGCATCAACAGCCTCTTCTTGTTCCAGAACCAAATTATCTACATCTTCACCTTGATACAACTGTTGGATATGTTTCTGCCATCTTTCTGCTTTGTCTTCTTTCCCTAGAAGTGGCTTTCCATCTGAGCTCTTAATATTCATACACCTAGATTTCCTTTCTCCAAAGGTTTCCTTGATTTTCCTGTATGCAGCATCTACCTTTCCTAGGACCATACAACCTTCGACATTCTTGCACTTCTCCTTCAGCCAGTCTTCCTTAGTTACCTTGCACTTTCTGTCCACTTCATTCTTTAATCGCTTGTATTCTTTTCTGCCCTCTTCATTTCTAGCATTCTTGTATTTTCTTCGTTCATCAATCAGGTCTAGTATCTCCTGAGGTATCCACTGATTCTTAGTTGATCTTTTCCTCCTTCCCAACATTTCTTCAGCAGCCCTACTGACTTCATTTTTTATGACTATCCACTCTTCCTCTATTGTGTTTCCTTCAGCCTTTTCATTTAGTCCTTTTGCAACATGTTCCTTCAAACAGTCCCTCACACTCTCTTCTTTCAACTTGTCTAGATCCCATCATTTTGCATTCTTTCCTTTCTTCAATTTCTTCAACTTCAGATGGCATGTCATGACCAACAAGTTGTGGTCAGAGTCCACGTCTGCTCCTGGGAAAGTTTTGCAATCCAACACCTGGTTTCTGAATCTCTGCCTAATCATAATGAAGTCTATTTGATACCTTCCAGTGTCTGCAGGTCTCATCCACGTATACAGCCGTCGTTTGTGGTGTTTGAACCAAGAATTGGCGAGGACTAAATTATGATCAGTGCAGAATTCAACCAGCCGACTTCCTCTTTCGTTCCTTTGTCCCAATCCAAATTCTCCTACTGTACTACCTTCTCTTCCTTGGCCTACCACTGCATTCCAGTCTCCCATCACAATTAGATTCTCGTCACCTTTTACATATTGTATTAAATCTTCTATCTCTTCATATGTTCTTTCGATTTCTTCATCATCTGCTGAGCTAGTAGGCATATAGACCTGCACTATTGCGGTGGGCATTGGTTTGGTGTCTATCTTAACGACAATAATTCTTTCATTATGCTGGTCGTTGTAACTTACTCGCTGAGCTATTTTCTTATTCATTATTAAACCGACTCCTGCATTTTCTTTGTTTGATTTTGTGTTGATAATTCGGTAGTCGCCTGACCAGAAATCCTGTTCTTCCTGCCAACGTACTTCACTTATACCAACTACATTTAACTTTAGGCTATCCATCTCCCTTTTCAGATTCTCTAATCTACCACAACGATTCATACTTCTAACATTCCACGCTCCGACTTGTAGAATGTCAGTATCCATCTTCCTGATGATCGCCCCCTCTCATGTAGTCCCCACCCGGAAATCCGAATGGGGGACTAGTTTATCTCCGGAATATTTTACCCGGGAGGAAGCCATCATCAGTACATCATTCATACAGAGAGAGCTGCATGTCCTCGCGAGTTAGTTACGGCTGTAGTTTCCCGTTGCTTTCAGCCGTGTAGCAGTATCAACACAGCTAAGCCCTGCTGAGTATTATTACAAGGTCATATCAGTCAATCATCCGGACTGCCACTCTTGCAACTTCCGAAAGGCTGCTACCGCCCTTTCGATGAACCATTCGTTAGTCTGGTCTCTCAACAGATACCCATCCGATATGGTTGCACCTGCGGCTCGGCTATCTGCTTCACTGGGTCACGCAAGCCCCCCCACCGCGGTAAGGTCACATGGTTCGCAGGAACGATCAATTAACTTTGTTAATTCCGGGCTCGCGATTCAAATTGACGAACTTGCTGTAGCCTATATGCCAGCCGCTGCCTGTTTCTGTGCGTCAAAGGAGGAGAAGTGGAAAGTGAAAAGTAGGAGTCAGAGGTAATGCTCGGTGCGAATGTACAAGTTTCTCGTTCGTTTCGCATAGTCGCAGTTTGTTCTGCTCAAAATGACTGCTATACGAAACTCGATGAAAGAGAAGATGAACTTGTACTAAGAATATAGGCAGCTTCCCAGGTCGGCGATAATCGTTGATGAGCAAAGGAAATTCACTCCTAAAAATATTATTATTCTTGTCAGCTTACCTTCCAGGGATCCCACCTCTACCGTCTCAAGGTCAGTGTCCTGGAACCTGAGATTTTTGTCTGGGATACAATTGGGAAGGAGGACTAGTACCTTGTCCAGGTGTCCTCAACTGCTTTGCTAAACAGGGGTCTTGTTGTGGATGGGAAGATTGAAAGGGATAGACAAGAAAGAGGGAAGAAAGCGGCCGTGCTCTGAAGTTAGGTACAATTCCGGCGTTTGCCTGGAGCAGAAGAGGGAACCACCGAAAACCACCTCGAAGATGGTTGAGGTGGGAATCGAACTCCCTGTACTTAGTTGATCTCCCGATGTCGAGTGGACTCCGCTACAGCCTTCGTGCCACTTTTCAAATTTCGTGCCGGAAAACTAACTACTACTGTACACCACAAAGAGGGTCTAAAAATATTGTTGACAGTAAAATGTTGTCACAGTGATTGTTTTTGTCTTGCAAATCAGATGTGCGGACATCTGTGTTCGAAGTCATCTTATTACTTGCCGATTCTTCTTTTTTAAATTACATCTGTCATTATTCCAAGCTCGTGCCACCAAGATCCCGCGATCGTCCAACCAAATTATACGCTGGAATGAATAGAAGTAACGATGAAGTAAAGTAAATTGTTCTTTTAGACCTGAGGCCAGAGAGAATTCTTTTATTTTTTAAACGGCTGTCTTCCATCGGGCATAGTCTAAATGAAGACAAAGTGAAGGCGTGCACGCTTGCCCGGAGGCGTGCCTACCTGCCCGTCCACGCAAGTGGACATTGGGCAGCTTATGAATGGAGTTCGCGTGTCTTAGCGTTCACAAGAAAATCAGATCAGTTATCATTCCCTTTAGGGGACTTCTACCAGTCCCTTCGATGAGATAATCACGTGCTCAACAGCGGGTTTTAACCTCACTCATTTCGAGCGAAATTCATCAGGAAATGTCACTCATCTGTTATAATTATTTTACGTACCTGGTCTCAGTCGCCCGACGCTGGTCTCAAGCTTTGTCCCGCGAGTCCAACTGGTAATTATATTAAAATGATTTGGAACATCGATTTAGCAAAATGCATCATTATCTCTCTTCACACAAACCACCTGCAGGTCGTAGATGTCACACATGAGATGTTTGAATTGTAGAAATACTCCACACGCTTCTCCTAAGAAGGAAGGCTTTTTATATCGAAGTTGCCTTGCCTGATGGCTCTAGTGGCAGTTGAGGAGTTCGCAATCCGTGGTAAGACGGCACGTCTTCACGACACTACAAAAACAGGTACGATGATACTCTCTTGATGTTGATCACTTAGAACCCGTGCTCGTGTTTTCACCTCATTAATTCATGGACTCTTTTTTCTTGTGTTTAACGTCCAACGAATTTCGGATGTGAAAAGTATTGGAATGAGAAGACAGTAATCGTTGTCTGAATGTAAGTATACCTGGAGCACTTACTTGTTTTGAAAAGGGGAACATTTTCAGGTTTGTAGACGGTGCGGCTTGAACCAGGACCGTACATTTTAACCTTACTCCTGCTTGTCTCCCGTCACTTCGTCATCAGCGGCCACCTTCACCTCTGCTTGGAGGGAGGCAATCTAACCCCGAAACAACCCTGACTACTCTTCAATGTTCACAGTAGGCCTACTGCTCTAACTGCTCCGCGGAAACGGAGGTAAGTTTTGATTTGAAGGTAGAAAACAAACGCATTCAATCAGTAATTTGTGGGTTTGGGCATAAGATAATGGTCAAGATTAAGGAAGTAAACGAAAATTTGGAATCAGAAGAAATAAGTGTTTTTTTTTTTTTTTTTTTTTTTTGCTAGTTGCTTTACGTCGCACCGACACAGATAGGTCTTATGGCGACGATGGGACGGGAAAGGGCTAGGAGTGGGAAGGAAGCGGCCGTGGACTTAATTAAGGTACAACCCCAGCATTTGCCTGGTGTGAAAATGGGAAACCACGGTGAACCCATAATTCTACGGTGAGAAAAATTTTTATTTTTCTCAAATATTTATTTGGTATTCAGAAACTACTGTATGTTTGAGGGCAGCCATTTTGCGCTCCCAAGAGCCCGATGTTGCGTGGGAAGGTTCCCGCAAGGCGAGCTCGTGGATTGCCGGGACACCTCGGTGGAGCTCGAGTGCCCGACAATTTTCTAAATTAATGGAATTCTGCACCACGAGGGATTTTGATAATATAGTAAAGGATGAAATAAATAAGTAAAATTATTCATACACCCTCTGTGGAGGTAGTGACACCAGGGACAATTTAGATGCAGTTAAGCCCAAGTGTGTGTTAGCGTGAGAACAGCGAGCTAGTTACACGTGCCAAGGTCGTGGGCAGAAGAAAAACGCGCGAAATGCACGGGCAGAAACAATTTATTTCTCCTGTTGTGAGTGTAGAAAAATTATAAAATTAACACCTAACATAAGTGCAAGTCTGTCCGGAGTTCTGGGACAAGTCTTATCAAAATCGGTTTATTAGAAGCAAATTTGGCAGATTACACCACCGAGACTCATAGAGGGGATAGCGTCCTTCCGGAAATTATAAAAGAAACCCCCCCACCGTAGATTTTGGAGTGTCGATCTGGAACTTGAAGCCGCGGGAGCTCGTGCCCGTCGTCATTAGAATTTCGCGCCAGATTGACCGACAATAATCAAATACATGTTCGTGGCTAAAGTCCATATATTTAGTAAGAAGAAAAGTGAATTGGAGAAGCTGTGAACGTTTGCAGACGAACTGGGAAGGTGTAGGCTGGTTGAAAAATACACAGCAGATTTTATTTTTATCATTTCCTGTACTCTTGTAAGTGAAGAAGGTCTGGGGGAAGCGATTCAAAATAGTTCGACTCCCTTATCGGCCGAACACCTGTTCTTGTTGAAACAACGGGGAGAGAAACCACTCTGGGAGACGCATCAGACAGTTATAGCCGACTGCAGAACGAGGGAAGTTCGTGGTGCAAGTTACAAAGAAAGTGCATTATTTATGGTAATTTTTAATCTCGTGTGTGTGTGAAGGGTAGTGTTTGGATGAGTGAGTTTTTAAATATGAAAATGTTATCTGTGAAAATGAGGGGCTAAGTACGAGGTTGCTGGGATGATGCAATCAGAATGCTGAGAATGTCACCATTGTGCAGGTCTGTCTATTTTATATTATGTTGTAGTTAGTTATTTAGTTACTGTCTGTCCTAAACAAAATTTCCAGATGATTGTCGGGTGATATTCGTAATTATCAGGCGAAAGGCGTTGTAAATTTTGGTCAGCGTGTGAAAATTTTCAGTGTGTAAATTTCATGTCAAGAACGGAAAAATGCGACGCTAAAATTTTGGGTTGAGATGAGATATCATTCAGAGTGCGGATTTGTGAACGTTATAAGTGTAAATTTGTCGTGGCGAATATTGTAATCTCAGGTGTCAGTTGCATTCAGAAATGCTGGTTAATAATAATAATAATAATAATAATAATAATAATAATAATAATAATAATAATAATAATAATAATAATGTTTACCGCGGGATAAGGAAATTCCTCTCTGTTAAATTACATTTAACCAGTTATTTTTACAAGGATCGTAGGCATATTTAGATAATGTCAAGAAAATTTGTTAGAGTCACAGTCGTTAATGGGAAGAAAATTTTGAGACATCGTGTATACTTGAATTGCGAAAGGTCGATGTGTGCTCTTGGATTTTTGAGGTTCGAAAGTCGTAATTATAGTAAAGTCAGAGATGTGCTTAATAATGTTGTCGTTTTCACCAGGGGATCGAAGTATGAAAAAGGGTCTTGAAGGAAAAGGGATTGAGGGCGATGAATTGATATGTATGTGGAGACGAGATAGATACCGCTGGAAAGCGAGGAGAAAGAGTGTTGAGACAAGCTGTATTTTTGTAGAGGAAGTATTTAGGAACAGGCTGTGTGAGGCAGGCTGTATTGTTTTCCGCAATCAATCCGAATTTGAGATGACTATGATGTGAAGCATTGTGAAATTTATAGAACGATTCCAAGTGAAAACGACTCTAGTAAAATGTAAAGGTCTGGGTAGTAAACATCCAGTGATTTTTTGTTAAGATAATGAACAATCTCCAGGATTAAAGAGCACTTTGGACACACGGTTGGGTTATATTTAATTTGTTCATCGGAGAGGTCATGGATAAGATGGTTGGAATTGATGATAGGCGATCTGAGAATTTCGAATGTGATGGTGATGATTATTATTTTGAAGGCATCCACTAAAAGGGAAACGTGTGTTGGGAATTTTCATTGGCAGCCCTGACACTTCAGTGCACAGGCTGAGATTGTGTTCGAGGTGGAGAATCGTTCGTCACGTCTATTCATTTTTGAGTTCACATATTATGATGAGGTAGACACTTGTTGTTTTTTTTTTTTTTTCTTCGAGAGGTAGGCACTTACCGTGTTTCGACTTGCATTCTTTTGATAAGAGACGTAGTTCTGTCGTGCGTATTTTTTGTCTGACCAGATTTTGTGTTAATGTCAGAGTTTGTTGGAAATTGCGGTTCGCCTGATATGTTAAGGGAGACGTGGTGCGACCCACTTTGACGCCCAACGATAGATTTAGGACGTCACGTGTTTATTCTTGGAGTCATTGAGGATGAGACGTCCTAGGTCACGCCCGACGATAGGACTTGGAAGGCATCATGTATATACTGATTAGGTTTAGGGTGTACAGATTTCAAGTGAGCCCGACGATAGGTCTGGGATGGTAGCTGTACACACTCAAGTCTCAGTTTAGATTTTTTTTTTGTTGTTTCTTTTGTGAAGTGGCCTGGTTGAAGGTAGCCATTACAGTGCGATATGATTTATTGTAGAGGGTCTATGCGAAGCTCTCATTGAGATAACGGGACTGTTGTTGATAAATGAGGGCTGTCCAAGTATGGGACACCGACCCGATCTAGATTAAATATTTTTACTGTGTTTCTTCGTGCGTGTTAAGCTGTATGACTTTGAGATGTTAATTTGTTTTTACGAACTTCATTGTTTCTCGTTTTAACGTCCGTTTTCGTTTGATGGTGTGCATATTGACACTCAGTGTTTTAGAATGAGACTTGAGTTGCGAATGCGGTTTCGATTCGTCAGCCAGTATTTTATTTTATTTTCACCTTGTCGTATTTTCATTCTTATTCATAGTAAGTAAGTAAGTAATCACTTTACCAGTAGTGTGTTGGGACAGACAGTAAATAGAGAGATCTGTACTGGTAGCATTGTTGTCAAGGGAAAGAATTCCTTAAATTTGTAGTAAATTTTAGCGTGGACTGGTAAATTTATTAAGCATAACAAACCCATTTCTAACCTGAAAATCGGTTCAATAATAATATTTTCAAGTGACTTTTCACTTTTTGATTAACTTCAGTGTTTGGCATTTCTTCTAAATGCATGATTAGTAAGTGTTTCCTGCATTTCGCAGTTTTGTTCCTTTAGAACGACTTAACGTAAGATCCTCCCGGATCATGTGGTTGTTGGTTCCTTCCGAACAGTTGTTTGGGTGATGCACAGTTAGCATCGGGATTAACGTATCACTTAAGGGTGTCATGAATGACAAATACATGGTGGAATTTTAGGTCAATTGTGAATGATGCTGTTAACTTGTAGTGAACACCATGCTTTCCCATAATATTTCGCAACCTATCCAAAGCAACTGATAGTCAGTTTGGTTCGATTAAGGGTCCATTCGGCGGATGTTTCCGTATCCGTGAAGGGTATTTGACTGGTGGATAACCTTAATTAAGAGAAAATCAGGCGTTCTAATTGTTGAAAGTCAGATTTTCCACGGATCGTGTGGATTAACTCTCAGTTCTTGTTTGGAAAAATAGGCGCCCGGTTTTCAGGTCTTCCCCTTTTCAGTTTTTCAGTTTCGCTGTCCACTAACATATTAGCTTCTCCGAAGCAAATCTTCGACATTGGAAGAAACGAAGTGACGTTATGTAATGTGACTGTGTTTGGAACATTCAAAGTCAATAATTTAATTTTGTTTTATTTTTGTGGCAAGAATGCCTATTAAATTAACGATGTTATCGTGCTATTTCAGTTTAATAAAAGTTAGTAAGCACATGTTTGCTCCTCATTTCAAGTAGTTAGGCTTTCTTCTGAACCCCATCGTTTGGTTAAGATCGTGACCGAAGTTATTCCCGCAACGACCCATGATTTAAGAGTTCTAAATTGTTCTACTATAGCAGCCGTGGCCGACCAACGATGGAATGGTAAGTTCAAGGGTTCAGTAGAAGTGGCGCCATCAACTTTGGGGCCTTAATGTCACGATAACGATGAGGAGCCCAAAGTCACGATAACGATATGATGCCACGATAACGATAATGAAATTATCCATTGAAAATAAATGTTAGAAAAATATAAAATAATGTTGAGGCTTAAGCCACATTATAAACAATACAAGCGGGTGAAAATGATGGCTGAGCCACAGTTAAACGAATTATGCCCAATGAGAGTGCTAGATATTAACACGTTTAATGAGGAGCGTAACTACTTGGTAGATAATAATAATAATAATAACAGTCACAATGCATTTTAGGAAACCAGTACTTAAAGCTATATTGAAGCTTATGTCATGTTGCCAATATAAATTTTGGAAGTGGTAACGCTGAATTACATTCAAAGTTTATGCGTTAACATGTTCGTTATTTACTTAATTTACGGAAGCGAAACCATTTGGGATATTTATCCAGAGTAACTTATTAACTTTAGAATTTTCTTTTCATTAAACAAGTTTGTGATACCAGCCACCTAAACAAAATTTTATGAGACAACTGTTGGAATGTTGTCAGTTTCGATATTAAATTATAACAGCGTTTGTATGTGAAAACGCAGTAGGTAGTGAATTCTTTCCCTAGTAGTTTGGAGTATTCTGGTTGCATCAACAGCCAGCGTACTCATTATTGTATTCTTTGTGGTATTGTGAGATGGAAGGTCAGGCGACCTTGGATCTGCTAATGCAGATGATGAAGGACATGAAAGTCCAGAAGGAGAATTTACATCGTAAGTTGGATAGCTGGAATGATAAGTTGAGAGAGGACATTAAAGACATGAAAGTCCAGAATGAGAAGTTAAGGGAGGACATGAAAGTTCGTGATGAGAGTCGGATAAGTAAGAGGGAGAGTTTACATAGTAAGTTCAATGAGAATTTGAGTAGTAAAATGGATGACAGGATAGGTCAGCGTAAATGTTTGGCAGCTAGCTTGAAGGACACTAGGGAGAAGGTACAGTCGAGTTTGAAAGACACTAGGAGTAGTATGGATGCTTTTCGAGCCAGTTTGAAAGAAAGTCATGACGATTTAAAGAGTGGGATAGAGGAGTTGAAGGTTAGCCTGAAAGATAATTTTAACGATTTGAAGAGTATTGTGGGTGAGTTACGAAATGTTTGCAAGAGAAATAATAATGATTCAAAGGTAGGCTCAGAAGAAATGACCGATAGACACGTGAAAGTTGAGAATCAGATTCCAGAGACTGAGATTGGTTGTTCAGAATTCAAAGAGGGAGCAGTGGAAGTAGAAAAGGATTTAGGTGACGATGAACGGGTCATGACCGTCCACACCAAAGAGTCCGAGGATGTCGATAGTAATTGTGAACAGGATTTAAGAGTGAATACCTTGGCCCAGGAGCAGGCGGACGAGAAGGTCAAACTCAAGGAGAGTGAAGTTAGTAATGAGATCCGTACAGCGGACAGGCAATCAAAGATGGTTGGAAATCTGAGTCAAGCTATGGAGGATTATAATCTAGACCTTGGTAGTCAATTGAAAGTTGAAAATGACGCAAAGGCTACAGGCCAGAATGTGTATATTGAGGCGAGAAAATCTCAAAACCTAAGGATCGCGAACGTCTTTAATGTGACTGGGAGATATCAGGACCAGTTTTGCCAATTGAAGGAAGACCCGCACCTAACTGTAAAGGAATTCTTTGAGGATCTGATGGAAGATGTCCTGGAGGCCAAGATATCTGAAGAACGTAGATGGAGGACAGCTGATGGATACACAGAGAAAGCGCCATTATTGTGGGTAGACGTTACAGCCCGTCAACATTGTTTCTTTGATAAAGGAAAGATATGCCGGAGAGCCCTTTCAGTGAAATGCAGATAGCAGGTATAGAGAGAGAGAGAGAGAGAGGCAGGCGGCAGAGACCATCGAATGACGCACATAACATCAGTAACATCAAGAAACAGACTCCGAGCAACCCCCAATTCAATGATGACCGCAACCCAACAAGAAATTTACAGATTGATCATAGAGCCGAAGAAAGAATTCCATTACAGGATGACGCAGCCTTACCAGCTGGGGAAATGGTCACCGAAGAAGAAGAAGAAGAAGAAGTACAACCCGTAAATATGATCGTCACGTCGAGAGGAAGACAGGTCGAGGCACCACTCCAAGAACAGGCAAGCAGTGGGAGTAAAGAAGAGGAAGACGCTGAATGTTTACAATGTTCATTCTTAAGAGAAGACTTTGTTGATGACATCTGTAACGCAATCCTATTGTTGGAAGAAGAAAACAGGGAAATACGTGAAAGTAACAGAGCCCTACGTCAAGAGTGAGATCGGCTGGGAAATTTTACGTAGAATCATGGTTCATCTGTATCAAAATTCCCATGTACACTTTAGAATTTTGAAGGAATATATTTGTTTAAATATTTCCCCTTTCTGGGTAAACATTTCGTCGTTGCAGGTGGATTATGAACCCATAATTCTACGGTGAGAAAAATTTTTATTTTTCTCAAATATTTATTTGGTATTCAGAAACTACTGTATGTTTGAGGGCAGCCATTTTGCGCTCCCAAGAGCCCGATGTTGCGTGGGAAGGTTCCCGCAAGGCGAGCTCGTGGATTGCCGGGACACCTCGGTGGAGCTCGAGTGCCCGACAATTTTCTAAATTAATGGAATTCTGCACCACGAGGGATTTTGATAATATAGTAAAGGATGAAATAAATAAGTAAAATTATTCATACACCCTCTGTGGAGGTAGTGACACCAGGGACAATTTAGATGCAGTTAAGCCCAAGTGTGTGTTAGCGTGAGAACAGCGAGCTAGTTACACGTGCCAAGGTCGTGGGCAGAAGAAAAACGCGCGAAATGCACGGGCAGAAACAATTTATTTCTCCTGTTGTGAGTGTAGAAAAATTATAAAATTAACACCTAACATAAGTGCAAGTCTGTCCGGAGTTCTGGGACAAGTCTTATCAAAATCGGTTTATTAGAAGCAAATTTGGCAGATTACACCACCGAGACTCATAGAGGGGATAGCGTCCTTCCGGAAATTATAAAAGAAACCCCCCCACCGTAGATTTTGGAGTGTCGATCTGGAACTTGAAGCCGCGGGAGCTCGTGCCCGTCGTCATTAGAATTTCGCGCCAGATTGACCGACAATAATCAAATACATGTTCGTGGCTAAAGTCCATATATTTAGTAAGAAGAAAAGTGAATTGGAGAAGCTGTGAACGTTTGCAGACGAACTGGGAAGGTGTAGGCTGGTTGAAAAATACACAGCAGATTTTATTTTTATCATTTCCTGTACTCTTGTAAGTGAAGAAGGTCTGGGGGAAGCGATTCAAAATAGTTCGACTCCCTTATCGGCCGAACACCTGTTCTTGTTGAAACAACGGGGAGAGAAACCACTCTGGGAGACGCATCAGACAGTTATAGCCGACTGCAGAACGAGGGAAGTTCGTGGTGCAAGTTACAAAGAAAGTGCATTATTTATGGTAATTTTTAATCTCGTGTGTGTGTGAAGGGTAGTGTTTGGATGAGTGAGTTTTTAAATATGAAAATGTTATCTGTGAAAATGAGGGGCTAAGTACGAGGTTGCTGGGATGATGCAATCAGAATGCTGAGAATGTCACCATTGTGCAGGTCTGTCTATTTTATATTATGTTGTAGTTAGTTATTTAGTTACTGTCTGTCCTAAACAAAATTTCCAGATGATTGTCGGGTGATATTCGTAATTATCAGGCGAAAGGCGTTGTAAATTTTGGTCAGCGTGTGAAAATTTTCAGTGTGTAAATTTCATGTCAAGAACGGAAAAATGCGACGCTAAAATTTTGGGTTGAGATGAGATATCATTCAGAGTGCGGATTTGTGAACGTTATAAGTGTAAATTTGTCGTGGCGAATATTGTAATCTCAGGTGTCAGTTGCATTCAGAAATGCTGGTTAATAATAATAATAATAATAATAATAATAATAATAATAATAATAATAATAATAATAATAATAATGTTTACCGCGGGATAAGGAAATTCCTCTCTGTTAAATTACATTTAACCAGTTATTTTTACAAGGATCGTAGGCATATTTAGATAATGTCAAGAAAATTTGTTAGAGTCACAGTCGTTAATGGGAAGAAAATTTTGAGACATCGTGTATACTTGAATTGCGAAAGGTCGATGTGTGCTCTTGGATTTTTGAGGTTCGAAAGTCGTAATTATAGTAAAGTCAGAGATGTGCTTAATAATGTTGTCGTTTTCACCAGGGGATCGAAGTATGAAAAAGGGTCTTGAAGGAAAAGGGATTGAGGGCGATGAATTGATATGTATGTGGAGACGAGATAGATACCGCTGGAAAGCGAGGAGAAAGAGTGTTGAGACAAGCTGTATTTTTGTAGAGGAAGTATTTAGGAACAGGCTGTGTGAGGCAGGCTGTATTGTTTTCCGCAATCAATCCGAATTTGAGATGACTATGATGTGAAGCATTGTGAAATTTATAGAACGATTCCAAGTGAAAACGACTCTAGTAAAATGTAAAGGTCTGGGTAGTAAACATCCAGTGATTTTTTGTTAAGATAATGAACAATCTCCAGGATTAAAGAGCACTTTGGACACACGGTTGGGTTATATTTAATTTGTTCATCGGAGAGGTCATGGATAAGATGGTTGGAATTGATGATAGGCGATCTGAGAATTTCGAATGTGATGGTGATGATTATTATTTTGAAGGCATCCACTAAAAGGGAAACGTGTGTTGGGAATTTTCATTGGCAGCCCTGACACTTCAGTGCACAGGCTGAGATTGTGTTCGAGGTGGAGAATCGTTCGTCACGTCTATTCATTTTTGAGTTCACATATTATGATGAGGTAGACACTTGTTGTTTTTTTTTTTTTTTCTTCGAGAGGTAGGCACTTACCGTGTTTCGACTTGCATTCTTTTGATAAGAGACGTAGTTCTGTCGTGCGTATTTTTTGTCTGACCAGATTTTGTGTTAATGTCAGAGTTTGTTGGAAATTGCGGTTCGCCTGATATGTTAAGGGAGACGTGGTGCGACCCACTTTGACGCCCAACGATAGATTTAGGACGTCACGTGTTTATTCTTGGAGTCATTGAGGATGAGACGTCCTAGGTCACGCCCGACGATAGGACTTGGAAGGCATCATGTATATACTGATTAGGTTTAGGGTGTACAGATTTCAAGTGAGCCCGACGATAGGTCTGGGATGGTAGCTGTACACACTCAAGTCTCAGTTTAGATTTTTTTTTTGTTGTTTCTTTTGTGAAGTGGCCTGGTTGAAGGTAGCCATTACAGTGCGATATGATTTATTGTAGAGGGTCTATGCGAAGCTCTCATTGAGATAACGGGACTGTTGTTGATAAATGAGGGCTGTCCAAGTATGGGACACCGACCCGATCTAGATTAAATATTTTTACTGTGTTTCTTCGTGCGTGTTAAGCTGTATGACTTTGAGATGTTAATTTGTTTTTACGAACTTCATTGTTTCTCGTTTTAACGTCCGTTTTCGTTTGATGGTGTGCATATTGACACTCAGTGTTTTAGAATGAGACTTGAGTTGCGAATGCGGTTTCGATTCGTCAGCCAGTATTTTATTTTATTTTCACCTTGTCGTATTTTCATTCTTATTCATAGTAAGTAAGTAAGTAATCACTTTACCAGTAGTGTGTTGGGACAGACAGTAAATAGAGAGATCTGTACTGGTAGCATTGTTGTCAAGGGAAAGAATTCCTTAAATTTGTAGTAAATTTTAGCGTGGACTGGTAAATTTATTAAGCATAACAAACCCATTTCTAACCTGAAAATCGGTTCAATAATAATATTTTCAAGTGACTTTTCACTTTTTGATTAACTTCAGTGTTTGGCATTTCTTCTAAATGCATGATTAGTAAGTGTTTCCTGCATTTCGCAGTTTTGTTCCTTTAGAACGACTTAACGTAAGATCCTCCCGGATCATGTGGTTGTTGGTTCCTTCCGAACAGTTGTTTGGGTGATGCACAGTTAGCATCGGGATTAACGTATCACTTAAGGGTGTCATGAATGACAAATACATGGTGGAATTTTAGGTCAATTGTGAATGATGCTGTTAACTTGTAGTGAACACCATGCTTTCCCATAATATTTCGCAACCTATCCAAAGCAACTGATAGTCAGTTTGGTTCGATTAAGGGTCCATTCGGCGGATGTTTCCGTATCCGTGAAGGGTATTTGACTGGTGGATAACCTTAATTAAGAGAAAATCAGGCGTTCTAATTGTTGAAAGTCAGATTTTCCACGGATCGTGTGGATTAACTCTCAGTTCTTGTTTGGAAAAATAGGCGCCCGGTTTTCAGGTCTTCCCCTTTTCAGTTTTTCAGTTTCGCTGTCCACTAACATATTAGCTTCTCCGAAGCAAATCTTCGACATTGGAAGAAACGAAGTGACGTTATGTAATGTGACTGTGTTTGGAACATTCAAAGTCAATAATTTAATTTTGTTTTATTTTTGTGGCAAGAATGCCTATTAAATTAACGATGTTATCGTGCTATTTCAGTTTAATAAAAGTTAGTAAGCACATGTTTGCTCCTCATTTCAAGTAGTTAGGCTTTCTTCTGAACCCCATCGTTTGGTTAAGATCGTGACCGAAGTTATTCCCGCAACGACCCATGATTTAAGAGTTCTAAATTGTTCTACTATAGCAGCCGTGGCCGACCAACGATGGAATGGTAAGTTCAAGGGTTCAACGGAAAACCATTTTCAGGGCGGCCGACAGTGGGGTTCGAACCTACTATCTCCCGAATACTGGATACTGGCCGCACTTAAGCGACTTCAGCTGTCGAGCTCGGTAGAAATTAGTGTAATCAAGAACAACGCTGATACTGGCACCCTAGTTAGTCGAGCATGGGATGAAGTTTCCTTTATTGAATAAAATCTGTTGGATAAGCTCAGTACAGTAAAGTACTTGTAAGAACATAGTTCATGCGGCAGTTCTGCTTTATTGCGCCAAGAGTGCCGAAACAAAGGAAAAAAGAGAAAGTTTAAATATCTGACATGAAGATAAGGACCTAATATCACGCTCGCCTACGGGCTCCGCTGTACTATCAACAAGAGTACTAAGCCTTCGCATTTCGTCTTGGTGTCCTTCCGTTAGCGACGGATCATGAAGTGATCATTAGCGACGAACTATAGACACTCAGTCTTGAGTTTCCCGTTAACGACGAAATGTTGACTGATTGTGACAGCTCCCTAGAAAACCCTTGCTCGAGAATGGGATACACTTGTCATTTTGTGTCTAACATGGTGCAGCCCGTTTCATTATAAAGTTTATTTCAACTAAGAGAGGTAACCCTTGCCTTATACATGAGGGATTAAGGGATGTGCTTGTGGAAGTTGTGACATTTGCACGGAACGCCAAAGATTCCCGCCAATTACTACAAGGGGAATTGTGTGAAATTAGGCGAATGTACGAGCAGAGAATTGTTCTTTTTGTGACTAGTTCTATCCTTTGTGGATTATCTTTTGGGTGGGCTGCCATTCACGGGATAGATAGAAGCCTTTACATTTCATAGCTGCAGTTGATACCTGGTAACAAGTAGTGTTCTGTGTTGTACTGCTGATAATTGTTCTACATCTGTGGAGTTCACTAAGACCACCAAGGGGAAGCCTTTGATCAGTACATTATGGACTATACCAATAAAGATCAACTGACTTATTACCGTGTAGATTTCAAGAAAACTAAATGTATAGGAATGATGATGATTAATAATAATAATAATAATAATAATAATAATAATAATAATAATAATAATAATAATAATGTTAATAATGTTATTAGTTTACTTGCCACTAAATACTCTTACGGTTTTCGAGAATGCCGAGGTACCGAAATTTTGTGCCGCAGGCGCTCTTTAACGTGCCATTAATCTATCAACACAGGGCCGACGTATTTCAGCACCTTCAAATACCACCGGACTGAGCCAGGATGGAACCTGAGCTCAGAAAGCCAGCGTCTTAACCATCTGAGCCAATCAGCCCAGCTTTAAAGGAGGAATAACAAGAAAAAGTAATATAGTTTACGGCGAGGGAAGTCATGTTTACAATCCGGATGAAGTGAGAAGAAGTGCGATGAAAACAGAGTGTGATGTACACTGAGGAGGCAGGTCTACTAATACCGGAATACATGAAAATCGAGGCTCCGTGCTTGTGAGTCAACGAAAAAAGAGGAAGCAAATAAAGTGGCGTTCGCGGGTCTTCTGATCCCCTGTCGTGAGGGCCTTGTGAGGCCCACCTCAAATAATAATTGAGTTGCTAAGAAAAAAGTGACACGCAGTTCTGGTTAGCACTAACAATTGACCTTTTCGCATATCATAAATATTTCATTCTTAGATCTCTTCAGTCACTTGCATAGGCTACACTCGCAGTGCTGGACAGATGTTCTGTCCCTCCTGCTAGGCGGCGGCATGTCACGGCTAGGTAGGAAGCCGTCCGTCCCTACACCTCGGTCTTGACCAGGACAGGGTTGAATGAAACATCTTGGTTACTCTAATGCCTCGCTGTTTTCCTCAGTAGTAAGCAGTACAAATAATGAAAATGAGCATGTCTGGCTTGAACCGACGATCTCCCGAATGCAAGCTTGCGACCAACTCACACTTTCTTGTGTCTTGTACGGATTCTTTACAGCAGGCAGCTTTTTGGTCACATCATGCTTTAACAAATAGTTTGTAAATTCCAAATTAATTAAGCAAGCAAACACGTGACTGTTGATATCGTAGTCATAGACACGGAAGCTACAGTTCTGCATGGAATCCGAGCCTGACATTTAAATCCCATACGCATTGGGTCGTATTCGAACCCCGGTCACCTTGATAGAACTATCATAATTCCTGCTTCCAAAATATTTTCTATGAATTTTTCTTCTATATTTTAGTGTTAAGTGGAATCAAGAATAAAAATAAAAATAAAGAATTTGTTGGTTACTTTGACCGAGAATTAGCTTTCCTGCGCGTTTAAGGTTGGAACAAGTACTAACACGTTTGTCTGTCTGCCTGTTTGTTTGTTTGTTTGTTTGTTTGTTTGCTACTTCAGGATTGAAAAACTCCATATTTGATTTAGACCTACTTTTCTTCCCCTGCCAGTCCGAATTAAAATATAATCGACGTACGGGTGGGAGAAAGGAAGCGCCAGATTTTGCGGCTTCTTTTAATGGTTTCGGCGTGAGCCCTAGGACGGACTGCTGTACATGTTTGTGAAAGGTCGTACTGTAGTTCCGTGATCCATTTCGAACCACTCTTAGCCGAGCTGGCGCGCTTTGACTAAGAAGTCATTTGTACTGCCGCGGGCAAGTCCACGTATCCAGAAACCCTATCGCAGTTGATAAAGTATCTCGGGAAGTGAGTATCGTAGCTGAAGCGAAGCAAATTAAAAAAAAAAAAAAAAAACCAGGAGTTGCACCCATGACAACTCGATCAGGCTCTGTAGTACCTTCAACAGTGCCCTTCAGAAAAATTAATGACCTTGACTTCAGTCTGTCAATGCGCGAGTTTGTAACTGAACTTCATCGCGCAATTGCATGAAGTCATAAAAAATAGGGAAAATGTAAGAACTGTGTATTTTGAGGTGAAGTTCTATAATATTATGCTCGTAGTGTTTTACTTCATTTATCTTGTCCTTTTACTTGTCCTGTGTTTCCTCACCATATGAATATAAGGCTCCTTAGTTTTTAGAAAAATACATTGATACTTTATAGTATCAGAGATTAGATTAGATAAAACTAGAATATATTTTAAATATAGCACGCAGTTGCCACTGTAATTGAGACTCAAGGCCCTGCAGCGTGCAATAAATAAATAAATAAATAAATAAATAAATAAATAAATAAATAAATAAATAAATAAATAAATAAATAAATAAATAAATAAACAAAGTCATCTCCATACAGGCCCTGCGAGGGGTGGAAGGTAAAGGCTTCTATTACCCGTAACCTCGGCTCTTGATGAGGTCGAGTACTTAACCCTGTACCTAGGCGCAGGATGAGTGAACCTAAGGGCCATGCCCACCTCCGGATGTGGAAATCTCGTTTCTTAAAAATTTCGAATTCCTGATAAGGAATCGAACTCAAGTCCTTACGAGTGAACCGAATACACCTCGGCCTGGGAGCCCCTAGTGAGTGTAATAATGTAACTTGTTTATCATTCCTTCAATTTCTATACATTTTAAGAGACGCAGGGTGTCGGAATTGTATTCCATAGCCTAACGCTCTTTAACGTAGTTACCCTGTGGGTGGGGGCGGTCTCCCTCCTCCTTGGGACCCCAGGGCTCTGAACTTGAGAGCGAGGCCCTTACTTGGGTCAAGCTCCCTACTTACATCTATCCTATCCGACCTCCCTTGGTAAACTCTTGTTATTTTCCGACCCCGACGATATTAGAGCATTCGAGGCCTACGAAGTGTTCTTTTTCACGCCCCTCGTGCCCCTTGTCTTCCTTTGTCCGATACCTTCCTTTTTCGAAGTGTCGGATCCCTGCTATTTTTCCCCTGATTACTTGTACTTTCTCTTAAAACAATAATCACCACCACCACCATATTTAACGTACCGGAAGTCTACGATGTGTATCTGTTACATTTAACAATTCTCAAATACCATTGGGATCAAATCTTTTTTGTCCAACTACGACAGATATTAGTGACTTCCCATAACGGCGACAAAATTCGCTGCGAAACGAGGGATATCCAGTGCATTTAATGGAGTAGTTTCCCTCCATCCTATGCTTATTCGTCAGTCTTTAGAACCAGTTTCTCGCTCCGAGGACAGCGGGGTGCCCTGTCCTATACGCTCCCTCGCGCTGTCCTAGAAGGGGCCACAAGAATTGTCATAAAACGACTGTTGGGTCAGTTTCAGATGTGCGAATTGCCACAAATCCATGTGAGAAGCTCATTTCCAAAAGTAATATTTTATAGCACAGTGGGAAAACACTCCAAGTGGTAAAACTTCAACTGAAAATATATTTGTGAACTTTTATTATGTTCAGACAGAATAAATACAAGGTACAGTATTTCTGTTAAAACTTTTGCAGTTTAAGAAATATTGGAGAATAAAGGATGGATACTTTTTGGTGCTGAAACGCTGAATACTTCCATCTGAAATGACTGTAGTAATCAGATCAGAAAAATGACCGTATTTACGCATACGATGATCAAACTTAAGTTATATACTGTGAAGGGTCATATTAGTAATAAGTAATCATATTAAATAAAATCATCGAGCACAACAATGTGAATTAAACAAGGCGTTCTGGTCACGGGACATGGAAATGACTCCTCATTGGCATCAAACGTGATTTTCAACGCCTTTTTCTTCCGGCCGTTTTGACGATTTCTTTTTCTTTCGTACATACCTACGTATGTTTTCCATCATTACATCAGTTTTGAACATTTCGGAATTGGTACGTTTCGGAAACAAGCTTCTCATATGTGAGTTACGACGAAGGCAAACATGACTTGCCACAACTGATACATTATTTCCCCCCCCCCCCCCCTTTTGGGACTGTTGGGTGTGGTTAAAATGTTGCTTTTAATGTTAAACATTGTACGTCACATAAGAAGCAAGGCAGGTGCTGAAAGCAGCCCTATTTTCTTTTTAATATCTTGTTTCTGTGCGGCACTATCTTAATAAATTGAAATCGCGTGGTCTGCCGACTGGATTACTCATGTATGGAGTTATCTCAAAATTCTTGTATTTACTTCGTATTTTTACATAAACTTTCGTCTGAAATGTTTTAGCACTTCTAGAAAGTTGAATGCAAGTATTTGGATGCTAGAAGTTCACTTTCAAATCTGAATGGAAAGACTGACAGGCGCAGGAGAGGCCTAGTGCAGACCCTTAGGCAGCCTAGACCTAGGAAAGGTTTTCATTCCCGAAGGAGAGGGGCGGGCCACCTAGAAAGTAACGCCTTCTCTCTCGTCAGGAGATTCGGCGGGTTTGGAGATTTGAAGGAGTTAGGATGCATGTCTGTGAGGAAGGAGCCCTACCTAAGATGATTTCTAATGCTGAAGACGATACACACACACACCCAGCCCCTGAGCCCGACCAATTAACCAATTAATGTTAAAATCCCCGATCCGCCCGGAAATTGAACCTAGGACAGCTTGGGCGAAAGACCTGCACGATAACCATTGAGCCAGATACAGGCATTGGTAATATGTGGACCTCCAAAACCGACAAGGAAGTACGTTTGAAGACAAAACTGGACGAACTAATAAGTCTATTAGTGCATAATTATAATAAATAGGTCTAATAATAATATGCTTGCTTGTAGCTTTCAAGCAATTAGAGA
This sequence comes from Anabrus simplex, assembly GCF_040414725.1. NCBI lineage: Eukaryota > Metazoa > Arthropoda > Insecta > Orthoptera > Tettigoniidae > Anabrus > Anabrus simplex. The sequence continues at coordinate 1,796,308,765 of NC_090265.1, read as the reverse complement.
AATAGGCAATACTGTGTTTGCCTATTTTACCTCTTGTGGCTCCTGAAAAGTGCACCAAAGATTAAAACTATTTTCGGAGTGATAGTAGCAGAGGTGCCAACATATTTAAAACACACTTTATTTTTGCACAGACGTACACGTACGATCTATTTTTAGATTCAGAAAAGATTAACTCTTCTCAAAAAATTGAAAATCCGAAACTTTATTTAAAAAAAGAAGATTTCCCTCGTCTCCAGGTGACGGAATGGAAAACACTGAACTAAAGTTAGCATGAAGAAGGTTTTTTGAAAATCTGTCTCATCCTTGTGGTGATCGTGTTGAAGAAGAAGCGGTCGCTACCTGTTCCTGCAGGGAACTCAGTGTTATTGTATATTTAAAGGCGGGTAATGGATTCCACACGAGGGCTAAACAGCTATTGTCAGCCCCAAATGTACAGTCTGAGCACTTCAACAATGGTTCAGCTCTCCACCCTCGAACAGGACAATGAACGTGGCATTTCGTAAGCGTAGAAATGGTGTGTGGAGCTTTTCAGAATTTCGATAAGAGGGCACTACATCAATAATAATATTGGTTTTAATTTTATTTATTTATTTATTTATTTATTTATTTATTTATTTATTTATTTATTTATTTATTTATTTATTTATTTATTTATTTTTATTTATTTATTTATTTTATGCATTTGTATGTGGCGAGCTTACACTTAACCACAACATGCAGTACGTAGTCACATAATTTGAAAAATAACACTGCATACAGTGTCTAAGAAACTACCGAAATTCATGGAATAAAATAGTTATTTCGTTAACGGTTACATCACCTAACAGCTCATTCACTCTAATGTTCATACAACCTGTTCACGTATTTTTACGTCCCACTAACTACTTTTACGGTTTTCGGACACTCCGAGGTGCCGAAATTTAGTTTCGTAGGAGTTTTTACGTGCCAGGCCGACGTGCGAGACCGAAGTATATGAGGACTTTCACATACAAGAGGACTGAGCCAGGATCGAATCTGCCAAGTTGGGGTCAGAAGGCCAGTGCCTCAATCGCCTGAGCCACTTAGCCCGGTAGTACTACATCTCTGTCTTGCAGTAAAATACTCGAATTTGGGTTATATTGTGGGGACAGGTGTATTACATATCAAGACGTATTTCGACAGCTCATATCTTGCTTTTATTCTAGATTTCGAACGTACGCGTGGAACGAGTATGTTGATCACAGAGTGGGGGTATGAGCGTGGAGCGCTGTCTCACATTCCTAGCCGGGCTATTCGTGAATATATTCGCTGCCAAACGTTCCGTGCTGGAATGATCGGCTTACAGGCCTTCGGCCCAGATATTCCTGGCTTCGATTGTCGGCCGGGCCGAGGATTTTAACGGTTAATTTCGTTGATTTGGGGACTGGATTTTCATAGCCGTCTAAAAACACGTTTCTTACTTTATAAACAGCACGGCACACTACAAACCTGTGTAGTGAACGCATCTCTGTGTTAGGTAGGCCTATCTGCCCTGTAACTGGAGTAAATCCAAAATAACTATAGACCCCAATAAACTGGGGGAGGAAGGATAAATGCTGATGAACAGTCGACACTTTGTCACGGGCTACTTAAATCTCATTGAAGGTGTTTGACACCCCCCGATACACGTGCCGATGGTTTCTCTTTCGGAATCTCTAAATTTACAGCCCGAAGCTCCTTAGAAACTATTAAGTGGACAGTGCTGTGTAGTGAAGAAGTGTTCCTTGGTGCGATAAGAAGACACGGTATTTTAGACATTTCTACACAATGGTATCTCGCTGGACGTAGTGAAAGTTTGAGAGGATACAAAATATAGGAGTGAAAGGTAATCCGCTTCTTTTGTTTAGAGACCAGCAGGTAGCTTGCTCACTTCCCACCCCAGGGGCAGCCTCTGTACAAACAAATACTCCAAATAAGCGTAGGTGCGCCGCTGAATCACAGTATGTTCTACACCATCACATTTTTAGTACTTTGCAAGAAAAGCTGTCAAATCTTGTCAAATATTGTTGAACATTGCTGAAGGTTTGACAAGATTTGGCAACGTTTGTTAGCATTTTGTTTTAGAGTGGAGGAAAGGCAAGCAGAAGCTGTGGTTCTCGGAACAGCAGCGGGACATATTCTTAAAACGAAGACAAACGCGCATAATTTACATGAGAAAATATGAATGTACTTACTTTCAACATAATGTTTGCAATGTATTTACTGCCATAACATCATTTTCAGTAATTGTTATTATTATAATCATATTTTCAGTGTTAATAATAATAATAATAATAATAATAATAATAATATGCGAAGATCATTGCTGACAGGCTACCGTACGGTAATAAACATATCCTAGAGATATTTCTCCTCGTCCGTTCTCTTTACTGAACATACGCTGGGACATGCCTCATGGATTTTAAAATATTGTCGCCTTTCACAGACGCCTATTACTGTTATCAATTTGCATTCATCAAACTCAAAAGGTAAAGTAACATATATGTGCATTATAAAACCTATTTCAGAAAGGAGGAGAGACCTATGAGTGGGATAATGCTTGGAAAGTAGAGCGTTTCAAATACCGGAGAACTATCATAGAGGAAAGTGGAAGAAATAAGGAAATAATGGAGGGTGGAAGACGTTTCTGAAAAGTGTCAGAATCCAGATTTGGAGCAAAGATGTCAGTGAGAGAAGCAAAGAGTCATATACTGAATGTACTATGTACCTGTTCTGGCGTGTACAGACAGCCGTAAGTAGGATACAGGCAAGTGAAATGAAATTTCTGAGAAGCAGGATGGGAGTGACAAGAATGGATCAGATGGGAAATAAGAAAGTCAGACATATAGTAAAAGTAAGAGCCACTACAGAACAGGATGAAGGCATCTGGACACATGACGGAGGAGGGGAGAGGACTGGGCAAGAGTGACGAGGGAGAGACAAGAGGAGATGGAGACAGACCTGGCCAACAGCTGGAAAATTCATATTACGATGATGATCACGATGATGATGACTGTAGATGAAAAACTAGAATGGAAACTTGCGTGTTTTATGATATAATAATATCATCAATAGCACAACTTTGACGTTGTAGGTCAGTTTTTCTCAAATCTGCTTATTAAGTAGAAATGTAGACGTGCCTTAATGCAAAGTTTTGGTTACACTTCTGTGTTGGTGGAGATAGTGGTCCATGGAGATGAGAAGGGTTGGTACCTACCTGACTCACCCACGGATTGCTCTATTCAACAGCCACACGTGTGCGCATCTCTCGCCCCTGCCCCCAGCAGCCCCCGTCGCCTTGAATTTCAAGCCACTTCTTCAGAAAAGAGAAAGAATACGCTCTCTAGTAACTGACAGCTTTTATTTGGCTACACCTGTCCCAGTGATCACTGGCGAGAACGAGATGAAATTAGCTTCGAAGTCGTAAGATTTAAATGAGTTTGAAAATTTATATCCTACCTACAAGAATAATTTATGTGTATTTCACGAGATGAACAGTAGCTGCTCATATTATTAGAGTTGCCTTAATGCCTCCCACAGTTGGACTTCATCATCATCATCATCATCATCATCATCATCAGATGCTGGTCTATCCCCCCCCTCCACCAATCATTTTCCAGGTTATTCTCTTGGGAACTTCTTATCCACAATAGTCCTGCATATTCCCTCTCCCCGAGCGGTTAGGGGCACGCACTTGTGAGCTTGCACCCGGGAGATAGTGGGTTCGAACCCCTGAACATGGTTTCCTTGAGGATATAACTGGGGACGCCCAGGCTACGCTGAACAAGGACCTTGTGTCGGTGGGGGGATTGAAAGGAAAAGTGAAGGAAACCCATAAGTTAGGTAGCATCCCAGTACCTGCCTGGAGAAGAAGTGGAAACCACTTCGAGGATGGCTGAGAAGGGAATCCAACCCTGACCTTCCGAGGGTGAGTGGACCTCATTGCAGCCCTCGTAGCATGTAAGACTATCATCGAGCGATAGATAGTGGATTCAAACCCCACTGTCGGCAGCCCTGAAGATAGTTTTCCATGGTTTCCCAATGTTCATGCCATAAAACTGCTCGGGGCTGTACCTTAATAAAGGCTAGCCGTATCCTGTGTCGGCTGCGACGTACAGCACTCTCCCTCACACAACAAGAGGCGCCCGCCGTGATCTTAAAAGGACTGTATCCGGCTGTAAGAGGCACGCGAAATTAAATTTAACTAGCTTTAGCCCGCGGCTTCACACGCGTGTAATTTAATTATAAGGCCATTTATAGAACTGATCCTCACTAAGCAGTTTTGTTGTTTATTCAGTCCAAAACGTCAGCTCGGACTGTAGGACGCTGACCTTCTCAGCTCATCTTGACAAGTTCGATCCTTGCTCGGTCCTGCAGTATTTGAAGGTGCTTAAATACGTCGGGTGTGTGTTGGAAAATGAACTCGTGCGGAGACACCTCTGAATCTCCGAAAACCGTAGAAGTAGTTGGTGCGACGTAACACCAGACCGTCTTCCCATCATCAACCGTCTCGAAATGGCAATACAAATCAACAGGCACTGCGTATTTATTGTTTTAATAAGAAAATAAAAAGACAGGCTACTTACCTTCACATTCACATTTACGGCCAGATACTCCGCTCCTTACTTTTACATTACGTCGGTAAACGAACCTACATAGCATGAAACCTGCATTTCTCGACCAAATAATAATAATAATAATAATAATAATAATAATAATAATAATAATAATAATAATAATAATAATAATAATAATAATAATAATAATAATAATAATAATACAGTTCGACTCGTAGGCTGAATGGTCAGCGTACTGGCCTTCGGTTCAGAGGGTCGCAGGTTCGATTCCCAGCCGGGTCCGGGATTTTAATAACTTCTGATTAATTCTTCTGGCTCGGGGACTGGGTATTTCTGTCCGTCCCAATACTCTCCTCTTCATCTTCACACAACACAATACACTACCAACCCACAGAAACACGCAATACTGATTACATCCCTCGGTATAAGGTTGGTGTCAGGAAGGGTATGCGGCCGTAAAACAGGGCCTAATCTGCAAGTGCGACGTAGTCCGCTCCCACAACCCAACAGGTGTGGGAAAAGCGGTAGGAAAATAATATTAATAACAATGACAGTGTTTTTCCTTAGTTGCACGGAACAGGCGTATCCACACTTACGAACATGTAGAATGAATGCACGACTCTCAACTGCCAGAAAGATATTCTTCATCATTAACGGAACCCGACAAACCAAATTACGCTGGTTGGTAGACATTCAAAGTGACCTTCCAGAAATGAATATTGAGGAACTGGTAACTACAACGACCACATTCAGACAGAACATCAGTTCACATAAGTTCACGTCCAAGAACCCAATAGCCATGAATTTGAAACTCAAAAATGCTTGGACACAAGATAGAAGACAAGCCCATAGTGAAAGGATGAGGAAGATAAGTCCAGTTGTAAATAATGGTTCTACGTGCTCCTTAGAGGGCAAAACGCATCCTTTTGATTCGTAATGCCCAACTAAGGAGCGCGTGTGAACACAACGTTTCTTCTTGTCTTCACAAAATCTCTTCATCCTTTCGCCGTGCTTCTTGTTGCGTTCTTCCGTCCATCCTGTAGCTTGTCTCTTAGGTTGATCAGCAAATATGTGCTTATTTATGAGATTTCTAAATGTTTTTCTCTCCTGCAAGATATCTTCATTTATACCAATTTCCTGAAGATCTTTGTTTATTTCTGCATGTCACTTGTAATTTTTTTAGAGATACTGCGATATTTAGTATTTTCTTGTTAGCCTATTGTTATCCATCCTGATCAGGCGAGCATAGAAATATAATCTTCTTTTTCTAATGGTGTCTGCGATTTTTCTGTTACTTGATAGATTTTCATCTAAATACCATTTTCGCATTTAGGTCCCACGATTTTCCTGAACATTTTCCTCTCTTGTTTTTCGATGCTTTTTATTTGCGATCTGCGACCAATTATCAGAGTTTCTAATGCATAAAGGGCTTCTGGTTTGACAACTGTGTTGTAGTGTCGTAATTTTGCTTTTTGCTATATAGATTGTTTGTTGTATCTGTTCCAGACAATTTTGTATGCTTTTTATAATTTTGTAATTCTTTCTTCGTTTGCCCCGTTTGGTTGTATAATTTCGCCAAGACATTTGAATTTATCTACTTGGGAGATTATTATATAAATAACACAGTAATGGTAGTAGGATTTGCTTTTACCGTTTGCGAAGACGATGAGGTCCCGGAATTTAGTCCCGCAGGAGTTCTTTTACGTGACAGTAAATCTCTCGTCACGAGACTGACGTATTTGAGTACCTTCAAATAACAGCAGTCTTTTGGCAGGAGCGAACCTGCCAAGTTGGTGTCAGAAGACCAGCCCGGCTAGTAATAAGAAGAAGAAGAAAAAAAAGAGGAAGAAGAAAAAGAATGTATATTGTTCAAATAAAATGCTAGCAGAGTGAGCAAGTGCCCGGCTCTGCGCCTTTAGTCCAACGGGTAGAAGATTTTAGCTTTCATTAGTTAATTCCTATGGCTAGGGGGCTGGGTGTTTGTGCTACCGTCATCATTACAATTCTTCTTAGGTAACACGCCATCCTCAGACTCGCGCAGGTCGCCTTTCAGGCGTCAACATGAAAGACCTTCACCAGGCCTGTTCGGAGGCTGCGCGCCATTGTTTAGTGGACCAAGTAACGATAGTTCTGATTGGAGCAACAAGACTGGTGCATAACAACCCGAATCAGGCCCTGATGAAGCTTCAGATGCTCATCTAGATCCAAAAATCTAGTTCTCAGCACCTGCAGAATTATGCGTGAGTTCATCAATGGAAATTCAGTGAAAATTTAGAACTTAATCTAAAGTACATTTGTGTTATCCGTTCAGTTATACTGATGTAGCAGAGGAGAGACAGGCTCTTGCGACCAGTGAGACAGTGAAGGCTATCATTATGTAGATGTGTAGGCCGCTCCACTTTCTATCACACAATATGAGCGGTGTTGGATGACAGGTATGTCTTCTTCTTTCAGACTGCTCTTCTTTACAACGTCTAGCCTTGTGGGCGTTACTCTTCTCGTCAACTGGTTACAACACAACCGTAAACTCTACAGGTAACGTACTTCAAATTTAAAATTAGTAACGGTTTAAAGCTGGAGGCGTACATTTTTATATCATCCTGTTTTTATGAACATTACCGGCTCAGAGGATGCTTCAACCAATGTCGGCCGAAACTGAAAATGTTTGGAAGTCGAGTGATGTGACTCACAAATATTTGGAGTCGATTACCCCAAAGTTAGGCATCTTACACAGTTTTCATCATCAACAGCTCTCAGTAGGTACTTTGAGGTCAAGGATGACACCGGTGACGTACGAAAGTGTCACTGAAAAAATTAACGAAAAGTGCAGATGGAAAATCTGATGACACATGTGTTTCATCATTTACTAGAAAGAAGACAAGACCCGTTTGGTCCAATTTCATTATATACTTTGCAACAACGCTAATTTTGATGGAATGTTTTAGAATAGCTTCACAATAATACAATGAATATTTAGCTAATGGCTCCACTAATAATAATAATAATAATAATAATAATAATAATAATAATAATAATAATAATAATAATAATGCCTTGTAGGTTCCGCAGAGACCTGGTTCAGGTCATTTTCAAGGAGACAGCCTCTAGGTGACCTTCATGTCTGTCACGGTGGGACCCTACTTAATATTATATGTAGTGTTATAGACATCACAAACGTCCAACCCCCAGCCAGACGAATTAACCAATTACGGTTAAAATCTCCGACCCGGCCGGGAATTGAATGCGGGACGCCTTGGACCAAATGCCAGCATGCTAACCATTTAACCATGAAGATGGATCGTTTACCGCTGATCTTTGCTTTAAATTTTGCTGCACGTGCAGCGCTAGTCGAGTCATATGGCGCTTGAGCTCTTGAACTCATGTGAGTACTCTTATGTTTGAAAGAAGTGTAGTCATTCTTCTCTTCCTCGCTCCATTCAACACCGCCCTGAAAGGTGATACCAGCAAGTGGTCATCAGGAGTGAATGAAGCCCATGGGGGCGTAGAAGGCACCCTTAGAAGGGGCGTGTAATCTAGTCCAGATTTTGAAATGAATATAACGGACCACAAGGCAGCCATGGAAGTGCAAACCAGCCGTTCTTCCACGCTCCAATGAACGTAGCCTTACAGTGGAACGAGATTGAACGCATTAGATACGAAGCTTGATAGCTCCAACATTGTGGTTAGTTTACAACAACAATAACGCTGTGCAGCGTAGTGGCCTTCTGTTCGATTCCCGACTGGGCCAAGGATTTTAACTGTGTGTGGTTAATTTCTCTGGCTCGAGGACTGGACAGTGTGTTTGTCTTCCTCATCACAAATAATATATAGTTAATGGAATGAAATGGCGTATGGCTTTTAGTGCCGGGAGTATCCGAAGACATGTACGGCTCCCCAGGTGGAGGTCTTTTGATTTGACGTCTGTAGGCGACCTGTGCTTCGTGATGAGGATGAAGTGATGAAGACGAAACATACACCCAGCCCCCGTGTCAGATAAATTAACCAGTGATGGTTAAAAATGCCGACCCTGCCGGGAATCTAACCCGGGACCGCTGTGACCAAAGGCCAGCGCGCTAACCATTTAGCCATGGAGCCGGACATTGTTAATAAATGCACATACCAGACCGAATGAAAAAGATAGCTTTCTGGTGGCGAAAGGATTATTGAAACGTATGAAGTGGCGCCCGAGATTAGGCTATACTCCGTGTGTAAACAAACAAGTTTCTTCTCTTTATAGGTTATAATAATGAAGTTGTTTTTGTTGGAGTCACCAGTCCATAGACTGGTTTGATGCAGCTCTCCATGCTACCCAATTCTGTGCTAACCTTTTCGTTTTTACGTAACTATTACATTCTATATCTGCTCTAAACTGCTTGTCATATTCATACCTTCAATCAATCAATCAATCAATCAATCAATCAATCAATCAATCAATCAATCAATCAATCAATCAATCAATCAATCAATCAATCAATCAATCAATCAATCAATCTACAGTCAGTGCTGTCGCCCAGGAGGTAGACTGCCTATGAATTGTTTATCTACCTTTTTCTTAAATACCGTATTTTCAACGAAGACATTTATCCAACATTTCGCTTGATAATGTATTCCAAACCCTAACTCCTCTTCCTATAAAGGAATATTTGCCCCAGTTTGTCCTCTTGAATTCCAACTTTATCTTCATATTGTGATCTTTCCTACTTTTAAAAACACCACTCAAACTTATTCGTGTATTAATGTCATTGGTAGTTTAAAGAGAGGTTTTTGAAATAAAGTTAGCCGGGACTTCTTCTCTAAGCCTCTCGTCCGCGCTAGTGTTCTAGGGGATGATCTCAGCAAGTAGTTCGCCCTTCTCTTCCGGAACACCTCATATAGTTGTGCCCCTACCCTCCCACGTGTAGCAGTAGTTTCAGTCCAGTATGCGTTAAGTAATTCAAGAATGCTATGAGAGGAATAGAAGTTATGTTTATGTGTTGTAGATGTAGAGAAGAGTATCATGGGAAAGGATGTTAGCCATAATGGGGAAGTATGGGATTAAGGGTAGCTTATTACAGGCAAATTTGCATATGTTGACAATCGGGCCGCAGTAATGACTTACTGCCAACTTGAGAAGAGGCATACCCATCCAAGGTAAGGTGGAAAATTTGCTTGCTGGAACAGGCTTGGCTATTTAGAACACGCTCCGAAATGTCATGCTGTCAGCGGATTGTCCGGCACGGACGTATGGATGCCGTACTTCTCCGATATCTATCTCACAAAGTTCCCCGTCAGGGAGACATAAGCAGTACACTATTAATTTCAGAGGGTGTCTATACTGTAGATAAAGCTCTTATTCAATATTTGGACTGACTGCAGGTGTTCCCATGGCTCCAAGGGAACTGTTTGTCCTCTAAAAATAAGAATATGGTGTTTATTTTAAAAAAGCGGTGAAACCTCATCGGCTCACCCTGGAAAGCAGGGGGCGCAGCATATGTGTGCAGGCCTGCGACACGTGGTCTGCTGAGCGTGGGAATGTGGGCGCGAGAGTAGCACAAACCTCGCACATGGTGGCGCAGCTGAGCCCACTTCTCAGGAAGAAAGACAGAAAATGATTCATCAGATGACAAAGACTCCATAATTGTTCGAGCTTCCCTACAATCTGCAACGCATTCTCGTGGTGGGCCACTTTAAATGCTGGAAACATTTATTAGCAGCCCCCCCCCCTTCCGAAAAACGTAAAATTAAGCAATTTCCGCAATTGTGCCGAAAGTTGAAGGGCTGAAGGTTTCAAATAGTGAGTCTTAAATAGTTCTATGAAGTTAAAAATTTTAAAAGTCGATTAAAAAAACAGCCTAAAAATGCTCTACTCGTTTTCTTTTTGATTCAAATTCTAACCAAATTAACCTATTTACATAATTCTTCCTGTAATGTATTCCTTGGTTCAATACCGTCGGGAGTTTTTTGAGTTTTTGAAAAATGTGCACACGGAATGTAGTTATAAGGGCTTAAGTGAAACTCAGCATTGACTCACATAAAGTGGTGGTGCTTAAACCATTAGCGCTCGTAGTGGTAGAAAAAGGCAAAGTGCTAATCTAATCGACCGGATAATGATGATTGAAAAGGATTGTACATTTTTGGGATAAATGAAGAATATATTTTTATATTTTATTACATTGTGTTTATCTCAGATTCGTAGCTCATATCCCTAGGATGTTTTCAACACTGAGTGGCTTGCCTGTAGTTCTAGAACTGTGGAGTTCTAAACTCGCTTTACGAACTCTGTGTAGCCTACTGCAGGGGTTGACATTTGGCGGACACCTGCCAGTCTGGTTTTTAATTCTCGGACATTAAATAGTTTATTGTGTTTTCAATTTAAAAGTCGAAAATATTAAAAATAAGCATCTTCTCGACCATTTGATCACGGCATGATTTCCGCACCGATTTGCACCGTTGACTTTCGCATGTTAATGAAAGAAATGCAGTTTGTTGTGTTCTTCCTGTGTCCGGTTCTGTTTTAAATTTCTTGTGATGTCTACGGCCGTTTACTCCGCCGCTCATTCACTCATGTAGTCCACTTTTCAAATGTCGTGGCAGAGCCGGGAATCGAACCCGGGCCTCCGGGGGTGGCAGGTAATCACACTAAACAATACACCACAGAGGCGGACGATAATAATAATAATAATAATAATAATAATAATAATAATAATAATAATAATAATAATAATAATAATAATAATAATAATAATAATAATAATAATAAATCTTTGTAGATTATATTGTGTATTGATTAGGTGGTCAATATATATCTTTCTTCTCAAATACAGACCTCAGTTATTACTAACCTTCACTCACGATGTGTTCCAGTCACCAGCATGTTGATAAGTTCAACTGAGCTCAATTTTGTTGATGTGATGTGTTTGGTTTCTTCTTTTCTTTCTTTTTTAAAACCAAAATATCTTCATGTTCTTCTTCTTCTTCTCCTCCTCAACCCTAAGGTTGGTGGGCATGTCTTCCACACATTCCTTTTCATTGACCAACAGCTTCAACTGGCAGTAGGTGTGCTTGCCTTTAATGCTGTCTATAAATTGCACTCTAGGTCTTCCTTTGATCTTCTGCCATCCATTTTCCCTTCAAACAAGGTACGTGTCTCAGTTGCTCTTTTGAGAACGTTCTATTCTCAGGTGTCGACGCCAGCACCACTTCCGTTGAGTTTCATAACTTCCGCTTTAAAGAGCGTTCTCGCACCTCCATGCCACTGGTCTCAGATGTTAGAAAGCTCCCTTCGCCTTTGCAATCAATCCGGGCGTTTAATTCCCTCGTACATTTTCCGTCAGATGTTATCAGACTTGGTAGATATTTCAGTGCCTTTACTTGATCTAGTTTTCCTCCATCCATCAGCACATTGACAGTTTGGTAATTATCCCCTGTACAGGTTCATGTGATTTAGTGCCTTTTCCATTTCATTACCACATTAAGATGTATGCCATGATTGTTGGTAGCTAAAAATTCCCTTATGGCTTCTTCTATATAGATGTTACATAATCATCTTCTAGGTGAAATATTTCTGTCTACGTTTCGATGACTTTATTTCTGCGTTTATCTGCAAATTGGTGATTGTTCACTTGTGTTGATGCCGGGAGGTCCCTTTCAGTGCTTCACATAGTCAATTGTTCTTGACTTTCAGAAAGGAGGCAACGTTGAGAATTCTTTTGGTCAGTCTATCATTGTTCATACTGAGAACGTTACCGTTTCAATCGCTTCTTCCTGAAAGGGTATTAAATTCCTTCAGAATGCCGATATAGCTTTTGAGATTTTCTTTTCGTCCAGATTCCCTGCATGCAGACTGGGCTGAGGGCTCCCCCACCCCACCCCACACCTTTTCTTTTTACGTTTTTACCTTCCTATGTCTTTAGTTAGTGACCTGCCTCCAATGAATAAAGTATCTAATGTGTATAATGATTCAGATGTCATCACTGCATTATAGGTCTTAGTTTTGCGTTTCAGGATATTGCTTCTTGGTTATATCTGTTCCGCGTGATTCTATGGGCTTTGTTCGCTTCATGATTTATTCCACAAGGTTGAATGATTTCTCCTTGGTATTTCTGAACTGAGTTATCGTAGGCTGTACATCTATAGGTAGCCTACCGAGAGTGTTTTCTTTCAATAATAATAATAATAATAATAATAATAATAATAATAATAATAATAATAATAATAATAATAATAATAATAATAATAATAATAATAATAATAATAATAATAATAATAAATCTTTTACGCCCCTCTAACTACTTTTACGGTTTACAGAGACGTCGGGATGCCGGAATTTTGTCCCGATGGGGTTCCTTTACGTGCCAGTAAATCTACCGACACGAGGCTGACATTTTTGAGCTCCTTCGAATGTCAGTGGACTGAGCCAGGATGGTTTCCTTGGCATGACATTTTCATTCCTGTTTTGTTTGCAATTTTATGGTAATTTTAAGGGAGTGAATTTTGTTGCAGAGCTATCTAGATCACCTGCAAAGGCCACAATTTTCATGTCGAGTAATCTGCCAATGATTATTCCTTTTACCGGTTCGCCTTTCACCCAGGTCGTGATTATTTCCTCAAAATTGAAAGAAGAATCATCAGAGCTTGCATAAATAAAACAAGTGACAAGTCAAGGGAGTCTGGAGAATCCTTCCCTATGAAAGTGTCTATCGAGAGATTGGCCCTCTTGCCAGCACAATTAAGAAGAAAAGCTCGTATTTCTTTCACAGCTGCTAGGAAACATAATTTTATGAACAAATGATGAGAAATCTTGGAAAGAAGACAGAGAGAAGGACAATGGATCCACAAAATTCAGCAAGATATCAAGATCATAAGCCACAAACATTCGGCAGAAATGACACATAGAAGGGCTGTAGAGATTTCTGACGAAATGAGAAAATTACGATCGGAACAAATGAAATATTATTATTATTATTATTATTATTATTATTATTATTATTATTATTATTATTATTATTATTATTATTATTATTATTATAAAGCTTTAATTTTGGGATTGAGTCACGTATTTGAAGGCGAATTGGTCTAATCAAGTGGCTCATATTCAATCAATCAATCAATCAATCAATCAATCAATCAATCAATCAATCAATCAATCAATCAATCAATCAATCAATCAATCAATCAATCAATCAATCAATCAATCAATCAATCAATCAATCAATCAATCAATCAATCAATCAATCAATCAATCACCATTGATCTGCATTTAGAGCAGTCGCCGAGATGGCAGATTCCCTATCTGTTGTTTTTCTAGCCTTTTCTTAAATGATTGCAAAGAAACTGGAAACAGAGTGTCCTCTTATCGAATCCCAGAAACTTCAGGTGGATATTGTAAAACTATACTGTGGCAACGGGAAGGAGATTCGCTTTGAAACCCAGTCAAATCTGGAAGCTCTGGTAACACCACGAATACAAAGTAATAATGATAATATGTTTTATTTATTTCAGGAAAGTTAGGGATGTACGCCCTTTCTTATACTAAACCAGTCTTAACCTGGAACACTGTTAATAATAGCTTCTTTTTCTTCCTCTTCATGATACGTTTCTACTTATGCAGGTCGTTCAAGTTAATAATAATTACTGATGACAGCACAGTATTAACAATAATAACAGTAATAGTACTAATAAAACGTAGTGATATTAAGGAAGAATCATATCGTACATAAAAAAGAAATGGTGTGCGTAGAGTAGTGAGTACTACGTAATAGAAAGTTTCAAAAATATTTAAATTTCCAGAAGATACCGAGATATCGCCTTCAATTGGGAAGTGAAGAGGAGGTTTCGTAAGAAGAAGAAGATATGTGAAAGGAAGAGGGAACCAATCATGAAGATGAAGTAGGAGGAGGTGTATTGAAGTCAAAACTTGATGATTCATGCTTGTTTACCTAGTATTTCGACACAGACATGTTTAAAAGCTGAGCTGCTGGCCCCGCTACTGACGTCCCATTGTCGGGCTGCGGTAACGGTACAGATTGTTGTTCTGTGTGAAGAAAGCTGCTACAGGATCGGGTAATTTTGTTATGGTCTGTGGAGAGGAGTTTGATGCGATCACGGAGATAGGCTGCTTGACAAGTTTTACGAATATTATGCAAAACGAGTGTGAAGTGTGCGTCGTTCTTGCAGGCGAAGCCATCCGAGCCGCGTGTACAACGGTGTGACATGGTCATCGTAACGAAGCCCACAGATAAATCTGAGCAAACTGAAATTTCCTTCCCCATTCTACTGGTGTGAATGTGTGGACATTTATAATAGCGTCTGGGTTTCGAGCTTTTTTGTTCCGCTGAAAACAATGAGATCAGAGTACAAGGCTGCTCCATTCAGATCTGGGCTTGCCACGCGTGCTGATCTTGACCTTAGGTACTTATTTTGATTGAGGTGGTGGAGCGCCAGATGCCGGTGGATTGAGAAGCAGGCGACTGTTTTCTCACGGTCCGAGCAGCGGCAGGTGTACATAGAGGTCCAATCTGGGTCCTAGGAATGCAGCCAGCAAGGCCAGCTGACTTGACTAGCTTACGATAGCGACCTTGCAGCGACCATAACGCACCTTTCCCCGGTGACAGCCTTCGCTGATGCGTCAGTACTTTGTTTAAACTGTCCTGACTGACTCACGATCACTGGTTTTATTCCCGAGGCGATAAAACATGGTTGTAATGATTATTGTTTTAAAGGAAAGAGAAAATCTGTTGGTGATTTTTTTAAGGTTAAGATAAAACCGGGTGGTAATGATTATTGTTTTGAGGGAAAGAAAACCCGGGTGGTAGTGATTATTGTTTTGAAGTTAAGATAAGACCGGGTGGTAATGATTATTGTTTTGAGGGAAAGATAAACACGGGTGGTAGTGATTATTGTTTTGAGGGGAACATAAGACCGGGTGGTAATAATTATCGTTTTGAGGTTAAGATAAAACCGGGTGGTAGTTATTATTGTTTTGATGGAAAGATAAACACGGGTGGTAGTGATTATTGTTTTGATGGGAAGATAAACTCGGGTGGTAGTGATTATTGTTTTGAGGGGAAGATAAAACGTGGTAGTGATTATTGTTTTAAAGGAAAGATAAAACCTGTTGGTATCGGGCGAGTTGGCCGTGCGGTTAGCGGCCCGCAGCTTAGAGCTCGCATCCGGGAGATAGCGGGTTCGAATCCCACTGTCGGCAGCCCTGAATATCAGTTGGATTCAGAAGGCCAGTTAGAATGTTTAGCCATAGATCATTTCAAAGCCTTTGATAGAGTGGAACATGGAATATTATTAAAGAAATTGGAGGGAATAGGATTGGACGTAAGGGTTATACGTTGGATAAGAACATTTCTAAATTCAAGGGTTCAGAAAGTCAAAGTAGGAAATAATATATCACAGGAAGAGAAAGTTTGGAAGGGAATTGCACAGGGTAGTATAATCGGTCCGTTACTTTTCTTAGTATACGCAAATGATTTAGGGAACAATATAACATCGAAAATAAGATTGTATGCAGATCACATAATTGTTTATAGGGAAATAAATAACATTGAGGATTGTTCAGAATTACAAAGGGACCTTGACAGTATCCAAGAATGGGTTGAAGAAAATAATATGAAGATTAATGGAGGCAAATCAACTGTTACAACATTTACAAACAGGAGCTTTAAAACTGAATTTGAATATATTTTGGATGAGGTAGTTATCCCTAAAGATGGCAAGTGCAAATACTTAGGTGTGAGATTTGAAAGTAATTTGCACTGGAAGGGTCATGTTGATGACATTGTTGGGAAAGCATACAGATCGTTACATGTCATAATGAGGCTACTTAAAGGATGCAACAAAGAATTAAAAGAAAAAAGTTACTTAAGTATGGTTCGTCCATTATTGGAATATGCAAACAGTGTTTGGGATCCTCACCAAGAATACCTAATAAAAGAACTAGATGGTGTGCAGAGGAAAGCAGCAAGATTTGTAACAGGGGATTTCAGGAGAAAGAGTAGTGTATCAGAAATGTTAAAGGAACTTGGTTGGGAACCTTTAAGTAAGAGAAGGGAGAAAACTAGACTTATAGGATTATATAGAGCCTATACAGGAGAAGAAGCATGGAGAGATATCCGTAAGAGGCTTCAGTTGGAAAATAATTATATCGGCAGAACTGACCACAAGTACAAAATTAGAAGGAATTTTAGCAGAAGCGATTGGGGTAAATTTTCATTCATTGGGAAGGGCGTGAAGGAGTGGAACAGTTTACCAGGGGTAGTGTTTGATCCTTTTCCAAAATCTGTACAGATATTCAAGAAGAGAATAAACAACAACAGAGAAAATAAATGAAGTGTTAGAGGGCATTCGACCGGTGCAGGTTATTGTAAATAAAAAATGTGTGTGATTAAATTAATTCCATCCCCTGGTCTATGGAGTTTGGACAGCCCAAGTAGGGGACTGCCTGTAGGGGTGAAGTACAGTGGGGACTTCGAGGGCCCTGGGACCGCTACGGTAGCTGTGAAGGCCCTTCAGGAACTCTGAAAAGTGGTGGCAAAAGGGGCTCTGGTTAAGACGCAGCAGGTCGTTATGCTACTTAGGTTCCAAAATGGGTAAAATATAAATATGTAAATAAATTCAGTGTTAATTTTAATCTTATACCAGTTGTATATTATTATTAGAAGTAATTTCACATACTGTATATGAGTTGACTATGTTTGTAAGATATTATAAGTAGAATTTTGTAAACAATATAAATTTATTAAGGATGATGTGTGTGTTTAATAGAACAAATTAATAGCGTAAATTGTATAATATTGTATTCTAGGAAAATTTTCTTCGTCTCTTGTTAATTTAAAATTTAGTGCTTGACAATAATGTATTTTAGTGTACCATTTGCCACCGAGGTAGACACCTCATTTGCAAATAAAGAGATTTTGATTTGATTTGATATGGTTTTCCGTGGTTTCCCATTTTCACACCAGGCTAATGCTGGGGCTTTACCTTATTTAAGGCCACGGCTGCTTCCTTCGCACTCCAAGGCCTTTCCTATCCCATCGTCGCCGTAAGATCTATCTGTGTCGGTGCGACGTAAAGCAAATAGCAAAAAATAAATCGTTATCAATTTTATTTATTCCAAGACATATTTATGACCATTACACTTTTTTTCAAAGTGAAATTTAACACCATTTTTCGTTTGCTGTGCTTCGTAGTGGAAGAGTGAAACTGTGCGGTGAGGCAGCAGCCCTCTACAACAGTGGTTTTCAACCTGCGAAACACCGTCGAATAAGTAATTATTTTTCTTTACGACGAGGAAGAGGTGCAATTGGATTGTTGAAAACCATTGGTGAGAGATACATTGAGAATGGGAGGGAAGTGTATGCGCTCGACAGAGTGCAATGGAAGAAGCTGATGTACATACTCATGAGAAAAGGAGTGGACTGGGAAGACAAAAGACTAATGATAGGCCTTTACTTACTACCAAAGGTCAGAATAATGGCTGGCAATGAGATGTTAGAGGAAAACAGAATTGGAAGGGGACTTAGACAAGGATCCTGTCCATCTCTCATACCATTGAACGTTTACCTGGAAGATATTATTGGGAAATGCCTGGATTAAGGTGGTAGGAGATGAGAGTGTATTCGATTTGCGGATGGTATGGTTTTATTAGCAGAGAATGAAACGGTTCTAAATGGAATGCTAAAAGACCTGAATGCAACCTGTGAGCAATATGGAATGACAATTAATTATCATCATCATCAATCAATCAATACTGATCTGCATTTAGGGCAGTCGCCCAGGTGGCAGATTCCCTATCTGTTGCTTTCCTAGCCTTTTCCTAAATGATTTCAAAGAAATTGGAAATTTATTGAACATCTCCCTTGGTAAGTTATTCCAATCCCTAACTCCCCTTCCTATAAATGAATATTTGCCCCAGTTTGTCCTCTTGAATTCAAACTTTATCTTCGTATTGTGATCTTTCCTCCTTTTGTAAACGCCATTCAAACTTATTCGTCTACTAATGTCATTCCACGCCATCTCTCCGCTGACAGCTCGGAACATACCACTTAGTCTAGCAGCTCTTCTTCTTTCTCTCAATTCTTCCCAACCCAAACGTTGCAACATTTTTGTAACGCTACTCTTTTGTCGGAAATCACCCAGAACAAATCGAGCTGCTTTTCTTTGGATTTTTTCCAATTCTTGAATCAGGTAATCCTGGTGAGGGTCCCACATATTTGAACCATACTCTAGTTGGGGTCTTACCAGAGACTTATATGCCCTATCCTTTACATCCTTACTACAACCCCTAAAGACCCTCATCAGAACAGACAATGGGTGTGGTGATAGGTGCGTGAGGGAACAAGGCAAACGTGAAGATAAAGCAGGAGGATATTGAACAAGTGTCATCTTTCAAATATCTAGGAAGCATGATGACGGACGATATGAGAAGCAGTAGAGAGGTTAGAACTCGCATTGCCATCGCTAAAGAGGCCTTCAACAGAAAGAAGAGACTCCAGTGTGGAGGTTAAGGAAGAGGCTGGCGGAATGCTTTGTTTGGAGTGTGGGGTTTTATGAAGCTAAGCAAGAGAGACTAGAAGCATTTAAAATGTGGTTATGGAGAAGGATGGAAAGGTTATCCTGAGTGGGAAGGGTACGTAACAACCAGGTATTGGAGGGAGTTGGAGAAAAAGAGTTATTACAAACCATCCATACAAGGAAGAGGAACTGGCTACGAAGAGAGTGTGTGCTGATGAACGCTCTGGCAGGATCGGTAAATGGACGGAGAAGGTACCAGATGGTGGACAGTGTCAAAATAGCTGGAAATTAGGAATAAACTAAGAGGATTGCTGCAGGTGGATGTGTGAAGACCTGCGTAAAAGGACAGAACGCGTTATATTTACGACGTGGGCTTCGCGATATCTGATTGACTCGTAAATACGATTGCAGAATGTTTGAACCTTTTATTTAACTGACATAAGTGTGAAGTCCGGCTCCTGCTTGCCTTTGGTTCAACTTGTCCCGGGTTCGCTTCGCAGCCGGGTCGACGTTCACCGGTTAATTCCAGTGGCTTGGGTACTGTGTGTGTGTGTGTGTGTGTGTGCCGTTTTCAGCGTTAGCATTCATCACAGGTACGATCCCATCCTCACACAGACGTGCAGGTCGCCAATGAAGCTGCACCACGCCATAATAATGAAGTAAGCAAAGTCCCTCGCCTTTCATTCATATTAACATTTTACGCTGTACACTTATTACTTTAAAAGATCATAACACTTGGGTTTTGAAACAAGCACTTACGAGATTGCTGAGAGGCTGTATCCACTGTGACTATACAGTATAGACCCGGATACGGTTTACCTTGTGTTCATACAGCACTTTCCAGCTAATTGCCTCCTACATCTGCAACACGCGTGTTATTGCATTCAGTTTTGATAACAGAGATTTCTTCCGGCCGTGATGTACAGGCCGTACTGTAGCTCCGATGACGTCACGCAAAGGGGCGAACTGTTTCCTCCGTCCGACCCGTGCAAAGCAATGACTGAGGGGTCTGTACCTTGTAATTACGAAATATTCACAAATGTATTAATATTACAGGTGAGATCACTAACACCCGCAATCGCATCGTAAGTCAGGTCTATGTAATTTTAGGAGAAGTAGGTTTGAAGTGCGATCTACGCATTAATACAAATACGGAGACAACAAACGCACAATAATAATAATGATAATAATAATAAGTAGTATAATAAGCGGGTTCTGCCGCCTCCTCCGCCGCCCGCGGCGCGGGAAATTTGAATTTTGGCGGGAAATTTGAATTTTGGCGGGAGATTTGAATTTTGGCGGGAGATTTGAATTTGTAAACAAAGCTACGTGCTTTTTGACAGACAACAACGCATCGCTAACCTCAGTACTGCCATCTTGACGGACCTAAACCTCAGTAGTGCCAACTTAACCTCACTAGCATGAGGTAAACAAAGCCACGTGTTTTTTGACAGCCACGTGCTTTTTACAGATTTGTAAACAAAGCCACGTGCTTTTTGACAGACAACAACGCATCGCTAACCTCAGTACTGCCATCTTGACGGGCCTAAACCTCAGTAGTGCCAACTTAACCTAACTAGCGCGAGGTAAACAAAGCCACGTGCTTTTTGACAGCCACGTGCTTTTTTGACAGCTGTCATCCGCCATCTTTAAAACACAAAGCACTGTGCTGCCCTCTACATCGCAGTAGCTGCAAAATTCGTCACCTGTCATCGGCAGTGCTGCCATCTTGACGGGTCTAAACCTTAGTGCTACCAACTTAACCTAACTAGCGCGAGGTAAACAAAGCCACGTGTTTTTTGACAGCTGTCATCCGCCATCTTTAATCTATAGAGCACAGTGCTGCCCTCTTTAGCTACTTACCTTTGAAATGTGGTGGCGGATAATTTGAAAAATGCTTTTTGACAGCAGCCATCTTTGTGCACCGTGCTGCCCTCTTTAGCTAGATACCTGTGGTGGCAGGCAATTCCACATGACAGCAGCCATCTTTAATCAAGAGAGCACTGTGCTGCCATCTATGTGGTGGCGGCAAATTGAAAAATTTCACGTGCTCTTGTTTGGGAAACAAACTCACGTGCTTTTTTTCTGACAGCTACCATCCGCCATCTTTAATCAACAGAGCATAGTGCTGCCCTCTTTAGTTTGAAATATGGTGGCGGCAAATTCCACGTTCTCTTGTTTAGAAACAAAGCCATGTGCTTTTTTTGATAGCTGTCATCCGCCATCTTTAATCAACAGAGCACCGTGCTGCGGGCAATTTCGTCAGCTGTCATCCGCCATCTTTAATCCGCAGAACACCGTGCTGCCCTCTTTATGGCTACTACCCTAAGCACGTAGTAGCGGGCAATTTGAAAAGTTCTGTTAGCTATCACCCGCCATCTTTGAGCACCGTGCTGCCACCTTTAGCTAGATACCTTTGAAATGTGGTGGCGGCAAATTGAAAAATTTCACGTGCTCTTGTTTGGAAACAAACTCACGTGCTTTTTTGACAGCTACCATCCGCCATCTTTAATCAACAGAGCATAGTGCTGCCCTCTATGTGGTGGCGGTAAATTCCACGTGCTTTACAAACCCATGTGCTTTTCTGACAGCTGTCATCCACCATCTTTAATCCAGAGAGAACAGTGCTGCACTCTATGTGGTGGTGGCAAATTCCACGTGCTCTTGTTTGGAAACAAACCCATGTGCTTTTCTGTCATCCACCATCTTTAATCTAGAGAGAACAGTACCGCACTCTTTAGTTGAAATGTGGTGGCGGTAAATTCCACGTGCTTTACAAACCCATGTGCTTTTCTGACAGCTGTCATCCACCATCTTTAATCCAGAGAGAACAGTGCTGCCCTCTTTGTGGTGGCGGATAATTTGAAAAATTATTTTCGACAAGCAGCCATCTTTAATGCAGAGAGAACAGTGCTGCCCTCTTTAGCTACTTACCTTTGAGGCGGTTAATTTGAAAAATTCTTTTCGACAAGCAGCCATCTTTAATCCAGAGAGAACAGTGGTGCCCTCTTTAGCTAGTTACCTTTGAGGCGGCTAATTTGAAAAATTCTTTTCGACAAGCAGCCATCTTTAATCCAGAGAGAACAGTGCTGCCCTCTTTAGCTACTTACCTTCGAGGCGGTTAATTTGAAAAATTCTATTTAACAAGCTGCCATCTTTAATGAAAAGAGCATCGTGGTGCTATCTTGCGAGTAATATTTTACGTCACAGCTGTCATCCACCATCTTGCAATGCTAACCTTAGTGCTGCCCTCTTTAGCTACTTACCTTTGAAAAAAAATCTATTTGACAAGCTGTCACCCGCCATCTTGCATCGCAAACCTCAGTGCTGCACTCTATGTAGTGGCGGATAATTTGAAAAATCTTTTTGACAGGCAGCCATCTTTAATTCAGAGAGAACAGTGCTGCCATCTTTAGCTACTGCCATCTTACATCGCTTACCTCGCTGCTGCACTCTTTAGTTGAAATGTGGTGGCGGTTAATTCGAACAAGTTTAATCACGCATCGGGCAAGCTAGAGTAAGCACGTGCTGTTGTGATGACGTCATCATGCATGTTTAGACTTGTCCGTTTTCTTAAGAGTAAGTCGATGTAAAGGAATGTGGTAGCGGTAAATTCGAACAAGTTTAAACATGCATCGGGAAAGCTAGAGTAAGCACGTGCTGTTGTGATGACGTCATTGTGCATGTTTAGACCTGATCGTTTTTCTTAAGAGTAAGTCGGAGTAAAGGAATGTGGTAGCGGTAAATTCGAACAAGTTTAAACATGCATCGGGAAAGCTAGAGTAAGCACGTGCTGTTGTGATGACGTCATTGTGCATGTTTAGACCTGATCGTTTTTCTTAAGAGTAAGTCGGAGTAAAGCAATGCAATAAGTACAACATTTTTGAATGCGATCAAATATTTATTTACAAATGTACTACAACAGTGTTCGTTTTTTTTTTGCTGCTGACAAGGTTGGTGTGCTTCTTAACAGCGTATGCTTCTGAAAATGCCTCCTGCAACATTCAAATTAAACAAAGCATTTAGAAATTTATTATACTAAGTATGTTATGCTTTACAGAGAAGATCATATACTTCTTACCTTGCTGTTATTCCTTTTCGGAATCATCATCATCATCATGAAGTACTAGAGAAAGTTCATTCATACACTGTGTACAGTGTTCAATCCTCGGATTTGGTCCATCCCAATCATCATCACCATTTTCTCCTCGATGCTTGTAATGTCGTTCACAAGTTCTGCATAAAGCTACTTCGATTGACATCTTACTGTGTAGAGGAAGGATGTCCCAAAAATTATGTACGTAAGAGGTAGCGTACGTATATAAAAATCCTGGTGGTAAGTATTGAATAAGATGTTTCGGCATCGACGATCTACGTTTATAGAACATCTTAATAGCCTCACTCACTCGTGAAACATAAATAAGATGTTGCGTATGAGCATGCAAACAGCATGCACATTTACAGTTTTGTTCTATAGCGTACGATGTCGAAGCACACACTAATGAAAATGATAAAGATCTATTCTTATTTATAGTCTCGTAACAATATTCGTTAGCGGATGGTAAGTAACATCACTCATATGAATAATAAGACAATAGGCTGCTGTGTTAGCAGGAATGTTTTCAGATGTTTCAAATTCTAAACGAATATCAACTGGAGATTCTTTTATAGATTCTTCATGATAAGAGCAGTCTATAACTACAATCCGTGCTTTAAATTCTTGAGGTGTAAATAGCGGACGATCTTCTTTCTGATAATACGATGATTGAAATTTACAAAACATGTCATAGAGCATCCCAAACTTATTTTTCTCAAAGTTAATGTCGATGTTTTCGTAGGAATACGTAATTCCATTGAGATATAGTCTAACGTGTCTTAATTTGCAGTGATCAAACAGTGAGCTATCTTTTCATGATTGAATTTACGATTAGTTTGAAATCCAAAAATAATGTACAAGGGCTTCTCAGTAAAACGTGATGTTTTAACAGCCCAGCTATGCTTGTTTGTAGGTGGTAACACAGGATATTCATGCAGCTCCCAACTTCTAAAACGTATAGGTAATGGTGTATCATTTTCTACAATCTTGAGCAATCGAAGTTTTTCACGATCAGATAAGGTTACATGTGGGATCCGCCACAGTATACGATGCAGTGTTATTTTCGATTCTACAGGTGTTTCTACTGCTTTAAGAGAATTGTAATCACTTCGATCACGGATTAGAATAAGCTGTTGTTTTGCGTTGATTATAATACGTGTAAAGTCTTCTGCGAATCCAAAAATATGTTTCAGTGATAACATACCCGTAAAAGTTCCATCCTCATTAATCATCCAGTTGTTAGTAGCTTTTGGACACCATCCAGCCATCCGCAAAAGATTACTTTCTTCATCACAGAAAGAAGGGTAGAGTTTCATTGCACTTGTAATACCAACATTCTTCGTTCGATCTATTTCAACATTATTTACTTCATATCGCGCTTCAGAAAAGAGAAAGGCTAGAGCATGGTTGTTTAGTTGTGAAGTGCTTGGTCCACTTCCATCAGACTTTTCTAATCGTCCTTCAATATAGAGGTAGCTTTCGTGTGGTAAGGTGTAAACATCTTGTTGATTAATAATAAAATGAATTTCATCATTGTTATTTAATCCAAACGTGAAAGGTTGATAGGAATGAAGCTCACTTCGTACTACACCTTCACGACTTTCTACTGTATTCGTAATGTCTAGCATTTCTTCCATTCTGTTGTAGTAGTGTATATCCTAAATCTTGGAGTATCTGCTTATGGGTATCTGTTAACTCGATGAGTCTCTGCACACATGTAGTATGTCTTCGGAATGTGCACCGTGTTTTATAGATGGTTTTCATACTGGTTTAAGATGTAGTTTGTAAGCTACGTACGCGTGCTGATCTAAATGAATAAGCTGATTATGTTTATTTACAAGTCTAAGAGTAATGTTGCTAATGTGTTTTACAGACACAGGATGATAAAGAACTACTGCTGGTTTCTCACAAATAGTATATCCACGTTCCTCTGTAACAATAAAGTCGTGCAGGACGTGCGAAGGTTGTAGATTACTATTCAAGTCTGTAATAATATTACAAGTAATGTTCACATTATAATCATCGAAGAGTTTTATAGGTTGATCAGACTCGTAACGTACGTTCGGTAGGAGCTCCCTCGATGAAAATCCAAGCAGTGGTCCAATCGAATCAGGTTGTGATTTGAAGTCAATCTTAAATGATGATTCAATAACACATTTATGCGTAATGTTGCTTATAGTGATTGAGAACTTGTAATTATAATTACTAAAACTATCTTCCCCAAACTGATCAATTAACGTACTTTCAATATAGTCGTGAATATCATCTACTGTATAATTATCTGAGGGTAGTGTTAGCACATACTCATCGTAATAGAACTTGTTTAAACCATCACGCACATTATAGATTTTATTGTAGCTTTCAAACGATACTAGTCCAAGACTATGCGGCTGATAACCAAGTTCGATTGGTGGATTAAAATAGATGGTTGTTTCAGGTCCTTCTCCACGTACAGCAAACGTTCTTTCACTGTTCGTCATCACGTAGACACTAATACACTTTCTCTACTGTCTGGGTTTGATATAAGAACATAAGACATAATCGTCCGCACATGCGTGTATTAAAGTTTTGCACACGGTTTTTATTGTAAACAATGTCTGCACTGCTTCCGAAATAACGTATGAGCTCAAAAGGAGGAGGTAAATCTCCATAGCTATCAAAATACCATACTTTAGATTTACGTTTTACATAAGCAACGTAATGAGTTCCAGGTCCACGACTGTCGTCCAAGTTAATTACGGCACTTTCACGTTCACGTGGACGTGCTGGTAGTTGATCGCGCATATACACTCCTCGAAAATAATGAATTCCTAGTTGTTTAGCAAACGTAAAAACTTCATCATGCGTTAGAGCTCGATATGGCAGTGCATTCAGTAGACGTTTTTTGGAGAAATGTAGATACCAAGCCCTTTCTTGTATGGCGCTAGCTTCATGTTCACACCTTTGCCTCGTAACGCAATTGCCTCCATCGCCTTGTTATGACGTTCACTCTCTTTCAACTGTTGTTTCGCTTCTTCTACAGCTTTGACAGTTCTCGCTACAGCACTAGCACCACCTAGCAATGACCCTAAAGCTGCTAAGCCAGCAAACAGCGCAGGAAGAAATCCTCCTCGTTTTGGTACAGGAATAATTCGCGCACGTTTACTAAATATTGCTCTGCACTTTGGAGAAATTCTCGCTCTTGCTGCGCGTAACGCCTTAGTAATAGCTACACGAGGATTGTATTCCCCTCGAATAGCTTTTTGCGCAGCCTTTATAACATCTTTCCATCCAACAGTTTTTACTTTCTTCTTCTCCTTCTTCATGTCGTTTGGATATCGTTGTTTCACCATGCTGGACACGACTTTACTAGTCAAGGGCAAATCATAAACTAACCGTTGCCTCTTGTTTCGTTTAATATATATTACTATTACGTACTTTATGATTCAGTTATCATGAAGATTATAAAGCAGCAAGACACGCTACCTGTTACC
This sequence comes from Anabrus simplex, assembly GCF_040414725.1. Lineage (NCBI taxonomy): Eukaryota > Metazoa > Arthropoda > Insecta > Orthoptera > Tettigoniidae > Anabrus > Anabrus simplex. The sequence goes on along the minus strand of NC_090265.1, from coordinate 1,796,282,120 downwards.
GACATTGTACCACATCTCTTACCTAGTTCTAGTACAACTACAAGAAAACGTCATGGAACGTTGTTTCCTTTTACTGTTCGATGTATTATATCAGGTCCGTCGGGATGCGGTAAAACAAATCTTTTACTCACACTTATTACTTCTGTAAATGGTGTACGCTTCGAGAATATTTACGTTTTCGCAAAGTCACTCTATCAGCCGCTATATACTATTCTACAAACTGTAATGCACGATCTAGTTAAAGATGGAATAAGATATTTTAAATTTAATTCACATGAGCAAGTACCATCACCAGACGATGTGCTTCCTAATTCTCTAATGATCTTTGATGATGTCGCAACAGAACAGCAAAACGTTATTCGTGCATTCTTTGGTATGGGTCGACATAAATATGTTGATTGCATCTATTTGTGCCAAACCTATTCTCGTGTACCTAAGCAGTTGATACGCGACAACGCAAATGTTATTGTGCTTTTTCGGCAAGATGAGCGCAACATGCGACATGTGTATAACGATCATGTTAACACTGATATGACATTCGATGACTTTAAACGTATGTGTGCTAAATGTTGGTCATTACACCGTTACAGCTTTTTAGTTATTGATAAAGAAAGTGATGTACAGCATGGACGATATCGCATGGGTTTCGATCATTTTATATGCATTAACACAGAATTACAGTAACTACTTGATTAAAAACCACCATCATGTTAACATCTAGCAAGGAGATCACAAAACATATCATCCAAGCTCGAAACAATATTCGACGGAAATTTAAAGAGCTTAAACGTATTCAAGCAGACACGGATTTATTTTTAAAAACACAACTAAGTACACCACTCAAAGAAATTTTTAATTCTACTTCATTACCGCAGTCTACTTCAAGTTTTGCTTCTATGCAAACATCATATCATAAAGAGAAGCATGAAGAAGAAAAGCATGAAGAAGATACGGAAGAGAAGAAGCAGGATGTAGATCAAGAAGAGGAAGATAAGGAAGAAGAAGAAGAAGAAGAAGAACTTAATGATACATCACCATCTAAGCGTGTTGAGTTTTTAACTACAGATGTTATTGCAGAAACACCTACTACATCGACGCAAAATCTACCATCTTTGCCTGAGGTTATGATTACACCAGAGTATCGCAATCAGTTTAGAACTTTTATTCAAGATACCTATGGATCTCTCTTTGCACCTTATATAGAAAAACTTTTTACAGGACAAACTGACACTACCTATGGTATTCGCTACGAAGATGACTGTTTCCGGATAGGAAATTCAAATGTTAAGATTAATAGCAACAAACTCATTGTAAAAGGTGTTACCTATAAACCTACGAAAGGACTCTTAGAACTTCTTTTCTCACGAATACCTGACAAGGATATAATTTTACAAGATGATCTTAAAAAGTATAAAGCAATACGTTTTGCTACTGATGCAACACGACGTAATTACAAGAGAACAGAAGCTGTAAATGCGAATAAGAGTTACAAGTATCGTGAGTTTATTTCTAAGCTGTTTCCAACTGCACGTAGTCTAGACGTTATCTACAAGCCTCTGTTGCCGTATGTGGATGTAAGATACTGGAATGTCCCAAACTTACTCGTTGAACGATTACAACTTTTAAGAGCATCGCAAGAGGCTGGTCACACTGGTCACGGATCAGAAATTCTAGAAATAGAAAGAGAACTACGTTATGCCGGTATTATTTTGTAATGGCTCGTCAAGAGAAGATCTCACCTGTAAAGGTAAACATCGCACATGAGTTACATAAACCAGCACGTCGCACCTACTGTTGCAGACGCGTTATTACACGAGGAAAAGATGATCTCTGGCAAGCAGACTTAGTAGAAATGATTCCATATGCTTCTAGTAATAAGGGCTATAAGTATCTACTTACTGTTATCGATGTGTACTCAAAGTTTGCTTTTGCACAACACGTGCGTTCTAAAACAGCAGCTCAAGTTAAAGAAGCATTTAAACATATTGTTGAAGAATCGAAACGCTGCCCAAGGCTTCTTCAAACTGATCAAGGTAAAGAGTTTTACAACAAGGATTTTTCTTCTTACCTCAAGTTACTTGGCATTCAACACTACTCTACGTTCAGCAATCTCAAGGCAAGTGTTGTAGAACGCTTTAATCGTACACTCAAAACAATGATGTGGCGAGAATTTACAGCGCAAGGTTCATATCGTTGGATTGATCTGCTACCTAGACTTTTATCTACCTACAACGATACACCTCATCGCACTATCGGAACATTGCCACGTCTTGTTACAAAGAATACACCTCGTCTAGATGCTATTCATCTTGTAATCAAAACAGCTGATCCACTTCGCCATCGCTTTAAAGAAGGTGATTTCGTTCGCATCAGCAAACACAAGTCTATCTTTGCAAAAGGATACACACCTAACTGGAGCACTGAAATTTTTCAAATCAGAAGTGTTAAGCTTACTAATCCAGTTACGTATTTACTTCGCGATCTCAGAGGACAGCCTATTGAAGGAGGATTCTACATCGAAGAACTGCAGAAAACAAAATATCCTGATCACTATTTAGTTGAACGTGTTATTCGACGTCGTGGTAATAAACTGTATGTTAAATGGCTTGGTTTTAATAACAGCTTTAATTCATGGATTAATAAAGAATATGCACTTTAAATCTTATGTGTGTTTTCTTTTAATCCTCTACGTTTCCTTTTTTCTAAGTCACTAGGACATGCTGTAGGATTAAACAACACCTGTAATATGTTTTGACAATTCATATTTATTTTAGAATATATACATTTTTATCCTTTGTTTATTTTACGGTCTTTGTCACTCAGTTTTCGTTTTATTACACCAACAACGACAAGTGCTGCTATATTCTTCTGAGCAGCTAAAGCACTAGGTAATAACACACACACACACACACACACACACACACACACACACACACACACACACACACGGCATAACTCTACGAAGCAGATTTTAACAGCTACACGACATACTCTATGCAGGCAGCATGTAACTACGTGTCAGGCGAACGTGTTCTAGGGCCGCAGGGGAGATGAAGCACGAAGAAAAGAAGATCAATCACTCTATTGATGAGTCCACGCCCAACATGCTTCCTCATCTTTCTCCCAGCACGTTTCTTCACCCTTTCCTTGTTTACTCTCTACACAGCCATGATAAGTGTTTATAAGCGAAGACAAGTCGTTAGTTTTAGGTCCGTGATGCAGTTTAATTAGTTGACATGTACGACACTGTCTCACAGAAGGTCTTCTAGCTAAACTCACGTGTTCATGATGTAAACTACACGTTTGAAGCTCTGACAAAACAGGATCTTGAGTCCACTCACGAGGCACCTTTTCCCAAATCTTCTTTACAGCATTCGCAGCTACATTAACCAAAAATGCCTTTGGTAATGCATTTAACTCTTCTTCAGTAAAAGTGTTTAGTTTCTTTTTGTATGCATAAAACTTTACGATCGCCTTTTCAACTGCATTACACTTAGTATCTGTTAGAAATGACATGATGTCTTTACTCTACAAATGTTTCTTTTACACTAAGGTTATTTCGACACTGCAGTTTACATATGTTGTTCACTTCCCGGCATGCACTGCGACACAACCAATCAAAGAGCATACCTACATGTTGTAAAGACTGTTTACTTGTTTCTCTGCTATGCTCTTTCGGAAGAGTTTTAAATGATGGGCACCCCAATTCATGCATGTCGATAACTTCACATGATGATGGCAGAAAATCACGCAACCATTCTTTCTTTTCACAACCCTTTAAAAGAACAAGATCTGCTCTTGACAAATGTGCATTCATCATTAAAGGTAGAAAACGATAAGGTATTCCTTTTTCTTCCCACTTCAAACCTAAATTGTTTTCAATCCACTGAGTCTGCTTTTTATCTTCATCGGTTTGCAAACAGTAAGGGAACGGTGGACTAAATACTAAACTAACAAGTTTTGGAGCCCACAACACACTGCAATCTAACACAGCCACCTCTTTAAACACAAATTTGTTTCCGTTTACTTTAAAGCCTTGCACATCAACTGTTAATGTTTTCGTCATGTTTGCACTCTACACTCTATCACTGTTTCTCGAAGACTAAAGCTTTTAGTCAACGAACGGGTTTAAACATGCACAATGACGTCATCACAACAGCACGTGCTTACTCTAGCTTGCCCGATGCGTGATTAAACTTGTTCGAATTAACCGCCACCACATAGAGTACAGCAGCGAGGTAAGCGATGTAAGATGGCAGTAGCTAAAGATGGCAGCACTGTTCTCTCTGGATTAAAGATGGCTGCCCGTCAAAAAGATTTTTTCAAATTATCCGCCACTACATAGAGTGCAGCACTGAGGTTTGCGATGCAAGATGGCGGGTGACAGCTTGTCAAATAGATTTTTGTTTCAAAGGTAAGTAGCTAAACAGGGCAGCACTAAGGTTAGCAATGCAAGATGGCGGATGACAGCTGTGACGTAAAATATTACCCGCAAGATAGCACCACGATGCTCTTTTCATTAAAGATGGCAGCTTGTTAAATAGAATTTTTCAAATTAACCGCCTCGAAGGTAAGTAGCTAAGGAGGGCAGCACTGTTCTCTCTGGATTAAAGATGGCTGCTTGTCGAAAAGAATTTTTCAAATTAGCCGCCTCAAAGGTAACTAGCTAAAGAGGGCACCACTGTTCTCTCTGGATTAAAGATGGCTGCTTGTCGAAAAGAATTTTTCAAATTAACCGCCTCAAAGGTAAGTAGCTAAAGAGGGCAGCACTGTTCTCTCTGGATTAAAGATGGCTGCTTGTCGAAAATAATTTTTCAAATTATCCGCCACCACAAAGAGGGCAGCACGGTGCTCTCTTGATTAAAGATGGTGGATGACAGCTGAAGAGCGCGTAGAATTTGTTTCCAAACAAGAGCACGTAGAATTTGCCACCACCACATAGAGTGCGGCACTGTTCTGTCTGGATTAAAGATGGTGGATGACAGAAAAGCGCATAGGTTTGTTTCCAAACAAGAGCACGTGGAATTTGCCACCACCACATAGAGTGCAGCACTGTTCTCTCTGGATTAAAGATGGTGGATGACAGCTGTCAGAAAAGCACATGGGTTTGTAAAGCACGTGGAATTTACCACCACCACATTTCAACTAAAGAGTGCGGTACTGTTCTCTCTAGATTAAAGATGGTGGATGACAGAAAAGCACATGGGTTTGTTTCCAAACAAGAGCACGTGGAATTTGCCACCACCACATAGAGTGCAGCACTGTTCTCTCTGGATTAATGATGGTGGATGACAGCTGTCAGAAAAGCACATGGGTTTGTAAAGCACGTGGAATTTACCGCCACCACATAGAGGGCAGCACTATGCTCTGTTGATTAAAGATGGCGGATGGTAGCTGTCAAAAAAGCACGTGAGTTTGTTTCCAAACAAGAGCACGTGAAATTTTTCAATTTGCCGCCACCACATTTCAAAGGTATCTAGCTAAAGATGGCAGCACGGTGCTCAAAGATGGCGGATGATAGCTAACAGAACTTTTCAAATTACCCGCTACTACGTGCTTAAGGTAGTAGCCATAAAGAGGGCAGCACGGTGTTCTGCGGATTAAAGATGGCGGATGACAGCTGACGAAATTGCCCGCAGCACGGTGCTCTGTTGATTAAAGATGGCGGATGACAGCTATCAAAAAAAGCACATGGCCTTGTTTCTAAACAAGAGAACGTGGAATTTGCCGCCACCGTATTTCAAACTAAAGAGGGCAGCACTATGCTCTGTTGATTAAAGATGGCGGATGGTAGCTGTCAGAAAAAAAGCACGTGAGTTTGTTTCCCAAACAAGAGCACGTGAAATTTTTCAATTTGCCGCCACCACATAGATGGCAGCACAGTGCTCTCTTGATTAAAGATGGCTGCTGTCATGTGAAATTGCCTGCCACCACAGGTATCTAGCTAAAGAGGGCAGCACGGTGCACAAAGATGGCTGCTGTCAAAAAGCATTTTTCAAATTATCCGCCACCACATTTCAAAGGTAAGTAGCTAAAGAGGGCAGCACTGTGCTCTATAGATTAAAGATGGCGGATGACAGCTGTCAAAAAACACGTGGCTTTGTTTACCTCGCGCTAGTTAGGTTAAGTTGGTAGCACTAAGGTTTAGACCCGTCAAGATGGCAGCACTGCCGATGACAGGTGACGAATTTTGCAGCTACTGCGATATAGAGGGCAGCACAGTGCTTTGTGGTTTAAAGATGGCGGATGACAGCTGTCAAAAAACACGTGGCTGTCAAAAAGCACGTGGCTTTGTTTACCTCGCGCTAGTTAGGTTAAGTTGGCACTACTGAGGTTTAGGCCCGTCAAGATGGCAGTACTGAGGTTAGCGATGCGTTGTTGTCTGTCAAAAAGCACGTGGCTTTGTTTACAAATCTGTCAAAAAGCACGTGGCTGTCAAAAAACACGTGGCTTTGTTTACCTCATGCTAGTGAGGTTAAGTTGGCACTACTGAGGTTTAGGTCCGTCAAGATGGCAGTACTGAGGTTAGCGATGCGTTGTTGTCTGTCAAAAAGCACGTGGCTTTGTTTACAAATTCAAATCTCCCGCCAAAATTCAAATTTCCCGCGCCGCGGGCGGCGGAGGAGGCGGCAGAACCCGCTTATTATACTACTATAATAATAATAATAATAATAATAATAATAATAATAATAATAATAATTATTATAATAATAATAATAATAATAATAATAATAATAATAATAATAATGTACTTTAGCTCCAACTCTGGGTGGTCATAAATATAGTAGTTTCCTTTTTTTTTTGACACTTCTGGCACTATCCTTCAAAGACTTTCTTGAGACCTTTTGTTCCACACAACCATTTGTATCATTTTATGTTTATGAATAGCCCACATTTTCTCAATTATTAATGTACTGACCAGCAAGATCTGTTAGTTACATCCCACACTCACGGAAATTGCAGAGGAATTGTTTTTACTCGCATTAATTTTGGTGAGAAAATGCAGCGCGTACTCAACATTAGGCCTACTAACCCAAGAAATAACCAAATGCAGGTTAAATTGGTTACTGTCCACTTTTATGCTTGTTCTGTATCGACAATAAAATGTTCTGCTGTAAATCAGTGTAACAAGAAAGTCAAAAGCAGACCTCATCACCAGCTCGGAAAATGAGTGAAACATGCCCCTTTATTCTTCGCAACAGGCATTTTTCCTTTTGGATTTTCGTTTTTCATTAAGGTAAACTGCTCTCATACGAAGACCATGAAAATATTAAGATGTACAGTATATTTACTTGCACAGTTGTATTTTCGCCGTGGAGGGGTAGGCAACAATGCTCCAACACAAGTTCTCAGGGCTTTAAATTGTATAGTATTTAAGTTTGTTAATAGAAGAAGCAGACGCCGTATCTATAACATGAGCGCAGTAGTCGAGTCTAGAGCGAATAGTAGCCGAATATAACAACTGAGCTGTGCCAGGATCAGCACCCCATGATGGTCTAGTAACCGCTTGGAGAATTTTAATATGCGCATCAGAGGAATTACGTAACCGATTAATATGGTGTTTCCAAGATAAAGAGCGATCTAACTGGACGCCAAGGTGTTTATGGGAGGAACAGGAGGGAATGACATGAGAATCGAAAACAAGTGACTCAGCGACGCTTAGAAGTAAAAAGCATAGCACAGCATTTAGAGGTGGAAAGTTGAAGACCATGGAACGTAAGCCACGTAATGACTTGCCCCAATAACTGATGTATATTGTGACGACACACATCCACATTATTGTGAGAATAATAAATAACAAATCATCAGCGTAAGAGAGAATGCGAGCTTGTTGTGTAACCAATTGTTCAAGATTACTCATATACAGGGCGAACAAAAGACCACTTAAAATGTCTCCCTGAGGAACACCGACAGATGACAGACGAGAAGGAAGAGAAGAATAAGCGGATTTAAGTGAAAGTTTCCGAGAGATGAACAAATTACGCAAGATATGGAGAAAATGGGCAGGAAAACTTTTATGCGCAAGATTGGCCCAGAGAAGATGAAGGAGTATGGAGTCAAAGGCACTTCTTATGTACAAGAAAATAGCAATGGTACTGTCCTTACGAATTTTCGCTAATAAGATATCTAGAATCAAAATGTTAATAGAATCTTGAGCACAACGACCTTTAAAGTAGCCGAATTGATATTTGGGAACTAAATTATAACATTCAAGTGACCACAGGAGTCGGTGAATGAGAATTTAAAAAAAGTATTTCGGTTACACGAACCAAGGACAATTCCTCTAAAGCTGTTAGCATCAGTGGAAAGTTGACATGGTTTAAGGATAAGTACCAAAATAAGAATAAACATAATTCCAAGAGGTAGGAACAGAAGTACTGAGAACTATGTTATTATAGAGAGCTAATTAAGCTTGTTTAGCACGTAGGGGGAGGATGCGGAGCATATCTTACTGAACCCGTGAACTTACCATTCCATCGTTGGTCGGCCACAACCGCTGCAGTAGAGCAATATCGAACTCTTAAATCTTGGGGTCGTAGCGGGAATATTTCGGTCACGATCTTAACCAAACGATGGGGTTCAGAAGACAGAACACTTGAAATGAGGAGAAAATATGTGTTTACTAACTTTTATTGAATCAATTAAATGAAAAAATGTATTTATATAAAATTATAGACAAAGAAAGAATTAATTATTTAATGTTTCAAACGCAGTCACATTGCATGGCGTTAGTTTTATTATTTTCAGTATCGAAGAATTTTCTTCGGAGAAAAGTAGAAATATCACAGATTAGTGGACAGCGAAAACGAGAAAAATGAAAAGAAAACCTGAAAATCGGACACCTATTGATCCAAACGATAACTGAGAATTAATTAATAATACGATCCGTGGAATATCTGACCTTCAACAAATAGAATTCCAGATTTACTTTTAACTAAGGTTATCCACCAGTCAAATACCCTGTCGGATACGGGAACACCCGCCGAATGGACGCTTAATCGAACCAAATTGACTATCAGTTGCTTCGGATAGGTTGCGAGACACTACTGGAAAGCATGGTGTTCACTACAGATTAACAGCAAGTCATAACTAAAAGTAAAAATTCCACCATGTATTGTCATCTCGTGACACCCTTAAGTTATAGAATAATCCCGATGCTGAAACGTGCATCACCCAAACAGCTGTTCAGAAGGAACCAACAACAACACGATCCGAGAGGATTCACGTTACGTCGTTCTGAAGGAACAAAACTGCGAAATGCAGGAAAAACTTATTCATCATTCATTTAGAACAAATACCAAACTCTGAAGTTAAAGAAAAAGTGGTAAATCATTTGAAAAATATTCTTATAAAACCAACTTTCAGGTTGTAAACGGTTACGTTAAGTTTAATACATTTAAAAGCCCACATGGTAAAATAAAATTTAAAATCTAGGAATTCTTTCCTTTACAACAACGACTTCCATTACAGATTCAGCTACTTATTGTTTGTCCCAACAAACTAGCTACAAAGTTATTGATCGACCACAATTAACTATTATAAAAATGAATGAACGAAAATTGAAAATAAAATATATTCCCAGCTGATAAATCGAACTCGCATTCGTAGCTCAAGTCTCACATAAATAAACTAAGTGTCAGCACGCATACTAGCAAAGCAATCGGACGTCTGAACGACAAAACAATTAAGTCCGTAACTAAAATAAAATACTGAAGTTCAATGAACTCAAACGCGCATGGCAAACCACAGTAAATACTCAATCACCGTTAGCTGAGTACCCAATATTGGACAACCCTCACGTTCATGCCACTAGTGGTTCCATAATCTTAGGTAAATACCTTTCAGCTGGTAAGGGCTGTCGAAATATGGCCTCAATATCACTTAGCTAACACTCTTCGCATTGCATACACTACTGCAGACACTACCATCGTTCAAGTCACTTCGCAAAAACACCTAACCTAAGACTTGAATATATACAGACGACACCCTAAACCTATCGCCGTGCCTACCTAGTGTCTACGCGCCCTAACACTAACCTCTACGTACACACACACACCTTCCTAAACCTATCGTCGAGCGTAAACTGGGACGTCTCATCATCAGTATACTCCTATGATAACGTGTGACGTCCTAAATCTATTGTCGAGCGGAAACTAGTTTGTCTACGCTTCCTGTAGAATCGAAATCGTAACTTCAAACACACTCTTTGATATTTTAGCTGGAAATCTTGTCGAAACTATAGCACACAATGAAACGAATCTTTCCACATAATGAACGCAAGTCGGTAAATGCAACTAAGTCCCTATCTTGTCAATAAAACGTGAAATTGAATATAAATAACGTGTGGTAAACAATCCACATCTCAAACACGATCTTGACACACGCAATGAAGTTTGGAAAAATACTAATGATTTTCAGCACACGTTTACATTACGTGGATATCGCCATAACAGTGATCATCACCACCGCAAAAATCCACACTATAATTCTAGGGTGAGGCCCAAAAATCGCCTACCATCTCACTATTCCAAACATTTATATCCATAAACAGTCCAGTGAAGCGAAATTCAATGAATCTACACAGCCAAACTATCGCTTTAATAGCGTCCAATATCTCATCCCACAAAGTTTCCGATTTAATGATAATCGTAATTTATGAAATTTACTGAATGGAAATTTGTTATAACAGTCAAGTAACACCAATCGTGTATTCAGAATGATCTTCTACCCTTGAGGTTGCATACCATAATATTCATTATGCTGACTTTACATAAATCGTCACTTGGACTTAACTGCCAAGAGCTACAATCTTCTACAGAAATTGTTTTTCACTCAGGGATCTTGACTTGAAATCATAATGTGCATCACAAAGTACTCGTTTCGAACCAAACTTCACCCGGTCAGCTGTTCCGGATTGTTAGCGGAATTTCACTAGAGCCTGTCTCAAAAATTCGCCTTCATCGCCTATCACGGCGGCATTACTCATGAAATACAGGCTTTCTATGCCATCAACTTCTACACAAGTATTCTCTCAACAAATCATTCCGGAACAATCCATTTCATCCTGTTTCACAACTTTTCACCTCAATACTCCCGTGACGAACAACTTTATAAGAATCCTTTCCATTCATTTCTTTCCATTCATTTCTACTACAACTTTCGGACCTCAAGAATACAATCACACACCGTGATTTCCTATATCACAGACATACACGATGTCACAAAATTACCTTCCCGCGAAAAAAACATGACTTTATCAGACTTCACTGGATTTCGAGACAAACGCAAATCTTACTGAATATATCTGTTAAATACACTTTTACCATAGAAAAAATTTATCCCGCGGTAATAATAATAATAATAATAATAATAATAATAATAATAATAATAATTATAATTATTCGACAAAATTTTCTGAACTCATGCGATATTCGAAATTACGGCATTCACCACGACTATATTATCATTGTCACCTTTATAACTTTACTCAGTTTGAACACTATCTCAAAGAACGTTAACACATTACTTAAACTTCGCATTTTATAGTTTCTCGACGTGAATTTTATTGCCCTGAAGAGTTTCACACGACGACCAGAAATGTAACACATTCGCCTGATCATTATTAAATATTAATTCGACACACGCGTTAAAAATTTATTGGGACAAACAAATGCTATACTACAACATTAATGAAAATATAGTCACAGACCTATAATCGTAGTCATCCTGGAGATTCTGGCCACATTTAGCCAGCTGCCCTCTTATTTAGCCGTTCATGGCTACAATAGATATCATCTTCTTATGTATATAACTTAAACTACACAGATTTTACATTTGGTATCGATTAACACTGCTAATGACACACTTCCTTCCCGTTTAACATGCGACGAGCACCCTTCTCAACCTGTGACTGCCACTCATTTTATAGGACTCTGCTTTCGTAACTCTAATGTTGTCCAGGTGTTTCATATAGATAACAAAATAATCAGCCCTCACCGGCTAGCCTCCAGACTCCCTTTGACAAAAATGAAACAGACACAATTGTAATACGGAGAGAAACTCAGCTACGTATTTTAAACATATTATCTAAGCCTTCACAGTTTTCATCGATGGAAGCTCAGGGAAATTTCTATCACTTTTCATTTAACATTCTACTTGAACCATTGACACGAATATATGTGTGTGTTTGAGTCATCAGTCCATAGACTGGTTTGATGCAGCTCTCCATGCCACCCTCTCCTGTGCTAACCTTTTCATTTCTACGTAACTGTTGCATCCTACATCTGCTCTAATCTGCTTGTCATATTCATACCTTGGTCTACCCCTACCGTTCCTACCACCTACACTTCCTTCAAAAACCAACTGAACAAGTCCTGGGTGTCTTAAGATGTGTCCTATCATTCTATCTCTTCTTCTCATCAAATTTAGCCAAATCGATCTCCTCTCACCAATTCGATTCAGTATCTCTTCATTCGTGATTCGATCTATCCATCTCACCTTCAGCGTTCTTCTGTAACACCACATTTCAAAAGCTTCCATTCTCTTTCTTTCTGAGCTAGTTATCGTCCATGTTTCACTTCCATACAATGCCACGCTCCACACGAAAGTCTTCAAAAACATCTTTCTAATTCCTATATCAATGTTTGAAGTGAGCAAATTTCTTTTCTTAAGAAAGCTCTTCCTTGCTTCTGCTAGTCTGCATTTTATGTCCTCCTTACTTCTGCCATCGTTAGTTATTTTACTACCCAAGTAACAATATTCATCTACTTCCTTTAAGACTTCATTTCCTAATCTAATATTTCCTACATCACCTGCCTTCGTTCGACTGCACTCCATTACTTTTGTTTTGGACTTATTTATTTTCATCTTGTACTCCTTACCCAAGACTTCATCCATACCATTCAGCAACTTCTCGAGATCTTCTGCAGTCCCAGATAAAATAATATCATCGGCAAATCTCAAGGTTTTGATTTCCTCTCCTTGGACTGTGATTCCCTTTCCAAATTTCCCTTTGATTTCTTTACTGCCTGTTCTATGTAAACATTGAAAAGGAGAGGGGACAAACTGAAGCCTTGCCTCACTCCTTTCTGGATTGCTGCTTCTTTTTCAAAGCCCTCGATTCTTATCACTGCAGACTGATTTTTATACAGATTGTAGATAATTCTCCGTTCTCGGTATCTGATCCCTATCATCTTGAGAATCATAAATAGCTTGGTCCATTCAACATTATCGAATGCCTTTTCTAGATCTACGAATGCCATGTACGTGGGCTTGTCTTTCTTGATTCGATCCTCTAAGATCAGACGTAAAGTCAGGATTGCTTCACGTGTTCCTACATTTCTTCTGAAGCCAAATTTATCTTCTCCCAACTCAGCTTCAACTTTTTTCCATTCTTCTGTAAATAATACGTGTTAAAATTTTGCAGACATGAGATACTAAACTAATGGTGCGGTAGTTTTCACACCTGTCAGCACCAGCTTTCTTCGGAATAGGTATAACAACATTCTTCCGAAAATCGGATGAGACTTCTCCTGTCTCATGCATGTTACACGCTAAATGGAATAACCTTGCCAAGTTGGTTTCTCCTAAGGCAGTCAGTAATTCAGAGGAAATGTCATCAATTCCAGGTGCCTTGTTCCTATTGAGGTCACTCACAGCTCTGTCAAACTCTGACCTCAAAATTGGGTCTCTCATTTCATCAGCATCAACAGCCTCTTCATGTTCCAGAACCAAATTATCTACATCTTCACGTTGATACAACTGTTGGATATGCTCCTGCCATCTTTCTGCTTTGTCTTCTTTCCCTAGAAGTGGCTCTCCATCTGAGATCTTAATATTCATACACCTAGATTTCCTTTCTCCAAAGCTTTCCTTGATTTTCCTGTATGCAGCATCTACCTTTCCCAGGACCATACAGCCTTGGACATCCTTGCACTTCTCCTTCAGCCATTCTTCCTTAGCTACCTTGCACTTTCTATCCACTTCATTCTTTAATCGCCTGTATTCTTTTCTGCCCTGTTCATTTCTAGCATTCTTGTATTTTCGTCGTTCATCAATCAGGTCTAGTATCTCCTGAGTTATCCACTGATTCTTAGTTGATCTTTTCTTCCTGCCTAACATTTCTTCAGCAGCTCTACTGACTTCATTTTTCATGACTCTCCACTCTTCCTCTATTGTGTTTCCTTCAGCCTTTTCATTTAGTCCTTGTGTAACATGTTCCTTGAAACAATCCCTCACACTCTTTTCTTTCAACTTGTCTAGATTCCATCTTTTTGCATTCTTTCCTTTCTTCAATTTCTTCAACTTAAGATGGCATTTCATGACCAACAAGTTGTGGTCAGAGTCCACGTCTGCTCCTGGGAAAGTTTTGCAATCCAACACCTGGTTTCTGAATCTCTGCCTAATTATAATGAAGTCTATTTGATACCTTCCAGTGTCTCCACGTCTCGTCCACGTATACAGCCGTCGTTTGTGGTGTTTGAACCAAGTATTGGCAAGGACTAAATTATGATCAGTGCAGAATTCAACCAGCCGACTTCCTCTTTCGTTCCTTTGTCCCAATCCAAATTCTCCTACTGTACTACCTTCTCTTCCTTGGCCTACCACTGCATTCCAGTCCCCCATCACAATTAGATTCTCGTCACCTTTTACATATTGTATTAAGTCTTCTATCTCCTCATGTATTCTTTCGATTTCTTCATCATCCGCTGAACTAGTAGGCATATAGACCTGCACTATTGTGGTGGGCATTGGTTTGGTGTCTATTTTGACGACAATAATTCTTTCACTATGCTGGTCGTAGTAGCTTACCCGCTGCCCTATTTTCTTATTCATTATTAAACCAACTCCTACATTTCCCCTGTTTGATTTTGCGTTGATAATTCGGTAGTCGCCTGACCACAAATCTTGTTCTTCCTGCCAACGTACTTCACTTATACCAACTACATCTAACTTTAGCCTATCCATCTCCCTTTTGAGATTCTCTAATCTACCACAACGATTCAAACTTCTAACATTCCACGCTACGACTCGCAGAATGTCAGTATCCATCTTCCTGATGATCGCCCCCTCTCGTGTAGTGCCCACCCGGAGATCCGAATGGGGGACTAGTTTACCTCCGGAATATTTTACCCGGGAGGAAGCCATCATCAGTACATCATTCATACAGAGAGAGCTGTATGTCCTCGGGAGTTAGTTACGGCTGTAGTTTCCCGTTGCTTTCAGCCGTGTAGCAGTATCAACACAGCTTAGACTGCCGCCTTTGCAACTACCGAAAGGCTGCTACCCCCCTTTCGATGAACCATTCGTTAGTCTGGTCTGTCAACAGATACCCATCCGATATGGTTGCACCTGCGGCTCGGCTATCTGCATCATTGGGACACGCAAGCTCCTCCACCGCGGCAAGGTCACATGGTTCGCAGAGGAGGAGACAAATATATATGACAAGTTATTTTGAGAACTAAACCTCGCACTTTCTTGCAGACGGACGACGTGGGTTTCACCGTCCAGACCTTCAGACAGAGTGTGTAAAATAGGTGGAGAGGTGTTTCATTTATACCCTCTGAGAGGACGGCACCCTCTCCACGAAGCTCGGTTGTGCAATCTGCTAATTCCACATCCACTAGACCAATTTTCTTGAAATTTATTCCATACATTCAGACAGACTTATAATTCATTATGGTGTTAATTTGATATTTTCCCCATACTTGCAACGGGCGTAATGAATTTATTTCTGACATATAATTTCGCGGTCTTACTTCAGGAAAATGACCTCGGCACGTGTCGCAAATCCGCGAGTTGGACGCCAACTTTCCTCCAGGCTTAACTGCATATATATATATTTACAATGGGGATTCTCTCTTCACGTAAGGTTTATTAATAATTTAGATCCTTTATTCCTGGATTTACCATGTCGCCAAAATCTCTCTTTATGAGGGATTTTTTGAAATTTATTTATTATTCAATACTCGAGGTCAACCTAAGTATCCCGGCATTTCACGAGATGTGGCTTGCTGATTGCGGAGAGCGCTGTTCCCTCGAAAGAGCCAGACTCTTGAAATAAAAACATGACTACTCTCAAAAAAGTTGTTTGTAGCTGAAATAAACATTTGGAATTATTTTTCCTCGTAGAATTATGGATTCAATGTGATACATAACCAGGACCTGGAGACGAACTCTTCGCATTACTCAAGGTAGCCTCAAGTTCAGGAAGGTGTATGGGTGGCCTGTATATTACGAAGGCAGTGTTGTAATCAAAGACCACGGCCACTGCTAGCTAGAGCGACGCATTAAGTCGGCCTTGCAAAGACTCTAATACTACTTACCTAGACTCACAGAGCTCGCTGATGCTATCAGGAATATTGAACACATTCACGCATCGCCATGTTGTAGGCGCTTCAGCTTCGAATGCATGGCTAGCACGTGGTAATATTTACAGTTCCTTGCGTGCTTTCATATTGAATCGTGTAGGTTAGTGGTTCTGTTGTAGTATGATATGTGATGAAGTCATAATAGTTTGCCAAATATTTTCAGTGAATAACTGAGAGCTTTAGCAGTAGTTAAATTGAGAAGCAATAGGCTATTAAAGGAGAGTTAAGTTAGGTCTTACGTGAGGAGTGGTAAATTATTCAAGGATGGTGAACGCTTGTGCAGCTTCTAATTGTACAGATCGCTGTCAGAAAGGGTCTGATAAATCTTCTCATAAGTGAGTGGAAACTGAACTGTTATGCAATTATTTTCAACTACCATAATCGTGAATTAAGCAATTATAGGACGGTGGATTCGGAGAACGTGTGGACATGGAATGTTGAATGTGTAGGCTTCTTATTCTTGGTCTTTTTTCAATTTATTGTGGGATAATTCTTAATAAATGAACAGCTATTCTGAAATAATGCATTATTTTCTTACAGACGGTGCACCGGTGCTATTAATTCGAAAACATGGACCTAGAATCGGGAAAATGTGGTTGATAAAGTGTGATAAATCGTGTCTACTTTTAGGGCAATGTATTGATCAAATCATTAATCATTATCTGGAATTTTTTCTAAGCACCGTAAGTCTCCTTCACCGGGCGAGTTGGCCCTGCGGTTAGGGCCGCGTTGCTGTGAGCTTGCATCCGGGAGATAGTGGGTTGAACTCCACTGTCGGGAACCAAAATGTGGTTTTCGTTCGTTTCCCCATTTTCATACCAAGCAAATGCTGGGGCTGTACCTTAACTTCCTTCCCACTCCTAGCTCTTTTCCATTCCTTCGTCGCCATAAGATCTATCTGTGTTGGTGCGACGTAAAACGACTTGTAAGAAAACTCCTTTTTCACATCTGTTTCATAGTAAAAGAAGGTTAAATATGCTACTCCTAAAATTTTTACTAGGCGCAAGTCTATAAAAAGCTCCTTACAAGCCTGTAAGCTACATGGTCTCTTTTTAAGGTTATAAATTTCATGTACCGATTTATGATGCTTTTTCTGTTTACGCGCGCTGTTCTCTTAATTTAAGACGTTAGTGTAAATTGTTCAATAACAATGCAAAATGTGTTCAGTTTTTATTTGTGCACGGTAGTTGTCTCTTTCATTATCAATTACTTGGGGATGGCTAAGATTCCCTGAGGCCTTAATGAGACATTGTTGGACATTTACCGAGAATCAATGTGAAAGAACATAGGCCTACAGACTTACACATTTCACGTGCCACTTTTACCACGTCAGACCTCGGATTACTTCCCTGTATACAACTTATGTCGGGTATGTGATTTAAAATTACCAATACAGTGTTGTTTGGTTGCGAACTGGCGATCTTCTGTTTCCTTTTGCTGTCCCTTTTCCTGTGTACCTAATTAACATTGGTTCTTACCGTGTTAACTCGTGTCACACAAATAATAATAATAATAATAATAATAATAATAATAATAATAATAATAATAATAATAATAATAATAATAATAATAATAATAATAATAATAATAATAATAATAATAATAATAATAATAACGACAGGTGTATTCAGCGTGTGTTAATGTAATTGAATGCATATATTCCGTACTACGAGTTCCTTGGCGAGTTCAGGAGAGCCCTCAACATGGCGGTACGCGCATGGACATCTCTCCCCCAGTCACATACTACTGCGCAGCCGGCGGTTTGGGGCCTTGGTTGTAATCGGCTTACAATAATATTTTATGACCGGATACGGACTACCTTAATCTTATATTTTGTTCATACAGCACTTTCCAGCTAATTGCTCACCTACATCTGCAACAGGCGTGTTATTTCATTCAATTTTGACAACAGAGATTGTTTCCGCCTGTTGTTGTAATTAGTTTGTAAGAATATTTTATGACCGGCCATAAATAGCGGCAGGCTATATTCCCTTTCCTGAATGTTGAAAGAACTGTGTGTCTGAAACCCCATGGCTTGGCCACTCCCATTTGATATAATTTGGATATTGGAATTGAGAGTTTAAAGATGTCCTGGCTCTGCACTTATCGACACAATCACGGAAATTATTCTCTAAAGAATATTTATACTGCACTCGTATGTACTCGTGGCTTAGAAAGTTAAAACGACAAATTATAGAAAGTTCTCGCGGTTGAGAACTTGTATATTGTATTGTACGCAGACTTTTGCTTTAGTTGAGTACACTTAGTGCTATTTACGAAACGGTGAAGGTACGTGATGCTGTGCAAAGAAAGGATTTTTTACATAAATAAATAAATAAATAAATAAATAAATAAATAAATAAATAAATAAATAAATAAATAAATAAATAAATAAATAAATAAATACTGATCTGCATTTAGGGCAGTCGCCCAGGTGGCGGATTCCCTATCTCTTGTTTTCCTAACATTTTCAAAGAAATTGGACATTTATTGAACATCTCTTGGTAAAGTTATTCCAATCCCTAACTCCCATTCCTACAAAATAATATTTACCCCAATTTTTCCTCTTGAATTCCAAGTTTATCTTCATATTCTGATCTTTCCTACTTTTAAATACACCATTTAAGCATATTCGTCTACTAATGTCATTCCACGCCATCTCTCCAGTGACAGCTCAGAGCATACCACTTAGTCGATCAGCTCGTCTTCTTTCTCCCAATTCTTCCCAGCCCAAACTTTGCAACATTTTCGTAATGCTACTCTTTTGTCGGAAATCACCTAGAACAAATCGAGCTGCTTTTCTTTGGATTTTTTCCAGTTCTTGAATCAAGAAATCCTGGTGAGGGTCCCATACACTGGCACCATACTCTATTTGGGGTCTTACCAGAGACTTATATGCCCTCTTCTTTACATCCTTACTACATAACCATGTGCAGAAATATGTACCCTTTATTTACAATCCGATTTATCTGATTACCCCAATGAAAATCTTTCCTTATAATAACACCTAGGTACTTACAATGATTCCCATAAGGAACTTTCGCTCCATCAAAACAGTAATTTAAACTAAGAGGATTTGGTGGTACGATAGAGGGGAATTTGAAGGGTATTTTTCGTAAACCTATCATCTCTGTTATGTGCCGACTCCATAGGTTTAAATGCATTATAAAAGTAGGATGGAGTCTTCAGTTTGAGAATTTTGTGCGTGACAACAGCTACTACTGAGATTTCCCGACGTTCATGGAGTTTCAACCATTGCACCTGTATGTAATAGTTGGGAAAATAAGACTCTTAACAAGTAGTTTTTGTATGAAAGGTGGTGTAAATGAGACGTTACGTTTCAAAATATGTATAGATGATACAACTTTTCGGATTACGTTTGACGTAGGATCAGATCAGGATAAGGTTCTGTCGAAAATTAGACCTAGATTTTTAACGGTATCACTGTAATAGAGAATATTGCTGGCAGGGATTTGAGGTCAACAGTCTCCAGGAGTTTTGTGTAGCCTATGGAATTAAGCTGGGTCTTAGCCACATTTACTTGGAGGATATGATTCATACTCCATTCTGTCAACAGAGAGATGTCATTATTAAAGTACTTTAAACAAGAAAGTGCGTTGGTGGGACTAAAGTGGGAGTAAGCTTCTAAGTCATCAGCGTACATGTGAAAGGCACTGCTTTTAGAGACCTTTAAAGACTATGTTGTGAAGGTCTTAAGCAATAAGCTTGTCTTGTATTCAGGAAATGGTGGGTAGGAATTCCGCTGTCCGCAGCTCACGGGATGATCTTTCGTAGTTTCGCACTTTCATACCGTATCAATTCCGGGGCTTAACCAGAACTAAAGCCACAGTTGTTACCTCCTAGAGACTGAGGACTATGGGGAACAGACGCTTTCTGAGCACAATTGGGTTGGCTCCGTCCAGTGGTATTTAATAGTGCTCAAATACGTCGACCTTGTATCGGTAGATTTACTAACACTTAAAAGAAATCCCGGGGATCAACATTCCCGAACTTAGCATCTCCGAAAACGGTAAAAGTAGTTGCGGAACATAAAAGCAATTGCGTTCTTCTTCTTCTTTTTCTTATGCTTCTTGTTATTATTATTATCTTCGCACGTTTGCAAAATTTAAACGCGTATTGTTTACGAAAGAATGAAAAGACAAGTAGAAGGTCAGTTGGGAGAAGATCAGATTGGATTCAGAAGAAATGGAGAAATCTTGAAGCAAAGACATTCGATAATGTTGATTGGACAAAGCTAATTCAGATTCTGAAGATGATGGTAATCGGATACCGAAAAATGAAGAATTATCTACAATCTGAAAAAACTCAGTCTGCAGTGACAATAATTTAACAGTATGAAAAAGCAGCAGCAATCCAGAAAAGAGTGAGGCAAGTCTGCGGTTTATATTTAACATGTGTTAAAGGAAATCAAAGAGGAATTTGGAAAGGGAATCACAATGCAAGGATAGAAAATCAAGACTCTGAGATTTGCCGATGATATTGTTACTTTGTCTGAGTCTCTAGAAGATCTGTTGAATGGTAAGGACGCAATATTCACAATAAATACAATACGGAAATTAATGAATCCCAAGCAAAAGTCATGAGTGCAGTCGAACTAAGTCAGGTGATGTAAAAATATTAAATAGAAGTCCCAAAGGAAATATATGAACATTATTACTTGACAGTAGAATAATAAAATGCAGACTAGCACAAGCAAGGCAGATGTATTTCTTAAGAAAATAAATTTGTTCACTTCGAACATTGATATAGGAATTCGGAAGAACGTCGCATTGTATGGAAGTGAAATATGGACGATAAGAAGCTCAGAAAGAATAGAAGCTTTTGAATTATGGTGAGATACGCAGATTGAACCACGAATGAAGAGATAGTGAATCGAATTGGTGAGAAGAAATCGATTTGGCTAAATTGGACGAGAAGAAGTGAGAGAATGATGGGACACATCTTAAGACACCCAGGACTTGTGCAGTTGGTTTTGAGGGAAGTGTAGGCGGTAAGAACGGTACGGGTAGATCTTCTGTGGGGTCGTGGGTGCAAACTGTGTACACACATATGTAGATTTGGCCCTGTTTTACGGCCGGATGCCCTTCCTCACGCCAACCCTCTATGAAGGGATGTGATAACTATTGCGTGCCTGTGGTGGTTGGTAGTGTAGTGTGTTGTCTGAATATGAAGAAGAAAGTGTTGGGACAAACACAAACACCCCGTCCACGGGTCAGAAGAATTATTCAGACGCGATTAAAATCGCTAACTCGGCCGCGAATCGAAACCGGGACCCTATGAAGCCAAGGTCTCAACTCTGACCTTTCAGCCAATGAGTAGCACAACGGTAGGGGTAGACCAAGGTATGACTATAACATATAGATTAGAGTAGGGGTAGGATACACTAGTTACATAGGCTAGAAATGAACAAGGTTAGCACAGGACTGATGACTCAAACAACAACAACAACAACAACAAAAACAAAGATTTTTATTACCATCTTCCTTTTGTGTTTTTGATTGTGGTGAGAATGTACAGTAATGAATACTGGCGGAGAGGGGCACCTCACATTGCCCACGTTGGCATGTTACTAGCAAACAAGGAAGCTTGTTATTATGATCACTGGCTGCGGGATTTATTGCGAGCTGTAGAGACGTGACTTCCTATTTCAGAAATCCCGCATGTCGGGATCACGGTCCGCTACCTGTTTTTATTTTGGAATAGCTTTCTTGCTGTGTTATGAATGGGCTTTTCAGTAGAGCACTGAGGGCAGGTTTCACCTTACTGGTCCATTGCGCACTACAGAAAGGATACTTGTAAATCAAGACATTTAAATGTGCTGTTTTTTATTTTATTTTTGTCAGGCCCTTTAGTTTCACCACGTGGTCAAGAAATTCACAATATTCATAATCGCCTTGAGCTAGGATTTCCGGATTAATAAGGTGTCAGCCGAATGGACATTGCTTTATTGTAAGTAAAAAAAACCTTATGTGTCGGATTGGACACTTCCTCTCATTGGCAGATTCATGCTGTGGCGACGTAGATCATTAGTTGAAATGAAAATAGAAACTGTACAACAGATGAAATGTTACATATTTGTTACGTTTTAGAAGAACGAACCCTCATCTTCCGGTGATTTGAAAAGGCTTACTCGCTCTAATTGTTAGGGGATGTTTTGTACCTCTTCAACTTGATGATGTTGCATTGTGCGAGCGAGTTGTTGACCAGTGGGTTTGTGTGGAGGGTGAATAACACGTGTGGCTACCTGGGAGAGGCCAGCGGTCAGTTCAGGTGGGCAGGGTGGACCTAACCTGTTTGTGTGACTCACTTGAGGGGGTGGAGAAGGTCGCTCGCTTATCTGCACCTGCCGTGCTCGGGGTGTTGAAAGGAATGCAGACCATGATTCTGATAAAGATAAAAAGAGGAAATGAATTATAAACGGGAAGTTCCTATTGCCATCACTCAGTCCGCTTTCTTCAACTCTGTGTTACACTTTACTTCACAAATGTTACCTAAGAATATTGTTATTAATTTAAACACGGTTAAAAGTCTCCTCTTTCATGAGCACAGTTCCAACATTCGTTATGAATCAGTCGGTAAAGACAAATTAACACGTTTCCGTCAGTTTCTGAACGTGTTTGGCAGCGAGCGTCGTTTGTTCCTTTACGTTAAGCTCCCACTGCTGTATGTTGGAATTGTACTTTGTCCCACATGGTTGACATTGTTAGCGGAGACTTCGAAGACGTAAATTAGTGCAGTAAGAGACAACAGTCGCGTTATTATAACTAATACGAGACATTTTTATTGATTTAATTTGAAAGTATAAGGGTGGGCTGGAAAAAATAAAAGAAGACCGGTTATATCGCAACATTCAGTATTTGAGTGCAATCTAATGCTCCTATAACACCGGGAAAATGTGATAATTGATATAGGCTTCATCTTGAATGACTTTAGGGCATTTTTTACTGCAAGGAAAGTAATGTAATGCCTTGCCAATGCTGCAAAAACTCTTTGTACACTTCTGAACACTCTTGTCTTACACTCATGAGCATAGTCATCTACTAACACACGGAAAAAGTCTGAATCATAATATCCAATAACTATAAGCTACTCCTGGACTGGAGACACTAATAAGTTGCAATCTGTGGGAAACTCTAACCTATTTTCAATTTCTTCTAGTATCTTGTTCATTATCGCTTTGGTAATTAGGTACCTATATTTGTAGAAAACTTTCTCCTGACAACTCTAAAAAAGACACCTTTTTTTAAGAATGGATCATCCTTTGCCTTCTTCAATCTATAGACAGTTTTCATACAGAAGTATAACTTCAAACTTACGTCTTCTAGATGCTGTTAAGAGGTTTAACACAGGGCTGGTGTCATATTAATTTAACACAAGTGTTAACAATTTGTTAGTGTTAACAATTCTTGTCGAGACAGCCATTTTTAAAAATTGTGTGTTAAGTCTACTTAACAGCGGTGTTAACACTTAACATTCGTTGAAGAAACCGGGCCCGAGTGTTAAAACTACATCTGTTATCGGGAAGTAAAAAAAATGCCGGATGTCTTTTAGTGTCGGGAGTGTCCGAGGACATGTTCGGTAGCCAGGTGCAGGTCTTTTGATTTAACTCCCTTAGGCGACCTGCGCGTCATGATGAGGATGAAATGATGATGAAGACAACACATACACCCAGCCCTCGTGCCAGCGAAATTAACCAATGATGGTTAAAATTCCCTACCCTACCAGGAATCGAACTAGGGACTCCTGTGACCGAAGGCCAGCACGCTAACCATTCAGCCACGGAGCCGGACATCAATCTCAATTAAAAGAACACTAACGCACTGTTTGTTAACATTTCCTGGGAACTGTAGGGTAACACGGTGTAACTCTTAGAAGAGTCGCGATCAGTGAGCATCTAGAAGGCAGTGGCAGAACCATGTAGTTTTTGAGCGCTCTACGATGCGCTTTTGTTTTAAAACAGTTGTAAACCAAGGCGCGCGAAGTCAGCATTTATTAGAATTTTTCGTTTTGACCATGAATTTCCTGTTGCTCTATAGACCAATGTGGAAAAATAAAAAGCCGAGAAGAGAATGCGTGGTTGAAATTTCTCTTCTTTTGGAAATTATTTCCAAGTGTATAGCCTACCTATTATAGAAAGTAAGCAAATTAGTGGATCCGTGCTCAAAACTAAAAGTGACGCTTTTCCGAATATTTGTAGTGATTTCAATGTGCATACTGACGTACGATAAAGCATATAGCAACTGAAACAAGACTGTAATACCACGATATAATATGAAAGATCCTGAATCCCTTATTTGTGATCTGGTCAGTTCGTGTGTTAGATCACACTGATGTAGAACCCCGTGTCCTTGTGATAAATAAATGTAACTAACAAATGTATAGCCTACTTGTTACTAAGCGTAGAACCAAACCAAACCCCAAGGCACTGCAGCCCTTGAAGAGCCTTGGCCTACCAAGCAACCGCTGCTCAGCCCGAAGGCCTGCAGATTGCGAGGTGTCGTGTGGTCAGCACGACGATTCCTCTCGGCCCTTTTTCTTGGCTTTCGAGACCGGGGCTGCTATCTCACAGTCAGATAGCTCCTGAATTCTAATCACCTAGGCTGAGTGGACCTCGAACCAGCCCTCAGGTCCAGGTAAAAATCCCTGTCTTGACCGAGAATCGAACCCGGGGCCTCCGGGTAAGAGGCAGGCACGCTGCCCCTACACCACGGGGCCAGCTTACTAACCGTAGAAGGATATTCATAATTATATAACTCCCACTAAATAGTCCGTTCTCCCGTTTATTAGTTTTTGGTTAGGAATACTTAAATAAAACCAGTGACTGGACGTAGTGAGCAAGTAAAGTCCAAAAAAAGTATGAAGCAGAAGAAGACGAAGAAGAAGAACTGTATGAAAATCATCTCTTGTGTGCCTCTTCCTGGAAAAGGCCCATCATATTCCAATTACTCAAGTTCTGTATCTAATGCATCTGCCATATTTTGAGCTAAAAGAGAATTTAACTTCTTGAACCTGGGCAGTTAAGTTAACTGACAGTTTAACAAATTGTTAGTCTAAATGCTAATTTGGTTAAGTTCACTGTTAAATTATTTTAACATGCAGTTAAATGTTAACTGAATTTGAATAAACCGGGCCTATTTCTACATGATAAAATTTGGCATATCTTACATCACATTTTCGCTGAGTTTCAATGAAATAAATCACAACTAAGAAGTGTCGATATTCACCACTGACGATGTTCAGTAAGCTGCAGTGATATATCGGCATTTGAGATTTTTCGCGAGAAGGAAAGGATTTACACTGGGAGAGTAATATCTTCCATGTCATAACTAAAAAGTGACATTTTTGAGCTGTGTCACAATTTTTTTTTTTTTTTTTTTGGCAGATGCGACATTTGAACGGCAATTACGAAAACTTGACACTCCGCACCATTGTTGTTACTGTGGCTTCCTTTGCGGATCAGTGGTAGAGCGTCGCCCTAAGATCGTGGGTTTAAACTCGGCAGAGGTAATCGGATTTTGGAAGGTTCGGAAAAAAGGTCTATTCAGCACTCCAAGTCGTGCTACTGTATGCCGGCGCGTGAAAGATCTCTGGTGACACATTTGGTGTTAACCCGACGAAATTAATAGAAAAACTTAGTCGCAGACCGCCGAGCAGAGATCCCTTTTGGGTTCGAACCCCACTGTCAGCAGCCCTGAAGATGGTTTCCTGTGAGTTCCCTATTTTCTCAACACTAATATCGCCATTGGAAATTCGGATATTTTGAGACTCGGCAGAGGTAAACTGGTTTCTTAAACTGTCCTCCGGAATTCGAATTTTTTTTAGACTCAGATATTGTGAGACGACACGGGAGAGCCGATGTGGAATTCGAATCTCATCGTTTCCCGAATGCAGCTTGGCTTCATAGCAGCGGACACTACGTTCGGGAACTACATTTTACGAGTATTGTATAGAATTAATATTACTTTTGCAAAACTAAGAATAAAAGGAAAATAAATCATATTTCAGGAACACGAGACATTTGCATCTGTTACCTATATAGGCCATGGAGGCCAGTACTCGAAATCTGGCTAAGTGGATGCCTTTCTGATATGCAATAGCAATTTCTAGTCCGGTGAGGAAAGCAACGGGAAACTACCTCACTCCTCATTTCCCTCGTCAGAGACATCTAGGCAATCTATGACAGCTGTTGGTGGAGCTGTGGAGGATTAAACCAGCCTTCCGGCTGAATACCAAACATACGACTGACAACACAATCGATCATCCAGACGTCGAGATGAGAGTTGGCGGGCAAGAAGTACATTAAATTACTTAATTACATGCAGTCCCTCAGCAGTTAATGGCGAATAGTTTCAGAGAGGGGAGGGGGAAAAATGTCTTGCCGAGTTTTGTATTAAGACAGTAAGAAAGTCATAAGACATAAGTACTCAATCTTTTTGAAAAGATTGTAACAAGAAAAAATGTTCATACCGGGCGAGTTGGCCGTGCGGTTAGGGGCGCACAGCTGTAAGCTTACATACAGGAGATAGTGGGCTCGAACCCCACTGCTGACAGCCCTGAAGATAGTTTTCCACGGTTTCCCATTTTCACACCAGGCAATGCTAGGGGCTGTACCTGAACTAAGGCTACGGCCGCTTCCTACCCACTCCTAGGCTTTTCCTGTCCCATCGTCGCAATAAGACCTATCTGTGTCGGTGCGACGTAAAGCAAATTCTAAAAAAATTTGTCATAATACATTTCAACATGTATAATACACATATACCAGCATTACATTTTGTATTAAGTGAAATCTACGTTCGTATATTTGGTACTAGCAAGATACCCGTGCTTCGCTACGGTATTGTAATGAAATTTATAATTGAATTCTTAATGTTTTATATATAATCAACCAAAATTCACGATCTAACTCGTTTTCTGTGAGAATCCGCCAAAATTCGTGATCTGACCCGTTTTCTGAGAGATTACGGCAAAGTTCCTCCCATTTTTCAGTCCTTTCCAGCAATCGATATCGTACTTCCCGGGCTAGGTCCAGGTATTCCTCCCGGTCAGTTGGGTCCCTAAATCTTTGCCATATTTTCCTATAAACATTTCTAATATGGATCAAATCCTTGAGGAGATCCGGCGTGGTGTCGTCTTGGGTGACTTGGCGGTACTGAACCCGCGGCCGGACTGCAATCGTAGTCATTACCCGGCCAGGACCAGTTTCTAGCGTGGTCCACACATTTTGACGATGGTCCAGAACATTATTATTATTATTATTATTATTATTATTATTGTACCGGGCGGTACACCTCTACACCGTTTATTTAAAAGTTGCGCCAGTTGAAACTCCTCTTCTGGAGGAAGGTTGAACTTTATCTATTCTATTAATTCTCTACTTTCTCAGAAGATGTCACCACGTGGAAAATTTTGAGTTTTTGAACTGTGTCACTTTTGATGTGTTTTTGTTTCGCTTGAAGTAAGAAGTGTGAACTTTCTCTTCTAGAGGACACTACTGAAGATCAACAATAGTGCGACCTAGTGCGGAGTCAAAGAACTATTTTGTTGGAGAAATTTTTATTTCAAGAGTTTGTTCTTTGTTAAATTTCCTTCTGTTATTGTTTAAGTTGGCTGTATACCCCTCTTGTTCCCCTTGTTTTGGATCTAGCCAACCCCGAATTTCCTTAATTAATTTTCCACCAATTATGTGTTTCCTTTTCCTCTATGTAGGGGTTTCTTTTCCCTAGCCAATAAAGATTTTGTGGGAGGGTGTTTTCTTTCCCCTAACGCCTAGAATCTTCCGCGAGAGGATATAAACTGCTGATTTTGGGGTCTCCGGGCCACTTCTGTTCCATCTTTCAGTGTATTAAGTACATAGCAGGAGGCGGGAAGCGCCTCTTTCTTCTTCAGCCGTTCAACACCAGGTAATGGCCTATTAATAACTTCTTTTCTTGCTAGGTCGGCAGTTTAACACTCGCGGCGGGTTCGAAGCATTTCCATCATGTAACCTTTTCCTAAAATGTAATTACTCTTTTCATCTTTTTCTTGTAAAGCTACATATTGGGATAGAGAGTGCTAACCCTCTCGAGCTCCCACTCACATTTGTTTTGAGGTGAACTTATTTTCTCAAACTATTCTTCGTTTATGTAATGTAAAGTGTTCTTCTCTAAGTCACCTCTGTAGTATGGGATTAGCCCTTGCGTTAGTGGCCCAGAGCCAGATTAGGTTTTAAAAACAAAGTGTATTAGGAGTGCAAGTTCGCCTCCTCTCAAATTGTTATTTTAGAGGTCATGTAATCAACCTTCTTTTCATGTAATAGACCTCCGTAGTTTGGGTATTTTACCCCTGTAAATACGTCCTTAGAGGACAGCTTGAAGGTAGAGTTTGGTGTGGCCTTGTGATAGGCTTACAATTTTGAGAGCGGATCGCGCTTTGAAATTTGTTTCTGTATGCCTCGTGCAGGCTTTATGTGTAATGTTTGGAGCCAGTGCTCCTGGGAATGAATGGGGTTTTCTGCCCCTTGGCTAAAATTTTCTTTGGGAGTAAGGCGGGGCTGATTGCCCAAGAGTTATGAAGTAAGGGCACTGAGCCCGAACCCAGTAATATTGTACCTACATTTTTTGCTACTCTGTACCTGTTATGATTGTTATCTCTTGTTTTTGAAAAGAAAATATAACCTAGTTAAATTTTAAATTAATTTTACATTGCACGTTAATTTCGTAGCTTGAAACCCATTCACACCCGCACCTTCTTTCACCTCTACCTACCACGGATATCTCCGTAACAAGTGGTAGCAGAGCGTGGTTGAATGGGTCTCAATTTAGCCCCTTTTGACGGCTAAACATTGCTTTGATTCGAACTCTAACAATTTTCTCAGTTGCTGGAATTTTTTGAGTTTTTCAAAATTGTTCTGTCATCATGCCCGGCCCTCGCGATGTTCTCCTCCTTAACTACTTGCGCAAAGAGGAGTTGATATATGAGTTAACTATCAGAAACGTTCAATCTGGAGGCACGGTTGCAATAGACACTAACAAGCTTAGAGAGTCCCTTGATTTGCCCATTTCCATCCCCAATTTGGGAGAGAAAGAAATTGATGACTCTCTTTCCACGATTGTCGAGAATATTACTGGGCTAGCATCGGTAGTCAGCTTTTTTGATGAAAACGATCCATCTCCTAATCAAATTAAGCGTGTGCAAGGCAGGCTGTATCACTTTGCAAATAGAGTTAATGATCTGTTGTCTCTAAAGGTGAATGACGTTCAGAGGAAGGACGCTAATACGCTCCTTGAAACTATTTCTGAATTGTCTAATAAGGTCACTCAATTGCTAACCGGCGAAGCTCCTCCCAAAACTGATCAACCCGCCACGGTGAATGTAGGTAACGAGGAAGAGCCTCCTCAGGGAGAAGTCAATAGGATAACCGTTGCTGCTCAAACTATCTCTGCCCCATCGAACAACGAATCTGAACGCCGTGCGTCATTGAGTAACATCCGCTCTGAATTAACTTCTTTGCCCTTGAAACCTTTAACGACTATGTCACCTGGGTTCAGCAGCTTGCCTCATCCATTGGCAATGTTGCTTAGAGGTATCTCTAAGTTTTCCGTCAACACCACCAGTGACGTAATTTCATTTTTAAGATTTCTAGTGGAATTTCAGGATCATGCCCTTGTGTTTTCTCTTTCCCCATGTCAAATTTTGCAAATTACCTATCCTTATGCTATTGGTGTTCTATCTGACAAAATAGTTAGAGCCATCGCTGAGCAATCTTCTATTGAGGATTTCCATGCCCATTTGCTAGCTAACTTCATCCCGGCTAGGGCCAGGTCCTCCCTTATTCAGAAATACTATTATCGGGTACAGCGCTTGGATGAAAACCTGGCAGACTTCATCCAAGATATTAAGTTTTATACTAGGGTGTTTGCTCTTCACTTCCCTGAGGATCAAATTGTACAAGCTATTGTGGAAGGTATTTCACCATCCTATAGGTCATATTTGTGTTTCGCGGCGTGCCCGCAAACGTTCTCGGAACTTGAAGCATTGGCAGTCTCAGCGGAAGGAGTTAGATACGCCGATTCTTTGCGTGTCGCGAAAGAACCCCCGCCTTCCTTTAGTAACACTCGGCCTCCACCTCGCCGACCAGTCAATCCCCGTAAATGTTATGCTTGCGGATCGCCTGACCATCTGCGGAATAAGTGTCCTCTGATCAAGTCAAGTGGGACAAGGAATGGAGCAGGGTCATCACAAGGCTGTTTTAAGTGTGGGGCCTTCTCACATATCGCCAAGAATTGCCCAAACTCAAATAGCACCCCCTCCTGCTCAACTTCTGGTGCAAATTCCAGCTATGCCAATAATAAAAAGTGACTAGTGGCGTCGGCTGAGCCGACTAATCCATCTTCCCGAGACTCAGCCCCTAGTAAACAGGTTGTAAATGCAGAGAACGACCAGCCTTCAAATTCATCTTTTGAATGCCCTAAAGAGTGTCTTAGGATTGCGGCGGATACCCCCGCACCTGTTCCTTTTCTTAAGATTGAGTTAAATAACGAGCCTATAACAGCTCTCTTAGATTCAGGCAGTGTTTGTTCCATTATTTCGGCTGATTGGTATTCTAAATTGAAATCTGTTTGTAAACTCCCTGACTATGTCTCTTCTCCTGTTCAATACGTTTCGGCTAAT
Source organism: Anabrus simplex (assembly GCF_040414725.1). NCBI lineage: Eukaryota > Metazoa > Arthropoda > Insecta > Orthoptera > Tettigoniidae > Anabrus > Anabrus simplex. The sequence continues at coordinate 1,796,251,080 of NC_090265.1, read as the reverse complement.
TCATCTCCATTAGAAATTCTAGGTTCCTTACTGGTCAAAATTCGTGTTTTTAAGTTTACATGGAAAGTTAAATTGTTTGTGGCCAAGCAATTGTCTTGCCCCATTATATTGGGAGCTGACTTTATTTCCCACACTGGTCTTGTGCTCGATCTCCGGTCTAGGTCGTGCACATTCAAATTTGCTTCTAGTTATAAAATCCCACTATTAAAGTGTAATTCTGTATCATGTTCATCTATTTCGCCTACCCAGGATGAGATGTTGTTAGACCTTAGACATCTACCTGAGGAGCAGGCTGATAGTATTCGCAAACTGTGTCAGTCGTTTCCCGAGGTGTTCTCTGATACTCTTGGTGTTACTGACCTTATTGAATACAAAATTGAGGTCACGGATTCGATTCCTGTTCGCTTTCCACCTTATAGGCTGTCTCCTCCTAAAATGAAGGCTCTGAAAGAAATCATCGATCAGATGTTGAAGGATGGTATTATTAGGCCCTCTAAGTCAGCGTATTCTTCGCCTATTTTTCTAGTCCCGAAACCCCAAGGAGGCTTCAGGCCTGTCATTGATTACAGGGCTCTCAATCGGAAGGTGGTGTTGCAATCTGTGCCCCTTCCCGACCTTCATTCTTGCTTTTCATGGTTTCGTAAGGCCAAGTTCTTCACCATCTTGGACTTGAATCAGGCCTATAATCAAATTCCCCTTGCCGAAGAGTCTAAACATCTTACAGCGTTTGCCACGGACTGGAACTTATACGAATACAACCGCGTGCCTTTCGGGCTCCCCACGGGGGCAGCTGTGCTCACTAGGCTACTAGATAGGTTCTTCTCCGACATCAAATTTGAGTACTTATATCACTACTTGGATGATGTCGTCGTATTTTCCGAGACTTTTGAAGAACATCTAGATCATCTGCGAGAAGTTCTCGATCGCCTTCGTAAGGCTGGGTTAACTGTTAAGTTGTCCAAGGTTGCCTTTGCTAAGCCCTCAATGTCATTCCTGGGGCATATTGTGTCACCCGATGGGGTAGCTGTCGATCATTCTAGAACACAGGCCATCCGTGATTTTAAACCTCCTAAGGACATCAAAGGTATCGCTAGATTCATTGGTATGGTGAATTTCTTCAGGAAGTTTATTCCTAACTTCGCTAATAGAGCGGCGCCCTTAAACCTTCTTCGTAGGAAAGGCATCAAATTCGAGTGGGGACCTTCTCAACAAGCCGCTTTCGAAGATCTTAAATTAGCTCTCTGTAATGCCCCTGTACTTGCTATGCCTGATTTCTCGAAGAAATTCATCGTCCAAACGGACGCGTCGTCGTCAGCTGTAGCTGCAGTCCTTCTTCAAGAGACTGAACTAGGGAGGCGTCCCATCGCCTATGCATCTAGGACTCTATCGGCTCAAGAAGCCAAGTATTCCATCTATGAGCTCGAAGGGTTGGCAGTCTTATTTGCCTTAGAAAAGTTCCGTCTCTATCTGGAACATGTCAAATTCGACCTGGAGACAGATAATAAAGCCTTAAGCTGGGTCTTAGGTAGGCCGCGTCGTACTGGTCGTATAGCCCGTTGGGCCATCCGTATTTCTGCCTTCCAATTTGATGTACGACATATCAGAGGTACCGAAAATGTTGTTGCTGATGGACTCAGCCGTATGTTTCATAACGACGTCAAAACCCACGAACCGGTCGATAGTTCATCACCTTCCGAGTCCATACTATCTGGTGTTAATGCCATCTTAACAGATGCTCCCATGCTTTTTAGGGATATTGAGAAATACCAGCGTGAAGATCCGACGCTGGCTCCGATAATGGAAACCCTTTCTTCTGGGGAACATGCTGTCCCTTATGTTCTGAGGAATGGTGTTCTATGTTGCCCTTCGAGGCATGATAAGTTGATGAAAGTTGTTGTTCCAGCGGTTCTTGTACCTATGATCTTCAAGTATTATCATGAGACCCCATTAGGAGGGCATCTGGGTATCTTTAAAACTCGTGAAAAGATTCGTGAAATGTTCATCTGGAAAGGTATGGACGGTGAAATTCGGGAACTCGTAAAAGCTTGTAAATCTTGTTTGATCAGTAAACCCACCATGTCCACTAAAGTAGGCCTTTTGTCTTCTCATCAAGCGTCGCGCCCCATGGAACGCCTGTATATTGATTATGTGGGACCCTTCCCCCAGTCAAAGGGCAATGCCAACAAGTTCATCTTTGTGTGTGTAGATGGTTTTACAAGATTTTCCTGGTTATTTCCGACTAAGCTGGCTACCGCTCAGTCAACCATTACTTGCTTAAATTGGTCCGTGTCAATATATTGTATCTGATAATGCTAAGGCGTTCACATCAAATTTATTTCGTAAATTCTGTTTTGACTTGTCCATCTCTCATGTAACTACTTCTGCTTATTACCCTCAACCTTCTCTGGCTGAACGGGTTAACCGTAATCTCAGGTCCGCACTTATTGCCTATCATCATGAAGATCCTTCCAGGTGGGACACGTCCCTGCATTGGATAGCTTTTGCTTTGAATTCGGCGGTTCATGAATCTCACAAGTTTACTCCAGCTTCTTTGATGTTCAAGTTTGTTCCCAACTCGCCGCTCTCTAACCTCTGGTCTTTGAATGACATTCTACCCGAGACAATAGATCCGGATAACATTAAAGATCTTTGGAAGAAGGCTAAAGCCAATCTTAAAGTGTCTCATGAAAAGGTTAGGGAAAGGTATGATCGTGGACGGAGACCCACCACTTTGAAGGTAGGTGACCAGGTTATGGTCAAAAATTTTGTTCCCGCGGGCAAGCTTGCCCCCAGATTTCATGGGCCTTGTATCATTCTCGATTTTCTTACGCCGGTTACCTTATTGCTAAGTAATCCAGCCACCGAGAGGATATTTAGAGTTCACCTGTCCCAGGTGAAACCGGTGTAATTTCTGTGTTAACTTGCTTCATATTATTTTGAAAGGATATGAAGGTTATATTTTTTTTTTTTGAGTTTCACTTTTAAGGCATTCTGCCCCTTCTGTAATATTTTGGTTTTAGATGTAAGCCTTGTGTAAAACCTGCCCCGACCCGTTAAACTGCCATCCTGTTCTTGCCACGGCCATTACCACGCTCCCGTCTCCTGCTCCACCTTACACTGTGGCTTCATAATAGTAAATGCCATGGATATCTACACGCCGCTGGCCCCTCAACCTCTCCACAAGCCTGTACCCTCAAAGAAGATGATAGTCCAACACAATTCTGCCGCCTAGCTTTAATGTTTCAGCGCCCCCGCAGCCGCGCAGCGCCGTGCAGCGACTGGGGAGGGGGATGGGCCCCCTCCTCTCCAGCGAGGACGACATGTGCACGGCGAGCCGGAGCTCTCCTCCCGGCCCAGGCTGATGTGCGGCGCACGACCTACTACATGCCCGCAGCCTGTATCTGTTCACCGCGGGCGCGGCGTACTTCAACTCCTCTGCTCCCCTCATAGTGCGGGCGAGCGGTATCTCAGGGTACTTGAGGGGTCCGAGCGGCCTCCGTTGGACGCAAGCTGCAACGGCCGGTCTGGCCATCCGACTCAATCTACATCAACTACATGGACAGTCACCATAAGCAATAATTACACTTGGGAATTCAACAACAATATTTGGTGGACATTGCAAAACTTTCTTCACTTTTAAGCATTAAAGGTTTATCTTCAGAAATTCAACTACTACAACAGAAAAACTTTACTGCACCTGCAACAACAAAATTTTGAAATTACAACCAACCAAATTACTAAAATCTTATAAATGCTTCCGCAATTAATCTTAATATCAACATCAAAACTTGCACCTTATTTTGGAAACAAAGTTTATGTTCTTCTGTGTTACCCCTTGGAGGAACTTTTGGGGGGGGAGGTCTGTACCGGGCGGTACACCTCTACACCGTTTATTTAAAAGTTGCGCCAGTTGAAACTCCTCTTCTGGAGGAAGGTTGAACTTTATCTATTCTATTAATTCTCTACTTTCTCAGAAGATGTCACCACGTGGAAAATTTTGAGTTTTTGAACTGTGTCACTTTTGATGTGTTTTTGTTTCGCTTGAAGTAAGAAGTGTGAACTTTCTCTTCTAGAGGACACTACTGAAGATCAACAATAGTGCGACCTAGTGCGGAGTCAAAGAACTATTTTGTTGGAGAAATTTTTATTTCAAGAGTTTGTTCTTTGTTAAATTTCCTTCTGTTATTGTTTAAGTTGGCTGTATACCCCTCTTGTTCCCCTTGTTTTGGATCTAGCCAACCCCGAATTTCCTTAATTAATTTTCCACCAATTATGTGTTTCCTTTTCCTCTATGTAGGGGTTTCTTTTCCCTAGCCAATAAAGATTTTGTGGGAGGGTGTTTTCTTTCCCCTAACGCCTAGAATCTTCCGCGAGAGGATATAAACTGCTGATTTTGGGGTCTCCGGGCCACTTCTGTTCCATCTTTCAGTGTATTAAGTACATAGCAGGAGGCGGGAAGCGCCTCTTTCTTCTTCAGCCGTTCAACACCAGGTAATGGCCTATTAATAACTTCTTTTCTTGCTAGGTCGGCAGTTTAACACTCGCGGCGGGTTCGAAGCATTTCCATCATGTAACCTTTTCCTAAAATGTAATTACTCTTTTCATCTTTTTCTTGTAAAGCTACATATTGGGATAGAGAGTGCTAACCCTCTCGAGCTCCCACTCACATTTGTTTTGAGGTGAACTTATTTTCTCAAACTATTCTTCGTTTATGTAATGTAAAGTGTTCTTCTCTAAGTCACCTCTGTAGTATGGGATTAGCCCTTGCGTTAGTGGCCCAGAGCCAGATTAGGTTTTAAAAACAAAGTGTATTAGGAGTGCAAGTTCGCCTCCTCTCAAATTGTTATTTTAGAGGTCATGTAATCAACCTTCTTTTCATGTAATAGACCTCCGTAGTTTGGGTATTTTACCCCTGTAAATACGTCCTTAGAGGACAGCTTGAAGGTAGAGTTTGGTGTGGCCTTGTGATAGGCTTACAATTTTGAGAGCGGATCGCGCTTTGAAATTTGTTTCTGTATGCCTCGTGCAGGCTTTATGTGTAATGTTTGGAGCCAGTGCTCCTGGGAATGAATGGGGTTTTCTGCCCCTTGGCTAAAATTTTCTTTGGGAGTAAGGCGGGGCTGATTGCCCAAGAGTTATGAAGTAAGGGCACTGAGCCCGAACCCAGTAATATTGTACCTACATTTTTTGCTACTCTGTACCTGTTATGATTGTTATCTCTTGTTTTTGAAAAGAAAATATAACCTAGTTAAATTTTAAATTAATTTTACATTGCACGTTAATTTCGTAGCTTGAAACCCATTCACACCCGCACCTTCTTTCACCTCTACCTACCACGGATATCTCCGTAACAATTATTATTATTATTATTATTATTATTATTATTATTATTATTATTATTATTATTATTATTATTATTATTATTGATGTTCTGGACCCCACAGCAAGATGCAAGACCTCTACTTGGCGGTAAATTACATCTGCTGCCATTGTCATTGATGGCAGTATGACCAGCACCATTGTCGCCCGTAGGCAAGTGCGCAGGACTTCTGGCGATACGAATGACATACTTCCGTGCATTATTGACCTTATTATAGAGGTGAACAATTGCACGGTCAATCTTATACATATCGTTTATTTGAAATGTGTTAAAATTTTCATTTATATGCCAGAAGAATCTACTGTAATCTAAGAAGGTTCTGCAGAGGAAAAGATGGCTCTGGAAAACGAATCCAGGAAAGATTTAAAATGATCGGTTTATGATCAGAATAAGTACATTGAAAATCCACAGCCTGTTTCAAGTCATTCAACCACATCAGGAATGGAATGAATAAGCCCCCAGCTAGCGGTGAGGATAGGAATTGTGCCGGCTGCCGAAGCCTGTCGCACTCCTCTGGGGCAATGATTAATGAATGACAAATAAAATGAAATGATATTGGAGAGTGTTGCTGGAATGAATGATGACGGGGAAAACCGGAGTATACGGAAAAAAAACCTATCCCGCCTCCGCTTTGTCCAGCACAAATATCACATGGAGTGACGGGATTTGAACCACGAAACCCAGCGGTGAGAGGGCAAGGCGCTGCCGCCTGAGCCACGGAGGCTCCTTATAAGTACATTAGGAACAGTAAAATCAATTGGTCTCACCTCCGTTTTCACCTCACAGCGGTTAAGTTTAATTACAACCCCCCCCCAAAAAAAAATTAAAAGAAGGCGTGTTTCTTTATGTTTAAAGAAGATTCCAAACACCAATGTCACGGCTATTACCTTCAGTTTTGAGATATAAGTATCCCCTTAAAAATGATTCACTTTGTTCACTTTCTTTCACACTCCCCCCCCCCCCCAAGTGATTTTTCCAGCAAAAAATACTTGTTTCTTTAATAGTAAAGGATCTTCTAAATACCAATTATCACGACTCTAACTTCTTCAGTTTTTGATTTATGTGTCCTCATGAAAGGAATTCAACTCCTTTTCACTCCCGCCCCCAAGATGGCTTCCACCCCAAAACGCGCTTTTCTTTGTTTTTAAAGGAAAATCAAAAACCAATTTTCACGTCTGTAACAACTTTAGTTTTTATTAGATGTATGTATTCTCATACAATTAAGTCAATTAATTATTAAATTCTTTCACCCCCCCCCTCACACACACTTCATTGGATTTTCCGAGAAAACGTATTTCTTTACTTTTAAAGCAGATTCCAAATATCAAATTTCACGTCTGTAACATCTTCATTTTTGAGATATCAGTAGCCTAATTAAAAGAATTCAACACCATTTTCAGTCACTTTTACCCCCCCCCCTCCTCCCGGTGGTATTTCCGAAAACTAAAAATACACGTTTCTTTAATTTTAATAGAGATAAAACAATACCATTTTTCACTTCTGTAACATGTTAAGTTTTTTGAGATATACTGTAGAAAATCTCATTTTAAAATTTCACCCCTTTTTAGTTCCCCTTAAGTGGAGTTTCCAAAAACACATCACCTATGTTTCTTTACATTTACAGGATATTCCAAATACCAACCTTTTATGTCTGTTACATTTTACGTTTCTCAGATATTCTGTAGATATAGTCTTTCAAAATATTCATCCCAATTTGTCACTCCAGTTTAACCCCCATTAATTGGGTTTTCCAAAAGCAAAAAAATACGTGTTTCTTTATTTTGAAAGGAGATCCCATATACAAATTTTTAGTTCTGTAATATCTTCAGTTTCTGAGATATATGTATCCTCATTAAAGGCATTCAACCCATCATTCTCACTTCTACACAACTCCTATTGGGATTTACAGAAATTTAAAAAATACATTTTCCTCTATTTTGAAGGGAGATTCTAAATACCAATTTTTACATCTGTAAACTTTTAAAGTTTTAAGATGTAGACACACTCATTTTAAAATTCACCCCCCTTTTCACCCCCATTATTTGGATTTTCCAAAAACGAAAAAATACCTGTTTCTTTATTTTTAAAGGAGATCCCAAATACCAATTTTCAGGTCTGTAATATCTTCAGTTTCTGAGATATATGTATCCTCATTAAAGGCATTCAACCCATTATTCACCCTTTTACACACCTCCTATTGGGATTTACAGAAAACAAAAAAATACGTGTCCCTTTATGTTTAAGGGAGATTCTAAATACCATTTTTTACAATTGTAAACTTTTAAAGTTCTAATATGTAGACACACTTTTTAAAAATTCAACCCCCTTTTCATCCCCCATTATTTTTATTTTCCGAAAACGTAAAAATACCTGTTTCATTATTTTTAAAGTAGATCCCAAATACCAATTTTCAGCTCTGTAATATCTTCAGGTTCTTAAATATAAGTAACCTCTTTAAAGGCATTCAACCTGTTTTTCACCCTTTTCCTCCCTTCCTATTGGGATTGTCCGAAAACAAAAAATACGTGTTTCTTTATTTTTAAAGGAGATTGTAAATACCAATTTTTAAAAGTTTTGAGATATAGATACACACATTTTAAAAATTCGCCCACTTTTCACCGCCCCCACCATTAATTGGATTTTCCAAAAACAAAAAAATAAGTGTTTCTTTATTTTTAAAGAAGATGCCAAACACCAATTTTCAGGTCTGTAATATCTTCAGGTTCTGAAATATAAGTATCCACATTAAAGGCATTCAACCCATTTTTCACCCTTTTCCACCCTCCCTATTGGAATTTTCCGAAAACAAAAAATACGTGTTTCTTTATTTTTAAAGGAGATTATAAATACCAATTTTTACATGCTTAAACTTTAAAAGTTTTGAGATATAGAAACACTCATTTTAAAAAAATTCACCCCATTTTCCCCCCCATTAATTGGATTTTCCAAAACAAAAAATACGTTTTTCTTTATTTTTAAAGGAGATCCCAAACACCAATTTTCAGGTCTGTAATATTTTCAGTTTCTGAGATATATGCATCTTAATTAAAGGCATTCAACCCATCATTCACCTTTTTACACCCCTCCTATTGAGATTTACAGAAAACAAAAAAAAAAATTCGTGTTCCTTTATTTTTAAGGGAGATTCTAAATACCAATATATAAAGTAGCTTGTCCTGACTGACTGACTGACTGACTGACTGACTGATTCATCATCGCCGAGCCAAAACTACTGGACATAAAGAAATGAAATTTTGGGGATATATTCATATTAAGATGTAGGTGCTCGCTAAGAGAGGGTTTTTGGATATTCTGTCGCTAAGGGGGTGAAAAAGGGGGGTGAAATTTTAAAATGAGTGTGTCTATATCTCAAAACTTTAAAAGTTTACAGATGTGAAAATTGGTATTTAGAATCTTCTTAAAAATAAGGAAACACGTATTTTTTTGTTTTCAGAAAATCCCAATAGGAGGGGTGAAAAAGAGTGAAAAAGGGGTTGAATGCCTTTAAACAGGATACCGGTACCTATATCTCAGAAACTGAAGATATTACAGACCTCAAAATTGGTACTTTTGATCTCTTTCAAAAATAAAGAAACACATATTTTTTTGTTTTTGGAAAATCCAATTAATGCGAGGGTGAAAAGGGAGGTGAATTTTTAAATTGAGTGCACATATATCTCAAAAGTTTAAAGTTTAGAGATGTAAAAATTGGTATTTAGAATCTTCATTAATAATAAAGGAACACGTAATTTTTTTGTTTTCGGAAAATCCCAATAAGAGGGGAGAAAAGGGGTGAAAAAGGGGTAGAATGCCTTTGAAGAGAATACTTATATCTTAGAAACTGAAGATATTACAGATCTGAAAATTGGGTGTTTGGGATCTCTTTTAAAAATAAAGAAACACGTATTTTTTGTTTTTGGAAAATCCAATAATGGGGGGTGAAAAGGGGGTGAGTTTTAAAAATGAGTGTATCTATATCTCAAAACTTTATAGTTTATAGACGTAAAAATTGGTATTTAGAATCTCCTTTAAAAATAAAGAAACACGTATTCTTTTGTTTTCGGAAAATCCCAATAGGAAGGGTGTAAAAGGGTGAGTAATGGGTTGAATGCCTTTAATGAGGCTACTTATATTTCAGAACCTGAAGATATTACAGACCTGAAAATTTGTATTTGGGATCTACTTTAAAAGTAAAGAAACACGTATTTTTTCGTTTTTGGAAAATACAAATATTGGGGGGGGGGGTGAAAAGGATGGGGGTGAATTTTTAAAATGAGTGTGTCTACATCTTAAAACTTTAAAATTTACGGATGTAAAATTGGTACTTAGATTCTCTCTAAAAATAAAGGAACACGTCTTTTTTTGCTTCCTTAAATCCCAATAGGAGGGGTTTAAAAGGGTGAAAAATGGGTTGAATGCCTTTAATAAGGATACATATATCTCAGAAACGAAAGATATTACAGAACTGAAAATTTGTATATGGATCTCCTTTAAAATAAAGAAACACGTATTTTTAAGTTTTGGAAAATCCAATGAATGGCGGTTAAACAGGAGTGACAAAATGGGGTGAATTTTTTGAAAGACTACATCTACAGAATATCTTGGAAACGTAAAATGTTACAGACGTAAAAAGTGGGTGTTTGGAATCTCCTGTAAATGTAAAGAAACATAGGTGATTTGTTTTGGGAAACTCCTCTTAAGGGGAACTCAAAAGGGGTGAAATTTTAAAATGAGAATTTTTACAGTATATCTCAAAAAACTTAACATGTTACAGAAGTGAAAAATGGTATTTTTTATCTCTATTAAACATAAAGAAACGTGTATTTTTAGTTTTCGGAAATACCACTTGGGTGGAGCGGGGGGTGGGGGGGGGGTAAAAGCGACTGAAATGGTGTTGAATTCTTTTAATTAGGCTACTGATATCTCAAATATGAAGATGTTACAGACTTGAAATTTGATATTTGGAATCTGCTTAAAAGTAAAGAAACACGTATTGTCGGAAAATCCAATGAAGGGGGGGGGGGGGGGTGAAAGAATTGAAAAATTAATTGTCTTAATTGTATGAGAATACATACTTCTAATAAAAACTAAAGTTGTTACAGACGTGATAATTCGTATTTGGATCTCCTTTAAAAACAAGAAAAACGCGTTTGGGGGGGGGGGGGGGAACCATCTTGGAGGGCGGGAGTGTAAAGGAGTTGAATTCCTTTAATGAGGACACATTAAATCAAAAACTGAAGAATTTTGAGTCGTGATAATTGGTATTTAGAAGATCCTTTACTATTAAAGAAACAAGTATTTTTTGCGGAAAAATTCACTTGGGGAGGGGGGGAGTAGTGTGATATGAAGTGCAAAAAGTAAATTATTTTTATGGGGATACTTATATCTCAAAGCTGAAGGTAATAGACGTGAACGATGGTGTTTGGAATCTCCCTTAAACATAAAGAAACAAGCCTTCTTTTAATTTTTCGTCGGAGGGGGGAGGGTGGCGGTAAATAAACTTAACGGCCGTGGGGTGTAGAAGGAGGTGCGACCAATTTATTTTACTGTTATTAATGTACTTATAAGGATCCTCCGTTGTACAGACGCAAGCGTGCCGGCCTCTCACAGCTGGCTTCCGTGGTTCAAATCCCGTTCACTCCATGTGATATTCGTGCTGGACAAAACGGAGGCGGGACAGGTTTTTCTCCGGATACTCCGGTTTTCCCTATCATCAGCCATTCCAGCAACACATAATAATAATAATAATAATAATAATAATAATAATAATAATAATAATAATAATAATAATAATAATAATAATAATAATAATAATAATGTTCCGGACCGTCGTCAATGTGCGGACCGCGCTGGAAACGGCTCCTGGACGGGTAATGTCTAAGAATGCAGCCTGGCCGCGGGTTCAGTGCCGCCAAGGCACCCAATATGACACCACGCTGGATCTCCTGAAGGATTTTATCCATATTAAAAATGATTATAGGAAAAGATGGCACAGATTTACGGACCCAACTGACCGGGAGGAATACCTGAGCCTAACCCGGGAAGTACGAAATCGATTGCTGAAAAGGAAGATTGAAAAATGGGAGGAAACGTGCCGTAAAATAATAGAAAACGAGTCAGATCGGGAATTTTGGTGGATTCTCGCAGAAAACGAGTCAGATCGCGAATTTCGGAGGATTATATATCTAAACAAATAAGCATTCAATTATAAATTTCAGTATAATACCGTAGCGAAGCACGGGTATCTTGCTAGTAGATGAATACATCAAGAAGGAACTTCCACCTTGGTGAAAATATCCGTGAAGGATTTTTCAAGCTGTTGGATATCGCAAATGATGGCAAATTTCGAGTTGTGAATAGCTTTTCATTCGCAGTCGTACTGCTTCACAATGAAAAACCATTTACTACTGCAGCTATCACTTGTTGAAAAGGACGCGAACAACACGCATTTGGAATGCTTGCACTCCAACGCCGCTGCTCAATTCAGAGCAAAATGAAGCACCGTGATAAAGAGAAATTGAGGTTAAAGATAGCCTCTTGTAAGTCATGGATCGTTGGTTTTAACGGTTGGGACGTTTTGTCACCAGCATTCAACAATAGAAGAAACTCAACAATTAACTTATTTCTTTCATTTGAAAGCCTTCCGAGGGCCTTTTGATGAACCAATGGTAGAGTCGCCCTCTTTGTCAACGGTGTATATGGCTTTTCAAATTAAGCTCACTTTTACAATGGAAAACAATGATTTCTCGCGGGAATAGGCTTCTCACCCCGATGGCAAATTTTAAAGGAGATGGATTGCAGTCTTGTTAAGGTCTAACTGAATAGGTAGCCTCGAACTTGAAGATGTTTACAGATTTCAAGGAATGCGGTGATGTCCTCTACCAGGTGCTGGCTGGGCTAATGGAGCGCCAGCTATGCGGGTGGGGTTCAGCGGTTGCTCCACTGCATAATACAGTCTAACCAAGATTACCGGGAAGGTAGCTTGGCGGGAGAATTTAAGTAGTTCTTCCCCGTCACGTACTCAATTTGACGGGGATATTTACTGTATACTGTGAAACTGCCGTACAACGGTTATTTAAAGAGTGGAGTTCCATGTACGACGATGGTTTCCCATTTTGTAAACTGGGGCCAATGACCTAGAGGTTAGCCCCTTTAAACAACAAGCATCATCATCATCTCAACCATTTTTCAAACCAGAAATATACTGGCGCTTTTGTCTCAGTCCTAGCCTGCCCTGTACCATCGTCACCTGTGTCCTGTGTAAAACAAATAGAAAGAACAACAACCACATATCGTAATGGAAGACCATGTGTAGCGATCTATTAATGTACCGGCACTTTCACCCATCCTATCAGTGGCGGGTCGTGAAGTTTCATGTACGAGGGTCACATTATGATTTAAACACAAAAATAAGTCTAAAATACACCTATTTACACATGGAAGTATAAATATTAAAATACAGTACCGTATACCAAAACATACCTTATCATCAACACTTACTTCAGATTCACCTTTCTTTCTTTCTTCAGTTGTAGCCACTGCACTTTTACTTCTTGGTTGCCCGCGCATTTCTCAATAATGTCTTTATTCTATTTAATGTAGAGAAACACCTTTCTCTTTACGCAATAGTAATTAGCAGCTTATAGTATTATTTTCAGCAACAGCATACTCGTAAATAAAAGTCAGTGAACCGTGAAGCCGATTTTCATCCAGAAAACTACCTGCAGTTCTTCTCGGTCACACTTTGCTTGTGATCGAGGCTCTCTCATTATAGTAGTCCGCTACTCAAAGAAGAATAGTCAACGGCAACGTTTGGAGACTATGCACTGGGCATGTGACCCCGTGACCTTATGGCCTGGCCGCCCTGCATCCTATAAACTTCAAACTTGGTACCAGAAAAACTGATTCCTCCAGGATCCTCAGAGCAGTTGAAAATTCCTTAAACCCCTCGAGAGATTCTAGACGGGAGATCGAAAATGGGGCTCAAATACAAAATAGCAGAGTACGAAGGCGTAAAGAGTAATTGACCCAGTGCGAAACCTGTCTATCCGAAGCGATGGTCTGTTGTTTTCGCGGCCTTCTTGAAAGTACAAACATGTTCATTTTTAGCAACAAACCATGAGAAATAATGAGCGACATCTTAGAGATAGTAAGGATGTAAGCATTTATGTGTTCTAATATATGAAACTTGAAGTGTACTGATGTTTAAAATGGAAATAGACAGTAATTAATGACGCACTTCTACTGTAGGTACCCTGGAAACTTAAAGATTTGTCACCAGAGAATCTGATACCTTCTATAAGGTTGGCGATACTCCCCGAGGAAACAGACCATTGAGGCTCACATTAGTACGCAAGTTAAGGGAAGTCAAAAAGCCCTATGAAATGAAATAGCGCATATCTTTTAGTGCCGGGAGTGTCCGAGGACATGTTCGGCTGGCCAAGTGAATGTCTTTTGATTTGACCCCCGTAGGCGACCTGCGCGTCGTGATGGGGATGAAATGATGATGAAGACGACGCATACACCCAGCCCCTGTCCCAGCGAAATAAAACTAATGATCGTTAAAATTGCCGACCCTGCCGGGAATCGAACCCGGGACAGCTTTGACCAAATACCACCACGCTAAACATTTAGCCATGTCTTGCCAATGTTAAATTGACAGAAAAGATACCGCAATATCTCAGGAACTATTAAGAGTTTTGAACTTTTTACCACTGCTAATTGCAATCTGCCCCCCCCCCCCACCCCACCCCGTAAGTACTGAACTAGAATGAAATACACTAGTGTCCAAAAGTTAAGATAATCACTAATCGAGGCCATACGCCTGATAGGATTGTCAGACGGATTGCTGAACAAACGGAAGCTGAATCACACACCATATGTCACACAACTTGTCCGAGAAAACAGTGTTCAGAAAGGTTCTGATAACTAACGTACACCTTTGACAATAAACTAACAAAACTTGGCAATGTCTTCCACAACAAAATATGCTGTTAATAGGATGTATGGTTACCCCTAACGGCCACACATGCTTCGCAGCTCTTGTGGAAGTCGATCCCATTTCTCCGAAAGGGCAATGCGAAAGTTTTGGAATGGTCCTTGGTGGAAGCTGACGGGATGCAATTCGCCTCCCCAATGCATCCCAGGCATGTTCTATAGGATTCAGATCCGCAGACCTCGCCGGCCAGTCCATGCGATGAATGTCTTCCCCAGCCAAAAATTCATCCACCAGAGCAGTGCGGTGCGGTCGGGTATTATCGTCCATTAAGAGGAAGTGGACCAACCGCACCTCTGAAGACTCGAACATGTGGTCTGAGTACCTCATCCCTGTATCTCCGAGCGTTAACAGTGTTCCTCGGACCACCCATGAACATGTGCAGGTCCGTACAGCCATTCAATATGGCGCCACCACCACCATACTGCTCCCGTTCCGCGATGTTCCTGTGGTTGTATCGGCTACTCGGTTCTCTCCAGATTAATGTTCGACGGGAATCGTTCTGCAGACTGAAGTGGAATTCATCTGTGAAGAGCACATGCCTCCATTCATTCATGGTCCAGTTTCGATGTTGACGGCTCGACAGTAAACGGGTCCGTCTCTGTGCTAGAGTGAGCGGGACGCACACCGCTGGACGTTGGGCAAACAGACCTGCTGTTCTGAGCCGGCTGCAAGATCCACGGACAATTGTCTTGCAGGTGCATTCCGATTTCGTCGGGCGGTTAAGGCCAGATACCGGTCCTGCTGTGGGGTGGTTACCCTTGGTCGACCTGGTACTGACCTACGACTAACATCTCCTGTGTCTCGAAATCGCCTCCAAAGCCTGGAAATGACACTTTAAGTGGCACAATCAAAGATACGGCGACTTCGGTCTGTCTGTGTCTGGCCTGCTTCTAGGCGACCGAGTATTCTACCCTGCAAAACGGGGTCCAAATGGCGTCGTTGTGCCATTATGTTGTCACGTTCACCACGAGGCTAAACTCCGCACACTATAACAGGCCAAACACGACTGAGAGAATATAGGCCGAGGCACTGGCTGTGTTTACCTTGCGGTTACGCCGCTAGTCAAAGCAGGGAACACTCCTTCCCTTTACAGAGCGAACACGTAAGGTTGGTAGGAGCATATGTCGTGCGATTTGCGATCTGTTTCCTGTTGCCCTGCTTACTCGTAACTTATACTTAAATTTTGGACACTAGTGTGTATTAAGTGAATAATTGTATTTTTTTTTAATGTTCCATATTTTAGCAAAAAGTCATTAAACATCTCTCTAAATTAGAAACTAATCAAGGGAAATACTTTTTTTCTAACTCAAGGCATGAAATAATTCTCTGAAGACAATGATCTGTTTTTCTGAAATACTTTAAGAAATAATGGGTCAGAGATGTGAAAAAAAGTCAGTATTCAGAAATTAAATTCAAAGTAAGACACACTGTTCGCTCACACATTTACCCATGTTAGCACCCAAAAACAGACTGTTCAGCATTACCTGAGTCCTTTTGCTGTTCATCCTGGATGCTTAGAAGTTTAGGTGGTATTTTTTCCCTGGCTTCTGTAGTCATTTGCTCTGCTGCTAACAGCGCTTTGCTTATTCTCCATTTATCCATGTGCAGTAAAGCTTGAAGTGTATTTACACTATTTACAGTATCAGCACATGGACCAGCTTCTTCTGTGTACCTATTTCTGTAAAACACTTTTAAACACAACTTTTGGCCTAGTCATTGTCGAAATTGAAGTAAAGTGAAATAAAACATCTCTATTCCAATACCTGATACATATTCATAATAATAATATCATAAATAAAGTACGGTCAATTAGAGTTATGCGCAGTGTTTGTTATGGCAAGCCGGCGACTTCTTCACACATAATTCTGGGAGTGAATAGTGAAAACCATGGCCTTCTAGATCGGATGGTAACATAATTAGGTAACGCCAAAAGAGAAGCATGCGCGAAGTTGTAACATTTCTTACTTGTGCATTAATATTTTTAAAAAATAATGTTTATACATGTTTACGGGTAGCGTATCGTAATAAATCATACTCCATTTCATCCAGCAGAGGCCAAATAATTTTATGAGGCAATATTTGGAAAAAGTCTTATTTTAAGAAATGATTTCCGACTCCTCTTAAGTATACTTTCACGCAGGGGATGACAATTTTTCCCGAAAGGTGTAAGGTACCAGATCTAAAAATATTTTTTTCGGAAGATAGAGTTAGAAAATTTAGTGAAACTTTCGGAGATGTTTAGAAATATGTCAGTTTTATTATTTTACTGAAAATTAAAAAGAAAACACTGAGTGTCTGAATTTAATCATTTTCGGTCACTCATTTAAGGATGACGGTGAAGATTGTTGCTTACATGGGTCTAATATCTAGATCATCGCCACAATCGTAGGTCGTACAAAGATCGAAATCTTAGTGGGATTTTACTGTTCGATTGCCCTAGGAACGATATGTGGAGCTCAGTCAGCTGTCATTTAAGAGTGCTTACATGCGAGAGATACAAACCATTGGCACGTTAAAGAACTCATTCTCACTGTTATAAATTAACTGTGAACCCTCAGTTCTCTTAAACCTGATAGGGGAATTTAAACAGATAATATTGTATAGATGTGCAGCCGCGTAGCTTGTGTCTAGAAGTGAGGGCGTAAATAATCGGGACATCTCAAGAAATGTTGAAGGATCCGGCAACACTGTAACCTACATTGAAACCAAATTGGAACCTAAACTAAATGTTACATTGATCTATAATAATAATAATAATAATAATAATAATAATAATAATAATAATAATAATAATAATAATAATAATAATAATAATAATAATAATAATAATAATTGTACCGGGAGGTACACCCCAAAGCCGCACATTTAAATCTAGCGCCTAAAAGAACTCCTCTACTGGTGAAACCGTGAAATTGAAACTAGACCAACTTATAAACTTACTTAGAAGATGTCACCACTAAAATCTGATATAATTTTGTTATTGTGAAGTTTCCTGAACTGTGTGATTTTTCTACTTTTGTTTTCCTTTCATCGAGAAGTCTGGACATTCTCTCATAGATGACACTACCAAAAAACTATGATCATGCACCCTGGTGGGTGGTATAAGAACTTATATTTTAAAGGCTTTTTGTATTCATAAGTTTTTTTACTAATTGATGTTCATTTATTTTTGGGTTGGCAATATTTTTCTTTTCTTTCCGCCAGCTTTGAATCCAGCCAATCCCTAATTTCTGTAATCAATTTTCTACCAATCAGTCTTCTTCTTCTTCTTCTTCTTTTTATTCTTCTTCTTCTTCTTCTTCTTCTTCCTCTTCTACGATTTTCAGTGTAATTTTTAAATTCACCAATGAAGTGAAAGGGTGTGGCCAGTTTCATCTTGAATGATCTCGAACTTTCCCCGAGGGATTATAAACTGCGGATTTTCATGTCTCTCGACCAACTGATCGTCATTTGAACTAGTGTGTGTGTCAAAGCAGGAGGCGGGTGGCGCATCTTTCATCAGGTAGCAGTACACCGACAAGGTAATGACCACATAACATCTTTATTTCTTGCTAGCTCCGCAGTTTAACCTGAGGGAAAGGCCCGAATCATTAACTATGTAACCTAGTTTTCCTAAAAATGTAACTTTCTGCCGGCTAATGTAAAAACTTCATAAATCTTTAACTGTAAATTGGGGATAGAGAGTGATGTACCCTCTCGAGCTCCCCTTAATCTTGGTTTGAGGTGACTACGTTTGTAACTGGCTTTCTTCCTTTCCGTAATGCATTAATTTATACTTATACCAGTCACCTCAGTAGTTTGGGAATAGCCCCTGTATCTCCGGCCTAGTGCCCTATAGGTTTTAAGTGCTCATATCTAGGAGTGCAAAGCATTCGCCTCCATTCATTTTGTGTTCGGGCCATTTATTAAACCGTTTTTCCTTTTACATGAAGGCCCAGCAGGTTGGTTATTAAATACTCCTGTATAATCATTTTCCTATTGTAAGTTGTGCCTTCAGAGGCCAGAATTTGTAAGTTGATGTTGCCTTGAGTAGGCTTGGAAAACTGAGAGCCTGTTAGCTCTTTTTCAAATTTTTTGTAAGATTAATGAATGCCTCTTGAAGGCTAGGTGTTGTAATTTCGGGGAGCAAGTGCTCCGTGAATTGGGGGATTCCCGTTCTTTGAACAAATTGGTGGTCGTCTGTAAATTAGAGCTGGGAGCTCAAAAATTGTAAAACTAGGAGCTTGAACTCCCCAAGAGTGTTAAAGTTCTGAAATCTTGGATTTTCTAACTCTTGTTTCCAAATTGCTGTTTTGTACCTGAAATGTCATTGTTATCTCACTAAGTGAAAATTTGTTAAGTTGTTGTTTTTCAAAAATATAACCTTCAGTTTACGTTTTAAATTCTATTCTTGACATTGTAGTTAGACCCATTCACCCCGGCACCTTCTCTCACCTCTGTGTTCCACGGGTAACCCCGTAGCAATAATAATAATAATAATAATAATAATAATAATAATAATAATAATAATAATAATAATAATAATAATAATAATAATGATGATAATAATAATAATAATAATAATAATAATAATAATAATAATAATTGTACCGGGCGGTACACCTCTACGACGCAAGTTCAAATCTTGCGCCAATTGAAACTCCTCTACAGGGGAAACTCTGAACTTTAAAAACGGAATCAACTCAACTGTTTATCAGAAGATGTCTCTGGGTGTTTTTGATTTGCTTTTGTTGATCAAGAAGTGTGGACATTCTCTAACAGATGTCTCTACTAAAAACTATAATTATGCACTCTGGTGCGAAGGAATGAACCTTCTTGAAGAAATTTTGTATTCATAAGTTTTGTCTTTACTAAATTTTGTTCTTTCATTTGAGGGTTGGCAATATTAAGCTTCCTTTCCGCCTGTTTTGAATTTAACCAATCCTACATTTCTGTAATTAATTTCCCACCAATAAGGTGTTTCTTCATCGATTTGTGTGTAACTTTCGCTGTTAACCAATAAACGTTTGTGGGCGGGTCTTAATCATTCATGAAAGGTCTCAAATTTTCCGCGAGGGTATAAAACGGCTGATTTTCTTGTCTTCGCGCCACTTCAATAACATCTAGCTTAGTGTGCGGATATGTAGCAGGGGGCGGGAAGCGCCTCTTTCTTCGGGCAACAAATCTTCAAAAAGTAATGGCCATTTAACACCTTTTCTTGCTAGCTCACCAGTTTAACTCGCGGGGAAGGTTCGAAACCTTTAATATGTAACCAACCTTTTTAAAATGTAAATCCCATTTTAGTCTATGTAAAAACTACTAATCTCTTTAACTGTAAAGCAGGGATAGAGAGTGCTTTACCCTCTCGAGCTCCCCTTCATTTTGAAGTTGAGGTGACTACGTTTTCATAACCGTTTCTTCTCTTCCTTAATGTATTAACGTTTTCTCATACGAGTCACCTTCCTAGCTTGGGATTAGCCCCTGTGTAATCGGCCTAGCGCCACTTAGGTTTTAAAATGTGTATTTAGGAGGGCTAATTCACGCCTCCATCCCTTTTGCGTTTTGGGCCATTTAAATTAACCTAGTATTTGCCCACTAAGGCCCAGTAGATTGGGTACGAGATACCCCTGTTTCTTTATAAGTTATGCCTTGATGGCAATTTAGTGTAATAGTCTGTTATTGCCTTTATAGGCTCGAAAGATCGAGAGCGGGTCAGCTCTTTATGGTGTTGTGGTAAAAGTGCCTTAGAGAGACTTGAGATGTGAAGTTGGGAGCAAGTGCTCCATGTAACGAGGGGTTTTCTGCCCTTTGGTAATTTGTGGTTGTGAGCTGAGAGCTCAGACTTTGGGGCTCGTAGCCCAGAATTTGTAATATCCTCTTAACTTGTGCTTTCGTTTGTAAAGTTGCATTGTACCTGATTTTTCTTTGTTATTTCACCTAGTGAAAATTGTTAAATCTTGCTATCAGTTGAAAATATAACCTTTATTTAAATATTAAAATTCATCTTTCGGACTTGTAGTGAGACCCATTCCAGCCCGCACCTTCTTTCACCTCTGCTGATCCACCAAAATACTGTAACAATAATAATAATTGTACCGGGCGGTACACCTCCACGCCGCGAATTCATATATTACGCCAGTTGAAATCCCTCTACAGGAGGAAGCCTGAACTTTAACAAACTGTATTAACTCAAGATGTCTCTACTGTAAATTTTGAAGTGTTCTGAACTATGTCTATTTCGATTTGTATTTGTTTGCTCTGTAGCAAGAAGTGTGGACATTCTCTTCTAGACGGCACTACTTAAGAACTATAATTATGCACCCCAGTGCGAAGTGAAGGAACTGTTCTTTGAAGAAATTTGGTATTCATAAGTTTGTTCTTTGTTAAATTTCTTTCATTCATTTTTTGGGTTGGCAATATAATCCTTTCCATCCGCCAGTTTTGAAATTAGCCAATGATACATTTCTGTAATTAATTTTCCACCAATAAGGTGTTTCTTCATCGTCTTGTGTATTAGTTTTGCTGTCGGCCAATAAAAGTTTGTGGGCGGGTTGTTATCATTCATGAAAGGTCTCGAATGTTCCACGAGGGTATATAAACTGCTGATTTTCTCGTCTCGGGGCCACTTCAGTAACATCTCTCTTAGTGTGTGATTATGTAGCAGGGGGCGGGAAGCGCCTCTTTCTTCGGGCAGCAGTTCATCAACAAGGTAATGGCCTGTTAACATCTTCATTTCTTGCTAGCTCAGCAGTTTTAACTCGCGGGGGAAGGTTCGAATCCTTTTTAATGTAAACCTTACTATATTCATGTAAATTAACCGCAATTTGGGATAGAGAGTGCTTAACCCTCTCGAGCTCCCACTCATGTTGGTTTGAGGTGACTACGTTTTCATACCCGATTTCCTTCTCTTCTTAGTGTAATAAATTATTCTTCTACGAGTCACCTCCCTAGTATGGGATTAGCCCCTGTATAACTGGCCGAGTGCCACCTAGGTTTTAAGAAGTTTCATGTAGGAGTGCAAGCTAAGCCTCCAGTCAATTTGGTTTTTTGGTCCATTTAATGAACCCAGAGTTTGTTTTCTTCATGTGAAGGCCCTGTAGGTTGGGTACAAGATACCCCTGTTTCACTGTATGTGTGCCTTAAGGGCAGTTAGGAATGAAGTTTGTTGTAGCCTTGGATAGGCTTGTAAAATTGAGAGCGGGTCTGCTCTTTTCCTCTTAACATTGTAATTAGGAGCAAGTGCTCCTCGTACTTAGGGGTTTTCTGCCCTTTAGCTATTGTGGTGGTGAGCTGAGAGCTCAGAAATTAATCTTGCGGCTCGAAGCCCAAATCTTGTAACAATTGTAATTTCTTAACTTGTTTTCCTGCTACTTGGTACCTGTTACTCTGTTCTTGTTATCTGTTGATTTTGAAAAGAAAATATAACCTTTGTTAAAGTTTTAAATTAACTTTACTTTTGTAGTTGAGACCTATTCCAGCCCGCATCTCTTTCACCTCTAACTACCACGGATAACTCCGTAACAATAATAATAATAATAATAATAATAATAATAATAATAATAATAATAATAATAATAATAATAATAATAATAATAATAATAATACAAAATTTAAATTTAAAACATATATACATACATACATACATTATCATTATAGACTGTTATGTCTTTCAGCGTTCAGTCTGCAAGCCTCTGAGAATTTACTAAACGTCGCCACAATCCTCGATTTGCAACTAGTGTTGTGGCCTCATTTAGTTCTATACCTCTTATATTTAAATCGTTAGAAACCGAGTCTAACCATCGTCGTCTTGGCCTCCCTCTACTTCTCGTACCCTTCATAACAGAGTCCGTTATTCTCCGAGGTAACATATCCTCCTCCATTCGCCTCACATGACACCACCACCGAAGCCGCTTTATGCGTACAGCTTCATCCATCGAGTTCATTCCTAAATTAGCCTTTATCTCCTCATTCCGAGTACCCTCCTGCCATTGTTCCCACCTGTTTGTACCAGCAATCATTCTTGCTACTTTCATGTCTGTTACTTCTAACTTATGAATAAGATATCCTGAGTCCACCCAGCTTTCGCTCCCGTAAAGCAAAGTTGGTCTGAAAACAGACCGATGTAAAAGTTTCGTCTGGGAGCTGACTTCCTTCTTACAGAATACTGCTGATCGCAACTGCGAGCTCACTGCATTTGCTTTACTACACCTTGATTCAATCTCTTTTACTATATCACCATCCTGGGAGAACACACAACCTAAATACTTGAAATTACCGACCTGTTCTAGCTTTGTATCACCAATCTGACATTCAATTCTGTTGAATTTCTTACCTACTGACATCAATTTAGTCTTCGAGAGGCTAATTTTCATACCATACTCATTGCACCTATTTTCAAGTTCCAAGATATTAGACTGCAGGCTTTCGGCACAGTCTGCCATTAAGACCAAGTCGTCAGCATAGGCCAAACTGCTTACTACATTTCCACCTAACTGAATCCCTCCCTGCCATTTTATACCTTTCAGCAGATGATCCATGTAAACTACAAACAGCAAAGGTGAAAGATTACAGCCTTGTCTAACTCCTGTAAGTACCCTGAACCAAGAACTCATTCTACCATCAATTCTCACTGAAGCCCAATTGTCAACATAAATGCCTTTGATTGATTTTAATAATCTACCTTTAATTCCATAGTCCCGCAGTATAGCGGACACCTCTTCCGTCGGTACCCTGTGATAAGCTTTCTCTAGATCTGCCTATTCCTCTCGTAGCATTTTTCAATTACCTGGGGCATACTGAAAATCTGATACCGACAGCCTCTCTGTGGTCTGCAACCACACTGGTTTTCATCCAACTTCCTCTCAACGACTGATCGCACCCTCCCTTCCAGGATGCCAGTGAATACTTTGCCTGGTATACTAATCAATGAGGTACCTCGATAGTTGTTGCAATCCTTCCTGTTCCCTTGCTTATAGATAGGTGCAATTACTGCTTTTGTCCAATCTGAAGGTACCTTACCAACACTCCACGTTAATTTTACTACTCTATGAAGCCATTTCATCCCTGCCTTCCCACTGTACTTGACCATTTTAGGTCTAATTTCATCTATTCCTGCTGCCTTATAACAATGGAGTTTATTTACTATCCTTTCCACCTCCTCAAGCATAATTTCACCAACATCGTTTTCCTCCTCCCCATGAGCTTGGCTGTTTGCATCACCACCATGATGATTTCCTTTTACATTGAGAAGATGTTCAAAATATTCCCTCCACCTCTCCATTGATTCCCTGGGATCTATTATGAGTTCACCTGAATTACTCAAAACACTGTTCATTTCCTTTTTCCCTCCCTTCCTAAGATTCTTTATTACTGTCCAGAAAGGTTTCCCTGCTGCTTGACCTAGCCTTTCCAGGTTGTTACCAAAATCTTCCCATGACTTCTTTTTGGATTCAACAACTATTTGTTTCGCTCTGTTTCTTTCATCTACGTACAAATCCCTGTCTGCCTCGGCCCTTGTTTGGAGCCATTTCTGATAAGCCTTCCTTTTACGTTTACAAGCTGCTCTCACTTCATCATTCCACCAAGATGTTCGCCTTTTCCTATCTTTACACACAGTTGTTCCTAGGCATTCCCTTGCTGTTTCTATTACAGCATCCCTGTATGCCACCCATTCACTTTCTATATCCTGAACCTGCTTACTGTCTACTGTCTAATTTCCTCGTCCTGGGGACTTTATACCCTTATTCGTTTGCAGACAGATTTCACTTTCTCTACCCTAGGCCTAGAGATACTTAGTTCACTACAGATCAGATAGTGGTCTGTATCATCGAAAAATCCGCGGAAAACTCGTACATTCCTAACAGATTTCCTGAATTCAAAGTCTGTTAAGATATAGTCTATTATGGATCTGGTACCCCTAGCCTCCCATGTGTAGCGGTGAATAGCCTTATGCTTGAAGAATGTATTCGTAACAGCTAAATCCATACTAGCACAGAAGTCCAGCAAATGCTTCCCATTCCCATTAGCTTCCATATCTTCCCCGCGTTTACCAATCACCCTTTCGTATCCTTCAGTTTTATTCCCAACTCTCGCATTGTAATCGCCCATGAGCACTATTCTATCCTTGCTGTTGACCCTGACCACGATGTCACTCAATGCTTCATAAAACTTGTCAACTTCATCCTCATCTGCACCCTCACATGGTGAATACACGGACACAATTCTTGTCTAATTCCTGCAACTGACAAATCTACCCACATCATTCGCTCATTTACGTGCCTAACAGAAACTATGTTGCGTGCAATGGTATTCCTGATAAAGAGCCCTACCCCACACTCTGCCCCTCCCTTTCTAACACCCGTCAAGTACACTTTATAATCTGCTATCTCTTCCTCATTATCTCCCCTTACCCGAATATCACTTACTCCTAGCACATCCAGATGCATCCTCTTTGCTGACTCAGATAGTTCTACCTTCTTTCTTCCATAAGCCCCATTAATATTGATAGCTCCCCATCGAATTCCATTTCGTTCGCCAAGTTGTTTCCAAGGAGTCCCTCGCCTGTCAAATGGGAGTGGGACTCCATTACTCCCATAGGTCCGAAGCTTGCTTAAAGTGTTCTGAGCTCGGTAAATTCATGAAGCAGGATGCTGCCCTACTTGCACATAGTCCAAGTGAGGATCTCTCCTGTAACGGGTTATGGACCACCGGTGAATTGTATAGTCCTAGCCGCCTGAGCACAAGGAGGGCCAGGACTCAGAATATGTCCGAGATGCCCACTCCCATTCCATAGCAACTGGTATCCCGACTCTCAGGACCACTTACTCGGCCACTCAGCCGTTGCCCATGGTTCACGAACTAGGACGTGACTACAGTAACCCACAAACATTTCGGATGATGTTGATGTTGAATGATACTTGTTAAGTCAGCTGGCGAAATAACCTAATAATGGCAAGTTGTTGTAAATAATAAGTTAAGTTTGTTATTTGTAAAGTGATGGCAAATCCCTACATCTGGAACATTAGGTTAGAGTCGCTTTGTCGCTTTCTTCAGTTAGCGATTAGCATATCTTGGTTAGGAACCCGGGGAGAGGTTTTATAGTATCCCGGGTTGGTCTCATCTCAGTAAAAGTGGAGGCGATGGCATGATTCATGTGATCGCGCCCACTTGGCCAACAGGTAATTGGTCCATAACCGTAAATGGTCATTGTGGTCACGAGGGTCAAATTGAAACCCTCAGAAATCAACGGTTTAACCACCCAAGTGGATGGGTAGTCAAAAGTGTAAAATATTATGTGAAATTTTCAGGAATGATTTGCTAAACTACAGGCAAAATAAGGGTCAACGGATTTTGTTTGTGTAATTTTTTTCATCTTAAATAAAATGCTCCTTTAGCATTTGCAAGGAAACAGTTCCAGGTTCTTTTTCTTTTTTCTTTTTTTGCTAGGGGCTTTACTTCGCACCGACACAGACAGGTCTTATGGCGACGATGGGATAGGAAAGGCCTAGGAGTTGGAAGGAAGGGGCCGTGGCCTTAATTAAGGTACAGCCCCAGCCTTTGCCTGGTATGAAAATGGGAAACCACGGAACACCATCTTCAGGGCTGCCGATAGTGGGATTCGAACCTACTATCTCCCGGATGCAAGCTCACAGCCGCGCGCCTCTACGCGCACGGCCAACTCGCCCGGTGTTCTTTTTCTTGTAGCATAGTAAACCTTTGGTGACCGTTTAAATATCCGTCCCCATTCCTAGGACGGTGCCTTCATATATTTTCCCTTTGATCTGATTTAATATAATTTCGTGTGTTTTTATGATGAGCCTTAAATTTAATGATGAGAGTGTCCCGTTCAACCCTGTAATACTGATTGGATGGCGCCCATACATTTAATTGGAGATCTTATATCTTCTTAAATTTTTAAATTTTTTTTGTTAGTTGCGATAGATTCGGACCGTTACACCCTCTGAGATAAATGCTGGTTGGGACTCAGGCTTTGAGCGGGTACAATATCAATGAGTCATTTTCGATTGGAAAAGAAAGTATTATTTTATTATTAATATTATTATTATTAATTTTTTTTATTATTATTATTATTATTATTATTATCATCATTAGCATGAAGACACAGAAGAATTGTGCTCCCTTCAAAGGAAGCGTATGCCATGACCATGGTATTCGTGACAGATTATTCCTTTTCCAAGACTGGTAAGAATCTGAGATATATATCTGCGGCTATAGGAAGTTGATGGGGAGTAATGTGAACATTTTGGCACTGTGTTAACCGTAGTTCTAGCAACCAACCCTTAGAGCAGCTGCGCGGAGCACCCACAATCAACGACACGCTTGAGTGCGCAGAGTCAATCGCTTACCGCTACTCTATAGCCTCAATATTTAGCTATTGACTAACAGTAAAGGCGCGGCTGACCAAACATCGCACAGAATAGTGTAATAAGAAATTTCTTTTCCTCACGTGCACATTGAAAAGACACAAAGAAACTGTTCTCCTTAGACGACAAATCCCTTGGAAGAACATGCTCAGGCCTGCCTGCTCTGCTTAACAGCTAAAGGAAACCATTGCCACGTCCTATTATTCCGCACTTCACTGCTTCTCTACCTACCATAAATATCAAATTATCCACTAACATGCTCCTAATTCTCAATTTATTTGTCAGATACGCCGTAACTTTGATAGTCTAGACTTCTTTTCTTCCGTGTGGTTCATTGTCAAGTCGAGAGAAATGATTCGTGAATTATCTGAAATGACAGGCGTGTTGTTATTTTATGAGGAACATCAACCAACCAATGGTAGCGAATCTATGAACAATTTTAAAAAAACATGTTTTTGCAAATAATTAAAAGGTTAGGCAGAAGAGGCCTCAAAGACAGGGCCAAATTTTGAATTTTGAGAAACTTTAATTCATGAGCATGTTTCACCCAGTATCAGTTGATAAATTCATTTTAAGGAACAACTTCATCATCATCATCAACAACAACTAAGGAATTATAATAACGCTCAGATTTATCCTATAATAAGCAGATAGTGGTTCCATGACAAAATTTGCGGTAATCATATTAATGAGGTAGTTAACAAAGGTTACAGATCTCCTCAATTGGTTGTGAGAGTATTTAATGGTTGCAGTAAGGATGTAAAGAAGAGGGCATGTAAGTCTATGGTAAGACCGCAGTTAGAATATGGTTCCAGTGTATGGGATCCTCACCAGAACTACTTGATATAAGAACTGGAAAAAATTGAAAGGAAAGCAGATCGATTTGTTCTGGGTGAAGAGTAGCGTTACTAAAATGTTGCAAACTTTCGGCTGGGAAGACTTGGGAGTAAGGAGACGAGCTGCTCGACTGAGTGGTATGTTCCGAGCTGTAAGTGGTGAGTTGGCGTCGAATGATATAAGCAGACGAATAATCTTAAGCGGAGCTTTCAAAATTAGCAAATATAATAGTATGAAGACAAAGTTGGAATTCAAGAGGAAGAATTTGGGTAAATATTAATTTACAGGACGAGGAGTAAGCGGTTGGAATAAATTATCAAGGGAAATGTTAGATTAATTTCCAAGTTTGTTGAAAATATTTAAGAAAAAGCTAGGTAAAGAACTGATAGGGAATCGGCCACCTGGGTGACAGCTCTAAATGCAGATCAATGATTGATACCTTTTTATTAGTAACTATCAAAAAATATCTAAAATTGTACATAAATTGTATTGATGATCTATGAAGCATCATGGAAATGTTATAATTAGCCCTTTTTGTGCTTACGTGTTTCGTACTCTACTATTCTACCTATCCGTACCTTTTTTATAAGCAGTCATTTTCTTATATTTGCAGTTCTTCTCCTCTGCTAATTCTCTCAGCTCACCGTACGGAACATGAAAAAAAAATGCTTCAAGAAACCTGTTTCCCAGCATTGCGGATGGTTTTCATGGTAGTGCTTAGCAACGACACCGTCTCTTCAAATCAGAATCGTTTGATCTCCAGTACCAGTTCCAAGGAGATTACCCTTAAATCTCCATTCCATGTCCAGGAATTAAAAGAGCTTCTTGCGGGGTGCAGAAAATGATAAAACATTAAAAGGGAGAGTGTAGTATTTGTATGATTTCCATTTGATAATATGTATCAACTACTTTCCGCAATTGAAACAGTCATTTGAGAAAGGGCACATGTCCAAATTGTCGATTGTTGCAGATTAAAATTCTCTGGTCCTGGGCAGCTTTTCACAAAAGAAACGACACTTGATTTGTGTGTGGTTTGGAAGTCATTTAATACAGTCACCATTCACCATTATCAGCACTCATCCAGTGACTGAGATAGAGATTGATCGGATTTATGACGGAAACCAATCTTGTGAAATCGGGCACCTAAACAGCATTCTCGTAGACACTGAATTATACTGCGTGGTGGCCGACATTTTATCAGAGGGGAAGATTGTCGGATGAACCTTAAGGAAGAGGAGTGCATTTCCAGCCACCATCATTCATGGACTGCCTTTACTCTGGCAAAGATTCAGGACCATATGGACAAAGCAGTTCATCAACGGCTTACTGAACACACGTTCCGTTTGAAACGTCCAGCTTCCCAGCCTACGAACAAGCAATTCCATTTCGCTGGAACAAGATGAATGGCCTAAATCGAACAGAAGTGTACATTACGGGAGAGTACCAAGACTTTTTTCAACTAAATACTTGCGTCCCCAACCGTTCGTGTGACTGGCGATGATTTTGATCATCATTCGAATGATTATTATTGTAGAACAACCACACAGTGTGTCCAACTTATCTGAGTAACAATGTGTTTCTGTTGCAAAATTAATTTTCATTCAGCCATCAGGCACATATCTATTTTGCTTATCTATCAATTTCCGTAAAATCTTTCATTTTTAATCCATATTTTATAAAGTTAGCCACAACCATGAACACTAACACTCAAAACACATACATTTAATCTAAATAGCAAGACTGACTTTTATATACATTTTTCGATCCTCCTGAAAAGTTACATTTCTGGACATGTGTCCTTTCTAAATGATTCACTGAATTCCAGGTTGCCACATATTGACGAAGTAGGCCTATAGTGTATCAGGATACAGTAACGTTTAACTTCCAGAAATAGCGGTAGTAAGTGAAAATGAAAATCTATAGCCTGTTCCCAGCCATTCCACCATGTCTGGAATGGAATGAATGAAGCCCCCATCTAGCGGCGAAGATAAGAACTGTGTCGGCTGTCGAGGGCTGTCGCGCTCCTCTGGGGCCATCATTGGTGACTGATAGATGAAATGAAATGATATTGGAGAGTGTTGCTGGAATGAAGGCAGGGAAAACGGCAGTACGCGGAGAAAACGCTGTCCCGCCTCTGCTTCGTCCAGCACAAATCTCGCATGGAGTGACTGGGTTTTTAAATTATGGAGGTTCGAACAAGTGACATCTCAGAATGTTTATGGATCCACGTATGGTGAATTCTAGAATTGCATGAGCAAGGCAGGTATTGTACCACGAGCACCAACATTAGGCCGATAAACTCGATTTCTTTCAGCTGGTACTTCTTTTCTGTAGTAAGGTATGATGGGCACAGCTTCTCAAGGTGGAATTCACGAGGCTGGCGGACGTGGTGCTAGGTAATGAAGCCTTTTCTGTTTTAAAATATAAATGCCAATTGACGTGCCAACTTCTCACAACTCAGCCATTCATATTTGGAACGCGAGCGTCACGAAATATTGTTCTCGGGCCCAAGGCAGTTAATCTTAAAGAGTAAACAGCACGTTGTAGGTCGATCCTTGGACTATGTGCACCACAGACCACCTTACAGCACTGACGTCATCAAGTTGTGAACCTCTGATTACGGATACGGTTCATCTCATTTGAGCGATTCTTGTTTCAGTTTGAGTGTAAACCAATAACCAATGGACATCTATAACAAACACAAACAGTTGCAAAGCAAATCGGTGATTTGATAGTTGAACTACCAGTTCCAAACAACCACCCTCCCGGCTACTGTATATGGGGCACCATTAGAAAGCTATCCGTGAGCTGGACATCATTGTACCACAATGGTTCTCCTACGATCCTTCGGTACAAATTTATATCGACTGGTCGCTCAATGTAGCACGAGATGTTTGGAGAGGAAGCCAATGCAGACATATATTCTAAATTTACTTGTCAAAGACGGGGCAGATGTATGGGGCACTGAAGAACTAGATGTAATAATGAGGCTAATCGTGGAGTTACAGTTCCATCTGAAGATATACGTACACACACAGATACAGCAAAAGAAAGGTAACGACATATTGGCTTAAAGGGAAGGGAACACTGAGTTTTGCATACCAACATCAGGTGCAGGGACGATTGCTGGGCAAGTAAGATGAAAAGTAGGAATATGAGACTACCGGGTTAAAGAGATTCAGAACGAAGAAAAGAAGCTGAGTAAGAAGTCACTAACTAACCCCCGGCCAAAACCAGACTAAGCCTGGGAGACTCCAGTGACACTGGGAGAATGATTTTATAAGCCGTTTGGCAGTGCTTCTAATATTTAATTGCCGCAGTAAATGATGATATGATCTGAGTGCTGGGATCCGGTTTTTCGACACATCTACATTCCTGGCCCTAAGGGCAATACAATACTAATGTAGTTTAAGGCACACTACAATTTGCAGCCGCGATAATGATGGATCGTACGAAATATTGATGTGTTATAACGAGACCGAGGATTAATAGACTGTAATCAATGGAAATGTATGCGATATGAACATTCCTCAAATATGCTACATGTCACGTATTCAATGATGATACGAATTAAAATGCTCTCCAACTTGTTAAAAAGTAAACAGTAGGATACTTTTAGATTAGTCTTAACATTGTGTCTTATATGTATACTACTTTGAAACCCCTTACATTCTACGCTGTCATCTGGCATATTTCTGCTGAGTGTCTCCCTCATCGTCAATTCTTGCCTTCTTAATTTCACAACTACGTGCTCTGGGGGTCGGAAGGTCCCAGAATTGCTGGAAGACCACGAGCTCGATTCCCAACCAGGTGAAGGATTTTAAAAATCTAGATCTAACGGCTGGTTCACTTTTCTGCTCAGCTTACTGTATGATGGTGAGATAGTGGCCCGGCTGGAGGATTCGTCTTGCGTCAGCTCGTAATGTTCAGCACTTTGGGCTGAGCAGCGGTCATTTGATAGAACAACGGCATTCAGTGTTGTAGCAGCATGAGATAGGGTGTCCATGTATCGCTAAAAGGTGCGCGTACGGTACATCTGATCTTATTCAAGGCGTGCTGCATATCTACCTATTTGATTTCTTTTATATTTACGCACTTCTATTATCTGTAGGCCTACCTACTTAATTTTGCACATTCTCTCTAGATACATTCTGGAGCTCTGCCCTGAGAATTGTTGCCAGTGAGCATGTTATTGTGCCGTGCTCCCCACACGGACAATGGTGCACGTTTTGGCATGTTACGGAGATTTTCCACCCGCCACCGAACAGGTCTCATCTTGTTTCCTCCTTCAGTCAGTGCCACAGAGGCTGTATTGTTACGAGTGATGCATTGCTTTTAAGTTGCCGTTGAAGAAGGGATAAGTTACACCATCACGGTTAACGAATACTTCGCACACGTCTTGTACTCTCCAAAGACGTACAAACACTACTCTGTCAAGTACAATGTGGTCCGCAAATCTTTCTATAAGCTTCTAGAACATGTTTTTCTTTTTCTTTTTTCTTTCCACAATAAAGAGATCTGATGTGTAATATGTATTACAATAACCTTACACGCGCAGACAGAGATAGGTCTTATGGCGACTATGGGGTATGAAAGGGCTAGGAGTGGGAAGGGAGTGACCGTGGCCTTAATTAAGGTACTGCCCGAACATTTATCTGTAAAATGGGAAACCACGGAAAACCATCTTCAGGGCTGCCTATAGTGCGAAAGCTGAAAACTACGTGACCCCAACCGCACATCGGTCGCAGTAATATATTAACTAGATATGGCTTATAAAGATGATCTTCTCGCTGATTAAAAGCTGTAAGACTGGAACCCTTCGGCGCAACGAAGTCCGATAAGACCTGGATTCCACTACGATTTCTGAACTTAATGTCCTAGACCACTCCAAATTCTGTGATATGGCTATTTCTTGGTCCCTGCAGCCCAAAAGAATTAAGTTCCGGAAACCACTCTCACAGGAAAGGAAGTGAAAATTATCAGCCGCTCTCAAGAGATGTTGGGACGGAAAACGAGCCTGCAAAGCCCTCCCTAGTGGGCTTAAATTAATAATAATAATAATAATAATAATAATAATAATAATAATAATAATAATAATAATAATAATAATAATAATAATAATAATAAGTGTGGTGTAGTGGTTAGTGTCATTAGCTGCCACCCCGGGAGGCCCGGGTTCGATTCCAGGCTCTACCGCGAAATTTGAAGAGTGGTACGAGGGCTGGAACGGGGACGACTCCGCCTCGGGAGGCCAACTGATTAGCGGGGGTTCGATCCCACCTCATCCGTCCTGGAAGCAGTTTTACGTGGTTTCCCACTTTTCCTCAAGGCAAATGCTAGGATGGTATCTAAGTCAAGGTCACGGCCTCTTCCTTCCGTTTCAATCTTCCCATCATCGTGCTCTGTTGTTCATAGCAGGTGAGGCTGCCTGAGTGAAGTACTGGTCCTCCTCCCCAGTTTAATCTCCCCGACTCAAAGTCTCACGATCCAGGACACTGCCCTTGAGGCGATAGAGGTGGGTTACTTCGCTGACACGGAGAGAAAAACCACCAACCATGCGGAGAACGGATTAAACAATAAAATATTAAGTAACTAGATGTGACCATTGGAAAGTAAGCATTAAACATGCAAGATGCTTGTATTAATTCTGAAAATTATTCACCGTTTCCTTAACAATTCCTAGTCCCAAAGCGAAGTTATCTCTCTACAGGCCCTAGGAGGAGTGGATGGTAAAGGGTTCCCCAACCGTAACCTCGGCCCTAAAGTAGTTGCTTCGCCGGGCTGAATGGCTCCAGCTTGGCAGGTTCCATCCTGGCTCAGTCCAGTGGTATTTCAAGGTGCTTAAATACGTCAGCCTGGTGTCGGTAGATTTACTGGCACCTAAAAAACCTTCTGCGCGACTGAATTCTGGCACCTCGGCGTCCCCGAAAACCGTAAAACTAGTTAGTGGGACTTAAAGCCAATACCAGTATTATTATTATTATTATTATTATTATTATTATTATTATTAGTAGTAGTAGTAGTAGTAGTAGAAGTAGTAGTAGTAGTAGTACTAGTTATTCAGTTCTATCCCCGACCGTTAAGGGTTAAACTGACACACACTTTTGGTGTAGGCTGAGTAAACCTCTAGAAGTAGAAGGGACGTTCTTAATTTTTTCGAATTTCCAATAGGGAATCGAATCCACGCGTTTTGTGTGAGCCGAGCACTCCTTTCCTTCCTCTCCTAAGTAAAATACTTAACTGAACTACCACCCCCTGTTCTGGGTCTAATATTGAGATAGGTGCCTCCAGGACGTGAGCCGACCAAAGGCTGCCTCTTACCAAGATCCACCTGCAGGTGGGGGCTTTACAATAACACCTACGGTATCCCCTGCCTATCATAAGAGGCTGATACTGTTATTTCTCTAAGTGTCGGACTCCTTCCATTTTTTCCTTCTGAGTAATGTTAATGGAGGATGGTTGTCTAGTTATTCTTTTTCTTTTCTTAAAACAATAATTGCCACCACCACCACCACCTGTTAATAAGTATACCCATGATCGATTCCCAGCCTGATCACGGAATTTAACTGGATCTCAAGGCTGGTTTGAAGTACACTCGGCCTAAGTGAAAACAATAAGAGTTAACCGATGGTGAGATAGCGCGGCCGGTCTAGAAGGCCAAGAATAACTGCCGACAGGATTCGTCACGCTGACCAATCACCACTCGTAATCTGGCGGCCTGCGAGTTGATCAGCGGTTACTTGGTAGTGCAAGGCTCTTCACGGTTGTAGCGCCGTGGACTTTGTGGATATGAAACATCTAAGAAAATTTGAACTGCGCGGGTTATTCACACTATTCACCAATCGACAAGTCTCCGTTATGTTGTGAAAGACTATAAACTGGCACCATAGGGCCACCTTGACTTCAGTGATGGCACGAGCGTATGTCGCTTACATGTTTAGTTTTTAACGTAGATTTACGTTCACCGGGCCAGTTGGCCGTGCGGTTAGGGGCGCGCAGCTGTGAGCTTGCATCCGGGAAACAGGGGGTACGAACTGTATTGTCGGCAGCCCTGCAGATG
Organism: Anabrus simplex; assembly: GCF_040414725.1. NCBI lineage: Eukaryota > Metazoa > Arthropoda > Insecta > Orthoptera > Tettigoniidae > Anabrus > Anabrus simplex. The sequence goes on along the minus strand of NC_090265.1, from coordinate 1,796,216,443 downwards.
GTGTTCTGTGTTTCCCATTTTCACCCCAGGCAAATGCTGGGGCTGTACCTTAATTAAGGACACGGCCGCTTCCTTCTCACTCCTAAGCCTCATCTCATTGTCGCCATAAGACCTACCTGTGTTGAGACACAAAACAAATAATAATAACAATAGATTTAAATTCCTCGACAACGAGTGCATGGAAAGAAAAATTAAGACGCTTTCAGTGTTTGGGTAGAGCGCTTATATCGCCGAGAGAATTTAACTTACGATGATCTTTAATGCCTCATTTGACAGATAAAAGGGGAGCCTACCTACTGAAAAGAAAAATAGAAAATATGAAACGTAGTTTTTGTGAAACAGGGGCTCAAACAAAGGCAAACTTTGTGTTAAATAGGTGACGTCACACGCATACTCTGTTAAAAGATGGCGGTGTGTTGACTCGCGCGCTCAGTTGGAGGTTACCTGAAACAGAGAAAAGAATTGAATAAGTAACACTCAAAACCCTGCGGCCGAATTACGTCGCACCTACACTATGCTGCGAGTGGAAAGAAAGTGGCCAGTATTTGCCTGGTGTGAAAATGGAAAACCATCTTCAAGGCTGCAGCCAGTGGAGTTCGAACCCACTATCTCCGGAATTCAAGCTGACTGCTATGTGACACAAGCTGTGCACGTATGTCTCTTACAAATCCACGTTTCAGTTATACACCTGCTGAGGAGGTTGCTAGGTTTCTGGAGTAAGTGCTCCTCTCTTGGTGGTGTGAAGTGTGGCCTCTGTTTCCACAAGATCTTGAGTACATTCTGGGGCGCTAGTTCACACAGTGTAGACTCAGACTTGTAACACGGTAAAGCGCGACGCGCTCACTCTGCCCAGGGGATGTGTGACGCTGCTGTGAAGGGTGACAACGGATCGAATATGTCCTATACAATAACTGACCCGACATTTGCCTTAAACTGAGGATGGTAGAGCATTCTGACGACAGCCGATGGTTGGGTCAGCCCACTTGCCTTACTGCTCGGTCTAGTCTGGCTGGGTGCGTAAAACTTTTCATTCCTTACCAGGGCAGTGCACGACGGGTCTCCTAGATGGCTCTTTCTGAGAGGATGAGTAGGAACTGTCGCGTCAGAAGAATGGGAAACCACACAAAACAGCCGGTGGTGAGGACCTGCCTCTCCGTTTCCCGAATGTAGAGCCAAAGCCAGCTTCTGTGACGTCGAGGGCTACTCTACTCCGCCTAGCGTGATTCTTTGACGAATGGCCTCTTTCTGGACAGACTGCTGACCTGTTGGTTCTCTCGTATATTGCGTATGTTATCCACCATCATCAATCAACCTCTTCCAGAACGACTTGAGATTACCACTACATCAAAGCGTGTTATATTCTGTGTTTGGTGAACTGCTCGGGTATCGTCTATCACATGAGTGGACAATCAGGACAGCGATAGACCCTCAGCAACGCTAAAACTGAAGGGTTTCAAGCTAGAACTTGTGAATCGCAAACATGTTATACCGCGAAGCCACACGTGACTAAGGTTACCTGGGGGCATTATCCACCCTGATTGTGAACCACTCATGTATCCTGTACACAGGCATTGCCCCTTCCGATTACCATATGTTCCACTCGTTACAAAACCGTGCTGGAGGTCGAGAGTTCGAGGTGACAGACACCCTGGACAATTCCCTTGGCTGACTATCCACAGTGATATATGAGTGTAGCCTTGAGGAATAAAAGGTCAGTGATGCAGAGGGCTACTACATGATCTGTCAGTTACAGTTGACTTCACGTTTCGTTGGTTCTCTCTGTAAAATCAGAATCGCAGTACCCTTATTGGTTACCTTTTCTATATATCGTCCGTGAAGAAACAAAACCTCGTATGTCACAATGCTATTCTTGTCTATTATTTTCCTTAAGACTGGTCACGCCTCTCAGCCTCATATTGATAATTATACAGTCAATCAGAACAACTCCCCTTGTGGGTGGGGGCGGTAGAATAACACCCACGGTATCCCCTGCCTGTGGTAAGAGGCAACTAAAAGGGCCCCAAGTGCTCTGAGCTTTGGAAGATGGATTGGCGACCACGGGGCCCTTATCTGAGTCCTGACATTGCTTCCACTTACTTGTGCCAGGCTCCTCACTTTCATCTATCCTATCCAACCTCCCTTGGTCAACACTTCTTCTTTTCCGACCCCGACGCTATTAGGTTTCCGAGGGCTAGGGAGATTTTTCACGCCCTTCGTGGCCCTTGTCTTTCTTTGGCCGATACCTTCATTGTTCGAAGTTTCGGATCCCTTCCATTTTTCCTCTGTGATTAGTGTTATATACTGTAGTTACAGTTGTACTTCCTCTTAAAACAATAATCACCATCATCAGAACAACGTTCGTTGTGGTCATTTTGCTTCGCATGCGTGTAAAGGAAAATGAACGTTAAATTCGAGTGCGTGAGTACGCCACGCAAACATACATTCCTACAGTACCGGGCGAGTTGGCCGTGCGGTTAGAGGCGCGCAGCTTTGGGCTTGTATCCGGCAGATAGTGGGATGGAACGCCACTGTCGGCAGCCCTGAAGATGGATTTCCGTGGTTTCCCATTTTCACACCAGACAAATGGTGGAGCTGTTCTTTAATCAAGGACATGGCTGCTTCCTTCCCACTCCTAGGCCTTTCCTATCCCATCACCGCCAAAAGAACTTTCTGTGTTGGTGAGACGTAAAGCAAATTTGAAAAGAAATCCTTCATTATGGTACAACACGGTAAGGAAAATATTACATAGGAAGAGCATTGTCACATACAAGATTTTGTTTCTTCAATGACGGTATATAAACTACTTCTCCTAAACAACTGCGGCAATTTCAACTAAACTTGGTATACTTATGAATTACTATGTGGAGAAGAATATTGGGCGGGTAGAACATTAGTGGTGAAGTGAAAACACACGAAATGCCGTAGTGCCGTGAGTGTACGAGGACAATTCGACTCGCCAGATGCAGGTCTTTCGATTTGACGCCCGTAGGCGACCTGTCCGTGGTGATGAGGATGAAATGATGATGAAGACGACACTTACGCCCAGCCCCCATGCCAGTGAAGTTTACCAATGATGGTTAAAATCCGCAACCCTTACGGGAATCGAACCCGGGACCCCTGTGACCAAAGGCATGGAGCTGGACAACCTATAGTGGTAAGAGTAGGGAGGTGGTGACATATAAAAGTAAGCGAAAATAGTCTCGAATGCATAGTTTTCGGGGTCGCTGAGATGAACCGTGACACCCTGGATGTCTCTTAAGTCAAAGTTCAGCCTCATTCAGAATGGGGGCTGAGAAAGGAGTGAAAAAGAATATCCAATGTTACCGTGTTTTAGCGGTAGGTAGAGGTGAAAGAAGGTGCGGGCTTGAACGGGTCTCAAACTACGGAATCAAAGCTAATGTAAAATTTAACAAGGTTATATTTTCTTTTCAAAATTAAGAAATAAAACAAGTACGGCAGGTACAGAGTAGCAAGGCAACAAAAGGAGCAATTACAGTATTTACAGTATTTGGGCTTCGAGCCCTGAATTCACACTTCTAGGGCAATTAGCCCAATTTTACTCCAAAAATAAGTTTTACCAGAGGGGCAGAAAACCCCATTCATGTTCAGGAGCACTTCCTCCAAATTACACAGAAAAGCCTCCTCGAGGCATACAACACTCAATTTTCAAGAAAGAGCCACACGCTCTCAACCTTTAGGCCTCTCAAAGGCCACACCAAACTCCACCTTCAAATTGTCCTCTCAGGACATAGACACAGGGGTAACCTACCCAACCTACTGAGGTCTATTAAATGAAAAAGGTTAATTACATGACCTCTAAAATAACAATTTGAGAGGAGGCGATCTGCACTCCTAATGTATTTGTTTCAAAACCTAATTTGGCTCTAGGCCACTAATGCAAGGGCTAATCCCATACTACCGAGGTGACTTTAGAAAAGGACAATTTACATTACAATTAAGGAAGAATCGGTTGTGAGAAATAAGTTCACCTCAAAACAAAATGAGTGGGAGCTCGAGAGGGTTAAGCACTCTCTATCCCAATATGTAGCTTTAAAAGATAACAGATGCTAAGAGTAGTTACATTTTAGGAAAAGGTTACATGATAGAAACGCTTCGGACCCGCCCCGAGAGTTAAACTGCTGAGCTAGCAAGAAAAGAAGTTATTAAAAGGCCATTACCTTGGTGTAGAACTGCTCCCCGAAGAAAGAGGCGCTTCCCGCCCCCTGCTATGTACTTTACACACTGAAAGATGGTAGAGAAGTGGCGCAGAGACCCTAAAATCAGTAGTTTATATACTCTCGCGAAAAGTTCGAGGCGTTTCAGGGAAGAAAACACCCGCCCACAATCATTTATTGGTTAGGGTTAAGCAGCATATCCAATTTGAAGAAGAAACACCTTATTGGTCGTAAATTAATTAAAGAAATTCGGGATTGGCTAAATTCAAAACAAGGGGAAAGAAAGGGGAATACAGCCAACTTAAACAATACCAGAAAGAAATTTAACAAGAAACAAACTTTTGAAATAAAAATTTCTCCAAAAAACAGTTATTTCACCTTGCACTAGGGTGCACTATTGTAGTTCTTCAGTAGTGTCCTCTAGAAGAGAAAGTTCACACTTCTTACTACAAGCAAAACAAAAATACGTCGAAAACGACCCAGTTCAGAAACTTCAAAATTTCCAAGTAGTGACATCTTCTGGGTAACTTGAAAATTAATCCATTAGATAAAGTTCGGACTTCCTCCAGCAGAGGATTTCCAACTGGCGCAAAGTTTGAATTAGCGGCGTGGAGGTGTACCGCCCGGTACAGTGCATATGAATCTTCCCTCTAGTTATAACTTAGTTTGATTATTTGTTTGAAACTATTAACCAAATGCTAGGGCTGTACCTTAATTAAGGCCACGGCTGCTCCCTTCCCACTCCTAGCCCGTCCCTGTCCCATCGTCGCCATAAGACCTATCTGTGTCGGTACGACGTAAAGCAACTAGCAAAAAAAAAAAAAAAAAAAAAAAAGAAACTACCAACCAGTTCCCAAACAATCTGTGCCACCTGAAGGACTAAACTTAACTCATAACAATAACTGTAAGTCTACAAAAGAGTTAGTGAACTGTGAATGAACATCATACAAAGGGTACTTCTTCTTATTCATATATATATATATATAATTCGCTGAGGCCATCAAGGACCACGTTAAGTCTTGTTGCATTTGACACTGAACTTGGCCTTCTTTAGAGCCCAGATTTCCCTCATTCTCTGTGAGTGGGCCTGCTTACGCTCCTCTGTCCAAGGGGCACCGTGCCTTCTCTTCGGCTGCTCGTCTCGGTTTAGCCCGTTCGTTAATATTTTCTTGCGGAAGAGATCTCTGTTAAAGGCGTCTTCAGCTGAGATATGTAGCACTTGCAGGTCTTCTTTGGTATTTCCAAACCAGGGAATTGTAGTTTTGGGGTTTGAATAAAAAAAGTGAAAGATTTCTTTAGTTAATTTTCTTCCGTCCATTCTTTTCAGATGACCGTAAAATCGAGCCCGTCTTTTTCTGATTGTATCGGTAATTTTCTCTATTTTGCTGTAGACTTCCTTGTTGGATCTCTTTTGATGGATTCCATTTCTGTACTTTGATCCCAAGATTCCTCTCACAATTTTGCGTTCTCTTTTCTCCAGTTCTTCAAGGAGTCCTTTGTTGGCATTTAGAGACAGGGTTTCGGCTGCATATAGAACTACTGGCTTCAGAACTGTTTCATAGTGACGTATCTTGGTGTTTTGGGAAAGGCATTTTTGTTGTAGATTGTGCGGGATGTTTGGTAGGCTATTTCCAGTTTGCGTACTCGCTCCTGAAGTGCTTCTTTGTCCAGTCCATTTTTCATGATGATCTCACCCAAGTATTTGAATTTGTCTACTCGGGTGATGTCCCCGTATTTTGTATGGAGTTTTGGTGGATCCTCTTTGATGTTAGCTATTACTTCTGTTTTCTCAAACGATATCTGCAAACCAGTTTGTTCGGCAATTTCCTTTAAAATTTCAACTTGAGCTCTAGCGGTTTCTATGTTGTTTGAGAGAACAGCAATATCATCGGCAAATGCTAAGCAGACTGTTGCGATCCCCTTGGATTTGGTCCCTATTCTCAATGAACTGGAGTTGGTTTCCTGTAATCTCACCCTCCAGGTTCTGATGATCTTTTCAAGAACACAGTTGAAGAGTATCGGGGACAGCCCATCACCTTTTCGGACTCCTGTTTTGATGTCAAAGGAATGCGAGAGACATCCGTGGAACACCTTGGTTTTTGTTTCGGTCAGGGTGGCTCTAATTAATGCCAGCAGTTTCAAATCAACTCCAAATTCATTTAAGATGTTTAGCAGGTCTTCCCGGTCAATGGAGTCGTACGCTTTCTTAAAGTCCACAAAGACAGACACATACTGCTTGGACCTTAGTGTACAATATCTGATGATCGTTTTGAGATTTTGGATCTGTTCAGCTGTTGAGCGACCTTTTCTGAACCCTCCTTGGTATTCACCTATTTGATGTTCGACTTGTGCTTCCAAACGCTCCACGATGGCAAGTGATAGAATTTTGTAAGTCACGGGTAGCAAAGATATTCCTGTGTAGTTGTTGATGTTCTTCATGCTGGGTTTCTTGTGTAATGGATGGATCAAAGCTATTTTCCAATCTTCGGGTAGGGTCTCCTTGTTCCAAATTTCTTCTATTTGCTTTTGCAAGATATCAAGTGATTCGTCTGGGACATATTTCCATAGTTCTGCTACTAATGAGTCTTCCTTCGGTGCTTTGTTATTTTTGAGACCGGCAATGTGGCGCATGATTTCATCTCTGTCGGGTGGTATGGAATCTGGGTACCTGAGTGAGGGTTCGTTGGTCTCAATGGGGATTTGCGGTTTAGAGCAATTAAGTAAATTCTTGAAGTAATCTGCCAGAATGCTGCAATTTCCTTCATTTGACGTCGCGAGTGTGCCGTCCTTTCGCTCAAAGCGTAGAGATGGTGGTTTATAGCCAGTGAGTTTGCGATTGAAGGCTCTGCAGTACTCTCTGCTTTCATTCTTCCTAAAGTTTTGTTCTATCTTTTCAATGAGAGATTTTTCGTATTTACGTTTCTCAGTTCTGAACACCGTAGCTGCTTGGGCACGTTGGGTTTTGTAGGTTTCCCAATCATTTTCTGATTTCTTAGAGTAGTACTGTTTCCACGCATTGAGTCTTTCTTGGAGGACTGATTCGCAGGTGCTATTCCACCAGGCATGCTTTTTGCTTCTCTTGATTTCTGCAACGTCCTTGGCGGCCTCAACAAGGATACTTTTGGCGTTGTTAAAGTCACAGTCATTTGGTCTAGCCTTCTCCTGGAACTCCTCGACCCTTTGCCGAAGTTTATCACTGTCGAAGCGTGTGATCTGTTTGATTGTCTTGCTTGTGTTTGCGGGAATTGGTTTGAATTTGATAATGATCTGAGGCCACATTGGTGCCTTTCTTTACCTTGACATTCATAAATTCAGGGCTGTTTCTCCTGGAGATTGCAACATGATCAATTTCGAACTCTCCGAGAGCTTGGACGGGAGAACGCCAAGTCATTTGCTTTCTGGGTAGATGGCGAAAGTGGGTCGACATGACCTGCAGGTAGTGATTTTCGCAAATGAACACCAGTCTTTTGCCGTTGGGATTGGTTCTTTTGTGAGCAGGGTAATTTCCTATAACTTTCTTGTACTTCTGTTCATGACCTAGTTGGGCATTGAAGTCACCCAAAAGAAGCTTGGCATGGTGTTTGGGAATTTTGTTTAATTTTTCATCCAATAGGTCCCAGAAATTATCGACTTCGTCTGGATCAGACTTGTTCTTATCGTTTGTAGGAGCATGTGCGTTAACTAGGGCGTAGGTTTTGTTCGCGCATTTAATTGTGAGTATAGACAATCTGTCATTCACAGGTTCGAAATTTGCAACCGATTTAAGGATCTTGGTTCTAACAGCAAACGCGGTTCCAAGCATCACAGCTCCATTGAGGATTCCTCTTTGCGCCTTGCTCTTGAAAAATCGGTAGCCTTCGGATTCAAAAATCTCTTCATCTGGGTACCTTGTTTCCTGTAAGGCCATTATGGATATCTGATTTTCGTGAAGAGCTTTGGTGAGGGTTTTCAGCTTGCCAGTTTGTGTAAGTGAATTTATGTTGAAAGTTGCTAGAAAGGTTTTAGATTTTGGCCTGAATTTTTGACTCTTCGGGCTACACCGAGACGCTCCGACTCGTCTCTTGCATGATGTCGAGTCTCCCCCAGAATCCGAACGGGACTCGTGCGCCGTGGCGTTCACGACGAGGGATTTATCCGAAGATTTACCGCTGGGGTATGTTTCTTGGAATGTTGTGCCATCATGCTTTTGACTTGACTTTGCTTTGGACGGGTACCCATCCTTTTACAACTAGGGTTGTTAGCCCTAGAGGTTGCCTCAAGATGTTTTCTGGCTTCTGGTCATTTACCAGTCTTCGCCTTAACCCTGCCAAGGGACCAGTTTTTTTTCCACAGTGGTATTTTAATTCCCTACTACCCTCTGACTCTGCTGACGGCAGACCCAGCGAGCTTCCCCAATTCCAATGGGACGCGCCCGATGGATGTAACCGGTAAACCCCATTATTATTATTATTATTATTATTATTATTATTATTATTATTATTATTATTATTTCCTAGCTTTTAGTCCCGCATTGGTGCAGGGGCCGTTTTTAAACATGCCATCCTCCACTTCCTGCGATCAAAGGCGTCATCGTCATTGATGTCTACAAGACGCATGGCTTCCTTGATCCAGTCGAACCATCGCTTCTCGGGATCGAGAACCTCCAGAATCAAATTGGTGAGCTGTATGTATAATTAAGTGTGCAGAGCTTCAGACGACATGAGCATATCATCTAAGTAGTGCTTCTCGCATCTTCTCTGGTATAGGTGTCACTCCCAATCGCATTCTGACATGGTCCAGGATCAGTGAGCACTCCATAACACTTAGGTACTGTTCTTGTTTTTTAGTTCAAGACCAGCATTCCGACCCATAGGGTGCAGCTGGTCGGACCATGGATTTGTAGACCTTTCCTTCGAGGCGGGTTTCACATAGCACACCAGTGACCTGACACCACTTAGCCACGTATCATTTACTCGTGCTCGTGTCTCTGGTAATATCTTTCCATCTGAGGTGGTGAGTGATCCGAGGTATTTAACTAGGTCTTCCTCTTCGATGGGAATAGTATCAGCAGTCTGCAAGCCACATTGCACATACTGCGTTTTAGTGATGTTAAGGTGCAAGCCATGTTCCCCTAAAGAGTTTTTCCAAATTAGCAGGAGATTTTCCAGATTCTTTCGGAACTGATCCGCGAGGAACACATCATCAGCATATAAGATGGTCCACAGGCATGGCGTCTGGATGTCAGGTGTTACTGTATCCAAACATAGGATGAATAAGAGAGGTGACAGTGATGAACCCTCACATTGATAGGATATGAGAGTGAGATCGCTACCTGACAGCGAACCACACTGGTGACTTTGTCAGACAAAAGTTGGGTGCATCGAACATAGGCTTTTGGAACATTATGGTATCGGATGGCTTTCCAAATTAGCTTATGTGGTGTCCGGTCAAAAGCCTTCTCTAAGTCCAAAAAGGGTGGGCGCAGAGGTTTGTTTTGCATTCATTATTCATTCATTATTTATTTACCATAAACCTTTACAGTATTTATGGAAGGCCAGGGAAAAAGGACAGGCCCCCCTACACGTAGTGCCCCCTGACCTTTGAAATAATTACCTAAATCCTAAACTAAAACAGTCATATACACTATTTACAGATAAAGTAACAAATAATAGCCTAATGTATAAATATTTCTCATTTATACAACCTTTCATTCCCTCATTCATTCTTCCACATATTCACATGCATTTTCTCGCCGTATGTGCTTCCTAACGTAACATTTAACTATATTTACATTTCTACTTTTAATGTGGGCAGGTAGATCGTTCCAAAGCCGCGCTGAACGAGCAAAGAAACCTAGTTTGTATGACTCAGTTTGCGCAAAGTCTATCTTTCTCCACCAGGAGTGGGGCTGTATGAATGGCGTTAGTTGTACTAAAGCCGCATTGCTTTGTAGAAATTCGTACGTTGTTTTGTAGGTGACGCTCAAGAATACGTTCAAAAATCTTCATTGTCTGACATAATAAACGTATTGGTCGATAACTGACGCATTCACCAACATTACCTTTGCCTCTCCAGATAGGGACTGTAGTGCTGGTCAACCGAATTGCAGATGTGCTACCATCATGCTTCATGAGAATCGCAGCTTGACGCTACAAGTAATACAAATTCTAAAAGAAAAAATCGAAAAAGTACTCGAGCCGACTAGGGTACTACAGCGAGTATCCTATAAAATTGGATTTATTTTATGATTTCGATAAATAATATATATCTAGGAATTAACTGCATGTAGTTACTTCTCAGATTGTAACGAAATAAAACGAACAAATAGTCTCCTGCTGGCACTATTAATTTCTAGCAAAGCCGATCCCCAGGTGAGACGTCCCCTTGTTAGCGAGAGAATTGCTCTCGTTAATTAGTTCTCAAAACAAAAAACAAAAGCATTTCTTCAGCAAATCCAATTACGACCATGGTTCGTATGTTATGCTGCAGTTTGATGTGAGTTTCTGATAAGGTGAACTTGAAATACTGTGAAGGGGATTACCAGGTACTATGCAAGTTGAATGTAGCAAAAACAGTAAACCCTGAGGGCAATCTTAATTTATAAAGCCGTTTCTCAACATTCAAAATTGAATTGCAAAATTCTCTTCATTTAGTTTGGCAGGTGGAAGCAAAGAATGAGTTCAATAAACAAGATTTAGACAGACCTGTTTACAAGGACAGCGTGCAGTGACGATAAAATGTCAGATACGTTCCATTATACGATCGGGGATAAGTGAATCTTAAGCTCCTTAAATACTATAAAATAAAGGCTATCATGAATATTATGCATGAGGTACGGAATTATTTCGTAACAGCTTAACTCTAAGACAGGATCTTCATGTTCAGATGTATTCTACATCTTCCAGTAAAGGATTACAAGAAGTTTATTTGTCCGTTAAAGATGGAAATCACGTTGAAAATTCTGAGCAACAGCAGCAACGTATGCAGCATCCGATCATAAAATGGAGAAGCAAGAGGTGCATATTGTACTCACTATGAACATGGACGCATGCATGTAAGTTGAGGAAACATTTACCTGGTACTGTTTTGTAACATGAGAAAATTTAATGAAGACTTAAAAAAAAGGAAAGTTCTCGGCCTTCATGCAAGAAACTCAATGTTGAATATGAGCTACGAATTATAGGTAAATAACATATAATAAAGTACAAGAATATATTCTTTACTTATTCCTAAAAATTGACAATCCTTTTCTTAATCATCGTTACCTGGGTGATTAGATTAGCAGTTTGCCCTTTTCTACCACTACGAGCGCTAATGTGAGTGAACTATCCAAGGAATACATTACAGAAAGAATTATGTAAGTAAGTTAATATGGCTGCGACAGAAAACGAGTAATGAAACAAGCGATTTAGGTCGGAAGTAATTTTTTGAATTATCTTTTTAGTTCGATAGAACTATCCAAGACTCACAATTTGAAATATTTCTGGGCCTATAGACGTTCAGTTTTGGGCACAGTTGAGGAAATTGCTTAATTTTACGTTATTCGTAGTATGTGGACACTAAGACTTATTTTCCACATACGCACGTTGAATGAAAGAGCATCTCTTACTCCAAGGACAGCGCAGAATGAACTGTATAGCAACATAACCCTACATGAATTTATCAAACTGGGTTCGTACAGGATTGGCGACTCGATTCATAAAGACGACGAAATTGCTTGCTCCGTAGTGATCTGTGTGTCGTATTTGACACAGATGTGTTGTTTGAGACATCACTCCATAGACTGGTTTGATGCAGCTCACCATGCCATCCTATATTGTGCTAACCTTTTCATTTCAACGCAACTGCTGCAACGTAAATCTACTCTAATCTGCTTGTCATATTCGAACCTTGGTCTAACCCTACCGTTATTACCACCTACACTTTCCTCTCAAAAACCAACCGAACAAGTCTTAGGATGGCACCTGACTTATCATTCTATCGCTTCTTCCGGTCAAATTTAGCTAAATCGATCTCCTCTCACCAATTCGATTCAATATACTTTCATTCATGATTCGATCTATACATCTCGCATTCAGCATTCTTCTGTAGCACCACATTTCAAAAGCTTCTATTCTCTTTCTTTCAGAGCTAGTTATGGTCGATACCTGCCTCTGTGGATCAGTGGTAGAGTGTCGGCCTCCGGATCCCAAGAGAGCGGGTTCAAACCCGGTAGAGGTAGTTGGATTTTTGAAGGGCGGAAAAAAGTCCATTCGACACTCCATGCAGTACGGTGTCGGCATGTGAAAGATCTCTGGTGACACATTTGGTGTTTAGCCGACAAAATTCATTAAAATCTCAGCCACAGATGACCTAGAGAGTTTCGGTTTACTCGGTCTGCCATCTAGTGGGCCTAGAGTGAAACGGAACGTCGAAATTGACGAGCAGACAGCCAGATGGCGTGCACACGGTAGCTGAGGCCATACGATGATAATAATAATAATAATTTTATGGTCGATGTTTCACTTCCATACAATGCCACGCTCCACACGAAAGTCTTCAAAAACATCTTTCTAATTCCTATATCAATGTTCGAAGTGAGCTCTTTCATGCTTGCGTTAGTCTGCATCTTATGTCCTCCTTACTCCTGTCATCGTTAGTTATTTTACTAGCCAAGTAACAAAATAATATCATCGGAAAATCTCACGGTTTTGACTTCCTCTCCTTGGATTGTGATTCCCTTCCCAAATTTCTCTTTCATTTCTTTTACTGCCTGTTCTATGTAAACATTGAAAAGGAGGGGGGGGGGTACAAATTCAGCCTTGCCTTACTCCTTTCTGGACTGTTGCTTCTTTCCGAAGCTTCCGATTCTTATCACTGCAGACAGCTTGTAGATATCCCGATCACCTTCACAATCCCAAATATCGGGTCCAATCGACATTATCGAATGTCCTTTCTACATCTACGATCGTGGTCTTGACATTTGTTGTTTGTTTAGTCCTCAGCCCGAAGGCTGGTTGGATCCTCAACAGTTCTGCCAACAGCTGTCATAGATGGCCTAGGCATCACTGAAGAGGCATACTAGGGAAATGAGGAGTGAGGTAGTTTCCCGTTGCTTTCCTCACCGAGTCAGAAGTTGCTATTACATATCAGTCTGCCAAGCCCACTGAAATGCATGCACCAACTGACCCTATGAGCATCATTTTCACACCATTCATAACAGGGACTGGCTGCATAAGCAATGGCATTACTAGAATCACTCATACCTCAGTCACTTTCATTTTGTCAAAGCCAAGGATAAAGCTGAGACAGATCAATGAAAGTAACAATATTGCTCTAGCCCATACCAGAAGACATAGTGCACTGTAAACACTAGGTCCTGCCAGCAAAGGCATGGTCTTGACATATAAATATAAATTCAGTTAGGAACATGTACTGTATACTCACCATATTAGCTTGAAAGCAATGACTGTTTACATTTAAATCACTTAAAATAAAATATCGAAGCACATGACAAGCTAATAAAGCTTTTATATCATTAATATTAACAATTCCTCCTTATAGTTCACCTGTCAGGATTAATCCTTCTGAATTATTATGCAAGTCTCTGTGAAAAACACTCTGAAATGATTCATAATTAATTTCCTAACTCAGAAATTAATCACATTTAGCATAACAAATATCGGCTGATATGAAAATATTGGCGGGAATAATCTAAAGTAGCATTTTAAAGATTCGCCGTCAGATCCTACTTAGAAATGGCTGTCAGTGGATAGAAACTTCTAATTTATTCTTATGCCACATTTCGAGCATTGTTGCGAATATGCCACCGAAGTGAAAAATTCGTTGGTTAAGTTGAGGTTATAGGAAATAGTTTTATCTATACTAATCTATATAAATAAAGTTGTAGATGGTCCGCTGTCTGTAATTTCGTTTGTTTTGCCAACTTTTCAGATATTTATCCGTTTTAGGTCAACTCAAGACCGAATCGGAGGTTTTTATTTTTCGTGTCTGTCTGTTTCGATATGCATATCATATTAAAATCTTTGACGGGAGGTTTATAGGAAAACCACAAAGGTTTTCCTCCATTTTCTCTTATACTATTGATTTTCTGTAAACTCCGTGGGCCGTATGTGAAACGCATCTTCATTATAAACAACTTTCGTTATGTTCATAATTTACCTTACTCTTCAAATGACGGAGAAATTTACTATTTTCTGCGGGTATCATGCTCTGCATTGAGTGATCGACAGACCGACAACGAACCTACAGGTTACCATGGCAGTAATAACACCATTAGTCACCTTCTTATCTGTTTACCTAAGAATCCCTGCACCTAAATTTCTCCTCTGTTACCGCTTTCTTATATCCATAACTCATACCAGCATAATTTATTGAGAGGCATTTGATTTTCCAAAACATTCACTTAGAACTTACATATTGTACTCATCCCGCTGTCCTCAGTTATAATCCCATTTTCTGTTAATTTCAACTTTCTCAACTGTATTACTTTCTTCCTTGATTACTCCGTATGTATGTGAGTGCTAATCCCGAAACCTGGACAATCATTTCTTGGAGGAAATACATCTTCCAGGCCATGCAAATGTACAACTTTTGGCCCCGGAAAATATCGAATATGCAATTTTAACGACGGTGCAGACCTTCCTTTCGGAATAATTGGTGGCTAAACCGTAAGTCGTATCACAAAAGATCGCGTTTCAATTTGGAGAGATCTACAACTTTGGGCCTATGACATTTTGTCCTATCTCTATCCTTTATTCGTTAAATAGTGCTGCATTTCTTGAGTTCAAGTTAATGTTGTACTTTTTACACGCGTATGTTATTGTTTGGCACACTTATAGGAAAGATCCAATTATGACATCGGGCAGGCACATTGACATGACCAGTGGCCATATGTTCGCAAAATTTTGCGATTCCAGGGTCACATGAGTATCAAAGAAACAAAGTAGTTGTGAAAACTGTACCAAATTTCAGGCCATTCAATGAATAAGTGAATCTAACCCATACATATAGGAGATACGGGAAAATGTCACATTACCAACCATGTAGAACATTGAACGAGTCTTCTGATGGTGAAGTCCGTTTGTAGGTGCAATTTAATATAGTCTTACTCACTGCATTTACAGTAATTTACGGAGAAATCCGTATACAATGTAGAATACCGTAGCGAAGCACGGGTACATTTGCAAGTATACTTTGTTTGTATGTAATGGCTAATGTCAGGAACTACAGGACCGATTCTAAAAATTATTTTACTAATATAAATATTCATCATGCCTAAGGGACATGGGATGTATTTTATTTCCAGAACAATTCAAGGGGGCGGAGCCACGGGGGAAGATATAAGAATACTACGTTAATATAGACGAAATAACGAATTCGTCGTACAAGGACGACGCAAAGCTCATTTTAAGAACTTTGAGGCAAAGAATAAAACTCGGTAAGCCCTACGGGCCCGAAAACCATATTTTAAGGCCCTAAAACCAACCGTTATGGAGATATTGGCACCACACTACTCCTGCTCTAGGAATTGGATAAACGAATGGACTGCCGTAACCATGGCAACGTCAGCTTCAGGATTCTACAGCAGCGAGATTATCTACAATATATCACAAAAACCTAACATGTTACAGACATGAGAACTGCTATTTAGAATATCCTTTAAAAATAAATGAACATACTTTTACTGGAAAACCCACTTAAGGGGGTGAAAGAATAAAAAAAGCGGGTAAATTTTTAAAATGTGTATCTTCTTCTTCTACCGCCTTTCCCGCACCTGTCGGGTCACGGGTGCGAACTGTGTCGTACATGTGGATTTGACCCTATTTTACGGGTGGACGCCAAACATATGTGTAAGGATTATTTATTTAGCGTATGATGAATACAATATTATTTACAATATATACAACTACCATCTCAAGCTCGTAACTAAAGTTCCATGTCAAAATTTAATAGCCAGAGAAGAGCTTCGTTTGAGACACAGTTTAAGTCCTCAATAGAGCCTCTGTAACTACGCAAAGGGCACTCAAATGCAAGGTGTTCCACTGTCTGTTCCCCTTGTCCGCAGTCACATTGCGGTGATGTCTTCCATCCCCATTTGAAGAGAGTGGCTCCACATCTACCTTGGCCGGTCCTAATTCGATTTAGCATCCTCCACTGCCGTCTGGGAAGAGAAAAACCATCTGGGCACTTGCATGGGTTCTCAATGATGTGTAAGGATGTAACTACAATTGCGTGTTCCTATTGTGGTTGGTAGTGTGGTGTGTTGAGTGAATATGAAGAGGAGAGTGTTGGAACAAACACAAATAGCCAGTCCCTGAGCCAGAAGAATTAATCACACGCGATTTAATTCCCCGACACAACCCGGAATCAAAGCCGGAACCCTGTGAACCGAAGACCTCAACGCTGACCACTCAGCCAAGAAGTGGGGCAGTTTTTAAAATGAGTATATCTACAGTATAGCTCATAAATGTAACATGTTACAGTCGTGAAAAGTGGTATTTGTAACCTCCTTTAAAATCAAAGAAACACGTACTTTTTGTTTTCGGAAAATCAATTTAAGCTGGAGATTGAAAATAAGTGAAGGAGTTTATTTCTCTTTAGGAGGATACTTATATCTCAAAAACTAAGATGTTGCAGACGTGAAAATTGGTATTTGGAATCTCCGTTAGAAGTAAAGGACTTAAAAGGGGACTTTTTCTCAAATGTAGAGTTCCATGTCGCATGTTCCAGATTTAGTTGTGCTGGTAGTTGACCTATTCAATAGCATTCACCGCAGTGGAACCATTCCTCGAGACTGGCTCAAATCGACTTTCGTAATGTTGCCTAAGAAAGCCAATGCAAAATTCTGCCGTGAATATAGAACAATTAGTTTGCTGAGCCACGTTCTGAAAGTATTCCTAAAAGTCTTGCATTTATCATAAATGTGAGGAGAATATCGGAACCTCGCAGTTTGGCTTCAGACATGGTTTTGGTACTAGAGAGGCATTATTCAGTCTGCAGGTATTAGTTCAACGGTGTCGAGATGTCAATGTCGATGTTTTTGCTTGTTTCATCGATTACGAAAAGGCCTCCGATACAGTCCGCCATGATGAACTTATGAACATTCTTCGAGAATTAGAACTTGATGGACGGGACATTCGTATTATTGGTAATCTCTACTGGAACCAGTGTGCTGGCATAAGAGTTGATGATCGTGTCTCGGAAGAAGTTTCAATTATGAAAGGAGTTCGCCAAGGCTGTATTCTTTCCCCCATGCTTTTCATCACCTATTCAGAAACGATTTTTCGTGATGCTCTTTACGGAAAGACTCAAGGAATTGTGGTTAATGGTTTCATCATAAATAACATCAGGTACGCCGATGACACTGTGCTACTTGCAACCAATCTCCAGGATCTACAGGAACTACTTAATGCTGTCACTGAAGCCAGCAGCGCAATGGGCTTGAGGCTTAATGTAAAGAAGACCAAGTGGATGGTTATAAGTAGGAAAGAAGATGGCATTCGAGGTAATCTCACAACAGCGAAGGAACAGATCGCGAGAGTGGCAACATTTAAATACTTGGGATGTCACATCAATGATGACTGCGACCTTACTCATGAAATCCGATGCAGAATTGAGCAGGCCAGAACTTCTTTTCATAGACTTAGGAAACTTTTGACAAGCCGTGACCTTTCCATTTCACTCCGGTCCTACGTTTTCAGCATTCTGTTGTACGGCGTTGAGGCATGGACACTAAATGAGACCATGCGCAAAAGATTGCAAGCATTTGAAATGTGGACGTACCGAAGGATGCTGAAGATACCTTGGACAGCTAAAATGACCAATATAGACGTTTTGCACCGTATGAAAAAACATCCACAGCCTGTTTCCAGTCATTCGACCGGGTCAGGAATGGAATGAATGAAGCCCCCATCAGTAGTATAATTGGATGGTTCGGCGGCCACCTCCACCTCAGGCTCCCAGAGGCCACCTCCACCTCAGCCAGAGGCCTCCCAGTGGCCACCTCCACCTCCACCTCAGTCAGAGGCCTCCCAGATGCCTCCTCCACCTCCACCTCAGCCAGAGGCCTCCCAGAGGTCTCCTCTACCTCCCGCGGGAAATTTGAATTTGTAAACAAAGCCACGTGCTTTTTGACAGCTGTCATCGACAACAACGCATCGCTAACCTCAGTACTGCCATCTTGACGGGCCTAAACCTCAGTAGTGCCAACTTAACCTAACTAGCGCGAGGTAAACAAAGCCACGTGCTTTTTGACAGCCACGTGCTTTTTGACAGATTTGTAAACAAAGCCACGTGCTTTTTGACAGCTCTCATCAACAACAACGCATCGCAAACCTCAGTACTACCATCTTGACGGGCCTAAACCTTAGTGGTACCAACTTAACCTAACTAGCATGAGGTAAACAAAGCCACGTGTTTTTTTGACAGCCACGTGCTTTTCGACAGATTTGTAAACAAAGCCACGTGCTTTTTGACAGACAACAACGCATCGCTAACCCCAGTACTGCCATCTTGACGGGCCTAAACCTCAGTAGTACCAACTTAACCTAACTAGCGCGAGATAAACAAAGCCACGTGCTTTTTGACAGCCACGTGCTTTTTTGACAGCTGTCATCCGCCATCTTTAAACTACAGAGCACCGTGCTGCCCTCTTTCGTCACCTGTCATCGGCAGTGCTGCCATCTTGACGGGCCTAAACCTTAGTGCTACCAACTTAACCTCACTAGCTCGAGATAAACAAATCCACGTGCTTTTTGACAGCTACGTGCTTTTTTGATAGCTGTCATCCGCCATCTTTAATCTATAGAGCACAGTGCTGCCCTCTTTAGCTACTTACCTTTGAAATGTGGTGGCGGATAATTTGAAAAATGCTTTTCGACAAGCAGCCATCTTTAATCCAGAGAGAACAGTGCTGCCCTCTATGTGGTGGCGGCAAATTGAAAAATTCTACGTGCTCTTGTTTGAAAACAAACTCACGTGCTTTTTTGACAGCTGTCATCTGCCATCTTTAATCTATAGAGCACAGTGCTGCCCTCTTTAGTTTGAAATGTGGTGGTGGTAAATTCCACGTGCTCTTGTTTGGAAACAAAGCCACGTGCAGCTGTCATCCGCCATCTTTAATCAACAGAGCACTGTGCTACTATCATGCGGGCAATTTCATCACCTGTCATCCGCCATCTTTAATCCACAGAACACCGTGCTGCCCTCTTTATGGCTACTACCTTAAGCACGTAGTAGCGGACAATTTGAAAAGTTCTGTTAGCTATCATCCGCCATCTTTAATCAAGAGAGCACCGTGCTGCCATCTTTAGCTAGATACCTTTGAAATGTGGTGGCGGCAAATTGAAAAATTCCACGTGCTCTTGTTTGGAAACAAACTCACGTGCTTTTTCGACAGCTACCATCCGCCATCTTTAATCAACAGAGCATAGTGCTGCCCTCTTTAGTTTGAAATGTGATGGCGGCAAATTCCACGTGCTCTTGTTTGGTAAACATAGCCATGTGCTTTTTTGACAGCTGTCATCCGCCATCTTTAATACAGAGAGCACCGTGCTGCCCTCTTTATCGTAGTAGATGTAAATTCGTCACCTGTCATCCGCGGTGCTGCCATCTTTAGCTAGATACCTTTGAAAAGTGGTGGCAGATAATTTAAAAAGAAAAATTCTACAGCAGCCCTCTCTCGACGCTAATTGCATAAGATGGCGGCTATACATGACTCCTTAAGGGTGCTTACGCAAGATGGCTGCTATACACAGGTTCTTATGAGACGCCCTTGGGATGCTTGCGCAAGATGGCAGTTATACATGGCTCCTTATGAGATGCCCTAGGGATGCTTGCGCAAGATAGCGGCTGCTCTTATGGGACGGCTTAAGGGTCCTTGCACAAGATAGCTTGAGACGCCCTAAGGATGCTTGCGCAAGATGGCGGACACAAGATGGCAGCTATACATAACTCCTTATGAGACGCTTTAAGGGTGCTTGCGCAAGATAGTTGCTACTCTTAGCTTAGAGGCTAACGTGTCGTGATAGTTCGATTCATTAAATTTAGGGCTTAAATGCAAAATGTTAAATATATCGAAAACGGTGCACCGTAGAGCAAAACGGACAAAATTTTTCTGCCTAATACCTAGGTTCGCAGTATGAGGAACAAGAAAATCATAGTCTAATGATGGGATCAACGGTTCGGTTCCTACTTAGGCCCTTTGGCATTTGCTCTGTTTTAGCTTGTATTGAAGCGAGTCTTCGTAACATGATCAGGTCTAGCTATGGTAGAGAGTATAACGTACCGTGCAGGTTCGATTCATTAAATTTGGAGGCTTAAATGCAAAATGTTAAATATCTCGAAAACGATGCATCGTAGAGCAAAACGGACAAAATTTTTCCGCCTAATACGTAGGTTCGTAGTATCAGGAACAAGAAAAAACATAGTCTAATGATGAGATCAACGGTTCGATTCCTACTTAAGCCCTTTGGCATTCGCAGCTATCTATTTCTACAAGATGGTGGCTGCTCTTATGAGAAACAAGATGCCTTGAGACGTCCTAGGGATGCTTACGCAAGATGGCAGACACACAATGGTGACTATACATAGCTCCTTATGAGACGGCCTAGGGGTGCTCGCACAAGATGGCGGCTACTCTTATGAAGAAAGCTAGCTTAGAGGCTACTGCGCAAGATAACAGCTGCTGTTATGCATGTGGTGGAGGGCAATTTGAAATTCTATGTGCTTAATCAACAGAGCACCCTGCTGCCCTCTTTAGCTGAAATGTGGTGGTGGATAATTTGAAAAATTCTTTTGACAGCTATCATCTTTAAAAACAATGGCGACTATACATAGGCTGTTAAGGTCTTATCATTCTCCTCCTCCTCCTCCTCCTCCTCCTCCTCCCCCTCCTCCTTCTCTACCTCCTCCTCCGCCTCTTATGTCAAGGCATAGCTTTATATCGAACAAGTGTAAACCTGCATCGCGAAGGCAAGCGTGTGCAGCGATAACATTATTGTGCATGTTTAGACTTTCGAAACATAAGAAGAGTAGAATCAAACGCTGTACTCGATACGACATGTGATCAGAACATTGATTGATGCGTTCAGAAAAACAAAATAAGTGATCAAGACTAGAATCGAACAATGTACTCAATACATCATGTGTTTAGAATATGTCAGGGGATACGCTTGTTCTAAGAAGATCAGATTGAAACATAACAAGACTAGAATAGAACACTGTAATCGATGTTGTTAACTTCAACATGTGATCAGAACATTGATTGATGTGTTCAGAACACAAAATAAGTGATCATGACTAGAATCGAACACTGTACTCGATACAACATGTGATCAGAACATTGATCGATGTGTTCAGAACACGAAATAAGTGATCAAGACTAGAATCGAACACTGTACTCAATACAACATGTGTTTAGAACATGTTAGGGGGTACCCTTGTTCTAAGAAGATCAGAATGAAACATAACAAGACTAGAATCGAACACTGTAATCGATGTTGTTAACCTCAACATATGATCAGAACATTGTTTGATGTGTTCAGAGCAAAAGTACAATTTTGATGATTTGCTTAGTGTAAAATCAAAAACTATGGAAACACACTGTGCACATATCGCGTAGCTAACTCGCTCAGTAAGCAATATTGCAAAACTACAACTTCAATGATTTGCATAGTGTAAAAATCAAAAACACACTGTACCCATACTGCGCAGCTAACTCGCTCGGTAAACGATATAGCCAAAGTATAACTTCAAATTATTTACCTTCCATCATTCGTCTTGTGTGTAAAAATCAGTCGAACAAGTTATCGCATAAACATGGCTGAAAAAAAAATCGTAATAGGGTATGGAACCCAGGGGTTACATCTTATCAGAAGGGCAAAAAGGATGAAAGGACTCTTCCTCCTCCTTACCGCACATTCCTTGAAGGGCTAATTGGCTGAAGGGCTAATGGGCTAAAGGGCTAAAGGGCTAATGGGCTAAAGGGCTAATGGGCTAAAGGGCTAAAGGAGCAACAACCTCGTCGATCGCTATCAGTAAGAACGCTTGTACTTTGTTAAGTGTAGAAAATTAATCTTTATTTGTAAATGGTTTCATGTTCAGAACAAGGAATGGAAAATCCCCGAGGTGCGATGAGTTACGTTTTTCGAACTAGTGTTTGGAACACTGAACTTTTCAAGATGATAGCAGAGAGTTTAGCAATGTTCTGTTGTTGGATTTTAAATTCCGCGCTACAACATGCATAAGGTGGTAGCCTTGAGGTTTACCGCCGTAAAGATGGCAAGAGTGAGGTTAACAATGTTCTGTTGTTGGATTTTAAATTCCGCGCTACAACATGCATAAGGTGGCAGCCTTGAGGTTTACCGCCGTAAAGATGGCAGCAGTGAGGTTAGCGACGCTCTATTGTCCTTCAAAGTGAGGTTAGGGTTCGTCAAGAAGACAGCTGTCAAAAAAGCACGTGGCTATGTTTACCAAACAAGAGCACGTGGTCGTGACGTCACGGTCACGTAATCAATCCTTAGCTCGACGTCGTTAAGAGCAGTATTAGGGTTAGCTATGCTTAAAAGTCTTGGGAACAGAGCAGCAGTATGAATTGCTATGTTTCAAAGCGTGTACACATGACCTATCGATTTTACATGCATCGACCATCGAACTAAACTTCATCCGCTAGATCGTGCTGCTATCTTAGCATAACCTATACCCATAAAATTAAAGTACAATGCATAGCCATGTTTCAATGCGTGTACACATTACCTATCGATTTTGCACACATCGACTCTCGTACTAAACTTCTTCCGCTAGATTGTGCTGCTATCTTAGCATAACCTATACGCGTGACCTTAAGGTACAAAGAATAGCCATGCACACAGTACTAAACTTATTCCATTAGAATGTACAAAGTTCGCATGTGTTTGTACTGCTATCTTAGCATAGCCTATGTGCAAGAACTTAAAGCATAAAGAATAGTTATGTGTAAAAAATCTTGTGAACATAGCAGAGTGATAACTACGTAGGTGTAGACATTGAACTTTACATGCTGAGGCAACATACTACGTGACCGTGACGTCACGACCACGTGCTCTTGTTTGGTAAACATAGCCACGTGCTTTTTTGACAGCTGTCTTCTTGACGAACCCTAACCTCACTTTGAAGGACAATAGAGCGTCGCTAACCTCACTGCTGCCATCTTTACGGCGGTAAACCTCAAGGCTGCCACCTTATGCATGTTATAGCGCGGAATTTAAAATCCAACAGCAGAACATTGTTAACCTCACTCTTGCCTTCTTTACGGCGGTAAACCTCAAGGCTGCCACCTTATGCATGTTGTAGCGCGGAATTTAAAATCCAACAACAGAACATTGTTAACCTCACTCTTGCCATCTTTACGGCGGTAAACCTCAAGGCTACCACCTTATGCATGTTGTAGCGCGGAATTTAAAATCCAACAACAGAACATTGCTAAACTCTCTGCTATCATCTTGAAAAGTTCAGTGTTCCAAACACTAGTTCGAAAAACGTAACTCATCGCACCTCGGGGATTTTCCATTCCTTGTTCTGAACATGAAACCATTTACAAATAAAGATTAATTTTCTACACTTAACAAAGTACAAGCGTTCTTACTGATAGCGATCGACGAGGTTGTTGCTCCTTTAGCCCTTTAGCCCATTAGCCCTTTAGCCCATTAGCCCTTTAGCCCTTTAGCCCATTAGCCCTTCAGCCAATTAGCCCTTCAAGGAATGTGCGGTAAGGAGGAGGAAGAGTCCTTTCATCCTTTTTGCCCTTCTGATAAGATGTAACCCCTGGGTTCCATACCCTATTACGATTTTTTTTTCAGCCATGTTTATGCGATAACTTGTTCGACTGATTTTTACACACAAGACGAATGATGGAAGGTAAATAATTTGAAGTTATACTTTGGCTATATCGTTTACCGAGCGAGTTAGCTGCGCAGTATGGGTACAGTGTGTTTTTGATTTTTACACTATGCAAATCATTGAAGTTGTAGTTTTGCAATATTGCTTACTGAGCGAGTTAGCTACGCGATATGTGCACAGTGTGTTTCCATAGTTTTTGATTTTACACTAAGCAAATCATCAAAATTGTACTTTTGCTCTGAACACATCAAACAATGTTCTGATCATATGTTGAGGTTAACAACATCGATTACAGTGTTCGATTCTAGTCTTGTTATGTTTCATTCTGATCTTCTTAGAACAAGGGTACCCCCTAACATGTTCTAAACACATGTTGTATTGAGTACAGTGTTCGATTCTAGTCTTGATCACTTATTTCGTGTTCTGAACACATCGATCAATGTTCTGATCACATGTTGTATCGAGTACAGTGTTCGATTCTAGTCATGATCACTTATTTTGTGTTCTGAACACATCAATCAATGTTCTGATCACATGTTGAAGTTAACAACATCGATTACAGTGTTCTATTCTAGTCTTGTTATGTTTCAATCTGATCTTCTTAGAACAAGCGTATCCCCTGACATATTCTAAACACATGATGTATTGAGTACATTGTTCGATTCTAGTCTTGATCACTTATTTTGTTTTTCTGAACGCATCAATCAATGTTCTGATCACATGTCGTATCGAGTACAGCGTTTGATTCTACTCTTCTTATGTTTCGAAAGTCTAAACATGCACAATAATGTTATCGCTGCACACGCTTGCCTTCGCGATGCAGGTTTACACTTGTTCGATATAAAGCTATGCCTTGACATAAGAGGCGGAGGAGGAGGTAGAGAAGGAGGAGGGGGAGGAGGAGGAGGAGGAGGAGGAGAATGATAAGACCTTAACAGCCTATGTATAGTCGCCATTGTTTTTAAAGATGATAGCTGTCAAAAGAATTTTTCAAATTATCCACCACCACATTTCAGCTAAAGAGGGCAGCAGGGTGCTCTGTTGATTAAGCACATAGAATTTCAAATTGCCCTCCACCACATGCATAACAGCAGCTGTTATCTTGCGCAGTAGCCTCTAAGCTAGCTTTCTTCATAAGAGTAGCCGCCATCTTGTGCGAGCACCCCTAGGCCGTCTCATAAGGAGCTATGTATAGTCACCATTGTGTGTCTGCCATCTTGCGTAAGCATCCCTAGGACGTCTCAAGGCATCTTGTTTCTCATAAGAGCAGCCACCATCTTGTAGAAATAGATAGCTGCGAATGCCAAAGGGCTTAAGTAGGAATCGAACCGTTGATCTCATCATTAGACTATGTTTTTTCTTGTTCCTGATACTACGAACCTACGTATTAGGCGGAAAAATTTTGTCCGTTTTGCTCTACGATGCATCGTTTTCGAGATATTTAACATTTTGCATTTAAGCCTCCAAATTTAATGAATCGAACCTGCACGGTACGTTATACTCTCTACCATAGCTAGACCTGATCATGTTACGAAGACTCGCTTCAATACAAGCTAAAACAGAGCAAATGCCAAAGGGCCTAAGTAGGAACCGAACCGTTGATCCCATCATTAGACTATGATTTTCTTGTTCCTCATACTGCGAACCTAGGTATTAGGCAGAAAAATTTTGTCCGTTTTGCTCTACGGTGCACCGTTTTCGATATATTTAACATTTTGCATTTAAGCCCTAAATTTAATGAATCGAACTATCACGACACGTTAGCCTCTAAGCTAAGAGTAGCAACTATCTTGCGCAAGCACCCTTAAAGCGTCTCATAAGGAGTTATGTATAGCTGCCATCTTGTGTCCGCCATCTTGCGCAAGCATCCTTAGGGCGTCTCAAGCTATCTTGTGCAAGGACCCTTAAGCCGTCCCATAAGAGCAGCCGCTATCTTGCGCAAGCATCCCTAGGGCATCTCATAAGGAGCCATGTATAACTGCCATCTTGCGCAAGCATCCCAAGGGCGTCTCATAAGAACCTGTGTATAGCAGCCATCTTGCGTAAGCACCCTTAAGGAGTCATGTATAGCCGCCATCTTATGCAATTAGCGTCGAGAGAGGGCTGCTGTAGAATTTTTCTTTTTAAATTATCTGCCACCACTTTTCAAAGGTATCTAGCTAAAGATGGCAGCACCGCGGATGACAGGTGACGAATTTACATCTACTACGATAAAGAGGGCAGCACGGTGCTCTCTGTATTAAAGATGGCGGATGACAGCTGTCAAAAAAGCACATGGCTATGTTTACCAAACAAGAGCACGTGGAATTTGCCGCCATCACATTTCAAACTAAAGAGGGCAGCACTATGCTCTGTTGATTAAAGATGGCGGATGGTAGCTGTCGAAAAAGCACGTGAGTTTGTTTCCAAACAAGAGCACGTGGAATTTTTCAATTTGCCGCCACCACATTTCAAAGGTATCTAGCTAAAGATGGCAGCACGGTGCTCTCTTGATTAAAGATGGCGGATGATAGCTAACAGAACTTTTCAAATTGTCCGCTACTACGTGCTTAAGGTAGTAGCCATAAAGAGGGCAGCACGGTGTTCTGTGGATTAAAGATGGCGGATGACAGGTGATGAAATTGCCCGCATGATAGTAGCACAGTGCTCTGTTGATTAAAGATGGCGGATGACAGCTGCACGTGGCTTTGTTTCCAAACAAGAGCACGTGGAATTTACCACCACCACATTTCAAACTAAAGAGGGCAGCACTGTGCTCTATAGATTAAAGATGGCAGATGACAGCTGTCAAAAAAGCACGTGAGTTTGTTTTCAAACAAGAGCACGTAGAATTTTTCAATTTGCCGCCACCACATAGAGGGCAGCACTGTTCTCTCTGGATTAAAGATGGCTGCTTGTCGAAAAGCATTTTTCAAATTATCCGCCACCACATTTCAAAGGTAAGTAGCTAAAGAGGGCAGCACTGTGCTCTATAGATTAAAGATGGCGGATGACAGCTATCAAAAAAGCACGTAGCTGTCAAAAAGCACGTGGATTTGTTTATCTCGAGCTAGTGAGGTTAAGTTGGTAGCACTAAGGTTTAGGCCCGTCAAGATGGCAGCACTGCCGATGACAGGTGACGAAAGAGGGCAGCACGGTGCTCTGTAGTTTAAAGATGGCGGATGACAGCTGTCAAAAAAGCACGTGGCTGTCAAAAAGCACGTGGCTTTGTTTATCTCGCGCTAGTTAGGTTAAGTTGGTACTACTGAGGTTTAGGCCCGTCAAGATGGCAGTACTGGGGTTAGCGATGCGTTGTTGTCTGTCAAAAAGCACGTGGCTTTGTTTACAAATCTGTCGAAAAGCACGTGGCTGTCAAAAAAACACGTGGCTTTGTTTACCTCATGCTAGTTAGGTTAAGTTGGTACCACTAAGGTTTAGGCCCGTCAAGATGGTAGTACTGAGGTTTGCGATGCGTTGTTGTTGATGAGAGCTGTCAAAAAGCACGTGGCTGTCAAAAAGCACGTGGCTTTGTTTACCTCGCGCTAGTTAGGTTAAGTTGGCACTACTGAGGTTTAGGCCCGTCAAGATGGCAGTACTGAGGTTAGCGATGCGTTGTTGTCGATGACAGCTGTCAAAAAGCACGTGGCTTTGTTTACAAATTCAAATTTCCCGCGGGAGGTAGAGGAGACCTCTGGGAGGCCTCTGGCTGAGGTGGAGGTGGAGGAGGCATCTGGGAGGCCTCTGGCTGAGGTGGAGGTGGAGGTGGCCACTGGGAGGCCTCTGGCTGAGGTGGAGGTGGAGGTGGCCTCTGGGAGCCTGAGGTGGAGGTGGCCGCCGATCCCGCTTATTATACTACTCCCATCTACCGCGAGGACAGGAATTGTGCCGGCTGCCGAAGCCTGTCGCACTCCTCTGAGGCAATGATTAATGAATGATAGATGAAGTGAAATGATATTGGAGAGTGTTGCTGGAATGAAATATCACAGGGAAAACCGGAGTGCCCGGAGAAAAACCTGTCCTACCTCCGCTTTGTCCAGCACAAATCTCACATGGAGCGACCGGGATTTGAACCACGGAACCCAGCGGTGAGAAGCCGGCGCGCTGCCGCCTGAGCCACGGAGGAGAGTACCGTATGAACAAAGAACCAGAAATTCTCACTACCATCAAGAGAAGGAAGCTAGAATACTTCGGTCATAAGATGCGGAACTCTAAATACCACCTTCTGCAAGTATTACTCCAAGGGAAAATTAATGGAAAACGTGGTCCGGGGAGAAGTAGGACATCATGGCTCGGCAACTTGAGCCAGTGGTTTGGGGTGACAAAGCTTACTCTGTTCAGAACAGCTATGAACAAACAACAGATCATGCTACTGATCGCCAACGTTCTGCGAGGACACGGCACATGAAGAAGAGAAGAAGAAGAAGTACAAATGAAATGCATTTTTTCGGTGAGTTTTTTACTTTAGGGATTTTCAGATAATGTCTTAGTGCAGTACCGAGGGACAGTACATTTTTATCAACTTACCAAATCCTCGCGAGCGAAGCCGTGGGTATCAGCTAGTTGGAAATTAAATATTTGTAGCAGAGTGTAATTGGTTTAGGTTATAGAGGATTAAGTAACAATTCCATGCCTATTGATATTAAACGAATATAATAAAGCAAATTTTTATCTACAAATGAACATGATGGCATTTCTCTTTAAAGTACTCTGTATAATTTGGCAGTCTTAAGTCCGTCATCATCATCATCATCATCATCATCATCATCAAAGGCAAGGCCTTATTGGTGTAGCTAGATTTCTGTTTTTAGCTAATATTTTCGATACAGCACACAACTTGGAGTTCACCTTCTTATGTGCGATGTTAACATAATTGGTCGTCCTCCTCCTACAGTCCCAAAAATTGCCTTCAATTTTATCTTCCATTTAATCATTTTCATTTGTGAAGCTCCTCGTTTCTCTCAATACTCCGATACTGCTTTTCATTTATCCAACTAATCCGAATAATTCCCTTTCATATCAAACTTTCTTTTACTCATATACTTTCTTCCTCTTGATTTCCTAACAGCCAGGTTTCACTCCTGTATATAAGCACACTCCGTGCTTATCGCTTGTTGATCACTAAAGAATGTTTTCTTGGCCTTTGTCAGCCTGCTTCTGAATTCAGATACGCTTCTGTTACTAGGAGCGTTCCAGCAAAACTACTTAATTTCCTCGATGTTATCTTTGCTTACCTGGATGAATTGTATTTGTGCTGGAGTGGGCCTATATACGGCTCAGTCTCAAAATATCCGAGTCTCAAAAGATCCGAACGTGAAATTAAGTGAAGCCAGTATCAAAAAAGTCCGCAAGAAATATGCAGCCGAAATAAATAAATAAATAAATAAATAAATAAATAAATAAATAAATAAATTAAATAAATAAATAAATAAATAAGAATATCCGCCTAGTGTAGGTTGCTACATAGGTGACAGGGACTCTCAGGTTTCTTAGCAAGGTGCCGGTATTTCTCTACGGTGAGGATGAATTTTTATTCTTTCCATTTAATCTGAACGTTTTTTCCTGACTGCTTCGACGACCATTGTCACTTCAGCCGTAGAATTGTCAATGTAAACGACACCAAATAAGCAATGTAACTCAAGGATGGATTTCTAAGTTCAACCGACTGATGGAAAGACCTCATTCCCACTTCAAAGAGTTGGTAACTTCTTTGAAAAATATGTTGAAACGTCTGATTTTCATACAGCCAGCGTGGATATGAATATGGAAGGTTGGAAGAGAAGAAAGAAGCATTGGATTTTAGACGAAAGATTCTAAAGATCTGCAGTTCAATGTGAGGAAACTGGATACATCGAATTTTTTGAGAACACATCTCTTACGTCATCAACATGGACTGACACCTGTGGCAATATTCTGTCTGTTTTCATATCTATATATACAAATCCCTAATTCTGTCTCTCATTCACAGCGATATTGAGAAATCGAGAAGTTTTCAACAGCTGAAACTGGTACCAGTTAGTGAATGTTATGTCTTATTTACAAGAAAAATACAACGTACCCCTTACGAACAGAACTTCTGTACTTTTTTAAAAGAAAAATACGTTTTTTTCCAGAGACGTCGTTGTCGCATATTCGCCATGATGACGTAGATACACAGCTTCTATCTGTCGGTATGATGCAGAACTGCGTACATTCTGGCTTCTGTTGCCTTCCATAGATATTTCAGAGTTATAGGTTTGAGAACAGTGCAATGATGACCATCGTACCTGAACTGTTCAGTGAAAAATTCTATCTTCCAGTGAAATGAATGAATCTCTTCTTTTTCCCATTCTAGGGTTTATCTCTATCGATAATCACGGCGTAACAACAGCCATGTTCGTTAACGTGTGTGGTGTATGGTCTGACACCGTGCTTACGCGGTTCGAGTCCCGTTCGTTGAGAATATCAATCAATCAATCAATCAATCAATACTGATCTGCATTTAGGGCAGTCGCCCAGGTGGCAGATTCCCTATCTGTTGCTTTCCTAGCCTTTTCCTAAATGATTTCAAAGAAATTGGAAATTTATTGAACATCTCCCTTGGTAAGTTATTCCAATCCCTAACTCCCCTTCCTATAAATGAATATTTGCCCCAGTTTGTCCTCTTGAATTCCAACTTTATCTTCATATTGTGATCTTTCCTACTTTTATAAACGCCATTCAAACTTATTCGTCTACTAATGTCATTCCACGCCATCTCTTTCCTGACAGCTCGGAACATACCACTTAGTCGAGCAGCTCTTCTTCTTTCTCTCATTTCTTCCCAACCCAAACATTGCAACATTTTTGTAACGCTACTCTTTTGTCGGAAATCACCCAGAACAAATCGAGCTGCTTTCCTTTGGATTTTTTCCAGTTCTTGAATGAGGTAATCCTGGTGAGGGTCCCATACACTGGAACCATACTCTAGTTGGGGTCTTACCGAAGACTTATATGCACTCTCCTTTACATCCTTACTACAACCCCTAAACACCCTCATAACCATGTGCAGAGATCTGTAATCATTATTTACAATCATATTTATGTGATTACCCCAATGAAGATCTTTCGTTATATTAACACCTAGATACTTACAATGATCCCCAAAAGGAACTTTCACCCCATCAACGCAGTAATTAAAACTGACAGGACTTTTCCTACTTGTGAAACTCACAGCCTGACTTTTAACCCCGTTTATCAACATATCATTGCCTGCTGTCCATCTTACATTTTCGAGGTCACGTTGCAGTTGCTCACAAACTTGTAACTTATTTATCACTCTATAGAGAATAACATCATCCGCAAAAACGCCTTACCTCCGATTCCACTCCTTTACTCATATCATTTATGTATATATAAGAAAACATAAAGGTCCGTTAATACTGCCTAGAGGAATTCCTCTCTTAATTTTTTTTTTTTTTTTTTTTTTTTTTTGCTAGTTGCTTTACGTCGCACCGACTCAGATAGGCCTTATGGCGACGATGGGACAGGAGATGGCTAGGAGTGGGAAGGAATCGGCCGTGGCCTTAATTAAGGTACAGCCCCAGCATTTGCCTGGTGTGAAAATGGGAAACCACGGAAAACCATCTTCAGGGCTGCCGATAGTGGGGTTCGAACCTACTATCTCCCGAATACTGGACACTGGCCGCAATTAAGCGACTGCAGCTATCGAGCTCGGTCTCTTAATTATTACAGGGTCTTGTATTGCAAGCCGTCCACTTCATGATCGTATCGATGAGTACAATCAACAAATTAATTTAAAAACCACCTATTCGATAGTTAATTTTTTTGCCTTCGGTAAAATTAAAAATACATTTAATACATTTGATATTTTTAATGTATTTTCAATTTTGCCCAAGGCAAAAAAACAAAGTATCGATTAGGTGGTTCTTTTAAATTAATTTGTTGAATATTTTCACCATCAGAATGTCCGACTCGCTGGCTGAATGGTCAGCGTACTGGTCTTCGGTTCATAGGGTAGCGGGTTCGATTCCCGGCCGGGTCGGGGATTTTAACCTTCATTGGTAAATTCCTGTGGCCCGGGGGCTGGGTGTTTGTGCTGTCCCCAACATCCCTGCAACTCACACACCACACATAACACGCAGTTACCTACACATGGCAGATGCCGCCCACCCTCATCGCAGGGTCTGCCTTACAAGGGCTGCACTCGGCTAGAAATAGCCACACGAAATTATTGTTAATACCATCAGAATGTTGGCCGGCCGGGTAGTGGAGGTGGTTTTATGGAATTTCTAATGGCTGGAATGCGTGCCAAAGCCTGCAATAAATTCCTAACCTCTCCGCAGTGCTCATATGGAGTAAGAGCTACCACGCTGTTGATGGTGATTCGTTATGGACAGTTGCATGTAGCTTTCTCAAGAGTAGGCAGGTCCATAGACGTCAAAGTACAACTCCGCTACAACTGCACTCAATATGGTTTGTAAGGAAATACTACAACGCCTGTTTAGATTGTATTCGAATGTTGTATAAAACCTTGAAGGTGTAGCTTTTATCCATAACATATATTAATAATCCATTTAGAATTTACCATTACTTTATAGATAATAATTTCGACTGATGAAGACAGGCTTATGTACTAGTTGTAAATTCTACATGTCCGACAAAGCAATAGGTGCACCTAAGAAAATGAGACTAGGCCTAAGAAGAGCGCGCCGCGCAGTCCGGGTGTCTGTTGCAACAATACTTGCCGGGTGTTTTCCATTGGCGTTTCGGATACGACGTGTTATAAACTGCCATGAGTTTAGTTCTCGTCAAGGTGGAAAGGGAAATTTTACTGTTTTAGTTCATATTATCAACTTAGGCACCGAGTTTCATCTAAAGAAATACCCAGGCTCGACTTGCTGTCCCAAGCTTCCCTATGACAGAGAACCGATGGAGTGCCTCCTCTGCTTAAAACCGTGGTCCGTCTTGGTTATCAATGACGATTTACGATCGATTTTCTGCCGATATTTTAACTCTCCAATCTGTTTTACGTCGGACCAACACTGATAACTTCGGTCTTACGGCGACAGTTGGATAATGGAATGGTCATTCTTGCCATTTTCGCGTTCCAGTATTATTAACAGTGTAACATTTTAAATATATTTTCATAATAATAAATTTGTCTTACCTTCCATTGAAAGTTTTCGTTAACAAAACTTCTTTTCCGGATCTTTGATCGTGAATTCTCTTAGTGAAGAGGCTTGTTCTTATTTAATTTAAAGGTGAAGGCATCACATTCATAGCGCTGCAGAAACAAGCGGACGTTTCATTAAGGTACAGCCCCACCATTTTCCTGGTGTGAAAATGGGAAACCACAGAAAACCATCTTCAGGGTTGCCGACGCTGGGGTTCGAATCCACTATCTCCCGAATGAAAGAACACAGCTGCCCGCCCCTAACCGGACTCCCAACTCTCTCACTCTCTTAAGATACTTCGACAATAATGCAATACGTTATAGAATTATGTGTTGCCAAGCCGAGGCTATTCACTTGGAAGGACGCGGGTTCGATTCACCTTCAGCAAGTTGAAAAATTTAGAAACATTGCCATTTATGAACCCAAAATGAGTTCCAGGTTAATTCCTCGGGGCGGCCGGGCATTAAGCGCATCAAGTTCACCAAGACCAATTTTTCTCAAGTAATGAAAGTGTACCAATGAGATGTGCACAACATATGAGGTAAGCTTGAAGCTTGTAACGAATAGGCCTACGGCTCAGTCCTCTCAGTTGATCAGAAATGAGTCAGTCAGTGAGAATGGCAAGGAAGGTATCGTGTAGTCCAATTCTAGACGTCACATGTAAGCTATCATAAGTGACATTTCACTAACTTTATAGGAGAGAAGAAAGACGCTGCCAAGGTGCATATTGTGCTACGTTAAGGGTAGATCATGGGACATGAGTGCAATTGGACAAGACAAAAGAGTGACTGAATGCGTTGCTATAATTCTAGATAATAGAACTCAGAGAATTAGAGTAGGTGAAGCTTTATCTGACCCTGTAATAATTAAGAGGGGAATTCCTCAAGGCAGTATTGTTGGACCTTTATGTTTTCTTATATATCAATGATATGAATAAAGAAGTGGAATCAGAGGTAAGGTTTTTTGCGGATGATGTTATTCTGTATAGAGTAATAAATAAGTTACAAGATTGTGATTCATTTTATGGCTGATGATGACATATATGTCGAAATCGGTCCCCAAGTTGAATAAAAGGTATTTCTAACATAAACACGTACCTAATTAGTATTGAAAAGGTTGAACCTAATAGATATCCTATCTTTGATCTCAGTTCAATACGGAAACATTAACGAAGTTCATATCTTTAAATAACGAAGCTTACCAGGCAAAACTCAAGGCCTATCATTATAGGAACCTTAAAATAAAAATCGCGAAAATAGGCAAAGACATTAATTCCTTAAAACAGTGCTTAGAACACAACCTGACTCCTAACTTCCTCAAAGCGAACACCAAAAGACACCAAAACTCGCCTCTACACAGGAGTACACAGAATAAAGTTAATAAGATATGGATTAAAAACGAAATTAAATTCTTATATAAGAAGAAATCTTTTCTGAATAACCAACTATACGCGGCACACCTTGAAGCAGCATGCCTCCTTTCTAAAGCTCAATGGAACATTTTCCTTGACGAGATCGATAGTAAAATGTTTGAAGAGTTAGCTCAAAAACAACTCATATTAGACAAGAAGCTCAACACACTTAAGGCCAATGCGACGAAAAACCGGAGTACAAAAAGAGAAACAAAAAAATCATAACCATTTAAAGAACTTGATTGTAGAATTTCATCCTGCAGTTATAAAATTTTCGAAAACAGTACTAACAAAACAAGACAACAAGATTCTCGAAAAAAGGTCCGAAACATACTTGGCCGAACACTAGCATAATCAATACCACTACAAAATTAATTATCGAATGAGAAGCAGCTGTTAATAAAATGCCCCTGGAAATACAGGATGAGATCAGACTTGATATTAGCAGAAAACTGAATAAAATCCATGCGTCAAAAAGAAAACCACCACTTAACATTGGAAACCAAGATTATTCTGTTGAAAGGGAACAGATAGTTAACCTCAAAAAGAAAATTAAAAATATGAGTATTATTGTGACTAGAGCAAATAAAGGGAACACGACAGTAATAATGGATAAAACTGATTCCATTGAAAAAACGGAAGAATGTTTCGAGAATAGCTCTTTTTCAGTGATAGAAAGATAGAAAAAGATCCGACCCAAAAATTGCAACATGTCTTGAAAGAAACCCTAAAAAATACGTCATTTTTATTCACAGAACAGGAGAAGAAGAAACTAATAACCATGAACCCGGGACTTCCAATAGCGAAAGATTTACCCAAAATCCATAAAACAGGCGTCCCTATACGCCCCATCATAAATTATAGGCCAAGTCCATTTTATAAGCTAACACAATTCATCCAGAAATTTCTGAAAAAGAACTATTATTTTCTATCTAATAAATCACTGAAAAATACCATTCAGTTAGTTAAAAAACTTTATGACTTTGAAATGCAACCTTTCTAGTCGATGCATTCTTTCGACAAATATGTATCCAAGCATCAGTACTAAGACTCTTTCCTATAATCCAAAACAATCTAAATAAATATAGCAACCTCAGTAAACTTGAGGTCCGGGATTTCATGGAGATCTTGAAATTAGTGGTTAAGAATCATTTCTTCAGTTTCAATAATTGCATATACCAACAAGATGGCTTAGCTATGGCATCACCGGCTTCAGGAATTTTAGCTGAGGTCTATATATATATTGACCATTTAGAGCATACAGCAATTAACAACAGCAGTGACTTCGCAAACATAAAATTTTGGGCCAGATTTGTGGATGATACACTCGTTATCCTTGACGAAGGAAATACTGATGCAGCCACAACTCCTAGCAGTTTAAACAATATTGATCCGAAAATAAAGTTCACTCTGGAATCTGAGACAAACAGAAGCATAAATTTTCTAGATCTCACGTTAAACAGACTTCCTTCATCAATAGAACATGAAATTTACAGAAAACCAACACAGAGAGCCACCACTATGCTACATACAACAGTATGGTAGACAGAGCATTCAGTATACCACTTAATACAGTAAATCTAAATAAAGAATTGAATACAATCTGCTTCATAGCCAAATATAACAGTTACGACAATGCATTTATAGAGGCATTATTAAAAAAATCGCCTAAATTCAACTCTAACTAGAGAGAAAATTAAACCTGATTATTATTCAACCTTCACATTCAACGAAGATATTTACGTAGTTACAAATGTTCTGAAGAAACACAACACCAAAATCGCACATCGAACTAACAATAGAAATATGGGTATCTTATATAATACCAGCTCAATTAACAAGACTAACATTTTCAAAAATCGGGTGTCTACAGATTCCAATGTCAAAACTGTCAATCCTGGTGCTTTGGCCAAACAGGGAGGAACTTCAAAATCAGATACATGGAACATGTTAATGCTACAAAATATAATAGATACTCGGCAGTTGGCCAGCACATTCAAGATTCAAAGCATAGGTTCAGCAACATACAACAAGATATAGAGGTGCTCATGAATATGGACAAAGGCCCTATTCTTGACGTCGCAGAAAATTGCTTCATTCACTTAGACCAGTTCTTCGACTCCAATTCGAATCTGAACGAAATTTCAGAAAAACCTAACATTCTGTTTGATTTTTAAATTAAAGTATTTAAGTATTTTAATCTTCCGAATAGGAGGTCAATATTTAAAGCGATACACAGTAACCTATCACGTTACAACCCCCCACCACATTGTTCACAAGACCCACCTTAAACCTACAGATCCCCTAACAAGATCTTTATCTTCCCCCCATCTTCCTCCCCTCCAGACCTGCCACATTTTATATCTCCCTCTCACAAGACTAACGTCTTTTACCACTGACTGATTTCATATTCATCAGTGTTAACATTTTATCAGCTATAAATTACAAGTGACTCAAATAGGTTCCCGACGCTCTGGTTGACGCATAGCACGTGTGAGTGTTTTAGATGGCTCTTTACTTTGGAAGCCTATCGGAGCTTTCTATTGAACGGATGCACAAATACTACATATTGAAGAACCTTCTTTTATTCTTTGAATAGTGAGAGACTTTATGCTTACTTCAATGTCTCACTGCGCCAGATTTAATTATTAAGCCGTTACTCTTCTGTTAAGGCAATTTATCTTAACACATGGTGTTAATGGACAGTTATAGATTTTTAATGAACATAGTTCAATATGTATCCACAATAGTTTTGATTATTATGTCTTTGCTTATATTGTGCCCTTTTCAAGGCAACAACTGCGGTGAACTCTTCCTTCCTCTGTGCGCCGGCTGCTCCTGTAATAAATGACATGTAAATCATACTCACCGCTGCATGTAGACTCTTCTTCCTCAGTCGTGACCGTCCGCTATCCCCGAAGAGAGGCCACCCGCCGATCAAGGAGTGAGGAAATGAAAAGAGGGGGGTAGACTAACTAAAAATGATGGTACCCAAAGACTGAATTAAAATTTAAATAAAAGACTGATTTATTGAATAAAAATGCAAAGTGCCAAAAAAAATGAACGTAAACTGAACTAGTGGAAAAATGTAAACAAAATGAAATAAATGAGACTAAGAAAATTAAAGATTGAGGATCTGCCTTACAAAACACCATTATCTGCCTAATAACTGACTGAAGGTCAAACACATTAATTAAAATATATATCAGACTATGTTGACACTGTCTTCAAGTTGATAACGTGAATCAATTAAAACTCTGGTCAGAAAGACCACCTTCTTGAAATACAGAATTATATTACGTAGAAAATATCTCTCAAACTAAATTAAAATAGTTGAATCATAATAAAATAATTAGTTACGTCATCAATCCACTGACTCATAGGAGTTATCAAATATTTATAACATGTGGCTCATTTGGGAAAACACCCCACTTTAAAATAATCATGGACTGCACTAACCAAGTGTATCACATAAGGAATAATTCGAAGAAAACGACCATGAACATTACCCTTCATTTCCTATATAACCATTGTCTTATTCAAACACCTCATGATTAAACAAATAAATTATTGAAACATCAATCTGAGTGTTACAACCACTCATCTAATTTTTAAACTTCACTTGCATACCTGTGATAGACTGGACTGCTTTAAAATAATCCAAAGATTTAGGCCAAGTGCCTGATGTTAACATTTCAAATGACAGCGATCCTTGTACATTAAAATTTCTATTGAATTTGCCGCTAACTGCATTTCATTATCAACTCATTATTTGTGGTACCACCATTAGATGGAGGCAGATGCCATCTTGTTTACCTCATTCATTGCGGCAGTTTCATACAATTGGTTTATTAAAGATCGCTTCATTTCTAAATAAAATGTAGTGGATTTTAAAAAAGTTTGGTAATTACTTAAATGCCTGGTATGAGCATACCACTACTATCGTTTCGACTGTGACCTAATCGACGATCCATTAACCTAACATCTGAAATCTTATTTACATCATTAAATCTGTTAAATGGAGAAACACTGCTCCGACAAAGAAAATACAGAAAACAAAACTAGCCTATCTACACCTATCTATTTACATCAAATCAAATATAAATAATTCACATACGCTTACGTCCTACAAATAAACGGTAATAAAGTACACTCAGAAAGAAATAAAATAAGCAAAACTAGATCCCACCATCGCGGCCTACTGGAAATTAATAAGGATGGAATGCGCAAAATAAAATCGGAGTCTCCATAAAAATATACCCCGCTGCGAGTAGCAAAATATAAATATTGTGAACTTGACGGCAATCTCTAACCCCAGACGATAAATGTCTGGCCATGATACTATTTAACCTTTGTGGACAATAATTACTGTTATTTCATGTCATCCATGACTCTACATGATTATTAAAAAAAGAAAACACATTGACTCGTCGCTCTGCTCACATTGTACAATGGCTAGCATATTTGCCGAGCATCTACTTTCCCTGGAATTATTTAAACAAATACAGGCTTCTGCCTACAATCATAACCCATGTCGTAACACATTTAACACTCTTGGTTAAATTATTCATTTCACAATTCTCTTTGCTCATTAATTCTCGATGTCTTTATTACTCATTATTCTCACAACACGGCCTCGCTCGTATCCGGCGGGCAAAATATCTGTCGTGCATATTACGACTTCTTACGACAGTTCATGACATGGTCCAAATATCATATTTCCATTATCAACGTAGATCATCAGGGATATTAATCATCTAGCTCGATCTCTTGATCATTCTCTGCTTCACATATCACAAAACATCAGAGCTGACTCATCAATGGCTTCCTAGCACTCATTGTTTCTATATTAAAAAAAAGTGACGAGATTGCCTCTCAAAACACAGATGTTGAAAGATGTGTAACCGCAACTACACAGAACTAAACACTCGCGTCTACCAAAAATCGTCGCAAAATACACAACATAAAACAAGCTGTAAGCGCAAAATAGCAAAAATAAACATAAAAATACATCTAGGCGGCGTTTACAAGATCAAAACTCCAACAAATATGACTCAAAACCAACCATATAATAACATGATGAAAATTATAATTAATTATAAATCGGCATAACATTCATAGATCAAATATCATAGCTTCCTAAACTGTCAAAGTGACATACTACAGAACACGTAAACAACATCTACCTAAACGAAGTGCACACCTAACCCTATTATTATTATTATTATTATTATTATTACAGTTATAATTATGATTATAAAAAATGTGAACTATTTACAATCCTACCTAATACTCTAAACTACATTGATCATCGATTAGTCACGGTCCTACATATTTATTTACATTATTTATTGATGCTCATACCTGTGTGATGGAGGCATGCTGTCTCACCCTCCGGACTCGGTCATGGTGAATTTAGAATTCCATCTTCAAGCTGATGTGGTATTCCAAATTTTTACACACGCAAATTTGACACATATTTGCCATGGCGTAACACACGCTTACGTTGACATAAAACACTCGCATTTCTCGCACTCCAGTGAAGGTTAGACGATGCCACTGCAGACTCCTGTCGTGAAGTTAGACGGTCGTCTAGCTATCTGCCTGGAAATCACCTGTTGGTCTACACACCGGTCTCTCAGCTTTTGTTTACACACACAGCTTATCGAACATTAACCCCAACGGGACATAACTGTTTGTTCAAGGTCTACCACTGCGGCCTTCATTAAAGAAAAGTCATTCTCCTCCCCGTCTGCCTTTACAAGTTTCTCCCCGTAAACATCTCGCCTGCCAAACAGTTTATTAAATGGTAAAAGCAAGCTAAATACAGTTCCAATGTTGTGGAGAAATTTATGCTTATAACAAATGTGAAACTACCCGTGGGTTAGAGAGGTTTTATGTAATTATGCTGAAAACATGGACTTGTTCCTCTCGACTCGTAATGTGAGTTTATTTAAGCCAAGTGTAGAAAGTGTAGTTCTTGTCTGTTGTCTCTGCATAAATAGCAAAAGTTTGTTAAAGTGTTCATTTCTGAAATGTTACTCTCCCAAGTGAAATAATACAAGGCCTTCTCAAAAATGCCTACAAGTGTCTCTAATCACTTTCTTACCAGCCAAAAGTAAAGCTGACTAACTAAATTAGCTGTCACTCTCTGTCACACTGTCGCTCTGATTCGCACTGTCAAACTGAAGTTTCACTGAGAATTCTGAAGACACACTGAGAAACTCAAGAAACACTGAGAATTCTACCCCCTGGTCGCTGGGTTTTGTAAAGAGTTCTCCCCCACCTAGAAAATAGTTCCGTGGAAGGGATGTGGCGTAATGATCTAGCCCTCGGGAGCACTTTATCGTACATCCGTAGGTTAAGGTTTTCAAAATTTATGTACAAACTCCCTAATTTCGGTCTGACTTACATGTAATATTGCGTCGTGGGAAATGATCACAGGATAATCCACACGACGGCGCGCGTCACTGGTGTTATTTTCTTCCGGTGAATGGCTCCATCCTGCCATGACAGTTCATCCTTCTGGGCACACTTACTCCTCCGTGTGAAGTTAAATTTTATTAATTAGGCACTAATTAACCATAGATTCGCACTGATAATTTTCCAAATATTATAAATGAATCAGGACACTGTTTTTTCACCACCACACCGGGCTTCAGATAGCGAAATACTGCCTGTAGATTCCCGCTGTGACAGTTCATTCAAATTTAGAATTTTGTGATTGGCTGAGACTTTCGCGCTCTTCGTAGCGTGGATGCTTCCATTTCCTCCCAAGGATTGGCGGGTATTGTCGTTGTCCCTTTTGTCCTAGCTAAGTAGGTCAGGCCTCGACGCGTGATTTTCTCGTGAGAACCAACAGAAAGTCGCCACTCCTAGTCGGTATCATAAAATTTATTGGAAGGAGTACTCAGGGTGGTTTACAAGTTGGACGTGCTCTAAGAAGAGTTTTGTGGATTTTACTCGCCGTCTGACTGGCGCCAGAAAGTTCCTTTGTGACTGCTGGATTCCCAGCCTACTGCAGTATCCCATATGCGAAATATTCAACTTTTAATTTGTAAATTAATTACATAAATTCGCTTATGGGTGCAATATATTTGTGATTCATTTTATGGCTGATGATGACATTACATATGTTGAAACCGGTCCCCAAGTTGAATAAAAGGTATTTGTAACATAAACACGTACCTAATTAGTATTGAAAAGGTTGAACCTAATAGATATCCTATCGTTGTTCAACTGCAGAGTGACCTCGATAATGTTGTGAGATGGACACCAGGCAATGGTATGATGATAAACGGGGTTAAAAGTCAGGTTGTGAGTTTCACAAATAGTGAAAGTCCTCTCAGTTTTAATTACTGCGTTGATGGGGTGAAAGTTGCTTATGGGGATCGCTGTAAGTACCTAGGTCTTAATTCAAGGAAAGATCTTCGTTGGGGTAATCACATAAATGGGATTGTAAATAAAGGGTACAGATTTCTGCACATGCTTGTGAGAGTATTTAGGGGTTGTAGTACGGATGTAAAGGAGAGGGCATATAAGTCTCTGGTAAAACCCCAATTAGAATATGGTTCCAATGTATGGGACCCTCACCAGGGTTGCTTGATTCAAGAACTGGAAAAAAATCCAAAGGAAAGCAGCTCGATTTGTTCTGGGTGATTTCCGACAGAAGAGTAGCTTTACAAAAAAAATGCAAAGTTTGCGCTGAGAAGTCTTTGGAGAAAGGAGACAAGCTGCTCGACTAAGTGGTATGTTCCGAGTTGTCAGTGGAGAGACCACGTGGAATGACATCAGTAGACGAATAAGTTTGGGTGGTATCCTTAAATGTAGGAAAGATCACAATATGAAGAGGAATTCAAGAGGACAAACTGTGGAAAATATTCCTTTATAGGAAAGGCAGTTAGGGATTGGAATAACTTGCCAAGGGAGATGTTCAATACATTTCAAATTTCTTCGCAATCATTTACGAAAAGGCTAGGAAGACAACAGATAGGGAATCTGCCTCCTGGGCGACTGCCCTAAATGCAGATTAGTATTGATTTATTGATTGATTGATCGATGGATCGATCGGTTGATTGATTGATTGATTGATTGATTGATTGATTGATTGATTGATTGATTGATGGAGATCGCATCAACAGTTCTGACCATGAAGGGCCAGTACGATAAGGAGCGTGCTGGACGGCGCAATATTGAACTGTTATTTGATCACTTTCCAATGTTTATTGCTGGGTTTTTCTTGCACATACGATAATATAATTAAGCTTATCTTTATTCCTGAGGCGGAACATACATTAATAATGTACCGATAAGAAGACACGACCAAAACAAGTCACATAGAATAAAAACCTCAGCATCGTCGTTTGAAAATGATATACTGCACCCATAAGCGAATTTGCCTAATTTAATTCATAATTAAATTGAATATTTCACATATGAGATACCACAGTGAGGCTGTGAAACTAGCAGTCACAAAGGAACTTTCTGGCGCCAGCTTGACGGCGAGGACAATCCTTGAAACTCTTCTCTAGACACGACCAGATTGTAAACCACCCATCCAATAAATTTTATGACACCGCCGGGGAGTGGGCACTTGTTGTTCGTTCTCATGAGAAAAGCACGCGGTGAAGCCTGACCTATTTAGCTAGGACAATAGAGGACCAACGACAGTAACCGCCAATTCGTGGGAGGAAGCGGATGCACTATGTTTTGGAAGAGCGCGAAAGTCTCAACCAATCAGAATATTCTAAATTTGAATGAGCTGTCATACCGGGAGATCTACTATCAGTATCTCGCGATCTGAAGCCCGATGTGGTAGTGAAAAACAGTGTCCTAACTTCTTTATAATATTTGGTGAATTATCTGTGTCAATCTGTGATTAATCAGTGCCTGATTAATAAAATTCAACTTCGAACGGAGGAGTAATAGAACCCAGAATAAGAAGCCATCATGGCTGAACGAGGCCATCCACCGGAAGAAAATAACACCAGTGACGCGCATCATCGTGTGGATTATTCTATGATCATTTCCCGCGGCGCAATATCACATGTGAGTCGGACAGAATTTAGGAAGTTTTGAGTATAAATTTTGAAAACCATAACCTACGGATGTACGAGAAAGCGCTCCCAAGGACTAGATTATTACGCCACATCCCTTCCACGGAACTATTTTCCTGGTGGTGGGAGGAATTTTTATAAAACCCAGCGACCACAGGGTGGAATTCTCAGTTACTCAGTTACTCGCAGTGTGTTTCTGGAATTCTCAGATACTCAGTTACTCTCAGTCGAATTCTCAGTTATTCTCAGTCAATTCTCAGTGTGAATCAAGTTCTCAGTCAGTGTTTTGAGTTCTCAGTGTGAATCAACTCTCAGTGTCTTCGAAGTTCTCAGTTCACAGTTGTTTTGAATACTCTCAGTTATTGTCTTGAGTACTCTTAGTGTTACTTCAGTATTCTCAGTGAATCGACGTTTTGACAGAGTGACAGAGTGTGTCAGCAAAAATGCATTTTAGTCAACTTTATTTTGGCTGGTACGAAAG
This sequence comes from Anabrus simplex, assembly GCF_040414725.1. NCBI lineage: Eukaryota > Metazoa > Arthropoda > Insecta > Orthoptera > Tettigoniidae > Anabrus > Anabrus simplex. The sequence continues at coordinate 1,796,172,332 of NC_090265.1, read as the reverse complement.
CGACTAGACACTTGTAGGCATTTTAGAAAGCCTTGTATTATTTACTTGGGAGAATATGCATTTCAGAAAATGAACACTTTCACAGACTTTTACTGTAAATGCAGGGAGTGTAGGCAAGAATTACACTTTCAATTTAAATGAACTCACATTACTAGTCGAGGGAAACAAATTCATGTTCCAGCAGATTTACATAAAAACATTTCTAACCAGTGGGGAGTGTTACATGTGAGATCAGTATATAATTTCCTCCACAACATAAACGGTATTTAGCTTGTTTCTACCATTCTACAAACTGTTTGGCAAGCGAGATGTTTATGGGCGGAAACTAGTAAGACAGACGGGAAGGTGATTGACTTTATTCAATGGAGGCCGCAACAGCAGACCTTGAGGGAACAGTTATGCCCCAGCAGGGTTAACGTACTGTAAGCTGTAATGTAAACAGAGCTGAGGGATCGTCGGAAGGCCAGCAGGTGTTTGCAGGTAAAGAGCGAGGCGACCTTCATCTACACTACAGGCAGGAGGCTGCAGTGGCATCTTCTAAACTTTCACTGGAGTGAGAGAAATGCGAGTGTTTTTATGCTAATATAATCGTGTGGCACGGCATGGCAAGAATGTGTCAAATTTGCGTGTGTAATAAAAATATGGAATACCACATCACCTTGAAGATGGAATTCTAATTTCCACCATGACGGGGACCGGTGGGTGAACTGACCTGCTTCCACCATACAGGTATGAGCATAATTAAATCATGTAAATAATATGTAGTACCGTGGCAAAATCGATGATCAGTGTAGTTTAGAGTACTAGGTAAGGGTGTAAATAATTCACAGTCTTATAATACTGCTATAATAATAATAATAATAAAAATAATAATAATAGTAATAATAATAATAATAATAAAATGATGTTTATGTTGCACTTTCAGATAGGCTTATTTTTGTGTACTTTGTTTAAGTAGATGTTTGTTTGCGTGTATTTATGGTTGATATTCTGTAGTATGTCATTTTGACAGTTAGGCAGCGTTTGATTTTTGATCTACGAGTGTTATGTCAGTTTATTATTTTGTTATTTCATCAGGATTTTAGATCGATGGTTCTTGAGTCATATTTTCTTTTGTTGGAGTTTTGATGTTATGGACACCGTCGCGATGATTTCAAGGTTTATTTTCACTATTTCGCGCATTTCAGTTTGTTTTATGTTGCGGAATCATCTTTCAGATGGCCGGTTTCGATTTGTATTTATCCCGCGTATTTTTGCAACGATTTTTGGGTAGACGCGGATATTTTATCTCTGTAGTTGCGGTTGCGCACGTTTCAACATTTGTGTTTTGAGAGGCAATCTCGTCACTTCCTTTTATAGTAACAATGAGCGCCATTGATGAATCAGCTCTGTGATTTTTTGTGATGTGTTAACAATGAATGATCGAGAGATCGAGCTAGATGATTAATATCCCTGATGATCTACGTTAATGATGGAAATATGATATTTGAACCATGTCTTGAATTTACATAAGAAGTCGTAATATGCACGACAGATATTTTTGCCCGCCGGGTACGAGCGAGGCCGTATTGTGAGAATAATGAATTATAATGACGTCGCGAATTAATGAAGAAATAGAAGTGTGAAATGAAGATTTTAACCACGTGCGTTAAAATGTGTTACGACATGGGTATGATACTACAGGCAGGAGCCTGTATTTGTTAAATAATTCCAGGGAGAATAGATGCTCGACTAATAATGCTAGCCAGTGTACAATGTGGACAGAGCGACGAGTCAATGTGTTTTGAATATTTATGTAGAGTCACGGATAACGTGAAAGAACAGTAAACTTTTCCATCAAGGTTAGATAATATTATGTCCAGACATTTGTCGTCTGAAATTTGAGATTGCCGTCAAATTCGCAATATTTTGCTACTCGCAGCGGGGTATATTTTTCTGGTAACTCCGAGTTTGTTTTGCGCATTTCTATCCTTATTAATTTCCAGTAGGCCGCGATGGTGGGATCCAGTTTGTTATTGTTTTCTTTCTGAGTGCACCTTTTACCGTATTTGTGGGATGCAAGCGTATGTGAATTATTTATATTTGATGTGTTGTAAATAGATAAGTGTAGCTAGTTTTGTTTTGATTTCTGTATTTTGTTTTGATCGGAGCAGTGGTTTCTCCGTTAAATTAATGTAATGATGTAAATTAGAGGTTAGATGTTAGGTTTATAGGTCATCGATTATGTCACAGTCGAAATAGTAGTGGTATGCTCATACCAGGCATCCAAGTAATTACCAAACTTTCTTTTAAAATCCACTACATTTTTATTTTGAAATGAAGCGATCTTTAAATAAACCAATTGTATAAAACTGCCGCAAGAAATGGTAAATAAGATGGTATCTGCCCCCATCTAGTGGTGATACCACAAATATGAATTTATAAATGAAATGCAGTTAGCGGCAAAGTCAATAGAAATTTTAATGTACAAAGATCGCTATCATTCGATAATGTTAACATCAGGCACTTGGCCTAAATTTTGTTTTTATTTTAAGAGTCCAGTCTATCACAGGCAAGCAAGTGGAGTATAACATGTAGATGAGTGGTTGGATACACTCAGAGTGATGTTTCGATAATTGATTTGTTTAATCAGGAGGTGTTGTATAAGACAACAGTTATGTAGGAAATGAAAGTGATGTTCATGGTTGTTTTGTTCTGTTTCGAAGAACTATTTCCTTAAGTGATACACTTGCTTAGTGCAGTCCATGTTTATTAAAATTTGGGTATTTTTCCCAAATGAGCCTACATGTGTTAAACATTTAATAACTCTGATAAGTCAGTGGATTGATCGACGTAACAGAATTTTATTTACTTTATTGTGAGTCTATTTATTAATTTGGATATCTGAGAGATAGTTTCTCTGTTATATTTTTTTGTATTTCAAGAAGGTGGTCGTTATGACCAGAGTTTTAATGGAGTCATTTTTTTTTCAACTTGAAGTCAATGTCAAGATAGTCTGGAATATTTAATTAAGGTGTTGACCTTCAGTCAGTTTATTTAGGCAGTTTATGTTTGTTTTGGAAGGCAGACCTTCAATTTTAAATATTTTATTAGTCACTTTTATTTTCATTTGTTTACATTTTCACTAGTTCAGTTTACGTTTCATTTCAGCATTTTGCATTTGACTTGAATAAATTAGTCTTTTATTTAATTTTAATTCAGTCTTGGGTACCGTCATTTTAGTTAGTTTACCCCTTCTTTTCATTCCCTCACTCCTCTATCAGCGGGTGGCCTCTCCGGGGATATCGAACGGGCACGACTGAGAAGAAGAGTCTACATGCAGCGGTGAGTATGATGTATATGTCCTTTATTATAGGAGCAGCCGGCGCAAAGAAGAAAGAAGAGATCACCGCAGTTGGTGCCTTAAAAGGGCACAATACATAAGTTAAATATTTGTAATGTCAAGAGAAGGAGGACAGAAACGTGTTCCTAAAGGAGGAGATCAGCAGGCTGACGTTAGTTTCAAGGGCAGCCTCACATATTCTTAACGATCTACTCAGTGTAACAAGATAATGAACAAAATTAGTGTCTTCGTTCTTACGCCTCTTCTTATCAATAGGTAATCTTATGCCTGTAGAAATGGAAAGAAACAATTACTACGCTTTTCGTGCTTTACATTTACAAAGTATTTTCATTTTATTCTGATGCATTTTTTAATTGAAAAATATAAAAGTATGTGTGCGCTTTCAATGCGCAGCGGGCTAACTACTGCATTAGTGCCAACATTTGACTTCTGCGCCTTCAAGGGGCTTTTAATTGGTTTTGACCTTCTTTGGATGGTGTTCATTTTATGTTTTTTCGAGTTGTCAAATTTCATAAACAGCAATTCAGGTCTCCAAGGGTTCAGGTCTGTTTGGAGCCGACGTAACGGTTTCCGGTTACTGTCGTCAACGACTCTGCATGCTTTCACTGAACATCTCGGTGTTCCACTAATGGCTTTTAGTGACTAATTACTGCAACATACAAGGCAGCTTAAAACAATTTCTCGGGAAATCATCACTTTTCCGATCACAACAAAAGAACCACGAATATGAAGCGGTCTTCCATTCGCCACCAGACAGTTCATATAATTGTATTCATTCTATGAATTCAACAAAACAACCAACATACCATGAATTGAAAAACAATTGTCACTATTGTAACGTTGAAGGTTTCGTAGACTTACTTATTAGAAATAAAAGAGGAATATTATGTGAACAATACAGAACGTGGTACACTCGGTCTGTGATATGAGAAATAATTCATGAGTTGGGAGAAATATTATTTGTCTTCTATCAAAGTCGTACTGTTCATTTAGATGCTATATTCTTTACTTATTGTAAATTATTTTCGCTGTTTCAATTTCTCATAGTAACGCCTATTTCTCTTTTCGTTTTGTTTCTTTCATTCCTTCATCATTCACTTTGCTCGTTTCAAGTCTTTCTTTCGCACGTTTTTGGCGAATCCTAATCCGATCTTCCTTTTCCATTATTAAATGTCTTGTTCTACACAACTCACCGCGATGTATTCACAACAGCTAACCTCCAAATGAGCGCACGAGTCAACACAGCGCCATCTTATAACAGAGTACGCGTGTGACGTCACATTGTTTGCAACAGGTAGCCTCTTCTTTTATCTGTCAGTTGAGACATACGCTAAAACACTAAAAACGTCTTAACACATTTTCCTTTCCATGTACCCGTTGTCTAGAAAGTCTACGTTAAAATGTATTGCCTTTTAGTAAAAATTTACCTCCAAGACTAAGGGTCTTTCTATATTAGTATTTATGGTATTCCGACACTTAGGTGTATATTGACCTGCTATTGTGCAGTCTCCTCTCTATTAAGTAACTATAGGCTATACGAGAACATTTTACAGACTCAGGACATTATGTGCTCTTCATGTGATTAATAAAATTACTTGTTTACGTTGCGGTTGAACGCTTATTTGTGTCTGTAATCACACTTAGACCTTTTCAATATTTATGATATCGACCGAGTTGATCGTCCGGTTAGGGGTGCAGCTGTGAGCTTGCATTCGGGAGATAGCGGTTCGAACTCCACTTCCGCACTGCTAAATATGTTTTTCCGTTATTTGCCATTTTAGCAGCAGGCAAATGCTGGGACTGTACCTTAAGTAATACCATGGCCCTTTCCTTCACATTCCTAGCCCTTTCCTATCCTATCGTCGCCATAAGACCTGTCTGTGTTTGTGCGACGTAAAGCAAATTGTAAAAAAAAGAAAAAAGAAAAAAAAGAAGATTATTACTTTCTTCCAACAGTAGCGCTATGGTATTAAATAAAGTGTTCTCATTATACTGTAAAGCTGGATGTAAATATCGATTCCAAGGGTCATTTTTGCCATCTTTGCATTGCAATGTTACGAAAAACTGAAGAATTTTATAAAATGCAAAATATTTTTTCATGAACTAAAAAACTCCAGTACCAGATCAATATCAAAACGTATGCCTAGGTAGATGCTTCATAGAGGGAAGATCATTTTTCGATAGGGCCAACCGTTGACTAGTTATTTGAGCTGATGTAGGGCAAAAATTGACCAAACTTAGAACAGTCCCCTGTAAAATCCCCTACTAGTTCAAAAACGGTGAGATACATCAAAATCAAAAGTATCCTTGTGTGACTCGGGATTTCAAGCGATGTCCTTACCAAATACAACTCAATCGGTCCAGTAGTTTGCGAGCCTATCGGGAACAAACAAAAAGCAAACAAACAAACAAACAAACAAACAAAGAACAAGCAGATAGACAGACAAACAAAGAAACAAACAGACAGACAGACAAACAGACAAACAAGCAAGCAAACACAGACAAGCAAACAGACAGATATACAAACAAAAACAAACAAACAAACGAACAAACAAACAAACAAACAAACAAACAAACAGACTGACAAACAAACAAACAAACAAACAAACAAACAAGCAAACAGTCAAACACGCAAACAAACAGACAGACAAACGGACAGGCACCATCTCATTTTTATTAATAATATAGATTGGTCATTGGGGCCATCAGCTAAATAGTCATTGACATTTCTTGTACTAAGCCTGATTACAGTGCGAAGCTCGCAACTTCCACTAGCGAGAAGCATTTCATTTGACACTAAAACTGACTTTGCTAATTGAGATGTAAAACAGAGGTACAGTGTCTTTGACCTTACCATGGGGTATTAAGAGCTGGGCTGTTTCTTGGCGGATGCACTGGAATATAATTTACTTAAATATTCATAACCTTATGTGAGACAATAGAACTTGGCCGTAGGTGGCGTGTCACGTACAACGCTAATTAATACTGTATCCAAGTGATATACAAATAATTACTGGTGTTCGACGATTTATGGCAATTTTTCATTGTGATGCTGGGAAATTCTCAGGCTTGGGAATTATTTTGCCATTAGAACAGGAAGGTGATGAGAAGTAGTTAAAAATAACTCAATATCTTGAAATGCAAATATAGTTTATTCGTCAAGGCTATTAAAGCTTTGTTTACCACAGTATTACATTTGATTAAAGAAAACTCTCATAACACGTAACTAAATATCAAAGTTTAAAGTGAGGAACCTACCAGTGGAAGCAAGGCCCACTGAAGTATATTTTTTAGTACAGCAAAGTAGCAAGGAATATCTAAACAGTCAGATCACAACAATTACAGTATTATAATACATTCCGTAAACAATTCATTAAATACAATATATTACATAAAATGTACATGTAGTAACTTTAGATATTCATGGAATAAAATAGCTATATATGATTCCATAAATTGAATATGTAAATCTACAAAAATAATTATTCAAACTGGGTTAAAAGAAGAGACTGTAGGTTAGGCACTTGTAATGACAAAGCGTAAATTTGATAAAGTCTTGCAATTTCTATCAAAATTACTCACTTTCTTAAAACCAGAGTAATATATAAGTTACAAGATTGTGAGCAACTGCAGAATGAGTTCGATAATGTTGTGAGATGGACAGCAGGCAATGGTATGCTGATAAACGCGGTTAAAAGTCAGGTTGTGAATTTCACAAATAGGAAAAGTCCTGTCAGTTTTAATTACTGTGTTGATGGGGCGAAAGTTCCTTTTGGGGATAATTGTTTTACAAGCTGTTTTACGTCGCACTGACACAGATAGGTCCTATGGCGACGAGAGGACAGGATATGGCTAGGAGTGGGAAGGCGGCCGTGGCCTTGTTAAGGTACAGCCCCAGCATTTGCCTGGTGTGAAAATGGGAAACCACGGAAAACCATCTTCAGGGCTGCCGACGGTGGGGTTCGAACCCACTATCTTCCGAATACTGGATAATGGTCTCACTTTAGCGACTGCAGATATGGAGCTCGGTTGCGCGATCACTGTAAGTACCTACTGTAGATGTTAATGTAAGGAAAAGGCTTCATTGGGGTAATCACATACATATGATTGTAAATAAAGGGTACAGATCTCTGCACATGGTTATGAGGGTGTTTAGGGGTTGCAGTAAGGATGTAAAGGAGATGGCATATAAGTCACTGAGAGTATGGCTTAGTGTATGGGACCCTCACCAGGATTACTTCATTCAAGAACTGGAAAACATCCAAACAAAAGCAGCTCAATTGGTTCTGGGTGATTTCCGACAAAAGAATACATACATACATACATACATACATACATACATACATACATACATACATACATACATACATACATACATTATCATTATAGACTGTTATGCCTTTCAGCGTTCAGTCTGCAAGCCTCTGAGAATTTACTAAACGTCGCCACAATCCTCGATTTGCAACTAGTGTTGTGGCCTCATTTAGTTCTATACCTCTTATCTTTAAATCGTTAGAAACCGAGTCTAACCATCGTCGTCTTGGTCTCCCTCTACTTCTCTTACCCTCCATAACAGAGTCCATTATTCTCCTAGGTAACCTATCCTCCTCCATTCGCCTCACATGACCCCACCACCGAAGCCGGTTTATGCGTACAGCTTCATCCATCGAGTTCATTCCTAAATTAGCCTTTATCTCCTCATTCCGAGTACCCTCCTGCCATTGTTCCCACCTGTTTGTACCAGCAATCATTCTCGCTACTTTCATATCTGTTACTTCTAACTTATGAATAAGATATCCTGAGAATAGCGTTACAAAAATGTTGCAAAGTTTGGGCTATGAAGGCTTGGGAGAAACGAGACGAGCTGCTCGACTAAGTGGTATATTCCGAGCTGTCAATGGAGAGATGGCGTGGAATGACATTAGTAGACGAATAAGTTTGAGTGGCGTCTTTAAAAGTAGGAAAGATCACAATATGAAGATAAAGTTGGAATTCAAGAGGACAAATTGGGGCAAATATTCGTTTATAGGAAGGGGAGTTAGGGATTGGAATAAGTTACCAACGAAGATGTTCAATAAATTTCCAATTTCTTTGCAATCACTTAAGGAAAAGCTAGGAAAGCAACAGATAGGGAATCTGCCACCTGGGCGACTTCCCTAAATGTAGATTAGTATTGACTGATCGCCTCGGGGTTTAGGATCAGATGCTCCTCCTGACGCCGTGTGATTCTCGAGATTACAATCTTGACTCAGGATTCGAACCTCAGCCTTACGGATGGGAAGCCAGCAGCTAGGCCACTGATCTTATGACACCCCATCCTATTTTTATATTTTGCTTTTGGTTACTGAATCACTTGTTTTATATATATATCGTTGAATATTAAAAATATCACAGAAACCAATTAATTACAATTTATTATTGATATTTCTCTATCTCCTAATTACGGAAAGAAAATTGTTCCACAAAATCGTTCTTCACATCCCTTTAAATACTTAAGTTCACTGACCTCTCCACATTGTAGGATATTAATCGATTAAGGTTCTTATACTTGGTAATTCATCCAAGTTGTCTCTTTTCAATGGATGGTTGAAAAACTATACTATTTTACAGTCATATTACGTCTGAGGATGTGACAGACAATTGGAACATACTGATTATAAACAGTTGATAAATTGCAAGGAAAAAATGAAGCAGAATGGATGTGCGTCAAAAGATCTGAGATAAATTTTGTATCATTTCAATCTTAAAGGCCTTCAAAAAGTATTGGATGTTTCAATCACACAGATCAAGTAAGTGTACAAAATTCAGATTATTACGTTCATTAGATCACGAGGAAATTGTGCATTTATCTGTGCTGAGACATCTGTTGGCATTACAAAAAGTAATGAAGTTAAACATTTACGACACATATTTCCATGTGAATGTTTAAAATAAAAATCCACAGTTCTAGCCCTTGAGGAAAGCAACTCACTGTTGAAAGCATCCTAGAGATATGAGCTACGAATGTTAGGTAAATAAAATACAATGAAGTATGGGAACATATCACTTATTCCTAAAAATAACAACCTTTTTCCTAATCATCCTTATCGGGTCGATTAAACACGGCCGACTGGATCCATCGCTGCGCTCCTCGGTGTGTATATTTTTCAAAAATCGCCTGAGGGTATTGAACCAAGGAAGATATTGCAGAATTAATTATGTAAATAACTTAATTTGGCTAGTATTTGAATAAAAAAGACGTAAAGGAACACGAAATTTTAGGCTGCTTTTCCGGAACTGCATTTAGGCTGGAAGAGATTTTCGAAATTTGTGTTTATTTTGATAGAGCTATTAAACCTTTCCGGGCCCTTTAGCCCTTCCAATTTCTGCACAATTGAGGAAATTGCTTAATTTTACTTTTTTGTAATAAGGGGAGCCCTAATTTGTCTGCTAAGAGATGTTTTCACCATCAAAATATATTTCGAAATATTCTAACTAATTTCAGGACTCTTGAACTACGTACCGTACACTTCAACCAGGAAGGAGGAATGGCTATTACAGATAATTTAAATGAAAGCTCCATGTAGTTCAGCATGGTTTTCACGAAAAATGCACTTAACTCTTTAGAAAAATATGTACTTCAGATGCAAAACTACAAATTCACGAAGTTGGTCATTATAGCTATGTTGATTACAGTTTCTTCTTATATTACACTTGGATGCATTTTGTATTCTTACCACAGATACACCAGCAAACAAATTTCTGTTCTACAATTAAGTACAGTTTATTCATACAGGTTATTTACAGCCTCTTCCTCTTCTTAGAGGATCTCTCTTAGAAACAAAAATTGGGCTAAAAAGAAAATGAATATATATTACAATTTCAAAGTTACATTTTAATATAACTACAGCTCACTGCCAGATATCATAATCTGAACAATTTACATGTTGATTTATATGAAGCTTAACTATGCATTTTAATGTGTCAATTATCAATTATCTTTCGATTATATATTTTGTATTACCGGTAACTTAGATCACTATTTTGCTCATTCAATTATTGATACAATTTTCTGTTATTACCATTATCAAATAACAAAGAGATCTTATTAACCGTGCTGATGATAGTACTTATTATTATAATTAACAATTTTGTTACAAAATTTATACTATGGATTTTGTGATCAGCACTGACGCTTTTCTATAGGGTTTAGGCGTGTTTTCCTTTCAGAAAATCTTAGGCACTTTATTCCTTGCGGATAACGTAACGTGAAGGAAATGTGTTTAATTGAAGACCGACAGGTAAAAATAAGTAGAAATTGGAACACATTCCAGTAAACTAAAGTATGCAGAATAAGAAACTTGAGTATCGTAAGCACATAAAGAAAATTAATTGAAATTTGCCCAATACCCATTAAGAAAAGCTAGACCAAACGAGCTAACACATTCAAGAAAGAATTTGTAATTATAATAGTTAAGCCCTTATTGATACAAATGAACTACAGTGGTCAGTAATTGAGAATCATATGTAAGACAAAGTAAATAAGGAAGCGAATATCACAATACACTTGATATACCTGTGACTTGTACGTTTCATGTGGAACCTCCTCCAAATTTTGAAATAAGTAAGAAGAGTCCAAACGCTTTTACACATTTATTATGATGTAACACAGATTAATCTCAGTGTAAAGGTCCCTCAACAGTACCAACTTTTCTTTCAGTATAATTTAGTGAAAGCAGGACAGATATTGATGAAGAATGACATGAACTTATCTGAGTAATATCCTAGTCTTAAATTCTGTACATAATATAGTAGATATATACGAAACTTTTAATTCTATTTACAATTATCACAGACGCATGATGCTGGATAATAAACAATTATTATCACAAGTCTTCATTGAGCATTATTTTTCCTTATTGCGAACACGATGATAATGCCAGAACTGGTAAAATGTCGGCTGAGTTCCCAACATAATGCATGTTATAGCCTAAATACGCATAATGGAAGACATTTGGAATTGAATGCCTTGTTTGTGCATTAAAACCAATCTATTGTAGAACAATCAAATGATTCCGTCAAAAGTAATATTGTTGTATTTTGGTTACTGCGATGTGAACATATCATCATAATACAACGAATTTTCATCAGTAGCTCACATAAAATGTTGAATTATCTGCAAGGAAATCTCGTGGTTTAGTGACTATCGAATGTAAACATAGCATAGAATTTTACCGAGATATCGTGAGTTATAAAGCCATGTAAGGAATTCTGTAGTTTTGACATTTTCTATTCATTGAAACTTTTCAAACTGAAATTGATCATGCTGCATGAAACATTGCATAAGCGAAAAATTGATTTTGTGTTGTATCTAAAAGAAAGAAATGAGAATGTCAGCTTCACTGGAAGGCAATTATTAGTTTAAAAAAGAACCGAAGAGTAGAAAATAATTTGAATGTGTAATGCGAGACGGACATGGACGTAATGCTAATAAGCAGGCAGATGTCCCCGTTCCTTATTAGGTGGAAGATGAAATAAATCACAGGAAGAACCGCGTCCTTGGTGAGGAACACAAGTATCAATTACGGGCACAGCGCTGCAGCACTAAGTACGCGCCTCAAGCGAACCGAGCGTGTTAGCTTATGAACAAGCAAGCGTTACTAAGCCATCTGATGAAATATGCTACGTTATTTTACAAAGAGATCAAAGTTACAAAGATAAAAGCGCAGTATCCTGAATAATTTAAGCCCAATGTTCACGGAGAAAGAAAATTTGCAGTGAAATTTCATATGACCAATTATAAAATTTGTATTGGTCGTGAGACAAATCTTGTCTCATATAAATTAAGGATCCATATATCAGAAAGTGAACCCTGATGTCAAATTTGCTGAAAAACATTGTCAACTGAGTTGATTGCAGACGAGAACGATTGAGAATTATAGGCAGTGGCGGCTCGTGAAAAAATCGTCCTACGTGCTACAAAAAACAAGCTAAATACGCTGTTTTAAATCTGCATATTGCCATGATGAACAACGCATACTTCAAACTTTTTAATAATAATAATAATAATAATCATAATAATAATAATAATAATAATAATAATAATAATAATAATAATAATAATAATAATAATAATAATAATAATAATAATAATAATAATAATAATAATAATAATAATACAACTTTTCTCACAATTTATAACTCAGAACAAACAAAAACAACATTAATTTGGAAGCAGATGAATACTTCGACAACTGTCTACGAGATAAATAATTCATTCGAGAAATATTGTTTTTGCTAACCTAATGGCGCAACTTACATCAGTGCAAATAGAATCGTGGGAATATAGATCCTCACTAAGAACACTAATTTAATTTCACTTTATATATACTGCAGTGGTCCGCCTCTATGGTGTAGTGGTTAGCGTGATTAGCTGCCACCCCCCCGGGTTCGATTCCCGGCTCTGCCACGAAATTTGAAAAGTGGTACCAGGGCTGGAACGGGGTCCACTCAGCCTCGGGAGATCAACTGAGTAGAGGTGGGTTCGATTCCCACCTCAGCCATCCTGGAAGTGGTTTTCCGTGGTTTCCCACTTCTCCTCCAGGCGAATGCCGGGATGGTACCTAACTTAAGGCCACGGCCGCTTCCTTCCCTCTTCCTTGCCTATCCCTTCCAATCTTCCCCTCCCTCCACAAGGCCCCTGTTCAGCATAGCAGGTGAGGCCGCCTGGGCGAGGTACTGGCCATACTCCCCAGTTGTATCCCCGACCAAGAGTCTGAAGCTCCAGGACACTGCCCTTGAGGCAGTAGAGGTGGGATCCCTCGCTCAGTCCGAGGGAAAAACCGAACCTGGAGGGTAAACAGATGATGATGATGATGATATACTGCAGTGGATAAATAATGATAAATTTCCGTATAAACTTTAGCACTAATACAATGACAGAAAAAACACGCACCAGTAATATAACCGCGAGATTTAAAACCGCACAAAGCAACTGAAAGAGCTGCCAACTGATTCATTGAGACCTCCCCTATTACCAGAATAAATGTCCGGCTCCATGGCTAAATGGTTAGCGCGCTGGCCTTTGGTCACAGGGATCCCGGGTTCGATTCCCGGCAGGGTCTGGAATTTTAACAATCATCGGGTGTATGTGTTGTCTTCATCATCATTTCATCCTCATCACGACTCGCAGGTCGCGTACGGGAGTCAAATCAAAATACTTGCATCTGGCGAGTCGAACATGTCCTCGGATACTTCCGGCACTAAAAGCCATACGCTATTTCATTTCACCAGAGTAAATTACATTGTAATGCGGGATAACATTTAGGGTCAGTCAAATATTCTTTGACTCACCTACGAATTCCTTATTTTTGACACAAAAGGAAGATGGATATTTTAATAAGCATGTGTGAGAGAGATTGCCTCCACTTACGCTTTACTTTCGACCCCAGACGATGCTACTCTCTAGTGGCAGACTCGCTTACCACGTTCAACATCAAGGTAGCAGGAGACATCGAGTACTTCTACCCCCTTGCGGGAGAGGAAGTAACTATAGACGGGATCAGTGAAAGTTGATCCCGGTTTACGGTATACTCCGCCGGCTAGGGGGAGTGTTGCAAGCTTGGCTGCGCCTGCGTATTGCTTCCTTCAGGCTACAGGCAAGGGCTCACTTCACATGAGCACGAGCTTTGTTCCCCGGGAGAACGGCGCTAGGTGTTCGACAGATCTCGTCCTGATTTTCACAAAACACAAATTCATATCGTACTCAAAACAACGAAAAGGCACCAGGGTAATTGTACTGTACATAAATAATATTCCTTACAGTTCCAAGCTACGTGCTGGAGCCCGGTAGCACGTATTGACCGGCCGCCACTGATTATAGGTTAATGATCCCGATTCAGTAGTGAAATAATGATTACGTATTATTGTTACAGAGCAGTATTGAAATAAACCAGCAATCACTATCCCATACATGGCCGTCGTTTTGCTGAATCAAATTTCGAATGACAGCAATAAAGGAAGGAACAGGAGCAGCGATGGGGTAAAAGAGTTGGTGAAAACAATTAGGCTTACCTCTCTTGCGACCAGAGAAACATATCAACGGACTTGAAGATCAGGCACTACAAGGCAACAGTGAGGAACGCAACTCGAGAAAGAAGAAAGAAACATTCTGAGAAAGATACCGGGACGAAAAAGAGGAGGTGAAAGATGAGAACGAAGATCAAAGAACGAATTGTACCGATGATCTCCGGAGAAATAAGACTCAAAAGAGCAAGAGTTGCTGGACACGGAGAGAACGACTAGAAGAGTACGGGGGGTAGGACGAGAGGAAAGTAAGTGGGAAATCAAGGTGGAGGATTAAATATACATCAACCAATACCCCAGAGCTCAATGACAGAGAAAAGCACGAGTGTTGAAGACGAGATAAGCTGAAGAACGGGGAAGAAGGAGAGGCTGAAGATGTTCTGGGAGGAGGAGAAGAAAATCCAAACCATGATAAAGCTGCCTCTAGTCCTACAGATGCCGAAACGAAAGAAGAAGAAGAAGAAGAAGAAGAAGTTCATTACACTTGCTATAAACATGTGGTTCCATACTCCTTATGTTGCTGCGTCAGAAGTGAAATAATAGCATCTTTCATTAATTCATTTTGTAAGGGTTAGATTCTTCAGACTGCCAAAAATAATTTTGAAAAAATACATTTATAAACAATCTGAAAAAGAAACAACTTGATAAAAATACAATGGCATGTTTCGTCCTTGAAAGGACATCGTCAGGTTGTATCAAATCACAATCAAATAGTGGGGAGCAGCGAGGACTTCATTAAGGTACGTTCCAAAATTCAAAGTTTTCAAGGATTAAAGTAAATATAAACTTAAATGTTTATACATTTCTAAACATATTTGGATGTGTTTTGATAGAATCTGATGATGTCCTTTCCAGAACGAAACATGTCATTCTATTTTATTAAGTTGCTTCTTTTTCAGATTGTTTATAAGTGTATTTTTTCAAAATTAGTTTCGGCACAGTGAAGAATGTACCAGTTATAAATTGTCTGATTCGAAACTGAAAAAGAGGGTAATATATATCAACGAAAAACGAATTACTTCGTCATTCTCATCTGCACATTCAGTTAAATTTGAGATTCATTATTCAGATGTGCAACTTAATTCCTCCATTTATACCAGGTTTTAATTATTAGAACGGCAAGACTGTAATGAAATAAAAGTATTTCGCATTATAACTCATAACATATATATGAAAAATCAATCGTTTCTCTGAAAAAAAGAATACTATAGCAAAACAAGAAACAAAAATACTAAAATGTTTACAAACAGTGCACTTTATTTACAAACCTAATCTGCTAAAATAGATCACGAAAGCAATTTTTGTAAAGGAATAAATTCATTAATTAACTGATAGAGTATATGAGAAGAAAAAATATACAATATGTTTCCTGTAAATTGCAATGTAAACTGAGCGGGCAGTAAATCAAAGGAAGGATTGTCTAATGTTCGAAATTTGTGTTCTAATCTACTGTTCGGAACTGAATGTGCACTCTGTATGAACACCTGTACAAATACTTGAAGCTATATTACATAATATTACTTTCACATTTTTCATATTTACATATGTGGACTCCTTACACTGCGCACGTGTCATCTGGGATTCGGTTTATTTTTGGTGCGATTATAGAGGATGGTCAGACGAGTTACAGGTAAATATAATAAGACGCTACTCCTCACCATTTTCGAGAAATGTCGATTTCAAAAACATCGCTTTGGTGTAAATAGACTTAAAGCTACACGAACGTGTCACAGTATGCTAAGCGCTTGACCCGGGTGCAAGTCACGTTCTTCTTTTTTAATATGGTTTCTAAGATTTCGACGTTTATTATTAATTTATTGCGTAAACTCAATGACATTTCTACGTTTGTTGACATGAAAACTGCAAATAGTCTACCGCTACATAATTACGTGATTACGGCTGCTGACATAAACCCGAGTGATACTTACAGTATTATGAAATTTACTCGATACCATGCACATTTGATGAAGACAAAAGCCTGATTGTTTCAAATCGTTTTGAACAAAAACACACTTGATTTACGTTCAAATATGGCTCCTTGTCAATACAGAGCCTGGCCGCAAACCAAGCATATCGTAACACGTTCCGAAGTATAGGCTATAGTAGGAGCAGACAACCTTCACTCAACTCCGTATGTTTACCAACAGCCGTGAATCGTTGAATGGGTCCTGAAAACAAAGCATGTTAAACCGGATTTAAAATATGTTCCAAAATTCTGGTGTGCATGAATAAATTTGTAGTGTCTCTTTCAAAACCAGACAAAAAAGTGTTGATTACGAAGAGAATTTAACGCGATAAAAATATCCATTACTAAAGACAAATGGGACTAAAAAAGGGAAAAAAAAGATATCAATGGTGGGCCTTGAACCCGCGATGGAAAATTGACCCGATAAGCATACTCTAACGTTAAGTCTAATTCAACCAAAGCGAAAATTTTGTACTGTAATGCTTCTGACCCATAAAAACGAACAGAATCCTAGATGACACGTGCCTAGTGTCTCCTCGGTAGACTGGGTCCGTGTAAACTTATTCCGCTGCCAATCGGTAATTCTTCCCATTCATATTAGACAGATAGTAATTTCTGTAATGTTTGTCACCCAGAATGGTCGCAAACGAAGAGAACTTCCACTAAAGTTGACTACTTTGGAGTGGCAAGTTACATTTGTGCTAGTATTGAACATCTGAGATTTTTTATATTATATTTATTTTATATTTTTATATATTGCTTACTTCTGGATTTTTTTATGAAGTCTTAAAAATTATAAACTGAGTTAAGGTGTGCGTTATATTGAGTAACCTCTGAATATTTATGATTAAATTCTTTGAGAGTGAAAAAATTGCTTCCTCATTCTTTTAGTGTCCCTATCTGTGAAGGATGTGAGAAAGTTCTAGATTTTTCACATCCTTCACAGATAGGGTCACTAAAAGAATGAGGAAGCAACTTTTTCACTCTCAAAGAATTTAATCATAAATATTCAGAGGTTACTAAATATAACGCACACCTTAACTCAGTTTATAATTTTTAAGACTTCATAAAAAAATCCAGAAGTAAGCAATATATACTGGCTAAGCTACTACACAGAGTGAAAGATGCTGTGTTAAAAGACGGCTTATGACAACTACTGACAGGTGTCAGAAACAGAAGTATACATGACAGAAGTCCGCGGCTAGCAGCTAAAAACAACTGGTGTCGCAATATTGCAAAATAATTTGGTAGTCAATGTTACTCACAATGGAATTTTGTAGGGTAAAATAAGAAGTACCTCCTTTGTATGGTGAAGAGAAAAGATTCACGAAATTGGCAGAGATGTTCATCAAGGTGTTTACTTTTCTTTTACTCACGAAAGTAACATCTGTCTCTTGCCACTTCAATTAGTTGTATAGACTTCGCACTTGAAAAGTGTCTCTGGACAAGGAGAAGACTTGTCGTAAAGCAATCAGAATTAAAAGAATTATCTCGAGTAGGCGCGTTATATTTAGGAAAGCACTCCAGTGAATATCTGCTTAAACGCTACATATAATTTCTATAAGACACACAAATTATTTTAGACCAATATATCAAAATATAGAAGGAAATTAAGGATAATGCCAATAAACATTTGAAATTACAATGGTCTCCCTGTCTCACACTTACACACACACACACCTACCTACCGTTCACATCAGTCGCTCCATACAGTACATAAAGCTTAAGTGAAATCAAAACACAAAGCACAAGGATACATAGCTACATCTACAAGGACATTGACACTTTCGGCCTACAAAACCCTTTTAAAGGCTCGTTAAACGGTGTGTAAGAGTATAGTTAAATAATTATCACTCCAAATCAACAAAACTACACTAAAGTGAAAGACAACTTTTATCTTAGCTACTAATATCACAGACATTTGAGAAATTACAATTCCTACATCTAGAAAGGAGTATAAAATAACATACATCTAGGTTATACAATACTCAGGTACTAATAACTGGCTATGATTCTCATGATGCAGTATTTCAGATGAACTGCGCTAAGTTATCTGACGAAATTATACATCAATTGACATCATTAATTTAAAAAATAGCCTATATTGAAGTTCATTCAACTGAGGGTCGTTCCTAGCTTGTAGTCTACCTGATGGAAGTAGCGTTGAAGTGCCGTAAGTTCATACTACTGAACAGGAGATATGCAGGTAAATATTAGACTATGATTAATTTTCCGTTCTCAGAGCATATTTTGCATGATTTTAAGTTATAGCAGAACTTTTGACATTTGACGGTATTGTTCAGTTTTCTTTCAAATTTCTTCAGTGTGGAAAGTAGTAGTTGTTTAATGATTTGAGTTACCATATTAAATAACAGTCTGCATAAGATAAGTCGAAACATTGACAAACAAGATTTGCAGAGACACGTGGCTCTGGGGTACACTCTGTCTAAGTTAGAAATGAGTACCCGAGGGCCAAACAACGAACGAACTAACCACTTAGTGCCGTGATTACCAAGCCGTTTCCTTCCTCTCCTCCTACTGTCTTCATGGCCCGTACACTCAAGCAGAAATCTGCGACAGTACATCCTTCTTGCTGACATGATTGTGAAGTTTAATCACAAAACTGTAGCGGAGGCATTGTTAATGGAATATTTCCCTTTCAAATTACAATCATGGCGAAGGGCCATGGCCTACCAAGCGACCGCTGCTCTGCAGATTACAAGGTGTCGTGCGATCGGGACGAAGTTTCCTCTCGGCCGTTATTCTTGGCTTTCTGGACCGGGACGACCATCTCACCGTCAGATAGCTCCTCACCTATCATCAGGAAGGCTGAGTGGACCTCGTACAACCCACAGATCCAGGTAAAAATCCGTACATAGCAATGAAAAGTAGGTGTGCAATGTTTGTTCTTACCTAAGGGCTCTAATGTTCGCTCTGTGGGAACGACTCCTCAGCTGAATGAACTTTAATACATATTGCTTTTAAACAATAAATTAGTGTGATTATGAGTATTCTGCCAAGTCAAAACCAATCAAATTATATAGCACAAGTCCTGATTTAACACAGTGTTCAAAGAACATTTCATATTCATATGGTGCTCACATAATGCCTCAAAGCATAGGAAGTTATTTTCTTTTTCAGTGCTAAGAATCGAACTCTAAATATTATTTTGCAAGTCAAATCTAGGCAGACATCAACCTTCCATTTTGTATTATATTCTGAGGTTATAAACATATGAATTTTGTCCTGTTGAAAAATAACAGAACAAATTCCAAATTTACTTTATAGTACTTAGTAGTGGATAATATCTTCTCAGCATATTTCAGGTACTTGTGTTTTTTCATCGTTGTCCGTGAGTTTTCTTCACATTGTCATATATTGTGCATAGTTAGTGTTTTGCGAACGAAAAGCATCTCCTAATATTGACATCTTTGCACAAATCGCGAAAAAGTGTAGATTTTGAGGTATATAATTTTATCTAGATATTTCTCACGATATGTGGGATGTTTAAGAGAGTCAGAAAGGCCTCATTTTGCTCAGGATCTGGATTTGACCCCCAGGTACAATTACTGCGCGCGTGCAAACAGTGCTATTGTTTGCGTTGCTGCTGTTGTTGTTGTTGCTGCTGCTGCTGCCTTTCCCGGCGCTCATTATCCAGGTTGTCGTTGATAACATTGTTGCTGTCCGGTGGCATCGTCACGTGACATGGGACTAACAACTCCAGCTGGGTCCACAGACGATTGAGGTTCACCTTTGCCGAGCTCGTCAACTTCCGAGGCAAACTGGGCCGCAACACTTTCCTTACTGCTCGCTGCAACACAAGGAAGGGTAATGTCACACAGACACTTACAAAATAGAGGTCGGATTTCCAGGCACTATCAAATCTCAAAATATGCACAATAATGTGGAAAATATGCACTGTCAAAATTCAGTTCAACTTCTTTTGAAACATTGCACAACAAATTGGTTTGATGGTCAGCACATTCTTAAACACAGAAAATGACCTTTCTACGTCACAAGAAGTCACAGGTGCATGCTTAAATGTAAACATCTGGAACAAAATGAGATCAAATTGTACGTCTTTTGCATTTTCACCACACAACACGTCTTTTATCACTTGGCGAATTCAAAATCATGTTTTGAACGAATCACTTTCTACAGCTTATCTGTAGCTGGCACAGCTACTTTCTGTGCGATGATTGCAGACAACTCAGTGTCTTCAATAACTGCCAACGATTCGACAAGGGGTAGACCTGTAGCTTGAAATTTTGTAACACAGCAGGCAATTCAATTAAGTGATAAGTTGCACGCGGACAGATGTTTTTACATCCAATTCTGTATAATTATTTAATGCAATGACACCGTGGGGCAAAGGCTTTGTAACATCGAGACTTAATGCGAACTTGTGGCTGCAGCAGAAATCTAAAGGTTGGACGACATTATAGGTGTTAATATAAGGAAAGATCTTCATGGGGGTAACCACAAAAATATGATTATAATTAAAGGGTACAGATCTCTGCACATGGTTATGAGGGTATTTAGGGGTTGTAGTAAGGATGTAAAGGAGAGGGCATATAAGTCTCTGCTAAGACTCCAACTAGAGTATGGTTCCAGTGTATGGGACACTCACCAGGATTACTTGATTGAAGAACTGGAAAAAATACAAAGAAAAGCAGCTCGATTTGTTCTGGGTGATTTCCGACAAAAGAGTAGCGTTACAAAAATGTTGCAAAGTTTGGGCTGGGAAGACTTGGGAGAAATGAGACGAGCTGCTGGACTAAGTAGTATGTTCCGAGCTGTCAGCGGAGAGATGGCGTGGAATGACATCAGTAAACGAATAAGTTTGAGTGGTGTCTTTAAAAGTAGGAAAGATCACAATATGAAGATAAAGTTGGAATTCAAGAGGACACATATGACTGGAGGGAGGAGCAGTGCACGGTGTTGCCACATTTCAGCCAGCTTTCTTCTTCCCCTTGTTTCCGGCTGACTTGTTCGTTTGGACGTTACGAGGGCTGGAACGGGGCCCAATCAGCCTCGGGAAGTCAAATGAGTAGAGCAGAGGGGGTTCGGTGTCCACCTCAGCCATCCTCGAAGTGGTTTTCCACTTCTCCTCCAGGCAAATGCCGGGATGGTCCCTAACTTAAGGCCACGGCCGCTTCCTTTCCTCTTCCTTGCCTATGCGTTCCAATCCTCCTCCCCTCCCCCCCACAAGGCCCCTGTACAACATAGCAGTCCCACGCGCTGAGTCCGAGGGAGAAACCAACCCTGGAGGGTAAACGGATTATGAAATAAAAGGGAGGAAAATCTGATAGCCACTTACTGTATTTACATTCATGTACGCGAAATGTTCATACCATATAGAAACAATGAATACAGTAGAGTAAATATTGGCCATAAAAACGTAGTAGGCTGACTTAAGGAACTGGTCTGCTTGACACTGAGAATGTTAATTACTTTCTCCATTTGGCATCGATCAAGTTTGAACTCAGCAGCTTATTTTGCACTCTTCGCACACTTTTAAGGCTGTTATTTTCGAACTTAGGAATGGCCGGTACTTAGTTGCACCTGTGAATGTCTAGTACAGTGTCTGCCTCCGGATCACAGGATAGTGGGTTCAAACCCGGGAGAGGTACACTCGTTGGCACGTAAGCCTATACACTACTCGTTCTCCCTGTTAATACTGAAGATACTGTAGTGATTTCACTTAATTTCTAACTGTTGGGTTCAATTCAGTGTCAGTATCCATTGAGTTTAGGGACCCTACTTTCTGATACGACTGTTAATCTGGCATGGTGACACTGTACTTTCATGGTTTATTTCGTGATTTGTGGGAATAAGTAAAGCACATTTTCTTTTTCTGTGGTACTGTAAATCTGTCCGAGTAAGTATGATTGTGACGTGTTCGAATAATCCATTTAGTTGATGTGAAATGAGGAACGTTCTTATTTCGTCCAGTATTTATAGAATTCGATTAGGATGTGTAAGGAGCAAGAAAAATCTGGAAGAAAGAAGAAAGAAAAGGAAAGCAACATTATGTCCTCTACAAAGGCCAGTTCAGTTCAAATGGAAGGAACGGTTTGCAGACTTAGCCTTTCTGTGTATTTTCATTGTCTTACGGCATATGTAACATATTTGCTCCTGTGTATTATTACAACGGTTTTTTTTTTTTGCTATTGGCTTTACGTCGCACCGACACAGATAGGCTATGTCTTATGGCGACGATGGGACAGGAAAGGGCTAGGACTGGGAAGGAAGCGGCCGTGGCCTTAAGTAACGTACAGCCCCAGCATTTGCCGGGTGTGAAAATGGGAAACCACGGAAAAACATCTTCAGGGCTGCCGACAGTGGGGTTCGAACCTACTATCTCCCGAATACTGGATACTAGCCGGACTTAAGCGACTGCAGCTATTGAGCTCGGTACAACGTGGTTTTTCTTCAGTACGACAAGAAATATAAAATTTCAGAAGGGAGTTGAATTATTTATACCAGGAAGAACACGGTTATAGCAATGCGCATATCGAAATGAAGGTAGAAATATATAACATTAAATAGAGTGAGGGAGAGAGAGAATCTCTGTACTTACTGAATTCCTCATTGAGCTTCAAAACTGACTTAATTATGAATATCTTGATTGATCAATTGCTTGGGGGAAGTGAACTCCATTATTGATAGTTTGTTGATGGTTTTATCTCGTGATTTCAATATGTAACTAGTCACGTTGGCAGTATTCATGAGGCATTAAAAAGAGAATATTGCATGTATAGCCTTACGTGACAAGAACTATATTCACATTTTAAAAGGGCCGAAATAAGTCCATGTCGGCATGTAAAAGATCTCTGGTGTTCACCCGACAAAATTAAGTAAAAATCAACTACAGACGCCCAAGAGAGATTCCGTTTACTCTGCCATCTAGTGGGCCTACAGTAAAACGGAACGCCGAATTGACGGGAAGGCAGCGAGATGCTTGCAGGCGGTAGCCGAGGCCACACCATTATCATTAGGCCTATTCTTATTATAGAAGTCGTTCCCCCATGAGAGTCCGACTACTGTGCACTCTGTCGGTAGAGCTTGTAAACAAACGGCAATAAATAATAGAATAGAGTAGCAGAAGAGTAAGAACCTCCCCTTCCGCACATGCAAGGGTCACGCGTCACTGCGTGAAGCGTGTGACCTCCGCCTGACCCCAGACCGTGTCTTCAATGTTTCATGAGCGCTGGCGCGAGCAATGTACAAACATTGTCCAAATATCAGAGCTGGCTTTAATGTCGTACGGGGAGTTCATGTGAGCTCAGTTCGTGACCGCTATTAGAATCAGGGACTAGACAGTTAAAAAGACGGACATTCGGGAATTCGGGCGACAACTATAGTTTTAGCTATAATTTTAAAACGACATTTTTTTTAACATTTTCAAAAGCATCCTGTTGCTACATTCCCTCTTTTGAATATTGAAAACATTTAGCAGTCAAAGTAGGCGTTCCCGTAACACGAACAACGTAATAATAAACAATTTCCTCAATTGTTCCGAAAGTTGAAGGGCTAAAGGGCGCGGAAAGGTTTCTAATTGTGAGTCTTGCATAGCTCTATCAAACTAAAAAAAAAAAAAAATATCGAAAATCACTTCTGACTTAAATGCAGTTCCGGAAAAACAGCCTAAAATCGCTCGTTACTTTACTCATTTCTTAATTCAAATCCTAGGCAAATTAACTTAATTACGTTTATTTAACATGTTTCTTTGTTCAATACGCCCATGTCCATACCGAATGTAGTTATAAGGGGTTAACTTAATCACATTAGCCCTTATAGTGGTAGAAAAAGACAAATTGCTAATCTAATTGACCGGATAACGATGTTTAAGAAAAGGATTCGTATTTTTTCCGATTAAATAAATAATATATTTTCATACTTTATTATACTTTATTCACCTAAAATTCGTAGCTCATATCCCCAAGACGTTTTCAACACTGAGTTGTTTGTGTGGAGGGCTAGAACTGTGGAGTTTTGACCAAGAGTTCTCTTACGGAAGTAATAACGTAGATATTTCGCTTAGTTTTACTCTACAACTTGTTTTCCAGTCTATGGGTTGAAAAGCATTCATCCATGAGAAACAGTAAACGTCTTCTTGCAAGGTTTACAGAACGTCTTGTGGACGTTACTTCGATGCACATGTTTATATTTTCCCTTCTGCATTCTCGGATTCGAAGGAAGGCTTTCTTTTTTTATGACGAAGTAGAAGTACAGTCATCACTATCCATTTCAAAAATCAGAAAACTTAGAGAAGAAAAACAGTTAATATACCAAGTCTATGTTGATCCTCTTCGTACTACAGAGTGGTCTCACACACCACGCCACACTCTAGATACGATTACAGCGATGTAATCATGCACGCTCTTTCGGTAGAGGGATGGAAAAATAGACTGATTTCATTGGTACAACTTAGCCTAATATTCACTGCTAGCTCATTACACTGACTATCTGTAGTTTAAACTTGGATGAAAAACGAAGAGAAAATCATTATATAATGCAAACTAAAACCAGAGGGTTGAAATCATAATTATTGTTGTTGTTTGAGTCATCAGTCCATAGACTGGTTTGATGCAGCCCTCCATGCCACCCTATCCTGTGCTAACCTTTTCATTTCTACGTAACTATTGCATCCTACATCTGCTCTAATCTGTTTGTCATATTCATACCTTGGTCTACCCCTACCGTTCTTGCCACCTACACTTCCTTCAAAAACCAACTGAACAAGTCCTGGGTGTCTTAAGATGTGTCCTATCATTCTATCTCTTCTTCTCGTCAAATTTAGCCAAATCGCTCTCCTCTCACCAATTCGATTCAGTATCTCTTCATTCGTGATTCGATCTATCCATCTCACCTTCAGCATTCTTCTATAACACCACATTTCAAAAGCTTCTATTCTCTTTCTTTCTGAGCTAGTTATCGTCCATGTTTCACTTCCATACAATGCCACGCTCCACACAAAAGTCTTCAAAAACATCTTTCTAATTCCGATATCAATGTTTGAAGTGAGCAAATTTCTTTTCTTAAGAAAGCTCTTCCTTGCTTGTGCTAGTCTGCATTTTATGTCCTCCTTACTTCTGCCATCGTTGGTTATTTTACTACCCAAGTAACAATATTCATCTACTTCCTTTAAGACTTCGTTTCCTAATCTAATATTTCCTACATCACCTGCCTTCGTTCGACTGCACTCCATTACTTTTGTTTTGGATTTATTTATTTTCATCTTGTACTCCTTACCTAAGACTTCATCCATACCATTCAGCAACTTCTCGAGATCTTCTGCAGTCTCAGATAAAATAACAATATCATCGGCAAATCTCAAGGTTTTGATTTCCTCTCCTTGGACTGTGATTCCCTTTCCAAATTTCTCTTTGATTTCCTTTACTGCCTGTTCTATGTAAACATTGAAAAGGAGAGGGGACAAACTGCAGCCTTGCCTCACTCCTTTCTGGATTGCAGCTTCTTTTTCAAAGCCCTCGATTCTTATCACTGCAGACTGATTTTTATACAGGTTGTAGATAATTCTTCGTTCTCGGTATTTGATCCCTATCATCTTCAGAATCATAAACAGCCTGGTCCAATCAACATTATCGAATGCCTTTTCTAGATCTACGAATGCCATGTACGTGGGCTTGTCCTTCTTGATTCGATCCTCTAAGATCAGACGTAAAGTCAGGATTGCTTCACGTGTTCCTACATTTCTTCTGAAGCCAAATTGATCTTCCCCCAACTCAGCTTCAACTTGTTTTTCCATTCTTCTGTAAATAATACGTGTTAAAATTTTGCAGGCATGAGATGCTAAACTAATAGTGCGGTAGTTTTCACACCTGTCAGCACCGGCTTTCTTGGGAATAGGTATAACAACATTCTGCCGAAAATCGGATGGGACTTCTCCTGTCTCATACATCTTGCACACTAAATGAAATAACCTTACCATGCTGGTTTCTCCTAAGGCAGTCAGTAATTCAGAGGGAATATCATCAATTCCAGGTGCCTTGTTCCTATTTAGGTCACTCACAGCTCTGTCAAACTCTGACCTCAAAATTGGGTCTCCCATTTCATCAGCATCAACAGCCTCTTCATGTTCCAGAACCAAATTATCTACATCGTTACCTTGATACAACTGTTGGATATGCTCCTGCCATCTTTCTGCTTTGTCTTCTTTCCCTAGAAGTGGCTTTCCATCTGAGCTCTTAATATTCATGCACCTAGATTTCCTTTCTCCAAAGGTTTCCTTGATTTTCCTGTATGCAGCATCTACCTTTCCCAGGACCATACAGCCTTCGACATCCTTGCACTTCTCCTTCAGCCATTCTTCCTTAGCTACCTTGCACTTTCTATCCACTTCATTCTTTAATCGCCTGTATTCTTTTCTGCCCTCTTCATTTCTAGCATTCTTGTATTTTCGTCGTTCATCAATCAGGTCTAGTATCTCCTGAGTTATCCACTGATTCTTAGTTGATCTTTTCTTCCTTCCTAACATTTCTTCAGCAGCCCTACTGACTTCATTTTTCATGACTCTCCACTCTTCCTCTACTGTGTTTCTTTCGGCCTTTTCATTTAGTCCTTGTGCAACATGTTCCTTGAAACGATCCATCACACTCTTTTCTTTCAACTTGTCTAGATCCCATCTTTTTGCATTCTTTCCTTTCTTCAATTTCTTCAACTTCAGATGGCATTTCATGACCAACAAGTTGTGGTCAGAGTCCACGTCTGCTCCTGGGAAAGTTTTGCAATCCAACACCTGGTTTCTGAATCTCTGCCTAATCATAATCATAATCATATTATTATTTTTAATTAAAACGTTTAAATATTAGTGTAAGGGAATATTTTTTGAATTTTCTCATTTGCAGTAGGGTAAAGGTGGAGGGTGTTGTTGTTATTATTGGGATTCGAGAAACTGTAAAAATCCTCGCACTATGGAACTGCCAAACAAAGGGAAATGGTAGGTAAATATTTCACTTAATGTTGCTGTTTGCACACTGTTACGCAATCTAACCCAACTTTAGCTAATTAATAAAAATTGTAGAGATTCTACATGAGACTTCCTCGTTCAGTGCACACGATAGAGAGATGTCAATCTGCCAGTTGATCTCCTCCCTCTGCCCTATGTGCCTGTCAAGTCGCTTACAAGTGCTCAGACCGGTCATGCATTCGCATGTAGCCCTCGCCCTTTTCTATTCTTGTGCCGCTGATGTTGGAGCTAGTGTAGCAGTTTCCGAAAGGAATTATCGTGTTGTTCGAATCTCCCAGAAAGTGCTCTGGATGTTGGGTAGGTCCGTTTGATTCCTCCGATTCTTGTACACAAGAAGACTTCACAAGAACTGTCAATACTTCACAAGTTTACTTGTCGAAAGGCTTGCAATACTTGACAAGTCTTGAGAAGTCTTCAGAAGTCTTGAAATTGAGTTAGAACATGTTCTAATCGAACAAGGAATTGCCAAGTCTCAAGAATTTGACCGAAATGACCAATGCAATTCGGGTGTTAACGGTGCGCGCTATGCCGCTAGGCATGCTGGGAATCAAAACAACAAAAATGGCTCATTCTTGACGGAGGAATGTTGTGTGTGTATTACTGGCTAAGTATGAGGCGTATCCCTGCTTATATTCTGTGGACTCCGTAGATTCCAAAATAAACTGAATAAATCGGCAGCGTACGAGGAGATTGCAAGAGAAATATCACAAAGAAGTGGGCAGTTGTTATGTTTATTACTGCACGATAGCCTATAAGTAACCCTTGTCGGCAGTGATCGATTTATGATGATCTTCGCATATTATTATTATTATTATTATTATTATTATTATTATTATTATTATTATTATGGAATTCCTAATATGATTTCATGTAATAAGGTATGAATGTCTGTTACATTGCTACAATTTTTAATTAGTTAATGTGAGTAAATGGATTATAATACAACCTCTGGAAATGATGTTATGGCAGTAAATATATTGCAAAAAACTACGTTGAAGATAACCTCATTAACCCTAGAACTGATTCAGGTTTATCTGTCAAATGCTGCAGTTTTTTCCACACTGCACAGAATAAAAGAAAACAGTACCGCACTTGAAGCACATCGTAATCATACTTAACCTTATCATACATTTGAAAGACTGATGTATATAATACCGTAGTTCTGATGAGAGTTAATCATTATATTTTTTTATAAAATATATTTCATAAAAATTATTGAATTTCCTGCACTAA
Source organism: Anabrus simplex (assembly GCF_040414725.1). Taxonomy (NCBI): domain Eukaryota; kingdom Metazoa; phylum Arthropoda; class Insecta; order Orthoptera; family Tettigoniidae; genus Anabrus; species Anabrus simplex. The sequence continues at coordinate 1,796,143,730 of NC_090265.1, read as the reverse complement.
AAAGGGTACTTTCACAAATAATTTTTCTCAAAAACATGATACTCGCGGAGTTTAAGATGTTTTTTCATTACTCAACAACCAGTTTTCAATTATTTCTGTTCCATTTCTGTTAGTTCCAAAGAAAGAAAAAAAAAAAGAACCATTCGTTGGTTGCCATTTTGTTCAGTGAAACCTCAATGTCAACATGAAAGTAGCCGGGCTGGCCTTCTGATCCGAGCTCGACAGGATCGGTCCTGGCTCAGTCCGGTGGAAGTTGAAGGTGCTCAAATACATCAGCCTCCTGACGGTAGATTTACTGGTACGTAAAAAATCTGCTGGAATAAAATTCAGGCACCTCGGCGTCTTCGAAAACCATAAAAATGTAATTAATGGGACATAAAGTCAATAACATTAACATGAAAGTACTTCCACTTCTGCGGCTACGATTGTACTTTGTTCCTTAAAGCCTTTCAAGACGAACGATAAAACTAATAGGAACCTGCTTGAATTGACATTAATGCCATCTGGTGAGTTCCGATAAACCTAAGTTTAACTTCGGAGACTGTCTTTCAGAGATACGATTGCACTTGATGAAACGGCAAACCACCTCCTGAACGACGGTCCAGGGTTAATATTACCCCCATGTAAATTATGGTATATTGCGTGTTTCTCTTATTTTTAACATCGTATCCCACTGCTAGTTCAAGAACCACAACAGCTGTTTGCTTTCTTCCATGTTAAAACAAAATGCTATCAAGCCTTCGGCAATGTTGAACAATCTCAACAATATGATTGTAAATAAAGGGTACAGATCTCTGCACGTGGTTATGAGCGTATTTAGGGATTGTGGTAAGGATTAAGGAAGAGGGCATATAAGTCTCTGGTAAGACCCCAACTAGAGTATGGCTCCAGTGTATGGGACCTTCACCAGGATTACTTGATTCAAGAACTGAAAAAAAAAAAAAAGCAGCTCGATTTGTTCTGGGTGATTTCCGACAAAAGAGTAGCGTTACAAAAATATTGCAAAGTTTGGGCTGGAAAGACTTGGGAGAAGACGAGCAGCTCGACTAAGTGGTATGTTCCGAGCTGTCAGTGGAGAGATGGCATGGAGTGACATCGGTGGACGAATAACTTTGAGTGGTGTCTTTAAAAGTAGGAAAGATCACAATATGAAGATAAAGTTGGAATTCAAGAGGACAACTTGGGGCAACTATTCGTTTATAGAAAGAGGAGTTAAGGACTGGAATAACTTACCAAGGGAGATGTTCAATAAATTTGCAATTTCTTTGCAATCATTTAAGAAAAGGCTAGGAAAATAACAGATAGGGAATCTGCCTCCTGGGCGACTGCCGTAAATGCAGATCAGTAGTGATTGATTGATTGATTGATTGATTGATTGATTGATTGATTGATTGATTGATTGATTGATTGATTGATTGATTGATTGATTGATTGATTGATTGATTGATTGATTGATTGATTGATTGATTGATTGATTGATTGAATTAATCTTTAACAAGATTTCACAATTTTTCTTATGAATTATTAAACTGAAAGAAAAATTTGATGGTGTACAACAGACATACAGACACCACATGTTATAACGACAAAGGTAAAAATTTGCACTATTCACAATAGCCTGCTTTATTCGTATCTCTAAAGCACACGTTGACATTGTCGTTATGAATTAATATCTTGGAAGCAGCTGGACAATCAGGAAGTGAAATATTGTGGACATGGCTCTCATTCAATATTCCCATAGCAGAAAACTCATCAATATTAGTTAAGGTCTATTAATAGGCAGCGATTAGCTTTAAATTGGTTCATGAACCGGTTGAAGGAGAACCATGAACCAGTAGCCATTTTAGAAGTTTCACAGTCTAGTCCATCGCGAACTGATGATATCTTAGCGCATCGCCAGCGAAGAAACCGGTTTTCATTGCAGGCAATTTGTACTCAGAAGTGCTTTGTCAGATTGATGAGAACTTGTTCGCTGATTTGATGGATAACCCTTTGTTAGCTCCCCCAGATAAACATTACTCCGCCAACTGACGTGCGGCAAATTGACCTGGAAGCTGATCCAACGTCTCGGAATAGTAGGAAATCTTTAACTAGGATGTTGAGAAGTTGTAAGATGGTATCACGACACGCTGAAGTACGAGAGACGGTTACACCTTTCATTTGCTGCGACTCCCTTCTTGGAACATTCTGCGCTCGCCTGCTATGTTCAAAGTTGTGGGATCGAATAGTGGCACAGTTGATTTGTATTTATGAGTGGTTAAATTTGAAGGATTAGTGATAATACAATACAAGGGATTTATTTTGTCTGGCAAGATTAAGGCCATTAGGCCCTCTCTTCCATCTAATCAGAAAATACAGTATCTACATGAACAGAATTAAAATAAATAGAAGTACAATTGAAATATCTTGCAACTACTAAACAATACAATATTATATAAAGAGGAAAAATAAAAAATAGAAATTAGAAAAAATAGGAAAATGATGATGAAGATGATTATTTACACAATTATGACGATTACCTCATTTCTACTAACCTTGACAATAACAGTGAGATTATATAAAGTCTATACGGTAGTTTTAAGAAGGCTAAATCTACAATATTTCCATAACATTACTTAGTAAGTATCGGTGACAAAGTTGCCTAAAACTAGCAGTTAAGGCTCCTCTGACAGAGACGGGTAGTGTATTCCATTGCCGTGCCGAAGAAATAACAAATGAGTTTCTGTATCGTATGGTGCGGTGAGGTGGAATAAATAAGGTTGTATCAGATTTTGAACGTGTTCCGAGACTGTGATTGGATGAGAGGTGGTGAAATTGACTGTACTAGTAGGAAGGTGAGCATGAGGAGAGCATTCGATGAAGAAGGCATAAAGCAGGAAGGTTACGCCGCTATTTGAGTTTAAACCAACCGAGTTCATCGTAGGCAGGTGTAACAGGGTCAAAGTAACGTAGGTCACATATATGTTATAGCGAGGGCGCGTTCTAGAGTAGCACTCAGGTCGTTGTACACGACGTCAGAGTAGTCGAAATGAGGTAATACCAGAGTGCAAATGAGGCGTTTTTTTTTAATACTCGAGAAAATGTATTGCGGAATCTTCTAAGTGAGTTAAGTGTCGCAAATACTTTCCTGGAGATGCTGGTAACCTGCTGCTTCCAGGAAAGATGTTCGTCTGTAATAACACCGAGATCTTTGGTAGATTCACTGAAATCAATGGGTGAGTTCTGTAGGTAGAGTTTTGCTGAAGTGGACTTGCTTATGCTTTTTGAACAAAGCTGAGGATGTGTAATTATTACAGCTTCGGATTTTACGTTATTTAATCTAAGTCCATGCATGTCAGTCCAGGTGCAGATTTCTCGTAAGTCTCTATTAAAATTTTTAATTTCATCGGTTAGTCTTTCCGGTTCACAGTGCAAGTATAATTGTATATCGTCAGCGTACATGTGGTGTCTGCAGCTGTTTACTGACGACGTAATATCATTGATATAGACAGAAAACAGAAGCGGTCCTAGGACAGACCCCTGTGCAACGACAACTACGGATCGCCAGGATGAATATTCATTATTGTTATTTCTTACAGACTGCAGACGACCGCGGAGGTATGAGTTTATCCACTGAAGACTGTTTGTCGGGAACTGGAGTTTAAATAGTTTGGAAAGTAGTATGTCTATGCCAAGTGAGTCAAAAGCTTTAGAGAAGTCAAGAAGAACTAGGATGGTAACTTGTCTTTTGTCCATCGCATTGCGAATATCGTCTGTAACCTTAAGTAGTGCAGTACTAATGCTGTGGTTACGTCGAAAACCAATCTGGTGTTCGTCAAGAATATCGTGTGTTTGCAACTAGTTGGAGACTTGGTGGTGTACAATGAATTCTAGGGTTTTTAAAAGGACCGATAATATGCTCATAGGTAAAATTATGCCAATTATTGTCTTAATAAATTCTATTTCTATGTTGTCTGTCCCTTTGGACTTCGATTTTATTGTAAATATGGCTTGTTTAACTTGCGAGGGTGTCACATATGAAAAGTAGAATTTTTCTCTGTCAGGTGCAGGTGCTGTATAGTGTTTTATGTTTCCTTTCTCGGTCAATGGTATGTTCTGGAGTGCTAAAATATGTATTGAGGGAGTCCAGGGATGTGTCAATAGGATGATCGTCTCTTTGTTTACCTATTCCCATGTGTCTTAGTTCTTTCCGAGCCATACCAGGTCTAGTATTTTGTTTTAACAGGGTATGTGCATGTCTAATTCTAACGTTGGGTACTGCCTGCGATGTTTTATTTCATAGCCGTTTAAATGCGTCAAAATTGTCTTGTGTCGGTTGTCGCTTAAACTTTCCGTGTGCGGCATCTCGTCTTGCCATTAACTTCTTTAGCTCCAATTTTAGCCACGGTGCTGGGCAGTGGCGGTTTCTGGTATAGCGCAATGGAGCAATGAACCTCCAGTTTATATCAAATTGTACTCAATTACGTAATTTTCATAACTCCCTTGTCAATCTCGAAGCTCTTGCTAAGTCCCTCTATCCGTAATATACTCGTACTGGCTTTCAGTTCATGTGAGCTGCGCAAGGTGTGTGACTGGATACTTGTCTGGAATGAACCCCCTTGCACAGGCGATCTCTCCGTCCGTATATAGGCGAAGGGAGCGGCGAGGTGCGGGGGGACGAAAGCCAGCACTAAGCTTAGCCTACAAGGAATACAAAGCCTGCTCACTCGCAGTGCTCTCTTCAGAAACAGTGTCCGCCTGGCAGTGCGTGTCTTGACTGCTGCAGCGCTAGTATACCACCTCACATCAGCACTCACTAGCATTGGTAATGGGAGTTAAAACCAGCACGAATTGACCTCTATACTATACTTCTTGTGTATCATATACATTACTGAGCAGAATGAAGTAGAAAATGATTAATGCTCACCTTTTACCCGTAGGAGTTCAATTCAGCTGTGGATTTTCATTTCAGATAACACATATAACTGTCGAAAATTACGTCTGACATTTAAAAGGATATACGGCCTGCACTAGATATTTTTGCTACCGCACCGTAGATTTTCAGTGAAAAGGAACGACTTTAACTATTTTCCTTGATATTTTCTTCTCATAAATTGTTTTTCTTATCGAGAAGTATTCTCAGCGATACTCATCTGTCATGCCATTAGCGTAGTTAGTGACAGAGAGGTGCAGAAACTTCTGCAGTATTATTCTGCTTTCTTCCTCAGGATGGTCATTTTCCCACACTGTAGAATAGGATTTTTAGCAACACGTGGCAACAGTATTTCGGTTAATGTTTGTTCTAATTTTGGACTGCCCAGCGTTACCGATAACATTTCGTCCCTTACTTGCCCCAGTTTCATTAGCAGTGAAACAAAACTTGGCTTTGGATACCTGAGACCACCTCTGTCTTTGATTTTTATTAATGACGTTAGTGGAGATGTACTCTGGATACTACTAATTTTATCAACACACTCTTGACATGGCATGTGGTCTTCGACAACTCTTACCAAATACCCTCCAATATATGCCATTGCAGCGCTCGACGGAGCGGTCACTAAGGTTCCATAACTTATTCTTGGTACTACCTACACAACAGAATAAGGTAATTATTATCATCAGAATAGGAGCAATAATAATAAGTAACCTAATTTTTGCCGTCTCATGGTCTGCGTATTTACTGTACCATACCTGGTCTGTTTATTGCTTTAATCCATAATTCCCTAGTTGGCTCTTAGCAAGGGAATTCATGGAAACTAGTTCCAGGAACTTTATTCCTAGAGCCTTGTTTACAAAACGGAATGCAGCAGTACACCAGCGTCAGTAGCGTAGCCAGGATTTCAGTTTGGTGGGGGGGGCCCATTCATCCAGAATTTTATTTTGATAGGTGTCAAAACTTCCATAGTTTAGGTGGTGTAGAATACCGAAAAAGGAAATGAGTGTCCTTGGATCCAAGTAAGAGTGGTGGATTCGTGCGGATTCCGGAAGCTAATAGTAATTTCCTTCTTCTTCTTCCCCACTTATCCACATCTGTGGGCTCGCGGGTGCGAAATGTGTCGCACATGTGGATTTGGCCCTGTTTTACTTCCGGATGTCCTTCCCGACGCCAACCCTATATAGAGGGATGTAATCAGTGTTGTGTGTTTATTTGGTGGTTGGTAATGTAGTATGTTGTCTGAATATGTTGGGACAAACACCCAGTCCCTAGCCAGAAGAATTATTCAGACGCGATTAAAATCCCCGACCCAGCCGGGAATCGAACCCGGAACCGTCTGAACCGAAGGCCTCAACACTGATCATTCAGCCAAGGGTCGGACTCCGGAAGCTAATATTAATTCACATTATATATAAAATGCTCAATAAAAGAACTTTCGTTAAAACTCCTGGGGTGTCTGGACTCCTTGGACGACAACCCCCCGGTCCCCCGGCTACCTCTGTTACTCCCATCCCAACATAACTGCAGCATTTCATATATTCCGCGTAGAAGTGAAATGAATGCAAGAATAAACACTTTGAGTAAGGATGCAATATTCTAGTTTAGAACAAATACGGTAATGTAATAATAATAATGGTCATGTGAGAAGCAATAAAGAAGTGACATTTTATACAAATAATGCGGCAAAGATACACACACAAACACACACGCGCGCGCTTGCGAATACAGGTTTCTCGTCCTTCTTGTCCATGGCTAGATGATGAAGGCAAGAGAATGATGGCCCACCGTGACTCGTTATTTCGACATTATAAACAAACCCTAGATGACACAGACTTCGAATCTAACCGCATCTTAAGAAATCGCACAAAGCAGTTAATCAGAAATTTAAAAAATGCATATATTTTCGGATTTTAGCTAACAACTTAAATTCTAATCGCGCATGGGACCAACTTAGAGCTCTGGGAATAGGAAAACATCAACAGAGACAGAAAACTCCTGATATTCCACTTGACGAACTGAACGATTACTTTAGTAGAATAAATATTCAACCTACCCAAATTAACTGCACCGACTCACCGCCCTCCCCTCCAGCCAATCCGCCAATCACATTTCACAGTGTCACAGAAAATCAGGTTAAAAGGCTTTGTACTCGATTAAATCAAAGACTACAGGTGTATATGATATTCCTATTACTTTTATACATAACATTATGGGTGCTATCTCGCCTATACTGACGCACATACTGAACTACTGTTTACTAAGCGGAACTTTCCCTACTGTATGGAAAACAGTCAATATTATATCGGTACCTAAGAGTTTAGACCCACAATCACCCTCTGACTATCGTCCTATGTCCGTACTCCCTGCGCTTTCTAAAGACTTGGAACGTTTAGTATACGAGGAAGTTCTGGAATACCTAAAAAAAAAAAAAAAAATGCTCTTATGGACCCTTTGCAATCTGGATTTGAGAAGGGTCACAGTACCGCGACAGCACTTTTGAAGGTTACCGAAGACATTAGAAACGCTATGGACAAACGACTGCTCACTATACGTATCCTTCTTGACTTCAGTAGCGCCTTTGACACTGTACTAATTCCGACTATGATACAGAAAATGGAACTGCTAAATTTCGACTTGGCTGCGCTTACGGTTTTTAGTTATTTGAGTAACCGTCAACAGCGTGTAACAGTAAACGACAAGGCCTCTAAATGTTAAATGAAACTTAGTGTTGCCCCACAGGGCAGTATTCTACGGCCCCTAAGTTTCTGTATTTATATCAATGACATACCATCTGTGACAGGAAATAACACACATGACCTCTGTGCTGACGATCTTTAAATAGGCTATATCGACACTGCAAGACAAGATATTAACAGGGACCTCCGACGACTCAGTGTACATGCACAACGAAGCTCTCTTATACTAAACTGCAAAAAAACTCAGACAATTATAATTGGATCACGAAAATTACTGAGCTTCTCAAACAATGTCGCAATCCCGCCTATCCTACTGAATGGTAACATTATTCCCTACAGTAAAACGGTTAAAAATCCCGGCGTAATGATGAATGTAACAGTTGATTGGTCTGATCAAACGAAAGAAATACGTAAAAAGATTTTTGGAATACTTCACCCTCTTAAACGACAGAGGAATGTATTTCCATTTGAGCTACAGGCCAATCGAATACAGACACTCATTCTCCCTATTCTTGATTATTGTGACGTTGTTTTAGTTGACATGACGAGAGAAGGAACACTTAAACTTCAACGAGCACTGAATTCCTGCCTGCGATTTATTTTCAATATCGGGTACGATGTTCATATCACCCCATACTATCAGGCTGTCTCATGGCTGATGTCTGATAAACGTCGGCAGCTACACACTTTAACGATGGTGATCAGAGTGGTAGCTGAATGTCAGCCAATGTATATTTCTTCTAAATTCATCTTTTTATCATCATTTCACAACATTAATACACGTTCTAGATCCATTCTTTCTATTCCACTGCACCGCACAAATAAAATTATTAGATCATTTGTGGCGACTGTCACCAGATTATGGAATTCCCTGCCAGTTCAGGTCAGAGAAACTAGCTTTTTTAAATCACGATTTAAAGTCACCTGCCGCGACTACCTGCTGAGGACAGCTGACTGAATGGTTGAAGTATGAATGTGTGCGTTCCTGAGGATTAGCCATGTTTAAGAGTTTTTAATATTAATTAGTTCTAATATTAATTTAGTAAGTAATTTATTTAAATTTATTTTAAATTCTATTAATTTAAGTAGTTTTAACTATTTTAAGAATCTCAGTATTTTATTTAAGATTTTGATTAGCATGTGGTTAAGTGTACAAGAGGGCCTGGAGCCCTAACTTCGCCACTGTACTGAAGGCACTAATAAACAGACAAATAAATAAATAAATAAATAAATAAATAAATAAATAAATAAATAAATAAATAAATAAATAAATAAATAAATAAATAATGTAAAGCGTATGGGTATAGATATTTTGTTACTTGGTAAAGAAAAATACACGTTACAACAAATGCTATGTAGGGTTTACCTTGTCTTGTTAGTTTCCAACGCGGTTAGGGCCACGCAGCTGTGAGCTTGCATCCGGGAGATAGTGGATTCGAACCCCACTGTCGGCAGCCCTGAAAATGTTTTCCCGTGGTTTCCCATTATCACACCAAGTAAATGCTGGGGCCGTACCTTAATTAAGGCCACGGCCGCTTCCTTCCCACTCCTAGGCATTTCCTATCCCGACGTCGCCATAAGACCTATCTGTGTCGGTGTGACGTAAAGTAAATTGTTAATTACCTTTCCACGCAAGTCTGGGATACAGAATATAGTAGTATAAAGTTAGAGTTTCGTGACGCTAATATTCGTATCTATAATTTTTATTAACGTGACAGAAATCAACGACACTGAGCTGTTGCCATTTCAACACCGTTTTAAGGGTTCGATCCAATCCGGGATTTGAACCTGCGAACTCAGACTCAGAAGGACAGCGACTCAACCAACTGAGCCACATGAAAAGGAGGCGTTTGTGATTATTGTTATAAATAGATGCAGCTAGTATTTTTACAAAGGTTTAATGAGGAGCATTTATTAAGGCGTACGTTTTCTTACTGTCCAAAACGTACGAGGCCGGACAGAAGAACTAGCTGGAAGCTAAGGAGCCTTGCAGCGGTGTCGCTTCCTTCTCTGTTCACTTTTCCAAATTAAACTCCATGACGTAACAGCCCCGAAGCGCCATCGCCTACCAAGCGACGGCTGTTCAGCCCGGAGGCCTGCAGATTACGAGGTGTCGTGTGGTCAGCACGACAAATCCTCTCCGCTGTTATTCCTGGCTTTCTAGACCGGGGCCGTCATCTCACCGTCAGATAGCTCCTCAATTATAAACACGTGAGCTGAGTGTACCTCGAACCAGCCCCCAGATCCTGGCCGGGAATAGAACCCGGGGCCTCTGGTAAGAGGCAGGCACGCTACCCGTACACTGTGGGGCTGGCTGGTACTTTTAGGTCTCGTTATTTTTGAATTTGACTTAAGACATCCTGCATTCGATTCCCGGCACTGACAGAGTTAAGAAAGGCATGGGATGGGGAGGATACAGCCTTGTTTTTGGGTGCAGTAGAGTTTTCCTTGAGTCTCTCGTAATCGAAATATATACGGCCTGGAAGGTAGTCACCTTCACGGGGTGTAGTACCAAAGTGGTTCCTTTTTTTTAAGACAAAAAATGATTCTACTTCCTCACAAACGAAGAACGATATTATCAATTTTACGAACAGTTTCAATAATGCAGCCGGTTTATGTTAAGAGTACAAAAGCTCTGATCGTACATGGTAACAATCAAAACCAACAATATCTACTGAAGATCCGTCACTGCACTCGGTAGGACCGGCTTTCTTTTCATATTCACCGGGCGAGTTGGCCGTGCAGTTAGGGGCGCACAGCTGTGTGCTTGCATCCGGGAGATAGTGGGTTCAAACACCTCTGTCGGCAGCCCTAAATATAGTTTTCAGTGGTTTCCCATTTTCACACCAGGCAAATGCTGGGGCTGTGCCTTAATTAAGGCCACGGTCGCTTCTTCCCACTCTCAGCCCTTTCCTTTCCCATCGTCGCCATTGAAGACCTACGGTGCGACGTAAAGCAAATTCTAAATAAAAAATGAAAAATATTTTCACAACCCCTTCCAAGGAAAAGTTGTATTCACACTACTGGCCTAGACTTACACCCCACCCACTGAAATTATTTTGTGGGTACGCCACTGCATCCACTCACCATTTAAGGTACAAGATAAACCCGAAGAATGGTTGAATGCTCAAAATACACCACCATAAAAGATGCGATTATGGCTCAAAAGTATAAAGAAAGGTAAGGGACGGGATCTAGTGTTTTAAGTAGAATCCGTATCAATAGAACGTGACTTCCCATTTTTAAAATGTTTCATGTATCGACTGCGATTCAAGCCTGGGCCGTCCTGATGAGAAGATAGAAGCATTGGAACTGAGTTATCACGCCCGCCAATTACAAAGTATTTACCCGCACTTTTGATGGTGCCATTTGAGGTTCCAATCAGTCCCCGGGCATTTGACAAAATATATAGGCCTACCTATCGAACTTAGGCACGCATCCGCGATTGTCTTGGCACTGTAAGAATTAAAAAAAACCCTTTTTCATAACTTACCGAGGATGCACTTAGTGTTGGCTTTTCAGTGACAAAACGGTCCCTCTTCAAAAACTGTTACTTATATGGCACAAAATGAGGAACTAACGTGCAGATCACAATCCTGTCACAGTCTTCCCAACGCTGCAACTCAAACACAGCACATCTCTCAACCACGGTGCAACCCGAGGATGCCTAGGATACTGTTGTTTCCTGGAACAGATCTGCAAAAGCTGACACGATGTTGTAAGCTTGCAGCTGTTTCTGGACGTGGCCTACGTTATCCCGGTGGTCACGTTCCGGCCCCCTACTGAGTAATCCCTTGCTAATTGGCCCTTTCTTCATGTCTTGACATTTGTCAATACACGGTTTCAATCCCAATACTGAGGCCTCTACAGGGAAATATCCTCGCGCATCACAATCCTAAGTGTCTTCCTTTCATTCAAGCAGTACAAATATGGAGAATTATGTATGTCCCTATTGAGCCCTACTAATAGATTCTTGTCGCTACGTTAATTTAACATTTTGGCGTACGTTTTTAAGTTGTTCGTACCGTACGTAAAACAAAGGCTAATCCTCGCTCTAGTTTCAGGAAATATTTTGGGGGGGGGGGGGCCCGGCCCCCCTGCCCCCCCCCCTGGCTACGCCAGTGACCAGCGTAATATGATTGACGTATTTTAACCATACCCTTTTCCCATTTGGCCAGTGTGTGAATTAAGCCGAAGGTGTCAGGTTCCAATTCATCCTCAATTTACAAGAGTTTACCCGTTTCACATCGGATGGTAAAATTATATTCTGCGACGTTTGCAGCAAGTGGTGAGTGAAACTTGTTTCATATTTCCCCATAACGAATTATTATCAATTTAACAAAATCAACACGATGTTTTAAATAATGCATATTAAGATACGTAAAACTGCTGCTGCCTAAAAATATTGTAGAGCCTATTTGAGAGTCTGTTTTAGGCAATTAAAATAACATTTTAGCACCTAAAAATCCGAGGTCTAGTAATCACTATATCAACAAATACAAACACCAGTCCCCGAGCTAGAAGAATTAATTAGACGTGATTATAATCACCCATCAGGCCGGCAATCGATTCTGGGACCTTCTGAACCGAAGGCCTCAACGCTGACCATTCAGTCAAGGATTCGGACAAAACAAAATCATTATTGAGTTTCATTATTTCTATCGGTATTAACATTCATCTTTCGTCACCAGTAAGCATACAGTGTGTAGAAATACCGCCAACCGACGTGTTCATGTGAGGTTGAATTGCAGCGCCTCTAGCGGCAAATATAGCATCCACAGGGCGGACAGCTATGAGTGGCTATTGGGCAGGCTTTGTATTCCTTGTAGGCTAAGCACTAAGGCAAGACCAGGATATCGCAGAAACGGATCTCTGTTCTTTACGCATGCGCAATAGGCCACTGTCTCAAAAATAGCTAGTCGTGTTGTTGGGGTTGGTGTATGTGCCTGCCATCTGTTGGCCTTACGGGAATTTGACTAGGCAACAGAGAATAGTGCACGTAACCATAGAGTTAGTAAATAATACACTAGAGGTAGCATTGGCGCTGCAGTCGCGTGCGAAGTTGAACGAGCGCGCTGTTTGGCAAAAGCTGGATTGTTTGACACTGTCATTACTGGAGCTTCCCGCTAAATTTTAGTATAGACTTCTCTGAAGGAAAATGCCAGTCTCCTGTGCAGCTTATGGCTGCATAGAGAGGTTCATAAAGGGCAGTGGCGTATCATTTCACAGGTACGTTTCCTTGAAATTCATTTCCGTGCGTATAAAATAATACTTTGCGTGACACTTATTGTCATATGAATTGGCCTACGTGGGCTGACTTAATGACTGATTCCCTGTCGGCGTGCTTGAAGACTGAAATTAATGTTGTAGGAAATATAAGGGATGACATTTTCCTTTCACTGAAAGCGAATATCCAAAAAAATCATGTGCATGATACCGAGCGAGTGGCTGTAGGCTTTAGGTCACATAGCTGTCAGCTTGCATTCAGGAGATAGTGGGTTTGAACCCCACCGTCGGGAGCCCTGAAGATGGTTTCCAACTTTTACACGAGGCAAATGCTGGGGCTGTACCCTAATTAAGGCCACAGTCGTTTCCTAGCCCTTTCCTGTCCCATAGTCGCCGTAAGACCTATGTGTGTCGGTGCGACATAAAGCAAATTGGTACAAAAAAGAAAATAAGAAAAGATGTGCATGACAGCCTGGAATTGTGCTTCTTTTTTCACTTTCTGTGTGTATTTATAGCATTCAAAGCTATCGAATATATTTTCTGTATATACAGTTCGTTGCTTTCCCTTCGTACAATACGTGTAGCAGTCCCCATTTATACCTTACTAGATTTTAAAATGTAGAGACTATTATAGATGTCCTGCACCGTGTGAACATCTGAGTCCTTTACTTTCGTCAATATTATTCCCTGAAATGTCATATAGAGATATAAGCATAATAAAATATTGACCAAGCGAGTTTACCGCGTGGTTAGGGCCACGCAGCTGTAAGCTTGCTTTCGGGAAATAGTGGGTTCAAACCCCACTGTCGGCAGCCCCGAGGATGGCTTTCCGTGGTTTCCCATTTTCACACCAGGTAAATGCCGGGGATGTACCTTAATTAAGCGCACGGGCGCTTCCTTCCCACGCCTAGTCTTTTCCTATCCCATCGTCGCCATAAGGCCTACCTGTGTCGGTGCGATGTAAACAAATTGTAAAAATTATTATAAGTAATTTTTCAGTTCTCTTCAATCATATAATTTACCACTCTCCCTTTCCATTAACGGAAATTATTTTATGTTAAAATCTTAAAGCAATTCATGCATTTCAGGAAAAGCTAAATAAAAACGCCATAATAGTCTGAAACCACAACCGAGTGTCGTATTTCCACTTGTAATCGCGTTTAGAAAACATCGATAATAATAATAATAATAATAATAATAATAATAATAATAATAATTATAATAATAATAATAATAATAATAATAATAATAATAATAATAATAATAATAATAATGGCTTTACGTCTCACTACCTACTTACACGGTTTTCGGAGACGCTGAGGTGTCAGATTTTTTCCCACGGGAGTTCTTTCATATGCCATTAAATTTATCTACAAGAGGCTGACATATTTGAGCAGCTTCAAGTATCATCGGGCTGAGCCAGGCTCGAACCTGCCAACTTGGGTTTAGAAAGCCAGCATCTAAACCAGCGATAACAATGTTTTTTCTACTTTACCCCAAAATCTCACCAACGCTTTTAGGCCTAAAAACTCGCTCATCCGCTTCGTACGAGAGAGGACGTTTTCGGTCGTTGGAGACAGAACTATGCCAAGTCCTGCTCATTTACACAAAAGATAGCGAAATATACGTGCCCTCCTTCTAAACTTATGTTGTTAGAAGACTTAATATGAATATATTGATTTTGTGTTTCTTAACTGCACCTTGAAGACCGTGCTCTTTTATCACGCATTTCTCATGTATTTATGCTTTTAGGGCTTTCCTTTTTACTGGAGAGAAGCATCGCAAGTATACTGTAGTACCTGAGAATGTTTACATGTAAGAAATTTAAACCATATCTGTATCCACACAGTTTTAAAAGTCCTTTATTTACATTGATGAGCATAGCGGAGTGAGCTTTTTGCCAAACAGCTGCTCCGCTGGCTACAGCGATTCTCTCGTAGACGGTGGCGCCAATGCTACCTCTAGTGTATAATTTACTAACTCTATGCACGTAACTAGTGTTGAAAAGCATCGTTTCTACCAAAAGTCACATTAAACTGTCAAATTCCAATTAATATCTTGTCCCAAATATATCATTACTTACTAAACACCTATTAATTTGCCTTCTTTGGAATAATTACCTTTTGGAGAGAAACTTAACTCAAAAATCATTGAGGCAAAGAATAGTGGCAAGGTAATACCAATGAAAACTCTCAAATATAGTTGTTACTATTCCCATGACATCGGAAGCAGAAAGGTGTTTCTTTACCCTGAAGAGAATAAAGACTTTCTAGCGCAGCACAATGACCGAGGATAGACTTATTGCTCTTGCTAGGTTGTTAATTGAAAGGAACTTCGTTCGAGACTCTGTGGACTTCAATGAAGCAGTTATTTCTTATTTTGCATGTGGTAAAAGTCGGCATGTAGGCCTACCGTATTTTCTGCTCCTCTCGTATTTGATCACATTTCTAGAACTTATGTCATCTTAGTTTAGGAGGATACGGCCCACGATGGAAGAGAAGATGGCGGAGATGGGGAGAGGAGATGTTGGGGGGGAGGCAATTTTTTCTTCTTTTGAACCCCCAGTGATGAAAGTCACGCGCCGCCACTGGTGCTGGGGCTCGCGTTACTCGTACTGTTTTCGGCGGGGCGTGTCAATCATACTGTAGAGCGCTGTCAGATATTCGTTAAATATGTTTACTTTAATGCCAATGCCGTCAACTGGCAGTATATGATGCCATAGAACATCTAATGCGTCTTCAGTAAACATACTGCAGTCAGTTTTAGAGAGATCTCTGAATGTAATAGTCCTTGGTTTTGTCTTTCGGGTCTTCGAGGAGTAGGACATGTAGGTATATTAGGTCATGAGCTGAAATTCTTGGTGCAGATGTCTGTCCGTGTTGTAGTACTTAGTCTGTATTGTCGTGGCAGAGTGGTGAGTAGGGAGTGTTTGCAAAACGCTCATATCGCAAGATGTAGTCATGTTTATAAGCTGCCGACAAATAATGTTATTGGCTTTACGTCACACTAACTACTTTTACGATTTCCGGAGACGCCGACGTGCCGGAATTTAGTCCCGTAGTAGTTCTTCTTCGTACGAGTAAATCTACCAACACGGGACTGACATTTCAGCAACTTCAAATGCTACCGGATTGAGCCACGAACAAGCTTGCCAAACTGGGGTCTGAAGGCCAGCGCCTCAACCGTCCGAGCCAGTCAACTCGGCTGAAGGATTAGTGTAAGCGGATTTACGAAAATGTAAATAACTTCTTTTTGGGTCAAAATTTGAGCTCTCCGATGATCCTTGAAGAGGAGCTGGAACTCAAAAAAAAAAAATTTAAAAATTGCATTTTTAGATTTTTGTCGTACAAAATAAATTGGAATTCCCTGATAACTTTGGCAAATCAGTCCTGAATGTTTATCTCACCGTTACAGTATATAGCTACTCAGTTGTTCTCTCGTAGGCTGGGTGGACCTCGAGTAAGGGTCAAGCCAGGTGGCCTGCAGGTTTTGAAGTATCACGTGACCCGCATTACGTCATCCCCGGGACCGAGTTCACTACCTCTCTTATCAAATACCTCCTCAGTTGGTCTCACGAGGATGAATAAACACCATTACAGCACTCAGTCCGAAATCAGAATGCTTGGACTGTCCGGAATTCGAACCTGGGTCCTCCGGGTAAAAGAGAGATACTCTTCCTCCTGCATCATGAGGTTGGTTTAATCGCTGGTAACAAGTGAATTAATTACACATTTTGAAGAGAGTGGGTTCGAAGCTCAGTGTTGGCAGTCCTGAAGACAGTTTTGCACCGAGCGAGTTGGCCGCACGGTTGTGAACTTGCATTCCGAAGATAGTGGCTTCAAATCCCACCGTCGATGCTGGGGGCTGTAACTTGATTAAGGCCACGACCAGTACCTTCCCAGTCCTACCCGTTTCCCTTCCTTCCGTCGCTGAAGACCTTCGATATGTTAGAGCGGCTTTAAGCAATAAAAAAGGCAGTTTTGAGTCGTTCTCAATAAGTCACAGCAGGCAAACACGGAAGGTACATCTCAATTAAGGCTGTCGAGCATCGCAGCTATTCTACCTGTATTGGTGCGGCGTAAAACAGCTAGAAAAAGAAAAGCCGCTGATCTCTGAGGAGCTCCGACAGGACTTTACTCCACTGTATGCCTGACCGAGGCGGTAGGGGCGCGCTCGGTTCGCCCGCAAGGACGTGGGTTCGATTCCCCGTCAACAAATTATAGCATTTAAGAAACGAGGTTTCCACTTCAGGTCTGAGGTTCACTGAGCCTAGACCAAAAATGAGTGCCAGGTTAATTCCTGGGGGCAAAGACGGCCGGGCGTACAGTAACCACTCTACACCATCAAGTGCCGAGGTTAGGGATAGTGGAAGCCTTTACATTCCACCCCTCCAGGGCCTCCTTCATAGACTGTAAGGAGATGACTTTGGTATCTATGCCTGGTTGGTGAGCCCAGCGTTTCTCTGCTAGAATGTCACTGATTGGTGGTCTCGGAGGAGTAGTAGTAAACAATAAGCCGACCTAGCGATCAAGGGATAGTGAGCTTACCTGTTACACAAAGATCCCGCATTCAAGTCCTGAGTAGGTCAGACATTTTTACTTGGATCTGAGGACTGATTCGAGGCCCACCCAGCCTACGTGAGAATAACTGACAGTGAGATAGCGGGTGGCAGACCTTTACCGGCTAGCGTGCGAATTACGGCCTTGCTCCTTACTTTTGACTGTCTCGCGAGCCATCGGTTTAAAATCATCATGAAAGCCATTCACCTGACTTCATTTAGGTATTGTCCGACTCGTTGACTGAATGGTCAGCGTATTGGTCTTCGGATCAGAGGGTTCCGGGTTCGATTCCCGGCCGGGTCAGGGATTTTAACCTTCCTTGGTTAATTCCAGTGGCCAGGAGGTCGGTGTTTGTGCTGTCCCCATCATCCGTGCAACTCACACTCCACACCTAACACCATCCTCAACCACAATAAGAGGCAGTTATCTAAACATGGCACATGCCACCCAACTTCATCGGAGGGTCTGCCTTGTACTCGGCTAGAAATAGCCACACAAAATTATTATTAGATGTTAGATTTCATTACCTATACACTGAGTCTTTTATTTTTTAACACAGAAAATTACATTTTTTATAACAGGTATTTTTTTTTTGCTAGTTGCTTTACGTCGCACGGACACATATAAGTCTTATGGCGACGATGGGACAGGAAAGGGGTAGGAGTGGGAAGGAAGCGGCCGTGGCCTTAATTAAGGTACAGCCCCAGCATTTGCCTGGTGTGAAAATGGGAAACCACGGAAAACCATTTTCAGGGCTGCCGACAGTGGGGTTCGAACCTACTATCTCCCGAATACTGGATACTGGCCGCACTTAAGTGACTGCAGCTATCGAGCTCGGTGGGTAAATTTTAAGAATAAGGTATATTTTTACTTTAACCTAATACAATTTATACAAAGATATGGCCGTTAGAGACATACCACCTTTCTGATCTACTGTATTTAGTGATGGTAAAACTATTCAAATATGTTGTCTGACGTGTCGTGTCATAGGTTCGCCAATTATTTAAATAATCGAATAAAATTATCGAATGAGTTTCAAATATCACTCCGTTGTATCGCATAGAATATTCTGATGCACCATGAATTAATTGTTCGTTTTAAGTGTGTCGGATGGATAATCGATTGAAATGAGCGAATAGATGAACTCTTATGAAAAATAGAAAGATGCCTTGTTCCAAACGTATCTCGAAATGTTGAAAATAAATGAGCAAATTAACTGTCTTAATAACATCACTTTTAATTCGCTTATTTCAAAAATATTCACTATTCGAATACCTTGTTCATTCGAATGAATAATCTAAAAAGAATGGAATGGGAAATATAATCCAATAAAATGAAATAATCGAATGAACGATTATCACATCACTATCCGCCTTGCCTGGTCTAGAGGATTCGTCGCGCTGTAATCTGCAGGTCTTCGGCCTGAGCAGCGCTTGCTGATGGGCAATAAACTGTGTTAGTGAATAGAGAAGAAATTATTTTACGTTCTTGTAAGTCGTGGTCTAATTGAGTTAGTGTCTCGTTGGTAGCTGCTAATTGGGAACCCGGAAAGTAATTTTGTTGTCTATTCATAGAGAAGCAGGCCGTGGAAGTTCTCCTGTCGCCTATGAATAGGAATTGTCCCGTCATTTATCTGTAAGTGAAAATGGGAAACCACAGAAAGCCATTATTAGCACAGCCGACGGTGGGGTCCGAACCTGCCATCCCCGCAATGCAGAGCGTTTACACACTCCGCTTGGTGGAGGTAACTACCCACATAATAATAATAATAATAATAATAATAATAATAATAATAATAATAATAATAATAATAATAATAATGGTGATTAGAAGTTCTATGGCCACATTCTCAGAATGAACAATGAAAGGCTCACCAAACGGTTCTCAACCTTGCTCTCTCAATGGAAGTCAAGAACAACCGCCTTAGTGAAATAGAAAACGACCTTCAGGAAATTGGCATCCCACAGAAAATTGTTCAATATCGACTCCAATTAAAAAAAAAAAACAGTCAGCAACCATCATTTTGCTGAGAAATTGAGTACCAACATCAATGGACTGAAGAACGGAGGAAAATTTTCAGATGAAGAGATTTTGGGAGAAGAAAAAATCAGCATTACCTAACGCGCTCCTTAGATGGGCATAGCGCTGTAAAATTATAATAATAATAATAATAATAATAATAATAATAATAATAATAATAATAATAATAGTGATCTCACTACCGTAGAACACAGTTTTGGTTGAGAACATTTAGGTTGCCCATGTATTACGTTCCATTACTTGGAGACACAGAAAGCAGAACTCCGTTCGGTGACAGCTCTAGATGCAGTGCAGTGGTTTTTGAATGATTTATGAACTAGAGTATTCCAGATACTTTCAAAGAATTTCAAACAAATCTTTTTCTTGTTTTCTTAGGTAACAATTTAACAATTTTCAGTACAGTCTACATACTTTTTAAAAACAAATGTGAGATTAAAGAATGCTCGCTTTGTGAACATAATAAATCTGCCAGTGTTGCCAACCTTCATTAAAAACTTACTCTAAGTTGGAAGTGGTTCCGATAGATTGTTCCCGTTTATTTAACGAATTTTTGGCGAATTTGCAGAGATATCCTTCCTACGCCAACCAAAGTCAAAAAGATCTAAGCAATCCGCTTTCATACTGACATCTGAATTGTTACAATTGAAGACAAAGTAAATAGTGGCATGGAAGAGGAAAAGTCCTCAAATATGGGGCAGATGGAAACAAAGAACGAGCACAACAGACTACGATGAAGATGCAACATAAAGGAAGGAAATGTATGTCATTTCTTTTTCCAGTGATGAGCGACGTCCCATTATGAAACGGGAGCCTCGCAACGCACGAAATATGTGATAAAAGCAGTTTATTTGTGGGATTATGGGTCGACTGTAAGTTAAGAGACTGACCAGAGGGCAGTCAAGGGCATCTGCCTACATATAATTTGTGTTATTAATTGATAAATATTTGTCTTTGTTTTGGAATAATAAGATTCAATTTTTGTGGGTTTTTCATGTGTTTCATGTCGACAGTCAGCATCTCCAAACACGCGATCACATTTACCCAACCTTCGGAGGTGAATCCGATGCTTTTCAAGACTCGAATAAATTGACATACAGCTCAATTAGAATATTTAGTATTTTCATGCTACATATTAGAGGTAACGGATTTAATTTACATCATTATTTATATGAAGTACTGTATATTATTAATCTAGAGCCGATATGCACAAAACCGGACGAGCCGGCCGTGCGGTTAGGGGTGCGCAGCTGAGAGCTTGCATCCGGGAGATAGTGGGTTCGAGCCCCACTGTCGGCAGTCCCGAAGATGGTTTTCCGTGGTTTCCCATTTTCACACCAGGCAAATGCTGGGGCTGTACCTTAATTAAGCCCGCGGCCGCTTCCTTCCCACTCGTAGGCCTTTCTTATTCTGTCGTCGCGATAAAACTTATCTGTGTCGGTGCAACGTAAAACAAATTCTAAAATAAGGAAGTTATCCACAAAACTGATCGAAATCATGCTGGTTTATTTCATGTTTACACGTCGAACTGTTTTGAGCAACGCTGATATTAGCACATTCATAACTCCACACATATCAACCAGACGTAAAGAGTTAATTTTAACAATGGACACCTGCAAGTATGGGAGTTCCTTGTCACCTCAGTATGGAGTGAGGCTCCTTTACCATACCAAGTTGCGCCGGGCTGACTGCCTCAAACGGCGTTTTGACCCCAATTGGCAGGTTCGATCCTGGTTCAGGTGCTTAAATATGTCAGCCTCGTGTCGGTAGATTTACTGGTACGTAAAAGAACTCCTGTGGGACTAAATTCCGGCACTTCGGCGCTCAAAAAATCGTAAAATCAGTAGTTAATGGAAAGTAAAACAGATAAGATTATTAATATTATACAAGTGAAGAAATAAGAACGGTCTAAAATATACTTAATTCCTTTATCCACCGACCGATTCAATTGTATGATAACACGAGTTCTACTAACACTGTTGTCAAAATGTGAATCTAGAAACATTGCCTTACTGGAGATTTGGTTACAATTAAAAATATATTAATTATTAACTAGAGGTCATGTGATACACTGTAGAATTTAACTGGTTATTCGAAACAGCATTAATCATGACCTGTGTTTGATTGTTCAAGCCTAATTCGACTCTTATTGCGAGATTTTCGATATGGATGATCTTAGTATATGATTGTATAAAATACTCAAGTACACAGTACACACGTGTATGTTACTAAATTGGGAAATGTTGCAGCACACAAGTAAGGTCTCTCCAACAGGAAATACTTCACGACACACCAAATTGATACTTCGAAATGACCTAATGGAAGATAAGAATAAGCTCGAAACAGACCAATGGAAGTAAGAGATAAGCCAGGTAAGTGAATATCAATCACTACTGGTCTGCATTTAGGGCAGTCGCCCAGGTGGCAGTTTCCCTATCTTAAATGTCTGCAAAGAAATTGGAAATTTAATTAACATCTCCCTTGGTAAGTTATTCCAATCCCTAACTCCACTTCCTACAAAGGAATATTTGCCCCAATTTGTCATATTGAATTCGAACTCTATCTTCATATTGTGATCTTTCCTACTTTTAAAGACACCACTCAAACTTATTCGTCTAGTAATGTCATTCCACGCCATCTCTCCTCTGACAGATCGGAACATACCACTTAGTCAAGCAGCTCGTCTCCTTTCTCCCAAGTCTTCGCAGCCCAAACTTTACAACATTTTTGTAACGCTACTCTTTTGTTAGATCAATGCAATAACCGTAAGAGAATGCCGGTAAATGTTAATTTGCAATCAAATAATTTACTTCACTTTATGAAATCGAGCAAATGATTGCATCTTTCTCACAGTGAGTTGGCTGCACAGTTTGACGTGGCTGTGAGCTTGCATTTGGGAGATGGTGTGTTCAAACCCCACTGTCACCATATTGAATATATTTTTCCATGGTTTCCCATTTTCACACCAGGCCACGGATACTTCTGTCCTAGTGCTATTCATCGTCGCCATAAGACCTGTCTGTGTTGGCGCGACGTGAAACCCATTGCACCTTTCCATTCCTTTTAAACATGATGTAATTAATATTACGTGAGACACTGTATCCGGGAAGTTCTCTTTAGAAGTAACTGTGTAATGTTCAGTCCTCAGCCCGAAGACTGGTTGGATCCTCAACAGCTCCGCCGTGAGCTGTTATACATCTCCTAGGCGTGACTGTACAGTCATTCTAGGGAAATGAGGAATGACCTAGTTTCCCATTACATTCCTCACTGAGCCAGAGGTTGCTATTATATATCGGTCGGTCAAGCTCACTAAATTGCACGCACCAACCAGCCCTTATGAGCAACATTTGCACAGTGTTCATAAAAAGAACTAGCTGCGTAAGGCGTGGTATTACTAGCATCGCTCATACCTCAGCGACTTTCATATTGTCAAACGTAGCAATAAGAGCGAAACAGATCAATGAAAGCAGCAATGCTTTTCCTAGCCCATACTAGAATACACAGTGCGTGGTGGTGGTGATTATTGTTTTAAGAGGAAGTACAGCTGGGCATTCATCCTCTATAAAACACTAATCAGAGAGAAAGAATGGAAGGGATCTGACTCTTCGAAAAGTGAAGGGGATCGTCGCCATAAGACCTATCTGTGTCGGTGCGACGTAAAGCCCCTAGCAAAAAAAAAAAAAAAAAAAAAAGTGAAGGTATCGGTCAAAGGATAGCAAGAGCTGCGAAGGGCGTAAAAATGAAAGACTCCCTAGGCCTCGAGTGCTCTAATACCATCGGGGTCGGAAAATAACAATAGTTGACCAAGGGAGGTCAGGTAGGATAGATGAAAGTGAGGAGTCTGGCACAAATAAATGGAAGCAATGCCAGGACTCAGCTAAGGGACACTTGGTCGCCAACCGACGCTCCCATGTTGGGAGCCCTTGGAGCCCCTTTCAATCGCCTCTTACGACAGGTATGGATACCGTGGGTGTTATTCTACTGCCCTCACCTTCAGGAGGTTTCATAAAAGGACTAACTGCGTAAGGATTCGTTCATACCTCAGTCACTTTCAAAGCCGGGAATGGGGCCCGTACTAGAAGACACAGAGCAGTAAAAACAGTCGGCTTCCCCACCAGTGGCATAACCAATAACTATACTGGCTTTACGTCCCACTAACTACTTTTGCGGTTTTGGGAGTCGCTGAGGTGCCGGAATTTAGTCGTGCCAGTAAAACTACCGACACGAGGCTGACGTCTTTGAGCATCTTCAAATACCACGGGACAGAACCAGGATCGAACTTGCGACTCAGCCCGGCAACTATACAATATAAATTCAGATAAAACGAAATGAGTTTATGTTATAAATCTGAGATAGATAATAAGAGTAGCGTAGCCAGGATCGACCGATAGGGGACGGGAGTTATAGTTACAAAGTGAGGATGCTGGTGCGCGCATGCGTGAGTGGACACTGATACAAGCGAATTATATTGATGTTCAGATTGCATTACATATTACATTAAAATACAGAACAAGAACAATAATAAAAATGTTATTTGTTTTACGTCCCACTAACTAATCTTTTACGGTTTTCGGAGACGCCGAGGTGCCAGAATTTAGTCCCGCAGGAGTTCTTTTACGTGCCAGTAAATCTACCGACACGAGGCTGACGTATTTGAGCACCTTCAAATACCACCGGACTGAGTCAGAATCGAACCTGCCAAGTTGGGGTCAGAAGGCCAGCGCCATAACCGTCTGAGCCACTCAGCCCGGCCAGAACAAGAACAACACGATCAATGTGAACAGTGTCACGGAGAACGGTCTGTTCCGATCACAATCCAACTTTCGAGGCTTCTTAGAAAATGGATTGAGGAGATCTGTTCGTTATACGGTTACGTCTCTGTGAATGTTCAAAAGACCAAACCCACTGAATCGAATTTCACCTATTTGATGTCAGTTTCTGTTCAGCCCTCCCCCCCCCCCCCCACCCCGTCCCTTGGCTATGCCCCTGGATAACAGATATTCGAAATATATTGTATTTTTAATATTAATAATAATTAATCAATGATAAAACAGGATACTATTGACGGATATGAATGAAACTGGACAGCGGATGGCGACACGCAATATAGATACAGTAATTATTGAAATTAATAAACTCTAGTTCAAAAATCTACAAGTTAGCGACGGCATAATCGAATATTTTTCATATTCGAATAACCTCCATCCAATTATTTAGATAAATAAACGAATAAATAATCGAACGAATCAATTTTTCGGTTTAAGTGTGTCGGATGGATAATCGATTCAAATAAGCGAAAAAATGAACTCTTACGAAAAATAGAAATACATTTTTTTCCAAACGTATGTCCAAATGTTGAAACTAAATGAGTGAATTAACTGTTTTAATAACAACTTTTCATTAGATTATTTCGAAAGCATTCACTATTCAATTGCCTCATTCATTCGAATGCAGTTCCGAATAAATAATCGAATGGAAAAATTCACTAATCGACTGCTTCATTGATTCGAATGGAGTTTCGAAAAAATAATCGGATGGAAAGAATATTCACTATTCGATTGCCTCATTCATTCGAATGAATAATCGAAATATAATCGATGGGAAGTATAATCGAATAAGTAATTATTTTACATTCGATTATCCCATCACTACTACAAGTCATATACAGTGCATTCTTAACTCAACAGCAGAAGATATAAGAGTAAAGAGGAAAAACAATCAATTACTATTATAAACAAGAACAATCTTCAGATTGAGTTAACTCATAGCCTAAACTGAGAACTAAAAATCTAAATACACTACACATACAAGGATAATGATAATTGTGGCACTGAAATTAAAATACATAATTAAATCAACAATAAATACTCAGTAATATTGCTTGGGTAATAATCTGAAGTCGACCGAAATGTTTATTACAAATTGATTCGACTTAAAATTGGGTGATCTTAGTAAAAGGTTTTTATAAAAATATGCAATTAGGTATTTATTAATATTTGAATTCCAGTCTAGGATTTGTAAAAGTGTCAGAAAGGAATACGGCCCTACAAATATCCAACTGGCTGGTATTAAAGAAAATTGGGTAAAGACTACACCGGAAAACATTGTGATAACTTCGCAATAATCGATACATCGAAATTAACTTATCGAAGGTGTCAGGATGGTCAGGAATATATCGCTAAATTTAAATTCACGTGATTTACTTTAATTTACATCAGTGAAAGGTATTAATCGATTTAAACATTTAAGAATAATACAAGAAATGCGAGATTTATTTGATAATGATGAACATTTGTTGCGCCGAGTGCCTCCAGAGAGCAGAGCTTACCTGTTGAGCAGGTCGGCTGGTCTGGGAGCTGGTGCGGCTGCAGGCGAGGCACATGGCTGTATAGGTAGCGCTGGAGCAGGCGCGGCCCCCTATATAGGCGCGTGCCAGGTGTGTGCCGGCCGTGGGAAAAGCTCGCTCCACAGAGTTCCCAGCGCGGGCTGCCACCTGCGCACACGCGTACCAACACAAATAGCACGTGTACTTTACCCCATCCCATGACATGACATTATCGTACATCCGTCTGACTTTACCTAGTCCTTCAAGCGTCCGAGCCACGTGGCAATGAGTGTAAACAACGAAACACGCGCCAAAAGTACACACGAGACAAGCATTAATAATAGACTAATATCTGTAGAAAAACCAAATTTATGACAAATATACAAAATGCTGGAGAATTTCTTATAACAGATATTGGTCGAATAAAGAAGGTAAAGGAATTCAAATATTTGGGAGAAACAATTGAAGAAAATAGTTTGGGAAAATCCGCTGTAGAAGAAAGATGGAAAGAGCAAACGGTGTAGCTATGAATATCTAGAACAAAAATCGTTTATCTTAAAACCTCAAAATACACAATATCAAAACCGGAATGCCTACACGCGAGTGAATGTCTAATACAGTACTGAAATACAACCTCAGTAAATTAGAAATACTGGAAAGAAAAGTTATACTGAAAATATTCGGTTCTCTAAGAACTACAAGACTCTGGGAATCAAAAAGTAATGTTGAATTATAGCGAAACGTAGAAAACATAACAGATAAAATGCGGAAGAGGCGACTGATATCTTTTGGACATTTATACAGAATGGATGACAACAAGTTAACGAAACAGATCTTTAAATATCATTGGAACAAGAAGTCAACAACAAAACTGGATCCATGAAGTAAAAAAAAAAAAAAAAAAAAAAAAAAAAATAGATTTGGAAAGTTGGTGTCAGGAAGGGCATCCGGCTGTAAAACAGGGCCAAATCTACATGTGCGATGCAGTTCGCACCCGCGGGAAAGCGGTAGGAAGAGAAGGAAAAATTATTTGGAAAGAAACAACAAAAGGGAAGAAGCAGCAAAAGAGAAAGAGTGTGTTAATAATGGAAGGAATCGAAGGTCGGGTCGGAAAGAAAACGGGCTGAAAATGGTCCCAGAAGAGGAAAAGGGGGCATAATAAGCAGATGAAGGAGAAATGGAGGAAGAAGAAGGAACAAGAAATGATGAAGCATTGACATTGTCACTACCGGGCGAGTTGGCCGTGCGGTTAGGGGCGCGCAGCTGTGAGCTCGCATCCGGGAGAACGCCACTGTCGGCAGCCCTGAAGATGGTTTTCCGTGGTTTCCCATATTCACACCATGCAAATGATGGGACTGATAGAGAAACAAGGAATACTAGTACTACTACTACTACTACTACTACTACTACTACTACTAATAATAATAATAATAATAATAATAATAATAATAATAATAATAATAATGAACTTTATGGTCTTCGGAGGCGCCACACGCCCTGCGTCGTATACATGTACTTCTAACAATATTGCCAAAATGTGCTCCGTGCATCTAGAAACATTGTTTTACTGGAGTTCCATTTACAATTTAAAATAGTAATTCATAAGTCGGGATGTGATACGTGGTAAAATTGTATTGGTGCGGACCCCCACTGTCGGTAGCCTTGAAGATGGTTTTCCGTAGTTTCCCATTTTCACACCAGGCAGATGCTTGGGGGATATACCTGAATTAAGGTGACGGACGCTTCCTTTCGATTCCTAGTCCTTTCCTATCCCATCGTCACCATAAGACTCGGTGCCACGTAAAGCAAATCGTAAAAAAGGAAACCTGTGAGGAAGATAATAATTCCACTTTTGTAACGACAGTTCTGGTATCTGACCGGCTCTCAGATAGACCTACTGCATCACCAAATGAAGATAGTGCTTTCAATTCCAGTAGAATGCGTTGCGTCGGATCATTCTTACTGAAACATATTCCGGGAGGTTCTGTGATTTTTTAAAGGTCATACATGAGGCATGACAGCAGAGTGTCCACCTACGTAGCGTAACCGTTAGTATTTGTTCGATTCCCGGTACTGACAGAAGTTTAAGAATGGCAGGAGTGCTGGTATGTGATTGCAATGGTACATGCAGCTCATCTCCAATGAGGGTTTACCTCGGAAGAGCTGCACCACCCCGGGACGAGGACTCGAGTTTGTCCGCTTTCATGGCTGGCCTTTGACCCAGAGGATCCCCAGTTCTATTCCCAACTGAGTCGGCGATTTTGACCTTCATTTGTTAATTCCGATGTATCGGGGGCTGGGTGTGTGTGCCGTATTCATCATTAGAATTCATCAAAGGTAGAGCCCCATCCTCATGGACGCAGGTTGGTTATACGTGTCAAGTCGAAGGACCAGCACCAGACATCCTAAGAGGCCACACGCCATTATTATTATTATTATTATTATTATTATTATTATTATTATTATTATTATTATTATTATTATTATTATTATAGTCGAGTGACATTGTCACTGACTTCTCCCCAAAGCGGCCAGGGTTCATATTGTGCCCAGTTCATGTAAGATTTTTGAAATGAAAAGTCACGTCTTTGTGGTTCGGATTGCACGCGAATCTGGAAATTTAAGCTTTTGCAGCCTAGAAGTTATCAGGCTTTTTGGAGGATGTGCATTGTATCTGCCACATGAGATATCTTTAGTGTCTTCTTTTTTTGTTTTTCTTGTACCGCTTCTCCCATACCTGTGGGGTCGAGCGTGAAAACTGTGTCGCACATTGGCTTTGGCCCTGTTTTACAGCCGGATGCCCTCCCAGACACCGTCCTCCTGTGAAGAGATGTAATCACTTTTGCGTGTTTCTGTAGTGTGTTCTCTGAATATGAAGAGGAGAGTGTTGGGGCAGACACAAACACCCAGTCCCCGAGTCAGAAGAATTAATCACATGCGATTAAAATCCCTGACACGACCGGGAATTGAAGGCCAGACCTTCTGACCCGAAGGCCTCAACGCTGTCCATTCAGCCAAAGAGTCGGTTTAGTTTTGTCTAGGATAGTGTATGAGAGCGAGTGGTTACGGAGCTTGGGTCACGCAGCTGTCAGTTTGCATTCGGGAGAGAGTGGGTTCGAAACCCACTGTCGGCAGGTCCGTGGTTTCCCACTTCTCCTGGGATGGTAACTTAAGGCCACGGTGACTTCCTTCCCTCTTCCTTGTCTATCCCTTCCGATGTTGCCATCTCCCGCAAGGCTCCTGTTCAGCATAGCAAGTGAGGACGCCTGGGCGAGGTACAAGTCCTCCTTCCAGTTGTATCCCCCGACCCAGTGTTTCACGCTCCAGGACACTGCCCTTGAGGCGGTAGAGGTGGTATTCCTCGCTCAGTCCGAGAGAAAAAACCAACCCTGGACTGTAAATGCCTTAAGAAAGAAAGAAAGAAGGAAGGAAAAGCTATTAGCAATGGCAGCGCAACCGTGTTCGGTTCACCCGGAACGACGTGAGTTCGATTCCCCGCTAGGAAGTCGCGAAAATCCGTTCGAAATAATAGATTTCGACTTCTGGAGGAGGAAATGATCCTGGGTTTCATTTAGCCTATACAAAAAGCGAGTAGGAGGTTAATTTCTGGGTTCAAAGGTGTTCGGGCGTAGAGCTAACCACTCTACCCCAGTTGGTGCTGATGTTAGAACAGTGGAAGACTTTACCTTTCACTCCTACAAGGACCTTCATGGCCTCTACGGAGATAGTTTGGTTGGGTTATCTTTTTCTGGGGATGTACTTTTTAAAATTTCACACTTAAGCAATAAAAACTAACACCGTATTTAGGAATGGTTGAAACATCTCTGGAAAGATTTAGCGCCACCGAACTTGCACTGCAGATCGCAGGCGTCGTATCTTTGAGGTTACAGCAGTGGCGTGCGGTGGTTTCGAAAAGTGGGTATGCTGTCCAAAATAGGACGTACTAATTACCGGATGTAGGAAGTACAATTTAACGTACCGTACATCATTATATAAAGAATGTAACCAAGCTCTAACCATATAAAGTTAAGTGTAATCTCATGAAAATTGAAGGACTTCTAACCATAACGTACGGTATCATGTCAAATCCTTGGCGTTTCAGGAAATACAAAATAATTAGCGACATCACATCTGTAGATTTAAAAAAATCGATATAATTTTTAAAGCTGCAATTAACTTATTAAATGTATAGAAATAGTTTATTTATTCCCAATGACAGTGCATAATCCATAAGAAAAAGGAAGACAAGCGTGCCATTGTTGCGTTTTCGTCTGAAAATTATTTTATTCAAGTTTCCTACTTCAAAATTCATAGATTAGTAGAAATCACGTTTATTTAATGAATTACCTGTCACTTCTGTTAAAAACTCCTTGATCTCTTATTTATGTATCAGAATACTTTCTGTCTTCTTACAGCCACGAAGCCGACTTGAAATACCTCTGACACTGATGCAACAGCATCGTGCATATTACATTGAACACATAGGCTTATCTCAAAATTATTAGTAACTTATTTGCTACGTTTTTGCAGACGTTCTTCTATTGTCCACTGTATGCTCCACTACTAACAAAACTATGCAGTAAGTCCCTCCACAACATTTTTTGTTGCTTTGAGTCTACTTGAAGGTGAAATCTAGTCGTCTCTCTTCTGTATGTGAATGTTGTGATGACATCATAAAATGTGTCTATGCTTTTCAGTTCGTGCAGACCTTCCTTTTCTATGAACAGAACTGCCAAGCCTAAAAGTCGCTCTTGACTCTGTGTTGACCTCATAATCCTCCTGAGAGCTTAAAATGATCTTTCAACTGACGCTGTTGTGATTGGAACAGTTACTATAAGTACACCCAACTTGTACACTTCAGACAGAGCTGCATCTAATTGTTTGCTTTTCAGAGAACACACTAACCGATGAGGGTGTTGACCATAAAATTCGTCAAACGAATACAGCACGGTAAGTTCATTCTTTAATCGGAGAGAATCAAACAAGTATTTATAAGACAGTTCAAGATTTTCACAAGCAGAAAGAGGAAAAGTAGCTCTGTGCGCTTCATACTTCAGAGGATCCAACAAGGATGTAAGTTGTAATTGGTTTAATGATCCAAAACGTTCGTCTAATTGTGCAATAATGTTGCCAAAATAGAGCGGTAAAGGCATTTCCTTGAAATTATTGGATCTTCTTCCCGACATTATCGTTTAGTTGGTGGAGAGTCTTCGACACCATGAATGACCAGAGTCTCGGCCGAAGTTACGCCGCACTTATTCCTGAGGTTTATTCTCTTTTGATTTCGTGAAATTTCTCGGAGCAATATAGGATGTATGAATGCTTGGATTGAAGGACATTGAAAAGGATATCAGTGGAGGTAAAGATGTTGCTAAAAATCAGTAACGAAAAGGAAGTTTCAAAACTAGTTAGAAATTTCATGAAACCTTGTGCCGCTACTACTGTTCACTGTCCCAGTTTGAGCTTTCATCTAAAACACTCCGAAAAAATTCAAGGAATGTAGTGCGATGTTCTTTCACTGAGTGAACAAGACAAGATGAAAAATTCTACCGTGCTGGAGCATTTCTAAGCATCCTCTTAGCTGTAAATTCTTCCAGTTCATGAGATCATTTAGAGGGCTTGTCCTAATCACGTTAAGGTCTGAAAACACCAGGCAAATGCTGGGGCTGTACCATAATAAAGTCCACGGCCGCTTCCTTCCCAGTCCTAGCCCTTTCCTGTCCCATCGTCGCCATTAGACCTATCTGTGTCGGTGTGACGTAAAGCCAATAGCAAAAAAAAAAAAAAAAAAACATTCCTTGATACAGGAAACTGACTGTGACAAAATCAGATTAAGCTTTCGACTAAAGCAATGGATAAATATGTCCTTCGGAAAGAGTTCTTGCACTTTGGTTCTTAGTCGATTTGTGTGGCCGGCCATCACAGCTGCCCCGTCAAACGTTTGAGCAGCTAACCTGTAGTTTAAGTCAAACTCAGTAACAATGTTTTTAACATGTTCAGGCAAACCACTGGCTGTTCGATCTGCGCTGACATCAGTGAAAGAAATGAACCTTTCGTGAGCTTTGCCACTTTCAGATTCAACGTATCTCAGAGTAGTTGATAGTTGAGACGAATTCATGTCTGAAGTCTCGTCATGAAAAAAGGCAACAAAGATAGCGTGTTTCACATTTTTCAAAACTACATCACTGACAGCCTTTAATAATTCATTTTGTATCCTGTTTGAAGTTTCGCGAAACACGGTGGATGTTTCTTGGTGGGTACATAACGACGCATCGTAAATGGCGAGTAAGTTCAATGCACCCAAATAAGCACCCCTGTCAAAGAATCTTCACCTTCAGAATGTCTACGGAATGGTAAATTCGTGAAAGGCTAAAAAACACACAACATCAGTGAATCGCTTGAGCACCTCTCTGTTTTTCCGAACTGTCTCATTATATTGTACAGCGCTTGCACGCAATTGAGCATTAAGCTGAATATCAATTCTAGATTTTCGAAACGTTCTCAATGCAGAAATGTGTGACTGCGATTTCTCATGCTTTTGAATGGTATTGTGCAAGTTACTCAGATTATCAAAACCAGTGTCGGACCAAACAGTTCGTTCTTTTGCAAAGAGTAAACATGGCCAGCAAAATAGTTTATTAAATTTGGAACGTCCAGAAATCCATTCTGTTTTACTGTACTGTGAAGGTTGAAATGACGAGCGTACTCTTGATTTTTGTTTTTATGCGTCCCTTTAAGGTTGGGCATATCTGAAGGTTTTCCAGATTGGAAAATTCCTAGTTTCTTATATAAGCTCCCAAAAGAAACGGTTTGTCCAACAGTTCTTCAATCACACAAATTGAGTCAGCCATCGCAAATATTATGATAAATGAAACTAAGAAGAAATTACATTTCACTAAAAACTTTTACATAGATACACAATTGCGCACTTACGCCACAGGCTAATTATAAGCACTGCCCACGTTGCATGTTATTATTATGGAAATCATTAGAACGTACGCTCCTATAGAAGCACGTCACATGGTCCACTACAACGCTGGTACCTACTAGTAGGCAAGTTTTCTCACACTGTTACATTTAAGAAAAAACTAATTTTCAGTTCTAAAAGGAACTGGATACTCGTACTTTTAAAAAGTTTTTCACTGATGTCAGTTGTTACTCGCAAGAGCTGTTTCAGCAATAAGTCAAATCACAGTAAATAAACGTATTATAAACTCAAACAAAGCTGCTTCACACAGCTACACCGTGCGATCAAGCCGGGCAGCGTTGAATTTTCGGCTTACCAAGTTCGCTTACTGGCGCGGTTACTACGCATGCGTCACCTTGAATTCTACGCTGGGTGAGCCAAGCGGTAGGTGTGTCGCGTACCCTCGCTACTGCAGAAATTCGCACTGCAGAATCTGTATACATGCCGCAGAAAACCACATTGCAGCAAATGAGTTATTAAAAAAATATAGTATTGCCAACTGACAAGATAAAATGACTTATTGCACTTACAGTTACATTAGTGTTTACCTTTTGCTTCTCAAGTCCAACGGGTAAGCCCGGCTTAGCCTGCATACCCACAATGCACGCTACTGGGTTACAGTAACCTTCCGAACGGCGAAAATGACCCTGTTATATTTTCACCTTTCGGTTTTTACGTTCTGTTAGATAGGTACTAAGAAATACCTACTATAGTCTAGAGAACAGGGTGGCCTTTACACCCAAATGTCAGCTACTTGCAACATTCTCAAAAGGTTTCAGACATTATAACTCACAAACTTCATTCAATATGTCAACGGTTCTTTTTCATGAGTTCTATGTCAACACGAATCAGCAAAAATAATTTGTACACCAATTCGTACCGTAAACGCAAGATCAGGAGTTCATTAACTGATTCTCGCTGCTGCTCTTAAACATTCGTTAGGTACTGCAATGAAAATGAAATGTCGTATGGCTTTTAGTGCCGGGATATCCCAGGACGGGTTCGGCTCGCCAGGTGCAGGTCTTTCTATTTGACGCCCGTAAGTGACCTGCGCGTTGTGATGAGGATGAAATGATGATGAGGATAACATATACACCTAGCCCCCGTGCCATTGGAATTAACCAATTAAGGTTCAAATCCCTGACCCAGCCGGGAATCGAACCCGGGACCCTCTGAACCGAAGGCCAGTACGCTGACCGTTCAGCCAACGAG
Source organism: Anabrus simplex (assembly GCF_040414725.1). Classification (NCBI taxonomy): domain Eukaryota; kingdom Metazoa; phylum Arthropoda; class Insecta; order Orthoptera; family Tettigoniidae; genus Anabrus; species Anabrus simplex. The sequence goes on along the minus strand of NC_090265.1, from coordinate 1,796,109,793 downwards.
TCGGACAGGTACTGCACTTATAAAACTCACTCAGAATAACAGCCCAGTAGGAGTCGATGCATAGACCTCACTGATTTAGCTGGGCACTCATGAACTGCAACAACGAATGCAGTGAAGTGCTGATGTATCAAGATAAGTTTCCTAGAAACGCTCCAACACGTGTTGCCTCTAAGGTTTCATCTTGGCGGAAGAGGAGTTGTATCTTGAGAGGTGAGTGACTTGGTGAGTGTTAGAGGTCACGCCCTCGATGCCCGACCACGGTACGTACTGTTAAACGAGCTATTACTCTTTACATGCTGTCTCCTCCGGCAGATGGAATTATGCTACGTAAAGATAAGGCCAAGCTTCGAGTATCATCTGTCTTTGTAATTTTCACACTGCAATTAGCGTAGCATATCCGGGGGATCACCACGACAAACAGTGTCAGTCAGCCGTAAGTCATGTTGTGAGAAGAAAAATTATCTCAAAGCTGCATTATTTTATTGGAATAAGACGAGCAAGCGTTAACTGATAAAAGGACAGATTTTAGTTCCAGTGTTGGGAACAAAGATCGCGTCACCGAAGGAGGACCGCATTATCGAACAACTTCTTTAGCGACTGCCTTGAAAGTCGAAGTCGAGTTCTGAAGAGAATGATTTCAAATCGAAATAATATTTGCTTATTGCTGGGCTGAGTGGCTCAGACGATTGAGGCGCCGGTTTTATGATCCCAGCTTGGCAATTCCGATCCTGGTGGAATTTGAAGGTGTTCAAATACGTCAGCCTCGTGTCGGTAGACTTACTAGCTCGCAAAGGAACTCCTGCGGGACAAACTTCCGGCACCTCGGCGTCTCCGAAAACCGTAAAAGTACTTAATGCGACGTAAAAACAAATACTATTATTATTATTATTATTATTATTATTATTATTATTATTATTGCTTGCTTGTTGTTTTAAGGGGCCTAACATCGAAGGTCATCGGCCCTTATTATTATTATTATTATTATTATTATTATTATTATTATTATTATTATTATTACTTCGAATAATCTATTTGGAGGGTACGACAAATCAGCTTTGAATATTTTTCATTGTGTTCGATTTGCATTGCTTCCACATTTCCTTCATCCTTCTAGACAGTCGTTCTTTCTCTTCTTGAGTCTGTCTGTCTGTTTCTTCCTCTCCTGAAATCCTGCGTTTCGAGTTACTTCTCTAAATAGTGTTCTGCTTTCTCTTGTGTCTGCTTCAATTCGACCGTTCTTCGAATTGGGAGAAAGGAGACGAGCTGCTCTACTAAGTGGTATGTTCCGAGCTGTCAGCGGAGAGATAGCGTGGAATGACATTAGTAGAAGAATAAGTTTGAGTGGCGTCTTTAAATTGAAATAATAAATATGGTAGTTCAACCTATTCAATACAAGTAAATAAGAGATGTAGAGATTACATTCTTATTTAATTAAAAGTGGAAATGGTACCGGTTTCGACCCCAGTCTGGGTCATCATCAGCCGATTATAACTCGAAAAACAATGCATAAGTAAGAAAGAAGTTAAGGGTCAAGTCCACACAATATCAGTTGAAGAGGCGATATGACGGGGGAAGGCACTGTAAAATTCAGACGAAGTGGAATGTAGGTCACTTAAAAGAAGTAATGCGTAATCTTCCGAGCATCAGCACGGCACACGCAATGTTTGGCACTGTCTCACAATGTTCACGAAAAGCAGAGAACAGTTAAATGAGCCAGACGGCATACACCGTCAGGCAAAAAGTCACAACACAAATCCAAATATGAAGATCTAAAGTCATGAAGAAGCCGAAGACGAGCAGCTCAACCGAAGTAACTTGCAAGCTCCAGAAGATCGGTGCGGTGTTTACAACGTCAAGTGCTGTATTTTCATACGCTGACGGAGATTGAAGGATAGATTATTGATCAAGTATTTGCTTAGTTCAAGAAAATGTACCTATATATATTGAACCCATGACCTTTGTGCCCTAAGAACATTATGCAAAAATCGACAATCATTAAAAGTTGGATTCTTGATAGCATGGATTTGACACGTGACGAGGGGGTGATTACCTTCGGTCCCACGCTCTGGGGTACGTGACGTCAGCCACACGTGTCAACGGCGGAGGAATCTCAAGTCATTTTTGTGAACTATTTCAAAGCGCGTGTACATGGTGTGACCAAGCCAAGTCAAAAAATATATATAGTGCCTATCAAAGGGGGTCAATCATCTCACAAAATGAACCCGTAAAAGTTTTAAATGTCCATGAACACTACCGCCAGAAATGTAGCAAGCATGTAGTCACTTTCAAAACTCTTGAAATTACAGTTTAGGCAAGTCAGAAAATTTATAGAAATTTTCTTGGCGGCAAAGGGAGAGATCCGAAGAGAGGGGGTAACTGCTATAAATATGAAGGGACGCCATGACGAACTCTCCTTCTCCGGCATTTGTGATACAAAGCGGACGAAAAATTGTTGAGCTGCTCTGCGAAATCAAACAACGAAAGTAGACTGAGTTCAACTGCAGATTTCAGCCAGTGTGGCTAGGTCTTGAGTCCATGAGGGGATAGTTTTCTTGAGTGAAATAATTGTACCAGATAGGACGGTCAAAGTACTGAATAAATTCTAATGTGATTAATTAATTCGTGTGCGGAAACAATTATAGTCCATCGTGTGCGCTCAACAAACAAGTGAAGGGTATTTTCTTTTTTTTAATGCTTTATTCCAGGAAACCTGAAGAAAATAATAATAAACTGTGAAGCCATGAATGTAAAAATGGCTAAATAAAGTGCCAGGGTCGTAGGTGAGCCCTATGACGAACACTGGCGTGACGACATGAGGTAGGTGACTTTCCATCTTACTACCTCTTATATCTTGTCTCGTGATCTCAAAAAGTGTATTTGAATGGGGATATACGACGCAGTGGTCACCCCTACTAAGTTGTGTAAATGTGAGAATACGACTAAAGAGTCATTTGTTTCATTTTCCACTTGGATAAAATTTTGAAGTCTTGCGAGTGCCGTATAATGTTGTAAAAAGTTATTGAATAGGGTTCCGAAGTGATATCACGTCCAATGTAGATCGTCATCCGTGTGAGTGTACTGCCTATATGTTGTGATGTCAAATTAAGATGTTCATTCGACGTAAAATTTTTCTGACTGCAATTTGACGTTAACAATAATAATAATCCATGGTTACTCATTTTCAATCGAGTGGAAGCGCGCTGTCGGGTGAGAACCTAGGGTGATGAATTTGGTCACGGAGACAAACGTTTTTCTGAGCTCATTTTAAACTGTGTCTGACTGACAATAAAAAGATCTAGTAGAATGTTTCAGTCATTTTGTTCCAAAAAAAATCAAGTTATTAAATACGATATCATTTATGGGAAGTTATTCATGATTAATGCATTGTGCGATATTAGACGTCGAGATTTCTAGTAAGGATTTTATTCCAGTTCTTTGTCGATGATAATTGTGGAGCTGGGAAACAGAGGTTAGTTTTGTTGATATGAGATTTGTGAATCAGGTTGGACCTGTCATTGAAGCCGGGACACTGAAGCCCGAGGAATGTTTTATATGAGTTGAGATGAGATGTGCGAATCAGGTTAGAGTCCTGTCATTTGAAGCCGGGACATGATAGCCCGAGGAATATTTTATAATGTTGAGAATGGAAAGAAATTCATAGAAATCCATAGCCGTATCAATTGGCGACGCGTATAATTAGTGTGGGCATCTTGAAGCATAATCTGTGCATTTTGTTGGTCAGAATATCGTATTTGTTTAATTATGTCGGCAGAGTTTAAAGGGAGCATTTTGAGAAGCCAGTCAACTGTGTATAAACCAGGTGTTTCGTGTAACTGCCAAGCGAACTCGGGGGATGAGAGACCTCAGCTATGATAACGGGACATGCGTGGAGTTGAGATTGTACTGTATTCTCGGCCAGGGAAACGTTAAAATGCTGGATTTAGTTGAAATTCATAGCCGGTAATGATCTGAGTATTGTGAAATACTGTAATTGGGGACGTAATGAACATTTGAAACCACGAACTTGGAGTATAAGGAACAGAGTAACCAAATTCAGGGTTGTCCAAAATATAGAGCGATGGTCGTGATGATCGGTTTGTCTGTGAGGGGTGTGCAAAATTCATAATGGTATGGCGAGATATGACATCGTAATTATATGGCGAGTTGTTTGGTTTGTACGTAGATTCATAGGATATCCAAGTTTTGATAATGGTTAGGACTAGATTAGACTTTAAAGTGTGAAATCACGAGACAGGATATATAGCTGGACATGAATTATGTAACAAGTTCTTTTCCAGCCAGATAAACATCGCAATATTGAATTCACATCACAGCTGCGTAGGAATTTGTGAAGAAACCAGAGTCCGCGGAGATAAAGTTTACTGATCTTTAACATTTCGTTAAATCATTTAAATTTATTTAATTATTAAATTCAGTGAAACCGCATTTTGAAATAACTTTAATCAAGCGAATAACTTGGAGATGCATTCTGGAAATTTTAGTTTGTTTTTCTGGGGAATATTAAAATATAAAGTAACGATTAAAGGGATATATCCGAAGGAAATGGATTTTACTGCCACAAAGTTTGTGAGCATTGCTAGTGTTGTAATTATTGAACTTGATTGATTGAGCAGTGAATGTGCTGGGGATAGTAAAGTGGAACTTTGGTCATGAACCGATGTAACTTAATTGTGTTTAGCCTTCAGCCTAGAAACTTGGATGGTCAGGGGGTCATCAACCTCAGTGACTTAGATTAGGGTCATATGCCATTGTAGCATCCTTTCCTTGCGGTCATCATCCACAATGACTTTAAAGTAACTTAGAAGATTAGATGTCGGTCCATGTAATAGACGCAGGTCACATCGATTCAATTAAGGGTCCATGCCGTAGAACCACTGTGTGGCACACACCGATTGGACGGCCTTAATTATATCCAGAGTCCAGAGTTCGTGTTACGAGGGCTGGACCATAACGAATCACTATGATGGTACATGTGGTCTCACATGGAAGCCGAATTTAAGGATTTCCAGACTTTCCTTTCTTAAATGATTAATAATTGAGACAAAGGTTTCTAGTAAGAATGCCCGTCAGGCAGTTACGTTAAAGTCTCACACCAGTGTTCTGACGTTTATGTAAAAATGATTGTGGTGTCCAGTGGACACAATTGACTTCTATGATACCATTGACATAAGAGAAGGCTTCAAAATTTCCTGAATAAATAGGAATCTTTTAAACAGACCTTTCATTCCAGTAGATAGATTAGAATTACTGAACCCTACCATTACCTCAGCAAGTGACGACAGCAAAATGGCGCCCAACGTGGGGCATCAGTCACTTAACAGTGGGGCTTAAGTCACGATAGCAAGGAGGATAATTGTACACGTTGTGCATCAGTAAAATGTTGCCCAACGTGGTGGCTTCAGTCACTTAAGAGGGGGCCTAAGTACATCGAGAGAAGAACTACAAGTTAGGTTGGTTGACATCAGTGAAACGATGACCAATTGTAGGATTGTTATACGTTGGTCGACCAGTAAGTTGTCGCACCAACGATAGGGCATAAGTCACGATAACGATGAGGGAACCTAAGTCACGATAACGATAAGGATATTTTGAAAAAATCGTGTACTAGAGGAAATGAGAAATAATGTTGAGGCTATGCCACATTATGGATGATAAAATCGTGCGCCAGAGTTGAGAGTGAACTCGAAGAAATAGATAAACGCCCGATGAGTAAGGCTAGGAGATACCACTATGAGAATAATTTATCTACTGAATGAAAGGTATAATTTAAGTGTGTTGGAGTAATTTCCCAAATTTTTGAATACTGGTTTGAGTGTTTTGGCTGATCACTTTGATCGAGTGAACATTGCATTTCAAGTTTTATTAAATAAAAATTTTAGAGAATGTTGCATTAACAGTGTGATGTGTTAGATAGGAGGATGTTGTGATGTTTATCGTTGTAGTCCTATTATACGCCGTTGAATTCTCGGGCTCACTGATGACCTATCGTTTTCTGTTAAATACAGTATGTTTATGCAGGAGGGAGAATTGGCCCAAGGGCAGGTGGTCCAAATGATCAAGAACTTAATGGAGAGGATGGATGCCGATAGGAAGGTTGCGGAAGCCGATAGGAAGGACTTAAGTGAGAGTGTAAAATCTATTAACAATGAGTTAAAAGGTATGAAGGAAGTCGTAGGAACCATGGACAATAAATTAGATAGTGCAGATTTAGAATTAAAAGGTATGAAGGAAGTTGTTCAAAATGTTGACATTAAAGTGCAGGACACTCAGGATAGTTGTAAGGAAGCTAGCGTTGATATTAGGAAGGACATTGGTGAATTTAAACATAATATTGATCAGCAGTTCATAGAAACTCGCGAGCTACATCGTGTTCTCAGGGAAAATCGGGACATAAGTAGAGGAGACCTCGATAGGCACGTCAACGGAAGTAGAGATCTACATAAGCAGTTGATGTCAGATCAAGCTGAGCCTAGGGCCGATCTGAAGACAGAGGTAGACGAGGATATAAGAAAATTAGGTACGACTCAGGAAGAAACGGCTAGGAGTTTTGAGGAGGCACAAGCAGACTTGAAGGAACTAAGTGAAAATATAAGGGCTGATGCGAAAGAATTGAAGGAGAAGTTAGAAATAGTGAATGTTAAACCGGACACTACACTGGAACAGCTAGATGACATGCAGTCTCTCAAATCAGCGTCAGAAGTAACTACGCATGTGCAAAACCAAGTGAATGTCGTAAACCCGATCCAAGAGAGTAGACCGGAAAGGGATGTTTCGCAGGCAGTCATACAAGAGAATAATGGGCAACGATTTGAAACCATACTAAACCAGGATAGTAAGAACGTGGAACAGCCTAGCTACCTGTACGGAAAGTGGAATAGACGCCGTGATCCATGTAGGAGGAACCAGGGTCGATGTCGGGAAAATTCTTACCAAAGACGCAGACGCCGTTGTGGAAATGAAGCCGATAGAAGGTGGAATAATTACGAATCCAGACGTTCTGATCTATGGCATGGGTCTGAAGAGGAAAAAGCAAAACCTAAACGATTTGGTGCCAATAAGAAGAAGAGGCCTAAGAAAAGCAGCAGTGATGAGAGGGACGAAAGTTCAGACGAGGAAGCCAGCGATGACGATTATAGTCCGTCAAGAAAGGCTAAAGCAAATGCGAAGAAGGATAAGCCAGCTGCTAAAATGAAAAGGAGAAGGATGATGATGATGAAGAAGAAGTGGAAACCAGCTGCTAGAATGAAGAAGATGAGGATGATGATGAAGAAAGGTAAGCCAGCTGCTAAAATGAAGATGAGGATGATGATGAAGAAGAACGGTCAGCCAGCTGCTAAAATGAAGAAGATGAGGAGAATGATGAAGAAGAAGAACGGTAAACCACCTGCAAAAATGAAGAAAGTCAGTGACAACGATAGTAAGGAGGACCGGGATTTGAACCCAGAAACTTCGCATTTTGATGTGAATGCAAGTTCGTCGCGAAGTTGGAAGGACAAACCACCTAACTTCCAATAAGTCAACTACAATTCACTGGAGATCTACCCCGCAACCCCGAACTCCCCGAGTAACCAAGACTTACCAGGAAGCCGAAGGCATCAACCAGTATCCGTACACCAGAAGATGAGCGATTGCATAAGAGAGAAGAAAGGAATTTATGCTCAAAGGTCATGTTTCATCAGACGTCGAAATTAGAAATTTCACCATCTGGAGTAATTTAAAGGAAATTCCTTGTCACTGTGCGAAAGGAATTCGTGTCTTGGGGGAAATATGAACCCATGACCTTTGTGCCCTAAGAACATTATGCAAAAATCGACAATCATTAAAAGTTGGATTCTTGATAGCATGGATTTGACACGTGACGAAGGGGTGATTACCTTCGGTCCCACGCTCTGGGGTACGTGACGTCAGCCACACGTGTCAACGGCGGAGGAATCTCAAGTCATTTTTGTGAACTATTTCAAAGCGCGTGTACATGGCGTGACCAAGCCAAGTCAAAAAAATATAGTGCCTATCAAAGGGGGTCAATCATCTCACAAATCGAACCCGTAAAAGTTTTAAATGTCCATGAACACTACCGCCAGAAATGTAGCAAGCATGTAGTCACTTTCAAAACTCTTGATATTACAGTTTAGGTAAGTCAGAAAATTTATAGAAATTTTCTTGGCGGCAAAGGGAGAGATCCGAAGAGAGGGGGTAACTGCTATAAATATGAAGGGACGCCATGACGAACTCTCCTTCTCCGGCATTTGTGATACAAAGCGGACGAAAAATTGTTGAGCTGCTCTGCGAAATCAAACAACGAAAGTAGACTGAGTTCAACTGCAGATTTCAGCCAGTGTGGCTAGGTCTTGAGTCCATGAGGGGATAGTTTTCTTGAGTGAAATAATTGTACCAGATAGGACGGTCAAAGTACTGAATAAATTCTAATGTGATTAATTAATTCGTGTGCGGAAACAATTATAGTCCATCGTGTGCGCTCAACAAACAAGTGAAGGGTATTTTCTTTTTTTTAATGCTTTATTCCAGGAAACCTGAAGAAAATAATAATAAACTGTGAAGCCATGAATGTAAAAATGGCTAAATAAATTGCCAGGGTCGTAGGTGAGCCCTATGACGAACACTGGCGTGACGACATGAGGTAGGTGACTTTCCATCTTACTACCTCTTATATCTTGTCTCGTGATCTCAAAAAGTGTATTTGAATGGGGATATACGACGCAGTGGTCACCCCTACTAAGTTTTGTAAATGTGAGAATACGACTAAAGAGTCATTTGTTTTATTTTCCACTTGGATAAAATTTTGAAGTCTTGCGAGTGCCGTATAATGTTGTAAAAAGTTATTGAATAGGGTTCCGAAGTGATATCACGTCCAATGTAGATCGTCATCCGTGTGAGTGTACTGCCTATATGTTGTGATGTCAAATTAAGATGTTCATTCGACGTAAGATTTTTCTGACTGCAATTTGACGTTAATAATAATAATAATCCATGGTTACTCATTTTCAATCGAGTGGAAGCGCGCTGTCGGGTGAGAACCTAGGGTGATGAATTTGGTCACGGAGACAAACGTTTTTCTGAGCTCATTTTAAACTGTGTCTGACTGACAATAAAAAGATCTAGTAGAATGTTTCAGTCATTTTGTTCCAAAAAAAATCAAGTTATTAAATACGATATCATTTATGGGAAGTTATTCATGATTAATGCATTGTGCGATATTAGACGTCGAGATTTCTAGTAAGGATTTTATTCCAGTTCTTTGTCGATGATAATTGTGGAGCTGGGAAACAGAGGTTAGTTTTGTTGATATGAGATTTGTGAATCAGGTTGGACCTGTCATTGAAGCCGGGACACTGAAGCCCGAGGAATGTTTTATATGAGTTGAGATGAGATGTGCGAATCAGGTTAGAGTCCTGTCATTTGAAGCCGGGACATGATAGCCCGAGGAATATTTTATAATGTTGAGAATGGAAAGAAATTCATAGAAATCCATAGCCGTATCAATTGGCGACGCGTATAATTAGTGTGGGCATCTTGAAGCATAATCTGTGCATTTTGTTGGTCAGAATATCGTATTTGTTTAATTATGTCGGCAGAGTTTAAAGGGAGCATTTTGAGAAGCCAGTCAACTGTGTATAAACCAGGTGTTTCGTGTAACTGCCAAGCGAACTCGGGGGATGAGAGACCTCAGCTATGATAACGGGACATGCGTGGAGTTGAGATTGTACTGTATTCTCGGCCAGGGAAACGTTAAAATGCTGGATTTAGTTGAAATTCATAGCCGGTAATGATCTGAGTATTGTGAAATACTGTAATTGGGGACGTAATGAACATTTGAAACCACGAACTTGGAGTATAAGGAACAGAGTAACCAAATTCAGGGTTGTCCAAAATATAGAGCGATGGTCGTGATGATCGGTTTGTCTGTGAGGGGTGTGCAAAATTCATAATGGTATGGCGAGATATGACATCGTAATTATATGGCGAGTTGTTTGGTTTGTACGTAGATTCATAGGATATCCAAGTTTTGATAATGGTTAGGACTAGATTAGACTTTAAAGTGTGAAATCACGAGACAGGATATATAGCTGGACATGAATTATGTAACAAGTTCTTTTCCAGCCAGATAAACATCGCAATATTGAATTCACATCACAGCTGCGTAGGAATTTGTGAAGAAACCAGAGTCCGCGGAGATAAAGTTTACAGATCTTTAACATTTCGTTAAATCATAACTTGGAGATGCATTCTGGAAATTTTAGTTTGTTTTTCTGGGGAATATTAAAATATAAAGTAACGATTAAAGGGATATATCCGAAGGAAATGGATTTTACTGCCACAAAGTTTGTGAGCATTGCTAGTGTTGTAATTATTGAACTTGATTGATTGAGCAGTGAATGTGCTGGGGATAGTAAAGTGGAACTTTGGTCATGAACCGATGTAACTTAATTGTGTTTAGCCTTCAGCCTAGAAACTTGGATGGTCAGGGGGTCATCAACCTCAGTGACTTAGATTAGGGCCATATGCCATTGTAGCATCCTTTCCTTGCGGTCATCATCCACAATGACTTTAAAGTAATAAGAAGATGTACAATATTATAGGGAAGGATCCACCTTTCAATACTCCGTAGTAAAAAGTAGTTACAACCTGTTTATTTGGACCGGTTTCAACACATTTCAAGTGTCATCATCAGCCAATTAGCGAAGATCTTAAAACAACTAATATATTGAACACAGGCAAAATATTAACATTGTATCATATTGTAGCAATTCAGTTAATGTTCAAAACACAATAATCAGAGTCAAGAGAGTAAACAGAACATCACTATCTTGCGCCGAAAACAAATATATTTGAAGTTCATAAGCAGATCAAGTATGCACTTATGTAAAGTCGTTGCTAGGCAGGTCTTGTAGGCATTTGTTTCTCTGGCCGAAGAGTAAAAGGTGACGTGAATGAAGTCTTAGGAAAATAGTGTAGGATTTAATTTCGTCAAAATCAAAGTGGATATATAGGTTTTAAAATAATTTAAAACGTTAAAAAAGAATAAAGCCAAATAAAAATATATTAAAAATGGGAAGAAATAATGAAAGAAATACGAGGTTCAACTCGAAACAACTTGCCGTAGTAATTGATAAAGAAATGATAAATAGAGAAAGGGGGTAGGGAACGTTTATTAGAGGGTGGTGATGGTGGTTATTGTTATTAGAGGAAATACAATTGGGCAACAATCCTTTATATAACACTAATTCGAGGAAAAAAGAGGAAGAGAACCGACACTTCGAAAAATGAAGATATCGGTTAAAGGAAGACAAGGAACAATCATGAAGTTTTTAACTTTAAATTACTTTAAAGTAACTTAGAAGATTAGATGTCGGTCCATGACATAGACGCAGGTCACATCGATTCAATTAAGGGTCCATGCCGTAGAACCACTGTGTGGCACACACCGATTGGACGGCCTTAATTATATCCAGAGTCCAGAGTTCGTGTTAGGAGGGCTGGACCATAACGAATCACTATGATGGTACATGTGGTCTCCCATGGAAGCCGAATTTAAGGATTTCCAGACTTTCCTTTCTTAAATGATTAATAATTGAGACAAAGGTTTCTAGTATGAATGCCCGTCAGGCAGTTACGTTAAAGTCTCACACCAGTGTTCTGACGTTTATGTAAAAATGATTGTGGTGTCCAGTGGACACAATTGACTTCTATAATACCATTGACATAAGAGAAGGCTTCAAAATTTCCTGAATAAATAGGAATCTTTTAAACAGATCTTTCATTCCAGTAGATAGATTAGAATTACTGAACCCTACCATTACCTCAGCAAGTGACGAAGAACCCGACACGACCCAAGAGACAGATCTCATGAACTTTGCTGATAGGTAAGAAAGGTAGGTAGGTAGGTATCCCTCAATATGGACCTAAAGGGTTCAATATATACTTATAATACTATTCAATATAACTGAATACGTAATTATGATCTTGAAGATTTTTAGAACAGCTGACGTGAAAAAACAATAGTGAATAGAAAAAATGGTAAAAAGCGCAATACCAGAAACAAATGACAACGTGTATGCACAGTGCGCTATTTGTTGAATATAAAAAATTCAGGTCGTGGTTGAAGTAGCTTATCTAAAGACAAATCCAAACCCACTGCATTTTCCATTTTCACTTTCATTCAAGAAGCTTATAAAATAACTAATGTTCTTAAAAGACATAACATGAAAATCTCCTTTAGAACCAACAACAGAAATTTTGATATATTACATAACTCTAAATCACTAAATAAATCTAATGCTTTTTCAAAATCTGGAGTATACAGATTGATTGATTGATTGATTGATTGATTGATTGATTGATTGATTGGTAGGTATCTTTTTCAATTTCAACAAACCATGTGATTTGTAACTGTTCAGTAAATTGAAGATATGTTCAGTTAGTCTGTTGCTTTCTATTCTATAAATGTGTCCAAAAAACTGTAGTCTTCTCTTCCTTATTACATCAATCACTTTTTCAATTTTTAAATCTCTCTCTCTGTTTCTCCTTAATTGTATTCTGCGTTATTATTTCCTTTAGCTTCTAGTATTTTACTCAAAATTCTTCTTTCAACATTCTCTAGTTTATCGATATCTCCAGTCCTAGTTAGTTTAAGTGTCTCTGCTGCATAAAGAGTTTCGGGTCTGACCACTCTTTCGTTTTTTTGTTATATACATTTTGGGTTTTTTTTTTTGTTATGAAGCATCCTTTCCATTTTGTGTACCCTGGTACTATGGCTCTTTTATTTTGTGTTGTTCGTTATCCATTCTCCTAGGTAATTGTTATTCTTATTCTTCGGCTCTGTGGCTAAATGGTTAGCGCGCTGGCCTTTGGTACAGAGTGACCCGGGTTCGATTCCCGGCAGGGTCGGGAATTTTAACCATAATTGGTTGACTCCCCTGGCACGGGGGCTGGGTGTGTGTGTCGTCTTCATCATTTCACCCTCATCACGACGCGCAGGTCGCCTACGGGAGTCCTCGGACACATCCCGGCATTAAAAGCCATACGCCATTTCATTTCACAATATTAATGTAGGACAGGCGGAAAAGGAGATCAAAGAAGAATTTGGAAAATTAATCACAATCCAATGGGAGGAAATAAAAATTCGGTGATTTGCCCATGATATCGCACAAGATCTGGAGAAGTTAAATAAATCTTAAACATTTATGGAATGCAGTCGAACGAAGTCAGGTGATGGAGGAAATACAAGAAAGCTGAAGTCGTAAGGAGGTAGATATATGTAGTTACAAGAGTAGTGAAATAACTAATGATGACAGAAGTAAGGAGGACGTAAAATGCATACTGGCAGAAGCAAGGAACACCTTTCTTATGAAAATAAATGTACTCACTTCAAACACTGATATACAAATTTGCTTTACGTTGCACCGACACAGATTATTCTCATGGCGACGATGGGATAGGAAAGGGCTAGGAGTGGGACGGAAGCGGCCGTGGCCTTAAGTAAGGTACAGTCCCAGCATTTGAGTATATTGAAATAGCACAGGACTGAGCCAGTGTCGAACTCACCAACGCTGTATTCTTCGAGCTATTCACCCCAGCGTAAGTACTCATATGAACGTGCACCAAGGCACAGAAGGGGTTCCTGGGAAGACGTGACAGTTACTGGTGGTGGTGGTGATTATTATTTTACACTAGGCAACCATCCTCTATATAACACTAATCAGAAAGAACAATGGAAGGGATTCGACACTTCAAAAATGAAGGTATCGGCTAAAGAAAGACAAGGGTCATGATGGGCGGGAAAATGAAAGACTCTTTAGGCCCCGAATGTTCTAATACCGTCGGGATCCGTAAAGAACAAGTGTTGACCAAGGAAGGAAAGTGCGGAAGCAATGCCAGGACTCAGCTGAGGGCCCCGAAGTCTCCACACCCTCGCCCCTTACGACAGGAAGGGGACACCGTGGGTGTTATTCTACCGCCCCCACTCACAGGAGGATAACATTTACTACATAACCACTCAAATGCTCATATGTATGGGAAGTTCAGGAGAGATGCCGCAGAAGCCATTGTTCACTTCTGTGCCGTCAGATAGCTCCACCAACTTCACAGCTTGTATGCCTCCATCCCTGATGCTCACTCAGCTTGCTAGCAAGCCAGTTGCTCGAGTGCTGTGGATACGTATGGGAGTGGAACATTTTTTGCCTTGTCAGTTGGTGTGAAAACATTCTAAGAAGGTAAGATGACCACATTAGTACACTGCAATCACTAGGTATAAATACCATGTATTGCTTAATGCGATATCTGAGGCCGTTATTCTTCTCAATTCAGACAAAGGAATCCTCGAACAAAACAGGTCCTTTGTGCTTACCGACTGCGGCATCTCTCCTTCAAATTCAGGAGAGATGCCACGTCATTTCGAAGAAGAGATGCCGCATCTTGTGGAATGATTACCAAGGTTTATATGCCCCTTTTCTGCATATGTTATTGTACTGTATCCAAAATAAACCGGCCGCGCGGTGTAGGGGTAGCGTGCTTGCCTCTTACGCGGAGGCCCCGGGCTCGATTCCCGGCCAGCTAAGTGGTTTTTACCTGATTTGAGGGCTGGTTCGAGATCCACTCAGCCTGCGCTTAATTACAATTGATGAGCTATTTGATGGTGAGATAGCGGCCTCGGTCTAGAAAGCAAAGAATAACGGTCGAGAGGATTCGTCGTGGTGACCACACGACACCTCGTAATCTACAGGCCTTCGAGATGAGCAGCGGTCACTTGCTAGGCCATGGCGAATCCTCTCGGCCGTTATTCTTGGCTTTCTAGACCGGGGCCGCCATCTCACCGTAAAATAGCTCCTCAATTGTAATCACGTAGGGTGAGTGAACCTCGAACCAGCCCTCAAGTCCAGGTAAAAATCACTGACCTGGCCGGCAATCGAACCCGGGGCCTCCGAGTAAGAACCAGGCACGTTACCCCTACACCGCGGGGCCTGGAAAATGACACATTGGCTTGAATATTTAACATACCCATTAATACAGCTGTAGTTAGTACGATTTTTGCAGTTGGTGTTGGTGAAATTTGAAACCATTACCGAATGATGCTTCTTTTCTATGCAGAGAAATGCCTTCAACGTATCAGAGGAAATCCACAAGGGCAGCATGGTCAGAGGAGACCCTCAAGGAAGCTGTAACCGGACTAGCAGCAGGTGAAATAGGGAAGAGAGAATCAGAGCGGTATTATGGAATACCAGCTAGGACAATCTGCCGCAGGATAGAAAAGGGGGACGTTTCCAAGAAACGCCTAGGTCCAGATGGCGTGTTAACAGCCGAAAATGAAAAGAGGCTTGTTACCCACATTCAACGCTTGGCCGCATCAGGATTCGCACCAGATGGCAGAACAGTGCGAATCGTAGCATTCAAGTTCGCGGAAAAGCTAGGGTTAAAGCATACGTTTTCCCGTGAAAAGGAAATAGCTGGGTATGCTTGGTTGAATGCCTTCATAAAGAGGAATCCAGAGCTATCGCTGAGGCAAGCAGAGGGGCTGTCCGTCAACAGAGCTTGTGGGATGAATAGAACAGACGTGAATTTTTTTAATACGATTCTGCGTGACGTGTTGGAAGAACTTGGTCTTTTCGACAAACCAGGCCATGTTTTCAATGTTGATGAGACCGGCTTCCCTCTCATCAATAAACCTGGGAAGGTTGTGGCAACCAAGGGCTCTAAGAGCGTCATCTCCTTAACACCCAAGGAGAGGGGAGAAAATGTTACATGTGTTGCGTGCTGCAATGCAGAAGGAACATTTCTGCCACCTGTGCTGGTGATGAAAGGTGTCAACAAGAAAGCTGAGTTTGCTGATGGGCTTCCAGGTGGATCGGACGTCTACATGAACCCAAAGTCGTCCTATATAACTGCTGAACTGTTCTTCAGATGGTTCAAGGAACATTTTGTTCCTCGAAAACCACGCGGAAAGACTCTCCTTATTCTAGACGGGCATGCGTCTCACACCCATTCTTTGGAGCTTTTGGAATGCGCTGAAAAGGAAGAGGTCGTGATTTTGTGTTTGCCGAGTCACACTACACACGCCCTTCAGCCTTTAGATCGATCGTTTTTGGTCCTTTGAAGGCTAGCTACAACAAGGAGGCTGCTGCATGGATTCGAGATCATCCTCAAAGGAATATCACGAAATATCAAGCTGGGCATCTTATTGGCGCAGCATGGAGCAAGGCTGCTTCAGTTGGCAATGCAGTTTCAGGTTTCTGTGGGATTTTTCCTTTTAATCCCGATGCAATTCCTGAGAATTTTTTCTCTATATCCGGTGCTATACTCTCTACCATCGGCAATTCAACTTCGGGGAAACACTAGTAGCAGTCCCGTACCCACCACAAGCAAAACCGGTTCCCCTGAAATGGCAAGTTGTTCCAGTTCTAAGAATTCTGAGTTTAATTCTCCCAGTACTTCGCTGTCCTCCAAACCCCTCAGTCCCCCCAGCACTCCCACAATGACCAAAGTCTCACCCTCGAAGCACCTTCACGAGATAAGTCCTGTTCCCATTACCCTTCCTTCTGCAAAGCGCTACAAACAGTCGGCAGAAATTCTCACTACTTCAGTGAGAATGGAGAACACCAAGGCGTCTACAAAAGGAAAAGGCAAACTGAAAGGCTCTAAAGTACCTGCTCCAGCACAAAGGGAAGAAAACTCTGTGCGCAAAAGGATCATCCTGGCAGTGCGGTACTAAATCTCACATTGGACCAAGACATCAACAACTGCACGGAGTGTTGGGAAAACTACTACCGAACAGCTTCCAAGAGTGACTGGATTCAGTGCAGCAAATGTCTCAAGTGGTTGCATGAAACATGCACACTCTACAAACAACTTTGTAATAACTGTTGAAGAGAACGTATCAGAGAAGAGAATGTTAGGAAACAAAAATGACAATGCGGCAACTCTCCTCGGTGGTGCGGCATCTCTCCTTAATGGTGCGGCAACTCTCCTCAGTGGTGATAAATTTCAGTGGAGTAGCTTATTGGTGTATTGTCACTATAACGTTAGAGTGAAATATTGGACAGGTGTTAGATGGACGTTTATGTATAGGTAATGAATTAATGTCATGTGCGGGTAAAAAAAAAAAAAATATATGAAAATTCATTTTAAGATTTTTTCTGATTTTTTGAAAAAAGTGCGGCATCTCTCCCTAACTTCCCTTACGTGTGCGCACGAAAATCAGGCATAAAACACGCATTAATGAAACGATCATTAGGATTAAAAAACAGGGCGAGTTAGTCGTGCGGTTAGGAGCGCGCAGCTGTGAGCTTGTAGTGGGTTCAAACCCCCAATGTCGGCACCCCTGAAGATGGTTTTTCATGGTTTCCCATATTCACACCAGGCAAATGCTGGGGTTGTACCTTAATTAAGACCACGGCCGCTTCCTTTCCACTCCTAGACCTTTCCTATTCATCGTCGCCATAAGACCTATCTGTGTCGGTGCAACGTAAAGCAAATTGTAAATATAAAAATAAAAAAGTATTTAAAGACCAGCGTCAAATTGGACTGATCGCAGCTGAGGTTTGAACTACGTACCTTTAACATCCAATACATCTCATGGATAACCATGAAGTCGGCAATGGCTTCATCATAATCATTCCCGCTCCTTGTTCAAAATCCCTGTGTATCACGAGTACTTGTGCGGTTTGTGCTACTCAGCACCGACCTCGCGTGTTCTAGCACGTGACACTATTCAGTTCTCTGGTCACCTCACCCTGACGCCTGCCGGTCTATATAGTTGATACCTCTTTTCAAACGAAGTTGTAAACCACGGTATGGATAGCTGTCGTGCGCTCAGGTTCAATACAGCTGCCTATGTTGATGTCCAGCTCGCCCCTGAGATTCCCACGCATCTACTTTTAACCCTCACACGTGCCTCGTCTCCTCGGGAATACAATGGGCTATTGGGCGTGTGCTGCTTCCTACGGAACACTCGGGGAAGATTTCTTTTACTTTTTGTAAGCATAAAGTCTTTTAAACACGACTATAGGAACACGGGCCAGAATTACCTGAAGAAAAAAACAAGATAATGGTTTCAGTTTAGGAAGTTCTTCAGTACGCGTGTCTTAATGAATGGTGGCTTCCATAATAGAGTACTCAGAGCTGTGAGCCTTAATAATAATAATAATAATAATAATAATAATAATAATAATAATAATAATAATAATAATAATAATAATAATAATAATAAATTTAAGTACTTAAATAAAGTAATTCAGCCATGAGGCTTGAATCGTGAAGCAAATAACGAGAGGATGTCAAAATTACAGGAGGCCTGTAGAATCACCCAGAGCAGATATAACAAAATTACAGAAGGCCTATAGAATCACCCAGAGCAGATATAATAAAAATACAGGAGGCTTATAGAATCACCCAGAGCAGATATAACAAAATTACAGAAGGCCTATAGAATCACCCAGAGCAGATATAACAAAATTGCAGAAGGCCTATAGAATCACCCAGAGCAGATATAACAAAATTACAGGAAGCCAATAGAATTACCCAGAGCAGATATAACAAAATTACAGGAGGCCTGTAGAATCACCCAGAGCAGATATAATAAAATTACAGGAGGCTTATACAATCACCCAGAGCAGATATAAGAAAATTACAGGAGACCTATGGAATCATCCAGAGCAGATATAACAAAATTACAGGAGGCCTATGGAATCATCCAGAGCAGATATAACAAAATTACAGGAGGCCTATGGAATCATCCAGAGCAGATATAACAAAAATACAGAAGGCCTATAGAATCACCCAGAGCAGATATAACAAAATTACAGGAGGCCTGTAGAATCACCCAGAACAGATATAACAAAATTACAGGAGGCCTGTAGAATCACCCAGAGCAGATATAACAAAATTACAGGAGGCTTATAGAATCACCCAGAGCACATATAACCAAATTACAGGAGGCTTATAGAATCACCCAGAGCAGATATAACAAAATTACAGGAGGCTTATAGAATCACCCAGAGCAGATATAACAAAATTACAGGAGGCTTATAGAATCACCCAGAGCAGATATAACAAAATTACAGGAGGCTTATAGAATCACCCAGAGCAGATATAACAAAATTACAGGAGGCTTATAGAATCACCCAGAGCAGATATAACAAAATTACAAGAGGCTTATAGAATCACCCAGAGCAGATATAACAAAATTACAGGAGGCTTATAGAATCACCCAGAGCAGATATAACAAAATTACAGGAGGCTTATAGAATCACCCAGAGCAGATATAACAAAATTACAAGAGGCTTATAGAATCATCCAGAGCAGATATAACAAAATTACAAGAGGCTTGTAGAATCACCCAGAGCAGATATAACAAAATTACAGGAGGCTTATAGAATCATCCAGAGCAGATATAACAAAAAACTCAATACCCAAGAACGCAAAAATAATACGTTAGAACTCTGTTATCAAACCTGAAGCACTATACGCGTCGGAAACCTTGATCATTGGAGGAAGGTCACTCATTAAAGACATAAAGAAACAGGAGAGGAAAATCTTTGGTCCAGTCGACTTGGAGGGAATCTGAATGAAACGTAAGTCTCGGGAGTTCTGAAAACACCGACACCATCAGGAAAAGGCGATTACAGTTCTGTGGCCGCATTCTCAGCATGAACAATGACAGGCCCACCAAAAGTATTCTCAACCTTACTCCCTCAATGGAAGTTAAGAACAACAACAACTGGCTTAGTGAAATAGAAAAGACCCTTAGGAAATTGGCATCCCACAGAAAATTATTCAAGATCGACTCCAATTGAAAAAAAAAAAAAAGCACACAGCAACCATCACTTTGCTGAGAAAATGAATACCAGGACCGATATACAGCATCATGGACTGAAGAACAAAACAAAATTTTCAGTGCCCAGGTGAAGAGATTTTTCGTAGAAGAAAAAAATCTACGTCAGCCAAATAAGTTATATCGCACTCCACTGATGGGCATAACGCTGTGTAATAATAATCTTGCTTTTTCTTAATCCGTTTATCCCCCAAGGTTGGTTTTTCCCTCGGACTCAGCGAGGGATCCCACCTCTACCGCCTCAAGGGCAGTGTCCTGGAGCGAGAGACATTGGGTTGCGGGACACAACCGGAGAGGAGGGCCAGTACCTCTCCTAGGCGGCCTCAGCTGCTATGCTGAACAGGGAAGTGGTGGGGGATGGGAAGATTGGAAGGCATAGACAAGGAAGCGACCGCGGCCTCAAGTTAGGTACCATCCCGGCATTTGTCAGGAGAAGGAGCAGGAAACCTCGGAAAACCACTTCGAGGATGGCTGAGGAGGGAATCGAATCCCCTCTACTCAGTTGACCTCCCGAGGCTGAGTGCACCCCGTTCCAGCCCTCGTACCACTTTTCAAATTTCGTGGCAGAGCCGGGAATCGAATCCGGGCCTCTGAGTGTTACAGCAAATCATGCTAACACTACACCCCAGAGGCGCACATTGGTTGCACGTCCTACTAGGCTTTCTGCGACGCCGACCCACGGTATCTCCTGCTTGTCGTAAGAGGCGACAAAAAGGAACCCCAGGGTCTGTCAACTTGGGACCGGGCGAGTTGGCCGTGCGCGTAGAGGCGCGCGGCTGTGAGCTTGCATCCGGGAGATAGTAGGTTCGAATCCCACTATCGGCAGCCCTGAAAATGGTTTTCCGTGGTTTCCCATTTTCACACCAGGCAAATGCTGGGGCTGTACCATAATTAAGGCCACGGCCGCTTCCTTCCAACTCCTAGGTCTTTCCTATCCCATCGTCGCCATAAGACCTATCTGTGTCGGCGCGACGTAAAGCCCCTAGCAAAAAAAAAAAAAAAACTGTAAGTACATTGTACATTGTCAACTTGGGAGCGTGTGTTGGCGAACACGGGACCCTGAGCTGAGTCCTGGTATTGTGCCAGGCTTCTAACTTCCATCCATCCTATCTCACCTCATTTGGTCAACACTTGTTCCTTTCCAACCGCGGCGGTATTAGTTTGCGAGGTCTCGGTAGTCTTTTATTTTCACGCCCTTCGTTGCCCTTTTGTTTCTTTGGCCGATACCTTCATTTTTCGAAGTGTCGGATCCCTTCCACTTTTTCTCTCTGGTTAGTGTTAGTAGAGGAGGGTTGGCTGGCTGTACTCCCTCTTAAAACAATAATCACCACCACCACCACTAAGGCTGGCGTACTTGGGCACCTTCAAATATCACTGGACTGCGAGCCGCTCAACCTGGCTATTCGCTGATCTTTAAGCTGCCACCCGATTTTAAGACGTATTCACGCCAACGTTAAAGCCATAGGGGTCCCCTAAAGATCCGGGCCCGTGGCGGTCTTTGGGTTCACAGGCCCCGGCTATGACCGTCTCTGACATAAGTGACCTCATTCTCATTAGCACGTAATGAATGTTGAGTCGGTGACCCTGGAAACTGATTCGGCAGCTGAAGAGACCATCACTTAGGTAGGAAGAGAGAAAAAATGAAACAAATGTTATTATAATCCATTCCGTTGACCTTGAGCCCACATTTCCTGTCAAGATTTATTTTTCAGAGAGTACTTCCTGGCGAGATCGTGGGAAACATTCCAAAGGAGAGACATTATTACAACACGCAGATAAACTCATCGCCCAAAAACCTGCTCCTTAGTTACATGCGGGCTTAATGACGTGTGGCGTTCTGGACCCGCATGCAGCCAATGCATGAGGCCCGGCGCAGGTCATGGGTGCATACTTCCCTCGTCATTGCTTGCGGCTGTGGGTTGCACTCGCCTGTCGAACACTGCAGTTAACTCTACAAATCAAAACAGGATTGACATGCACTAAAATGTATTCATCTTTTTTTCTCTCCTGCCAGACATGATAATAAAAGCTTGCGGCCCATTAAGCGGATTACTTGTCAGAAATATGGTATATCAGATGATCACGAATGATTTATCACAGCGGAGGAGTTCGTTTTCATTGCAAATGAAGTGAGCTTTTCCGCTCAGAGCAGTGACATGTTAATCATTCTCTGTTCACTGTGCAAGTTTCACACGATCCACTCGTTGTCTACGCCACTCCACTCCGCTTCTTAGACACTCTGGTTTCCCTTGCTGTCCACTTCCGGCAACTTGCTGGCACCTTCTAGTCCCCAGCACATCTTTTGCGTCTCAGTTTGTCTTTGGACCATGGACGCGAACGTTATTCTTACGAAAAGGAGATTGAGGAGAAGCAAGAGTACTTGGGTTCATTGGGTCCATCCATTGAATTCATATCGCCTAGAACGAGGAGCTGATCGTTTTCTTCTAGATGGACGTACAAAAATGTTCTTTGATAATTTCGTATGAGCGGGAATTCATTGGATGAATTGTTGTCAGTCTTGAAGCAGGTTTACAGCGTCAGGAGACCAACATGAAAATATGTGTTCCACCAACATTTTGAGACAAAGACTTCGAACTTGTGATGCACACAGTGTTGAGCGTCTGAACGACTGATTTAGTGAGCTGCCTTGCTACCTATACCTAATTTCTGTAAATAAAACACTGGTAGCTCTCACGAATAAAAATATGTTATTATGTAATTTAATTGGAAATAATTGTTTTGAAATAAAGACTGATAAAACCTGGGTTAATTATTTTTTCAATGACTTATGCTATTGTAATATTGAATAAATAGTTAACATATAACACATAGAATTCTATTGTAGGCCCACTTACCAACTTCTCTCTTTTTGGAGCCATTCAGTTTGGCAAAATTTGGAATCACTTCTTGGGAAATTTCATTCCACATTTGAAGTTTTTAATTTTATTTGAGTAGTCTGTCGTTCTTAAATCCCACAGACAAGGACGATTTTGTATTTTTTTATTATTAATGTTTCAGCATATATGAATGGAACAGACATTTTGAAACAAAAAATTCGAACTTGCAATGCACACAGTGTTGATCTTCTGATGAGCTTCCGGTCGCCAAGAGTGGAAGATGGTGTCCGGACATTTCGTACCACGGACATTCCGTACCACTTGATTTTTGAGGACATTTCGTACCACCTAGGTCGTCATCTACCTGCGAACGGTTTTCTTGTAACCCCCAAATATTTACGCCAGGACAATCCGAACCACTTGATGTAAATTGGAAATCCATTTCCACGCCAGCGGACTTAATGAGCCTAACAGACACACTTTACAAATCCGAAAACAAAACAAAAATTACAACATTTGCTGAAGAAAACTTCTATATTATTTTAATACTTGTCCTCTAAACTGTACTTAACACTTATGTTTACGTAGATATTACAAGCCACGTGGAAACAGGGAACTACTGAAAGGTGGAAATAGCTAGGTCCCCGCGAATGACGAATAAGGAATGAACATGTGCGCAAATCAGGTCAGTTACGCCCGACGGAAGGTTAACACCAGTAGTGGTCTGTGGATATACAAATGAATACATTCATTAGGAAATCGTTTTTACCTCGCAATACTTCCCACTCCTTCAAGTGGTACGAAATGTCCTAGAACCGTGGAAGCCTGCTGTTGAGGAGAGTGGAGGGAGTTTGCGCCACACGAAGTGTCTCGTGTGAATGCTACGTGCCTCTCTCTACACCTCTGGTGGAGTGGATCCTGTGAAAGAAGCCTAAAAGTATGCTTCCAACGTGCTATGATTTAATACGACCACATTTGTCGTAGGGCATCATCGTTGCTCCGCTACATGACAATACTGACCAGCGGCACTCTGGTCAGAGTTCTAAGCTGAAACATTATCACGTAGCAGTTTTTCTAGGAGCAATGACTATTCAAAGTGGCGATCGTTGTTAAGTACATTTGGATTGAAAACCCTTATACAGAGTCTCTCATGTAAACCGAGAGCGAAGGCAGCAAGTGTTCGACCTGGCAAGCATCAGTCACCAGTCTGAATCTCAGTTATCATTGCAACACCGTATCTGCGTATGTAAACGTTGGTGGCGTGCCGCATGCGACCCGTGCCACTAGCGACCGCATAATCTGTAACCGTGCCGCATGCGACCGGCGTTGACAAGCAAATTGTCATTTGATAAGTTCTGTCATCACCCAAGATAAGGTAAGCTAAACGAAGTGCAATGCCATTTCAATAAGTCCTACAAGCAGCTACTGCCCCTATTTTACATACCACTTCTGGGGGAAACTCGTTTCACAACACGAAACATGGTGATGCGTTTACGTCTTTACCGCGCGAGTTGGCCATGCAGTTAGAAGCGAGCGGCCCTGAGCTTGCATCCGGGAGATATTGGGGTTCGAATCCCACTGTCGGCAGCCCTAAAGATGGTTTTCAGTGGTTTCCCATTTTCACACCAAGCAAATGCTGGGGCTGTACTTTAATTAAGACCAAGGCCGCTTCCTTCCCATTCTTAGCCCTTTCCTATCCCACCGTCGCCTTAAGACCTGTCTGAGTCGGTGCGACGTACTGCCACTAGCAAAACAAAAAGATCCTATTTCTCTGAAATTATTTACGACTTAGGCCTACTTACTTATCGTGTCCTATTTTACCAGGAGTGTCCAAGGACGTGTTTGGCTTGCCTGTTGCAGGTCTTTCTATCTGACTCCCGCGGGCGGCGTGCGTGTCTGGATGTGGGATTATGATAATGAAGTAGGGAGAGATGAAATCCGGTTTCGGCACGTAGCCTACTCCTCTCGAATAACACCAATAATGCTTTACGTCGCCATCCTACGGCCGAATCACCATGAACAGCTTCATATCCCCTCACTCCATTTGAACACTGCGAAAAGGTTTGGATTTGAATCCAGGCTTTTGGCATGCAATCTAGTGATTAGAAACTGTCTACCACCAACTTTCCTACCCTGCCGGCCAACATTCTGATGGTGATTTTTTTCCATCCAGGCTAAGTGGCTCAGACGGTTGAGATGCTGGTCTTCCGAATCCAACTTGGCAGGTTCAATCCTGGCTCAGTCCGGTGGTATTTGAACGTGCTCAAATACGTCAGCTTTGTGTCGGTGGATTTACTGGCACGTAATATTAGTCCTGCGGGACTAAATTCCGGCACCTCGGCGTCTCCTTAAACCATAAAAGTAGTTACTGGGACGTAAAGCCAGCAACATTATTAAATTTTGCTTTCGACAAACGGCATTCGAACCTGCTGACGGCGATGTCAGACCTTTATTTTAGAAAAGACCAAGTTAGCTACTTATAAGCAGTCTGCCACTTGGTGACAGCCCTTAATGCAGATCAATTGTAAGTGACTGATGGGTCGCATCTGGCACGTAACCGTAAACGTTCTGGTGTCATCTTAATGGTCGTGTGCTCTCGCTAATAATGTGCACAAAATCCTAATGGTGTTTATGAACTCCCTCATTATGATAGGAAGATTGGTGTTTGCTGTGCTGTTAGAGCAAGACTAATAATTGGGCTTATGTTTTTCGAGACGACACTAAGCGCAGAGAGGTACCAGGATCACATTTGACACCGTTCTTCTATCAGTTAACGGAACAAGAAGAATCGCGTGAGTGGTTTCAACAAGATTCAGTCCCTGCTCATACAGCAGAAGATTCCCTTCTTACAATCTCGGAAGAGTTTGCACACAGAGTGATCAGTGCTGGTCTATATCCCCCTCGCTCTGCAGATCTAACAGTGTGCGATATTTACTTGTGGCGTAAACTGAAAGAAAAACTTATCGAACAAATCCTCAGACACTGGAGGAACTGAAAGAAAAAATTACAGTGGCAGAAGTCAGCCAGAATGTGGTTACCAGGTACATTGCCTGTATAACCGATGAAAGACGGCACTTTCATCATCTTTTCTAAGGCAAGATTTCGTATTAGATTGTATACACGCTTAAAGCAGGGCGGCCACGCGCGACGTAACTTCGGTCTGACTTTATATGACAGACCATGTACATTAACTGAAAGGTCTCCAGCTCAGGATTGTTAGAAAAATATTACTTTTAGGAACACGTCCTTCATTTGCCTACAATAGTTATATATTCGCAAAATACGATGCTCCTGGCTTATAGTATGAACCGCGAAGTGGCCTACAACCTGTTTTCCAGTCTTTGACCGGGTCAGGGATGTAATGAATGAACCAGATGTTATTACAATGGGGTCGCCACTCCCAAGGTGATATTAATGACTGAAAAATGCTATGAAATGGTAATGGAGAGTGTCGCTGGAATGAAAGATGACAGGGAAAACCGGAGTACCCGGAGAAAAACGTGTCCCGCCTCCGCTTTGTCCAGCACAAATCTCACATGGAGTGACCGGGATTTAAACCACGGAACCCAGTGGCGAGAGGCCGGCGCGCTGCGGCCTGAGCCACGGAGGCTTTTGGGTTTCTCATAAATTAAGACAGGGTATATCGCAGTCAGTATTGTGATGAATTACAGTAACACGCCACAACACACTTCACATAAATATTGCAATGTTATTAAGTACAAGGAAATATTAGGCGGGCTGAGTTGCCAGGTTCGATCCAGGTTCACTCCGGCGGTATCTGAAGATGCTGAAATACGTCAACCACCTTTTGGTAGATTTACTGGAACTCCTGCGGGACTAAAATCCGGCACCTCAGCGTCTGCAAGAAGCGTAAAAAGTGGTTAGTAGTACGTAAAAACTAATAACACTATTAGAAAGTTAATCACAATTTTTTACTGTTCGGCGTTCCTCTTCTTCTTATTCTTCTTCTTCTGTTTGGGGTAGGTAATACATTTGCATTAGGCCCAGTTTTGCGGTCCGATGCACTTCCTGGCGTCAACAGATCGAAGGTTTACGGCGACGGAGGTGATGGGAAAGGGCTAAGATTGGGGAGAAATCGGCCATAGCCTCAATTAAGATACAGATCCCAGCATTTGCCTGGTGTGAAAATGGGAAACACGGAAAACGATTTTCATTGTTGCCGGCGGTAGGATTCTAACCCACCATCTTCCGAATGCACGTTAACGGCTACGTCACCCTAACCGCACGGCCAACTTGCTCGGTCTATCACTTGCCTCCCTCGGCGAGATATGTTGTGTGTAAGGAAAGACGGACACCAACACACAGCCTTCCAAAATAAAGGAATTAACCGGACACGGCTAAAAACCTCGAACCCAGGGCCGAAGACTACTACGTCGATCATTGAGCCAGGGAGCCGGAGAATTTCAGTGTTAGTTATGCTACAGCCTCGCCTACCAAGCGACCTCTGCTGAGCTCGAAGGCCTGCAGATTACAAGATGACCGGACGAGTTAGCCGTGCGGTTAGGAGCGCGCAGCTGTGAGCTCGATCCGGGAGATAGTGGATTCGAACACCACTGTCGGCAGCCCTGAAGATGGTTTTCCGTGGTTTGCCATTTTCACACCAGTCAAATGCTGGAACTGTGCCTTAATTAAGGCCACGGCCGCTTCGTTCCCATTCCTAGGCCTTTTCCATCCCATCGTCGCCATAAGACCTACTCTGTCGGTGAGACGTAAAGCAAAATAGATGACTCCTGGTCAGCGTAACGAATCCCTATGTCCGTTATTCTTAGCTTTCGGGAACGGGACCGCTATCTCACTGCGTGTGGCAGGTGTTTCGAGTGGACGCCATGTAGCCGAGCTGCGTGGTCTATGAAGACGGCACACACACCCATCCCCGAGCCATCGGAATTAACCCATGAAGGTTAAAATCTCCGACCTAGCCGGGAATCGAACCCGGAACCCTCTGGACAAAATGAGAGCATGCACCCAGGCATTATTGTCGTCATGTAGGCTGAGTGAACGTCAAACCATCTCTCAGATCCAGGTAATGCGACGCCGTGAAGTCGGATGGCCTCCGGACAGACTTGGAGCAGGTGTTGCTAGTTGACGCCCTTATGAGGCCGGTAACGAAACCTCGATCCTCCGGGTAAAAGGCGGACTCGCTGCCCCAACCCCTGACCACCCCATACTGCGAGACCGGCTGATGTTTTTAATTCTCATAATAATGTTATTGTTTTTTACGTGCCAGTGAATCTACCGACACGTGGCATCTTCAGATACCACCGGGCAGAACCAGGATCGAACCTGCCAACTTGGGGTCAAAAGGCCGGCTCTTTAGTCACAGGTGCAAACATCCATTCTGATTCTGTTGTCAAAGAAGTAACATAATCCAACTTACGTGAGCGGAATACTGCCATTCTCTTCTTCCTTTCTCTCCATTACAAAACCAAAAAGAAGAAAGCCTTCGGCTGCACGAGTAAAAGGGTAAGAAGCATGCCGCGGAGTGGTCCGCAATTTTGTGTAAAGATGCTAATTACGATGTGGATGGCATAGAGCACGATAAGATCTGGCGTGTGTGGCCCGTGGCTACTGGAAACTCTCACTGGTGACGTCAGCAGCAAGAGTGTTGTAACGGTCCATTAAAAGTGAGCAGCTAAATCAGGCGCGCATAAACAACACTCCCTTCTGAATATTAACACAACTTGTTGGAGCGACGACAACTACTAGGCTATCAACTGAGTCGTACAGGCTCGGATTTTGATGACATGCCATCTTTGACCTGGAGTACCTTAGAATGCCCAGCCAGCCCCGCGGTAGCATGCCTGTCTTTATCCGGAGGACGTGGGTTCGATTGACGGACAGTTCAAGGATTATTACCTGTATATAAGGGTTGCTTCAAGGTCCCCTCAGCCTATGAGGAGCTATCTGGTGGTGATTATTGTTTTAAGAGGAAGTACAACTAGGCAACCATCCTCTATATAACACTAATCAGAGAGAAATGGAAGGGAACCGACACTTCGAAAAATGAAGTTATCGGCCGAAGGAAGACAAGGGCCACGAACGGCGTGTAGCGCTCGCAAGGTGCTACCGCCGGCGTCTGTAGCGTTGACCAAGCGAGGTTAGATGAAAGTGAGGAGCCTAACACAAATAAGAGGAAGCAATGCCAGGACTCAGCTGAAGGCCCCGTGGTCGCCAACCCACTCTCCCAATTTGAATGCCCGTGTGGCTCCCAATCCCCTCGACCCCCCCCCCCCCCACTTTGTAGAGAAAACATGACATTTTTATTCCATGTTAGCCAGCTGAAACAATGAATTATAGGAATTACCGAAAAAATAAGCAATTTGTACAACCGCTGTTTTCTTTCCTTTATTTTCTTTAATCATGAACAAAATTACTAGTGAAAATACGCACAAAATGTCGTTCGTCGTGGCCGCAGCAAGTAGTGGAGACTGTATGTACTGTGAGGACGCGCTTCCCGCGCAGGCTCCACTCCTCATGGTGCTCTTCTGTCAATTCCTTCAAGTTTCAGCTTTGCAACCACACTTCTCCTGGAACCCACACCGTACTTCTACTTAATTAAAATCCATATGTAATTAATGCTGTCCGCCTCTGTGGTGTGGTGGTGAGTGTGATTAGCTGCAACCCCCAGAGGCCAGGGTTCGATTCCAGGCTCTGCCACGAAATTTGAAAAGTGGTACGAGGGCTGGAACGGCATCCACTCAGCCTCGGGAGGTCAACTGAGTAGAGGTGGGTTCGATTCTCACCTCAGCCATCCTCGAAGTGATTTCCTCACTTCTGCTCCAGGCAAATGCTGGGATGGTACCTAACTTAAGGACACAGTCGCTTCCTTCCCTCTTCCTTGTCTGTCTCTTCCAGTCTCCCCTTCCCTCCACAAAGGCGCCTGTTCAGCATAGCAGGCGAGGACGCCTTGGGGAGGTACTGGTCATTCTCCCCAGTTGTATCCCCCGACCCAAAGTCTGAAGCTCCAGGACACTGCCCTTGAGGCGGTAGAGGTCGGATCCCTCGCTGAGTCCGAGGAAAAACCGACCCTGGAGGATAAACAGATGAAGAAGATTTTTTTTTTGCTAGTTGCTTAACGACGCACCGACACAGATAGTTCTTATAGCGACGATGGGACAGGAAAGGGCTAGGAGTGGGAAGGAAGCGGCCGTGGCCTTAATTAAGGTACAGCCCCCAGCATTTGCCTGGTGTGGAAATGGGAAACCACGGAAAACCATTTTCAGGGCTGCCGACAGTGGGGTTCGAACCTACTTTCTCCTGAATACTGGATACTGGCCGCACTTAAGCGACTATAGCTATCGAGCTCTGAAGAAGAAGAATAAATTAATAAAATGAACTAATGAGCCCCACTCATTGGCTGGATGGTCAGGGTTTATTTTGCATTTGAAGGCCTCATTGTTCATGATTTCGTCAAGTCAGTGGGGATATTTCAATGACCTCTCATCATTGCTCGATGATGAAAGCCTTGTATTGAGGCCATGTTGTCCTCGGTGATTTAGAGATGTTGGGAGACTCAACTACCATTGACTCCTTCCTCAATGACTTCCGCTTCCCTTTCCTTTACTACAACACATGTCTAATAACGGTGTGGATACCAACAGTTTTCGCCAGATTTGGTCGAGACAACCCTGCCATTAAGTTCACCAGATGTGCAATAACTTACAAACCCAATGTTTTGAAATGTCCATAAAACACGATTTATGAAGTACTCTCTTGTTTCGATCACCGGAAAGACTTGATAGTTAATAGCATGAACGTCTGCGCTACCCGTAAGTCACGGGCATGAAGCTCGTCTAATCAGATTGAGAGAATTTATTTATTGTTCAACAGGCATTTCAGCCCACTTACACAACATTTCCATTTATTATTTCTAATGTTATAAATTAACCAAATCCCCTCCAAGCCACTAATGTGGCTTAAAAGGTTTCACATCACTGCAGGGTTCATGTCTCTGTAAGTATATGAGAAACTTGTAACGAACAAAGAGAAGTTTGTATAGTTTTTTTCCTGCGATTTCCAGTTTCCTCTTTCCCAGCTTTCGCCTCTCTTTGTAATATCTGGAAACCCCCCTTATCCTGTTATCATATACAATTTTCTTTCTTCGGAAACACTTAGCCTGAATTTGAGGAAAGTTTAGAATGAATAAGGTTTTAACCTGAGAATCATTTAGAATTAGCGTACACAAATCCGACACCGAAACCAGTGTATGGATGGAAGGACGACGCCATTTTGATGGACGGAAAGGCATGTTTTTGGGAGCTGTTACTGTTGGACCTATTAGACCTATATACAGAAGCTGTAACAAAGCAATGCAGAATAATTTTAGCAGGAAAACATTAACTACAACTTTGAACACGGCGGAAGGAAGAGAAAATTATTTATTGGATATACAATCATGCGCCCTGGACCAGTAGCGGCTCTTATTTTATTTTCTCGTAATGAACTAGTTATTTCTTCCATGCCACACTACCATGACTTTGTGATTTCGTCCATGATAATGGCGCCGTTGTATCCATTGCTTACGACTTTTTTGTGCCCTAGCTGGTAACACCAAGGATTTGGAAAAAGAACACACTGAAGCGCAGTGCTAGGGAATTTTCTCCGAGAAGTACGATATAGTGTCCCGTTTTCTTACGGGGTCGGGTATGAGGTGAGATGAATCTGTCGTGGCGGGTTTTTATGACCGGATGCCCTTCCTGACGTCAACCTCATCAGAGAAAATGAGATGAAATGAATGACGCGATATATGATGGTAGGGAGAGGGTGAAACCCGGTGCCGGCACATAGCCTACTCCTGTCGAATAGCACCAAGGGGTCTGCTCAAGGCTTAACGTCCCCATCCGACGGACGAATCACCATCAACAGCGTCATATGCCCTGATTAGAAATTATATACCACCACCTCCCCTACCCTGCCGGCCAACACTCTGATGTGAAATTTTTTTCGACCAACGGGACTCGAACCGGCTAACCTCGGTGTCAGAACGTTTTAGACTTCCGTGCCTTAACGATCACCGCCACCAGGCGGGCTACAAGTACGATATAGTCTTTGCTAGTTGCTTTACGTCGCACCGACATAGAAAGGTCTTATGGAGTAATCATATTATAAATATTTCTCAAAGAACCGCACAAGGATTTAGAAGAAGGAGATACTAAAGCGCAGTGTTAGAACAAGGTAATGGTCTCATAAATAACAATCCTTCATCATCTCTGAATATTACGTTAGTAGGGCCTGCGTGTTGTTTTTCTCGTAATGTTGAACGCTGAAAGGTGTAATTATTTCGCCTTCTAAGCCTAACAACGTATCCATGATTCCATGCTTATCTGTGTACCTGAGGCAACAGTAACGTTTTTTAAATTCACACTAGTACAATAACTAGTTTTAATACAAATTATAATGTGTGGCCGATATATAAATATAATTTGAAAGTCTATTAAAAAATCACACGTCGACAGAGTATTAAGTTCAAGCTGCTGCTTCAAACCTGAGGTGTTGGCCTGAAGAAAAACAGCAATAAACATGTAACTAATTTCATTAATTATCTCCACTCATACCTATTTTTAAAACAAAACTGCAATTCACCTTGACTCCGGTACAGAAATACGGGACTCACATGTGTTCAGAACTGTATTTTCAAGTTATTCAGGTCCCGAAATGTATGTTCATTATAGTGATGTCAATAACAAATGTGAGATGAGGTTTTATTAATGTGAAATAGAAGCGAACAATGGTGTTAAACTTTTATTAGGGGACTGTATGTCCCTGGATCGCGGCTCAAATACGTCACCCCCGAGTCGGTAAATTTATTACGGGACAAAACTTCGGTACATCGGCGTCTCCGAAAACCGCGAAAGGTGAATAGTGGGACGCAACAAAACTATTATTATTATTATTATTATTATTATTATTATTATTATTATTATTATTATTATTATTATTATTATTATTACCATTATTATTATTATTTACATATCATGACCGTGAGAGTTGGATCTGATATTGTTTCCACTAAGGACTGGCAAACTCTTTTCTTTAATTTCCGTTCGCTTATCTAACTTTTTGTTTCTATTTTTTCTACGAAGGAGGCGTGATAAAGCGGGAATTGAATAACGTTTTTTTTTAACCTCGGTCCGTTTCTAGTGAGATACAGTTTGTTTTGTGGTGTGGGCTAGGACAAGTCTGTTACTTTCACTGACCTGTCTTGGCTTTGACAGTAAGAAAGTGACTGCTTTGTAAGTGATGCGAGTAACACCATTCCGAACGCATTCAGCCTAAATGATGAATGTTGTGCAATTATAACTTGTACGTTCTGTAGACTTGGTAGCTACCTGCATCTTTGGGTAAGAAAGGAACCTCACTACTCACCTCTATAACACGTCTCTCCATTGACGTCCAGGATATGTAACTTATGGCAGCTCATGGTAGATTTGTTGGATGTTCGAATGTTTCAACTTCTCCAAAAGGAATCGGGCAAACAAAAGAACTGGCTATATAATTGCGGAAAGTCACCCTCGTCCTCCCAAATAGTGATTATGTCGGCGTAGGAAAGGAACAAGACTCGACAATGAAAGGTCGGAAAGAGGAGAAAATGGGTCTGATGCAAATTCGTAGAAATAATACGAAACTCAGAGTGGGGCGTAAATCCCGCTCGGGCGTGCCTCGAATGTTGTCAAGGTACGTAGAATACTCTATCTAACTACCTTGGAATGTTGTGAGCGCTCTGAAACCGGACGTAACATGCCAGTTACGAAACCTCAGCCAATGTACTCTATTTAGCTCCACTACTATTCTTCAGTCGCCACCGATACGAAAACGGACTTTGTTTTAGAAGGTGTAGATGCAGCCACATTTTGCAACAGGTTGAATACCAAGTTTTGACGCACCTTTCCCTATTTAAAAAGATATGTTATTCCTAATATTTTCGCTCATTCGTAGTGGTGTGCTCGCGCTTATGGGACTACACTCGTACGATCTTTTTTTTTCAAGTTGCTTTACGTTGCACCGACACAGATAGATCTTACGGCGACGACGGGACAGGAATGGGCTAGGAGTGGTTAGGAAGCGGCCGTGGCCTTAATTAAGGTATAGCCCCAGCATTTGCCTGGTGTGAAAATGGGAAACCACGCAAACCACCTTCAGGGTTGCGGACAGTGGGGTTCGAACCCACTATCTCCCGATTACTGGATACTGGCCGCACTTAAGCAACTGCAGCTATCGGGCTCGGTACTCGTAGGATTAATAACGTGTTCACCAGAGGCTCAGTTCCCTATTTCGGTGCTTTGCTGGAATCAGGTTAAGTGGATTAGATTAGCGTACGCTAAATTGGTGTTATTTATGAAATGTTGTGGTCCTAAACATCGTATATTGGTCAAATAACATCGTTTCTTGTGTAACAATAGATATTAAAGCTATTAGAAGTCAGCGTAAGGATACGGCTCTAGTTAGGGAGATGACAGTTTAAAAGCGGACAAGTTACAGTAGCCTGGAGAAGAAAACCAATTTCATGATTTACAGCTACTTTCTATTACTATAATTTTTATTGCCTGTTTATTTTATGTGCCGTAATACTTTTCCTCGCATGTTCATCGTTCCATGTGTGGCCTAACATATGTCATTTCTGTTCAGTTAGATACCCCAAGGCTGACGGAGAATCCTTCTGACCCACTGCTAACGATCGTTAGAAGCTGCCTTCACCAAGTGTTGAGAGGACACCAAGTTATTTGACAGAATTACCCTCTAGCCCTCCCAGTTTTTCGGGAACATATGGAGGCATCGCTAGTTAACATTTTTATAGTTAAAGTTAAGTTTGTCTTCTGTATACAGAGTAAAATTATATACAATTATATACAATATTAAAGCTCAGTGCATTTATTCTTTTGTAAGATTATTTCGGCAAAAGTATTCATTACATACATCAAAACACATTATAAGCGCTGTGACATGTTTTGCTTGCCTTTTCTTTGTTACTTTGATTTTTAAGTTTGTGGTTTTCAGTAATATTTTTGAACCTTCCATCACACTTGTGGCAGCAGTCCATACAATTGTCGAATGAATAAAGAGGGGATCTCACCTGAGAAGTATTATGAAAATAAAGGAAAATAAAATGATGTAAAGTAAGTATTAATACAAATAATATCATCCTCTGTAGCGTAACGACTGGCGCTATTAGCTCCTGTCCTCAGTGGACCAGGTTCGATTCCGAGAACTGCCAGAAATTTAAAATTGACAGGTAAGTTCGTATGTAGTTACATGGTACACGCAGCCTGAAAAGTCCCACCTCGAGACGAGGACACGAGTTAATAATATTGTCGTGTGGCCTCCGGGGAGACATTCCGAGTTGACGCCTCATGGCCCACCCGCGCGTCTATCAGAATTGGGCCCTACCTACGATGAATTCTAATGTTGAAAACGGCACACGCACGCGATGGGGAATCGAGCCCAGGGCCCCTTTGACCAAAGGCCAGCTCACTAACCGTTTAGTTATGGAGCCAAACATTATTCATAATGTAAATAATGAAGGAGAGGGTACATGTTCGACGTAGAATGTAATAAAACTGTTCAAAATCTGGGAAAATGCTAATATGTAAAATGCGTACAAAACAATTCTTAGAGCCGTTTAATGAAGTAATCTACAAACTAGACGTAATAAGGATTATTTAATACGCATGTACTAAAACAATTTGGACTGCAATGAACTAATACTCTCCTCTTGGTTTTTGAAGATCCGGAACTAGGAGAAAAGTCTCCTACAGCACCAGCTTGCTTGGCAGATCCGAGGAAGAGCTTCAGATACGCTAACAAGAGTGAGTGGAGCTGATTGGTCGACCTCGCACACAGGTCGTGATGGGATACAAAATAAACACTTATTCGATTATATTTCTCAATCGATTATTTTTCTATTATTCATTCGAATGAATGAAACAATCGAATAGTGAGTATATTTTCCATTCGATTTTCTCGATTATTCATTCGAAACTCGATTCGAATCATTGAGGCAATAGAACAGTGAATTTTCCCATTCGATTAATTTTTCGATTATTCAATCGGAACTGCATTCGAATGAATGAAGCAATTGAATGCTTTCGAAATAATCTAATGAAAAGTGACAGTTAATTCATTCATTTAGTTTCAACATTTGGACCTACGTTTGCAAAGAGGCGTCCTTCTATTTTTCATAAGAGTTCTATATTCGCTCGATCAGTCGATTATCCATCCGACCCACTTAAATCGAAAATTTCATTCATGGCGCATCCGAATATTCTATGCGATACAACTGAATGATACTTGAAACTCATTCAATTATTTTATTCACTTATTTATTCGATTATCTAAATAATCGGATGAAGGTTATTCGAATATTAAAAGTATTTGATTAGCCCATCACTACACACAGGTTGTTTGAAGGAACTGGACGGAGTGCACGACTTCGTATACCTTGGGTCAACAATCAGTGAAACGGGAAAGAAATGTGTACGACGAGTCTCTATTATGAAATTAACGAATATCTGGAAGAACAGAGGAATTACAAAACTCCATCTCGTAAGACCCGGCCCGTAAAGGCTTCAGACAGAAAAGGCATCGATGCCTTTGAAATGTGGTACTGGCGTGTGCCTTGGACTACGAGAACCAGTGCGTTCATTGTTCAGGAGCTGAATATTTTAAAACGCTTTTGTCCTCGTATCAGTGAAGGAATACCCCCTGGGGAAACGACCTGGAGAAAATCTAGAAAAGTTCATCGTGGACGAGCAGTTTTACGGGGATGGATGGGACAAGTCTTCTTTCCAATGTGCCCGGCGACGCTACAGCGGACATGACACTCAGAGGTGAGTAAATCGATTACTGACAAAGATTCTATGCTTGTATCTTAGGAAACTGTTTTGTTGTATCAACAGAATTGAATTGAATTGTAAATATATAAGGGTGAGGTTTCAATCTTGGTCAATGCAAGTGAGATATTTTGGAAACCAAAATTATTTCGGATACGACGTAAAACGAGGCTACGATCACAATATCAGGGATGACGTAAATCTACAAACTCTATGAAGTATTAAATTGTAAGGGCTTCTGCCTAGGGGTGCTCGGTTCACCCGGAAAGACGTGGATTTAATTCCCTGCCAGGAAGTTGAAGTATTTATAAACGAGTTTTCCACTTCTGAAGAGGCACATGGCCCTTAGGTTCACTCAACCTACACCAGAAATGAGTTCCAGGTTAAATCCTATCCACTCTGTCCTACTCCAGGGATTCCACGTAGTCGACAGTAAGTTGTTCCACACGCGGGCGAAGTACTGCGTTTTAGTGGCACGACCGACTCCGAACTTAATCCTAAATACGAATTCTCCCCAATTATAGCTAACAAACGGATGCCGCAATTTGTTGACTTAAAAACACTAAAACATGAGCTATAAATTGACCTCAAAAGTCTGAAATAATGTCCTAAAACTATAAAAAAATGACGCAAAATACCAACTGTTTATCGTTAAAAACTATTAATTACACACATGTATAACTATGCAGAATATTCAGAATTTATTCTTTTTGTCATTTCCTTTCCTTAATATGCTTATTCTGCAGGGTTGGTTTTTCCCTCGGACTCAGCGAGCGATCTCACCTCTACCGTCTCAACGGCAGTGTTCTGGAGCGTGAGACTTTGGGTCGGAGGATACAACTGGGGTGAAGGACCAGTGCCTTGACCAGGCGGCCTCACCTGCTGTGCTGAACAGGAGCCTTGTGGGAGATGGGAAGATTGGAAAGGATAGGCAAGGAAGAGGGAAGGAAGCGGCCGTGGCCTTAATGTCGGTATTTGCTTGGAGGAGAAGTGGGAAACCACGGAAAACCACTTTGAGGATGGATGAGGAGGGAATCGAACCGCCCTCTACTCGTTGACCTCCCGAGGCTGAGTAGACCGCGTTCCAGTCCTCGTACTACTTTTCAAATTTCATGGCGGAGCCGGAAATCGAACCCGGGCCACCGGGGGTGGCAACTAATCACACGAATCACTACACCACAAAGGCGGACTTTGTAATCTTTACATCACTATATTATAGTTTCTTTTTATGTCGATTTTCCTTAGAAACAAAATGTGTGAAAATCTGTAGGTCGTAATTGTTTTGACAGCATATAATCCGTAAAGGGAAATGATATGAAAAGAAAAAGTTACTTTCCTATAAAGATAATCGTACTTTCTAGTGCGTAGACAGAGAAACTGGTTGGATGATGGCGTACAGTAGAGTATTGAATAAATACTTACAGATCACCAATAAGAGAAGACAAACATTTAAAAAATCACAAAATAATGGCACAAAAAGCGGGAAAATGACCTAAAAAACAAATATGCATTTCCATAATCTGGGGGCTAGGTCTTACATCGACGAT
The DNA here is from genome assembly GCF_040414725.1 of Anabrus simplex. Lineage (NCBI taxonomy): Eukaryota > Metazoa > Arthropoda > Insecta > Orthoptera > Tettigoniidae > Anabrus > Anabrus simplex. The sequence continues at coordinate 1,796,071,698 of NC_090265.1, read as the reverse complement.
GGGTTAGGAAAGGGCTAGGAGTGGGAGGGAAGCGGCTGTGGCCTTAATTGAGATACAGTTCCAGCATTTGCTTGGTGTGAAAATGTGAAACGAAGGAAAACCATCTCCCCCTCCCCCCCCTCCTAGCTATTACACCCCATATGTTTTGGAGCACTCTGTTGATTGATCTTCTTTTCCTCAAACTTGAGTGGTCAGTTTTTGAGTGTCTAGAAGGTGACTTCTTATCACCCTGAAGCTGCCAGAAAATTATTGCTATCGAGTTCTCTGCTTCTTTTAAGAGCTCTAAACGATGTCTAACGATCGAAGTGCTCTCTTCCTGCTGCATCCATCTCCGTCTTGCCGCCAGCTCAAACGATTCCTGCATTTAAATCAATGTTTTCTCGTCGAGATCATTAGGGAGATGAAAAATAAGGTTCTTCCTGTCCTTTTTATGAAGCGCTTCTTTATTCTACAACAACGTTTGAATACGGGGTGTGGGCAAATGGTTCCACTGCTACTGTAGAGCTGTCACGAAATTCATTCCATCTAGTTGTCGTAGAAACGGAATGAATGAGCCAGGCTGAATGGCTCAGGCGGTCGAGTGCTACATTTCTGAGCCTAAAATGCGGGGTGCGATCTCGACTCCATTCGGTCGTACAAGAAGGTGGGTACATATTACCGGCAGTTGAAAGAACTCATACAGGACATAATTCTGGCTCGTCGGAGTCTCAGAAAATCGTAAAAACAGATTAGATTAGACTGGACTGGATGTCATCTTCAGTGGTGGTGAAGTTAGGGCCCTAGGCCCTTTCTCAACGTTAACCAATAATAGCCTATATTATTTGATTATAATGGCAAAATAATAATACTAAATAAATAAATAAATAAATAAATAAATCTGCCTCTGTGGCCTAGTGGTTATTGTAATTACCTGCTGCCCATGGAGGAACGGGTTCGATTCCTGGCTCTGCCACGAAACTTGAAAAGTGGTACGAGGGCTAAACGGGATCCACTCAGCCTCGATAGGTCAAATCAGTAGAGGTGGGTTCGATTCTGAACCATTCTAGAAGTGGTTTTCCGTCGTCTCCCACTTCTCCTCCAGGGAAATGCCGGGATGGTACCTAACTTAAGACTACTGCCGCTTCCTTCCCTCTTCCTGGTCTATCCCTTCCAATCTTCCCATTCCCCCCACAGAAGTACAGTAGTGATGGTAGTGTAAGACGTGTGTTGTGGGAGCTCCGCAGTATTATGAAATTGTGATGGTTTTTATCGGCGACACAAGAGTGAGAATGGTCTCTTCTTAAACTGTAAGTTACACTGATTCATCTTCGATAATTATTTTGTTTGTTCTTGTATACTATACGTCAAATACTGAACTATAATATCGTATGTTTGTCATCATAACCTCAAAGGATAAACATTGGATCAGTGTAGCCAACTGTTGAATCTTGGCAAAGAGTATTTATAGAACCAGCGACAGTTAATCTCAAGGAATAGTAAATTACTTCCAGTATATCCAACTGTGAAATCTGTGCAAATAGTATTTATATAACCAGTGGTAGTCAGTCCCAAGGAATACTAAAATATTTCCAGTGTAGCCACATATGAAATCTTTGCAAAAAGTATTTATATAAACAGTTTGCTGTCAATCTCAAGGAATAGTAAAATATTTCAAGCTCCATCATCTCTCTTCGTGTCGCCAGTCTATATTCTCGGAGCTCAGCGACTATCAATCTAATCTAACAATGGATATGTGCAATATCTGTAAAAATAAAACATCTAGTAGGTCAGACAAAACTAACAGGATTACGTGTGGTTTATGCGATAAAGCCTTTCATACTAAGTGTCTAAATTTACAAAAAGAGGACATAGACAGTTTAGGAAGTACAGCTGCTTGTTGGACATGTGACAGTTGCACTGACAAAAGTAACAGTCTCCCAACAATCGGGCATGAGGGGGATATTGCTGGCACTGTTGACAGTAACCAACCTGAAAGAGAGAGTTGTAATAATAAAACTCTTTATTCAATAAAATTGATGATGAGTAAATTAAGTGAGATACAGGGAAATATAATAACCATGGAGAAGACACAGAAATCTTTAGAAACAGCTCTTGGAGAAATGAAGTATGAACTTGTGGAAATGAAACAGGGAATTAGATTGGTGAAGAATTCTCAGAAAGAACTTGAGCGTGATCTAGGTAAATCTATAGAAGTGTGTCATGAAAAGTTGGACCACAGTATCACACAGCAACAAGAATATAATAAGGTGTTACAAGAGGCCCTGGGGATGATCGAGAGTTTGAAAGATGAGAATATAAAACTCAAGAACGAAAATCTGGAGCTAAAACAGCGCATTGAAGACTGTGAACAGTACTCAAGGATAAATACAATAGAGATTCAAGGCATTCCAACACAAGCTAATGAAAATACAGTGAATTTAGTGAAGGCGGTGGGAAGATCTCTGGACATAAATATTAATGAAGATGATATTGATGCATGTCATAGGCTCTCAAGTAACCCTAACTACCCGTCGTCCAATACTATCATCGTCAAATTCTGTCGGAGAGTACATAAAGATGAACTGCTGAGGAAACGCCGCGTGAAAAGGAATCTGTCGACTTTGGACTTGGGATTCACCCACAACAATCCCGTTTATATCAACGAGAGCCTTTGTCCTACCAGGAAGCGGCTTCTGGCTCAATGTCGTCAACTTCGCAGGTCATCTAATGTGAAGCACCTTTGGACAAGGAATGGCCGAATCTTCATGAGACAAAGTGACAATTCACCAGTTGTCAATATCGCCTGTGAAGAAGACATCAGAAAATTTAAGAACACTATTCATATTGGGTAATGTGTTTGTTAGATAATGAATTTGTAATTTATTATCAAAACGTACGTGGATTAAGATCTAAAACACATACTTTATACACAGGTATATTATCTAATAATTTTGATATAATATGTCTGACTGAGACTTGGCTGAATGATACTTTACATGATTCTGAACTATTTGATAATAGGTATACTGTATTTCGTAAGGACAGGAATGCCATAACTAGTCGCAAAAAAGATGGCGGTGGAGTCCTCATTGGTGTTAAGGCAACATTTAATCCAGAAATGGTTCATTCATTAGACTCAAGTACTGAGTCAGTATGGGTTAAATTTACTCTCAACAATAAGAAGTACTATATCTGCACAGTTTACTTTCCCCCAAATTCACACTTAGATGCCTACGTAGAATTTTTTAGTAAGTTAGAACAATATATTAATTTACTTGGAAATAACATTATTATAGTTGGCGACTTTAATATCTCTGAAATAGTTGACAGTACGTATGATTTGAACAAAGGAAGTAATATATGTCAAGAATTAAGTAGGGTATTACATTTTTCGAATCTCCACTCTGTTAACAATGTACAGAATAGTAATAATAAGACACTTGATCTTGTGTTATCAAATTTATTAGGCATACGTATTGTTGAGGAAATTGATCCAATCATTCCAAAAGACGGGTATCATCCTCCTCTTCAGATAATACTTAAAGTTATCCGAAATAGGAGAAAAGAAAATAATCATCATAGAAGATATAATTTCACAAAGGCAGATTTTGAGAAACTTTACAGTCTGTTGAAGGAAACGGATTGGATTAATATTAAAGAATGCAGAGATGTTAACTTAGCCACACAACTTTTCTATGATAAAATGTATGCTGTATTGGATCAGTGTGTTCCGAAAACGAAAAACTACAAGAAAAAATATCCCATCTGGTTTACAAAGGATATTATAAGTAATATTAAATTAAAAGAAAAAATTAGAAAGAAGAAAAATTCTGAGTATTACATGCATATATTTAAAACTCTCAGAGCAAAAATAAAAAGAGATATAACTATTGCATACAACCAATATGTCGAGAAGATTGAAAATAACTTGAGTAATGATTGTAAGGTATTCTGGAACTTTATTAATAATAAGAGGAGATGCTTAAAAAATAACCCACAGTTTGAATTTCAAGGTTGTCTGTTACAATCACCAGATGACATAGCTAATGGATTTGCAGACTATTTCAAAACTATATACTCTCAGGAAAAGTCTAAATATAATTTGGAATTTAGGAATAATGATCAACCAAATGAAATAGGTGTACTTAATATACAGCATATAACTATAGAAGAAGTGCTTAAAGCAATTGACCACCTAAAACCGAAGAAATCAGTAGGACCTGATGATATTCCCCCATATATTTTGAAAGGTTGTAGAGAAATGTTAGTATATCCTTTAACCATTCTCTTCAACCTAATTGTAAAAACAGAGACATTCCCTGACTTGTGGAAACATACCAAGGTTACTCCAGTATATAAAACTGGAGATATCAAATTGTTCAGTAATTATAGACCTGTTACTATTCTTTGTGCCCCAGCCAAAATTTTTGAAATTATATTGTACAAACAAATTTATGATCATGTTAGAAATAGTATCTCACCGAGACAACATGGATTCATGGCGAGAAGATCCACTGAAACTTTACTGAATATATATCCGCTAGTTTAGATGATCATGATCAGGCTGATGTAATTTACACGGATTTTCAAAAAGCTTTCGATAAGGTTAATCATGATTGCTTAATAAATAAATTTTCTTCCTTTGGATTTTCTACTACATTACAAAACTTACTGATATCGTATTTAAAGGATAGAACTCAGGTTGTAAGTTACAAAGGTCATATATCTTCCAAATTTGATGTAAATTCGGGAGTTCCACAAGGTTCTAACTTGGGGCCTTTGCTATTTCTAATCTTTGTTAATGACATACCGGAAACTATAACATCTTCTGAAATTCTTATTTTTGCTGATGATATTAAAATATACAAATCTATTAAAACAGTATCTGATTGTCAACTACTTCAAAACGATTTAGATTCTCTTGTAGACTGGAGCAAACAGAATAAGTTAAATTTTAATATAGATAAATGTGTAGCCATGACATTTACTCGGAAGAAACAGAAGATTAAATATAACTATGCAATGGATACTGACATATTAACTCGTGTCAAGACAAAAATGGATTTAGGAATAACATTCAATGAAGATTTAAGATTCAACGACCATATTCAAAAAATTACCAATAATGCTCTTAAAATGTTAGGCTTCATTATACGGAATTCATTATCATTTCGTCCAAAGACACTATTAACCTTGTTTAACTCATTTGTAAGGTCCAGACTTGAGTATGGCTCAGTTGTTTGGAACCCAGTGACCACAAAAAATATCAATCTTATCGAGAGTACTCAAAACAAGCTTTTAAAATTCATGACTTATAAAATCACAGGAAATTACCCAACCTTCATAAATTACTCAGATATGCTGAAGGAACATGGTGTGAATAGCTTGCGCCACAGACGAAGTTGCAAAGATTTGACTTTCCTGTATAAAATAATTAATTCTGTAATTGATGACTCAAACATATTGAAATCAATAACATTTTATGTGCCACATAAACTAAGTCGTCCTAGAAATATATTCTTTCTATCAAAGGCTAAGACCGAAATACATAAGAACTCCCCAATTAACAGAGCAATGAGGCTCTACAACAATATTCATCCTTATGTTGATATTTTTAGTATGGCTGAAGCTACATTCATTTCGAAATGTAACACTGTACTTCTGAACATAATTTAATAGATTATGAAGATTAAAAAAAGGAAAATAGTATAAACTAGTATAAATGATGTACAACTTGGTTTTTAAATGTATTACATTCCAAGTGGAAATCCTGTTAAAATAATTGTTTTAATTAATATACTGATTTTAATTAGAATGTATTAGTAATGTAATGTATTATTAGTTATATTAACCATAATTATTCTTTTTATTTTTATTTTTTTATTTTAGTAACGTGACTTGTGTGGCAGAGTAATTAGTTTTAGGATTACTCTAACTAGGTAGTGGTTTTTGTTCTTAATATGTATCTTTAACATGTAAGTAACAATTGTCATGAACATTGTAATTGGGACTAATGACCTGTTATGTTCACAATAAATAAATAAATAAATAAATAAATAAATAAATAAATAAATAAATAAATAAAGTCTGCTATTCTGTACAGCCGGTGAGGCCGCCTTGGTTAGGTACTGGTCCTTTTCCCAGTTGTATTCTCGGACTGAAAGTCTCACTCTCCAGGATACTCGCTCTGAGGCGGTAGAGGTGGGATCCATCGGTGAGTCCGAGGGACAAACCAACCCTGGAGAGTAAACTGATTAAGAAGAAGGAGCAGCCCACCTTCGACAATTTACGTTTAATGTTTTGAGGAAAATCACGTCCATAATGTCGACAGGGGGAAATTACATGATCTGGCGGTAGGGACTGCAAATGTACTCGTAATTAGTCGGCTCTAAAATGAATTATTATTATTCCAGCACGAAAAAGGTACCAGTGGAAAAGAGCGCCTCAAATATAAATACGTGCTGGCCAACAAACATAGGGAGATATTCAAACTCAGAAGGCCTTTGCAAAGAGGGGGCGTGTTTCTGTACGGTTGCGGGAGCTGGACATTGGGAGAGACTAGAGGCAATTGAAATGTGGATCTGGAGAAGAATTATGAGGATAAACTGGACTGAAATGAAGAGCAATACCGAAGTCTTAGAGAGATGGGAGTCTGAGAACTGAAAACCGGAAAATAACATTTATTGGTCACATTCTGCGACATGAGGAGTTCATTTGTAACATCGTTGAGGGGGAAGAGGACGACCCAGAGTGTTTCAGGAACCTGCTTCTGAGGATGAACCTGTTTCCAGTCATTCGAACGGGTCAGGAATGGAATGAATGAAGCCCCTATCTGGCGGAGAGGATAGAAACTGTGCCGGCTGCCGAAGCCTGTCGTACACCTCTGGGACGATGATTAATGACTAACAGATGCAATGATATGGGGAGAGTGTTGCTGGAATGAAAGAAGACAGGGAAAGCCAGAATACCAGGAGAAAAACCTGTCCCACCTCCGTTTTGTCCAGCACAAATCTCACATTGAATGACCGGGATTTGAACCACGGAACCCAGCGATAAGGGGCCAGCGTGCCGCCGCCCAAGCCACGGAAGCCAATGATGACGATTATTATTATTATTATTATTATTATTATTATTATTATTATTATTATTATTATTATTATTATTGAGTGTCTCCTGGTTGGAAGAAACTGTCTTCAGATCTGGTAGGTATTTGCTCCTTTTTGCATGAACTTTTCTTGTTATCAGCTGTGTGCACTGTACAGAATGTAACAATAAAGTAAGCCAAACTTCCAAGACACATTCGTCACAGGTAGGAGAAGAATGCGGAAGCGCTTTACTTCCATGTTAGAAGTACATAGTAGGTACATTAATGATGAAATGTTCAATAAATCCTCCATATAGTCTATGCATAAAAATCATTCTGCAATGATAACAATCGAGGGCATTGGAAAAGAAGCAGCAATCCAGAAAGGAGTGAGGAAAGGCTGCAGTTTGTCCCCTCCTCCTTTTCAGTGTTTACATAGAACAGGAAGTAAAGGAAATCAAAGAGGAATTTGGAAAGGGAATCACAATCCAAGGAGAGGAAACCAAAACCCTCAGATTTTCCGATCATATTGTTACTTTTTCTGAGACTGCAGAAGATCTCGAGAAGTTGCGGAATGGTATGGATGGAGTCTTTGGTAAGGAGTACAAGATGAAAATAAATAAGTCTAAAAGAAAAGTAATGGAATGCAGTCCAACGAAGGCAGGCGACGCAGGAAATATTACATTAGGAAATGAGGTCTTAAAGGAAGTAGATGAATATTGTTACTTGGGTAGTAAAATAACTAACGATTGCAGAATAAGGAGGACGTAAAATGCAGACTAGCACAAGCAAGGAAGGCGTTTGTGAAGAAAAGAAATTTGCTCACTTCAAACATTGATATAGGAATTAGAAACATGTTTTTAAAAATTTTCGCCTGGAGCGTGGCCCTGAAACTCGCTCAGAAAGAAAGAGAATAGAAGCTTTTGAAATGTGGTGTTACAGAAGAATGCTGAAGGTGAAATGGGTGGATAGAATCACGAATGAAGAGATACTGAATCGAATTAGTGAGAGGAGATCGATTTCGCTAAGTTTGACGAGAAGAAGAGATAGAATGACAGGGCACATCTTAAGACACCCAGTACTTGTCCAGTTGGTTTTTGAAGGAAGTGTAGGCGGTAAGAACGGTAGAGGTAGAACAAGCTATGAATATGACAAACAGCTAAGAGCAGATGTAGGATGCAATAGTGACGTAAAAAAACATGGTTAGCACAGGATAGGGTGGCATGGAGATCTGCACCAAACCAGTCTATGGACTAATGACTTAAATACATATGCATCAATTCGCCATGGCAATGAATCCCGGATGTGGAATGGAACCCACCACCTAGAGTTCAGAAGTGACTTGGAGAATGATTATCCGCTACAATGTTAACAATGGACAAATTAAACGAGGTACCAACGACTAATATTATGTCTTACATCGAATGCGCGAAGCCAGTACAGTAGGGCCCAGGTAATTTTAGGCAATAGTGCTGATATTACAAAACACTCGTATTACACGCAAATTAGAACAAAATCAAACGTTAATCTTTAACGAATACAGAAAATTTAAAGAATATAGTACCGGAACCGACGTGTAATAGATACGGGCTCACATTACCAAGCTTAAGGGAAACATGATTCTGTTTTAATTGTTGAGAATTTTGTTTTAAAGTGTGACGGACCTAGCTCGATAGTTGCAGTCGCTTAAGTGCGGCCAGTATCCAGTATTCGGAAGATAGTGGGTTCGTACCCCACTGTCGGCAGCCCTGAAGATGGTTTTCCGTGGTTTCCCATTTTCACAGCAGGCAAATGCTGGGGCTGTACCTTAATTAAGGCCACGGACGCTTCCTTCCCACTCCTAGCCCTTTCCTATCCCATCGTCGTGGTAAGACATATCTGTGTCGGTGCGACGTAAAGCAACTAGCAAAAAAAAAAAAAAAATAAATAAAAAAAATAAGCGTGACGGAGCGTTGAGAGAAGCGAAGCAAGCAAGTAGACGGTCATAGTCTGAGGAACTCCAGTCTGAGTCACAGGGATGTGAATTTTTGTTTCGAAAATCAAAGTTCAAAATGTGGAGATGTGAAAAAACGTGCTTGTGAGAAAGGCACAAACGGGGTTTTGCTCTATTTTATTAAAGTTTAATTATCCTAAGACCAGCTCGAATTACACGGAACCTCGCCACTCTGTCATACAGCTCGCAGTTTACTGGCTTAAAAATTAGCCGGAGGAAATTCCATTGTTTCTGTGAAAGAAATGTCTTAGGATATAAAGTTACCCCTTCGTAAAATGATCTTGATGGGTGGAGGAACTGACAGATTAGCAACAACTTCAAAATCACGGATAAGAACGGTTAGTTCGGTGAGGGCATTGTGTTTCACGTAACCTGATGAAATGCATGTCGAGACACGCGTTGCAGGTCTCCAGCTCGTGTCCCGACCGTGCCAGCCTGGGGATCAAGTTCCATGGCCCGAGGGACTGGCTAATGGGGCCTGCTTCCTTCACTCACCGGCCAGCTTGAGCGCACACCTGCCTACTTTTCCCACGGGTCCACTCGGCGTAGCTCGGCTAGCGTCGCTAACATTCGGCCTGTCAGAACACAAACACCAGCTGCTGCTATCTTTTGGCATGAAAGAGAACATTCCTTTCTTCACTCTCCACCTCCGCCTCTTCCCTGCACAACGGATACAAAAGACCGAGGACAGAATTGATAACTATGCGGTACAAACGAAGAGATACGTTAACGGATTTTCGCTGGACCGGCAGCTTGCAAGCTGGGCGCGGACCGGAGCGTTATTAATTACCCACTTATAAGTGCACTTTACGTCAGTGAGATTAATTCAAGTTAAACGGTACTTGCATTTCCTGTAATGAAGGAACGCTTTAGATTGATACTGGACACATAACTCCTTAATAACGGCACTTTTGATATACCGACATTTTATTGTTTTAAAGAGATGTAGAAATAGTAGTAGTAAGCCGAGTGACTTGGCCGGTCCTGGTCACAGCCCAATTTGGCGCTACACGTGAAGCCTACAGGAGATTAATAAAACTCGATATTTAAGGAATAAGGGTAGTAGATTATTGAATGAGGGGATCCTCCGTGGCTCAGGCGGCAGCGCACCGGTCTTTCACCGCTGGGTTCCGTGGTTCAAATCGCAGTCACGCCATGTGAGATTTGTACTGGTATAGGTGGGACAGGTTTTTTTTCGGGTACTCCGGTTTTCCCCCATCATTTTTAATTCTAGCAACACTCTCCAATATAATTTCATCTGTAAGCCATTAGTCATTGCGCCAGAGGAGTGCGACAGCCTTCGTCAGCCGGCACAGTTTCTATCCTCGCTGCTAGATTCATTCCATTCCTGACCCGGTCGAATGACTGGAAACAGGCTGTGGATTTCTTTCCTGTACTGAATAAGCTTAGACTGTGAAGTGAGTTCTTAAGAATAAGTCGCTGTTTAAATTTTGATGTAATTAATATTGCTAGTCTATGTAAAACTACGTTGTTTTATTATTATTATTATTATTATTATTATTATTAGTATTAGTATTCCACAACTTATCTGACGAGGACGCGGTGTAAATTGTGCCGCAACTGTTTTACGGCGCGATGCCCTTACTGGCGCCTACCCTATATAGAGGGATGTGTTCCTGTGGCGGCAGGTATAGTGGGTCTGTTGTGTGTAAGTGAAGAGGAGTGTACTGGGGCAAACACAAACACCCAGTCCCCAAGTTAGAGTAATTAACCAGATGCCGTTAAAATCGAACCCAGGACTCTCTGAACGGAAGGCCAGTGCAGCGATCATCTAACCAAGGAGCTTTGCTACATAAAATCAATAATTATAACTTCAGTAATTATTAAAGTAACTCAGTCACTTGGAGAGAGTCTGCCTCTATGGCATAGTGGTTAGTGTGATTAGCCGCCACCCCCGGAGGCCCGGGTTCGTTTCCCGGCTCTGCCACGAAAAGTGGTATGAGGGCTGGAACGGGGTCCACTCAGCCTGGGGAAGTTAACTGAGTATAGGGTGTTCGACTCCCACCTAAGCCATCCTCGAAGTAGTTTTCCGTGGTTTCCCACTTCTCTTCCAGGCAAATGGTACCTAACTTACGGCCACGGCCACTTCCTTCCTCTTCCTTGTCTATCCCTTCCAAATTTCTCATATCCGCACAAAGCCCCTGTTCAGCATAACAGGTGAGGCTGCCCGGGCGGGGTACTGGTCCTCCTTTCCAGTTGTATCCTCTGATCCAAAGTCACACGTTTCAGAACACCTCCCTTGAGGTGGAAAGGGTGGAATCTCTTGCTGCGTCCGAGGCAAACACCGACACTAGAGGGTAAACGGATTAAGAAAGAAAGAAAGAAAGAAAATAAATCTGAGGCTTCTTCGTGGTGTAAGGTTATGTTCTCGACACAACAGTATGCCGTACGAATACTGTTATCTGATCATTATAATATACAACGTAATGACAACTTGAAAATAAAAATATATAAACTAAAATCTATTGGGAATGATTCGACTGCGTGCCAAAGGCATCTCCGTAGTGCTCATATGGGGTATATATTAATTTCATGTGGCTATTTCTAGCCGAGCCAAGCGCAGCCCTTGCAAGGCAGACCCACCGATGAAGGTGGGCGGCATCTGCCATGTAACTACGTGTTATTGTGGTGAAGGATAGTGTTATGTGTGGTGTGTGAATTGCTGGGATGTTGGGAACAGCACAAACACCCAGCCCCCGGGCCATTGGAATTGACCAATGAAGATTAAAATCCCCAATCCGGCCGGGAATCGAACCCGGGGCCCTCTGAACCGAAGGACAGTACGCTGACCATTCAGCCAATGAGTCGGTCCTCATATGGAGTGAGGGCATATGCCACTGTTGATGGTGATTCGTCCGTCGGATGGAAACGTAAAGCCACTTGCGGATTGTTCGCGTTTGCAAATTCGACGTCATCCTCGGAGAGTATGAAGCAATTATGGAAAGTAAAGGAAAATATAAACACGGTACATATTCTTCGGCTCATTGTGGTCTCTATTTGACCAGATTCTTTAATAATAAATAATTATATTTGTTTTACGTTCCACTAACTACCTTTGCGTTTCTGGAGATGCTGAGGTGCCTGAATTTTGTCTGCAGGATTTCCTTTACGTTCTCGTAAATCTACGACGCGAAGCTGGCGGATTTGAGCACCTTCAAATTTCACCGAATTGAGTCGGGATCGAACGTTCCCATTTGAACTTAGAATGCCAGCATCTCTGCCCGGCTCTTCTCTGATTCGAGTTACGAGTTAAGGTATTACCACATTGTAAATCAATCCCCTTATAAACACCACTAACACTCACTATATTCATCTGCATTTTTCCGTCCGAATTTCTCAGTCTCGCAAAAGTGCTTGAGCAGGTGATCATTCGTTGAATTCAACACTTTTGAAAGATTTTTTTTTTTTGATAGTTGCTTTACGTCGCTCCGACACAGATAGGTCTTATGGCGACGATGGGACAACCAAGGGCTAGGAATGGGAAGGAAGCAGCCGTGGCCTTAAATAAGGTACAGGCCCAGCATTTGCCTGGTGTAAAAATGGGAAACCACGGAAAACCATTTTCAGGGCTGCCGACAGTGGGGTTCGAACCTACTTTGAAAAGAGCCCTTCACTTCTCACGTCTATGTGGACAGAATTACGGGGATAATGGAAAATAATGAAGGATGCTTTGAGGAATATTGAGGATTTTCTGCATAAACCTGCTAGCCAATAAATGTTTGTGTTGTATGCAAAGGAATCAAATACTGTATTTAATTATGTTTTTGGACTAGAAATGTCTTTGCACTCTTGAAAAATCCCTTCGCACCGAAACTTCTTCTAGTTGGCTTGACGAAATGAAGTATGGGCAATGGTGGGAACCTCGAGTGATATCAGTCTTTCTTAAGTGGCGAAGTTACAATGCGTGAGACATTGCGCTGCTCCGACAGTCTTGATAAAAGAACAGTTGACAGCATTGTACACTTTAATATCAATAGCCCGTTGAAAGAGCAGAGTATGAGCAAGATTTCGCCACCTCTCCTTATCTGTCTACGCTTAGGAATAGGCTATTTCTCTCTTCTCAGTTCAGCCATCCCCTTCGAGATCGTTTTAAGGAGAGAAGCTTCTTTTTCATCAAATAATCGGAAATTTATTATTTTTTATTGTAATATGTACTGTTATAACCACATCAGAAAGTGGCCTACCCTCTAGTGCTTGAAATTGTCTGGTGTAGACTATGGAGGACAGCTTGTGCTGTACGTTCAGGAACCTGAAATGGACTTGCTTGTTTAAAAAAATAGACAGCTAATTTCTTTGTAGCCTGAGATATGTGTAAAAAATGGCCTTGCACGATTATATGTTCTGTTTTGTGAATGACTTCCTTCAAGAATTTCTGTCATTCGTGTTACACGTGATAGCATTTGTACGTTAGATTACTGGTTTCTACTTCTGTGTTATTACAGGCAAGGAAGGAAAGCGAGAATATAATAATTATACCAAGGCCACTTTGGAGAGTATCTACTTACCCAAAACACAAAGGGTTCTCTAAAACCGAGCGACCTGGCTGCGCGGTTAGGATCGTGTAACTGTGAGCTTGCATTGGAGAGATGGTGGGTTCGAACCCCACTGTCGGCAGCCCTGAAGATAGTTTTCCGTGGTTTCCCATTTTCACACCAGGCAAATGCTGGGCTGTACCACGACCGCTTCCTTCGCACTCCTATCCCTTTCCTATTACATCGTCGCCATAAGGCCTGTCTGTGTCGGTGTGATGTAAAGCAAATTGTTTGACATTTCTACTGTCGCATCCTGTTTACAGGTAATAGCGGGTAGTACATTAACTTGCGTGATTGCAATAACTGAGGAGCTAGCTGACGGTGAGATAGCGGCCCCGGTCTAGAAAGCCAAGAATAACGGCTCAGAGGATTCGTCATGCTGACCACACGAAACCTCGTAATCTGCAGGCCCTCGGGCTGAGCAGCGGTCGCTTGGTAGGCAATGGCCTTCGAGGCTGTTGTGTCTTCGGGTTTGGTTTGGTTTTATATTAACTTACGAGATGTCAGAGTATTGTAGTACAACATTATTATGATGGCATGGAGAGCTTCATCAAACCGGTCTTTGGACCGATGACCCAAAACACAACAGCATTATTATTATTATTATTATTATTATTATTATTATTATTATTATTATTATTATTATTATTATTATTATTATTATTATTATTATTATTATTGTACTGGGCGGTACACCTCCACGCCGCTTATTTAAACCTTGCGCCAGTTGAAACTCCCCTACTGGGAGAAGTCTGAACTTTGTCTTATGTGTTAGTTTTCAAGTTACCCTGAAGATGCCACTACTTGGAAATTTTGAAGTTTCTGAACTGTGTTGTTTTCGATGTATTTTTGTTTTGCTTGTAGTAAGAAGTGTGAACATTCTCTTCTAGAGGACACTACTGAAGAACTACAACGGTGCACCCTAGTGCGAAGTGAAAGAACTGTTTTTGTTGAGAAAATGTAATTTCAAAAGTTTGTTCTTTGCTAAATTTCTTTCAGTCATTGTTTAAGTTGGCAATATTAACCCTTTCTTTCCCCTTTGTTTTGAATTTAGCCAATCCCGAATTTCTCGAATTAATTTTCAACCAATAATATGTTTCTTCCTCGTATCGTGTAGGGGGTTTCTTGGTGAACCAATAAAATCCTTGTGGGAGGGTGTTCTCATTCCAAAAACGCCTCGAACTTTCCGCGAGAGTATATAAACTGCTGATTTTCGGGTCTCGAGGCCACTTCAGTACCATCTTTCAGTGTGTAAAGTACATAGCAGGGGGCGGGAAGCGCCTCTTTCTTCGGGGAGCAGTTCAACACCAAGGTAATGGCCTTTTAATAACTTCTTTTCTTGCTAGCTCAGCAGTTTAACTCTCGGGGCGGGTCCGAAGCGTCTCTACCATGTAACTTTCCCTAAAATGTAAAGACTCTTAGCCTCTATTCTCTTTCAAAACTACATATTGGGATAGAGAGTGCTTAACCCTCTCGATCTCCCACTCATATTGCATTGAGGTGAACTTATTTTCACAACCGTTTCTTCCCTTCTAATGTAACGTAAATTGTTTCCTTCTAAAAGTCACCTCTTTAGTATGGGATTAGCCCTTGCATTTAACGGCCTAGTGCCAAGTAGGTTTTAAACAAGTGTATTAGGAGTGCTGATCGCCTCCTCTCAATTGTTATTTTAGAGGTCAAGTAATTAACCTTTTTCTCACTTAATAGACCTCAGTAGGTTGGGTATGTTACCCCTGTGTATATGTCCTTAGAGGACAACTTGAAGGTGGAGGTTGGTGTGGCCTTTGATAGGCTTAAATTTGAGAGCGAGTGGCTCTTTTTTGAAAACTGAGTGTTGTATGCCTCGAGGAGGCTTTACTGTGTAATTTGGAGCAAGTGCTCCTGGGCTTGATTGGGGTCTTCTGCCCCTTTGTTGAATTCTGTATATCGTAAAGTTGGGCTAATTGCTCAGAATTGTGTGTCTGGCTCTCGGAGCCCAAATCCTGTAATTGTACATTCTCGATTAGTGGTTTTGCTACTCTGTACCTGCCATTATTGTTATTTCTTGTTTTTTGCTAAGAAAATATAACCTTGTTAAATTTTACATTAACTTTAATTTCGTAGTTTGAGACCCGTTCACACCCGCACCTTCTTTCACCTCTACCTACCACAAAAATACGGTAACAATTATTATTATTATTATTATTATTATTATTATTATTATTATTGTTTGCTTTACCGCGCACCGTCACAGATAGGTCTTATGGCAACGATAGGACAGGAAAGGCCTAGGAGTGGAAAGGAAGCGACCGCACCATTTCCCTGGTGTGAAAATGGGAAACCACTGAGAACCACCTTTAGGGCTGCCGACAGTGGGGTTCGAACCCACCATTTTCCGCATGCAAGTATCCAACTCGTTTGCTATTATTATTATGTTCGTTAGGCTGTTGTTGTTTCCGGTCGCAGCTGTTACTTTGAATCAACTAAGAGATGTATAATTTACAATATTTATTATTAAGTCTATTTTTGTGTTTCAATTAAGAAGAGATGTTCAAATGTTCAAGGTCCGGGGGTGGGGGTTGCTGAACCCGGTTAACTCTGGCCTCCGCGCAGTGGACTTCGTTACCTACAGATGTAAAGGTTAGCACAGGCATAGTCTATGGACTGATGCCCCAATCAACACCATTTGGTAAAACAATCTGGACCCAACACTGGCTTCACCTCTATATGGTCTGACACCGCGGTTAGCCCCGTTGGTCGAAAATATTCACCATCAGGTAGAGGAGATGGTTTCTCCACAGTGTTCAAATGGAGTGAGTGACACTGTTGATGCTAATTCGTCCGTCGGAAGGGGGCGTGCAGACTCCTTGGTTCTATCCCACTGTGGGTGGGGGCGGTAGAATAACACCCACGGTATCACCTGCTTGTCGTAAGAGGCGACTAAAAGGGATCCCAGGAGCTTTCAACTTGGGAGCGTGGGTAGGCGTCCACGGGGCCCTCATCTGAGTCCTGGCATTGTTTCCAGTTACTTGTGCCAGGCTCCTCGCGTTCATCTATCCTATCCGACCTCACTTGGTTAACTCTTGTTCTTTTTCGACCCCGAAGGTATTAGAGCACTCGAGGCCTAGGGAGTCTTTCCATTTTCACGCCTTCGTGGCCCTTGTCTTCCTTTGGCCGATACCTTCATTTTTCGAAATGTCGGATCCCTTCTATTTGTTCCCTCTCTTATTAGTGTTATATAGAGGATGGTTGCCTAGTTGTACTTCCTCTTAAAACAATAATCACCACCACTACCACTTCTTAGTTTTTTCGACAGAACCAGACTGCGTGCCGGCACCGTATCTCATTATCATCCCGCATTCACGCGCGCAGGTTGCCCATTGGTGTCAGAAAGGAAGAACTGCACCAGGCGAGCCGAACGTGTCCTCGGTCTCTCCCGGCACTAAAATAAGGCCATAATGTGATACACTAATGTCCGGTTGCCGATCAGCTGACTGCCAATCACCTTTAATTCCAGAGTGCGTTGCAGAAAACCTAAACCCCGGTCAACTTTCTCCAATTTACTGATTGAAGATCCGAGAAGGAAATAAATTTGGCATCAGAGCAATTAGTGAGCACTGCCGTGTTGATTCGTTAAGGATGCTGTCTATTTTATTCCCTTTGGTGTCTGCAAAGACATCGAAGTGGCAGTGAATCAGAAAACAGCTGATCCTTCATCGTGTTTGAGAAAGGTGAAAAAAGAGCGAATTTTGAGCCTTTCGTTTGATTTAATTAATGTTGGACAATATCAGTGATATCCCCACTAAGAAAGCGAGAGGACCAAATTTTTCATTGAATGATAGAGCCCCCTTACTTAATATAGTTGAGGGATACTTGCATATCATTGAAAATAAAAAATGGGTGATGTGTAGGCAAAATTACAAAAGAGTAAACAACCAAGCTGCGGATAGGTTGAAGTTTTGTACGTTGGCTTATTAATTCTAAAAAGTCTGGGTTTACATGGATTTTAAAATGCCAGAGATAAGTATTTATTTCAAAATTTGATTGATATAAATTTAACTAGTTCCATGTTCAAGACTGAGGTTGTATGTGAGAATAATGAATACGGAAAACAGACTAGTACGTCACTCAAATCGCACTTTCCACATGAACTTGAATTTATCATTGAAACGTTTAACCAGATGTATTTAATGAAACAAAAACATCCTTGAGTTTAAAGACTGCAAGTAGGCCTACTGATTGGAGAATCAGTGCTTGATCAGCATGAATTTGCTGGTCAAATCTGATGGGAGATTGATTGTCGATCAAACACTGATTGCTGTTTCTACGACTCAGATAGGATGATTCCCAATCAAACCCACACCGAGCTCGATAGCTGCAGTCGCTTAAGTGCGGCCAGTATCCAGTATTCGGGAGATAGTAGGTTCGAACCCCACTGTCGGCAGCCCTGAAAATGGTTTTCCGTGGTTTCCCATTTTCACACCAGGCAAATGCTGGGGCTGTACCTTAATTAAGGCCACGGCCGCTTCCTTCCCACACCTAGCCCTTCCTTGTCCCATCGTCGCCATAAGACCTATCTGTGTCGGTGCGACGTAAAGCAACTAGCAAAAAAAAAAAAAAAAAAAAAAAAATCAAACCCACACTGATTGCCAATCAAACTCCAGTCAAACTTTGATTGGCTTTTCTGCAACCGGGTATAAGACTTACAAGAGAAGCTTCAGCATATTCGTCAATCTTTCCTCGGTTCATTACTTGTAAACATCCACTATTTCGAAGAGAACCTGTACGTTCGACTGACTTCCTGCGGGTTGCACAATGGGAGATGCAGACGATACAATTGGCTCAATCACCGCGCGACCTTCACCACCACATACGTCAGCAAATAATCCGCGGTCACGCAGCACGTGTCTGGACACGCCCTCGATCGCTGGTAGCTGAAGATAACACTCACTTGTGATACATATTCATCATCTACCTACACTCTTCAATGTTTCGCAATATTCGGTGGCAACGGTCGGGCAGTGTGGGAGGAACATCACTTACCACACATTCCTATCCGATAGAAAGTCAGACAGTGACTTACAAGGGGCGTTCGACACGTTTCTCAAGCAGGGCTACCATATTTGAAAATGGAAAAACCGGATGGTTACCATACTGTACATTTTAAAAACTGGAGGAATTCGTATGCATATTTTTCACTGGCCTGGATTATAGAAACAATGCTGTCACAATACTGTACACGTGTTATATTTCTCATGTTCGAAATGTCCAGAATGCAAGCTCACAGCTGGGCGCTCCTAACCGAGTGGCTAATTCGCTCAGTGGAAAATATTGTGAGGTCCCAGTAACCTCTTTATTGTGTCCGGTCAATGCAGCCTACGTAAACAGAATACAAATAACTAATTGCGTAAGGTAAGTGATGGCAATATGGCCATGCTAAGCTTTGTGAAATTTTGACGCCATTTTCAGGAATTTTTACGAACTCTTTTTGGGACAATACAATTGTTTTCTTTCTAATACAGAAAAAAATAATTAAGCGTTTCATTTAATTAGACTTACTTAGTCTTACTTTGTGCCATATTAAAAGCATATGAAGTTAATATGACCACAAATGATTTGTATGCCAGTAAATGCAACGTTTAACCATCGTAAAATGTATATTTAGTGGAAATTATCATAAATGTTAATTAATAAACAAGTACTTTGTATTCTTATTTATTGGTAAACCACTACCTAACTCATTTTTAAAATAATTACTTGATTACAGTTTTAGGAATTACATTTTAAAAATGAAAATATCTTAATGTGTAGATTCCTTTCGATTGACGTCATTTCAAGCATTTTGGACAAATGAGCAAGTGTCAGTAAGTCCAACACACAATTCATGCACATAATGTCCACAGACAGAACAAATTCTCATACCTTGCACTTCATCTTCACAGCACAGTATATTTTTATCTGACGTCATTTAGTTTGCCTGCGTATCAATTCCGACGTCTCGTTTTACTCCAATAGCTGACAAAGGAATGGAGCTCTTCTGTGTGATCTTCTGATTCATTTGGTCCGGTAAATGTATCACCAGAGATCTTTTAAATTTTATCATCGAGGTCACACTCCGGTTTTGATGTTTTCTTGGTGATAGCATTTCCCATGTTCTTGTTAGTAGCTAGTTTCTCGTTCTTCCAAGTCTATTTATTACCTTGAAATAAACATTTTGACCCATAACGCAGCTAATATGACAACTGCTCCTATTAGGACCAAGGCTGGCCATATTAACAACAAGGCTGATTTTTTGGAACAGTTCTAAATATTTAACGACTGGTTGAAGGAAATTAAATTTCGATAGCATTACGCACAACACGTAAACAAGCAATCATAGTTAAAAGCTGATAGGATGTGAGAACAAGCGCGTACTCAACACAGCATGCTCCATGCGCTTACGTACGAGCTGCGAATGCCCCAAACCGTTGACAGGAGATCATGCTAGTGCCTCTTTCGTTTACCTTACGAACTACGCCCTATGCTGCCTGATCATATTCCCATCACTTACCTTACAACTTAAGTGATATTGAAAATTACCTCCATTTCTCTCCACTGGAAATAAAAGTAATCTCGGTGTTGCAGTGATTGCCTCTGTCGTTTTCCATCATAAACCGATGTCGGTTGTCTTGGAACAATGCGCGATACCAGAAGGAAGAGAAGAAGTCTCGCAAATTTCATCAAAGGTTTGTCACTGGCACAATTCTCAATACCACCAACGTCTTTGTGACCTTCCAAAACTTGGCAACTTTACACGGAGTCTGAAATTAATAACTGAAACACACTTCAAAATTTCTGTTTAATAGCTTCTACTCATGCCTTTGCTGGCGAGATGTAGTGGACTATGTCTTCTGGTATGGGCTAGAGCATTGACCTGTCTCGGTCTCATCCTTGGCTTTGACAATATGAAAGTGACCGAGGTATGAACGATGATAGTAATTCCACTCCTTATACAGCCAGTCCCTGCCATGAATGGTGTGAAAATGTCGTTCATAGGGTCGGTTGGTGCATACATTTCAGTGGGTTTGGCAGACTGATCTGTAATAGCAACTTCTGGGTCAATGAGGAAAGCAACGGGAAACTACCGCACTCCTCATTTCCCTAGTACGCCTCTTCAGTGATGCCTAGGCTATCTATTACAGTTGTTGAGGATCAAACCAGCCTTCGGGATGTATATCCAACAGGCATATAGCTTCTACTATGCGGCCTTTTCAATGAGTTATATTTTTCCCAATACCATGCATTTCATCGTCACAGTGTGCGAGGATCTGTCTGGCGTGTTCGAGACACTCGCTTTATGTACCAGAGTGGATTCATCAAGAACATACACATTTCAAGTGCTGATGTGTTTGTGTCCGTTTCGACTTAATAAAAGAATTAAATATTTAATTTAATTAACTCAATTTCATATTTAATTCATTTAAAAAATTCGTTGAATACATAATTTTATTTTCATTTTAGTTCCCAGTTTATTTGTTCAGAGCGGATCATCGCCTAGTTGTACAAATCACCACCACCACCACAACCACTGCCATGCAACTCATTAGCCATTAGATGTTTCTAATATCGCTTTACAGAGTGACAAAAAAAGCTAAATTTTGCAGATAAGATCATTCATCTCTAATGAAGTGTCCTTAGGAAGGTTCTGAAGATTTATTTTCCAAATCATTTCACGCCACACCGACACAGATATGTCTTATGGCGACAATGGGATAGGAAACGTTAGTGAAGGCACAGCCCCAGCATTTGCCTGGTGTGAAAATGGGAAAAGACGGAAAGTCATCTTCAGGGCTACTGATACTACGGTTCGAACCCACTACCTCCCGGATACAAGCTCACAGCTGCGCGCCCCTAACCGCACGGCCAACTCGCTCGATTCTGATGAGTTTCAATTGAAGCATCATGCTTATTTAGTTCCTCTATCACTGATTTAATTTTTTTAATGTGGGCATAATACACTACTGTTTTTAACCCCGAACGAGTCTATGAGTCTAGGTAGAATTGCAAGATTAATATTTTTGGCTTTACAAATTACTTCTTGTTGGCGCTTTCATGAACACATTTTGCCGTTTGAAATTCATTAATCCACTTTAGGATGTAAGTCGCGCAATTCTGAAACTCAGTGTAAATCACGTAATATGGATTACATGTAACAGGTTGGGGAAGGCCTTTTTCTGCTTATATTGTATGTCTACCATTTCCTCCGCGAAGTAAATAAAATGTATATGTAAATAGAAACCCATATGCCATGTATATAACTTGTATAAACAAGAAGGATGGGTGCAAGTACAGGTGTATGTGGGCGAATGTGTATGCGTGCGCGTGTGGGAGTGGTTGTGAATGAGTGTGTATACAGGGGTCTGAGAGTATAAATGGCTGAGTCTTCTTACTCTAATATTTTCAGGATAAATCAAGATAATTATTATTCTAAGGGTACAGTGTTTGTAGTGTAAATATGTAAATTTAAAATTGTCTACATAAGTTTGTATGCAAATATTCAGTAGAGTTTATGTACACATGTGGAGATGGAGGCACTTCCGTGTATGTGGGGCTTGCCCTTTCTCCACCTACCACCCCTAAATTGTACATGTACAATTTAAGGAAAATAAATAATAATAATAATAGATAGGGAAATTATCTGGTATAGTTTTACGGTAGGATGCCCTTCAAAATCAGTTGAGCAGGTAACAAAGATGAAATGAAAAGTGGTGAATGAAACTGGGCAAAGATATGGAATGAATAGGAACTTCCGCGGCATTTGTCTGGAACTGAAAATGGGAAACCACGGAAAACCACTCTCAGGATAACCGACGGTGGGATTCGAACCCATTTGTCTCCTGAATTCGGAGTTTGGCTCCATAGCCGTAGTGCGTTGTTAACATGCACAGCACTCCGCTCGGAATTATTATTATTATTATTATTATTATTATTATTATTATTATTATTATTATTATTATTATTATCGTCGTCATCATCATCATCTTCGGGAACTCATGGTCAAACACGCAGCAGTGAGAATATGAATATTACTTTCGGTAGAGGACTTATTTCCAGAGGTTAAGGCTGATAGAGGTGCGAAGATTGTGGAAAGTTTTAATTGACAAAACTCTGATCACGTCCTTGCCTTGCGTGATAGTGCGCGGCACCACATTCTCTATGCGGTCCGTCCTTAATGTTAGAAGAGATGGCTGCAATAATATCCCAATTTGAAGGGGGTATGCAAAGTAGCTGTGTAGGGACGAGCTTTTGTATGACTGGCCCCCCATATGGGCGTTTGTAAGACTACCTCCTTCCAAACTAACTCCCTCTTGACCGTGCGGCTACCTACTGGTGTGAATGGTTTCCTTAACGTTTCCGATTTCCACTTTGAAAGCCCTGCAGGCGGCCATGGACCACGGGTAACAGTGCAGTGGTCTTGGTAGGAGCGCGACACGGTAACCAGTGCCGATAGGAGATGTGTTCGAGGAAGGTTTCCCATAACTTCTCCTTTACGGAGGGGTGGAAGTAGCTGCCAGAGGACTAGTATTTCCACCTCAGGTTATTCTATGCTCTTGTACTGGGTTAGTACATTTTAATCAGTTCCCGAAAAAAATGGCGTTGGGAGTGACCTCAGTGTGCGCAACGTCGCAAGCCACACCTCCTGGAAGACGAACACATGTGAGGTTGCCTTGGTTACTTCTCCTTCATCCTCAGGGTTGGCCAAAATCTTCGCCCAAACGTTACCTCTTTCCTTTTCCACCCGGCATTGTTGTGATCGCGATGGTACGTTCAACTACTTTTTAAGGTTTTTGAAGACGCCGAAGTATGGGAATTTTGTCCTACAAGGGTTGTTTTTTGTACCAGTAAATCATAGCAGCGGACTGAGCCGAATTCGGCTATGAAGGCCAACACTCTACCGTCTGATCTACTCGTCGCGGAGTATGACAGAGGACTAGCCTTTCCACCTCCGTTTTCTAACCTGTATCCCCAGAAAAAATGTACAGTATATAGCCTACCCGCAAAAACTGCGAGCCTGGTAACACAATCCTTTGTTTCCCCGTCCTGTTTTAACGGTGCGCTCATGCAGTGTGGCTCGAGCAAGCATGATGAAGTACTGGACTGTGTTTTGTTCTGTGACACCGCCCCCTGGAATGCCTCAGAATACCTATGAGTGAGACATTCGCGGTATTTGAAACTGGAACAGGGAATCTACAGTATGAAAGGCGGCCGACTTGGAGATTCTTGGACGAAACACGTTGGAATGACGAGGAGAAGACTTCAAAGAATTTAAATAATGTTCTAGTCAAAGGGCCGGCCGGTGACGATGAATGTGTGGGAGAGTGGAGGCTTCAAAATGATCCCTCCATGGTTGCTGTTAATATACCCAACTGACTTGCACAGGATTCGATCTCTGAGTGGCTCAAGCGGTTTCTGAGCCCAGCTTGATAGGTTCGATCCTGGCTCACTCTGGTGGTCATCTCAGTGTTAGTAGATTTACTGGCACGGAAGACAACCCCTGTGGGACGAAATTGCGGCATGTCGGCGCTTCAGAAAATAGAAGTACTTAGTGGGACGTTAAGCGATAACATCATTCTTCTCCTTCTTCTCCATCGTTAGGGCCACCAAGGACCGCCACATCTCAGCTGTTTGTCTTCTTGCGGGCCCACTAGGTTTTCATCCTTTCGGAGTGTGATTTCTTCCATGCATCAGAATGGACATGCTGCAGTCGAGTTGGGACTTTTTCTTGATGAACCTATCTAAGTTTGTGTTTGAATGGTACTCGGAGTTGAATGTCTGTTTCTGAGATTCCATACTTTAAATGGTCCTTATCGATCCCCTCCAACCAAGCAGGAATCATTTTGAGACTTCTGAAATAGGATAACAATCGTTTACAGATTCTTCCAGCTGGCAATCTGAAGAGGTGAGCGTAAAATGTTATCCTTCTTTTCCGGATTAGGCTTGATATCTTTTCAGTGTGGGTGTATGTAAGTTGGTCCGAAGTCTGTAAACACCATGTTTGAGGTTGGGACAAATTATTTTTCCGATAATCCTCCTTTGCTTAATTGGCAGTTTTTCTAGCAGGCTGTGTGTTCGAAGATGTTAAACATTCTGCTGCATGTAATGCTTCAGGTCTAATTACAGTTTGATAATGTCCAATTTTTGCATTTCGAAAGGTGGACTTTTTATTCTAGATGTTTTGAGTGAGTCGGAAGGCTGTTTCAAACTTGTTGACACGTGTTAAGACAGCGAACTTCTCAGAATCCTTGGATTCAGCCCATTCACCAAGGTGAATTATTACTTATTATTATTATTATTATTATTATTATTATTATTATTATTATTATTATTATTATTATTATTATTATGGAATCACCAAACATCACCCCTGACTCTGATCATTTAAATCAGCTACTACTTAAATGGCGAACGTTCACTCAGGATCAGTGGAAGCCTTATGAAACACCCCAAACTAAATGCTCAACTCTCTGCCAATCAGCATAACATAATAACCAAATATATCTAGCCATAATTCGCTTTCTATCCCCATCCAATATTCCAATGTTCTGAATATCCCTCACATCGCCCTGTTTCTCTCCAACTAAAGCCTATCAACTAGTAGAAGCCATAGCGTGAAAAAAAAAAAAAAAAGCTTGTGTTCCACCTTTCCCACAATCACAGCTCAGAGCTGGTTGTCTGGTGCGTCAGACCTAACACCATTTCAAAAGAAAACATTTCCGGCATAAAAAATACAGTGTATTACGCTATAATATTTAAAATATTGTAATGGAAGTAATCTAGAGGTTAGCTTAGTAGTTTTGTGCTCTAGTGGTCTGGGTCTGTCACTAATAGTTAGTTTCATCCAACATGTTCATTGCTAGCTTACAGTACGAGTATATGGGATTCTCATGAGGGTTACTGGAAAAAATCCGAAGGAAAGCAGTTCTGGGTGATTTCTGACAAAGGAGTAGTGTTACTAAAATGCTAAAAACATTGAGCTGCGAAGACTTGGCAGTAAGATGACGTCAGATGGCGTGGAATGAGAATAAGCTTGAATGTAGATATGAAGATAAAAGTTGGAGAAATTGGGGTAAACATTCTTTTATAGGAAGAGGAATTACGGATTGGAATATTTCACGATAAATTTCCAAATTCTATGAAATAGTTAAATAAAAAACTAAGCAAACAACTGATAGGGACTTCGCCTTGAACGTGAGTTAGTGGGAAATGAAAAGAAATAAGACTCCCATTTCAACAAAGGAGGATTTAATCACACGAATCCACACACTGACTAAAATACACAAACCGTATCCGGATATTCCTGTACTCACAACTACAAATGACGCATCGTGCCGGAGCAAGGGAGGTTTGAACAGAGTCTCCGCCTACAAGCGGCCACGACTCTGCATTCGGAGACGGAGAGGTGCTGGTCCCCATCCTCGGCTGTCCCGAGAATGCTTTTCCATTCTGCACTAAGGCGAAGACAGTTACTAGAATAGGCCAACCAGGCCTGCCTACCCCTTCAGGGGAGGAATGAAAACACTTTCCTGGTAGTAGTGTTTGAAATGCTCAGGAACAAGTGAGGTGTAATGTGGGGTAATCATCGGCTGTCCCATAAGGAAGAGACATTCCTAACCTTACGAAAGTACCCGTATTGACTGTCAGTACAACCACAGCACTATCACGATCTGGTCGGCCACATAACATCGACACCCAGCAACCAACGAACGTTACAGAAGGTAATAATAATAATAATAATAATAATAATAATAATAATAATAATAATAATAATAATAATAATAATAATAATAATAATAATAATAATGACCGCCTCTGTGGTGTAGTGGTTAGTGTGATTACCTGGCACCCCCCGGAGGTCCGGGTTAGATTCCCGGCTCTTCCACGAAATTTGAAAAGTGGTACCAGGGCTGAAACGGGTTCCACTCAGCCTCGGAGATCAACTGAGTTAACAGGGGTTCGATTCCCTCCTCAGTCATCCCCTAAGTCGCTTTCCGTGGTTTTCCACTTCTCCTCCAGGCAAATGCCGGGATGGTACTAACTTAAGGCTACGGCCGCTTCCTTCCCTCTTCCTTCTCTGCCCCTTCCGATGTTCTCATCCCCAGTCCTTTTCAGCATAGGTGAGGCCGCCTGGTCAAGATGCCACACTCCAGACGAAAGTCTTAAGAAACATATTTCTAATTCCTATATCAATGTTCGAAGTGAGAAAATTTCTTTTATTAAAAAAGGCCTTCCTAGCTTATGGTAGTCTGCATTTTATGTCCTGCTTAGTTCTGTCACCGTTAGTTGTTGTACTACATAAGTAACAATAGTTATATACTTCCTTTAAGACTTAATTTTCTAATCTAATATTTCCTGCATCACCAGACTTCATTTGATTATTATTATTATTATTATTATTATTATTATTATTAATATTATTATTATCAGTAGCGTCTGCCTCAATGGCTAAATGGTTAACGTGCTGGCGTTTGGTGGCAAGGGTGCCGGGTTCGATTTCCGGTGGGGTCGGGAATTTTACCATAATTTTTTAATTTCGCTGACACGGGAGCATGGTGCATGTGTCGTCATCATCATCATTTCATCCTCATCACGACGCGCAGGTCGCCTACGGGAGTCCAATCAAAAGACCTGAATCTGGCGAGCCGAACTTGTTTTCGGACACTCCCGGCACTAAAAGCCGTACGCCATTTCATTTCATTGACAGTAGCGGCGATTGGAAGTTAGTGGCGAGGGGGGTAGGGGGGACACAAACATTTATAGAGAACAATATGCATTAGGGTCTGAGACCTATAGCGGAGAGGTGGACAACATAAAAATGAAAAAAAAAAAAAATAGTTAAGCTACAAAATGGTAAGTTCCTTAATGCAGTCTGAGCAAATTCCATAGAGACGTAACGGTTCAGTCTACCAACTTTAGTGCGGTATACAATTAAACGTTCACCAAAGGAACAATATTACATATGTTTTACAATAAAATAGAAGTACGGAGTGGTTATACAATTAAAATGTTATTTATTATTTGAGTAAACAGTAAGCGACTGAAGAATGGGCGCGGCTAGTGTCCATGATCGCTGCTAGATTCCTCACAGCTGCTGCGCGAGTCTGTGAGAATCGTTTGGCCGCAACGAGCGACATTTTCTGCGTCTTTATGCTAAGTATTTTCCTTAATAACCAAAGAATTAAAGGAAGGAATTAGCTGAAAAACAACAGGGATTGTACTGATTGTTTTTTATCGTTCCTACTTTTAGCCGCTTGTATGCCGAAAATTTAAAACGTCAGGTAGCTACAATGGAATAAAAATATACTTTTTCTCCACAAAGTGCGGGGTGGGGGCTCGCCTCCCTAACTGCCGCTACTGATTATTATTATTATTATTATTATTATTATTATTATTATTATTATTATTATTATTATTATTAGTTGCTTTACGTCGCACAGACACAGATAGGTCTTATGGCGACGATGGAACAGGGAAGGGCTAGGAGTGGGAAGGAAGCGACCGTGGCCTTAATTAAGGTACAGCCCCAGCATTTGCCTGGTGTGTAAATGGGAAACCACGGAAAACCATTTTCAGGGCTGCCGACAGTGGGGTTCGAACCTACTATCTCCCGAATACTGGATACTGGCCGCACTTAAGCGACTTGAGCTATCGAACTCGGTATTATTATTATTATTATTATTATTATTATTATTATTATTATTATTATTATTATTATTATTATTCATATCATTTTTGCCCTTATGGATAGTGTTTGAACTCGAATATCTCATGATGAAACAATTTTCACTTCTTTCATTTCTTTCTCTTCTCTTCCCAAAATATCTCATCCTTTGGCTGTGCTCCTGTTTCCTTTGTTCTGTCCATAATGTTCCTGTTTTCTTCTTCTAATCTACTGTAAATTTTGAATTCCTAATTTTGTTTATGAATTATTTTCTGTCTCCTATCATTTGCTTGTTGATCCCCACCTGCCTTAAGTCTTCCTCTATTTCATGATACCATTTTGTTTTCTTGCTTGAACTGTTTACTACATCAGAGATTTTCTTTGTAAGTCTGTTGCTGTCCATTCTCTGCATGTGCTCATTGAAAGTTAGTCTGCGTTTCCTGATCATGTCTGTGAGTCTGTCAGTGTGCTGGTACAAGGTCGTTTCATCCATGTGTCATATCTGTGTATTGGTCCAAATATTTTCTGAGAATTTTACGTTCTATTTTTTCTGTCCCTATGATGCCTGATACTCCAATTGTGGTCGTTTTTGACGCATGCAATGCTTCCGGTAATATGACTGTGTTGTAGTGTCTGAATTTAGCCTGTCTTGATATGTTTTTCTTATTATAATGTGCCTATGTGAGTTTTTATGCTTTTTGGAGTTTTTCCGTTCGTTCTACGTTAGACGCCTTGTTTGATCCTCCTATTTGTATGCATTCCCCTAAATATTTAAATTTTTCTACTCTTTTTACGGATCCATGTACAGTATGCATGGTGTTGTTCTGTCGTTCCATGTATTGGGTCTTCTCGTAAGATATCTGTAGACCTGTTTTCACAGCTATTTCATGTAAGCGTTCCAGTGCTTCCTTTGCCTCCTGTGTATTATTGCTGAGTATGGCTATGTTATCTGCAAATGCCAGATATTTTATGATGGTTTTTGTTTCACGTGTTCTTTCCAGCTGAATTCCTTTAACTTGTTCCTCCCACTGCTGAATAATTTTGTCTAACACCATGTTGAACAAGATTGGTGAGAGCCCGTCTCCTTATCGGACACCTGTGTGTATCTCGAAGGGTTCCGAAATTTCTCCCATGAACTTGATCTTGGATGTGGTGTCTGTAAGCGTCTGTTGTATATGTGCTCTGTTTTTCTGTCAATGCCATATTCTTCCAGGACGTCAGTCTGTCTGTCTATAGAGTCGTACGTTTTTTTAAAGTCCACAAAAGGTAACTACAGTGTTCCTTGTTTGTCGGACTTTCAACATTGTTCTCAAGTTCCAGATCTGTTCGATGCATGATCTCCCTTTTTTGAAGGCTCCCTGGTATTCGCCTATTTGTGGATCTGCCTGTGGTTCTAGCTTGTTTAATAGCATCTTATAGAACATTTTGTACGCAACTGGTACTAGTGAAATACCTCTGTGTAGTTATTTGGATCTGCCCTGTCACCCTTTTTATGTAATGGATGGATTAATACACATTTCCATTCCTCTGGCACTTTTTTCTGTGACCTAAATTTCTGTGATAATCTTATGGATATTTTTGGTGATGTCTTCATCTTGGAGCTTCCAGATCTCGGCGATAATACCATCCTCTCGTGCTGCTTTGTTATTTTTCATTTGTTTCATGATTTCCTCTATCTCTTCTATTGTGTGTGGATTAGAATCGGGGTTGGATGTAGTTATTTAGAATGTTAGTTTTTCTGTGGGTTTCTTGCATTTAAGAAGTTTATCAAAGTAAAGTTTGAGAATTTTACAATTTTCTCTCGTGTTTGTTTCCAGGGATCCATCTGTTCTTCGGAAGCAGACGCTAGGAGGTTGATAGCCCTTAATATTTTCTTTGAAATTCCTGTAAAAATGTCTTGTATTATTTCTCTTGAAATCTTCTCAATTTTTTTAATCCTGTTATTGTCGCATGCTCCTTTTTTCTTCTGATTTCCTTCGATGATTGTTTTTGAACTAAGTGAAATGTTTCTGAAGTTCTGTTACTGCTGAACTTCTCCCATGCTTGTTTTCTTCTCTCAATGGCTCGATCACAAATTATGTTCCACCATCTATGTTTTCGTTTTCTAGGAGGTTGTCCCCAGTGCATTGCCTTCTGAACTGCCTTCGTAAGATCTGTTCAAGTGTCTGTTGAATGCCTATTAATTTCTTCAACGATTTTATCCCAGTTTATCATCAAGGATGTCAAAAACATATCAGATGTAAGGGTTTTCAGGCCTTTGCTCTATTAACCAGCGTTTCGTCTTAGGTCTGACACCAGACTCATCAGAGTGGGATGTGTCAGACCCTACCCACTGACGCTGAAGTGTCTGCAGGTGAACTTATCAGAAGCCCTTATAAGAGGCACTCCAGATCAGGTTTGACTATTTTGTTCTGCGTTGTCTTTTTCTGTCCTGGGATTGGCCTAATCTTAACTTGTAGTAAATAACGATCAGACTCGAAGAATCCTTTACGCGTTCTTACATTTAAAATTTCCCGCGTATTTTTCTTGGAAATGGCCACATGGTCAATCTGGAATTCTCCCCACTCTGTGTTGGGAGCTTTCCATGTTGTAAGTTTTCGTCTTGGCTTTTGAAATTGCGTTGACATAATTTTGAGGTTAAAATTTTGACAATATTTTATGAGGTGTTCCCCATTTTTGTTTGTGCGAATGTGTGCCGAGTACGGGCATATTATTCTTCTGTATTTTCTCTCCTTACCTAATTGCGCATTGAAGTCTCCTATTAAAATTTTCTCATGTCTTTCTGTTACGTTGTTGGTTACTTCTTCCATTTCCTCCCAGAAGTCTTCAATTTCTTGTGGCTTCTTTCTGTTATATTCATTTGTAGGTGCATCTGCATTGATAATTGTGTATGCTTTATTACCTCATTTAAAGGAGAGTGTGGAGATACATTCTGATATGGAACTGAAGTCTATGATGTTATCCACTACTGATTTGTGTACTGCAAATCCTGTACCAAACAATAATGGTGTGCCTCTTCTGACAGCAGTTTACCTTTGTAAATCCTGTAATTTTCTGTGTCGAAATGGTTTTCATCTATGAAGCATGTCTCTTGAATGGCAAGAATTTTGATGTGAAAATTTTCAAGCATGTCTGTGAGTTGTTTTAGTTTACCAAGTTTGAAGAGAGTGTTTGCATTGAGAGTGCTAATGTAGCGTTTGCGAAGAGATTTTGAGAAGCTCCGACTCTTCTCATGATGTTCGTGGTCCCCCAGAATCCGATGACCAGGAAAGTCCAGTGCGTTGACTGGGGCCTGGGGTAGTGAATTTCTTTCCTTTTGTTCCATCATGATTACTTCAAGCTCAAGTTGGTTGTGGTGATCTTTAATAAAGATCACGGTAATTACAGACTTGAAAAAATGAAATGGCGTATGGCTTTTAGTGCCGGGAGTGTCCGAGGACATGTTCGGCTCGCCAGATGCAGGTCTTTTGATTTGACACCCGTAGGTGACCTGCGCGTCGTAATGAGGATGAATTCATTACAGACTTGATTGTTGAGATCAAGCCATATTTCACTGCCGCATCAACTAGGTGAACAGAGGCAGACCACTAGTCGCTGGATACCGGAACAGACACTAGTGGATTTCTTGATGATGTTGTTGTTGTGTGTTTGGTCCGCGAGAGCTATTTTATTTCCACTCAAGTTCGCAGGCAAGCCCGTGAGGACCCCCCTATCCGCCACCTGGGACGCGCCACGTCGGAGTATCACCTCTCCGCCTGCTACGACACTGTAGTAGGTTCATGGTATTATTATTATTATTATTATTATTATTATTATTATTATTATTATTATTATTATTTTTCTATGGTATCATGAATGTTGTGAAGACTTGTGTTCTGAGGCTCTCTCATGCGTGTAGCAGTACCTCACGGTTGTCGGAGGGTGATGTCCCGGAAATATTCAGGGTGTTCTGCATTAAATCTTCCTCCATGATAAGCCTGGGGAGGTGAACAAAGATCGTTATCCCGCTCAGATTCGAAAAAAGAAAAATAACTGTGCCAACAGAAAGCGAGTGGTCTCCACTTCCCGTTGCATCACTTTGTAGGCCAGTCGCCCTCCTGACACTGCAAGTAGCAGGTAGCTAGACCGTGGGAATACTGGCAGGTGTCTGCGCTACAGCCGACCGGTTCTGACTTGATCATTAGCCCGTGCTGCTTGCACACACGCCTCGCCTACCTGAAACCGTGACACGTTTACTTCACCTGCAATCATTGTGCAATTATTGTTCTTTGCTATCTTGGGCGTGTGTCTCAGTCACGGTCTCTGTTAAACGTCGAGGTCTAGAGTTTGACTCCACAGTAGGCTGGTACATTACATATACTTATTAACCACCAACAGGCTATTCACAATTACAGCTGGTGTACTAATACTAATGATAATTTAACGAGTATATATTTTTGCATGATCATGAAACAAAATTATTCACGACAAAGAACAAATTCAGAACTTCCACGAAGTACAACAAACTTGGAAATGTGAATGACAATGACTGAATGTATAAGACGGTGGTCGTTCCTGGTTGTTGACAAGAACGTTGCTAAAGTCTAGTTTCAGATAAGCGTCTTAATATTTGCACACTAGGTTTTTGTTTTACACTTAATCTTGCGAGGATTTGTAGAAGAAAATATGAAAGGTGAACGTGTTGACTAAATTCGCATCTTTTTCTCCATTTATTTGGTATTTGGAGAACAGGCACTCAACGAAATCACTTTCACGTGATCGCTTTTTTACCGCTCTGGATCAACACTTTTATCCATGATACATGTACGAGGGTTAATTACTCTTACTAACGACATTCAATAATCGACTTTGTTTGCACTGAGTGCCAGGCTCAGAAGGACTCACATTTATGAACTTTTAATTATAACCGCGCCCCTCTCTCTGGACTACTGTAGATGACCAGCGCTGCAACAGTGGAGAAACAAAAGGATACGCTCTAGAATATAACGTATTTTTAACCGACATAGATAGGTCTTATGGTGACGATGGGATGGGAAAGGCCTAGGAGTGGGAAGGAAGCGGCCGGATGGCCTTAATTAAGGTACAGCCCCAGCATTCGCCTGGTGTGAAAATTGGAAAGCACGGAAAATATGATATATTTAATGTAATAGAACCGGCGAGTTGGCCGTGTGGTTAGGAGCGCGCAGCTGTGAGCTCGCATCCGGGAGACAGTGGGTTCGAACCCCAGTGTCGGCAGCCCTGAAGATAGTTTTCCGTGCTTTCCCATTTTCACAACAGGCGAATGCTGGAGCTGTACCTTAATTGAGGCCACGGCCGCTTCCTTCCCACTCCTAGGCCTTTCCTGTACCATCGTCGCCATAAGACCTAACCCAGTCGGTGCGACGTAAAGCACTCCGTGTCGTTCATGTGAACATACTGCCAGTGACATAGATGTGTTGTCGTTGCTTTCGAAAATTAAAACATTGCCAGAGATAAGGATGGCATTGAAAGGAATGTTGAAACCGTGGAAAAGAACGGCAATCGGGCCGAGAGGTTGAGATGGTAGAAGAACTGGCCTACTGAGCCCAAGTTGGTGGCTTGGATCCCAGTTTAGTCCAGTAGCATTTGAAGGTGCCTTAGCGGCACGTGAAAAAACTCCTTCAAGCAACATAAGCCGACTCTTTGACGTGTCCAAAAATCGTATGAGTAGTTAGCTGGTCGTACAAACATCAATCAATCAATCAATCAATCAATCAATCAATCAATCAATCAATCAATCAATCAATCAATCAATCAATCAATCAATCAATCAATCAATCAATCAATCAATCAATCAATCAATCAATCAATCAATCAATCAATCAATCAATCAATCAATCAATCAATCAATCCTGATCTGCATGTAGGACAGTTGCCCAGGGGCAGATTCCCTATCTGTTGTTTTCCTAGCCTTTTCTTCAATGATTGAAAACCAATTGGATATTTATTGAGTATCCCCCTTGGGAATCCCTAACTCCCTTTCCTATAAACAAATATATTCCGCAATTTGTCCTCTTGAATTCCAACCTCATTTATATATTGTGATCTTTCCTACTTTTAAAGACACCACTCAAACTTATTCTTCTACTGATGTCATTCCACGCCATCTCTCCGCTGAGAGCTCGGAACATACCACTTAGTCGAGCAGTTCGTCTCCTTTCTCCCAAGTCTTTCCAACCCGCAACAAATCGAGCTTCTTTTCTTTTGATTTTTTCCAGTTCTTGAATCAAGTAATCCTCATTGTGTAGCCTATTACCTCGTAACTGCCAAGTGTTGATAATATATTTTCCATTGGTACACTTCCAGATCTACGAAACTTAAGCATAACTGTTCAATTGTCCTTGTAATATTTTTCCGTTACATCTGAATGCCAGAGTCTTCAGCCCTCCATGGGCTGAAAACACAGTAGTTTTCATCCAATGTACTCTTAATTTCTAAAATGCCTGTGAGCACCTTGCCTTGTATACTTATCAAAATAATACCTGGATAGTTGTCGCAAGCTGTGATCGTTTATTATAGTATATTATGCAACAAGCCTATAATTAAAACACGAGTATGTTTATAAATCTAGCGAAGCGAGTTTTATCATTTCCACACGAGTGTCTTAATTGCCATTATAGGCGAGCTGCATACGACTGTTCATGCTCGACGATGCCGAAATATAAATATTATATTCCGGAAAACTGAATCTTAATGAGGCTTATTATAGTTCAAATGTCATTATGATGCAGGTTCTCCACCAATCAGAGTTCAGATTTTCATTATGATACAGGTTCCCCCCAAATCAGAGTTCAGACCTGGATTATGATACAACTGTTTGACCAGTCAGGTAAGGAGAGCAAAATCAAACATGTCGGACACACATATTAACATCAATGCGCCTTCTACTTCCAATATTCCACAACCACACGGCACATTCCCGCAAATTCACTTCACCAACTGTGTAATAAACAATTTGTGTTTGAAATAAAGCTAATGTGCCATTCCACTATTCCAGATATAAAACTCAATCGAGTTGGGATGAACACAAATACTGACCACGAAGTTAAGCATAAGGAACAACGTTATAAAATGTCATGGAAGTTCGGAATAACGCAATGTCGAAGTATACAGGATCGTAATGGGAGCGATAAAGACGAAACAAGAATCGATTGTTAAAAAACCAACTGTGTACAAAAGACAAATGAAAAGGCAAGCTTAGGAAGCAGAGGTCGAGCTGAATGTATCAAGAAAGAAGATCATTTAAGAAAAAGAAGTTACTGACATCGACACAATAACAGGATAAGGCAAAACACAAAAGAATATTAATACGAAACGCGATATCTAAACTACTTGAAAACTTGGTTATCAGCCATACTATAGACGGCAAGAAAAAGGCCTTGATCAGAGAAGCAAACGGTCGATATAACGCAATATCATCATTGTATCATTCATAAAGCAATTCTATACGACATATAAACTGAGATAATTGCAGACATCTTGGACGTCTGATGGAAATTAGGATTACGCAAAGCAATCGTAAACAAAATCTAATTGTTGAAGTATATTAGAAGGCTTTGAGATATGATTCATATGCTACAGTTGATTTCATCAATGTATTTTATTTTTGTAATTGAGCAAGTGAAGATCGTCATGTCTCTCTAAGAAGACATGGGGCAGACTACCTGGACCAACCTGAGCTGGACCAACATCGCAGATGACATCTACTATAGATGACCAGCCACGCAAGATGACCATCATCCACGACTGCGGAGGATGAACGAGCAATGGTATCATCCCGGAAGCGAAGGAAAAAGAGATAAGTTTGTTAAATACAATGTATACAGACTGGCAGATATTAACATGAATTGACTATTTTGTAGTTAAAGCCTAATATGTTAGATCGTTATTGTCTTCAAAATAATCTAAGTTGTGTTAGATTGTCGCGAGTGATTTATTTATTATGTCGATATAAAGGGAACAGGTAGTCTTCTGAAGAAATATAACTAACTCCTGTTAGGAAATGCGATATAGTATTGTGATAATAGTATTTCAGTGAAAGCGAAGAACATCGTATTTGAAGTTCTTATGAGGAGAATATTTTAAGATTTTAATAATATACCAAGTGACGTGTAAATGTGCATATAATGAGTTAGGATAGCACTAGATACGGAAATAACAGCAGACAGAAGAAATGTTGATATTATTATTTAGGAAGACAGTGCTCGAATGATACGGATATACGAGGATAAGGTTATTTGTGCGTCAAGAAAGGTAAATATGTGAAATATTTGGAATAATAAGTAGATATATATTTTGCAATGAGTAATGAAGAAGATCTAATGTTGTTATATGAAAGAAATGAAAGACAAATTGAATGCAATGCGTTCCTACGATGGAATAATAGGTGGAAATGGAATATTTGAGGAGAGAGATGAGACGATTGACGAAAATTAGGATCACATATGTTCATGATTTAATGACATTATAACTTCGTCGAAAATCCATATGTTATAATAATGATGGCGTGTTTTGACTTTCATTGAATATTGTGATAGGATAAGATCATCCTATAGGATTGAGTATTCGTTCACTTGGGCATTTTTAACTTACAGTTTATACTGAAAAATCGCATTATCTCAAATTAATTATGGCATACTTAGGTTAATATGGATGATTGCTACTTTGTGTATAACTGACTTGATATCGCACAATGTCTTCAAGGATGATGTTCCCTAGATATTTTAATTAATTCGCGCAAGGTCACATATTGATACTTAGGCTTACTTAAGGATCTGAATACTTTGTTATACTCAATGATTAATTTGTGTTGTAAAATGGAAGTTAATATAAGACATGATATTGGATAGTATAGTCACTTTAATTAATAAAAAGCAACCTTTTGCTAATAAATAAATTGTTGTATAAAGATAAGATAATGGCACATTTCAATTGTGATGAAAAGATTAGAAATGATAATAGTGATCATTAACAAATACCAGGCCAAACATTAGTTAATTATTTTCTTTTAACTTTAAATTCATGATTTCATTTTCCTTTATCACTATTTCTATTTTTGAATAAATAATAGTAGTCAAGATTTTCATGAAGTGCGTTTTAACATTTTCTGTAATAGTGTAAGCTAACTTAGATTTAAGACGTTGAAGGATCGACTATTCTGGCGATCCAACGATACGTCGGATGGCGACGTCCATCAACTCAGCTGATAGATGAAATATTACTTGGGGTATCGGTGTGTCTTTGATTCCACAAAAGAAAATCATGAACCCTGAGACACTGGTCGGGATTTCTTTTACGTGACCCATCCTGGTCGCGGGAAGGGCCTACTAGGTTATGATAACCTTCTATCAAAGCTTTGAAAACATATGACATTGTCAAGGTCTCTGATCCACTCACGGAAAGTCAATAACCCTGCGCATGCGCTCTGTTCAGTAAACTCAGCTGTCAAGCGACATCTCGACAGTAATGTATGAATATTTAAAAAAGCTAGAGTTATAATTATTGTCGAGCATTGACAGTGGTATGCAACTCGCCTATAGGCTAATGGTAATTAAGACACTCGTATGGAAATTATGAAAATCGCTTCATTCGTTTTATAAGTTACTCGTGTTTTAATTATTGCCATTATAGGCTTGTTAGGCCTCGGAAGACTATGCGGCCAGCGTACGAATACATATATGGTACATACATTTCGTGGTTGGAAAAATGTCATAACTTACAAATTAATACTACAGTCTGTAGTATTTGTTCGCTTTGCCCTGCAATTTGACTGGCATCCGCCTATCGCACAGAACACCAGTAAGAGACCGCCATTTCATCGAACCAACACTGATCCAGTGCTTGATATTACCATCAGTTATTTTGACTGATCCAAGATATTTGAACTTGTCGGACATCATCAGCAAGGAAGACCCACTTGCCATGCTACGCGAAGTTGAAGAACTTATACTCTGTCTGCACTACTCAACATTGTGTTCTGTTGATTGGTTCACATAAGGTTTCAGTTTTACTGACAGGAGCGTTGAGTGCCCCGTACCCGCGTATCGACCAATATAGCACTCCTTGTCGCTATGGCTACTCACTCTGTGGGTGGGGGTGGGAGAATACTGGCTGTCGTAAGGGGGACTGAAATTAGGAGCGCGGATTAGCAACCACGAGACACCTAGATGAGTCTGACATTGCCTAAGCTTAGTTGTGCTAGGTTCCTCCTGTTTGACCTCCCTTGGTCCACTCTTGTTGTCAACCGATCTCGAAAGTGTTAGTTCCAAAGTGAATTTCATTTTCACGTCGTTCGCTTTCACTTACCGATAACCTCGTTCTTCCATTTCTCCTCTGTTTATGCTTGTCCAGATATACTCCTTCTTTACACAGTCATCACCAACATCTTACTTACCTACTGTAGTAGACGTCAAGAGCCTCCGTTGCTCAGACGGCAGCATGTCGGTCTCTCATCGGTCACTCCACGTGAGATTTGTGCTGGACAAACTGGGGGCGGGACAGGTTTTTCTCCAGGTACTCCGGTTTTTGCCTGTCATTTTACGTTGCAATATCATACTCCTGTGGGTGGGGGCTGTAGAATAAAACCCACGGTATCCCCTGCCTGTCGTAAGAGGCAACTAAATGGAGCCCAACGGGCTCTGAATTGTGCGAGCGTGGGTTTCGACCACGGGGCCTTAGCTGAGTCCGGCATTGCTTCCATTTACTTGTGCCAAGCCTCTCACTTCCATCTAACCTATCCGACCTCTCTTGGCCAACTTTTATTCTTTCCGACCCCGACGGTATTAGGTTGCGAATCCTAGGGAGTCTTTCACTTTCACGCCGTTCGTGGCCCTTGTCCTCCTTTGTAGAAGTGTCGGAAATAAATGGGTGATACAAGTAAAATATCCCGTGAAATGAAACGATATGGAACCAATCTTATATATTCATTCATTCGTGTGTACGGGTTACCCCAGATACTTAGGAATAAAACGGCGACACACCGTAGGAATGTTGTCAGACTGCTAGGAGTACAGCGGTGATTACCGTCCCACTACTGTACTAGCACAGTGGTGGCTTACTCGCAATAAATACTATAATAATGTTTTACGTCCCACTAACTACTTTTACAGTTTTCGAAGACGCCGAGGTGCCGCGTAACGTGCCAGTAAATCTACCGACACGGGGCTTGCGTATTTGAGTACCTTCAAATACCACCGCACTGAACCAGTTTGGGGACAGAAGCATGAGGCGACAGATCGTCCACTTCGACTTCGAGCACTGCACAATGTTCTTCCACGTAAGGAAAGTGAAATCCTTGAGCCTTTCCCGGTATCGAAAGGTTTGACTGATTGACGTCGGCATGAGTTTTATGACTCAGGAACCTCTCAAGTGTCTATGACACAGAGGTGAAGCTGCGATAGATGGGCATGCAAAGCAATACGTGGCTCAGGTCAGATTTTGCTGTGTGAAGAAATCGTAGCCAGTTGTCCCAGTTTACTAAGAGCGTGTTTTTGGAGGAATGGTAGGTGATACTGAACCTGCCTCTTGTGATGACCTTTCTTAACTGACAGCACCAACCGAGCAGTGTTGCCAAGTCAATTTTTATTTAATAAGCTCGATCAACATCCAAAATAAGCTAAATCAGAAGTAGAAAAAGTTAAAAAAAAAATAAGCAAAATATTTATGGGACTGCTCACCGGGTAGAGAATGAAATGTTTCGTTGTTCTGTTCGCTTAGCACACTAACATAACCGCAATGAACACTTACATGTGACTACAACTAGGCAACCATACTCTATAATGAGAGAGAAAAATGGAAGGGATTGGGCACTTAGAGAAATGAAGATATCGGCCAAAGAAAAACAAGCACCACGAAGGGCGTGAAAATAAAAGGCTCCCTTGGCCTCGCTATCCTGATACCGTAGGAATCGAAAAAAACAAAACAAGAGTTAACTGAGGAAGGTCGGATGGGATCGATGAAAGGGAGCCTCGCAAAAGTAAGGGTCATGAGAAGAGATGTAATAAAGGCTTCCGCGCGACCCTTTGCGCTGTTGCTACCACGTGGTGAGTGTGTGCCCAACGACACACCACATGAGGCACGTGGAAGGAAATAAGCTAGATTTAGCGTACAAAGGCTAATTTGGCAACAGTAAAACCGAGTGTTTAACGAACAAGCCTCTTTTTGGTGTAAAATGTCATAGTTTTCAGCTGGGTGTTTAGGACAACAGATTCCACAGTCCAGCAGGTCGTTTATGTCACATGTGAAAGGATTCTTGTACAGTATTTTAAATTGACATCAACTTAGCATACAAGTATAATGCTTTGGACCGAATGAGAGGCTGCGCGGATTGAGTTATGTAGCTGTGAGCTGGCATTCGGGACCTACTGGGTTTCAACCTCACTGTCGATAGCCCTGATCATGGTTTTCCCTGGGTTCACATCTTGACACCAGGAAAATTCTGGGGGCTGTACTTTAATTGAGGCCACAACCTCTTCTTTTCCACTCCTACCCCATCGTCGCCGTAAGACACATGTGTACTGGGGCAACTGAATCAGTTTGGTGAGAGACACTTCTTGGCGGTAAGAACGGTAGGAGCAGACTAACAGATTAGAGTGGATATAGTAGTTACGTAGAAATCAAAAGTCAACGCAAGATAGGGTGGCGTGGAGTGCTGCATCAAACTAGCCTATGGAGAGAAGACAACAACAACATACACAAATGATCGTGAAAATTTGATTTACGTCGCGCCAGCACAGATAGGTATTATGGGGACCATGGGAGAGGAAAGGCCTAGGATTGGGAAGGAAGCGGCCATGGCCTTAATTAAGGTAGAGCCCCAGCAGTTTCCTGGTGTGAAAATAGGAAACCACGGAAAACCATTATCAGGGCAGCGCACAGTGGGGTTGGAGCCCACTATCTCCCGGGTGCAAGCTCATAGCTGCGCACCGCTAACCGCACGGCCAACTCGTCCGGTAAAATGATTGTAATACGCATTATTATAAAAGGCGTCTATGATATCATTAAGAAATACAACACAACCCTCTCATCAGTTTTTGGAGACCGAAGCTAGCGGAAGGAAGTTCTAGGTAACAGTTCACTTCAGAAAGCTGGTAAACTGCGACTAACTACGAACTATCAGTTTCATTAGATCCGTTGTTAATAGCGACGTTCGTTTATCTTTTTATTTCTTGATAAAAATTGGCGCTATTTTTAAAGCATTTCCCGATATGTTTTATAATTTCCTGTTATTTTAAAATTAGTTTACTTGTAACTTTCCTATCGCACATTAGCAATAACGACACTTTACAATGTTTCAATCGGACGTGTATAAACCGTAATTTTAAATTAAATGCGTTTGTCTTTGCCTTATTTGAAAAGTGGTACCAGGCTGGAACGGGGTCCACTCAGCCTCTGGAAGTCAACTGAGTAGAGGTGGGTTCGATTCCCACATCACCTATCCTGGAATTGGTTTTCCGTGGTTTCCCGCTTCTCCTCCAGGCAAATGCCAGGATGGTACCTAACTTCAGGCCACGGCCGCTTCCTTCCGTCTTCCTTGTCTATCCCTTCCAATCTTCCCATTCCCCTGCAAGGCCCCTGTTCAGCAAAGCAGGTGAGCCCACCTGGGCGAGATACTGGTCATCATCCCCAGTTGTATCTCGACCCAGAGTGTGAAGCCTCAGGTCACTGCCCTTGAGGTGGTAGAGGTGGGATCCCTCACTGAGTCCGAGGGAAAAACCGACCCTGGAGGGTAAACAGATTAAGAAGAAGAATAAAAATAAGAAGTCTTTGCCTTAAAGCGCACCGTTGGTATGAATACAATCATTGGCTTTAACCAGAGACTGCAGAAAAATAGTCCGTTTACTGACTACTGCTATGCTATTGACCTTGCAGTTCGTCTCAGAGCCTGCGAATAACGCTTGGCTGAAGGAAGTGTCGTAAATCGAGAAATTGATAACTGAGAAGTTCGTTGGTATTCTTCGCAAGAAATGCTAATTTTATTGTTGAAAAGAAGTGTTTTCTCGCTATTATTCGCATAATGTTGATAATTTTGACTTATTCGTGTTTTCTGCTCCATTTTCTTCTATGTCAAGAAAAATATAAC
The DNA here is from genome assembly GCF_040414725.1 of Anabrus simplex. NCBI lineage: Eukaryota > Metazoa > Arthropoda > Insecta > Orthoptera > Tettigoniidae > Anabrus > Anabrus simplex. The sequence goes on along the minus strand of NC_090265.1, from coordinate 1,796,029,314 downwards.
CTAAATTTCAATTTATGAACATACAGAAGTTCAAGAGCGGCAGCGAAAATCAGTTGTGAACTCGTGGTCCTACGTTTGTGGTGCGAACTGGTCTAGATATTTTATTTTGCTTATTTGTGTTGATATAGAAATTATGAAAAACAACCGTTGACATACTGAATGAAGTTTGTGAGTTATAATGTTTGAAACATTGTGAGAACCTATGTAAGTACCCGACATTTGGGTGTTCTCTAGACTATAGCGAGTTTCTCTAAATACCTATAAATGGAGCGTATATTTCCTTAAAAGCCGAAAGAGGAAAGTATCACAGGGTCGTGTTTTTAGCATTTTTGACAACACTCAGCTCAGACGGTGACTGTAAGCTCAAAGATGAGACGGCAGTCAGCGATAATTCTTAAATCTGTAAAATGTATCGACCACCGCGATCTGGTGAACGAAGCCTAAACTACGTGAGGAGTTCATTTTCGGAGACGGTCGCTCATTCCAAAGATGTTTCGAGCTTTTCTAAATACAGTGTTAGTATTTGTTATTTATGTTATCGAAATATTGTGGTTTACAGAGGTGAAAGACATGCGGGCATGAATGGGTGAATATAGGAAAGTCAGAAGATCAATTTAAAACTTTAGAATAGGAGCTATATTTCTTTTTCTACTTTTTTTGTCAAATTTTAAATTTTACACTTTTCTAAGCAGGTAACGCATAAAGTACAAAGCTTGATGAAGAAGTTAGAGAGGTCAATAGCAATCAGATAATAACAACATGAGCTCGAAGCTCCCTAATTACAAATGTTACCTGAGCACTACTGCTCCTTTCAATCAACAGTCAAGGAGACGGGTCTACATCAGTGGAAGAGCATCTTTGCTCTACAGATTTACACTTTAGGAGCCTATTTTCGAAAATTCACCCTTTCCAGGCCTATCATAGTCACAAAATTAACAGTATTCACTGTCTTAACTGCTCAACAGTGTGATACCTTTAACATGAAATGAATGAAATAGAGTTTAACAGGGGTAACAAATACCCATTCTACATGGCCTTTGGTAAAAACAAAAGGTTAAAGTTACTGGCCGAAAATCAAGATGGAAATTTCGCGAACACTTGCACTCCTTGAAATTTACAAGAAATCCTTTTTTTTTTTGCTAGGGGCTTTACGTCGCACCGACACAGATAGGTCTTATGGCGACGATGGGATAGGAAAGGCCTAGGAGTTGGAAGGAAGCGGCCGTGGCCTTAATTAAGGTACAGCCCCAGCATTTGCCTGGTGTGAAAATGGGAAACCACAGAAAACCATCTTCAGGGCTGCCGATAGTGGGATTCGAACCTACTATCTCCCGGATGCAAGCTCACAGCCGCGCGTCTCTACGCGCACGGCCAACTCGCCCGGTAAGAAATACTTAAAACCCTATTTGGGCTAAGCCTATCCTACTGAGGTGACTAGATGGAGAAAAAAGTTTAAGTTACAGGAATTACTAGATATATTTTAAAGGTTACAAAATCAGTGTCACGTCAATAAGTTGAGAGGGAATACAAGAGGGTACCTCACTCTCTATTCCCTGATTTCTGTTAAGTTCTTTAGACTTGTTTGAAATTTACATATGAGAAAATAAAAGTTACATTACTAAAGGTTTGGAACCTTCCCCTCACGCTAGCTTTCAAAGACTATTACATTGTTAATCAGAATCTGCCATTACCTTGAGCTGGTGGACTCCCCAGAAGATGGACGAGGCAGCCACCGTCTCCGATACGAACACACTCTAGACTGGAGTGATCACAAAGACAACATGAGCCGAAATGTCACAGCTTTTATAGCGCAGAGGAAGGTTTCAGATTTTTCAGGGTCGAAACCCTGACACACCCCTAGTTTTCATTGGGCAATCAAATAAATATCAAGAACCGTGATTGGTTGCTTAAATAAATGTACACATTTTCTCATCTTAAGTTGACGGGAAGAGATAGAAGTGTTGATAACGTTTGAACATCAAAAACAAACTATAACCAATTCAGTTTAGGAAACCTTGAAATACAAAATTACTTTAAAAATAAATAGTTCATCTTCACCTCAGAGGGCGCGACGTAAGTTGATAGTAGCGACATCTGTTGAGAAATGTTCAAAGTATTTCCAAAATGAGTTTCAGATTTCCTGATCTAGATGGCCTTCTACAAGGCGCTAGTTTCAAATGCACGGGCCGGGTTGAAATCCGGTACAATTTAAATGCGAAATTTCAACAAAGATATCCCCAGGCTAAAACGACCCAATGATACTTTCATCTTTCGGCTTTTATATCAATATAAAACTCCATTGGACAGTTATTTACAAAAAATTAAATAGCCTTATATCTTAGTGATCAGGATAGTGTTTAGGCCGGTATTACAGTATCAAATAACTTGATCAATGTTGGACACCATGTTGTAATCAAGGATACACTACATCAAATACGTCGGACAAACTTTTTTCCGAGAAAGGTGTGTAAACAGAAATGTATTCGAGCAGGCTCCCTCTGTATGTGCAGTAATATTTATAGGACTATTATTAAATCGATATTTCAGCAGTTGGTTTTCATAATGTGTATTACAACACGAATAAGCCACAAAAGATTTTGTATGAATGTACAATAGGACCATGAGTTCATTAAGTGATTTTCGCTTGTGGTCTTAAACTATTGTTAGGTACTCTACTAAATACTTAGAAGCTGTTACTGGGTTGTATCGCGAACGCGGAGAGCACGGACTAAATCTCCGTGGTAAGTAAAGTTTCTCGGTAGTTCTGTCTTCCACACGGCATAAACCGTGAAGAACATCATGTCTATAACGTTTGGAGTGGTGTGAACATCGCCTCTGCACCAGGTGCACGACTGAGTTTTAACTCTCCTCGATCTCACAGATAATTAAAGCAAATGTTGTTTATTTAGTTTTCAACTTGCTAGCCACCGTTATCGAGAACCAGTAACCATGTAGAATTCTGACAGAGAGCAGGTGAGATTGATAATGTGGAGCAGGTTCGTCAGTGAGCCGTGGGAACGAAGACTGGAGTCTTCACGTTGTAAGTGTGCCAAACCTAAGTGTCTCACGAACAGAATGGTCTGTCAGTCAGCCCGTATCTTCAAAATTACGTCATCCGCGAAGAAAAATAGAGTAGAATATTAGCCTGTTATTACAAGCCGCTGACACGTGAGTCTTTGGTTCGAATTCTATTTCATTTTGGAAACATTTCTGAGCAGAAAAGTAGGGCTAACCTCATCACGAAAAACTTGAAATTAAGCAATTTCCTCAATTGTGCCGAAAGTTGAAGGTCTAGAGTGCCCGGAAATGTATTAAATTATGAGCCGTGGATAGCTCTGTCGAACTTAATTTTTTTCAAAAGTCACTTTTGGCCTGAATGCTGTTCCGGAATAACAGCTTAAAATCCGCTTGTTTCCCTATTAGTTTTCTTTTTGATTCAAATGCTAGCCAAATTAACGTATTTAGATGTATCTTTCTGTAATGTGTTCCATGGTTCAATACCTTCCGGAGTTTCTTTATTTTTGAGAAATGTCCCCAGCGAATGTGGTTATAGGGGCTTAAGTGAAACAATGCACTGACTCACATTATTGCTCGCAGTGGTGCTCAAGTGAAACAATGCACTGTCTCACATTATTGCTCGTAGTGGTGCTCAAGTGAAACAATGCACTGTCTCACATTATTGCTCGTAGTGGTGCTCAAGTGAAACAATGCACTGTCTCACATTATTGCTCGTAGTGGTGCTCAAGTGAAACAATGCACTGTCTCACATTATTGCTCGTAGTGGTGCTCAAGTGAAACAATGCACTGTCTCACATTATTGCTCGTAGTGGTGCTCAAGTGAAACAATGCACTGTCTCACATTATTGCTCGTAGTGGTGCTCAAGTGAAACAATGCACTGTCTCACATTATTGCTTGTAGTGGTGCTCAAGTGAAACAATGCACTGTCTCACACAGCGCTCGTAGTGGTGCTCAAGTGAAACAATTCACTGACTCACATTAGCGTTCGTAGTGGTGCTCAAGTGAAACAATGCACTGACTCACATTAGCGCTCGTAGTGGTGCTCAAGTGAAACACTGCACTGTCTCACATAGCGCTCGTAGTGGTGCTCAAGTGAAACAATGCACTGACTCACATTAGCGCTCGTAGTGGTGCTCAAGTGAAACAATGCACTGTCTCACATTAGCGCTCGTAGTGGTGCTCAAGTGAAACAATGCACTGTCTCACATTAGCGCTCGTAGTGTTAGAAAAAGGCAACAGCTAATCTAATCGACCTGATAACAGTGATAAAGGAAAGGATGGTATTTTTAGGAACAAATAAAGAATGTGTTATCATATTTTATTTAGCTAAAATTCGTAGCTCATATCGCTAGGATGGATTTGCTTGCCTGGAGGCCTATGACCTAGATATTTAAAAAATTATATTTTTTTAACGAAGACTTGTGTTCTCCGACAACGGGTACGTCGAAAGAAAAACGTTAAGATGTTTTTATTGTTTGAGTAGAACGCGTATTTAACTTGCGATTATATTTAATGTCTTAATTGACAGATAAAGAGGAAGGCTGAAAGAAGGTTGAAAGAAAAAGAAAATCTGAAACGTGGTTTCCTTGAAAGAACGCTTCAAAGTAAAGCAAACTTTATGTGACTTCACACTTTATTGACTCGCGCGCTGTCGTCAGTACATTGCAGTCGGTTGTATAGAATAACAAATTCAATAATGGCAAAGAAAGATTGATTTCTAGCAAGTAAATCTATGAAATCGTCGAAAAACCCGTGTTTTGACATGCCACTAACACGTCGAAAGGGAAGGTAATGGATCCATCATTTACCTAGTGTGAAAATATGAAACCACGGATGGTGGTGATTATTGTTTTAAGAGGAAGTACAACCGCAGTCTAGTAAGCAGTCGCGAAGCTCTAATAAGAGGAAAGTTCATCCATTTGACAGCTGAAGCGACACTATTCTTCGGACCACCTTTTGAGCAGACTAAAGCGGAAGTGACGTCATTGTCTCCTCCCACTGGCCGTGGTTGCCAAATGAGCCGGCGCGCGATTCAAAGTTCCACTCCACCACTATAATACAGCACAGCTCACGGATTGAATCTCGAATGAATGTAAAATAATTAATACATTAACGTATGCGTGTTAGAATCCCATAAAGTTTTTTAACGGATTACATCTTTAAACAATTAATTTACTGAATTGCATTTTAAATGTGAAAACTTACAATCTGTTTTCCAGTCAATGACTGGGTCAGGGATGGAATAAATAAAGCCCCATCTTGCGGAGAGGATAGGAATTGAGCCGGCTGCCGAAGCCTGTCTCACTCATCTGGGGCAATGATTAATGACTGGCAGATGAGATTAAATGATACTGGAGAGTGCTGCTGGAATGAAAGATGACAGGGAAAACAGGAGTAATAGCGACAAGGTAGTGGCAACTTGCTAGCAGACAACAGGGAACGTACCACCACTACAGTCTAAAATGGTCATAACTTCTGAACCATTCATGCAAATATGTGTGGAGGAGGTCAAACAATTTCTTTCGATGAGGGGTCTGAGGACAATATCGAAATATTTATTTCATTTTAACGAGTTAATTTTTACCGCGGGCAATAACATAAAATCGCTTCTGGAGGGCAATCAGTTGGAAATAGGTCTATACCGTCGCGGACTTTTTTGTAGAGGTTTCTATGCTCTACAATTCCTACGCTTACACTTGGGGTCTGTCGTTGACGGTTCAGGCAGCGTAAGCCAAGAAAGCAAGTGACCGACCGATCGATCGACCTTGGTCTCTTTCTTCCTATTTGAGTCGTATAGTTCCAAAACCTGCCTTCTCCTCAATAATAAAAAAAAGAGATATTGACACCAAATTATACAATGGCGGAAGCTCTACAGATATCAACTCTTGGTTTGTTCCCAAAAAAATCTTATCTCAGGCAAAAACACTGACAAAATATTGAGTTTATTCCAAAAAAGAATCTAATCCTCAACTAATTTGTTCCAAAACACGCCTTTTCCACTCCATTCCAAAAACTGCCATATGCTGCAGTGCATAAATATGGCGAAGGAAGTTATAATTCCAAAACATACCTATTCCATGTAATGTATTTATTAACTTTATACTGTATCAATCGTGACTAATTTGCCACAATAACAGATTTGGCTGGCCTGTTTTTGTTTTTCAGGTTGTTTACACCGGTTATTATTTTGTAAACAGAGTAGCTGAGGCTGAGAACAATAGAGTGTTGTTTTGTTGCATGAGGTTGTGATTATAGTGCCCTGGTTCTGATAGGTACAAAGAAGAATATAACATCTTAATCCGAAATGGATAATAATAGTTTTGTTCGTCCTCAAGAAAGAGGTCGTAAAAGAAAAATAATTGAAGAAGAGTAGACTAAATAAAAAAATCCTGCGAAGCTAAACGATGTGAATGAGCTCCTTTCTAGTCATTTTGCAGAAAACTGGCGAGATAATCTAGATCTGGCTATCTGTGTTCTCATTCTGAACAGAGGGTGTGAAAATGTTGAAGACGAAGAAGTGTGCGAACATGAAGATGATTCTTGGGAGAATGAATTAAGAGTTTAAAATCTTTTGACCATAGATGACACCAAACCCCTTTTTCATACGGTTTTGTATTGTCTAACCCTTTATCAATACACAAAAGAATACATTATCATTCAAGGTTATGACGCAACCATGATTCTTTCATTCTAAAGCCTGCATGCATCATTGTTATTCCCAAAACTACCTTTTGCATATTTCAAGTGATTGTTCCATAAACTGCCTTATCCAGTGGAAATTGTTCCAAAACCTGCCTACAGCCATGTGCATTTCCAAAAGCTGCCTTATCCTTCATCAAAACTTAAATATAAATAATGCACACTTATGTAAATAACTTGTCAATATACAATTAAATTCTACAATTCAAGATGGTTTTAAACATGTAACATATGTCAGGTATACCTCAACATATCATGTTGAAACAGTTTTTGCTCTTTCCTGTAAAAATAAAAAAAATGGATTAGGCAGGTTTTGGAACTATACGACTCATTTGCTGTATATCGGATCACGGATACTGTATTATAGAACATAATAATGTTAATGTTATTGGTTTTATGTCCCACTAACGACGTATTTGAGCACTTTCACCACCGGACTGAGACAGGATCGAACCTGCCAAGTTGGGCTAAGAAGGCCAGCGCTCTACCATCTGAGCTGCTAGTCAGCCCGGCTATTAGCACATGTATGTATGTATATATGTTCAGTCTTCAGCCCTAAGGCTGGTTGGATCCTCAACAGCTCTGTCATCAGCTGTCATAGATGGCCTAGGCATCACCGAAGAGACGTACTAGGGAACTGAGGAGTGAGGTAGTTTCCCGTTGCTTTCCTCACCGAGCCAGAGTTGCTATTACATATCAGTCTGCCAAGCCCACTGAAATGCATGCACCAACCGACTCTATGAGCAACATTTTCACACCATTCATAGCAGGGACCGGCTGCATAAGGAATGGCATTACTAGCATCGCTCATACCTCAGTCACTTTCATATTGTCAAAGCCAAGGATAAGACAGAGACAGATCAATGAAAGTAACAAAATTGCTCTAGCCCATACCAGAAGACATAGTGCACTGTAAACAATAGGTCCTGCCAGCAAAGGCATATTAGCACATAACAATAATTATAGAAAATATAATTTTCATTGGAGAGCCTCCGTGGCTCAGACGCAGCGCGTCGGCCTCTCACCGCTGGGTACCGTGGTTCAAATCCCGGTGACTCCATGTGAGATTGGTGCTGGACAAAGCGGAGGCGGGACAGGTTTTTCTCCGGGTTCTCCTGGTTTCCCTGTCATCTTTCATTGCAGCAACACTCTCCATTATCATTTCATAGCATTTATCACTCATTAATATAAATCACCTTGGGAGTGGCGACCCCATTGTAATAACAGCCTATATATGTTTCATTCATTACATCCCTGACCCGGTCAATGACTGGAAAACGGGTTGTAGGTTTTCATTTTCATAATTTTCATTCGGTCATCTATATTGAACCCATGACCTTTGTGCCCTAAGAACATTATGCATAATGTAACAATTAAATTAAAAGTTGGATTCTTGATAGCATGGATTTGACACGTGACGAGGGGGTGATTACCTTCGGTCCCACGCTCTGGGGTACGTGACGTCAACCACACGTGTCGACGGCGGAAGAATCTCAAGTCATTTTTATGAACTACTTCAAAGCGCGTGTACATGGCGTGACCACGCCAAGTCAAAAAAATATAGTGCCTATCAAAGGAGGTCAATCATCTCACAAATCGAACCCGTAAAATTTTTAAATGTCCATGAACACTACCGCCAGAAATGTAGCAAGCATGTAGTCACTTTCAAAACTCTTGAAATTACAGTTTAGGTAAGCCAGAAAATTTAGAGAAATTTTCTTGGCGGCAAAGGGAGAGATCCGAAGAGAGGGGGTAACTGCTATAAATATGAAGGGACGCCATGACGAAGCTTCCTTCTCCGGCATTTGTGATACAAAGCGGACGAAAAATTGTTGAGCTGCTCTGCGAAATCAAACCAACGAAAGTAGACTGAGTTCAACTGCAGATTTTAGCCATTGCGGCTAAGTCTTGACTCCATGAGGAGATAGTTTTCTTGAGTGAAATAATTGTAACAGATAGGACGGTCAAAGTACTGAATAAATTCTAATGTGATTGAGTAATTCGTGTGCGGAAATAATTGTAGACCATCGTGTGCGTTCAAGCAAACGAGTGAAGGGTATTTTTTTTTTTATGCTTTATTCCAGGAAACCTGAAGAAACACAATGATATGTACAGCCATGAATGTAAAAATGGCTAAATAAAATGCCAGGGTCGCAGGTGAGCCCTAAGACGAATACTGGCATGAAGACATGAGGTAGGTGATTTTCCATCTTACTACCTCTTATATCCTGTCTCGTGATTTCTTAGAGTGTATTTGAATGGGGATATACGACGCAGTGGTCACCCTACTAAATTTTGTAAATGTGAGAGTACGACTAAAAGAGTCATTTGTTTTATTTTCCACTTGGATAAAATTTTGAAGTCTTGCGAGGGCCGTATCATGTTGTAAAAAGTTATTGAATAGGGTTCGAAGTGATATCACGTCCAATGTAGATCGTCATCCGTGTGAGTGTACTGCCTATATTTTGTGATGTCAAAGTAAGATGTTCATTCGACGTAAAATTCTTCTGTCTGCAATTTGACGTTAATAATAATAATCCATGGTCACTCATTTTCAATCGAGTGGAAGCGCGCTGTCGGATGAGAACCTAGGGAGATGAATTTGGTCACGGAGAGAAACGTTTTATTTAATGCCCATTTTAAACTGTGTCTGACTGACAATAAAAGATCTAGTAGAATGTTTCAGTCATTTCTCGTAAAAATCAAGTTATTAAATACGATATCATTTATGCGAAGTTATTCATGATTAATGCATTGTGCGATATTAGACGTTGGGATTTCTAGTGGGGATTTTATTCCAGTTCTTGGTCGATGATAATTGTGGAGCTGGGAAACAGAGGTTAGTTTTGTGAATCAGGTTGGACCTGTCATTGAAGCCGGGACACGGAAGCCCGAGGAATGTTTTATATGAGTTGAGATGAGATGTGCGAATCAGGTTAGAGTCCTGTCATTTGAAGCCTGGACATGATATCCCGAGGAATATTTTATAATGTTGAGAATGGAAAGAAATTCATAGAAATCCATAGCGGTATAATTGGCGACGCGTATAATTAGTGTGGGCATCTTGAAGCATAATCTGTGCATTTGTTGGTTAGAATATCGTATTTGTTTAATTATGTCGGCAGAGTTTAAAGGTGAGCATGTTGAGAAGCCAGTCAACTGGAACAAACAGGTGTTTCATGTAACTGCCAAGCGAGCTTGGGGGGATGAGAGACCTCAGCTATGATAGCGGGAAAGAAGTGGAGTTGAGATTGTACTGTAATTCTCGGCCAGGGGAAACGTTAAAATGCTGGATTTAGTTGAAATTCATAGCCGATAATGATCTAAGTATTGTGAAATACTGTAAATGGGGACGTAGTGAACATTTGAAATCACGAACTTTGAGTATAAGGAACAGAGTAACCAAAATTAGGGTTGTCCAAAATATAGAGCGATGGTCGTGATTGATCGGTTTGTCTGTGAGGGGTGTGCAAATTTCATAATGGTAATGACGAGATATGACATCGTAATGATATGGCGAGTTGTTTGGTTTGTACGTAGATTATTATGATATCCAAGTGTTAATAACGGTTAGGACTAGATTAGATTTTTAAGCATGATATCACGAGATAGGATATATGTAGCTGGACATGAATTATGTAAAATTCTTTTCCAGCCAGATAAACATCGCAATATTGAACTCACATCACAGCTGCGTAGGAATTTGTGAAGAAACCAGAGTCCGCGGAGATAAAATTTACTGATCTTTAACATTTCATTAAATCATTTAAATTTATTTAATTATTAAATTCAGTGAAACCGCATTTTGAAATAACTTTAATCAAGCGAATAACTTGGAGATGCATTCTGGAAATTTTAGTTTGTTTTCTGGGGAATATTAACATGTAAAGTAACGATTAAGGGGACATATCCGAAGGAAATGGATTTTACTGCCACAAAGTTTGTGAGCATTGCTATTGTTGTAATTATTGAACTTTGGTTGATTGAGCAGTGAATGTGCTGGGGATAGTAAAGTGGAACTTTGGTCATCAACCGATGTAACTTAATTGTGTTTAGCCTTCAGCCTAGAAACTTGAATGGTCAGGGGGTCATCAACCTCAGTGACTTAGATTAGGGCCATATGCCATTGTAGCATCATTTCCTTGCGGTCATCATCCACAATGACTTTAAAGTAACTTAGAAGATTAGATGTCGGTCCATGACATAGACGCAGGTCACATCGATTCAATTAAGGGTCCATGCCGTAGAACCACTGTGTGGCACACCCCAATTGGACTGCCTTAATTATACCTAGAGTCCAGAGTTCGTGTTACGAGGGCTGGACCATAACGAATCACTACGATGGTACATGTGGTCTCACATGGAAGCCGAATTTAAGGATTTCCAGACTTTACTTTCTTAAATGATTAATAATTGAGACAATGGTTTCTAGTATGAATGCCCGTCAGGCATTTACGTTAAAGTCTCACACCAGTGTTCTGACCATTATGTAAAAATGATTGTGGTGTCCAGTGGATACAGTTGACTTCTATGATACTAGTGACAGATTGCTTCAGAATTTCCTGAATAAATAGGAATCTTTTAAACAGGCCTTTCATTCCAGTAGATAGATTAGAATTAATGAACCCTACCTTTACCTCAGCAAGTGACGAAGAACCCGAAACGACCCAAGAGACAGATCTCATGAACTTTGCTGATAGGTAAGGAAGGTAGGTATCCCTCAATATGGACCTAAAGGGTTCAATATCTGACACCATTTTACCGCATGAGCTGTAATAATGGAGATATTCAAGAATTTAGCCAAGCATTCCTGACGAGGAAGTGTCGTTATGCCATCACGGTACCAAACTAACTGGCTATGTCGTGATTGTCTTTATATTATGCAAAACAATAATAATAACAACGTTCCTTGTGTTACGTCTCATTAACAACAATTACGGTTTTCTGAGACTCGAGGTACCGTAATTTTGTCCCAGGGGAATTCTTTTACGTGCCGACAATGTTCTAGGCCCATAACGTTTACCGACGGTGACATTTATTTTTCTGAATCCTTAGGAAATCTAAAGGAAAACTATCCCGGCAAATTCTTCCGGTTACTGGAGCAATTTATAGCACCACACGCGTTCTGTAACAGGTTGACTGCACTTTAATCAGTACAGCTGTACTGTGTCGCCTCTGTGATGTAGTGGTTATCGTGATTGGCTGCCACCCCCGGAGGCATGCGTTCGGTTCCCGGCTCTGACACGAAATTTGAAAAGTGATACGAGGGCTGGAATGGGGTTCACTCAGTCTCGGGAGGTCAAATGAGTAGAAGTGGCTTCGATTCCCACCTCAGTCATCCTGGAAGTGGTTTTCCCTGGTTTCCCATTTCTCCTCCACGCAAATGACGGGATGGTACCTAACTTAAAGCCACGGCCGCTTCCTTCCCTGTTCCTTGTCTATCCCTTCCAATCTTCCCATCCTCCACCAAGGCGCCTGTTCAGCATAGCAGGTGAGTACTGGTCACCCTGCCCAGTTGTATCCCCGACCCAATGTCTCACGCTCCAGGACACTGCCCTTGAGGAGGTAGAGGCGGGATCCCTCGCTGAGTTCGAGGGAGAAAGCAACCGTGGAGGAGGAGAAGAAGAAGAAGAAGAAGAAGAAGAAGAAGAAGAAGAAGAAGAAGAGAGCTGTAGTGTACGTACAGCGTTTCCTATACCTCGCCGCTTGGAGCGCTGTAGTCGCCTCGGATGACAAATATCATCAGAGCTTTGCGACTGGGTTACTAGACTGTGGTACAACTGGCTAACCATTCTCTATATAACACTAATCAGAGGGAAGGGGTCTAACACTTCTAAACATAAAGATATCGACGGAAGAATGACAAGGGACACGAAAAGTGTGAAAATGGAAGACACCCTCGGCCTTGAATGCTCTAATAACGTTGGGGTCGGAAAAGAACAAGTGTTGACCAAGGGAGATCGGATAGCATAGATGAAAGTGAGGAGCCTCGCACAAGGGAAACCATGGAGAACAATCTGCAGGACCGCCGACGGTGGTATTCAAACCCACCATCTCCAGAATGCAAGGGCACAGCTATGCCTCCCTAACCGCACGGCTAACTCGCTCGGTAGTTCGAATTCTATTATTGACGGGAGTTACTCTGTGTACATGACATTGTCAGGTGTATACGGGGAATAGGGGCCTGATTGGGTTAGGGGAGTTGACGGTTAAAAGAACGTGTTTCTATTTACCGTCAGGAAATTGGTAAAATAGAAGTGAGACTTTTTCTGGTGAGGCATTTGGCCCTGGAGTTGACTTGGACTCGGCATTGGGTTCACCGCTCATTGCTGAGGTTATGAATTGCGGAAGCCTTAAGCGGTGTGTTGATATCAACATAGAGTAAGAGAGACTTTTGTCTCCCCCTCCTGTCACTTCGTACGAGGTCTAATATCTACCCACTTCTTGAGGATATTGACAAAACGAGAAATATATTACAAACATGACGTGATGAAGAATTCCTAAGCCTTTTTCGAAATATTACCAACATTTATAAGTAACATGAAATAAGAACACCGATGTTAGGTTGGCACTTCTCCAAGATCTTTTACGGCCCATAGTTTTGCTTGGTCCTTTACTGCAGACGAAAGCGTAGATATTCGATGGTGTCACTGCTATGGTAATTTCACGATTGAAATACGTAAAGAGTTTAAATATTTTTAACATTTACAGTCGATGAAATAAAATTATTGTTTCCTTCTGCGAACTTCATTTTTGATAATCAAACATACTGAACCCATAATTCTACGAAGATAATTTTTTCTTCCCAATATTTATTTCAAATAAAAGTTACTTGTTTGAGAGCGGTCATGAGTCTGGCTGTCTCGTGGGAACGAGCTCCCCGTGCCGTGCCGAGCAAGCTCGTGAAACGCCGGGACACTTCGGTGGACATGGAATATTCAACAACTTTTCAAATTCAAGGAATTCTTCGTAACGAGAGATTTTGGCAACACAGTAAATCAAGAAATAAAGAATCTAAATTATTCTTAAACCCTATGGGAAGACAGAACACTCAGGGTAAATATAAAGGCAGTTAAGCCTAGAGACAATTCGGCGTCCGACCCGCGGACTAGCGACACGTGCCAAGGTCGAGCGATGAAGAAAACCCGCGAAACGCTTGGCAGAAATAATTTATTTCGCCTGTTGCGAGTATGGGAAAATTATGAAATTAACACCGAAATAAATCGTGTCTGTCCGAAGTTATGGAACAAATTTCAGGAAAATCGGTATTTTGGATGCGGAATTAGCATATTGCATAACCAAGCTTCATGGTATGAGTGGCGTCACCCCATAGAGTATAAAAGAAACCTCCCTCCGTACATTACACAGTCTCTGTCTGGTTACTGGGGCAGCGGAGCCCGCGTGTGATTAATTCTTCTGACTAGGGGACAGGTTGTGTTTGTTCAATCAATACAATCAATACTGATCTGCATTTAGGGCAGTCGCCCAGGTGGCAGATTCCCTATCTGTTGTTTTCCTACCCTTTTTTCTAAATAATTTAAAAGAAATTGGAAATTTATTGAACATCTCCCTTGGTAAGTTATTCCAATCCCTAACTCCCCCTCTTATAAATGAATATTTGCCCCAGTTTGTCCTCTTGAATTCCAACTTTATCTTCATATTGTGATCTTTCCTACTTTTATAAACGCCGCTCAAACTTATTCGTCTACTAATGTCATTCCACGCCATCTCTTCGCTCTCATTCTTTCTCCCAAGTCTTCCCAGCCCAAACTTTGCAACATTTTTGTAACGCTACTCGTTTGTCGGAAATCACCCAGAACAAACCGAGCTGCTTTTCTTTGGATTTTTCCAGTTCTTGAATCAGGTAATCCTGGTGAGGGTCCCATACACTGGAACCATACTCTAGTTGGGGTCTTACCAGAGACTTATATGCCCTCTCCTTTACATCCTTACTACAACCCCTAAACACCCTCATAACCATGTGCAGAGATCGGTACCCTTTATTTACAATCCCATTTATGTGATTACCCCAATGAAGATCTTTCCTTATATTAACACCCAGATACTTACAATGATCCCCAAAAGGAACTTTCACCCCATCAACGCAGTAATTAAAACTGAGAAGACTTTTCCTATTTGTGAAACTCACAACCTGACTTTTAACCCCGTTTATCAACATACCATTGCCTGTTGTCCATCTCACTACATTTTCGAGGTCACGTTTTACTTGCTCACAATCTTGTAACTTATTTATTACTCTATAGAGCCTTACCTCTGATTCCACTCCTTTACTCATATCGTTTGGTATATAAGAAAACATAAAGGTCCGATAATACTGCCTTAAGGAATTCCCCTCTTAATTATTACAGGGTCAGATAAAGCTTCACCTACTCTAATTCTCTAATTTTGTAGAAATATAGCAACCCATTCGGTCACTCTTTTGTCTAGTCCAATTGCACTCATTTTTGCCAGTAGTCTCCCATGATCCACCCTACTCTCCTCTTCATACTCACTCAACACACACATTACCAACCACAACAGGAACACGCAATGGTAATTACATTCCTACTTACAGGGTTCGCGTCAGGAAGGGCATTCAGCTGTAAAACACGGTCAAATCCACATGAGCTACACAGTTCGCACCCGCAATCCCACAGGTGTGGGGAGAGCGGTAGAAGAAGGAGATAATCATTTTAAAAATTCACACTTTTTTATTATTTCACCCCTTTAAGTGGATTTTCCAAAAAAAAGTTCATTTATTTTTAAAAGAGATTCCATGTACCAGTTTTAACGTCTGTAACATCTTCACTTTCTGAGATATATGTATCTTCAAAGAATTCAACTCTTTCCCCCACTTCTTTTCACCCCCCCCCCTCACCCCTTAAGTGGATTCTCTGTAAACAAAAATTTCTATTCTTTTACTTTTAAAGGAGATTCCGAATGACAGATTTCATGTCTGTAACATGTTAGGTTTTTGTGATATATTGTACATATTCTCGCTTCTGTAAGAATACTGGAGGTGACGTTGCCATGGTTACAGCAGTTCATTTCTTTATTCGATTCCTAGAGCAGGGGGTAGTGTGGTGCCAATTTCTCCATAACGGCTGTTTGTGACCCCAAAACTCTAAAAGTAGTCGGTCGATTGGCTTGAAATTTTGACACAACATTTCATTCGAATACGAGCGTCTTTAGGAAGTAGTTTGAACGAAATC
Source organism: Anabrus simplex (assembly GCF_040414725.1). NCBI lineage: Eukaryota > Metazoa > Arthropoda > Insecta > Orthoptera > Tettigoniidae > Anabrus > Anabrus simplex. Next base: position 1,796,013,384 of record NC_090265.1, on the reverse strand, counting down.
GGAAAGGTAGTTTTTTTATAATGAGTCGTTTTATGGAATTAATTTAATTACAAACACACACCAAGTTTGGATCAACCTTGATGGACAGATTGTCGTTCGGCGACAACGACTTACAGTCCGGTATGAATTGTTGTAGGAGGATGGAAACACGCCACCACGTTTTTTGTTTTTTTTTTCGCTAGTGGCTTTGCGTCGCACCGACACAGATAGGTCTTATGGCGACGATGGGATAGGAAAGTGCTAGGAGTGGGAAGGAAGCGGGCGTTGCCTTAATTAAAGTACAGCCCCAGCATTTGCCTGGTGAGAAATGGGAAACCACGGAATACCATCTTCAGGGCTGCCGACAGTGGGATTCGAACCCACTATATCCCGGATGCAAGTTCACAGCTCCGTGCCCCTAACCGCACAGCCAACTCGCCCGGTCCGCCATGTTTTAGGAAGGACCTTTCTTGCTAGGAGGTTCATGTAATTAGGCAACTCACTGCATGTTATTGTTAATGTGAATAAACATAATTAAATGTGTTCTGTGTCGCAAAACTCTATAGGTAGTCGATCGTCATCTGTGTTTTCGCCAGCCATAGTACGAGTTTTATGAGTTGAATCAAGAAGAAGAAGAGCAGCACAATAGTCTCAACAACACCAAGAACAAATAGACCAACAGCAGTTGCAATATCTGACTGATCGAGCTTCATATCAACGAATTGCTTTTTCGTACGAACTGGATATTCAATACAGTACCCCATGTAAATTCGTTCGTTACGGAAAAATGGACAAAGTTTTTCCGCACTGCACAGCTATGAAATTTAACGGAGAAACGTCTGGAATGCGCTGCACGAGCGGAACAGTGAATTACCTGCAGCCAGAAGTACCACTGAAAACTTTCTTAAAAGGATTTACTGATTAGTCATTACCTTTCCTGAAAAAGCATAAATTACAATTCCTGTTTTCAGATGACTTCATTCGGCGCTAACGTTATAGCAGAGCATTTTATGCCGACATTTAAAATTCAGGACAAATTTACCACAGATCATTAGTCCTTGCTTCTTTTTCCCAGCAATAATTATAAATTTCTCCAAATCTATTTCATCGGTGTTGAGAATGACCAATTGAATGCACGCTGCCAAATCCCTACTGGAATCAGAAGGAACATTGTTGAGACGTTACAAAAGAATGTTACATGACATCAATAATTTAATTCCGATGTTCAAAAGTGGGATTGATCTGATGTTCGCTAGAATACATTTATTTACTTACCTATCCATTTCATATCAGATTGCGCCACAACGAAGCCTGGCCGAGTTTAGCTAGTTGAGAATACCTTCTCTTCTCTATGGGTCGTATTGACCTAGGGTGCAAATTATGGGTTGTCGCGGTGTTGGGTAGTGTTGTGAAAGTTTGTGGTGAATGTGATGAGCGTAGTCGAATATGTAACCGACTTTTGTGATGAGTAGCTGTACTTATGAGTATATGACTCTTTGACTGTCAAGTGTACTGTCCAGTTTTGAATTTTTTGTTTTTTCTGTATGGTGGATCGTGATATAAACCCTGTCGCTGGAACGCGTATGTGAGAACGGGTCTTATAAGTGTAGTGAATATGAATTTAACGTTTTTTTTTAGATAGTGTAATGCGTTTGTGTATTAGCGAGTATTGCATTAGAAAGTGTTGTCTGGCTCGTTGAATGCTATCGTTAATGTGTTCTTCTAGATTAAGTCTTGAGTCTAGTGTAATCCCCTCTGTATGGGTTGGTTGTGTAATATGAGTTATTGCCGTGGTTGTCTGTATCTCCGTGTAAAGTGTCCTCTGCCAAACACTTACGTGTAACACACTGTTTTTATTCTATTATATTAGTCATAGTGTAAGCCTGGCCTACTGTTACTATTCTTATTCCTTTCACGGCCTCCTCTTACGGTCTTTCATCAACTTGATTTATTTGTCTGCTTATCTCGCTACCAAGGTAACATAATTTAGCTTCCCTGTCATGTATGGCAGCACGAAGTATTCCTTGTACGGTGACGCGAGGTCTACATACACAGGTTACACGAATGTTATTAATGGAGCCGCCATTTTGCAACTAAGTCTGGGCGTTGCCCATACCATTTTCATGTTGCATATAGGCGAGTTTCGGATTTAAAATATGGATTTAAGAACACAAAAGCTGTTAAAATTAGATTAATTAATTCCATGTAATCAAAGGTATTCCTATAATCTCCGAATTGTGAAATAATGTTAATATATATATTTTGTCGTCTATAAGAACTCGGTTTCCATATATAGTGAACAGTTGCAGTGGCATTAAAAATACACTATATGACAACATTATCGGTCGGTAGATGCAGAGTGGATCTCGGCCCTTAAGTGGCCACGGCTCGTCCGTGGTCCAACAGCTCTGCACTCTGACCGGCCAACCGAGCAGAGAAGGGGTGGTCACGACTCTACCGTGGCTCTACGCCTCTGCATTGGGGAGACGGGTCAGGGGTGGACCTCACGGCTGACCCAAACCGTCGGCTGTCCTGAGAATGGTTTTCCGTGGTTTTCCATTCCCCATGCCTTTGCTGGCGAGATGTAGTGTTTACAGTGCACTATGTCTTCTGGTATGGGCTATATCAAATTTGTTATTTTCATTGACCTGTCTCAGTCTCATCCTTGGCTTTGACGATATGAAAGTGACTGAGGTATGAGTGATGCTAGTAATACCATTTCTTATGCAGCCAGTCCCTGTTATGAATGGTGTGAAAATATCGCTCATAGGGTCGGTTGGTGTATGTATTTCAGTGGGCTTGGCAGACTGATATGTAATAGCAACGGCTGGCTCAGTGAGGAAAGCAACGGGAAACTACCTCACTCCTCATTTCCCTAGTACGCCTCTTCAGTGACGCCTAGGTTATTTATGACAGCTGTTGGCGGAGCTGCAGAGGATTAAACCAGCATTCCGTCTGAATACTCCCCTGCACTAAGGCGAATGCCGGGACAGTCACGGCCAACCACCTCACTTTCTCCGAGCATCTCATGGCACTGGAGTGTGTATCGTAGAGATAGGATAGGAAAGGTGGGAGGGGGAGTGTTCATTCTGGTGAAAGAAGAATTTGTAAGCTACGAAAAAGTTAAAGATGAGACACATGAGATTCTAGGTGTAAGGCTCATTTCTAAAGATAATAGGCAACTTGATATATTTGGAGTGTACAGATCGGGAAAGGGTAACACTGACGCGGATTCGGAATTATTTGATAGGATAGTCAGCTATGTGGGAAACGACATGGAAAGAAATGTGATTGTAGCGGGAGATCTGAATTTGCCAGATGCAAATTGGGAAGGAAATGCGAAACACAGGAAGCATGACCAACAAATGGCAAATAAGTTAATATGGGAAGGACAGCTGATTCAGAAAGTGATGGAACCAACCAGAGGGAAAAATATCCTGGATGTGGGGCTGATAAAACCAGATGAGCTCTATAGGGAAACTGAAGTAATAGATGGTATTAGTGATCATGAAGCTGTTTTTGTGGTAGTTAAAAATAAATGTGATAGAAAGGAAGGTCTTAAAAGTAGGACTGTTAGGCAGTACCATATGGCTGATAAAGCAGGCATGAGGCAGTTTCTAAAAAGTAACTATGATCGGTGGAAAACAGTAAATAAAAATGTAAACAGACTCTGGGATGGGTTTAAAGAAATTGTTGTGGAATGCGAAAACAGGTTTGTACCTTTAAGGGTGGTAAGGAATGGTAAAGACCCACCTTATTATAATAGAGAAATAAAGAGACTAAGAAGGAGGTGCAGACTGGAAAGAAATACAGTTAGAAATGGCTGTGGAAGTAAGGAGAAATTGAAGGAACTTGCTAGAAAATTGAATCTAGCAAAGAAGGCAGCTAAGGATAACATGATGGCAAGCATAATTGGCAGTCATACAAATTTTAGTGAAAAATGGAAAGGTATGTATAGGTATTTTAAGGCAGAAACAGGTTCTAAGAAGGACATTCCAAGAATAATTAATGAACAAGGGGAGTGTGTATGTGAAGATCTTCAAAAGGCAGAAGTATTCAGTCAGCAGTATGTAAAGATTGTTGGTTTCAAGGATAATGTCGAGATAGAGGAGGAGACTAAGGCCAAAGAGGTAATAAAATTTACATATGATAACAATGACATTTACAATAAGATACAAAAGTTGAAAACTAGAAAAGCGGCTGGAATTGATCAGATTTCTGGTGATATACTAAAGACAATGGGTTGAGATATAGTACCATATCTGAAGTACTTATTTGATTATTGTTTGGTCGGAGGAGCTATACCAGATGAATGGAGAGTTGCTATAGTAGCCCCTGTGTATAAAGGAAAGGGTGATAGACATAAAGCTGAAAATTACAGGCCAGTAAGTTTGACATGCATTGTATGTAAGCTTTGGGAAGGCATTCTTTCTGATTATATTAGACATGTTTGTGAAATTAATAACTGGTTCGATAGAAGGCAATTAGGTTTAGGAAATATTATTCCACTGAAGCTCAACTTGTAGGATTCCAGCAAGATATAGCAGATATCTTGGATTCCCGACGTCAAATTGACTGTATCGCGATTGACCTGTCTAAAGCATTTGATAGGGTGGATCATGGGAGACTACTGGCAAAAATGAGTGCAATTGGACTAGACAAAAGAGTGACTGAATGGGTTGCTATATTTCTAGAAAATAGATCTCAGAGAGTTAGAGTAGGTGAGTTTTGTCTGACCCTGTAATAGCTGAGAGGGGAGTTCCTCAGCGCGGTGTTATCCGACCTTTATGTTTTCTTATATATATAAATGATATGAAAAGGAGTGGAATCGGAGGTAAGGCTTTTTGCGGATGATGTTATTCTCTATAGAGTGATAAATAAGTTACAAGATTGTGAGCAACTGCAACGTGACCTCGAAAATATTGTGAGATGGACAGCAGACAATGGTATGTTGATAAACGGGATTAAAAGTCAGGTTGTGAGTTTCACAAATAGGAAAAGTCCTCTCAGTTTTAATTACTGCGTTGATGGGATGAAAGTTCCTTTTGGGGATCATTGTAAGTATCTAGGTGTTAATATAAGGAAAGATCTTCATTGGGGTAATCACATAAATGGGATTGTAAATAAAGGGTACCGATCTCTGCACATGGTTATGGGGGTGTTTAGGGGTTGTAGTAAGGATGTAAAGGAGAGGGCATATAAGTCTCTGGTAAGACCCCAACTAGAGTATGGTTCCAGTGTATGGGACCCTCACCAGGATTACCTGATTCAAGAATTGGAAAAAATCCAAAGAAAAGCAGCTCGATTTGTTCTGAGTGATTTCCGACAAAAGGGTAGCGTTACAAAAATGTTGCAATGTTTGGGTTGGGAAGAATTGAGAGAAAGAAGAAGAGCTGCTCGACTAAGTGGTATGTTCCGAGCTGTCAGCGGAGAGATGGCGTGGAATGACATTAGTGGACGAATAAGTTTGGATGGCGTTTATAAAAGTAGGAAAGATCACAATATGAAGATAAAGTTGGAATTCAAGAGGACAAACTGGGGCAAATATTCATTTATAGGAAGGGGAGTTAGGGATTGGAATAACTTACCAAGGGAGATGTTCAATAAATTTCCAATTTCTTTGAAATCATTTCGGAAAAGGCTAGGAAAGCAACAGATAGGGAATCTGCCACCTGGGCGACTGCCCTAAATGCAGATCAGTATTGATTGACATCTCCTTCACCGAACAAATCTCCCGGCCTGAGAGACGGCGTCACCGCCTAAGAGGCCCGGCTCCCCCTTCAGGGGAGGAAAGAAACAATTTTTAGTAGTAGAGCAAAATTATCATAATATATTTTTCAGCCAGTAGGCCTAATTTAGGCTTCCGGAGTATGAACAAAGTAATATAATGATCAAAGAGGAATAGACTGTTAAAATTAAATAATTACATATGGGCTAAGTCCTAACACAACATTACCACAATAAATATTACAGCCAGCAATTTAGGCTACATTCTTAGTAACAAGAATACTTTAGAAAACTGTCTTCGTAGCGTAACGGTTACTGTTATGTTCTCGGGATCCGAGTTCGAATACCGGTAATGCCGACAATTTAAGAACGGGGGAAGGGCTGGTATCTGGTCGAAATGGTACATCCATTGCGGATGTGCCTGAAGAAAAGAGCCGTACCTCCTCGGGAAGAGAACACGTGTTCACCAGCCGCGCTGACGATGGGAAGGAAGCGATCGTGGCCTTAATTAAGGTACAGTTCCAGCTTTTTTTGGTGTGGAAATGGGAAACCACGGAAAACAATCCTCAGGGCTGCTGACAGTGGGATTCGAACCCACTATCTCCCAAATGCAAAAAGGCTGCTATCTACGTGATCCAAGTCCCACAACCGTTTGCTGGGTAAAAAAATATAATAATTAATGAATATTGAATTTTCACGACCGCATTGTAATCGAAACAGACTTTCAACGTATTAGGTCGTGTTACGTACATGTAGTACGTGTTGAAGGGATGTTAAGTACAGAACAAAAATGGCCAGGCGGACACCAGTGGGATGCGAACCCACAACCTCCCGATATCGCGTCGGTTGCTCTACCAATTAAGCTATGGTGGCCTAGGCTATCCATGCTCTGTTTGAAAGGATCTGAGCTACAGGTCAGGCACTACTGCTACCACACTGTAGAGTGCGTAACACGTAACACGTTATGCAGATTTTACATTCTTCTTCTTATTATTATTATCATCATTATCATAAAAAATAAACCTGTCTAAAAGAGTCAGAGAGGTCATAGATTTATATGAATTTACTAAATGCTGCTGAAGAAATGTTTGGAAGGAAGAAAAGATTAACTAAGAATCAGTGGATAACTCAGGAGATACTAGACCTAATTGATGAACGACGAAAATACAAGAATGCTAGAAATGAAGAGGGCAGAAAAGAATACAGGCGATTAAAGAATGAAGTGGATAGAACGTGCTAGGTAGCTAAGGAAGTCTGGCTGAAGGAGAAGTGCAAGGATGTCGAAGGTTGTATGGTCCTAGGAAAGGTAGATGCTGCATCCAGGAAAATCAAGGAAACCTTTGGAGAAAGGAAATCTAGGTGTATGAATATTAAGAGCTCAGATGGCAAGCCACTTCTAGGGAAGGAAGACAAAGCAGAAAGATGGCAGAAACATATCTAACAGTTGCATCATTAGCAGCGATGAGGGAATTTTTCATCTGGCTTGCAGAAAAAATTTGCTTGCAAATTAGATAGTTTTCCCCCCCCGGCCAGTGTGGTGAATTGTGGTTTTCCGGTTCATCGGGTACTCCTCTGAAACCGATAAGTAAAAGGGCATAATTTTCGCTCTGGGACTCTCCACTATTCGTCCCTCAAGAAAAAGAATGGGTTCACGGCTGTCTGCGGTCTGGTCATTCCAGCTTTGGAAATTAGGACTGTTTAGATTCGCAACGTAGTAGTGTTCTTGAAAATGAGAAATTGTATGGTTTTTCATTTGATCAATTATTTCATATGACAGCATTGCTTTTAATCGCGACATTTCTCCTAACGTCATTGTAATGACCTATATTGACTTCATTTGGAAAAAGCACTAAGACAGTTTCTGAGGATGTAAAAAGGCAGGTGGAGGATGAGTGTCTACCATTACAATTAACATTCCCTACTGCTCTGTATTTAGGTCAGTCGCCCAGGTGGCAGATTCCCTAGCTGTTGTTTTCCTAGGCTTTTCTTAAACGATTGCAAACAAATTGGAATTTATTGACCACCACCCTTGGTTATTCCAATCCCTAACTCGCCTTCCTATGAATAAATATTTGCCCCAATTTGTCCTCTTGAATTCCAGCTTTATCTTCATATTGTGATCTTTCCTACTTTTAAAGACACCACTCAAATTTATTCGTCTACTGATGTCTTTCCGTGCCATCTCTCCACTGACAGCTCGGAACATACCACTTAGTCGAGCAGCTCTCCTTCTTTCTCTCAATTCTTCCCAGCCCAAACTTTGCAATATTTTTGTATCGCTATTCCTTTGTCGGAAATCGCCCAGAACAAATGGATCTGCTTTTCCAGTTCTTGAATCAAGTAATTCTGGTGAGGGTCTCATACACAAGAACCATACTCTAGTTGGGGTCTTACCAGAGACTTATGTGCCCTCCTCTTTACATCCCTACTACAACCCCTAAATACCCCCTTAACCATGTGCAGATATCTGTACCCTTTATTTACAATCATATTTATGTGATTACGCTAATGAAGATCTTTCTTTATATCAAGACCTACGTACTTACAATGATCCCAAAGGGAACATTCACCCCATCAACGCAGTAATTAAAATTTCATAGGACTTTCCCTATTTGTGAAACTTACAACCTGACTTTTAACCCCGATTATCTTCGTACCATTCATACTCATCCCTCTATCTTTCCAGCTTTTGAAATGTGGCACCGGCATGAGACAATCACAGGGTTGCTGACTGGGTACTACCCACAGAGACATCTTCGTTATTACAAACTAACCTTAAGTTATCAAGCAGGAAGGATAAGAGAGAAGATAAAATTAAATAAAAAGATCTGAATGTGAACCGTTTCATAAAAACACACATTTATTGAAATAAAAACTTAAACTTCAGCAAAGTGACACTCCTACACAAATAGACAAAAATTCGGACTATACATGGCTACGTCTTTCATTATCTTTGTCAACTCATATGAAAATTTGGCTCAATTTTACACAATTATTTATTTTAAGTCAATCCATATGTCATAATTTGTTAAGAATTCGTCAACCTAAGTTATCAAATTAATGTTGCTTCTTTGTCAACTGTGACCAACAATCTTATCCATGACTTCAAAATTCATCCAAATGCATCGCTTAATTGAGTTCATATTACGTCTCATTATCATTTACCAACATCACTTTACTCCACTAATTCCTTTACCTAAATCATCTCGGTTTTCATTATGTGTTTGGTTGACACCATATTTCAAATAATAATAATAATAATAATAATAATAATAATAATAATAATAATAATAATAATAATAATAATAATAATAATAATTTGTGGGTTACTGTAGTCACGTCCTAGTTCGTGAACCATGGGCAACGGCTGAGTGGCCTAGTAAGTGGTCCTGAGAGTCGGGATACCAGTTGTTATGGAATGGGAGTGGGCATCTCGGACATATTCTGAGTCGTGGCCCTCCTTGTGCTCAGGCGGCCAGGACTACACAATTCACCGGTGGTCCATAACCCGTTAGAGGAGAGATCCTCACTTGGACTATGTGCAAGTAGGGCAGCATCCTGCTTCATGAATTTACCGAGCTCAGAACACTTTAAGCAAGCCTCGGACCTATGGGAGTAATGGAGTCCCACTCCCATTTGACAGGCGAGGGACTCCTTGGAAACAACTTGGCGAACGAAATGGAATTCGATGGGGAGCTATCAATATTAATGGGGCTTATGGAAGAAAGAAGGTAGAACTTGCTGAGTCAGCAAAGAGGATGCATCTGGATGTGCTAGGAGTAAGTGATATTCGGGTAAGGGGAGATAAGGAGGAAGAGATAGGAGATTATAAAGTGTACTTGACGGGTGTTAGAAAGGGAAGGGCAGAGTCTGGGGTAGGGCTCTTTATCAGGAATACCATTGCACGCAACATAGTTTCTGTTAGGCACGTAAGTGAGCGAATGATGTGGGTAGATTTGTCAGTGGGAGGAATTAGGACAAGAATTGTGTCCGTGTATTCACCATGTGAGGGTGCAGATGAGGATGAAGTTGACAAGTTTTATGAAGCATTGAGTGACATCGTGGTCAGGGTCAACAGCAAGGATAGAATAGTGCTAATGGGCGATTTCAATGCGAGAGTTGGGAATAGAACTGAAGGATACGAAAGGGTGATTGGTAAATGTGGGGAAGATATGGAAGCTAATGGGAATGGGAAGCGTTTGCTGGACTTCTGTGCTAGTATGGGTTTAGCTGTTACAAATACATTCTTCAAGCATAAGGCTATTCACCGCTACACATGGGAGGCTAGGGGTACCAGATCCATAATAGACTATATCTTAACAGACTTTGAATTCAGGAAATCTTTTAGGAATGTACGAGTTTTTCGGGGATTTTTCGATGATACAGACCATTATCTGATCTGTAGTGAACTAAGTATCTCTAGGCCTAGGGTAGAGAAAGTGAAATCTGTCTGCAAACGAATAAGGGTAGAAAATCTCCAGGACGAGGAAATTAGACAGAAGTACATGGATATGATTAGTGAGAAGTTTCGAACAGTAGACAGTAAGCAGGTTCAGGATATAGAAAGTGAATGGGTGGCATACAGGGATGCTGTAGTAGAAACAGCAAGGGAATGCCTAGGAACAACTGTGTGTAAAGATGGGAAAAGGCGAACATCTTGGTGGAATGATGAAGTGAGAGCAGCCTGTAAACGTAAAAAGAAGGCTTATCAGAAATGGCTCCAAACAAGGGCCGAGGCAGACAGGGATTTGTACGTAGATGAAAGAAACAGAGCGAAAGAAATACTTGTTGAATCCAAAAAGAAGTCATGGGAAGATTTTGGTAATAACCTGGAAAGGCTAGGTCAAGCAGCAGGGAAACCATTCTGGACAGTAATAAAGAATCTTAGGAAGGGGGGGAAAAAGGAAATGAACAGTGTTTTGAGTAATTCAGGTGAACTCATAACAGATCCCAGGGAATCACTGGAGAGGTGGAGGGAATATTTTGAACATCTTCTCAATGTAAAAGGAAATCATCATGGTGGTGTTGCAAACAGTCAAGGTCATGGGGAGGAGGAAAATGATGTTGGTGAAATTATGCTTGAGGAAGTGGAAAGGATAGTAAATAAACTCCATTGTCATAAAGCAGCAGGAATAGATGAAATTAGACCTGAAATGGTGAAGTATAGTGGGAAGGCAGGGATGAAATGGCTTCATAGAGTAGTAAAATTAGCGTGGAGTGTTGGTAAGGTACCTTCAGATTGGACAAAAGCAGTAATTGCACCTATCTATAAGCAAGGGAACAGGAAGGATTGCAACAACTATCGAGGTATTTCATTGATTAGTATACCAGGCAAAGTATTCACAGGCATCTTGGAAGGGAGGGTGCGATCAGTCGTTGAGAGGAAGTTGGATGAAAACCAGTGTGGTTTCAGACCACAGAGAGGCTGTCAGGATCAGATTTTCAGTATGCGCCAGGTAATTGAAAAATGCTACGAGAGGAATAGGCAGTTGTGTTTATGTTTCGTAGATCTAGAGAAAGCATATGACAGGGTACCGAGGGAAAAGATGTTCGCTATACTGGGGGACTATGGAATTAGAGGTAGATTATTAAAATCAATCAAAGGCATTTATGTTGACAATTGGGCTTCAGTGAGAATTGATGGTAAAATGAGTTCATGGTTCAGGGTACTTACAGGAGTTAGACAAGGCTGTAATCTTTCACCTTTGCTGTTCGTAGTTTACATGGATCATATGCTGAAAGGTATAAAATGGCAGGGAGGGATTCAGTTAGGTGGAAATGTAGTAAGCAGCCTGGCCTATGCTGACGACTTGGTCTTAATGGCAGACTGTGCCGAAAGCCTGCAGTCTAACATCTTGGAACTTGAAAATAGGTGCAATGAGTATGGTATGAAAATTAGCCTCTCGAAGACTAAATTGATGTCAGTAGGTAAGAAATCCAACAGAATTGAATGTCAGATTGGTGATACAAAGCTAGAACAGGTCGATAATTTCAAGTATTTAGGTTGTGTGTTTTCCCAGGATGGTAATATAGTAAGTGAGATTGAATCAAGGTGTAGTAAAGCTAATGCAGTGAGCTCGCAGTTGCGATCAACAGTATTCTGTAAGAAGGAAGTCAGCTCCCAGACGAAACTATCTTTACATTGGTCTGTTTTCAGACCAACTTTGCTTTATGGGAGCGAAAGCTGGGTGGACTCAGGATATCTTATTCATAAGTTAGAAGTAACAGACATGAAAGTAGCAAGAATGATTGCTGGTACAAACAGGTGGGAACAATGGCAGGATGGTACTCGGAATGAGGAGATAAAGGCTAATTTAGGAATGAACTCGATGGATGAAGCTGTACGCATAAACCGGCTTCGGTGGTGGGGTCATGTGAGGCGAATGGAGGAGGATAGGTTACCTAGGAGAATAATGGACTCTGTTATGGAGGGTAAGAGAAGTAGAGGGAGACCAAGACGACGATGGTTAGACTCTGTTTCTAACGATTTAAAGATAAGAGGTATAGAACTAAATGAGGCCACAACACTAGTTGCAAATCGAGGATTGTGGCGACGTTTAGTAAATTCTCAGAGGCTTGCAGACTGAACGCTGAAAGGCATAACAGTCTATAATGATTATGTATGTATGTATGTATGTATAATAATAATAATAATAATAATGTAGTTGACCATCATTGCATCCATCACTTTCGTCAGGGTGACCCTTGAAATCCAAAAGAATTAAATTCAAAATACATCCATCTATTAATGAATTCATTAATCTGTATCCACTTTCCATACTTTCAAAATTATTCAATTATTAAAATATAAAATCGTATTATAATTATTAAATTATTTAAATTGTTACAATATTTTCCATCACGGAATCGTGATGCTGTTTGAAATTATTAAATCCTACCACTTGTTATATCATTCATGGACTCCACAATTTATTAAATTAAAATCATTAAATCATTAATGATCATTAAGTCTGAGGTCATTGCACCATTAAAATCATCAAATCTGAAATCATTTGAATTATTCAATCATCCAATTTGTTAATTAATCATTAAATTATTAAGTCCGCAAATTTGTTAAGTCCTTAATTTATTAAGTCCTCAATTCTTTTTTTAAATCATTCTTAACTTTATTAAGTCCTCTCAAATTTCGTTAACTCATTCCTTTATACTTGCTTCTTCTTCTCATCTATATACAGTTAACACATAACGTGACCGAATCGATAGTTACCCCTGACACGAATAAATTTAACCTGCTATTCTGATTCATCATTGAAAGGGAAAATATTCCACATACGCACAATTTCAGCTGTTTCACTAATACGTAAAATGAACACAAACTCTGTAGCAAATGAGCTACACTAAATTGAAAATCCACCAAACTTAGTCTACACTGAATCTATGACAATGGGACAGAACCATATTGTCACAAACATATTAACCACAAGTGAAATGAATTCACACATCAAACAAAATTGCAACTGCAAACCAGAATTTGCATTGCCAAATGCATAGAAAACACACATCACATATGCAACAAACACAACAGTCAAATACATAATTACCAGGAAAATCATGTTCATTGACCTGGCCGGGCGTCAATCTCCGACCACCAGCATCGCAACATTACAGTGACCTATCATTTCCTATATTAAAATGGACTGTCACGAAGTGTATCTAGTATTTTAATTTCAATGTGCTGTTCCTAAATCTCTCAAGAAGAATTGTGTAATAAATGACATTAATCCTTTCATTTTTAAGACCCTAATAAACGCAGTTTGAAACTCCTTTAATATACATGTCCAGCCGGTAAACGAACATCTTTTCTCCGAGCGCAACTCATACCTGTTTATTCCGCTGACACGGCAATCTTCCCGTCAACACAAAATGAATATATCTCCGTCCTAATTAACTCCATATGTCTCTCTTAAATCATCTTTCGTATAACAGAGCCTCTCTGGGCGAACAATAACAATCATTTATAAGCATTCAACGCTTTCAATGCACATTATTCATTCCGTACATCACATATTTAACTGCACTCGCCTCACAGGATTCGTAACTTGTTAAGAAACACTTATATCACTTTGCCGGCGCTATATTCACATATCACGCTCCACAATATCATCGGTTCGTCTCCTGGTACTGGCGTTTGTATCTTAAAGGTCTTACTTCGAAGCTAATCTCACTAAATCTCAAGTGAATTATATGACAGAATACCTATTCCCTCACAGCACGTTTTCATCTACTGGTTGAAAATACGTGTTTCTTACTGATGAAATACACTCTAAAATTTCACTGTAATGTGCATGGATGACCAATGGTTCGTATCTTCACGATGTCAATGAATTCTCTCTCGACGATCTTGACTTAACACATACTGATTGCCACATATATTACTTAAGATATTTACACACACACGGGTATGGTATTAGAAGATCACACACTATAAAAATCATATTTACACGCACGTATCTTATTACTATAGAAGATGGCATTTCCACACACATAATCTTATTATTAGAGAAGATCATATCCCAACATACGCTTCTTATTCTACATAAATCACTCCCCCAAGGCATCAGTCTAGAAAATTACTCCCTACATCTAGCTACCCTTGCTACAGTAAAAGAAATATATAGTAAACTTTCATGTAAGAAAATTATTTACAAGTTGACAGCAGACAATGCCTAAGCGAAATGTAATGAATCAGGAGGTACTTATCGAGTTCGGTGACGTCCCATGTTCAGCTGCACCGCATCTTTGACCTCAGGTAGGCCCCATGATGTGGTTTTTTCCATCATAAAGGTGGCATTAACATGTGCACCAGTGCCTTCCTCGACACCCATGTTCTTCACTCTTGCTGGCTTTAACATTTCTCACGGCTTCACACGCATTATCACACTAAAATACACAGAAAACATATACATGAGTTAATTATAAGTACACATTAAACACTTATTCACAAGGTAAAAATACTCCGTCTCTGCAAGACTCTGCGATTCTCGACATGTGGCACTGCAAAGCGTTCCGCAGCTCGATATCGTTCCGGTCTTTACTGCCTCGTCAAAAAGTTGATACCGTGAGACTATCTCTCCAAATTCTATATTATTTCCACTACCAGTATCTAAGTGAAAATAAAATCCATCGGATCCAGTTATATTTTATCACTTTGTTAAAGTTATTAGGCTTAGAAATGCTCAGGATTTTATTCTACAGCGAACACCATGCGCTTTCCGTCCGACTCGTCCGGAATCACGCAGCAGAGTGTCTCTCCCGAACATCGCGATAGTTCATTAGGAAAATGTCGTCTTAAATTCTCATCTATGTAAGAGCCTGAAATTGATTCTACGTTGTCCCCGGCGAATTTTTGCCAATATTGGAGGGCTTTCAAGCTGGCGTCCATATTTCTTTTCCCTCATATCCTCGAGCGTGCTGTGCTCTGATTCGCTACTCAGAAGTCCTACCAACTTAAAATCTGAGTAGCTCGATCACACTCCTCTCTCGCTCTAGCGTGGAATATTCCATTCCATATTGCGCCATCAAATGACCCTGACACGTGGACCTAGCTTCGATCTTAGGCAAGCGGAATAGCAACACATATCGGGCCTCTCATGTAACTTTACTCCATTCTTCCCGTAACTTTCTATAATTTTCAATATTCTATGCCAATGATATGAACCGTTCGGGTTCAATACTGTCCATCCCACAACATAATCGAGGGCATTTTGCAGTTTCTCACAATCTTGTAACTTATTTATTACACTGTACAGAATAACATCATCTGCAAAGAGCCTTATCTCTGATTCCACTTCTTTATACACATCATTGATGTACAAAGGTCCAATAATACTACCTTGAGGAATTCCCCTCTTTATTATTACAGGGACAGATAAAGCTTCGCCTACTCCAGTTCTCTGAGTTCTATTTTCTAAAAACATAGCAACCCATTCAGTCACTCTTTTGTCATGTCCAGTTGCACTCATGTTTGCCAGTAGTCTTCTATGATCTACCCAATCAAATGCCTTAGAGAGGTCAATAGCTACACAGTCCAATTGACCTTAATCCAGGATATCTGCTATATTGCACCCGCCCCCTCCCTATATGGCACCGGCATGGAATCTACAGGGTCGCACACGGGTCAAGAAGTATGAAGTAAATAGGCGCTGAACTAAAGTCAACTTAAAGGCGTACAAGGAAGGAGAAGCGGGGCATACATAACTAAAATGAGAACACATTCGAATTAAGATATTTAACTCACAAACCGGTTTATTGAACCTTAATGATGATGGGAGATGACGCATTAAATAACACTAATGAATTACATTAAAATTGACAAATGTTTGTTGTAGTTTGTTTGGTGAACATCTGTCCGTTATACGTGATAGAAAAGAGTACGTTTATAGCGAAGCGATGTATCGTGACATATAGCGAATGGTAATTTTATCATAACACTGAGGCTATATTATCGCTAACACATAAAACTAACATGCGTCCGACAACACGTCTGAGCAATCTCTATTCTAATAAAGACCTAGATTTCCCAATGAAATGACGTAAAAATAAAATACACACATATGATACAACACCTGGGTTCGAGCCGACCCTCGCTATTCTGGACATCGCCAAGCCGATGGACAGAACCACCACTGACCTTATGTACAACCACACATGACATAAAAACACATAAATGGTACATGATATGCAAGAAAAATACGTAAAAGGCACTTGATCTTTCTTCTCACGCTGTAGGCCTCCAATGCCTACGTTGAGCATCGAACTGACAACCTCTTGCGATGAAGGCAGGGTCCTGTAATCCATATCTAATTATACTCGCACAATTAACAACGATTCATTGGCAAACATTACCATTATCGGGCGGGTCGCTTGTTAATTTATACACTGCTCTGCCGTGTTAGGTAAATCATATTATTTCGCCGTTCAGAGAAGCCCACTTCTCTTTAACAGCAATGTCGCTCCTTCCTCAGCTTACGGAACACCCACACAAAAAAAGAACACAACTGGGCCAAGGCCAGACGGCGGTTCACCACCCCAAGGGTCAACACCCATCTACAGGCGTAACATTTCCTTTCAAAAGCAGACAGTAGCACTCCACTCTTAAGTACATCTACAATAACTTGCGGTCTTGAAAGACTCGCGCAAATCTCATTTACCCAACAGTATCACGTCATTCTCACATCGCGACTCCGGCATTATAATGGTAATCTTTGCCCGATTGTTATTATTATTATTATTATTATTATTATTATTATTATTATTATTATTATTATTATTATTATTATTATTATTATTATTCCTGCCGTCCTACATGGCTTACCCGTTACATTACCTATACATGGTCATCGTGCGGAATCTATTCAGCAATTACAACACAATTAAGCACTCGCGCGGCAATTAAGATCTGATTACTGACTGCTAATTAATCGATGGTCGTCACACGGCAATACTTTAATTAATTAATTAATATTCACGTGAATGGATATTTGACACACGCTTTAGGATCACTTCCTGGTAAATTTAATCACATAATCAATTTACTCTTATCACTCCCTATCTAAGTATTTCAAAGGGTGGAGTTTATGTGTTGTCAGTTCGGCCGCTGAGCCTCGTAGTCACGTGCCTTACGTACTGTAGTACTTACCGTTTTACATACCATACACTTATCAAATTAATGAATATTCTAATAACTACTCTCACTGCACTCCCATAAACTAATTATTCCTGGTCTTCTGATGCAAATAAACAAACAGAATCTCCCAAGAAAGAAATAACTGAATGAATCTCTATCCCATGCAAAGCTAGAGTATTATATTCCCTAAATTATTTACAATCAATTACTCAGACCTGTCGTCGGTTTCCTAAACTAAGAATTAATAACTATGCGCCCATTCCAGCGCTCTATTTCAACAGGACTACATCTTTAATCTCTTATAGCGTCAGTTTACAATAAATATTCCCATCCCTTCTATGCATGCCAGATATTAGAACTTTGTACTCATCTCTATCACATGATGATGACACCTTCGTCAACTCAGGAGGTCCATCCTGAGCTTACTCCTCCTCCATGGGCACCACGGTGATTACTTCATTTTCCATTCCATCTTGGAGTTGAAGATCCATTGTTCGATGCTGGTGGAGCCGCTGGCAGCTAATCCTGTACACACACAACGTCACTGTTTAATTCACACTTCGGTTAACAGCGTTCACTCTAAATAAATGTCCCATTGACATTTATCCCTTTTAAATCGGGAGATGACCCCTTAATTCGAGTTTCATTAATTTTCTAGATCGTAGGTAATTAAGTTGGCCAGTCCGATTCCAAGATGGCTCCTATATTTCGTTTCGAAAAAAGTTGGTTTCCCCTCATTCAGTGAGTCTTGAGGAGGGATGTCTTCTCTCGAGTGATGTCACAGGGAATCCCCATACATAACCCCTCCCGGGTCTAAGTTGGCTTGGCTTCACCTGCGAGCCCCCGCCACACAAAGGATAATACTGCGCAATAAGTCGCAGACAAAGAAATCTCGTAGAATAATTTTTAAAAGACACAATTTATCTATCTCAATGATATGAATATTAATTAGTTTCGCTATGACCTCTATTAATGATATGAATATTAATCATTTTCAGTATTCTTTCCCTTTAATAGCATTGCGTGCGTAATTACGGAGATCGATATCAACCAAAGGTCCTTGGATCATGCCCCTGTCGGGTTCAATATCTTGCTGGAATCCTACAAGTTGAGCTTCAGTGGAATAACCTTTTCTTAACCCAAACTGCCTTCCATCGAACCAGTTGTTAATTTCGCAAACATGTCTAATACAATCAGAAAGAATGCTTTCCCAAAGCTTACATGCAGTGCTTCTCAAACTGACTGGTCTGTAATTTTCAGCTTTATGTCTATCACCCTTTCCTTTATACACAGGCGATCCTATAGTAACTCTCTATTCATCTGGTATAGCCCCTTCATATAAACGATAATCAAATAAGTAGTTCAGATATGGTACTATATCCCAACCCATTGTCTCTAGTGTATCCCCCGAAACCTTATCAATTCCAGCTGCTTTTCTAGTTTTCAACTTTTGTATCTTACTGTAACTGTCATTGTTGTCATAGGTAAATTTTAGTACATCTATAGCATTAGTCACTTCTCCTATGTGGACATTATCCTTGTAACCAACATCTTTATATACTGCTGACTGAATACTTCTGCCTTTTAACTCTCTTGGTGCCAGGCGGTAGTGTGAGCATCCGCCCTTTAAATTGCCAGAGCCGATCTGGTCGGCCGTTAACAATCCAGTCGGAAGTTGCCAGAGCCGATTACATCGGCCGGCTTAATCTGTGATATACATAATTTTGAGGCAACCTATAGTGACGTGCATACTTTTGTTACAACCTGTAGTAAAGGGACTACACATTATTGTGTGCCTGGCCTTGCTTTTGCAGTTCTAAGAGGGTGTTATACCTTTCACAAGAGTCGTTTCCTGTGTTTACAAATACCGCTAACCGGTCAGTAAGAGATTGCTCCTTGCAGTGAGTGGATTTGTGACAGGAAAATGGTATGTTGTTCACGTGATAATATTTAAGCAGGTATTGATGACAATAAACTAATGCAGTATTTAGAACAGTGCGAAGTTAACACGGATGATTTATCGGATAGCGATAGGGAATTTAGTTCAGAGAGTAGCGACGAAATTATACCGGACACGTCCGCGGAATCACCGCAGCTAAAGAAGAGACTTTGCCTGCTGCCATTTCTTGATGGATACAGTACTTTTGTATCTATCTCTTGGCACAGGCCAGAGTAAAGTGTAGCTTTCACCGAAGTCCCAGTCTCATCCACGCCTCTGACAATATGGAAGCTGCTGGGGTATGGGTGGTGCTGAGTAATGACATTCAGAGCGCAACTAGTGCATCTGAGTGTTATGAAAGGTGTTGCTCATAGGGTCAGTCGTGCTGCAATAGCACTTTCTGACCCAGTGAGGAAAGCAATGGCAAACTACCTCACTCCTCGTCTTGCCTAGTACGCCTCGTTTTGGTGCTGCCATTGGTTTTTGCGGTTCCCTTATAACCGCATAACCTTTGGTGGTGCTATTTGAGGATCCAACCAGCCTCTGGGCTGATGACCTAACAGACAGACAAAGAAGAGACGTTTAATTGTGTCTAACAGCACTGAAGCTACTCTGAATATGGTGGTAGATGAAACTAGTGATAACGAATATGATGATGTCTCTGGAGAATATTTTGTGGAAATTTGTCCCAATGAACCCGACAACATTCCTCAACTTCCTGTCTCCTTCAAGGAAGTTCTTGGATCTAAACATGCCCTACCGTCTGTTTCTCCGCCCATATCACACTTCAATTTACTTTTCACTTACTCTCTGCTAAACCTTACAGTCACATATAGTCCTCTATCATTACCTAAATGCCGGTCTCCGAGGGCCAAGTGTAGCGTGCCTGCCTCTCACCCGGAGGTCATGGGTTCGATTCCCTCCCAGGTCAAGAATTTTCGCCTGGTTCTGAGGGTTGGTTCGAGGTTCACTCAATCTAAGTGGCCCTAAATGATTACAATTGAGAAGATATCTGAGGGTGAGAGGGCGACCCCGGTCTGGAAAACCAAGAATAATTACTGAGAGGATCCGTCTCACTGACCATGATTCACCTCGTAAACTGCAGGTACCGAACTGAGCAGCGGTCGCTTAGTAGGTCAAAGTAAATCACGGCTTTTGTGCCATACATTTCTTAATTTCGTAAATTCTGTTGTAATGTAAAATTATTTTTCTAATATATACTACAACCGAAAACGAGAAACTACCTTTTCTGAAAACAAAAACTATAATATCAACTACTATTTTTTACTTATTTAATAATTCAGAATTATTTTAATACTGTGTTGTCCGCACGTAGAAAATTTGTTGTCAGTATCTGCCAAACATCGATACTGGGACCTTTCCCACCATCCCCCATAGCACATGGTATCTTGTGCCAACAAAGAGGTGACCCTGTCGGGTCATGAACACATGGCACCATGCTCCACGGAAGGCGATGGTCAAGGGACCTTTTCGGCCTGTGACGATTCCCTCTCATTGGGATTGAATAAGTAATCCACTCACATGAGGGGTCACCGCCCTACGGCGCAGCAAGGTCGCTGCTAACTCTCCCGTTCCTAAGATCTGAACCCCCGGCTACTCAGAGTCGCAGACCGTCCGCGGCGATAAAAATAAAATATCTTACAACTAACTTAAAGGCATAACATGAACGGAAGAGGTTCTGGATGTTAATTCTCGGCAAAAATTAGGCACGAATAAAATTTCTGAATATTTAATTCACTCCCGTTGAACGTATTTACAATCTACAACCTTGAACATCAAAGTTAACTTACATCCATTGAATGTTAATACCAGCAACGGACAACCATGTCCGGGCTATCACCCAAGTGAAATTTCGATCCACATCATTATAAGGTTCATTATGTGGTCTATTGACATTACGCTGTTGAATATTATAACACAAAACAATCACCTATTCGGATTAAGCACCTGGGTGTTCACATATAGTGTGCCCTACTGGACCCTAAAGTTCCGGCCAGGCGAAAGCCGGTCTCGAACCCAGAGTACAGTAGTGAAAGAACTCTCACGAACGTGAGCTGGTGCACATAGTCTTACCTGAATACATTCCTCTTCACTCAGCCGGATAAAGCGCTCTTCTCAGGGAAAACATGGGGATAAGTGGGCAACATAAAGATAAAACACGAGGATATGTAACTACTCAGGTAAGAATTCGCTAAATTAAAATAAAATCAAATATCTAACAGAAAACATCGCTGCATTCAAAGTTTAACACAAGGGATTTATTACATAAAATTTAATTATTTACAAATCTAATAGCTTTCAAAATGCTTGGTCAAGATAATGCTGAGCCGATGACAGCCAGTTCACCGCCTTCACGATAACTGCTGTGCTGTAACAAGCATGTTACCATAGTGTAAGTAACGAAGTCTAGAAAGATGGATATCTGCTGAAATACACATCAAACAGTGATTCCCATAAAATTTACTATGCCTCGCGCCGTCGAACCCCAGTGTTAACAAATATCAACACAGAATGTACAATGACCTGACTCGGTCACGAACCCTAGTCCCATGAAAAGTAAGGCGTATACGAATCATATGCAAACAATATAAAAAGGACACAACCAACATGTCCACGGGTGTCAATATCAAACGGGCCAGTGTTAAAAATTAACGTATAAC
This sequence comes from Anabrus simplex, assembly GCF_040414725.1. Lineage (NCBI taxonomy): Eukaryota > Metazoa > Arthropoda > Insecta > Orthoptera > Tettigoniidae > Anabrus > Anabrus simplex. Next base: position 1,795,991,411 of record NC_090265.1, on the reverse strand, counting down.
AAATAGGACATAAAAAGATCTCTTCCTGCTTTCAAAACATCAAGGTCCTCCTCCCCTTCGCACACTTGACAAGCTGCAGACGACAATAACCAATTCTCAAGACTGTGACGTCGGGCGCAGCACCCTCACCCCTGCAACCACTTCACCAGCGACAGTCCACATAATTGATGAGCTCAGCTGACTGCCAAAAAAAACAACTCGCCTCTCAAAATACCTCACGTAACCTGGCTGCTAAAAAGTACTCTTAAATACACCTGGGCGATCTGCCCTCATCTCAATATCACCAGCGATATAACTCATCTTATTTCCGCCTCCCATGGGCTCAGCCTTGATACGACAAAGACACAAATCAATATGCGATAAACACATGGCCCTATTCAGGCATCTCTCATGCAGCCAATACACTCTCAAACTGTGCCGGGCTTTCTCATCTCAAATACATACTGTCAGCTATCTGCATAATGCTCATATCTCTCAAATATTCGGACTCGCTCGCCCTGTCAGTGACGCTGGGTGAATTACGGGTTCCATGCTGGTCTCAACTATACGTATCTACGTCTGCAGAAACAAATGCCTAACTGCGATATAATAAAAAGTGCCTGTCTGTAAGACTCACCTACCATGACCAAAGGAGTTCGAGCCGACCCATAAAAAACACACGTACGTAAAATAATACAATCGAAATGAAATATAAACACGCTAACAAGGAATCTACAAAATATCATCTATCCTAATGTACGGGGTTCGAGCTTGAGGCCTAGCTCTTAATTACAAGGAAAATTCTCCTACCATAACTAATCTGTTGACTGACGGCCCCATATTCCTATCTAAATTTAAATGACATGCTTGAAACAGAATTGGATAGCTCTGACCTTATGTTATCAATGACATGACGGAGCGGCGCTCCCTGTGGACCACTGAATTTACCACATCATGATAGACTGTGGCGCTGGCATCAGATACTGTTGACCACTTGGAGACATTCTTTCTTGTGTGGCTCCTTCGTACAGCTCCCTAGGTAGTTGGAAGATGTCCCCTTCGGCGTCGCGCTGATCAGGTGCTCCCAACGTTCCTGGATCGATGCCCGTTGTCGTGTTGGCTTCAGCTCCTAGTTGTGGCTTCCTCGCAATGATGATGTCAAACACTAGTTCTGACTTGATGCTGGGGTAACTGAAAACAAATTCCTTCATTACAGACTGTCCAAACTCGATGCCTGTTTCCCCTACTATCGTGTCTCACACGTTACATTGACCAAGTCTCGTTCAGAGTTTTAAACCTGGTACACAGTTTCTTCACTCCTCTCAGTCACTGTTATTTCACCCTTTCACTCGGACAACTTGTCGTTTCTGAATTACAATCCTGAGCCAATATTAATTCTAGCCTTTCGTCAGTAATACCTTGACCTCACAGAAATATGAAGCTACTAGTTCATTAGTTTCTTACAGGCAGCACCTCATCTCCCCATAGCATATCCTCACAGGTAAAATCTTAAATTCAGCTGAATATACAGGTTGATTACTTACTTCCTCGCAGATACAGCAGTACTAGTAGTATGTGCAGCTCGAAGACAAAGCGTTGTTCTCAGTACCAACATGCAGTATGACGACTCGTTCAAGCGGTCTTCTTGTCCAAGAATGAGACTGATATGCCAGGCGGCCTTATTTTTATAATCCAGTTTTAGCGTCATCACGCCGCTTGGTCCTGTGCAATATACGCGCGCCCGCGAAGTTTTTTCCCGCACAAAGTACATCATGAGCTCTAATTAACGAATGCATTTATGAATGTAGCCCTAACGCATATCAAAATTAAGCAGAAATTATGCATGTTGCAATTCTTGTCTCAAATCCAATGCAACTCTTCCGTAACCAAAGATATAAATTTAATTCTTTCTTCCCTCCTAATATAAGTTTTGCCGGGATCTGGGAAGCGTCCCCAATCTTCATCAAGAGGCTTGGCTTGGGACATAACTCCTTTTAATGAGGTTCTGGAGATTTCTCATAATGACGCTCTAGCTCACTTCACACAAGAACGCGCCTTCTGGACTCCTTTATGAAATATACTGTAAGACAATGGCTTCGTGGGTGGCCTTGTGTGATCCTAATATCCAATACTAAAATTAATACAATTGTCCCATGAACCGTATGGTTCAATAGCTTCAAACAACTCGGAGAAATTTGAGTTGCGTTTACTACACTCTTGGTTGATAAACTTGGTTTCGAATTTACGGACACGATTATTTTACCTGCTGAGTACGGTAAACACTATTATAATGAACCAAACTTTTTACAAAAATTTATAAGAAAACTATGACCTTACGGATATAAATATTCCCGGGATTAATTCCAAATTACATATTTAAAACACAGCAAGTTACACTACTTTACCCTAAGATTAGAGTGGCCACCTACATCGAACATAACACGAGAAACACAATATTAAAAGAATTTAAAAGGAATCATAAAATGATCGGCAAACTCCCCGGAGTTACAACCTATGCCAGAATAATAAGATGCACACAATTCAAGTTACTCCAAATCACCTCATTTGAGGACTAACTATACACATCAGAGGGCCTGAACCCTCCACTCAAACGAACTACCAAAGGATTTTTCACGAAGTCTCAATTAAACAAATCAATTAGCATCAAAACAACATCCTATTTACACTATTATCACACCTGGAAGAGAAAACACATATTATAACATTTCCCATACATGGTAGCTGCATCTGGTTTACCATTAGCCGTCGTTTGTGTGACTGACTCCCTTTTGTCATGTCCGAGGTACGAACGGGAGACCAACAGGTCTCTCGAGTCGGGGAACCTGAAAAATCAAGACCCTATCTATCGCTTCTACATGTGTATGAGCTAAGTGTTACTGCATTCACCCAACTTAGCCTGATTAGAATGTGGTAATCGATTAAAAAAAACATTTCCTAGCAGAGCACAAGAGGGTTCGAGGAAAAACACTTCCTTGAGAAAGACGGCCATACATTTGCCTTTTAGCAGGCCTAGTTTGACACACGCGAGCTCCGACCCTCCCGGGGTGGGATGCCATAAATTTCCTTGTCAACCGCCGGCACACCGGCCACATACTTTTCTTTAAACCCAACATTAGTGCGTTTACAAAAGCCTATTCATTGGGCCAATTTATTCACCCGAACAAAAATAACAAATACAAACAGGTGCATATAATTATGCTCTAACCCGCTCAGGTATTCTTCATCGGACCAATCTCTCAACTTTTGGGCCGTTACATTATTTTACTCTCTCTCTCTCTCTCTCTCTTATAGGAGTCCGGAGTTCCATCCTCGTGCCTCTCATAGTAAAACTACCACAATCCACGGGCTAGCAAACTAGAGTTTAATAATCTCACAGAATTTACTAATAACAATAGTCATAATAATCACAGTAATGGTAATAATAATAATAATAATAATAATAATAATAATAATAATAATAATAATAATAATAATAATAATAATAATAATGTACCTGACATGAATTTATATTACCTTCATTAGATGGGCATAAAATTATCCGACCAAACTGATTAATTTAAATGAAATAAAATGAACTAACAAAAGGTATTTAAGCAGTCACAAAAAGAATTTTCTTTAACAGGGGCCCTAGCTAGTGTTGGTGGGGGTGGACATTTGTACCTCGGTGCCATGACTCTTCACACACATATTATGCAGCAACGCCTTAAGTTATCATGCATAAAATACAACTACTTTACATTAAATCGAGTACTTCACCTATCCAACTTTATCTGGTTCACAGGATATATGGCAAAGATTCTTGCGTCATCTTAACCTGACTTCTTTCATATATCTCTCCAAGAACGAAGGCTCCTTTATTACCTCAACGAAATTAATTAGCCTTTTCCCCCCGTCTCCTCTGACAGTACTCATAAAACAAGGATACAACCATGCTCATGCAATAAAGACAACTAGATGGGAAATTTGTTTCCTTCCCAAACAGCTTTAAAAGGAAAAAAATATCGACCACTCTAATCTTACTACTTTAATTATTCAATATAAAATCATCCCATGCTATTCCTATATTCTGATATGATTTATCTACAGGGAATATCAATATCATAAGATCATAATTTTGTACTCAACAGTGCTGGTCCGTTGTCCATCGTACGCCGTTCGAGCCCAGAATGAGGGCTCCCTTGAAGGTCTTAGCCCATCCTGCTGAAGTGGGAGATCGCTGGTTCAGGACGTTCCATGATGCTCCTGGAATAATCCATAGCGTTGGGGTTTGAACACTGAAATGACACTGTTTACACTGTTTTCACAAAACTTCCTCCACTCACGTTACAGGCAAATTTTCCTTTCTTCTAACCAGAAAGAAAGTTATGAATGTATACGATACCCTGGCACAGGACGCAGCTAGTCTATCCTAATCTGACATATGCAATTCCGAGCTCACAGCTTCATTACCGAAACAGTTTAACCTCCCGCATTACCCTAAGGTGGGCTACTTATGTTTATTCTCAACCCCGTCTTGTATGCTTTGTTCAGCGCGATTACGCTGTTCTGAAGCACGATAAACATTGATACAATTTTGTTTATGTGATAACCACTAATTCTTCGTACTATCACTATTCACTCGCCTGCCGCTTACACAGTTTCTAACATAGATTATAATTAAGAGGCTCTCTGCCTCCACTACGGGATACTGATTGAAAAATAACGTTCCACGTTCGACAGACGGCAGTTCATTGTTTCACAGTTCTCGGTGCGAATTTATGTCACTCGCGTTCCTTCGTGTCTCACCGCGATCAAACTATAGATGCGCACATCATGTTTACATAGTTCAGATTTTTACTGCAGATTCGCACTGAAATCCGACTTTTCACACTCCCGCTTACAGAAATTTTACCATACAAAGAGAGGGAAATCAGACCAAAAATCGGCCGTGTGGTCACCTCCTAGACTCCTCGAAGACTGGTCTCCACCCTCATATGTGCAGGCAAATATAAGGGCTACCCTAGGGTGGGGAATGCTTGGGAGACATCTCCCTCCTACACATTTCAGTTTTCCAGATCCACAAGGCTTACGAATCCCAGCGATGCGGCAACTTGTGTGGCCAACTACTCCGAAATACCAGATGTGATGCGGAACTCAGGATGATCGGTGGATTTGTAGTAATTAATTCCAATACAATCGGGGTGGGGGTAGTATTCGCTAATAGTATTTGGCGACACTGTAGGCATGGGTACGCCGTGGTGGTTACGTAATCTTATGAAGGTGCATTTTCGTAGGTGAGATTATTCTACCTTGATTTTCAATTTTGCCATTCATCCAATATTCCTCTTATTACTCTGACGTATGTTTTCTGGTTAGTTTAGCCTTTATTGAGCTGAAAATACCCCTGAAATCATCCCATCGCATTGGCATCGCTGTGCATTGGCGTTTGTTTTCAAGATGGAGTTAGCAAAATTGTATTCTTCTTCCCCTTTTTTCATGATACGCGCGCAGTTCGGGAGTTTTTCTGAGCCACCCACTGGGAGCTCAAGGCGCCCCTATGTCGCGAAGTGTTATGCAATATGACGCTACTGCCAGCATCCACACAAAGGAAGCTACAAGCCTACTAATTTCTTAAATATATAATTCGAAATAATTATTCATGTGACTATACGGTCACAATACATACACGCGAATTTTATCGGTGAGTAAAATTGTCTTGTTTTTATTAGTGACATGTTTGAATTTTTAATTTTTACGTTTTTATTTGTCTCGTTCAAATTAGTTATTCTATAGAATTGTATTTAGAAATACATTATACATAATTACGTATATTCTTTTGTATCGCAAATTATTTTTTCAAAGTAGATATTGAGAGAGAAATTGCGAAAATATTTTTCTCTTCCAAAAAAACAAAAACGTTATCGACAACTATAAATCAACAATAAAAAGTCTTTGACTCTTTATATCACTTCGGTTTCTCCTTAGAGCTCATCTTTTTTCACCAGCGCTACATCCAGGATATTCTTCCTCTAGTTTGTTCCATCACTTTCTGAATCAGGTGTCCTTCCCATATTAACTTATTTGCCATTTGTTTGTCATGCTTCCTGTCGTTCGCATTTCCTTCCCAATTGACATTTGGTAAATTGAGATCACCCGCTACAACCACGTTCCTTTCCTTTTCGTTTCGCACATAGCTGATTATCTTATCAAATAATTCTGAATCCGTGTCAGTACTACCCTTTCCCAGTCTGTACACTCCAAACACATCAAGTTGCCTATTATCTTTAAAGATGAGCTTTACACCTACAATTTCATGTTGGTCAGCTTTAACCTTTTCGTAGCTTACAAATTCTTCTTTCACCATAATGAATACTCCCCCTCGCACCATTCCTAGCCTATCTCTACGATACACACTCCAGTTCCGTGAGAAAATTTCTGCATCCATTATATCATTTCTCAGCCATGATTCAACTCCTATTACAATATCCGGTGGGTATATATCTATTAAATTACCGTACTTAATTCTATTCCTTTCTTTACAATACTTCTGCAGTTGAATTTAACATTTTATGTCATCCCTACTTGATTTCCAGTTCCCTGTTCCCTTATGACCGCTAATGTAGAATTCTGTGTACAATGTAGAATTCCGAAGCGAAGCACGGGTACATCAGCTAGTCATTACAATAATTATTACAATAAATTACCGTTACGATGTATTAGCAATCATAATTTTTACATACAAGTATTGAAGGCAACTCTCTCTCCTTCGAGGCCTTGCTGGCTCACGAGAAGGATTTCTGGGGGAATATAAATGTCGAAGACTATGGGGATTGCATTCCATTTTTGCAACTTCATTCCATCTGCTCTCTTTTCTTCAAACTGACATTCCTCAAAATGAAGCGGCAAGAAAAAATAGTAATTAAGATATGGTCAGTACAAATAGTTTTATAGACAAGCTTGTTACAAAAGCAAATATTATAAAGTTGGTGATTATTTATTTTTATCTAGAGAAATTTATAATAATCTCACAAAGATTACTGTTCTGTGGGCTGCCTCTTACCACGTCGGCAAGTCTGTCTAATTATTATATTTTAGGAATCTAAACAACCTAGTCCCTTTACATCAGTGACTTTTACAATTTGGAGCGACACACTAACTCATGACAACTTAATCTCACAGCAGTGGAGTTCTTTGGTCCGAAAATGGCCCTGTTGCAAAGAATTTTGCGAAACGCCCAGTCATCCATATGAGCCACCTATCTCCTTGCACTGGTTGAAAACACACGATATGAGACACATCGATATGAAACAATTGGTGTTTCAAGTATGTTCCTGGGCTTGACAGTCTTGCCTCCAACTGATTAAACTAGACGAAACATATATACATTAAATGTACAAAGACTAACGACTTGGCATCTAAACATTCTTGGTTTGGTTTAAGAAAATGTCTTGTGTTCGTGGAATTAGAATAGAACCGTAACAATCTAGTTTAACATTGTTTGATACGTCTGACAAACTGTGCGCGGATTTTTTGTACTTGTGGAACAGTAAGAGGTGTTACTTTTTATATTTCGTTCAGGCCTTTATTCATGATCATGATTTTATGTATTGGTGTAGGTGAATCGCGTGAGTCTGGTACGATTGCATTTTACACAATTTTTAATAAATTAAATTAAATACTTATTTCACTGTTGTTTGCAGACACTTGCATGCTTATGTTGGTGATTTATACAGCATGTAGTCCGATTATCGATCTCAGTGTGAAGGTAACAACATCTCTAGTTTATGCGTGCATTTCAGGTGTTACTTTAATTACAGTGTATCGTAGCAAAGGTGAGACGCTAAGGGATGTGGGTCACTTCACAACCGGTCCAGTTCAAATTAGTCCTAAAATCATGTTGAACGAGTGTGCAAGTAGCAGCATAAGGCGCAGTGTTTGTCCCCGTCACTCTCACTTTAACTCTCTCCAGTGCCCTTATTCCTCATCACAGATGCCATTCGACCGTCGTAGGGGCGTTATAAACCTTGAGCAGACCTCGTGATGAGAAAGATCTTCATTGGGGTAAAGATATAAATGGCACTGTAAATAAAGGATACAGATCTCTGCACATGCTTGTGAGGGTATTTATGTGTTGTAGTAAGAAGAGGGCATTGAAGTGTCTGGTAAGACCTCAACTACTGTCGGATTTTTTATTATGGACACTCGAGTTTAGGCTTTAATTACAAACGAACCAATAGGCCTATGGAAATTCGAGTTATACCAATATTTTCCTTGTTTAATTCTACATTAGCGTATATAAGACGCATTGTTTTCGACGTTCATTAAATATTTTTTATTTGTGGTTGTAATAAATATTGCCCGGATTTTTGGCTTCTTCTCCAGGAAGCGGTCACTTAGGAATATATACAAGGAAAACGACTTGTCTGATCCGAATGAAATTGTTATATGTCATAACCACATGTATTTGTAGTGTAATACTCAAGTTACAATTTTTTCAACCACCCTGAAAAAAGTTATTATCATTTTTCTAAAGCAATTCTTTCTCAGCCCAGGATAAACGTACAGCAGCAAACTTGGGCTTGTTTTGAAGCACTCAGTCATGGTTATCAGAAACTACAACAACTGTAACCGTACAGTGTGGTACCGAATTTATGAAGAGTAATATTGAAGGGAGGTTTTGTCCACGCCGGACCGTGCAATTAACAGCAGGCCGGGTGGTGAAATCGGGTGCAGTGTTGCCGCGTTCAGTAGTATTCACGCCCGCAACGAACACAGCTTTTCGTTTACTTTCATTCGTTTACTTTCAACCTTTAATTTCATTTCCTCTTATAAATTCCACTTCCCATCACCTTTTCTCATAAGGGCTTGGGACCTTCAACGACAGGTTTAAAAATGGTTAAATTCCTAATTTAGAAATATCACACTGTACAATTTTGCAAGAGTTATTTATATTATTATTTACATATTATTTACGGTATTTAATTCTATCAATTTTCTTCGTCTGAAAAATCACTGTGTTCCGAAGAATCGGTGCTGCTGCCATTCATGTTGATTATGACTGACTCGAAATAAGGGATATTTGCAGACAGTCCATCTTTTTCCCAGTAGTGGTCTTCAATTTTCTCCGCGTGTTTAATACATTGTTTCCAGAGTTCAGGGGTCACGGTACGTAAGGCTTCTCGGCATAAAGCGTAAATTGCTTCCATACTTCTACCATTTTCTAATGTGTTAGCCATATTTGTTTTTGCTATTTTCCCTTTTACGTAAGCCCAAATGAGCTCGAGTGGATTAAGCTCGCAATGGGTCACTGGCAACCAAATAATCTGTACATCTGGTCGAAGTCGTTTAGTCAGTTGTTCCAGCTTCTTTACCGGTGTTTGAAACTAAGGCCTGGCAAGGACAATCAGCTCTGATTTAGTTAATTTGTTATAATCGTCAACTCCAGGTGGTAGTGAAATATTCTTTGACGTTATCCAATGTATAATTTCACGTTTCAGCCATGACATGTTCGGCTTTATAGATGAAGGATCGACCCTGTTATGATATGAAGCTTGATCTATAACGACAGCCGAACTTTGAGGCAATAAACTCAGGACTTTCATGAACCATTTTTCATAATGAGTCGAGTTCATCTCATTCTGGTAATCACCACAACTTTTCTTGGCATTAAAACAAAGTTCTGCACCGTCAAGAAATCGTTCTTCACTTCCGATGTGTAAAATTATGACCTGGATGACGTATTTCCATCATTCTCCTTTGAAGCGGCTCCTACTCTCTTCACTGACGACAGCGATAATCCAAGACAATTTGCCACCTTCTGGTACACAGGGAACCTCTTGTCCCCTACTTTTCCCCCTCACATTGAAAGAAAAAATAGCACTCAAAATCATTGCAAACCGGGCGAGTTGGCCATGCGGTTACGAACGCGCAGCTGTGAGCTCGCATCCGGGAGATAGTGGGTTCGAGCCCCACTGAGGGCAGCCCTGAAGATGGTTTTCCGTGGTTTCCCATTTTCACACCAGGCAAATGCTGGGGCTGTACCTTAATTAAGGCCACGGCTGCTTCCGTCCCATTCCTCGGCGTTTCCTCTCCCATCGTCGCCATAAGACCTATCTATGTCGGTGGGACGTAAAGCAAAAAAAAAAAAAAAAAAAATAACGGCGGTCTCGGAGGTATATTGAAGTGACGTGGTCAACATGCAGAACATAGGAAAACTGAAAATAGCTTCCGGGCAAACCAAGGTCACGGGCATTCCGTTTCACAACTGCCCGGGGCGAGTGTACTGTGTTCGTTGCGCGCGTGATTACTACTGAACGCGGCAACACTGCGCCCAATTTCACCACCCGGCCTGCTGTTAATAGCACGGTCCGGCGTGGACAAAACCTCCCTTCAATATTACTCTTCATAAATTCGGTACCACACTGTACGGTTACAGTTGTTGTAGTTTCTGATAACCATGACTGCGTGCTTCAAATTAAGCCCATGTTTGCTGCTGTACGTTTAAAGAATTAAACAAGGAAAATATTGGTATAACTCGAATTTCCATAGGCCTATTGGTTCGTTTGTAATTAAAGCCTAAACTCGAGTGTCCATAATAAAAAATCCGACAGTAGAGTATGGCTTCCAGTGTATGGGACCTTCACCAGAACTAGTTGATACGAGAACTGGAAAAATCCAAAGAGAAGCAGCTCGATTTGTTCTGGGTGATATCCGACAAAAGAGAAGCGTTACTAAAATATTGCAATGTTTGGGCTCTGAAGACTTGGGAGAAAGGAGACGAACTGCTCGACTAAGTGGTATGTTCCAAGCTGTCACTGGAGAGATGGCGTGGAATGACATTAGTAGACGAATAAGTTTGAGTGGTGTTTTTAAAAGTAGGAGAGATCACAATATGAAGATAAAGTTGTAATTCAAGACTACAAAGTGGGCAAATATTCATTTATAGGAAGTGGAGTTAGGGTTTGGTATAACTTACCAAGGGAGATGTTCAATAAATTTTCAGTTTCTTTGCAATCATTTAAAACAAAGCTAGGAAAACAACAGATAGGGAATCTGGCACCTGGGCGACTGCCCTAAATGCAGAGCAGTAGTGATTGATTGATTGATTGATTGATTGATTGATTGATTGATTGATTGATTGATTGATTGATTGATTGATTGATTTGACTGGATAGGAGTAGGCTATGTACAGGCATCTGGTTCCATCTTCTGTCCCCTACTATCATAGAGTAACTTATATCACGTCATTCATTTCATCTCATTACCATATTCGATTATATTGACATCAGAAGGGGCATCCGGTCGTAAACCGTACTAAGAAGATTTATCTCACTCCATACCCGTCCCCGCAGAGAAACCTGACAAGCGTTGGACTGTGAATAAAATACAACCGAGCAAGTGCAGCTTTCATTGTTGTAACTCCACTTGCGGCAGCGCTGAAGATGGTTTTCCGTGTTTCGCACAGACAAATGCTGGAGCTGGGTCTTTTCCCCTCCCACTTACGATAAGACCTGCCTGTGTTGGTGCGACGTGAAGCGAACATTCAAAATACACAGTCCACTGCTTAGAATGCATAGAAAAAAATAAAAACAGCAAAACACATGAAACTAAGCTTGAAGAGTAGTTGATACGAATGTTTACAGCGAATAAGCGACTGGACTCAAGAAGTCCTCCATGTTTATCATTAGAGCACGAATCTTAGGCAATTATGCCCCCTGTACATTTATTAGTGTATGTATAATTTTTCTGGTGTTAGTTCCCTCTGGGAACAGCGAGCAATAGATAGGCCCACATCGGGGCAGCGGTGTGTAAATACTTTAATTGAGGATAACCGATAGGTTGTCAGGTGGAACTTCAGGGAGGCTGGACAGTGCAGACTCCTACGAAGTGTATTTTCCTGGAACATTCCTTGCTCTGATAACATTTTGTACCTGGCAAGAGCAATTCATCTGTTTTCTTCGTAAATTAACATTTCAAATCCTCTCAAGTTTCTGTACCTGATATTCGGCCTTCTAAGTCCACTATATTGTTATAGCCGACGAACTCATTAATATTGTTGTTATTCATTCAGATTTTCTATTTCTCTGATTTCAAACTTAAAAAAAAATAGAAAGAAATAAAATTTCAAATTTGTTATGTTAAGGTCTGCTCTAGTTAATTCCATGTCCAGCCATTGAAACCAGGCGATTTCTGATCCTCTATGAGCCATGGAAACGCCGGAACAACTATTATTATTATTATTATTATTATTATTATTATTATTATTATTATTATTATTATTATTATTATTATTATTTCCGATGAGGCCTCCTAAGGAGCACGTTGCAATTTCAATTCAATTCTTCATACTGAACCCTTTAGGTCCATATAGAGGGATACCTACCTTTCTTACCTATCAGCAAAGCCCATGAGATCTGTCTCTTGGGTCGTATCGGGTTCTTCGTCACTTGCTGAGGTAAAGGTAGGGTTCAGTAATTCTAATCTATCTACTGGAATGAAAGGTCTGTTTAAAAGATTCCTATTTATTCAGGGAAATTCTGAAGCATTATGGTATGTCAACAGTATAATAGAAGTCAATTGTGTCCACTGGACACCACAATCATTTTTACATAAACGTCAGAACACTGGTGTGAGACTTTAACGTAACTGCCTGACGGGCATTCATACTAGAAACCATTGTCTCAATTATTGATCATTTAAGAAAGGAAAGTCTGGAAATCCTTAAATTCGGCTTCCATGTGAGACCACATGTACCATCATAGTGATTCGTTATGGTCCAGCCCTCGTAACACGAACTCTGGACTCTGGGTATAATTAAGGCCGTCCAATCGGTGTGTGCCACACAGTGGTTCTACGGCATGGACCCTTAATTGAATCGATGTGACCTACGTCTATGTCATGGACCGACATCTAATCTTCTAAGTTACTTTAAAGTCATTGTGGATGATGACCGCAAGGAAATGAGGCTACAATGGCATACGGCCCTAATCTAAGTCACTGAGGTTGATGACCCCCTGACCATCCAAGTTTCTAGGCTGAAGGCTAAACACAATTAAGTTACATCGGTTGATGACCAAAGTTCCACTTTACTATTCTCAGCACATTCACTGCTCAATCAATCAAAGTTCAATAATTACAACAATAGCAATGCATACACAAACATTGTGGCAGTACAATCCATTTTCTTCGGATATGTCCCCTTGAACGTTACTTTATATTTTAACATTCCCCCAGAAAAACAATCTAAAATTTCCAGAATGCATCTCCAAGTTATTCGCTTGATTAAAGTTATTTCAAAATGCGGTTTCACTGAATTTAATAATTAAATAAATTTAAATGATTTGACGAAATGTTAACGAACAACAAATTTTATCTCCGCGGACTCTGGTTTCTTCACAAAATTTCTGCGCAGCTGTGATGTGAATTCAATATTGCGATGTTTATCTGGCTGGAAAAGAATTGTTACATAATTCATGTCCAGTTATACACTGACTGACAGAGCAAATGCAACACCAAGAAGGAGTTGTCAGAACTTTATGCCAATTGCAGGGTAATATGACGTCACTGAGGTATGCTCATGATGTGAAATGCGCCGCTGTGCTGCGCACGTAATGAACGATAAATGGGACACGGCGTTGGCGAATGGCCCACTTCGTACCGTGATTTCTCAGCCGACAGTCATTGTAGAACGTGTTGTCGTGTGCCACAGGACACGTGTATAGCTAAGAATGCCAGGCCGCCGTCAACGGAGGCATTTCCAGCAGACAGACGACTTTACGAGGGGTATGGTGATCGGGCTGAGAAGGGCAGGTTGGTCGCTTCGTCAAATCGCAGCCGATACCCATAGGGATGTGTCCACGGTGCAGCGCCTGTGGCGAAGATGGTTGGCGCAGGGACATGTGGCACGTGCGAGGGGTCCAGGCGCAGCCCGAGTGACGTCAGCACGCGAGGATCGGCGCATCCGCCGCCAAGCGGTGGCAGCCCCGCACGCCACGTCAACCGCCATTCTTCAGCATGTGCAAGACACCCTGGCTGTTCCAATATCGACCAGAACAATTTCCCGTCGATTGGTTGAAGGAGGCCTGCACTCCCGGCGTCCGCTCAGAAGACTACCATTGACTCCACAGCATAGACGTGCACGCCTGGCATGGTGCCGGGCTAGAGCGACTTGGATGAGGGAATGGCGGAACGTCGTGTTCTCCGATGAGTCACGCTTCTGTTCTGTCAGTGATAGTCACCGCAGACGAGTGTGGCGTCGGCGTGGAGAAAGGTCAAATCCGGCAGTAACTGTGGAGCGCCCTACCGCTAGACAACGCGGCATCATGGTTTGGGGTGCTATTGCGTATGATTCCACGTCACCTCTAGTGCGTATTCAAGGCACGTTAAATGCCCACCGCTACGTACAGCATGTGCTGCGGCCGGTGGCACTCCCGTACGTTCAGGGGCTGCCCAATGCTCTGTTTCAGCAGGATAATGCCCGCCCACACACTGCTCGCATCTCCCAACAGGCTCTACGAGGTGTACAGATGCTTCCGTAGCCAGCGTACTCTCCGGATCTCTCACCAATCGAACACGTGTGGGATCTCATTGGACGCCGTTTGCAAACTCTGCCCCAGCCTCGTACGGACGACCAACTGTGGCAAATGGTTGACAGAGAATGGAGAACCATCCCTCAGGACACCATCCGCACTCTTATTGACTCTGTACCTCGACGTGTTTCTGCGTGCATCGCCGCTCGCGGTGGTCCTACATCCTACTGAGTCAATGCCGTGCGCATTGTGAAACCTGCATATCGGTTTGAAATAAACATCAATTATTCGTCCGTGCCGACTCTGTTTTTTCACCAACTTTCATCCCTTTCGAACTACTCCTTCTTGGTGTTGCATTTGCTCTATCAGTCAGTGTATATCTTGTCTCGTGATCTCATACTTTTAAAATCTAATCTAGTCCTAACCGTTATTAACACTTGGATATCCTAATATTCTACAAACCAAACAACCCGCCATATAATTACGATGTCATATCTCGTCATTACCATTTATGAATTTTGCACACCTCTCACAGACAAACCGATCATCACAACCATCGCTCTATATTTGGACATCCCTGAATTTGGTTACTCTGTTCCTTATACTCAAAGTTCGTGATTTCAAATGTTCATTACGTCCCCAATTACAGTATTTCACAATACTCAGATCATTACCGGCTATGAATTTCAACTAAATCCAGCATTTTAACGTTTCCCCGGCCGAGAATACAGTACAATCTTAATTCCACGCCTGTCCCGTTATATCCCCGCTGTTTCCCCCTATCAGCTGAGGCCTCTCACTCCCAATGTTCGCTTGGCAGTTACATGAAACACCTGGTTTACTCACAGTCGACTGGCTTCTCAAAATGCTCTCTTTAAACTCTGCCGACATAATTAAACAAATACGATATTCTAACCAACAAAATGCACAGATTAAGCTTCAAGATGCCCACACTAATTATACGCGTCGCCAATTAATACCGCTATGGATTTCTATGAATTTCTTTCCATTCCCAACATTATAAAATACCTCGGGCTATCGTGTCCCGGCTTCAATGACAGGACTCTAACCTGATTCGCACATCTCATCTCAACTCATATAAAACATTCCTCGGGCTTCCGTGTCCCGGCTTCAATGACAGGTCCAACCTGATTCACAAATCTCATATCAACAAAACTAACCTCTGTTTCCCAGCTCCACAATTATCATCGACAAAGAACTGGAATAAAATCCTTACCAGAAATCTCGACGTCTAATATGGCACAATGCATTACTCATGAATAACCTCGCATAAATGAGAACGTATTTAATAACTTGATTTTTATGAACAAAATGACTGAAACATTCTACTAGATCTTTTGATTGTCAGTCAGACACAGTTTAAAATGTGCCTAGAAAAACGTTTCTCTCCGTGACCAAATTCATCACCCTAGGTTCTCACCCGACAGCGCGCTTCCACTCGATTGAAAATGAGTGACCATGGATTATTATTATTAACGTCAAATTGCATACAGAAAAATTTTACGTCGAATGAACATCTTAATTTGGCATCACAAAATATAGGCAGTACACTCACCCGGATGACGATCTACATTGCACGTGATATCACTTCGAAACCCTATTCAATAACCTTTAGAACATTATACGGCACTCGCAAGACTTCAAAAATGTATCCAAGTGGAAAATAAAACAAATGACTCTTTTTTAGTCGTATTCTCACATTTACAAAACTTAGTAGGGTGACCATTGAGTCGTATATCCCCATTCAAATACACTTTTTGAGTTCACGAGACAAGATATAAGAGGTAGTAAGATGGAAAGTCACCTACCTCATGTAGTCATAGGGCTCACCTGCGACCCTGGTATTTTATTTAGCCATTTTTACATTCATGGCTTTACAAACCATTATGTTTCTTCAGGTTTCCTGGAATAAAGCATTAAAAAAAAGAAAATACCCTTCACTTGTTTGCTGAGCGCACACGATGGACTATAATTATTTCGGCACACAAATTACTTAATCACATTAGAATTTATTCAGTACTTTGACCGTCCTATCTGGTACAATTATTTCTCTCAAGAAAACTATCTCCTCATGGACTCAAGACTTAGCCACACTGGCTGAAATCTGCAGTTGAACTCAGTCTACTTTCGTTGTTTGATTTCGCAGAGCAGCTCAACAATTTTTCGTCCGCTTTGTATCACAAATGCCGGAGAAGGAGACTTCGTCATGGCGTCCCTTCATATTTATAGCAGTTACCCCCTCTCTTCGGATCTGTCCCTTTGCCGCCAAGAAAATTTCTATAAATTTTCTGACTTACCTAAACTGTAATTTCAAGAGTTTTGAAAGTGACTACATGCTTGCTACATTTCTGGCGGTAGTGTTCATGGACATTTAAAACTTTTACGGGTTCGATTTGCTAGATGATTGACCCCCTTTGATAGGCACTATATTTTTTTGACTTGGCTTGGATCACGCCATGTACACGCGCTTTGAAATAGTTCACAAAAATGACTTGAGATTCTTCCGCCGTTGACACGTGTGGCTGACGTCACGTACCCCAGAGCGTGGGACAGAAGGTAATCACCCCCTCGTCACGTGTCAAATCCATGCTATCAAGAATCCAACTTTCAGTTTAATTGTTACATTATGCATAATGTTCTTAGGGCACAAAGCTCATGGGTTCAATACTTTGTTGTTTTCTCTTCCGTTCGTTCCAATATTCTTTCATGCTTTCACTATGCTGTTTCTTTCTGTCCTCGGACCACTTCGCGCCAGGCTTCTCGATCAATCTTCTTTGGAATCCTTCCATACTTACTACCCTCTTTCTAAAAATCTCTCTGTCCATAGTTTCTTCTTCGCTTATTTTATTTCTTTCTAAATCTTTCTCTACTTCTTGAATCCAGCTAGTTCTTGCGTTTTTGTCCCAGAGGTAATTGAAAATCCTTTTTGTTAATCTGGAATCATCTATTCTGTAAATATGTCCAAAAAATTGCAATCCCCCTTTTTCTTCTTTATCTTCTTCTTTTAATTATCATTATTGTCCGACTGACTGGTCATGGTTTTGTCTTTTAGGTCTTGTGATCCTTGCACCGTTTCCCTGTCGTGTGGTTGTATTTTGAATCGAAAACACTAAATTGTCTTCTGTAGGGAGGCTGAGTGTTTGTGCTGTCCTCAGAGCGTCTAGTCACGGACTTGTCACCAAGGCAGACGGGGCCGCCGTCCCTCTTCATGGGAGGACCGAGAACAACAGGACTCGACAGTTCAATCTTTTCCCTGTTTCAAGGCTTCTGAACACCTTGAGACTGTACGATTGCCCAAAGCGTCCCGTAGCTCTGTATTACAGCGGCCGAGTACGGCTCTTTTGATGTACACACGCTGTTCAATTGTCGTTACTTCCGCTGTCATCAGACATCTGGCACATTTGCGGGGAAATAAAAAAATGGTATGATTTCCGAATCAATCCTCGTACAACAGCATTAAAATATATATTTAATATTTTGAATATTTTATACGATGATATATTTGCAAAATTTTCTTAATATTGCACGTGTTTGTATTTATAACAGAACAAACTCATCAAAAACTATCGACGAAAGTGTCATCTAATGGAATTTAAACACTTCTTAGGTGCCACTGTGCGCTTCATGAAATGTATGAAAGTAGCTTTCAGTAACCGCTCATTTCATTGAGTACATTAACTACCGATTTCGTTTCCTGTAATTGAAACTGTTTCTAATGTTCCTTAAAGCAGCTGTTAATGGGGAGACGTAACACCAACCACACACATACAATTTATAGAAGACAAAACAAACAAAATTGATCACAATCTAATTTCAAAATGTAGCCTTCTAATGCAGAAGTCAAGTCCTTGTTGCCTCCTCCATATGTTCTTATGATGTGCTTCACTCTTTGTCTATCGCCTCCACTGAAGGTTAACTTCTTCCGCTTAACTAGAGAGTCTGCACAAATTCTAAAGCTAGTCCTGAATGACCATATGTTGCGAGGTAGGTCAAATCCACGGACTTTAGGGGCGACTGTTGTCATGTCTTGAACCTACTGAGGAGCACAAGTCTTCAAGTCTGGGGAGCACTGTCGCTCCACTTCAAGTTCTAACTTGTTAGTCACGCACCTGTCTTGAACGAAGTATGGTTAGACAAGCATCAGCATGAATAGGAAGATGCTGCTTTTGGAGTACTTTCCTCTATCCTTTACACCCGCGGAGATGAGGTGGAGGGATTGTTGATGTGAGGGCTGTTTAACCACACGGGGGCCCAATAGCCGAAGAGCATCAGAGCCCCATGTTGTTCCACACAGTGTAATGTTCTATTACCTTCTTCCCCGGATCTCTCCACTTCTTGAACTTCCTCCTCTGGCCCCTACCATTACGTCTGTCAACGTCACACTTTTCTACCTGTAAATTCTCGCCCATATTTCCACACTTTGTCAGTGTGCTTCGGATCAGATCGAGACAGGAACCTATTTCGATTTCGTCTGCATGACGACTTTTCACTTCATCCCAGCTGAAGTGTCGTCAATGACTCAGTTAGGGGAAGAGACCTTTAGACTTTCTGGGTAAGCTGGTTCTTCCCAGTCATGTTTTTGCTTATACATTTTTAATCCAGGTTATGCCTTTTTCTGAAGTGGTAGATAATCCTGGGGACTTAATCCATGTTGGACTACTAAAATTTTCTGCTCTCTTTTATTGTCATTATACCCTCCACCCTTTTTTTCCTTTTTCCTAAGTCTTCGACCAAAAAGCATAGAATAGAACTCTGGACTACGCTTGTCGTGCCGATGCGCTGAACGTAGTGAGCTCCCTTCTTTTTTCTTTCTTTGGAACAGTCCGAACTCTTGTATTTCTTGTGCTCAAGTTGGCTGGACTGTTATGTGTCATGGCTACTCATGTAAACAGTGTGTCATTCTTCATTTGAATATGTTCAGATCTTACATTACCTCTAATTGTGCATTGTCTATAATACTGTGAGTATTTAAATTGTCAAATCTTCCTAATATTTGAAGAAGGGAAGGTTACTCCTCTACTTATCGATCTTCCGCATTTTAAAGTACCTCCCGTTCTTATTCTAGTCTTGTTAAAGTTCTATTTTGTAATTTTGATCATAGCTTCTTATAAGCCATTGTTTAATACCTTTATCTTCCCGGCGACGTTAGTTTCTCAATCCTTTATATATCACACTTATAACTGTTCTTAATGTTGTGTTCTTATCTCTGTTTAAAAAAATTCTAGTTCCGTGTTAAACACACACTAATGATTGTCATTAATTAAATAAAACATTTCATCCACCGACCCCTTTTGATGAACATTCCTGGAATTATCCGCTTATTCTATTGTATACTTATCGTTATATGACATGTCGATGCCTAGAATGAAAACCTCGTATCTCACCAAGTTCTTCCTATCCATTATTTCCCTTAAGACTGGTCACGCCTCCCAGCCACACATGAATACGCAGTCCATCAGAACAATGTTCGTTGTGTTCTTTATTCCTATATCGACGTGTGAAGGAAAATGAACCTTACCGTACCGTACTATAGGAAAGTATGTCTGGGTGACGTATTTACTAACTCGTAGAGTATAATTCTTATAAGGTTCATTTTCCTTTACGCGTCAGCATAGGAAAATAAACCCAACAAACATTGTTCTGATGGACTGCATATTCATGTATGGCTGGGAGGCGTGACCAGTCTTAAGGAAATAATGGATAGGAAGAACTTTTTGAGATACGAGGTATTCAGTCTAGGCCATCGATATCATATATCATTCATAATACGTCAATAGTTTCTGGATGATCTTGTTACGTGATTTCAGCTTAGCAACAGTCTTCAGCAAATGTTGTTTGAAGGATATCCAAGGTAACAGCTAGGTACTGACCGTGTGGTAAAAGGACGTTATCAAATGCGTGTTAGCCATGCGGTTGTTCAGATGGAAGGAACAAACTGCAGTCTATGTGGATCTCCCCACTAACACATTTAAAATGAAAACATGTTGAAGAACGACTGTCTAACATGAGCGCCAAATGGAAACCAGTCCTAAAATGCCTGCTCACAGCAACAGGAAATCAGTTGTGAAAACAAAATGTCATTGGACAGAACATACTGTACATAAACAAAGTAATATCCTGGTTCTGTTTATATAATATTACGCTAGCAGCTTTATAGTAACAGGGAGATGAAGCAACCTTGAACTTATGCTCTTCCTCCATGCAACACTCCACAACTTATA
The DNA here is from genome assembly GCF_040414725.1 of Anabrus simplex. Taxonomy (NCBI): domain Eukaryota; kingdom Metazoa; phylum Arthropoda; class Insecta; order Orthoptera; family Tettigoniidae; genus Anabrus; species Anabrus simplex. The sequence continues at coordinate 1,795,970,662 of NC_090265.1, read as the reverse complement.
CGTTTTACAGATTTCAAGATGCCTTCAGCAGCGTTGTCAACACGCTGGATACTCTTCGTCAGTGGTAACACTCGATGGAATAAATTCTAGTCTTCCTCATGCTTATGGCAGTGGATATTTGGGTTCGTTTTCAATCAAAGTTTTACATGCAGGATGATCGAGTCTTCTTGTCGTCGGAGTCGGAGAGCACCTGAAGTACAGGTGGAGCTGGGATTGCCTTAACAATACGTACGTCTTTCTTTCTCCTGTCGTTGTAAAATGTAATTTATTCCAGTGTCAAGTTCACTGACGGGTGTTAGAGCGTCATTGATTCCTCTTCTTCAGTCATGTAACTCGGACGCCAGCGCAAACATTCATATATATCAGTTGAAAAAATGTGTCCTTCGTAAAAGAGTCTCAATCAATGGTATAGCCCCTGTGGGCGGGCGCGGTAGAATAACACCCACGGTATCCCCTGCATCTCGTAAGAGGCGACTAAAAGGGGCGACGAAGGCATGATGACATTAGAACCATGAGATTACTTGAAATTAGTATCATTACGTGCGGAACACCATCGGTCGACGTTACTTGCGACTAGTACCACCTTGCGAGGAAATCCACGGGCCTACGTTATTTATGAGCAGCACCATTATGTTAGCAACATTATGGGTCTCAGCGTTGTTTGTGATACGTGTCATCGTCTGTGTTCCACTGTGTTTACAATGGGTCTGCGTTACCACATATGAACAGTACCACTTTATAAGAACCACCATGTGTCTGTGCTACTTGCGAGTGGTGCCGTTGTGTGTGACATACCACGGGTCCATTGCGAGCGGCTGTTAGGCCTCTTTAAACAACAAACTTTTTTCTTGCCATTTGCTTTACGTCGCTCCGACACAGGTGGGTCCTATGGCGACGATGGGATAGGAAAGGCTTAGGAGTTGGAAGGAAGCCTTAATTAAGATACAGCCCGCGTATTTGCCTGGTGTGATAATGGGAAACCACGGAAAGCCATCTTCAGGGATACCGACAGGGGGTTCAAACAATCCATTTTACGAGCGGAAGAAATTTGTACTGCGGCGTCTAGTATCGCCAAGGTAAAATGGACAATCGGACATAACTTTTAATCAGTAGAACATTGTTAAATGTGAATCCAAAAATAGAACTAGACCCGCATTCGGGCAGAACAGAGTAGAACCACAACAGGTAGGAGCCGCGTCTTCCTCTGTGCCTTCTATCAAAGTGTTCTCAAAAAGCCGCTTAGTGGGTAATCCTGTACCATTCGTGACAACATGGCCTTCAGTAGCCTTTCCTTCGACTGGGTGTGACACCGTTCATGACCTGTACGGAGATTGTACAAGGATTCATGTCGAGGCATGACCGTTGTTTGCTGGTAAGATAACTCCTGTTATAAATCTTCATGTTCTATGCAAATTCGCTTCACCTACTCAATTATTATCCAATTAAATTCATTTGAGGAGGGGAGGAGAGGGGAAATAGGGGAAATTAATAGTACTTGTACTGCTGTATGTAATATAACAACTGATAACTCAAAGAAACGTCGAGTAACAGTTGGGAATCAAACCAGTATTACCTACGACGATGTAATAAATTTTGTTTTTTGCTCCAAGTCGAGTTTTATCCACCTTGTAGTGGCAAATTGCAAAGAATAACATAATGATATAATTTTATAAATGGATCAGGAGTTCGCTAATGAAGCAGCTCCACGTTATAAAAAGTCATGAGAGAGAATGGTTTACTGTCAGACATGATGAAGACTTTCTTTCTTTACCATTTCCTGTTGTGATGCTGGCCTTGACCACGATCATTTCCTCTGCGAGCACTGGCCTTGTTCTCCTGCTTCCCTCCAGCCGTCAGCCTCATGTACAAGTCGAGTTTCTGTGAATTCAGTGTCTTGCGACCTTCCTCCGCAGTATTCACACAGTTCTACTGGAATTCTGCTGGGTGCCATCACCTACATTCCCAGAGTACTTGTTGGATTCACGGTTGACAACGATGCAGAATCTTTGGGTACAATCGATGCAGGTGCAGAATGCACTGGAAGATTGTGTAATTTTATCTGTCAGCTCTATTCTGCTCTACAGCATCGTGTTGATATTACAATATCGCTTCTACCCTATTTGTGATTTGAGGAAGACGAGACACGACGTAGCTAGAACCAAAAATAGAACAACCTTTGAAAAGAAAGAACGACTAGACAAGGAGAGAAGCTGAACAAATGTTGACTCCGCGTCGTCCTAAGTGAGCCATTTGTGAAGAAAGAAAGGGGAAGAAAAGAAGAAGAAAACTCCGAACACGTATATTCACTGTTAAGACCCCGCACATACACGATCAAGCAATTTGCGCAACAGAGGGTTTTGCAGAAACATTTTGATGGTGTATGGCACGGATTGCACATGTGTTTGGAACAAATCGGAAAAGACTGAAATAATCTGCCCAACACACTCTGCTTGACAAGAGGTTTGAAGGTCTATGGCAGTGTTTGAAGATATTTTGGTGTGCGAAGACGCTTTCCTGTGTCTTCCTGAGTCCTGTTTAGTATAGCGTCAACAAAAATGGTATTAAGAAAATCTGGCGAGAGTTCATCATAATTATATATTTATTTATAATTTACCGCGAGTTGCCTGAACTTTGGAAAGTGAAGAGTGAGGTGTATAAAAATAGGAAGGTAGGGTACTCTACCTCAGAGAGGCTAATAATCTCTGATCGGCCGATAATGGTTTCCTCGTGATTTTACATCTCTTTTTTTTCAGTGAAAGGTATGATTACTTTTAACATCTCACCAAACATATCTGCATTCCTTGAAGATAGTTTTTATAGTCTAGTGCAGAACTCATTTTTAGCTTTGCTACTGAACGGTCCTGGCTAAAGTCAGACCTCTTCTTCAACCATTCCTCCATCCATATTCTCTGCTTTGCTTTACGCTTTGTTGTTTTCTTTTCCGTTAAACAAGCAATAACTAACGCGGACATCCTCTCCTCTTCAAAAATGAACTGAGGTTTGCAGAAACCATTGCAACGTGTATGTACCAAAGTTTGCGCAAACAGGACGTTGCACAAATTGTTTGATCGTGTATGGTAGCCTTTAGTCTCGTCGACTTGTCTTAAATGGACACTTTACATGCTCGAGGAGATTTTTTTTACACCGGGCTATGTCATCCTTTCTCTTAAAACCATTCTGCAGAATATTTGTACCACCTCGTGTCCTAGGAAGATTGACAAGGAAATATCCATAGGGATGCTGCAATAACCGTGAAGTTAATTCTTCTGTAAATTCTTTTTACACATTTCGTTATGATTGCTGTATATTTCAATTCACCGGAAATGCTGCCAGTGAGTGTTTAGTCGCAAGTTACCAGGAGATTTTCCAACCTATAATCATTCGAAGAATCTCAGGGTCATGGCAGGCGAGTGACACTGCAATTGGTTTCTCACCTAAGCGGCCGCAGTTCGAGTCCCGACCAAAGTACGTGTAATGATAACTCACCTCCCTGTGGTTCAGATTTCACGTAAAACTGGATATCCCATGGCTATGTCGCTTACTTACATCTTGCTTTCAAAAATTCGCTGCTAAGCTGCCAGGCCGTGAATGTCCATGGAGGAGCGGAAGAATCTCAGCACTGAGCGGTTAGCTCACCACCTGGTCGCCCTTTGTGCTGTGCCTCTCCACAAGTGGAAAACTCGTTTCTAAAATTTCGCACTTTTGACAAGGAATCGACCCACGTCCCTCCGGATGAATCGAGCTTGGCATTACTGCCTCGGATTAGACAGCCCACTTCTTTGCCAAAACGTTTATTTGGTTTCAGAAAGTAACGCTGTGGAATGAGTACGTGATTCACCCCGCCACGTGCTCCAGGTAAAGTCACGTCCCTTCTCATCCCGGCCCACGCAACTCCTCGTGCGCACTGGTCGCGTGCTACCAACCGGATGGCCTTGGAGGCCACGTGCCGGCACGAGCGTGCGAGCCTCCGGCTAGAAGAGCTCGCTGACAATAGTAAGAACCACCGTGCGGAATTTCGCTGCGATACGGCGGCAGATAGACCTGTGTACCATCTTTTATTCATCGAACTATTAGACTATCCAGCCTAGGGAACGTCCACGCTGAGAAGGCGTCAGACTTCGTTCATAAATACAAAATTAGAGCCAATAATTATCTTGACCCTTTGAGCACCAATTCATGTAAACTAAGTGCTCCTGGCAAATTGATTTACATGCAGAAGTTTCGTGAGAGAATTTCTTTGGAAGCATATGCGAATATATTTATCGTCCTGTATGACATAAGTGCGAGTGTGCCTAACGGCGGATCCAGATACTGCATAAGGAAAGACTGCTGAAAGCTTTCCTTATCGAAATGTAAATAAGTGTGAGTGGAAGTGTAGTGATCCTCTGTTATGCAGCCCGGTCGCGACTGAACCCTCGCACAATGGTGCAGAAACCCTGAAAACCTGGCCAAGCCTCAAAATGCAGACTTCAAATAACTGATCACTATCCTATGAATTCAAGGAGTATTCCGAACTACCCGAGCAGCCCCCAACGTTAAGTCCGACAGACAATTCGAATGTGAAAAGTTGTGGAAGTGCCAGAATTAATCGTGTTTTTCAAGTTGATGGCGAACTTCTAGGACTCGTATACTCAGAATTGTCTTAATTTTAATTTACTGTTCTGCAGATGGTATGTACAAGTAATAGGTTGCAAAATTTAATAAATAATAAATACATAAATAAATAAATATGCTTCATGGTGTCACGTCCTAGTTCGTGAATTATGGGCAACGGCTGAGTGGCCTAATAAGTGGTCCTGAGAGTCGGGATACCAGTTGCTATGAAATGGGAGTGGGCATCTCGGACATATTCTGAGTCATGGCCCTCCTTGTGCTCAGGCGGCTAGGACTGTACAACTCACCGGTTGTCCATAACCCGTTAGAGGAGAGATCCTCACTTGGACTATGTGCAAGTAGGGTAGCACCCTGCTTCATGAATTTACCGAGCTCAGAACATTTTAAGCAAGCCTCGGACCTATGGCAGTAATGGAGTCCCACTCCCATTTGACAGGCGAGGGATTCCTTGGAAACAACTTGGCGAACGAAATGGAATTCGATGGGGAGCTAAAAAGATAACAGGTACAGAACTAAATGAGGCCACAACACTAGTTGCAAATATAGGATTGTGGTGACGTTTAGTAAATTCACAGAGGCTTGCAGACTGAACGCTGAAAGGCATAACGGCCTATAATGATAATGCATGTTTGTAAATACATAGATAAATAAAAACATTAAAAAATCTTACACTGTTAATTTCTATCAGAGTTTTAATTTGGCTGCCAACTTCTGTCGGTTAGGTTCTCTGTCCAGAAGTAGTTCATTTCCTCCTCTTTTGGAATTACTACACAGCACTTGATTATTTGTTACTCGTCATTAAAACAAAGCGATGAGAGAGAACTGCTACAAAATTCTCTGGCGGACAGTACGGTACATAGCAGTCCAGATGAACTATTTTTGTTCCGAAAAAGGTGAAAGGTCTAACTCAAACAAGTAGAAATATTTTGGCAAAGTTTTTAAGGACCGTGGACTTGCTGGGATAATGAAATGGTCGATTAAACCGATAATATTAAAATACATGTTCTATGCAGCAATTTATAGTAGTTTGTTAACGTAGAGTCCGGCTGCATGGCTGGAATTTGGTCACAAGGGTCCCAACAATTTCTGCACTACAAGTAACGCACAGAATCATGGATATGTGTTTTGGTCTTAAAGTACGAGGCAGTGAGTACAGGTTACGAATGGTTGCTCCCCTCTTAGTAGCCTCTTACGACATGCAGGTAGGTCTTTCACTTCACCCACAGGAGAGGCAAACAGTTTCGATAAGTCGACAGAAATATATACCATCATAAACTACGTCCAACAATATGGCAGCTGATCCAGCACACAGTATTCTCATGCCATGTCACAAGATACCCCACCTACAAAGATCTACGTCCAACAATATGGCAGCTTATCTTGAACCCTTGAACTTACCATTCCATCGTTGGTTGGCCACGGCTGCTACAGTAGAACAATATAGAACTCTTAAATCATGGGTCGTTGCGGGAATAAATTCGGTCACGATCTTAACCAAACGATGGGGTTCAGAAGAGAGCCTAACTACTTGAAATGAGAAGCAAATATGTGCTTACTAACTTTTATTAAAATCGAAATGACACGACAACATTGTTATTTAATATAAATCCTTGAGAGAAAAAAAAAATATAAATTATTTATTATTGAATGTTTCAAACGCAGTCACATTGCATAGCGTTGATTTATTACTCACAATATCGAAGAGTTGCTTCGGTGAAATTAGTACATTAGTGGACAGCGAAACTGAAAAACTGAAAAAGGAAAGACCTGAAAACCGGGCACCTATTACTCCAAACGAGAACTGAGAATTAATCCACACGATCCGTGGAAAATCTGACTTTCAACAAGTAGAACGCCTGATTTCCTCTCAATTAACGTTATCCACCAGTCGAATACCCTTTACGGATACGGAACACCCGCCGAATGGACCCTTAATCGAACCAAATTGACTATCAGTTGCTTTGGATAGTGCACCGTTTGGTTTATTAATGTTCCCGCGGTGACTTCCTCTATTACGCCGCGTTGGAGCATTGATTAAATATACACCTGTTTAAACATTGCTCAGGCTACGAAATTCACAACCTCGGGTCAAGAATCATACCTAGACTCTGCATTATATCATTTGCAGATAATTTACCCGAAAACTGGGATATCATGTATGAACACGAGCAATAAAAATATGGTGCATATTCGTTTCTCAGGGTAAATTACTTTCATTGTATTCCCATATACTCTAGATAAGTCGTAGATTCCGTTGAAGAGTAGCTATCTGCTCATCCAGCCATTTAGTCTCCATACACTTAGGAAATTGCCTGATCAACGCTTATTATTCGGCATAAACAAATTCAATTGATCCATATATTATCTTACTACTACGTATTACAAGTTACTTTAGGAATAGAAACGCAATATTAATACTATATCTAGTTTATTAGCATGCTAATATATTATAAAATGGGATATCAATGCATCTATCGGCAATAAAGAAAAGAAAATCATACGAAGTTACAAAGATCATTCTTAAATTCTTGACTTCTGAGATAAACATAGTTGAAAATCTTTAAATTATCATTATATTTGTTTACATTTTCGTTAACCTTCAAGAATATATCATATTTTCAGTATTTAAGTTGATTCATGGGGAAAAGTAGGGAACAAAACTTTATTCATCAAGGAGGAGTGGAATATCTTCCTGTTAATATTGTTTGGGATTGTCTTTGGGGCATCATTTAGGTTTCATCTTTCTTTTCGGTCTATTTGTCCGAATTTATTTGGATACTTGTTTGGATTCTCACTTCTGACTCATCACGTTACGAGATAAGCATTACCTTGTTTAAATCTGGGTTCAAAAACACCAATGCAGTTATTAGCATTCCTATCATAACCAAAATTGAATAAATTAAAACTGTACACCATTATATGTACATAATGAACCAAATAACCTTACTACAGAGTGCCATAGACATAATAGTAAGTCAGTCTAACCTGCGAAAATCGTGCCACGAATTCCTAATCATATGCCAATATATTTACTTATTCTCAAATATCTCTTCGCTGTGTCAAGATTTTGTCAAAGAAAACCGTTCTTCATATTAGCGTTGACGCGCTGAACTTCAAATATATATATATATATATGCGAGACTCCATTTTATTCTTGTATATTTATATTACGTAACGTAAAACAAACACGCAACCTATCAATACCTTCAGCTTGAAAGTCACTACGAAACATATTATGTTTGGCTCAAGTCATACACTCAACTTAACATGGCCTGAATCCTTCACTTGCAGTGCTAATCCTAATATAAATATTATATGTAACACAGGAATTCGCAATTCAATCAGCTATCCCTTTCTCATGCAACGAACAGAAAATATATCTCCTCATTCTAACTACATCTTGCCACATTAATCTTCCATTTCCTTTATATATACCTCCATATTTAAAAAAAACACATTCATTTAACTCCATTTAAATAACCTCTGTGTTACGGTAGAACTACTTAATAGCCTGAATATTCTCTCACACACTGCAACTCCGTAATATTTCAACATTTCCTTACAATACAATTATCATACTGGCCATGACTTCAACTCATATTGACCTCAAATATTAGGTTACGTCTCGTATCTCGCATGCATTTTCTACAACCACAACTGGTTTAACGTTTCACGGTCTACTCGTATGGATTGGCACTAAACATGCACAAATGCTCAATCTGATCTTGTTTCCATTAACCTAAAATTATCTCATAAGCACCATAGTTATACTGCAGAAATTGGCACATATCATCGGTTAATAATTGGCATTTATACTCTAATATCCGTTCATTGGCACTAAATCTCTTACTTCTAGCACTCCTGCACACATACGAAATATTTTTCATCAACTAATTTCAAATTCAATACGATGCAACTCATAATACTTATCTCGTAACGGGATTTTGCTGCTGGATTTCTCCTGGTCTAGGACATCTTGGAATAGGCAGCCCTTGCAGTCCAAAGATTACGTCATCTGCGGCTTCGGCTGGGAATCTTGGCTTGAGCTATTTCATCTTGAGCGATCAATTCCATCTGTTTAAGCTGACTCCATCTTGTCACCAGTTCTCATGAAATGATAAAAGAACAAATACATGGTAGAATGCATATTTCACTGGTGAATAGTAGGTTACTCAATACGTAATAATTGTCTTGTGATTCTCGTATTGGTCGTAAATATCTTTCTTAATTTGGAAATTTCTTTAATTCGGCCTACTTTTTGTTAATTCTTTAGCTTAAACAGATATTGTTTCCCACTTGGAAACAATAAATTATGCCTTCCTTAGCATAAATTTGCCGCTATAATATGGTCTTCGGCAATGTTCGACTCGGCTGTAGTCTCTTTTTGCTTCTGAGTTTGGCTGTTACAGTAATAAATGTTCTCCTTCAAATCTTCGTTTTTCCTGACGATATCTTGCAGAAAAAGTCTTCAATGATGTCTGTATATTATTATTTTAATATTTAACGTTGCGCTAATCTTTTTCTTCTCCTTCAGTAGGTTGTGCTGATCCTCTTCAACTCGTAATTTTTTCTCAAGGTAGTCAAGAATCGGTTCCTTCAAATTTTTTTATGGTCCATCATTATTTAATCTTGAGATTCTTTTCTTTGCGACCGGTCGATATCGATTTACTATATCTCTACTCCGTGCATTTGCACATTGCCTGAAGCTATTGTACGCCATATTTGTCCACTGTTTCCATGACATTTACGGCCGCTAATGTAACGTAATGGTACAATAGGTTGCGAGATATTGTGGGAAAGCATGGTGTTCACTACAAGTTAACAGCATCGTTCACAATTGAAATAAAATTCCACCACGTATTGGTCATTCATGACACCCTTAAGTGATAAGGTAATCCCGATGCTAAATGTGCATCACCCAAACAGCTGTCCGGAAGGAACCAACAACAACATGATCCGCGAGGATCTTACGTTACGTCGTTCTAAAGGAACAAAACTGCGAAATGCAGGAAACACTTATTCATCACGCATTTAGAAGAAATGCCAAACACTGAAGTTAATTAAAAAGTGGTAAATCACTTGAAAAGTATTATTACCAAACCGATTTTCAGGTTAGAAATGGTTATGTTACGCTTAATGAAATTACCAGTCCACATTGAAAAAATATTACAACTTTAAGGAACTCTTTCCAAAAAAAACAATGACTACCTTTACAGATATGTCTACTTATTGTCTGTCCCAACACACTACCTATAAAATGATTACTTAATCGAATTCAACTACGAATAAAATGAAAGTACGACAAAGATTGAAAATAAAATAATATTACCGGCTGACGAATCGAATCAGCATTCGCAACTCAAGTCTCACGCTAATACACTGAGTGTCAATATGCACACTATCAAAACGAAACGGACGTCAGAACGAAAAAACAATTAAGTCCGTAAAATAAAATAACATATCGAAGTCATTAAAACTCAACACGCATGGAGAATTACAGTAAAAATATTTAATCTCCATCAGGTCGATATCCAATATTTGGGCAACCCTCATTCACCGATAGCGGCCCCGTTATCTCAAGGAACACCCTTCAGCTGTTGGAGCTACGCACTAGTTGGCCTCATTATTGTCGATCTAACCCTCTTCATATTCCATATTTTACTGTAGAGGCTACCTTCGCCCAAGTCACTTCGCAAAACAAAAGAAACATCTAATCTGAGACTTGAGTATGTACAGCTGACATCCCAGACCTATCGTCGGGCTCACTTAAAATCTGTACATCCTAACACTAATCTCTATGTACATGACACCTTCCAAATTCTATCGTCGGGCGTGAACTAAGACATCTCATCATCAGTAACTCCAAGGATAATATGTGACGTCCTAAACCTATTGTCGGGCGTCAAAATGGATCGTACTACGTATCCCCTAGCATATCAGGCGAACTAACAATTTCAAACCAACTCTGACATTTCAATACACATGGGACCACGTCTCTTACTATTAAAAGAATGCAAGTCGAAAAATGCAGTAAGTCTCCATCTCGTTACAATACGTGAACTCGAAAATAAATATACGTGACGAACAATTCTCCAACTCAAACACAATCTCAGCCTGTGCAATGAAGTTTTTAGGGAAGCAATGATAACTCCCAACACACGTCTACCATTTAGTGAATGTATTCAAAATAATAATCATCACTACCGCATTTAGAAACCCTCAAATCGCCTACCGTCAATTCCAAATATTTATATCAATGACATATCCAGTGAAACGAAATTCAATACAACACCAACCATGTATTCGAAATGCTCTTTTATCCTTGAGGTCGCATTATCTTAATATTCATACGGGCTTTACGTAACTAGTCACTTGACTTTTACTACCAAGATTTTTAACCTTTTACTTGGGATCTTACTAGAAATCTACGATGCCTCACACAGTAGTCTCATATTTCGGATTGGTAGCGGAATACTCTACAGCCTGTCACAATACAGTCTGTTTCACAAATACTTCCTCGGCAAACATAGCCTGTCTCAAACTCATTCTCCTCGCCTTATCCCAGCGGTATCACTTAAAATCCAGGCTTCATTTCTTCTTCAATATTCCTATCCCTCTCATCTCCACATATATAAATTCTTCGCTCTCAACCCATTTTTCTTATATTTCCAAGACCCCTTTAATTTTTCAATCCTCTAGTGAAAACAACAACCATTATGAAATACACCTCTTTATTTTACTATTACTACGACTTTCGGACCTCGAGAATCCAAGAACACACCGCGACTTTCCGTATCACTGATATACACGATGTCCCAAAATTTTTATACTTCCCATGAATAAATATAACCCTATCGAATTTCACTGAAATATTCTAAGTGCCTGTGATCCTTGTAAAATATACAGGTTAAATGCACTTTTAACATAGACAAATTTCTTTATCCCGCGGTAGACATGATGATGATGATGATTATTATTATTATTATTATTATTATTATTATTATTATTATTATTATTATTATCGACAAACATTTCTGAATTCAACTGATATTTGAAATTAAGACACTCGCTACGACTATTTTACAATTATAGCTTTCCTAAATTTTCTCGCTTTGGACAATATCTCATAGAACATTAAAACCAGATTTAAACGTAGCATTTTTACAGTCTCTTGACGTGAAATTTTCAAACCAAAATTTTCACACGCTGACCAAAATTATAACACTTTTCGCCTGATAATTACAAATATCAACCCGACAATCATCTTGAAAAGTATGTTGGGACAGAACAAAAAAATCTAACTACAACATAATACAAATATAGACAGACCTGCACCTGGCGTCATTCTCAGTATTCTGGCTACATCGTAGCCAGCTGACCTCGTGCCTTTAGCCGTACATTTGCACAAGTAACATCATCATTTCCAACATATCACTCTTACAAACACATTCCTTTTTTTCACACGATATAAAATTACAACACAAATCACGCACTTTCCTCGTTATAATGTGTACCACGAACCTCCCGTGTTCTGCAGTCAACTGCTACTGTCTGCCTTCGTCCCAGAGTTGTCTCTCTCTGTCACCCACAAACACACCAGGTGTTCAAAAATCAAATAAAAAATCTCTTTATTTGCAAATGAGGTGTCTACCTCGGTGACTAAAATACATGTCAAGCACTAAATTTTAAATTAACAAGAGACAAAGAAAATTTTCCTAGAATACAATATTATACAATTTACGCTAATAATTTGTTCTATTAAACACATACATCATCCTTAATAAATTTATATTGTTTACAAAATTCTACTTATAATATCTTACAAACATAGTCAACTCATATACAGTATGTGAAATTACTTCTAATAATAATATACAACTGGTATAAGATTAAAATTAACATTGAATTTATTTACATATTTATATTTTACCCATTTTGGAACCTAAGTAGCATAACGACCTGCTGCGTCTTAACCAGAGCCCCTTTTGCTACCACTTTTCAGAGTTCCCGAAGGGCCTTCACAGCTACCGTAGCGGTCCCAGGGCCCTCGAAGTCCCCACTGTACTTCACCCCTACAGCCAGTCCCCTACTTGGGCTGTCCAAACTCCATAGACGAGGGGATGGAATTAATTTAATCACACACATTTTTTATTAACAATATCCTGCGCTGGTCGAATGCCCTCTAACATTTCATTTATTTTCTCTGTTGTTGTTTATTCTCTTCTTGAATATCTGTACAGATTTTGGAAAAGGATCAAACACTACCCCCGGTAAACTGTTCCACTCCTTCACGCCCGTCCCAATGAATGAACATTTACCCCAATCGCTTCTGCTAAAATTCCTTCTAATTTTGTACTTGTGGTCAGTTCTACCAATATAATTATTTTCCAACTGAAGTCTCTTACGGATATCTCTCCATGCTTCTTCTCCTGTATAGGCTCTATATAATCCCATAAGTCTAGTTTTCTCCCTTCTGTTACTTAAAGGTTCCCAACCAAGTTCCTTTAACATTTCTGATACACTACTGTTTCTCCTGAAATCCCCTGTTACAAACCTTGCTGCTTTCCTCTGCACACCATCTAGTTCTTTTATTAGGTATTCTTGGTGAGGATCCCAAACACTGTTTGCATATTCCAATAATGGACGAACCATACTTAAGTAACTTTTTTCTTTTAATTCTTTGTTGCATCCTTTAAGTAGCCTCATTATGACATGTAACGATCTGTATGCTTTCCCAACAATGTCATCAACATGACCCTTCCAGTGCAAATTACTTTCAAATCTCACACCTAAGTATTTGCACTTGCCATCTTTAGGGATAACTACCTCATCCAAAGTATATTCAAATTCAGTTTTAAAGCTCTTGTTTGTAAATGTTGTAACAGTTGATTTGCCTCCATTAACCTTCATATTATTTTCTTCAACCCATTCTTGGATACTCTCAATGTCCCTTTGTAATTCTGAGCGATCCTCAATGTTATTTATTTCCCTATAAACAATTATGTCATCTGCATACAATCTTATTTTTGATGTTATATTGTTCCCTAAATCATTTACGTATATTAAGAAAAGTAACGGACCGATTATACTACCCTGTGCAATTCCCTTCCAAACTTTCTCTTCCTGTGATATATCATTTCCTACTTTGACTTTCTGAACCCTTGAATTTAGAAATGTTCTTATCCAACATATAACCCTTACGTCCAGTCCTATTCCCTCCAATTTCTTTAATAATATTCTTCTCCAATGTCTTCTTTATCTTCCAGTTTCTTTATTCTGTCCTTTAAGCTTTCATTTTCATGTTTCAGAGCGCATAAATCTTCTTGCAGCACTCCTAAAATCTTCATTATAGTTTCATATGTCTCTCTTTCCTGTTGTTCTGCCTCACTATCGGTTTGTTTACACTCGGGACACAGCCACTCACTTTCTTCAATATCAGTCCTATTTACAATATTTGCACAACGAAAATGGTACCATTCATCACACTTACGACATAGAATCCCATTTATAACTACTCTTCTGCATTTGCCACATTTTTCACTGCATCTTACACCATTATCTGCTACGGATATCACAGACTCACACACAGTAATCGCCATCTTACTTCCTCCTTCCAACAGATAACGAAATCAAAACTACTCTGACTAGCTTCCCGATTCTCTTACCACTTTCAAACGCACATAAGGTGATACAGTAACATTTGCTGTGTACTTTAACAGACGCCTATACTTTCACAATTTGTCGGCAATAGTTCAGAAATTTTCTGTCACCTTCCCTTTCTAACCGACTGGGTGGACCTCAACCACGAACATGTACTAAGTCGTTTGTAGATCAATCTGGTACAATTTTCTGCTGACGACGGGCGTAAGCTACCGCCGCTTCAAAAACCAGATCGACACTGAAAACTATGCAATGGGGGGTTCCTCTTATAGTCTATAGGAGGGACGCTACACACACTACTAAGCTTGATTGCGTAATCTGCTAATTTCGCGTCCAATAGACCGATTTTTATGAGACTTGTCCCAGACTTCCGGACAGACTTGTAATTATTTTAGATGTTAATCTCATAATTTTACCACACTCACAACAGGTGAAATAAATTATTTCTGCCCGGACGTTTCGCGCGTTTTCTTCATCCCTTGACCTTGGCACGTGGAGCTAGTCCACTGATCTGACGCTGACTTGTACTTAGGCTTAACTGCATTTATAATTTACCCTGGGGGCTCTGTCTTCACGTAGGGTTTAAGAATAATTTAGATGATTTATTTCTTTATTTACTGTATTGCCAAAATCCCTCGTTACGCAGAATTCCGTGAATTTAAAGAATTATCGGGCACTCGAAGTCCACCGAGGTGTCACGGTATTTCACGAGCCTGCCGCGGGTGAGATCCTTCCCACGCGACATCGAGGCTCTTAGGAGCGCAACATGGCTGCCCTCAAAAATAAAAGTAGCTTGTTGATTTGAAATAAAATAAATATTGAGAAAATAAAAAAAAATTCTCATCGTAGAATTATGGGTTCAATCTAACACACAACACTCCCATGTCATGTCACAATATAGTCACACCTATCAAGATCTACGTCCAACAATATGGCAGCTGATCGAGTACCCAACATTCCCATGTCATGTCCCAGGATAGCCCCACCTATCGAGATATACGTCCAACAATATGGCAGCTGATCCAGCACACAATATTCTCATGCCATGTCACAAGATAGCCCCACCTATGAAGATCTACGTCCAACAGTATGGCAGCTTATCCAACACACAACACTTCCATGTCATGTCACAAGATAGTCACACCTATCAAGATCTACGTCCAACAATATGGCAGCTGATCGAGTACCCAACATTCCCATGTCATGTCCCAGGATATCCCCATCTATCGAGATATACATCCAACAATAGGGCAGCTGATCCACCACACAATATTCTCATGTCATGTCACAAGATAGCCCCACCTATGAAGATCTACGTCCAACAATATGACAGCTTATCCAACACAAAACATTCCCATTTCATATCACAAGATAGCCCCATCTATCAAGATCTACGTCCCACAATATGGCAGCTGATCAAACACACAACATTCCCATGTCATATCACTAGATAGCTCCATCTATCAAGATCTACGTCCCACAATATGGCTGCTGATCAAACACATAACATTCCCATGTCATATCACTAGATAGCTCCATCTATCAAGATCTACGTCCCACAATATGGCTGCTGATCAAACACACAACATTCCCATGTCATATCACTAGATAGTTCCATCTATCAAGATCTACGTCCAACAATATGGACTTTCAAAAATTTCAACCGCTCCATGGACTCGAGCAATAACATCCTCCTCTGACATTACAGGAGTGTCACTCTTCATACTACTCCACAGAAAGTAGTCGAAATATGTCAAATCTGACCACCATGGACCTGGTACACCTCTGCCAATCCATCGTTGAGGTGATTCCGCACAATTATAGCAAAGTGTGCTGGAGCTCCGTCGTGTTGCAGCCACAATATCAGTCGAACATTTAGTGGCACTTCATCCAGTAGGGTAGGCAAAAGATCTCTAATGTGAGGTAGTCTGTCCTGTCAGTCCCAGTCCAGATGTTAATATCGAACCCGTATTGGTGATTTCGAATCACCTATGCACGCGGAGTTTCGTCCGCCCAAAATGCATGTTGTTCAAGTTCAATACGATGTCTGTAGTGAAAGTGCATTCATCCGTGAATAGCACCAACCTTGGGTAATGTCACTGCTCAAACTGTACTCGTCGTGCGTAGTCATCCTTCCCTAATGCTTGGACTTTCTGCAGATGGTATGGACAATGTGCGATACGGCACTTGCCCAGTACTGGTGGATGGTCCTCTTTGAACACGTCGTCCTCAAACTGTAGTGTTCGAGCCGAGCGCGGACTACCCGCACCTAAAAAAAGTCAAACCAAACCAAACCCCATGGCGCAAGAACATCGAAGGGCCTTGGCCTACCAAGCGATCGCTGCTCAGCCCGAAGGCCTGCAGATTACGAGGTGCCGTGTGGTCAGCACGACGTTAATCTTGGTTTTCTAGACCGGGGCCACCATCTCACCGTCAGAAAGCTCCTCAATTGTAATCACGTAGGCAGAGTGGACCTCCAACCAGCCCTCAGATGCAGGTAAAAATCCCTGACCTGGCCGGGAAGTGAACCCGGGGTCTCCGGGTAAGAGGCAGGCAGGCTACCCCTACACCGCGGACGACCCGCACCTAAGAGAATAGGGATAGTACCTATTCGCAACTAACAAGCACAAATTGCAACTACTTTACTGTTCAATGCACACACACATAATAATAATAATAATAATAATAATAATAATAATAATAATAATAATAATAATAATTGTTACCGAATTTTTGTGGTAGTTATGCGTGAAAGAAGGTGCGGGGTGGTGAACAGGTCTCAAGCTACTAAAGTAAAATTAATTTAAAATTTAACAAGGTTATATTTTCTTTTTTAAAACAAAGAAATAACAAGCATGGCAGGTACAAAGTAGCAAGTCCAAAGGGTAGTTACAATATTTACAAGATTTGGGCTTCGCGCCCTGACTCCACAATGCTAGGGCAATCAGCCCAGTTTTACCCCAAACACAAGTTTCAACAGAGGGGCAGAAAACCCCATTCATGCCTAGGAGCCCTTGCTCCAAATTACACAGAAAAGCCTCCACGAGGCGTACAACACTCAATTTTCAAAAGAGCCACTCGCTCTCAAATTTAAGCCTCTCCCAGGCCACACCAAACTCCACCTTCAAGTTGTCCTCAACGGACGTAAACACAGGGGTAAAATACCCAATCTACTGAGGTCTATTAAATGAAAAGAAGGTTAATTAAATGACCTCTAAAATAACAATTTGAGAGGAGGCGAACTTGCACTCCTAATACACTTTGATTAAGACCTACTTGGCACTAGGCCGTTAATACAAGGGCTAATCCCATACTAAAGAGGTGACTTAAGAAGAGAACAATTTGTTTTACGTTAACGAAAAATAGGTTGAGAAAAATAAGTTCACCTCAAAACAATATGAGTGGGAGCTCGAGAGGGTTAGCACTCTCTATCCCAGTATGTAGCTTTAAAGGAGAATATATGAAAAGAGTAGTTACATTTAGGAAAAGGTTACATGGTGGAACGCTTCAAACCCGCCCCGAGAGTTAAACTGCTGAGCTAGCAAAGAAAGAAGTTATTAATCGGCCATTACCTTGTTGTTGACCGCTGCCGAGGAAAGAGGCGCTTCCCGCCTCCTGCTATGTACTTCATACACTGAAAGATGGAACAGAAGTGGCCCGGAGACCCTAAAATCAGCAGTTTAAATACTCTCGCGGAAGGTTCTAGGCGTTAGGGGAATGAGAACACCCTCCCACGAGGATTTTATTGGTTCATCAATAAACCCCCTACACAATACTAAGAAGAAACACATAATTGGTGGAAAATTAATTTAAGAAATTCGGGATAGGCTAGATTTAAACAAGGGGAAAGAAGGGGTTAATATTGCCAACTTAACCAATGACTGAAAGAAATTTAGCAAAGAACGAACATTTGAAATAAAAATTTCTCCAACAAAATAGTTCATTGACTCCGCACTAGGGTGCACTATTGTTGATCTTCAGTAGTGTCCTCTAGAAGAGAAAGTTCACACTTCTTACTTCAAGCAAAACAAAAACACATCAAAAATGACACAGTTCAAAAACTCAAAATTTTCCACGTGGTGACATCTTCTGAGAAGGTAGCGAATTAATAGCGTAGATAAAGTTCAGACTTCCTCCAGCAGAGGAGTTTCAACTGGCGCAAATTTTAAATTAGCGGCGTGGAGGTGTACCGCCCGGTACAGACCTCCCCCCCCCAAAAGTACCTCCAGGGGTGACACATGAAATCTGTTTGAAACAAGGTCCAAGTTATGCTGTGGATATGAAGATTGATTGCAGAAGCATTTATAAGATTTTCTTAATTTGGTTTGATTCAGTTTCAAAATTTTGTTGTTGCAGGTGAAGTAAAGTCTTTATATTTGTAGAAGTTGAATTTCTGAAGATAAACTTTTAATACTTAGAGGTGAAGAAAAATTTTGCAATTGCCGCCAAATATTGCTGTTGAATTCCCAAGTGTAGTCATTGCTTATCGTAACTGTCCATGTAGTTGATGTTGATTAAGTTGAATGGCCAGACCGGCCGTTGCAGCTTGCGTCCAAAAGGAGGCCGCTCGGACCCCTCAAGTACCCTGAGATACCGCTCGCCCGCACTATGAGGGGAGCAGAGGTGTTGAAACACGCCGCGCCCGCGGTGAACATATACAGGCTGCGGGCAAGTAGCAGGTCGTGCGCCGCGCATCAGCCTTGGCCGGGAGGAGAGCTCCGGCTCGCCGTGCACCTGACGTCCTCGCTGGAGAAGAGGGGGCCCGTCCTCTGCCCCAGTTGCTGCATGGCTCCGCGCGGCTGCGGGGGCACTGAAACATTAAAGCTAGGCGGCAGAATTGTGTTGGACCATCATCTTTTTGAGGGCACAGGCTTAGTGGAGAGAATGAGGGGTCAGCGGCGTGCAGATGTCCATGGCATTTAATGTAATTAAGCCACAGTGTGTATAGCAGGAGACGGGAGCGTGGTAATGGCCGTGGCAAGGATAGGATGGCAGTTTAACAAATCGGGGGAGGTTTACAAAAGATGCTTAAATATAGAGAAATATTATAGAAGGAGCAGAAAGCCTTAAGAGTGAAACACAAAAAAAAAAAAAAAATATATAACCTTCATATTCCTTTCAAAATAATATGAAGCAAGTTAACACAGAAATTACACCGGTTTCACCTGGGACAGGTGAACTCTAAATATCCTCTCGGTGGCTGGATTACTTAACAATAAGGTAACCGGCGTAAGGAAATCCAGAATAATGCATGGCCCATGGAATCTGGGGGCAAGCTTGCCCGAGGGAACAAAGTTCTTGACCATCACCCGGTCACCTACCTTCAAAGTGGTGGGTCTCCGTCCACGATCATACCTTTCCCTAACCTTTTCATGAGATACCTTAAGATTGGCTTTAGCCTTCTTCCAAAGATCTTTAATATTATCCGGATCTATTGTCTCGGGTAGAATGTCACTCAGAGACCAGAGGTTAGAGAGCGGCGTGTTGGGAACAAATTTGAACATCAAAGAAGCTGGAGTAAATTTATGTGATTCATGAACCGCCGAATTCAAAGCAAAAGCTAACCAATGCAGGGACGTGTCCCACCTGGAATGATCTTCATGATGATAGGCAATAAGTGCGGACCTGAGATTACGATTAACCCGTTCAGCCAGAGATGGTTGAGGGTAATAAGCAGAAGTAGTTACATGAGAGATGGATAAGTCAAAACAGAATTTACGAAATAAATTAGATGTAAAAGCCTTAGCATTATCAGATACAATATATTGGCACGGACCAAAAGAAGCAAAAATAGAATTTAAGCAAGTAATGGTAGACTGAGCGGTAGCCAGCTTAGTCGGAAATAACCAAGAAAATCTGGTAAAACCATCTACGCATACAAGGATGAACTTGTTAGCATTACCCTTTGACTGGGGGAAGGGTCCTACATAATCAATGTACAGGCGTTCCATGGGGCGTGACGCTTGATGGGAAGACAAAAGACCTACCTTGGTGGACATGGTTGGTTTACTAATCAAACAGGATTTACAAGCCTTTACTAGTTCACGGATTTCACCGTCCATACCTTTACAGATGAACATTTCAAGAATTTTTTCACGGGTTTTAAAGATTCCAAGATGCCCTCCTAATGGGGTCTCACGATAATATTTGACGATCATAGGCACGAGAACAGCTGGAACGACAACCTTCATCATCTTGTCATGCCTCGATGGGCAACATAAAACACCATTCCTCAGAACATAAGGGACAACATGTTCCCCAGAAGAAAGGGTTTCCATTATCGGAGCCAGCGTCGGATCTTCACGTTGGTATTTCTCAATATCCCTAAAAAGCATGGGAGCATCAGTTAAGATGGTATTAACATCAGATAGTGTGGACTCGGAAGGTGATGAACTGTCGACCGGTTCATGGATCTCAACGTCGTTTGAAAACATACGGCTGAGTCCATCAGCGACAATATTTTCGGTACCTCTGATATGTCTAACATCAAACTGGAAGGCAGAAATACGAATGGCCCAGCGGGCTATACGACCAGTACGACGCGGCCTACCTAAGACCCAGCTTAAGGCTTGATTATCTGTCTCCAGGTCGAATTTAACATGTTCCAGATAGAGACGGAACTTCTCTAAGGCGAATAAGACTGCCAAACCTTCGAGCTCATAGATGGAATACTTGGCTTCTTGAGCCGACAAAGTCCTAGATGCATAGGCGATGGGTCGCCTCCCTAGTTCAGTCTCTTGAAGAAGGACTGCCGCTACTGCTGACGACGACGCGTCGGTTTGGACGATGAATCTCTTCGAGAAATCAGGCATAGCAAGTACAGGGGCATTACAAAGATCTAATTTAAGGTCTTCAAAAGCGGCTTGTTGAGAAGGTCCCCACTCGAATTTGATGCCTTTCCTACGAAGAAGGTTTAAGGGCGCCGCTCTATTAGCGAAGTTAGGAATAAACTTCCTGAAGAAATTCACCATACCAATGAACCTGGCGATACCTTTAATGTCCTTGGGAGGTTTAAAATGACGGATGGCCTGTGTTCTAGAATGATCGACGGCTACACCATCAGATGACACAATATGCCCTAGGAAAGACATAGACGGCTTAGCAAAGGCGACCTTGGACAACTTAACAGTTAACCCAGCCTTGCGAAGGCGATCGAGAACATCTCGCAGATGATCTAGATGCTCTTCAAAAGTCTCTGAAAATACGACTACATCATCCAAGTGGTGATATAAGTACTCAAATTTGATGTCGGAGAAGACCCTATCTAGTAGCCTAGTGAGTACAGCTGCTCCCGTGGGGAGCCCGAAAGGCACGCGGTTGTATTCGTGTAAGTTCCAGTCCGTGGCAAACGCTGTAAGATGTTTAGACTCTTCGGCAAGGGGAATTTGATTATAGGCCTGATTCAAGTCCAAGATAGTAAAGAAACTGGCCTTACGAAACCATGAAAAACAAGAATGAAGGCCAGGAAGGGGCACAGATTGCAACACCACCTTCCGATTGAGAGCCCTATAATCAATGACAGGCCTGAAGCCTCCTTGGGGTTTCGGAACTAGAAAAATAGGCGAAGAATACGCCGACTTAGAGGGCCTAATAATACCATCCTTCAACATCTGATCGATAATTTCTTTCAGAGCCTTCATTTTAGGTGGAGATAGCCTATACGGTGGAAAACGGACAGGAATCGAATCCGTGACCTCAATTTTGTATTCGATCAGGTCAGTAACACCAAGAGTATCAGAAAACACCTCTGGAAACAACTGACACAGCTTACGAATACTATCAGCCTGCTCCTCAGGTAGATGTCTAAGGTCTAACAACATCTCATCCTGGGTAGGCGAAATAGAAGAACATGATGCAGAATTACACTTTAATAGAGGGATATTACAATTAGAGGCAAATTTGAAAGTGCAAGACCTACTCTGAAGATCGAGCACAAGACCAGTGTGAAAAATAAAGTCCGCTCCCAATATAATGGGGCAAGACAAGAGCTTGGCCACAAACAATTTAACTTTCCATGTGAATTTAAAAATACGAATTTTGACCAATAAGGAACATAGAATTTCTAATGGGGATGAATTAGCCGAAACATATTGAACAGGAGATGAGACATAGTCAGGGAGTTTACAAACAGACTTCAATTTAGAATACCATTCCGCCGAAATAATCGAACAAACACTGCCTGAATCTAAGAGAGCTGTTATAGGCTCGTTATTTAACTCAATCTTAAGAAAAGGAACCGGTGCGGGGGAATCCGCCGCAATCCTAAGACACTCTTTGGGACCTTCAAAAGATAAATTTGAAAATTGCTCGTTCCCTGAATTTACAACCTTTTTACTAGGGGCTGAGTCTCGGGAAGATGGATTTGTCGACTCAGCCGAAGCCACTGGTCACCTTTTATTATTGGCATAGGTAGAATTTGCACCAGAAGTTGAGCAGGAGGGGGTGCTAATCGAGTTTGGGCAATTCTTGGCGATATGTGAGAAAGCCCCACATTTAAAACAGCCTTGTGCTGAACCAGCTCCATTATTTGTCCTACTAGTTTTGACCAATGGACATTTATTGCGAAGATGGTCAGGCGACCCGCAAGCATAACATTTACGGGGTGTGACTGGTCGGCGAGGTGGAGGCCGAGTATTACTAAACGAAGGAGGGGGTTCTTTTGCCACACGCAAAGAATCGGCGTACCTAACTCCTTCCGCTGAGACGGCCAACGCTTCAAGTTCAGAGAAAGTTTGCGGGCACGCCGCGAAACACAAGTATGACCTATAAGATGGTGAAATGCCTTCTACAATAGCCTGTACAATCTGATCTTCAGGAAAATGAAGGGCAAACACCCTAGTATAAAACTTAATATCTTGTATGAAATCAGCCAAGTTCTCATCCAATCGCTGTACACGATAATAGTACTTCTGAATCAGAGATGACCTCGCGCGGGCGGGAATAAAATTTGCAAGCAAGTGTGCATGAAAATCTTCAATAGATGACTGTTCGGCTATGGCTCTTACTATTTTGTCAGAAAGAATACCAATTGCATAAGGATAGATGATTTGCAAAATTTGACATGGAGAAAGAGAAAAAACAAGGGCATGATCCTGAAATTCAACCAGAAATCTTAAAAATGAAATTACTTCACTGGTGGTATTAACCGAAAACTTAGAGATACCTCTGAGCAACATTGCCAATGGATGAGGCAAACTGCTAAACCCGGGTGACATAGTAGGTAAAGATTTCAATGGCAAGGTAGTTAATTCAGAACGGATGTTACTCAACGATGCACGGCGTTCAGACTCGTTCAATGGGGCAGAAGTTGTTTGAGCAGCAACGGTTATCCTATTGACTTCTCCCTTATGAGGCTCTTCCTCGCTACCTACATTCACCGTGACGGGTTGATCAGTTTTGGGAGGAACCTCCCCAGTTAACAATTGAGTGACCTTGCTAGATAATTCAGACATATTTTCAAGCAGCGTACTAGCTTCCTTCTTCTGAACGTCATTCAACTTCAGAGACAACAGATCATTAACTCTATTTGAAAAGTGATATAGCCTAGCTTGCACACGCTTAATTTGATTAGGAGAAGGATCATTTTCATCAAAAAAACTAACTACAGAAGCTAGCCCAGTAATATTCTCCGTGATCGTGGAAAGAGAGTCGTCAATTTCTTTCTCTCCCAAATTGGGGATGGAAATGGGCAAATCTAGGGACTCTCTAAGCTTGTTTGTGTCTACTGCAACCGTGCCTCCAGATTGTACATTTCTAATAGTCAATTCATAGATCAACTCCTCCTTGCGCAAATAGTTAAGATGGAGAACATCGCGAGGGCCGGGCATGGTGACAGAACAATTTTGAAAAACTCAAAAAATTCCAGCAACTGGGAAAATAGTTAGAGTTCGGAACAAAACAATGTTTAGCCGTCAAAAGGGGCTAAATTGAGACCCATTCAACCACGCTCTGCTACCACTTGTTACCGAATTTTTGTGGTAGTTATGCGTGAAAGAAGGTGCGGGGTGGTGAACAGGTCTCAAGCTACTAAAGTAAAATTAATTTAAAATTTAACAAGGTTATATTTTCTTTTTTAAACCAAAGAAATAACAAGCATGGCAGGTACAAAGTAGCAAGTCCAAAGGGTAGTTACAATATTTACAAGATTTGGGCTTCGCGCCCTGACTCCACAATGCTAGGGCAATCAGCCCAGTTTTACCCCAAACACAAGTTTCAACAGAGGGGCAGAAAACCCCATTCATGCCTAGGAGCCCTTGCTCCAAATTACACAGAAAAGCCTCCACGAGGCGTACAACACTCAATTTTCAAAAGAGCCACTCGCTCTCAAATTTAAGCCTCTCCCAGGCCACACCAAACTCCACCTTCAAGTTGTCCTCAACGGACGTAAACACAGGGGTAAAATACCCAATCTACTGAGGTCTATTAAATGAAAAGAAGGTTAATTAAATGACCTCTAAAATAACAATTTGAGAGGAGGCGAACTTGCACTCCTAATACACTTTGATTAAGACCTACTTGGCACTAGGCCGTTAATACAAGGGCTAATGCCATACTAAAGAGGTGACTTAAGAAGAGAACAATTTGTTTTACGTTAACGAAAAATAGGTTGAGAAAAATAAGTTCACCTCAAAACAATATGAGTGGGAGCTCGAGAGGGTTAGCACTCTCTATCCCAGTATGTAGCTTTAAAGGAGAATATATGAAAAGAGTAGTTACATTTAGGAAAAGGTTACATGGTGGAACGCTTCGAACCCGCCCCGAGAGTTAAACTGCTGAGCTAGCAAAGAAAGAAGTTATTAATCGGCCATTACTTTGTTGTTGACCGCTGCCGAGGAAAGAGGCGCTTCCCGCCTCCTGCTATGTACTTAATACACTGAAAGATGGAACAGAAGTGGCGCGGAGACCCTAAAATCAGCAGTTTAAATACTCTCGCGGATGGTTCTAGGCGTTAGGGGAATGAGAACACCCTCCCACGAGGATTTTATTGGTTCATCAATAAACCCCCTACACAATACTAAGAAGAAACACATAATTGGTGGAAAATTAATTTAAGAAATTCGGGATAGGCTAGATTTAAACAAGGGGAAAGAAGGGGTTAATATTGCCAACTTAACCAATGACTGAAAGAAATTTAGCAAAGAACGAACATTTGAAATAAAAATTTCTCCAACAAAATAGTTCTTTGACTCCGCACTAGGGTGCACTATTGTTGATCTTCAGTAGTGTCCTCTAGAAGAGAAAGTTCACACTTCTTACTTCAAGCAAAACAAAAACACATCAAAAATGACACAGTTCAAAAACTCAAAATTTTCCACGTGGTGACATCTTCTGAGAAGGTAGCGAATTAATAGCGTAGATAAAGTTCAGACTTCCTCCAGCAGAGGAGTTTCAACTGGCGCAAATTTTAAATTAGCGGCGTGGAGGTGTACCGCCCGGTACAATAATAATAATAATAATAATAGAACCTACGTGGAATTGTCCGGATTTTCTTAGTCGTCTCTCTATGGCCGCGAACGTGGATTGATGTGGGGTCATCTGTTTGGAAAACGTTCCGGATACAATCTTGCAGTACTCCGCTTTGTCGTATGCAAGCACCATGTTGGTCATTGGACTGGTACATGTCGCACTGCACTGGCAGTACACAAGTAACGCAGTAGGATGCGCACCAAGGACCGTGTGGAGGAATGTTATTAGGCTGAGGTCATCCATCCGCAGTACACAGTTGTCTAAACCTTCCAGATTAAGACACTAAATCGGAACAAATTGTCACAACTGTTCTCAGACTTCGACGTTCTCCAGCGCCCAAACCGTGCGTGGTCTCCGTCATCCTGCACAGCATACTGAGCCTTGTTGGTGTTTTTTGGGGACTGCCAGGATATGTTTCAGTTGTTATGGCCTTAGTCTGATTCGCTTAAATCATTTTCCTGTTCTTTAGTGCTACTTGGCGGAGGGCTATTGTTTATGTCAACATTTCTACACTTAATGTTGAGAAAGCTTTTTCCACATCTTTAAGTTTAGTTATCTTGATTGTCATTGGACAATGGTAGCAATTCATATGCTACTACACAACGCGTACAATGTCACTCGTGCAACGGGGAGTTCTGTTCGTACGGTCCTTCATCAGAGCTGACACATAACTAATGTTACTGTCACATATGAAGAGGGTTCCAATCCGGTCCGGACTTGGCCGGTTTAACAAAAATGCTAAGGTGAACGTCTATGATTGTTTTTTCAAATGTGTGGCAGGTATTTCTCTACTCAGTACACATAAGATTATTATTGAAAAATTTGGAGAAGATCGGTTATTGCACCGAGATCTTCAATTGATCTCTTGCCAGGCACAGTAGCTCAGACTGGCCTTTTGGGTCCAAGTCAGTGGGGTGGATTCCGGCTTCATGGGACCTAAAATCAATTACGTTTTTTGCCATTTGCTTACGTCGCAGTGGCTCAAGACAGATCTTATGATGACGATGGACTGACCTGGAAAGGAAGCGGCTCTAATCTTAGTAAAATCACGGCCTCGTTTGAATATGGGGAACCAGGGAAAATATCTTGAAGGTTGCTGATTGTGGAGTTCGAATCCACATTCTACCGAATGCCCGAACTGCGCAGCCAAGTTGTTCGGCAATTATCATTAAATAAGCGATCTTTGTAGGCTACTTTATGCTCCATACAAGAGTGCAGAGTTACTGATGAAAGCTGTGAGCCTACTAAGTGGATAATAATAATAATAATAATAATAATAATAATAATAATAATAATAATAATAATAGTCCGCCTCTGTGGTGTAGTGGTTAGTGTGATTAGCTGCCAACCCCAAAAGCTCGGGTTCGATTTCCGGCTCTGACACGAAATTTGAAAAGTGGTGCGAGTACTGTAATGGGGTCCGCTCAGTCTCAGGAGGTCAACTGAATAGAGGGGAGTTCGATTCGCACCTCAACCATCTTAGATGCGGTTTTCCATGGTTTCCGCACTTCTCCTGGATGATAGTCTATCTATCTTAAGGCCACGGCCGCTTCCTTTACTCTTCCTTGTCTATCCCTTCCAGTCTTCCCATTCCCCACAAGGCCCCTGTTCAACATAGCAGGTGAGGCCAGCCTGTGTGAGGTACTGGTCCTCCTCCCCAATTGTATCCCCAGACCAATTGTCTCACGCTCCAGGACTCTGCCCTTGAGGCGGTGGAGGTGGGATCCCTCGCTGAGTCGGAGAGAAAAACCAACTCTGGAGGGTAAAAGTATAAAATAATAATAATAATAATAATAATAATAATAATAATAATAATAATAATAATAATAATAATAATAATATAGTAATGTTCTTTTTCTGTTTCTGCCGAGATACTAGAATTTTGAACATCAATATTTATTTTAGGTGACGATAAATCTGAGGCTGATGTTTTTGAGTGACCGGTAATTTCAAATACCACTGGCGTCAGGCGGAATCGAACACGCAAACTTGTGGTCAGAAAGCAGTTCTCTACCATCTGAGGGACTAAGCCGGCAAGACAAAGCAAGCTTGTGGTTTTCCGTCGCTGCAGATGCAGTCAGTCATTATACAGGCGTAGCTGCTGGCTTCCCATCTGGAACGCTCAGGTTTGAATCCATGTCCATTCTGGGTTGCCATTTTCATCCTCCGGCCTTTGAACCCAGGCCCAAACCAAAATCAGTGTGTTGTACATAGCGACAATAGAAATTAGAAGAATACGCTGAAGAAAAGAAGCCATGGGACCTCCTATTTTACAGGGATATAACATTTCACCTGAAAAATCCCACATGCTTTGTCGAGATTCAAACCACGGCTGCTAGTGATGTCACCCGTCGAAGTAGGATACTTTGGAGTTTTCTAAACTAGGTGTTCACAATCACCAAGTATATGTTTCACCTGCTTTATGACATCCGACGCAAGAGATATTCACAGACATTCCAGTCTTGTAGAGTCCGTAAAGGCCATTGCGCAGATCAGTTGTCCATTCAAGATTTCTTGTGCTCATATGAAGTAGTTTAGTTAGTGGTTTTACATCCAGTTGCCGAGGTGGAGGAATTTCGTCCCGCGGGAGTTGTTGTACGTTCCAGTAAATGAAGCGACACGAGGAAAGGATAATTGAGCACCTTCAAATACCACGGGACTGAGCCAGCTTCCAACCTGCCAACTTGCAGTCAACTGTATATTAACGATTGTAGGCTTCCTACTATCAAATATCACGTCATTCATTTCATCTCATTATCTCCTGTGATAAGGTTGACGTCAGGAAGGGCATCCGGTTATGAAAACTCGGCACTACAGAATCATCCCTCCTCATACCCGAACACATGGAGAAACGGGACAAGGGCTCGGCAAACAAACATATCGTCGCTCCTATGTGTTATCAACTCTCCCAGCGACATATCGATATTGCACGCAACAACACAACAATTTCCGTTGTTTTCATTTCCCTATGCGGGAGTATAAAGGAAAATGCAAACATACATTCCTACAGCACGGTACAGTGAGGTTCATTTTCCTTTAAACATGCGCCAAGGAAAATGAACTGATGCATTATATATCAATATCTGTCTGGGAGGCGTGACCAGTCTTAAGAGAAATAATGGATAGCAAGAGCATTGTCACATTCGCGGGGTACACATATGAGCGACGATATATAGAAACTAAATCTGCGTGGAATTGCTTGTTGTTGTTATGTTTTAACTGTGCTTTATTATCACTTGTAAATTTAAGCTAGTACGAAGCTCACCCTATAGTATTGTAAGCCGTAGTGTTAAGCACTGGAAATACCTAATTTGTGTGTGTATTTGTATATGTTGATGCTGGATTTAGAATGTTAAATTGCTAGTGTGTTTGAGTCATCATCTGCTCTAATCTGCTTGTCATATTCATACCTTGGTCTACCCCTACCGTTCTTACCACCTACACTTCCTTCAAAAACCAACTCAACACGTCCTGGGTGTCTCAAGATGTGTCCTATCATTCTATCTCTTCTTCTCGTCAAATTTAGCCAAATCGATCTCCTCTCACCAATTCGATTCAGTATCTCTTCATTTGTGATTCGATTTATCCATCTCACGTTCAGCATTCTTCTGTAACACCACATTTCAAAAGCTTCTATTCTCTTTCTTTCTGAGCTAGTTATCGTCCATGTTTCACTTCCATACAATGCCACGCTCCACACGAAAGTCTTCAAAAACATCTTTCTAATTTCTATATCAATGTTTGAAATGAGCAAATTTTTTTTCTTATGAAAGCTCTTCCTTGCTTCTGCTAGTCTGCATTTTATGTCCTCCTTACTTCTGCCATCGTTAGTTATTTTACTACCCAAGTAACAATATTCATCTACTTCCTTTAAGACTTCATTTCCTAATTTAATATTTCCTGCATCACCTGGCTTCGTTCGACTGCACTCCATTACTTTTGTTTTCGACTTATTTATTTTCATCTTGTATTCCTTACCCAAGACTTCGTCCATACCATTCAGCAACTTCTCGAGATCTTCGGCAGTCTCAGATAAAATAACAATATCATCGGCAAATCTCAAGGTTTTGATTTCTTCTCCTTGGTAGTATTTATTGTAATGTTTTCTTTCCATGGACTTTACTTTATCATCACACTACTGTAAGTGACCATTGCCAGCGGGATATTTCCCAATTGCGATCTATTCGTTAATAATAATAATAATAATAATAATAATAATAATAATAATAATAATAATAATAATAATAATAATAATAATAAGCGCGGCTGTGAGCTTGCATCCGGGATATAGTAGGTTCGAATCCCACTATCGGCAGCCCTGAAGATGGTTTCCCATTTTCACACCAGGCAAATGCTGGGGCTGTACCTTAATTAAGGCCACGGCCGCTTCCTTCCAACTCCTAGGCCTTTTCTATCCCATCGTCGCCATAAGACCTATCTCTGTCGGTGCGACGTGAAGCCCATAGCAAAATAATAATAATAATAATAATAATAATAATAATAATAATAATAATAATAATAATAATAATAATTTAGCAGTGAAATCTTTTGTCCACCAAGGTACTTAAAGTCATTCCTTCTAATAATCACTCGATGACAAATCTGAAAATTCGAACAATATAATTAGGAACACAGGGCTTAATTTCAGATGCTCTACAGAGATATCAGCCACTGTGTGTGTATCTGCACCCTCTGTGCCGTTACTCTCAAGAAAGCCGACGGTGGGGTTCGAACCCAGTCGTCCCCCGAATGCAGCGCTTGGCACCATAGCCGAGGCACGCTGACACGCGCCGCCACTTAGTTCCCTGTTTACATGTATTTCATTGACTTTGAAAAACCATGTGACTATGTACGGTACTCTGAATTTTGAAATGCGATGATCGGGAACTCCAGAGAATAAAGAACTGCCACCTGTGGCTATTTTCTTGATGGATGCTATTTTCAGTTTTTTCTTTAATATTGAAAAAAAAATTCTTAGCAGACAAATTTTTACGGAAAACCTAAAATTAAGCACTTTCTTCAATTGTGCCGAAGGTTGAAGGGCCAGAAACCCCGCATTATGAGTCTTGGATAGCTCTATCCAACTAAAAGAACAATTTCTTTACTCTTTTCTCTTTTGTTTGAAATGGTACCAAATTAACTTATTTACATAATTCTTCCTGTAATGCGTTCCTTAGTTCGATACCCTCAGGTATTTTTATTTTTGGAAAAAGGTCCACACCAAATGTAGTTATAAGGGCTTCAGTGAAACTCTGCATTGACTCACATTAGCGCTCGTATTGCTAGAAGAAGGTAAACTGCTCATCTAATCGACCGGATAACGATGATTAAGAAAGGATTGTAATGTTTAGGAATAAATAAAAATATATTCTCAGACTCTTATATTTTATTTACCTAGAATTCGTAGCTCATGTCCCTAGGATGTTTCCAATATTGAGTTTCTTGCCTGAAGGCTAGAACTGCGGATTTTTGTATTTTTCTCTAGACACAAGCCAGCTTCCACTGAAGTGTCTGTCTCATTTATGCCTGTGACTGAGTACTTCTAAGTAAAGAAGTTCAGAGTGGACCTGGATATTCGTGCTGTAATAGCACATTCCTGCCCAGTGAGAATAGGAATGTTCCTTACTCTTCATAATGTCTTGTACGACAGCCTTTTTTTTTGAGCAACCAACCAGCCTCTGAGCAGAAGACTAATAACACTTTCACCAGAATTAATCTGTCAAAATTCATACTTGGAATTTGCAAGAACCCTCTCAATTGCAAGCTACTGTATTAATAATACATCCAATGATCTTGAGTGTCGCAATTGGCTACATTCCACATTTCCGGGTAATTATCTGTGCGCAGTCACGTTCTAGAGGTCAACCACTAGTTAGTTGTACATGTTGAAACATGTGCGAAGTTGTCAGTCTAGGTGAACCTTGAGTGAGGGACTTTTGAACTGGATGTAATAATGTATCGAACCTGGCAAAACAGCGCAATACGTCCTCTGGTATAGCGCCTCAGTCTCACTGAGGTATGAGCCATGCTCGTAATGCCATTCCTTGGTAAACCAGGCGCTGTTATGAATGTTGCTCATAGGGTTGCTTGGGGCTTAGCATATTCTGACTCGGTTAGGAAAGCACAACTTGTTTCCAGAGTATGCCTCTTCAGCGATGTCTGGGCCATATTTAACAGCTGATTGTGGAGTTGTTTGGCTTCAAAGCAGCCTTCGCCTTGAATACTCAAGAGAGATACGTACATAGACTACAGTATATCTATCGTCTATACAACCAGGCTACGTACAACTTACTGTAATGTAATCACGTGCTCATTTTTGCACTTAAAGCTCGCGAAGTAATGCCCTGAACCGAATGTTTGAGCTACCAATTGACCGGGAATGTACTACATAACAGAAATCATGACACACAATAGGCCTCAGTTAAATGCACGGATTACGACGTAGCTTTCAAGTGACGATTTTGAGGAACTAATCAGCTTCTTTATAGGTTGACAAGTAGCTAGAAGTCAGAGTGATGGGAAGAGGAGGAACCGGAGTTGACAAATTTACTACTCACTTCATATTTAATTTAAGGTTTGATCAGTTGAGAAGTATTGAGATTCCACGGTCTCCACATGATGAAATGGCGTATGGCTTTTAGTGCCGGGAGTGTCCGAGGAGAAGTTCGGCTCGCCTGGTGCATGTCTTTTGATTTGACTCCCGTAGGCGACCTGCATGTCGTGATGAGGATGAAATGATGATGAAGACGACACATACACCCAGCCACAGTGCCAGCGAAATTAACCAATTAAGGTTAAAATTCCGGACCCTGCCGGGAATCGAACCCGGGACCCTCGTGACCAAAGGCCAGCACGCTAACCATTTAGCCATGGAGCCGGACTCCACATGATAATCAATCTTGACACAAGGCTAACAATAACAGTTCTCAAGGAAACTCGCATAATTTGAAATAAGATGACAAGATATGACAACATAGCCCGTCATTCCGCGTGGAGTTGACAAGAAACTCTCATTCAGAATTCTCAGGTTTTCATTGGATACCACAGGATTGTCACTGATTTCGCTAGAGTCAAATAATATTTCACCCACCCAGTCCACTGAAGCTCTCTCTAAATTAAATGAAGTTGTTTTACAGAAGGTTCGATGCTTGAGCGGCGCTTACATTAGTGTTGGTAACATCTCGGAAAACGTTTGTGAATTTGTTAGAAACATATTTCTCGCGGTGGCTACACGAATCTTGTTACACTCGGTACAGACCAAAGAATTTTAGCAACATTTGTTCTGTATTTAGACCGAATGTTACCAACACAACGCGGCGGTCGCACTCAGCGACTGAGTGTGCCTGGCGTTGACGTGAAGCCACACTGCTGTTTTATTCCAACATCTGTTGCTAAGACATGTTAGGTGAAAAATTGTTATGAATATTTGTTGGGAACATTCGCGGCTTTAGGGTGTCACTTGCAATATAAGGGAATGAGAAGGGGTGTCACAGCAGCCTTTGTGACGACGAGATATATCGGTATGCTGTGAGATCAGTTGCATTATTCAGAACCTAATGCCGGGCTACCACAAAATGTGATATCATTCCTTCCAGCGCCTAACACATGAAGATGACCATTTCCTTAACCGACCACACGACACCATCAGGCAGCGTATGGGCATGGCAAAAGTCCTTCAGAGGGTCCGTGACTTCGCTGATATGCAAATGCCCTTAGTGTTACATCTTAACATCTGAAAGCCGATGGAAGGCCCATGAACAGTATAAATAAAGATCGGGAAACAATAGGCGTTGCAAAATCCACTAACCCGACTCTGTAACAAGGAGAAAATGCCGAGCTGGAAAATACCAATTTAGCCACCTGCAAACACTTTGCTCTGATATCTTGACATGATTCCCATTTTTCACCTGACCCACATGATCACGCACTTACGAGTTGTTAATGTGGACTGCAGTGATGTCGCAGAGTGTGGCAGAAGGTGTCACGTTGTAATGTCTTATGTGTTTCCGCAAGGAAAACAACTGTTTTCAAATGTTCCACGCACCTAGAGTATAGCTGAAGAATGGCCTGCTAGAAAGATTTTTTTTTTGCTAGGGGCTTTACGTCGCACCGACACAGATAGGTCTTATGGCGACGATGGGATAGGAAAGGCCTAGGAGTTGGAAGGAAGCGGCCGTGGCCTTAATTAAGGTACAGCCCCAGCATTTGCCTGGTGTGAAAATGGGAAAACACGGAAAACCATTTTCTGGGCTGCAGATAGTGGGATTCGAACCTAGTATCTCCCGGATACAAGCTCACAGCCGCGCGCCTCTACGTGCACGGCCAACTCGCCCGGTCTGCTAGAAAGAAATTAAATAGAACATCTGACTGAATAACCAAACATATGGTTGCCGATTGAGATAGAGGAATAAAATTCAGGAAACTCAATGGTAAAAATTACCAGTGTTTCGCCCCAGTGCAGCATGAGGTCATCAGTTGGATATCACACCTTCCCAAGACACTGGATGGCTAGAACGCCGATAGCGACTGGTAATTTTTGACGATGGAGTTTCCTGAATTTTATTTATCTCTCTCAATCGGAAGCCATACTTTTAGCCATGCTAGCCCGGGAGGGCATATATAACAAGTGGAGATGCAATTCTCCCCTAGTACGTCGGCACTGCACTCTGCTTATCACAAGTGGTGCTAGCCGGCCAGTGTGCATCCATCGTCGTACTATTGTCACGCCTCTTCTTTTTGCGGCTGGGTGGCTCTCTACACTTCCTCATCTCAGCCGGGCCAATCAATGATAATTGGGCAGACGCCTCGTTGGCTGTCTCATCATGTATGCTGTTCTTATCAAGGGCGTCGACACATCCCTCACCGAGTCCTTCATTTATCAGCACATTACTGGTGATCCTCCTATCTCATCGCTTTCGGATGTCATCCGCCTTCAGGACCGGCGCTCGGGGCAACTTTCACCAGATGTTTTGCTCCTCTACCGCGACTCACATGAAGCATCCTGTTTGATCTCCAATGGCATCGCTTTCAAGGGTCGTCGCTATAACGTGGTCCCCGCTCCTGAGGAGTTACTCCGGGACCTTCGTCATCTTCCAGAACCCCCTGTCGCCGTTCACTCTCGTTTCCTGCCCAAAACAGGCCCGTCTTCTCCTCCCACTTCCACTACTCCTACTACTTCCTCCTTCACCACTGCTGCTTCTCTTACTTTGACTACTTCCACCGTTCTTACCACAACCAGTCATCTTTCTCCTATTATGTCTACCCCGCTCCCTATCGTCCCTCCTGATCCCTCTATTCAGGTTCTTGTCGCTGATCGATCTGCAGCTACTTCCGCTCCCCAACAGCCCTCTTCTTCCTCTCTAGTTGTCCGCGATAATGACCCTGATTTTCCACCTCTGACTTCGTCCTCCACCTGTTCTACGGACTCCGCGATCGCAGCTCCCCCAGTCTCTTCTGGCAGTGCAGACGTCTCCGCTCCCCTTACGAGTTGTGTCATCCGTGGGCTCGACCTGGTGTCACCGAACGGGACTTGCTCCAGGAATTGCATCGGAATGGAGTCTCCGCTCGTCGGGCGATCCGCATCTTCAACGACGCTGGACCGACCTTCATGGTGCGCCTGCAACTTTGTTCTGATGCGGACCTCGACCAACTCATCGCCAATGGTATCCGTTCTTCGTACCGATTTATGAGGAAGGATTCAAGCGGTTAATTTAAGGTGGCCTGCAGGTACCTGTGGGTCTTTCAAGACGGTCTTCAAGACCTTGTCATCGGGTACATGAATGTATAGGTTTTGCCCCCTCGACACTCCAGAGCACGCCACTGGTTCTCTAGATAACGACGACAAATGAAATGTGAATTACAAACCCGCTAAATACCTCATATGAATTTTCTTCGTAACAGTAATGACTTTGGAGAATATTTTGTGCTGTGATTTTGGCTTCACTAATAAATAAGCTACTAATTTCGCGCAAGTCTTTGACAATTTGTATGGAATCATCCTTACGAATAATTGGCCTGGAGAACGATCTGAGATCATTACTGGAGTAAAGCAAGGATGGTTAATTGCTCCTATACTATTCTCAATTTCTGTTCGAACCATACTTCACTTTGTTAACGCTGAACTACCACAAGGCATAGAAATAGAGCACAGGTTTGAAGGAGGTTTATTCAACGTTAGCAGACTGCGCGCCAAGACCAAGATTTCTACTGCCTGAATTATGGAACCCCAGTATGCAGACGACAATGTTGTTCTGGCCACATCAGAAAAAGATCTACAGTCCTTAGTAAATGCTTTCACAAAAGCATACAGAGCATCGGTCGAAGTCACAACATCCAAAAGACACAGATATTGCATCAGTAGCCAATGCTACCATCACAGTCCGTGATGAGATCTTGCCTTGGTAGACACCTCTCAGCGAATGCTAATATGGATGCTGACATTCAGTATCGTCTGAATTGTGCACCATTCAGTCGTCTACGACGAGTCTTTGTGAACCGTAACATCAATACTTCATGTGCACAGACCATTGTAATACCAACACTCCTTTGTGGGTGTGAAACTTGCACCACTTACAGGAGGTACATGAAGTGCCTGGAGAAATATCATCAGCGCTGTCTGACGAGGATCCTTAGGGTTAAAAGGCAAGCTCACTAACAACTCAACTCAACTCTGGCCAGGCTTCCAGAAAAGTATGACATAACATGCTTTCTCGTATCTTCTCGACTCTCCAATAACCTATGTACAAATTAATGGAACATTATGTATAATAGAGTGATATTAGGATAAAGGTGCGTTGTTCTAGATTATTACCAGGTGTTGCACGACATGCGTTCCTCTGTCCATCCCCCACTCCATGTGAGACCACATATGCTCACACTTCTGAGGGGGTGAGGGAGTCAACAGGCAATCTATGAACTGACCAGACGGTCGCTTTGCGGTTGGATTTAGCTGTTCTTTGTATAGAAAATGTTGATATAAACGGGAGTGCAAATGTGTACAACTTCTCATATGAAATTTCAGTGGAGAACTTAACTGAGCGATAGTGCCGTGTGAATTACAGATCGATCGCGACGTGGCGCGTAATTACGTGAATTACGTCGTATAATCGCGAAACTGTGACGCTATGATGTGCCGAATATCGGACGGAGAAAACTATTCTTCAATTGATCTCCCGCAGTAGAGAGAGAGTCCGTGGAGTGTGATAGTAATTTTGAAACTTTGTGAAGGCTGACATGTAAGAAAAAAAAATAGCACGAATGTCCGTGTCATGTAATATAAACAGAATTCCAGTCCAAGTTATCGTGCTGAATGACGGCGTAACTGTAGAAGTACAGAGGAACAGACGTACAAGGCGGGGTTTTGAAATAAATATAGGAACCCGATATCTCGTTCATAAACTATTGCAGTGACGACACCGTGAGCTTCTGTACTAGCTTTGTCTGACTGTGGGAGTCTAGCTGCGTCCGGCCTAAACTTAATAAATATGCAACTTTCTTTCTGTAAGAGATCGCAATCATACCAATAAAAGGAGAATTTTGACTGTGACGTGTGCAGAAGAAGTCTGTGTGAAAATCAGTGTGAATGGTATCTTTCCAGTGTTCACGACTCCAAGACTATGGCTTACCCAAGAATCATCGAGGGACGTCCGGAACCCGTGACCACCCACCTCAGCGCCGTGGAGTAGACGCTTCAGGTGAGTCTCATGCGGGCTCGGACTATGGATTACGGACCAAAGCTGTTGAGTACCAAGTTATGACTTTATAGTGCTAATATTCCCTTTAAAATTAGAAAGAGTTGTAAGGATAGGGTTAAGGTAATTTATCGTATTTGAATAGTGAGATTAGTTCGGTTAGAGTGTTCAGTAGGATCCCTTTTTTATTTAACTACTTGAGGTTATTCGAGAAGGAAACAAATTAGGGTAATTGCATATCTTTTGGGCCCATTTTATTTTGTTGCATGTGCATGTTTTGGAGTATTTGCATTTCCAAGTGCTGTCAGAGGAAAAGGGGGGAGAGAGTATTGAATTTTGCTGAGGTAACGAAGTAGCCTTCCTCTGAGTGACTATTCAAGCTGAGACAAGATAATGACGGTAGGGTTTTCGCCAAATGTCTTTGAACAGTATTTTAATGTGGGATAGTCACAGCACTCTTTTCCTAATGTAAAGTAGTATATTTTGGTGCATGGTAGGTTAAGACGTGGCTGTATCGAGATGTGTGTGAAGAATTCATTGTGCCCAAGTTCGAATATCCACCCTCCAAACACTAGCTAGGCCCCTGTGTATCTTTTTTTTGTTTGTAGTTGTTTGGTATTTTAATTTGATTTAAGTTAATTTATTTGATTGGATATTAAATGCCAATTTACTGAACGTAGTATCAGTTTATATCAGGTACACATTTTTCATTTCTCTGGCATGAGATAATAGGAAATTTTAGCTTATGAGCTTGTGCAATTGTGGTTAAACTCTGCAGTGAAAGGAGCAATGTTGAACCCCGGCCTTCTGTAAAGTTGAGGAAAGATGAAGTGATATATCGGCATGATTTTGAGAGGTGTTTATAGGATATAATGAACGCCCGAACTGATTTTAGCACGTTTATAAGTGTCCCAGTACTTTTACGTGGATATAATCAGCCGATGACCATGCATTGAAAGTGCGTTAATGCGTGGAGATTTTTGTTTCAAGAAGGTTATTGTCCTGTTGAGAGGGCGGTCCTGAGTGATTTACGGCCTGCGACCCGAGGGTTGTTCCTTCTTGTGAGAAAGACAGCTGAGCCGGGATCTCTATCCCAGTTGACTAAGAAATAAATGTTGTACAGACACAGTGTTCTTTTGACAGTAGAAGGCGTATTTTTACTTGAATAACACATTCGCAATAAGCTATGTCGAAATTAATGTAGGAACATTTAATTGTTACCCCTTAATGACGCGGTAGACAGGGTTTCTTTTTCAGGAGACCTGACATGGAAAGAACCGAGGTCACTACTTCGAACCTTGGGGCACAATGAGAATTGTTAGTCACACAGTGGCGGATTATAATAAAGCAGCCATTATTTGTATTCGGTATGGTTTTCTTTTTCAGGTGGTAGAAGTGTGTGAACATGATGTTTAGATAATTATTGATTTCTTGAAGCTAGTTTTCGTGATAACCCATTGATAGTTTGTTTATGTAAAGGGGTGAGACCTTTATGACGTGTACAGTTAGTTTATTAAGTGAGGTGGTTTGTAGTCACCAGAATTATGTTCATTTGCTTATTGTTTTTCTAATTATATATAGTTTTTAATACATATAATGTATCGTGCTATGTTTAATTTAGGCGGCCATTCCAGCACTAATCTTGGAGTAAACCAGTGTTTTCTTTTGAATATGTAAATTGCGAGTCAATCCCGGGGAATATTTCGCATTCGGAAGGTCGTAGCTTACTACTGTAAATAGTCAAGTGTTTTTATTATGATAGTGTTTGTCGTATTCAACAGCTGAAATGTAATAGAGGGCCGATGAACATCGAAACCAATTATACGATGTGAAACTTTAGGAAGGTAATCCAACCTTCTCCAATTTGTTTGTATGGAATGAAGTATGACTCAAGTGCTTAATTTGTAAATGTGTGATTTATTCTACCATTAAATTCGACGTCGTAATTTCAGTAGTCCACTTAGGGACACTGGTGAAGATGTGGATCGAAAATTTTACTTGAGTGACAGCACGGACCTGATTTCCCGTTGCTTTATTGAATGTCAAACGTATTTCTTTAAAATTTAATCATCCAGGTTGTAGCAAGTATGTTGCAACGAGAGCTAATTAAATCTTAGGAAAACTTTATTTGTGCCTATCTTTGCCGATATTAACATCTTGACCTCTTCCGTTCATTTTAGGCCTATAATTTAGATATAAGTTGGTTCTAGTTCGTATCCGCGGACGCTTGTGCTCATATCTTGGAACGGAAGGGTAGCGGAAGACCTCGTTATGCTGTAATGGGCATTTGTCATCTCATGTGTTCGGATTAGTTATTAAAATCCAAATGAGGCGACATATGTCACTAGGCAGAAAAGGTCCCTTGACTGTTATTTTCTGTAGCGCGTGGTCCCATGTGTTTAGACCCGATAGGGGTAAATTTGTGTTGTCACATGGTCCCATGAGCTATGGAAAGTGATGGGAAAGGTCCCAGTATCTACCCAGCCTGATGTTTTTGGAACCTTTCCACAGCACATATAGCAAAAAATATTTATTTTAGCTTCTTTTTCTTATCAATAAACATTTAACAATAAATATTTATGGTCATTGCTTGGAAATCGAAACGGATAATGTAATTCAGGAAGGCAGTGCTGTTACGTTCACAACTTTAAGAACAAAAGAATTGATAGCGTTTGATTTATGTAATACATTACTGGAAAACAATACAATAGAAACGTTATGACATTCCAATCGGATTTTTGACCCCAAAATGTCTGCGAGATATAAGAGATGAAGACAAAAAGAACTTATTTGTCAACCTGATTTCAACACTCTTAGAATATTAATTAGTATTCTGTTTTTATGAGCAGTCACAGGAACCAGATTTCGAAGTCCGAGGCACTGGCCTCCTAACTGGAAATGTTAATAAGCGAGGAGGACCCTAATTTCGCTTTTTACTTATTCTGGCTAAATGTGAGAACATTCCAACTGATTCGTGGCGAAATGCTATGGAAATATATCTTTTGAAACTAGGAGGCAGTCAGCTGTAATGATCAAGGATACATGTTACAAGTGTGTAAGCTATCAAATACACAAAAATTTACTGAATTACCTCAGACATGCAGAACATAATTTGTGTTATCAACAGTGTCTAGTTCATTAGCAGAGTAGAATACTTCTAGAATTATCTTCCACCTGAATCATAAACATGAAAATTAACATTCCGGTAACATTTAAATTACGTGCGTATGACAGGGAGATATTCAGAATAGATCGTAACACCTGTGGCAGTGGAGGACTTCGACATTGAAATCCGTATAGGCCTAATTCTAATTTCTTCCTTTGCCTTGTGCTAATTATCTAGGACGGTTATTGTGATTAAGCCCAGTTTTATGGACGGATGGCCTTCCTGGTGCCAAACCAATTTTGTTTCTTCTTTTTTTCTTAATCTGTTTACCCTCCAGGGTTGGTTTTTCACTCGTACTCAGCGCGGGATCCTACTTCCACCACATCAAGGCCAGTGTCCTGGAGAGTGAGACATTGGGTCGGGGATACAACTGGGGGGATGACCAGTACCTCGACCAGGCGTCCTCGCCTGCAATAGTGAACAGGGGCCTTAGGGGGCGATTGGTACCGGTATTTGCCTGGAGGAGGAGTGGGAAACCACGGAAAACCACATAGATGATGGCTGAGGTGGGAATCGAACCCCCCTCTACTGAGTTGAGCTCCCGAGGTTGAGTATACCCCGTTCGAGCCCTCGTACCACTTTTCAAATTTCGTGGCAGAGCCGGAAATCGAACCCGAGGCTCCGAGGGTGGCAGCTAATCACACTAAACACTACACATCGAGGCCGACACAAAACCAGTCTGGAGGGAACGCTATTGTGCCTTGGTAGTGTGTTACAGTAGTGTGGCAGAGGGGACGGAGCTCACACAGCTAAAGTCCCAACTTGACACACAACACTATAGGTTGAGCTTAGCATTACAAGACCGTCATACACAAATTCACACAAACAATTCTGATGTTTAAATACTAGCCTGCAATTCACAGGAAGACCTATCTGACTGTAAGATAGCCACCCCGGTCTACAAAACCAAGAATAACGGCCGAGAGGATTCGTTGTGTTGACCACACGACACGTCATAATCTGCAGGCCTTCGGGCTGAGCAGCGGTCGCTTGGTACGCCAAGGCCCTTCGATGGTTTGTTTTTTAATCCGATTTAAAGGATGAAGAAACAATCCATCCCTGGCGTTTCTACCCACAGTGGCTTGACTAGAGAGTCTGCTAACAATCCGTGATGCTTCATCCATAAATCCACTTCTCTTCCACGTCCGATTTGGAGAATGTGTTCCTTAGCTGTCATCTCTAACACGAGTAGAAGCGGCATTCTCCGTCTACCCGATACACTTACCACGATATAATAATGCGGGCTCAGTCATCAATAGATTTTAGTACAACAAAGTTCGTCTCTGTGGTATGGTGGTTAGTGTGATTTAACTGCCGCCACCGGAGGGCCGGGTTCGATTCCCTGCTCTGCTACGAAACATTGTCCACTTAGCCCACCGTTGCCAACCTCCGAGATAGTCAGGATTGTAGAATAACCCCAAAAGATCATATATTTTTTTTTCAAGAGAGGATCGTACTACTTAAAATAACCAGTACAATATTCGCTATTTAAGTCTCTTTATAGACGCAATAACTCACTTACGCAGCAGCTTGCATCTAAGGAAGCTGACAGGTTCGATCTTGGTTAATAATATGAAATTTCCTCTGGTTCGGGCCGCACGTATAACTGTACGTTCCTCGGATTACCTTTAACACCATAGCTAGGTGTTCGACTGCCACAACTCCAACTGCAAACAGGTTACCATGGAAAATAAATATAAGTCATAGTGATAATATGTGAGATACAGTATCAAGGATACGAAAATTATTTTTATTTAGATTACTCAAGAATTGGGTAATTTGCAAAGAAGTAGTCAACGTGAGATGTAAAGTCACTGAGAGCTTGGAAATCGTCATCATCATCATCTTCGTCTATGGAATGTCTAGGCACATTCACAGCAGAAGGTTCTAAAGTACCGCTACTTGAGCTTGCTGGTTGATCATAGAACTCTGCTTTAGTCATCCTTTTGAGCATGTTCTGAAAGCTTTACACGCACCACTCCACTCAACGTAGTTGTTAGCCTATTGACTTTAATAAGATTAATTTTGATGAATATTGCTTCACAATGAGGTTCCGAGGCAGGGCGTGACAAAAGAGACAGTGCAAATTCTGGAAATGCGGGAAACTCACATTCACCAAACGCGTTTTTCACGTCCTGTAACTTAGGCCAAAAAATAATCTACATCAGAGCAGGCTTTAATATCATCACTGATGTTGACATCGTCAATCTGCTGAAGGCGAATCCACTGATTACAGTACAGGCGCGAGACCGTGAAGAAAGGAAAGAGCCCATACTTGGTAAATTGGGAATCTCATTATTCGAAAAGACTCTCCCTCTCTTTCCAACTTGTCATCTATGATAGAATATAACTTGCACGAATAAAAGAAGGAACAAAAATCTACGAATTTTAAGGGAAAACCTGACAAAATTTACGATACGTCATAGGATTGTAGAATAGGCGTACGATCCGTGGGTCGGATCGTATTATAGTTCACAACACCGAATTATCGTACATGTACAATCCAGATCGTACGGTTGGCAGCGCTGACTCAGCCTCGAGAGGTCAAGTGAGGAGACAGAGGTTCGATTCACACCTTAGCCATGCTCGAAGAGCTTTTCCGTGGTTTCCCACTTCTCCTCCAGGCAAATGCCGGCATGGTACCTAACTTAAGGTCGATTCCTTTCCTCTTCCTTGTCTATCCCTTCCAATCTTCCCATACCCCTACAAGGCCCCTGTTCAGCATAGCAGGTGAGGCTGCGTGGGAGAGGTACTGATGCCGCTTCCCAGTTGTATCCCCGACCCAAGAGTCACGCTCCAGGACACTGCCCTTGAGGCGGTAGAGGTGGGATCCCTCGCTGAGTCCGAGGGAAAAACCAACCCTGGAGCGTAAACGGATTAAGAAAGAAAAAAGAAAGAGGGAAGGAAATAAATAAAGAAAGAAGGAAGGAACGAAGAAAAAACATAGTAGAAAATACTGAGACAGGGCTACCAACCCAAGGTTTTGCATGTGAATTAGAGGCGAGTCCTGCCCATCTTCAGTTCTCGCCTACGCCACAAATTTTTGTGTAAATGGAAATGTATATTTTGAAAATCACAAACACCCATTCCCCGAGCTAGCGGATTAACCAAATCCCCGGTATGGCTGAGAATTGACTCCGGTTCCCTGTGAAGCAAAGATCTCTGCACTTAAGAAGCCGGACATAGATTGAGCTGTTAATTAAAACAGAAACATCAGATACTCGATCTATGATATTAATTGATCAGTTGATTCAGGTATCATAATTGCGGTTATCAGTTCTACGGTGAAGAAGAGTGATTCGAGCCAGAGAAATGTAGCAAGAGGATTAAAACAAGCTTTCATTCGTTTGTTCATAAAATACCCGAACATAACCTAAACTCGTTCCCGTCTCTCTTTAACTTCACAAATTAGGCAAGGTGCCAGGAGCAGCCGTGACCCTAATTAATGTACAGTCCCAGCATTTT
This sequence comes from Anabrus simplex, assembly GCF_040414725.1. Classification (NCBI taxonomy): domain Eukaryota; kingdom Metazoa; phylum Arthropoda; class Insecta; order Orthoptera; family Tettigoniidae; genus Anabrus; species Anabrus simplex. The sequence goes on along the minus strand of NC_090265.1, from coordinate 1,795,926,601 downwards.
CCTTGTGTGAAAATGGGAAACATGGAAAACTATCTTCAGGGCTCCTGACGGTGCAATTCGAACCCAGCATGTCCAGAATGAAATCTCCCGGCTACGGAACCTAACCGCATGGTAACAAATTTTCTTTATCATCATCATCATCATCATCATCATCATTATCATTATCATCATCATCATCATCATCATCATCATCATCATCATCATCATCATCATCATCATCATCATCTACTAAAGGCAATGTCTTGCTAGCCTCTCCAGATGTATGACATCCTTGGTTGTCCTGCTGGTTTGGAGGAGAGAGTCATGTCTCAGTCGTGTCCAAGGATCTTTGTCTTCCTCTTCGTTATCGTATTTAGGACACATCGATCCTCTTTTGCGTTCTTTAAAACAAAGTCGTTCGCTTTTTATCTGTCCTGCTTGCTTTTGTAATTCTTCACCGAAACCACATTTATAGCAGCCTCAAGTTTTGTTTCTTCCTGTTTCCCTAATGTCCGGGTTTCGCACCCATACAGTAGCACAGTCCAAACTGAGATTGTTGTTCAGCAATAAGTTTTTCTTATGTTGGAAGGCTTGTTTTGCTGCCATTATTCGTTTCTTGATTTCTGAACGGGATCTGTTATCAGAGGTAATTACACTACTCAAATAGGGGAATTCTGTGACTTGTTTTATCGGTGTGTTATTTAATTTTAAGCGTTTTGTGCCTTCTTTTTGTATACTATCACGAATTTTGTTTCATTAATATTTATATTTAGTTTAATTTTTTCTAAGAATTTGTTGAATGTTCTTACTAATATCCTTCCCAGAATTATATAACAGAGCAATATTATTCGCAAAGCGGATACTATGCACCTGCATACTGTTAAAATTCACCCTTTTAGTGTGTCCTTCCATTTCTCTAACTTCATTTTCTATGAGCAGGTTAAAGAGATATGGTGGCAGTGGGCAGCCTTGTCGCACTCCTCTTATAATTTTTGCTTCTCTTGTAGTACAATTAATATTAACTTCCGTGGTTTGAGCTTTATATAGATTCAAAATATGGTGCCTGTCTTTACAGTCAAGTCCCATATTCCTCATTTCTTGAAAAAGCAATTTCCACTCGACATTATCAAGTGTAATTTATTCATTAATATGGAACGCTTTAAATAGGACTACTGTAAGAATTTTCCTCTGTTAACCATTTGACTGTGTCTCTCAGTGAAGCAGATAGCTGTAACATCTCTTAAATTTACTTCATTACCACGTCTTCTAATGTTATTCTAGTGGTAAGTTGAACCTATAGTATTGTAAGCCGCAATGTTAAGCACTGGAAATACTAAAGTTGTATGTGAATTTGTGTATGATGATGCTGAATTTAGAATGTTAAAAATAGTATTTCTTGTAATATTTCCTTTCCATAGAATTCCTTGTTGTACTCTTGTTGTTTTTGTTGTGTAATTATTGTAAGTGATTAATGCAACCGGGGTATTCCCCAGTTGCGTTGTATTTGTTAATAATAATCATAATAATATCTCTCTGTCGCAAACCATCGAATGGTTTGTCGATAGGGGGAAGAAACCCTTCAACAGTTGTAAGGATTTTACAATAACATTCAACATGGCTTAATTATGTTAATGCGGCTGAAAGCAACAATAAACGACATCCGTAACTCGCAATGGCATGCACTTCTCTAGGTAGAATTGAATGAGTCCAGGGCAGAGTCGTATGGGTAATGTATGGACTGACGGACGGCTCAAATTTGAAAAGCAGATGTGGACGCCCGAGGAGCTGTCTCACGTCGCCTTCCACTAAAATGAACGATATGCTAAATAGGCCTACAATTTTATGTACAGTAAAACACGAATAGTATCATAATGGGCAATTATCTCGTCAACCGAAATAAATATTTAAATTTAAAAAAATATGAAAACTAAAGTCAGTCAGTCCGGCCATTCCATCCGGTCGATATCCTTCATTCTTTTTTAACTGAAAGGTATTCGTGCATAGATTTGTCATCAGGTACTATAAATCACTCAACTTCCGCCTTCCTCAAATTATTTGAGGTTTTTTGCATTTTTTTGTCTCTTTTAAGCAATCATATCTTTCGTTCTAATTGAGCTACGCAGTTCGTTTTGGTCTAAAACACTTGGTGGATCAAGCGCTTTCTTTTGAGGTAATGACTACTTAAATTGGTAGATTCTGAGAAAAGTTATGAGTACGTTTGTCTCTATGACGAAGATCTTTGAAGAACTCGTTAACAGTTCGGCGCGTAGTGTTGTTCCAAGGAACGTTCAATTCAATTTTTTGTGTGATGTATTTTCAAGTGCTTTGTTGACATAATATTACAGCCTATTACCACAGCAGATGACGTGCTTTATTTCATTAACTCGAAACTTTGCAAATACATACGTGAGGATAGTAACGAACAACACCATACCTTGCGGGCGGAGCCAGCGGGAAACTGCTAGTAAATGTTTAAAATTAAACGAGTTATGAAGTGTATGGCAGATCAGCGTAGTTACCCACAAGGAGCTAGTGCTAATGAACGGTACGGAGATTTTAGCCGCAGCTATTTAATTTATCCGATTCAGGATCTACATTAGACGTTAGCGTTTATTTTAACACACACACAACACACACCAGTAGCAACCATCACAGAATGCCATAACAGTGATTATATCCCTGCACATTAAGTTGGTATCAGGAACTGCATCGACCTATAATATTAGGTTTAAATCCACATTTAGAGCCATTCCAAAAGAAATTAGGAAAAAGACAGAGAAGAAAGGTAATCCCAGTACCGGTAGTCGATAAATCAATAATATTAGCTAATAACTTTAATGAAGCTCAGAATCAAGTGACAGGTCTTCAAACTATTGCTGCAAAATAGGATTAACTAAAACTAAAATAACGGCAATAAGCAGTGTTCTGATGTGTGGGAATGAAATAAAAATTGTGAAACAACTTAAATACATACGAGTACTATGTCTTGGACAGAGAGAACGAATAAGTTATCCAGAGCCCAACAGGTTACCAGAAATACATACAACAAGAAATGTTCATCAATAAATACAAAATTGAAACAGTATTTAAACTAAGGCAAAAGAATAACATACACAAAATTTTTAAAATAGAAGGAAGATTAGCAAGAACATGCATTAATAAGAAGTACGAAAAAGGAGGAGAATAGCATATCATTCCAAATGCAGCAGTATATCAGGAAATAGAAGCTATAGCGGATTTCATAAGAAAGAAGAGAGAACATCATTCTTTGGTCATCTGCTGAGAACACCTTGAAACTTTCCTAACTGTCTGACTAACTTTTGAAACATATATAAATCTGGATTTAACTTAAAAAATATGAAATATCTACATTTAAAATGGAAAATCTGAAAATTAATATTCATTAAATAAAATACACACTCGTCGGACCTTGTACTCACACTTACTTGTTACCTGCTTACTTACACATACGTTATTTCAAGGGCGCCAGCTGCCACTCAGTGCAGCAATAATAGAATGAGACTCTTGACTATCTCTAGGGTGTGGGGTAATAAGCTTACTTTTGACAACATACCATATAAGTTCTGGGAAAAGGAGATTGGCGTTCGGTTTCCCCATTAATTTTGAGGTTAAGATATTTTACTGTCATTGAAATAAAACTATGAATTCGTTTGACAGAACAAAATATATTCTTTAAATAATATATAAAAAATAGCGAGTCTTGTTGCGATAAAACAGATGAGAATATGAAATTATGACATTGCAACTGAAAGAAACTAGACATGAATTTGAATTCTTCTTGACCGGACATTTAACAATTTATACGAAATATTTCCCTCACTGATTCACTTGACTGTACCTTCAACACTTTGAGTGTAATTACGACGTATTCCTTTGATCTGGTGTTTACTGTAGATGTGTCACGCCTAACTTGGTAATACATCCTTGTGACTGCTTCTTCTCCATATCATCTGACTTCTTTGTAAGTCAATATGGTATCCCTCTCTGACTCCATGGTAAGCCCTTGCGTCCGTGTCTTCAACTAAGTGACCGACCAACCTTTGGCCTCACTCTCTCAATGACCAATGATTAATGGCTCACTGAGTCTTCTCCATCTCTCGTTCACACTCGTTGACTGACCGACTGAGGTCTCTTCATCTCGTAGACTTCTTCACTGTTCAGCTTCCGTTTAACTAATGACTGACGCTACAATATGCACCCACCTTTTATAGACGTTGGTTGACACAGCTACGCAATCTCCAGAAATAACAATGCCATACTCCCACAACGCCTCAAATGTTACACATAGTTGTGAAACCGCCGCCGGCTCGCTGGGTTTCTCAAAGAAAGTGAGCTCAGTGCTAACTAAATACGATGATGTAGCCATGACGTGGCGATGACTTGGCAGAATCGCCAGTAGTGCAAAATATAACAACGTCATATCCAACATCTGATAGATCGAAACTCTCACTGTACAGGTATTTAATGTTAATCTTCATATACGTATATATGCATACACTCAATTATAAATAATAATAATAACAAAATACACTGACTGACAGAGCAAATTCAACACCAAGAAGGAGTGGTCAGAACTTTATGCCAATTGCAGGGTAGACTGACGTCACTGAGGTATGCTCATGATGTGAAATGCGCCGCTGTGCTGCGCACGTAGCGAACGATAAATGGGACACGGCGTTGGCGAATGGCCCACTTCGTACCGTGATTTCTCAGCCGACAGTCATTGTAGAACGTGTTGTCGTGTGCCACAGGACACGTGTATAGCTAAGAATGCCAGGCCGCCGTCAACGGAGGCATTTCCAGCAGACAGACGACTTTACGAGGGGTATGGTGATCGGGCTGAGAAGGGCAGGTTGGTCGCTTCGTCAAATCGCAGCCGATACCCATAGGGATGTGTCCACGGTGCAGCGCCTGTGGCGAAGATGGTTGGCGCAGGGACATGTGGCACGTGCGAGGGGTCCAGGCGCAGCCCGAGTGACGTCAGCACGCGAGGATCGGCGCATCCGCCGCCAAGCGGTGGCAGCCCCGCACGCCACGTCAACCGCCATTCTTCAGCATGTGCAAGACACCCTGGCTGTTCCAATATCGACCAGAACAATTTCCCGTCGATTGGTTGAAGGAGGCCTGCACTCCCGGCGTCCGCTCAGAAGACTACCATTGACTCCACAGCATAGACGTGCACGCCTGGCATGGTGCCGGGCTAGAGCGACTTGGATGAGGGAATGGCGGAACGTCGTGTTCTCCGATGAGTCACGCTTCTGTTCTGTCAGTGATAGTCACCGCAGACGAGTGTGGCGTCGGTGTGGAGAAAGGTCGAATCCGGCAGTAACTGTGGAGCGCCCTACCGCTAGACAACGCGGCATCATGGTTTGGGGCGCTATTGTGTATGATTCCACGTCACCTCTAGTGCGTATTCAAGGCACGTTAAATGCCCACCGCTACGTGCAGCATGTGCTGCGGCCGGTGGCACTCCCGTACCTTCAGGGGCTGCCCAATGCTCTGTTTCAGCAGGATAATGCCCGCCCACACACTGCTCGCATCTCCCAACAGGCTCTACGAGGTGTACAGATGCTTCCGTGGCCAGCGTACTCTCTGGATCTCTCACCAATCGAACACGTGTGGGATCTCATTGGACGCCGTTTGCAAACTCTGCCCCAGCCTCGTACGGACGACCAACTGTGGCAAATGGTTGACAGAGAATGGAGAACCATCCCTCAGGACACCATCCGCACTCTTATTGACTCTGTACCTCGACGTGTTTCTGCGTGCATCGCCGCTCGCGGTGGTCCTACATCCTACTGAGTCGATGCCGTGCGCATTGTGTAACCTGCATATCGGTTTGAAATAAACATCAATTATTCGTCCGTGCCGTCTCTGTTTTTTCCCCAACTTTCATCCCTTTCGAACCACTCCTTCTTGGTGTTGCATTTGCTCTGTCAGTCAGTGTAATAGTAATCTCATAGATAAAATAATAATAATACGGACATAATAATAATAATAATAATAATAATAATAATAATAATAATAATAATAATATACATATACATATTATCTTGTAACGGGATTTGAACCGTTACAACCTCAAGACAGGTTAATACGCGGAATTTTGAAGAAGCTTTGGAAACAAAAACAACAACCTGTCTAAAATGAATTAGGCATAACACTGGACGATTTAAAGAATAAGTCAAACAAAGAAAACAAATTGAAGAATAGTAAAATTAGATTCCTACCAGAAATGTATAAAAGAGAAAGAACGTAATGGGTATTTTCAGAAGAAGGACGACAACGGAGATCAGATAGAATGAAGAAATACTGGAAGAACAGAAAGAAGGAAACCATAAAACATCGTGAAGATGGGGCAGAAATTGACCACAGTGGTCCAATGCGGCCCTAACAGCGCCATAATAATAATAATAATAATAATAATAATAATAATAATAATAATAATAATAATAATAATAATAATAACGAGATGCTGATGGAGATGTCATGACAGGTCCAAGTCCATCTCCATAAGAGATCACTGCGCAGTGAGGGCCTTTGTGTGGCTGGGTGGCAGACTCGACCTTGAAAAAGAGAAACCATGTTCTTTCAGAAAGTCTTGGGTCCGAAGATGTCGCAAAATGACCAATATACTTTCCGGTTGAGATCGAACGAGAAACTCTATAAAATCTTTGAAAAAATTAGGAACACAATGAGGAAATAATTACTCACATTTTATACAGACATTAAAACGATGAATGAAGAGAGACTGGCCAACAAAATACCCCTTGTACATAAAAATTGCACAAAGACCTAGCACAAGTGGGCGTCAAGGAGGAAGAAATGCAGGACAGAACAACATTTAAGAAGTGCGCGATGCACCCGAAAAGCCACGGAACATCTCGGCGCAAGAAAGAGAAAGAAGACGAAGACATAAAGATCTTTGGCGAGAGTGCGAAGAAATGGACAGGTAGATTGTGTAAACGTGGCCGCATCGATGAATGAATGAATGGATAAATGAATGAACTAAGAATGAATGAACAAATGAACGAAGGAATGAATAAATGAATGAATGATGGAATGAACGAATGAATGAACGAATGAATTAATGAATCGATGAATGAATTAATTCATGAATGAGTAAACAAACGAATGAATGGACGAATGAATGATGAAGGAATGAGTGCATGAATGAACGAATGAACGAACGAATGAATAAACAAACGAATGAATGAATGATGAAAGAATAAATGCATGAATGAACGAATGAATGAATGAATGAATGAAAGAATTAATAAAGGAATGCATGGACGAATGAATGATGAATGAATTAATGCATGAACGAATGAACGATGAACTAATGAATGCATGAATGAGCGAATTAATGATGAACGAATGAATCTATGAATGAGGGAATGAATGCATTCATGAACGAATGCATGACTTAATCAATTAATTAATTAATCAATGACTTTCTTGGTCGATTTTTAAGCCTTGCTTTAAGGAGTGCGCCTCCGTACCTCAAGGAGTCTGATATTCGTGACATTGGAAGAAAAAGGGAGACATAATGATGTTGTTATTGTCGCACTATCTACTTTCACGATTTTTACAAACGCCGAAGTGCCGGAATTTTGTTTCGCAGTTAACGAAGTTTAGAACCGTTAAATACGACTGGACTAAGCGGCCAACTCTGTCTCACTACTAGTGAAAGTATACACTTTGGGCGAAAAAGGCCAGCACTGTTGTTTGAAGTTCGGCAAACTTATATTATAACTCCTGGAAGAGTACTTATCAAGACTGTGGTGTAACTGAAAATACTTTCTAAATAGTGACCTCGTGGTCATCAACGGTTTGTTGAGTAAGGTTACACTATTCTCCACTGAACGAGCTGGAACTGATTTTTGTTAGACGGTTTATCGAATTTTCAAACACTAATCTGCTTAAAGGAGCCTCTTGTTTCTAACTGGTTATTATTGACAAGTACTACTAACATCTGTATTGCTACCCACACTTCAAAAGTTAATAACGAGTCGACGCTCTAACAGGCAAAGATTAACTGTGTATTATCGGCACACTTTATCTGGATGCATTTGTGAACGGTGTTGAGGAGTAAGGAGGGAGCTGACCCGGTTCCGGTAGTGCTGCCAACAGAATGAAAATGAAATCTGAATTGAATCGAGAATATGATCGATCGATATGAAGTTTCTACACTGTTATTATCTTAAGCCAACAACTGTGTCACATACACATTATATAACATTTCTCGATGCGAATCTTGTTCCTAACATGAATTCTATAGTTTGGCTTCGCTGTGTAAACAACAACAGTACTAGTACGTAAAGTGTACGCCAGATGTCGCACAACGATGCCTAAGCGATACATAGTTTGTGTTTCAAATGTTGCCAGTACGAATCTCGAAGATTGCCGAGGTCGACCGATTCAGCACTAGGGTGTAAATGCATCCAGATAAAGTGTGCCGATAATACCTGGTCAAAATAAATCCAATTAACATATTGCACCCGTCCCTACACCTAATGGCTCCGGCATGATATCTACAGGGCGTTAACGGGTTGGAATAAAGCAAATAGGCGCTTAACAAGACTAAGCTTAAAGGCATACAGGGTAGGAGACGGATCATACCTAATTACAATGAGAACACATTCGGGTTAAAGTTTAGGTTAATACAAGTGGTTTATTAGGCCTTAATGATGATGATGGTAATGACGCATTTATATACAAATGAATTACATGGATTATTATCAATTGTTGTTGTTTGTTATCGACTTTTAGTCGTATGTGATGGATCCGAGTATTATCGATCGCAGAGCGATCAATTATGACGAGATTCGAACGGGAAAACACTTATCATAGACACTGAGGCTATGTGACATCATTGATCAATAGGATTAACATGCATGCAACGAATCTGAGCAATCCCTATACTAAACACACAACTATTCCCCAACGAAATGCCAAGAACGAACTCATAAAAATGTGGAACAAACGCCCGGGTTTGAACCGACCCTCACTTGTATACAATTCACCACCCCGATGGTCAACACCATCGGCAACTCAATTATAATCACAACAAGATACATAAACCCTTAAAGAACACAAATTATACACAGTAAACACGTGAGACATCCAGCCTTCGGTTGAGCATTGGGGTACCAATGCCGCTGTCGGGAACTGAACTAACACCCCTTGGGATGGAAGTGGGACTCTGAAAACCCTAAGCTAGATTATACTCAAGTGTGTAATGACAGTAAGCTGACAAGTACTGGTAACAATCGCCGTGTCATTTATTAGCGACTACATCATTCTGGCGTGTTGAATATTTCATTATTGGGCGATTCTTCCGCCCTCATTCTCTTCAACTCAAGGCTCCCCCTTACACGAGCGAAAGAGCATACAAAAAAAACAACACTTCTCCTCACTAGATCAACTGCCCCAGCCCCTTTGCACGGCGGGTGGTCAGTGGCCTCGGCCTTCACAGGCATAACGCCCTTTCTTAACAAAACACCCCATCTCGGGGATCGTTCACTAATAAACTGAACTTCATTGTTCATTAAACAAAATTACATCGGCTCTCAATACTTCACTTCAATTCAACACACACATTCGTTTACAATATCATGATCCCGCGACGCGACACCGGTTTCTATGATACCAATACTTGCATGATTACCATAACTACAATTTATTATTACTATTATTATTATTATTATTATTATTATTATTATTATTATTATTATTAGTATTATTATTATTATTATTATTATTATTATTATTATTATTGGGTTCATCATTACACCATCTCCCTACACGACTTACCTGGAAATTAGACCATACTGCATGATCATAATTAACTTCCTCGTAATAACGGTGTAATTAATCCATATCTAAATCGTGGTTTCTGATAAATCGTCACACGGTAATACAATTATGAATTAAATATTCCTCAATTTGCACTTAAATTGTGATAAGCCTGCCAATTAAAATCGTACACTTCCTATCTAAATATATGTCAGTGGAGGCCTGGGTGTCAGTTTCGAAGTCACATCTCGTAGTTCTGGGTGCTCACGGAATAAAATTACACTATTTACCAGCCATGCATTATCATCACTGGACTAACTACAACCTAACTTGAATTACTCTGAATTACTAACAATTAGTCTCCTGACGCATCAATAATTACAAGTTTCCCCAAATAAAATGATTAAGTCAATCTACTACCGCATGCAAACTCATCGTATTACCCCTTTATTTACAATTGATTGCTCAGACGTGTTACTAACTAAATAAAGTAAATAGAAGCTACGTGTATCATGGTAGCACATCTACATTACTGAAGTTACAATCTTTAACATTATAGCGTCAGGTAATGATAACTGTTCCCCGCCCAATCTGATTTCGTCATATTAATTATGATTTATACTCATCTCCATCTCGATGACCCGTTGTCAGCTCAGGGAGTCCATTGCTGGCTTAGTGCTGACCCATAGGCACCAAAGCAGTTACTGGAGGCACCATTCTTCTTTCCAACCGGGAGTCCATTGTTCTAGGTCGACGAAACCGCTGGCAGTATTCCTGAGGCACACAACACGTCACTATTTATTCCAAGATTTGTGTAGTTACATTCAGTGTGAACGTCCAGCCACGATATCGGACCTCACTCCGCAATCCACGATTCAGTATCGGATTCCGCGTACCTTTGTTACTACTCGACACAGTAGCGCCGTAGTAATAATAATAATAATATTATTACAAATTATATTTAATGTTCGCGACACGTCCCTGATCTTTAAAGTTTAGACACTAGCATCACGTCTATCCAATCTCTGCAATATTTACGCACAGTACGCGATTTCACTTGTAAATTAAATTGAAATTCACTCAAACAAAAGATCGCTGGAAGCTCGACGGCACGAAGCTTCGCCGTCCGTAAGCCACAAATCCCGACTGACTCTTCTCCCTTTCTGCAGTAGTTTTTACTAGGGAGCGATACCCCTTCCACTAATTTGTGTAGCGCCTATTCCCGGCGTACTCGAGGTAAAATAGTGCGGATGGTCGGTGACCAGTATCTAGTTGGTGCGATTGAGACATAACCACTCAATTATCCTTCGGTGAATCTCTTTAAATTAATTAAAATATGTTCTGCTTCCCCTACCACACGGGGTGAAGTCCCTCCGTCGAGGACGTTTCATGAGACTAACCAGATGGCCCCAGTACTTTTCCACGCAGAAACAACACAGTATTCTTTCTTCTGCTGAAAGTTATCACGGAAGAGGACATTAAACACTCTAAATAAATGTCCCAGTAACATTTATCCCTTTTAAATCGGGAGATGATCCCCTAATTCGAGTTTTATTAATTTTCTACCTCGTAGGTAATTAAGTTGGCCAGTCCGATTCCAAGATGGCTCCTATATTCCGTTTCGAAAAAGTTAGTTTCCCCTCATTCTGTGAGCCTTGAGGAGGGATGTCTTCTCTCGAGTGATGTCACAGGGAATCCCCATTCGTAACCCCTCCCGGGTCTAAGTTGGCTTGGCTTCATCTGCGGGGCCCCCGCTACACAAAGGATAATACTGCGCAATAAGTCACAGACAAAGAAATCTCGTAAAATAATTTTAAAACACACAATTTATCTATCTCAATGGTATGAATATTAATTAGTTCCGGTATAACCTCTATTAATGATATGAATATTAATCATTTTCGGCGTTCTTTCCCTTTAATAGCATTGCGTGCGTAATTACGGATATCGATATCAACCTAAGGTCCTTGGATCATGCCCCTGTCGGGTTCATATTCCCCTCTCCCCGAGAAGAAATGGGTACAGGCACTGGACACATTTCGTCGCTAAATATACAATTGGCAATATCGATTCACAACTGTTTCCAAACCTTTGCTTTCTGGCGAAGTTGCTGGTTCTCTCTTTCCAAATAATATGCTATCTGACGCAATGCTTCTCTATAGTTCTCCAGGTACTGACATTCTGGACATTCTTCATCCCCAAGATCTCTCTGTGAAAACAAATTCTCCAAATAATTGACTTCTTCGGCTTCCTCATTTGGTCCCGACTCTTCATCTGACACGTCGCGTCGATCTTCTTCTCCGTCTTCCTCATCGTCTTCTTCTTCCGTTGCCCCAAGTTCTTCAGCGTTGTTCACTTCTTCTTGGATCTTGTCACGTTCGGGTAATTAATGTAATTCATCTGCTGCGCCTGGATGATAATATTTACAAATATTTACATACATAAGATGACCGCCGATAGGTTAGATCTGCCTTCGGTCGTCAGAACATCCTCCTGGATCCTCTGTACTCTCGTCAGTAACCTTCAGGTTCTTCCGGCTTGAGTCCCCATGTGCTACGAACTCAAGACTTCCACTTCTTCTTGTTACTTGTAATATTGCCAAGGGCTGGCCCTTCGTGCTTCCTCGCTTACGTTTCAATTGCTCTACGTAGCGTTTGGGTTTCAGAACTCGTTCATCTCTCATCTCGTCTCTCCAGTTCACATGCTGTAGCTTCGAACCTCTGGTATCACGACGTCTTCTTCTTAAACATGTCCCTCTTTCACTGGTAAGCCATCCATACTTAATTCGGCGCTGCTTGTTGCGTTGTCGTCTCTTGTATCGACCTGATGATCTCTTCCTTTCTGCTCCGTCCTCAGCTTTCATCTCGTCTTCCATATTCTCCATTTTGAAATGTGGTTCATCCTGAATGTCTAATTTCTTCATTCCCTCTATTTCTTCGCGAAGCGCGTTAATTTGTTCTTCGTGGATCTCCAATTTCACCATCATTTTCGAGCCTTTCTCTTCGCTCCATTCGTGGATCTGTTTAGCAGTCTCTCCTACTATTTGTCCTGACACTTCCTTCCGTAACCTGGCAAAAGTTAGTTTCGTATCGGACTGCGCTGCTTGCGATACTGACGTAATCTCTTCGTCTAGGGCCTCAATTACCGCCAAGGCTTTCTCCGTCCTTTCTTCAACGATCCTGATATTTATCTGGTTGTCCTTGACCTGCTCCACTATATCTTCGATCTTCGTGTCGCGGTCATTCGCTTTGGACCTGACCTGTTCCATCTCACCATTCAGCCGATCGATTTCCTCTTTAACATCCACGATTTCGCCATTCACGCGAGTTATGTCTCTCTCGATACCGGTCTCAACCTGATCAAGCCGCTCAACTATTCCCTCGACCTTTATTTCAACAACGGCATTGAGCTGAGAAACCGCGTCTATTTTATCGCTTAGTTCCTTAGCCCCCTTTTCGCATTGTTGTTGAACCTCCTGAATTTTGTTCATTAAACTACTGCATTTCTCCTCAATCATCTTACTAGTCTCGGTTCGGTTTTCTTCCAATTTAACCTCGAAATGTGTTAATTTACCGTCAAAGTTCTCTAGTTGCTCTCTGACCTCCGCGCGCCCCCGCTTGCATTCATTTTCAAGCGTCTTAATATCGTCCTTCATTTCCTCCCGATTCGCCTTTAAATCGTCCTTCACACCGTCCTTCATATCCCTAATCTGCGCACTATTCTCATCCATCTTATTTTCGAGTGCCCTACTCCGCGCACTATTCTCTTCCATCCTATTTCCAAGCGTCTTAATATCGTCCTTCACGCTGACCAAAATCTCCTCCATCAAAGCCCGCATGGCTTCACTATCCATGTCGCTATCCTTTGAGATGACAGGACCCCCCTCGCTAACGTCGGCGTCAACAAACCACAACAATATATAATTATTATTTATTTTAAAAGAAAGGATTCCTCTATCCAAACTTTACGTTCTTCCAGCTTCAAAAGGAAAATTTTACTTTAATCATCATTGCAAATTAAGCCTCAAAAACGGCTATCATTGAAGCTGCCTAACCGCCTAACATCATTAAGGTTCATGAAATTTATATAAGAAGGCAACGGGAAATTGCCGAAAATGATTATAATATTAGCCCTCAGATTCAGTTAATACAGTTGCCGGTTGACCTGTAATTCTAAAATCGGGCTCGATTTTAAATACCAACACATGTGGTATAGTGCCAGTAAATCAACCCATGCCCTCAGCATTGAGGTCCTTCAAACACACAAAGTCATCAGAATCTCAAACTGAACCCATGAAATCAACCTACTGCCACTCGAAAAAGAAAAGTAGGCGTGAGGTTACCTTTTCTCATCCACGGTTATACTAACGTAAAATATATTTCCTAATAGCAGGTTGTTTGGTGAAGAAACACGCACCACTGGCTGATATCCGTGAATAAATAGGCACTAAGAAAAAGCCACTATTCACTTCAAACCTCACTTATGGGAAATTCATTTTATAGTTTCCCGGGATTCGAACTAATCCCCTTGAATTTTGGATACGCCCCTGCTGACGCGAATGTCATGGCTCTGCCCATATCATTGGACCATGACTGTGTTCTCATTCATAAAACGATTTAAGATTGACATCAAGGTGTCACTTATTCAACTATAATGAACTGGGCCTCGCGTGGAAATGTCAGAAGCAGACATGGGTTACCAAAATAATCGTGCCCACTCCTGGAAGCCGCACAAGTATGCCTTGCCTAATACACAACACAACACGCCCCTATCTCTGCATTAATGGTATGCAATAGGTGGGATAATTATGCGCCTATTAAACATCAAAATACGCCTATTAAACCGTAGAATATGTCCCACCTTGGGCCGTATTTATATAGCCAGACATTGGATGTCATTCTATATGGCGCTAAATTTCCTAAATCTGGGTAGCCCTTATTTACGGACATATCGAGCCCCCACAGTTCACTTACGCCCCCTTTTATCTCGCACCACGTTGGACTGATATTTTAGTATGGTGCGCAACGTGTAAATGTCAGGTAATATAAATATACGCGCCTATTTAACATTAGAACACGTCCCACATTGGGCCGCATTTTAGTATGGTGCACAACGTGTAAAAGTCATGTAGAATAAATATACGCGCCTATTTATCTAGCACCACGTTGGAATCGCCATTTAGTATGCACCCGTCCCTACACCTAATGGCTCCGGCATGATATCTACAGGGCGTTAACGGGTTGGAATAAAGCAAATAGGCGCTTAACAAGACTAAGCTTAAAGGCATACAGGGTAGGAGACGGATCATACCTAATTACAATGAGAACACATTCGGGTTAAAGTTTAGGTTAATACAAGTGGTTTATTAGGCCTTAATGATGATGATGGTAATGACGCATTTATATACAAATGAATTACATGGATTATTATCAATTGTTGTTGTTTGTTATCGACTTTTAGTCGTATGTGATGGATCCGAGTATTATCGATCGCAGAGCGATCCATTATGACGAGATTCGAACGGGAAAACACTTATCATAGACACTGAGGCTATGTGACATCATTGATCAATAGGATTAACATGCATGCAACGAATCTGAGCAATCCCTATACTAAACACACAACTATTCCCCAACGAAATGCCAAGAACGAACTCATAAAAATGTGGAACAAACGCCCGGGTTTGAACCGACCCTCACTTGTATACAATTCACCACCCCGATGGTCAACACCATCGGCAACTCAATTATAATCACAACAAGATACATAAACCCTTAAAGAACACAAATTATATACAGTAAACACGTGAGACATCCAGCCTTCGGTTGAGCATTGGGGTACCAATGCCGCTGCGGGAACTGAACTAACACCCCTTGGGATGGAAGTGGGACTCTGAAAACCCTAAGCTAGATTATACTCAAGTGTGTAATGACAGTAAGCTGACAAGTACTGGTAACAATCGCCGTGTCATTTATTAGCGACTACATCATTCTGGCGTGTTGAATATTTCATTATTGGGCGATTCTTCCGCCCTCATTCTCTTCAACTCAAGGCTCCCCCTTACACGAGCGAAAGAGCATACAAAAAAAAACAACACTTCTCCTCACTAGATCAACTGCCCCAGCCCCTTTGCACGGCGGGTGGTCAGTGGCCTCGGCCTTCACAGGCATAACGCCCTTTCTTAACAAAACACCCCATCTCGGGGATCGTTCACTAATAAACTGAACTTCATTGTTCATTAAACAAAATTACATCGGCTCTCAATACTTCACTTCAATTCAACACACACATTCGTTTACAATATCATGATCCCGCGACGCGACACCGGTTTCTATGATACCAATACTTGCATGATTACCATAACTACAATTTATTATTACTATTATTATTATTATTATTATTATTATTATTATTATTATTATTATTATTATTATTATTGGGTTCATCATTACACCATCTCCCTACACGACTTACCTGGAAATTAGACCATACTGCATGATCATAATTAACTTCCTCGTAATAACGGTGTAATTAATCCATATCTAAATCGTGGTTTCTGATAAATCGTCACACGGTAATACAATTATGAATTAAATATTCCTCAATTTGCACTTAAATTGTGATAAGCCTGCCAATTAAAATCGTACACTTCCTATCTAAATATATGTCAGTGGAGGCCTGGGTGTCAGTTCCGAAGTCACATCTCGTAGTTCTGGGTGCTCACGGAATAAAATTACACTATTTACCAGCCATGCATTATCATCACTGGACTAACTACAACCTAACTTGAATTACTCTGAATTACTAACAATTAGTCTCCTGACGCATCAATAATTACAAGTTTCCCCAAATAAAATGATTAAGTCAATCTACTACCGCATGCAAACTCATCGTATTACCCCTTTATTTACAATTGATTGCTCAGACGTGTTACTAACTAAATAAAGTAAATAGAAGCTACGTGTATCATGGTAGCACATCTACATTACTGAAGTTACAATCTTTAACATTATAGCGTCAGGTAATGATAACTGTTCCCCGCCCAATCTGATTTCGTCATATTAATTATGATTTATACTCATCTCCATCTCGATGACCCGTTGTCAGCTCAGGGAGTCCATTGCTGGCTTAGTGCTGACCCATAGGCACCAAAGCAGTTACTGGAGGCACCATTCTTCTTTCCAACAGGGAGTCCATTGTTCTAGGTCGACGAAACCGCTGGCAGTATTCCTGAGGCACACAACACGTCACTATTTATTCCAAGATTTGTGTAGTTACATTCAGTGTGAACGTCCAGCCACGATATCGGACCTCACTCCGCAATCCACGATTCAGTATCGGATTCCGCGTACCTTTGTTACTACTCGACACAGTAGCGCCGTAGTAATAATAATAATAATAATATTATTACAAATTATATTTAATGTTCGCGACACGTCCCTGATCTTTAAAGTTTAGACACTAGCATCACGTCTATCCAATCTCTGCAATATTTACGCACAGTACGCGATTTCACTTGTAAATTAAATTGAAATTCACTCAAACAAAAGATCGCTGGAAGCTCGACGGCACGAAGCTTCGCCGTCCGTAAGCCACAAATCCCGACTGACTCTTCTCCCTTTCTGCAGTAGTTTTTACTAGGGAGCGATACCCCTTCCACTAATTTGTGTAGCGCCTATTCCCGGCGTACTCGAGGTAAAATAGTGCGGATGGTCGGTGACCAGTATCTAGTTGGTGCGATTGAGACATAACCACTCAATTATCCTTCGGTGAATCTCTTTAAATTAATTAAAATATGTTCTGCTTCCCCTACCACACGGGGTGAAGTCCCTCCGTCGAGGACGTGTCATGAGACTAACCAGATGGCCCCAGTACTTTTCCACGCAGAAACAACACAGTATTCTTTCTTCTGCTGAAAGTTATCACGGAAGAGGACATTAAACACTCTAAATAAATGTCCCAGTAACATTTATCCCTTTTAAATCGGGAGATGATCCCCTAATTCGAGTTTTATTAATTTTCTACCTCGTAGGTAATTAAGTTGGCCAGTCCGATTCCAAGATGGCTCCTATATTCCGTTTCGAAAAAGTTAGTTTCCCCTCATTCTGTGAGCCTTGAGGAGGGATGTCTTCTCTCGAGTGATGTCACAGGGAATCCCCATTCGTAACCCCTCCCGGGTCTAAGTTGGCTTGGCTTCATCTGCGGGGCCCCCGCTACACAAAGGATAATACTGCGCAATAAGTCGCAGACAAAGAAATCTCGTAAAATAATTTTAAAACACACAATTTATCTATCTCAATGGTATGAATATTAATTAGTTCCGGTATAACCTCTATTAATGATATGAATATTAATCATTTTCGGCGTTCTTTCCCTTTAATAGCATTGCGTGCGTAATTACGGATATCGATATCAACCTAAGGTCCTTGGATCATGCCCCTGTCGGGTTCAATATCAACCACGGTCATTGAACCCTAATGTCAATTATACGGATATTTTACTTCTTAATCTTCGGTTAGTGCTAAAAATGTTTGACTTTATCTCACTCTTAGGGTATCATAATTATCATTATTGCCAACATTATGAGGCCCTAACGCTTCCTCACGTTCCTTGGATTTACTAGTTTACAACTGAAGTTCTACATTTTCGCTATTGGCCCACAAAACCGGCCTCATTGTTCGTCATTTTGAAAATATTTATAGTAGCAAATCAGTGTGTACACATCGGGTAGCGTCCCAGCGCTCAACACGCCAGACATTTTAACTCGTGGTGTTTTATCATATGAATCACAGGAGACTGTTAGGCTTAGTGTGTTTTGTTCAGTCGAAACAATGTGGGTTCAAGTATCTGTTTGGAAAATTGATTGATTAATTCAGGCGGTGTAAATGCGATCGGGCATTATTCCACTTAACACTCAGGTTTCGAATAGTGAACTTCTCCAGGAATAGCTTAGCTTGCCTACAAATGAAGAATGTGTTAAAATACAACTCATTAGAAAGTGGAAGAATCATCCCCTCTTAGCCTTACTTGTGTGTCGCTGTGAAACAGTCGAGCATTATATACGATGCATTCAAGTTCTAAGGCCTCCGATTTTTTTCTAACTAACTACTTACCCGAAAACGATGAAACTGGCGTTACTTCTCGACGTAATCGCCCTGCAGACGTACACATTTTCAACAACGTCGACGCCATGATTCCATGGCAGCGGCAAAGGCTTCTTTACGAGTCTGTTTTGACCACTGGAAAATCGCTGGCAATAGCAGCACGGCTGGTGAATGTGCGGCCACGGAGAGTGTCTTTGATTGTTGGAGAAAGCCAAAAGTCACTAGGAGCCAGGTCAGGTGAGTAGGGAGCATGAGGAATCACTTCAAAGTTGTTTTCACGAAGACACGTTTGCGTAACGTCCGTCAGGATTCGTGGCACCCACCTGGATGACACTTTTCGCATTTTCAGGTCGTCATGCAGGCTTGTGTGCACAGAACCCACGGAAATGCCAACACTGGAGGCGATCTGTTCAACAGTCATTCGGCGATCCCCCAAAACAATTCTCTCCACTTTTTGGATCATGTCGTCAGACCGGCTTGTGCGAGCCCGAGGTTGTTTCGGCTTGTTTTCACACGATGTTCTGCCTTCATTAAACTGTCGCACCCACGAACGCACCTTCGACTAATCCATAACTCCATCACCACATGTCTCCTTCAACTGTCGATGAATTTCAATTGGTGTCACACCACGCAAATTCAAAAAACGAATGATTGCACGCTGTTCAAGTAAGGAAAACGTCGCCATTTTAAGTATCTAAAACAGTTCTCATTCTCGCGGCTGGCGCTAAAATTCCATCTGTC
The DNA here is from genome assembly GCF_040414725.1 of Anabrus simplex. NCBI lineage: Eukaryota > Metazoa > Arthropoda > Insecta > Orthoptera > Tettigoniidae > Anabrus > Anabrus simplex. Next base: position 1,795,906,958 of record NC_090265.1, on the reverse strand, counting down.
GTATAGTGCTGCCATCTCTGTGACGTTTTGACAACGAACGCGTGCTCATTTTAAAACAATGCACATATTTCTATTTCTTTCCAGTCTGGAGAAAAAAAATCGGAGGCCTTAGAACTTGAATGCACATGTACAAGCTTATCGCATGTCTGTCGAGAGAGCAAGGAGGAAGCAACCGTTCAACAGTCGTAGGGGCGTCACTGATTGGCTTCGTAATAATACTTAAGAGGCGGCCGGAGTCAGTTCTAGATTCACATTTTATTTCAAAATATCGCCACTAGTCTCGTTGCTGTCGACAGCTAACTCCAATGGTAGTTACATCGCGGGTGCATAGATGTCAGTTTGACAGGCCAAGGCCGAGCGAGCGATTCCCCTCTCACCCTCCAGCGTCACATAGTCTGTCACCAGGAAGTTGTGATACAGTACTTGCATGGAGCTGATGGTGTTGACATTTGTACGGAATGCGAAACATTCCAGGAAATTATTGAGCCTGGGTTAGTGCTGAGCAAAACAGTCAAAATAAGGTACTGTTTCCGACAAATATAAATGAAATGGCGTATGGCTTTTAGTGCCGGGAGTGTCCGAAGACAAGTTCGGCTTGCCAGATGCAGGTCTTTTGATTTGACTCCCGTAGGCGACCTGTGCGTCGTGATGAGGTTGAAATGATGATGGAGACGACACATACACCCAGCCCCCATGCCAGAGAAATTAACCAATTATGGTTAAAATTCCCAACCCTGCCGGGAATCGAACCCGGGACCCCTGTGACCAAAGGCCAGCACGCCGGACACTGTTTCCGATGTTGAAATGAAGTAGAGCATCAATCCCGTCCCCGCCTCACGTCTTCCCTGTACCGGCCAGTCAGTGATACATAATATAATTCTATCCAATGAAAATACAAACTGATATAACAGAAGTTAATTCATTTACGAAGTTTTTAGTCACACAGTGATACTTTGGACATACGATAAATATTGTAACGCGACCAAGAACGGAATTTTCCAACAACCCTGAGTAAAAAAAGAGCCTTAGAAATTTATAACAGTTTTTTTCCTCTTGGAAACAAACAGTTCTGAAATATATAAACAATGTATAAAACATCCCATTGTATATTGTGTTAAAATTTGAATTCGATCAAATAACTTGTTTTCGGAGACACAGAGGTGCCGCAATGTTGTCCCGCAAGAGTTCTTTAACGTGTCGACCTTCCAATAACACAGCCCTGAGCCAGGATCGAACCTGCCAAGGGGCAGAAGGCCTGCGTTCCCGAGCCATTGTGTGAGTCTCTTTGTCTTTACAAAGACGGATTTGAAGTCGTATGCTTTCGTATAAGTTTTAAATAATAAATGTTACCGCATCTAAATATCCATTAGTTCTGTATTTCATGACTTAAGTGGAGTGTAATTAGAGTAACTAAGCTCAAAAATATACTTCATTCTTGCTCTCGGTGACGTCAGGCGCTTTAGCCAATAGCAACGCTGCTCACCGGAATGACCTATCTGACCTGTGAGTTATTCCAGTTACGTTGGATAACCCAATTTCCAAGAAATACAAGGACTGTAAACGACGGTTTTGTATACCTACCCGTTATGAAACTCGGAAACGGTGGTGGTAAAGACCGCATCAGCTGAGGGGCACTGCAACTTCCCTCTGTAGGTGGGGGTAGTAGAATAACACCCACAGTATCCCCTGCCTGTCGTAAGAGGCGACTAAAGCGGGCCACATAGGCTCTGAACTTGGGAGTCTGGGTTGGCGACCACAGAGCCCTTAGCTGAGTCCTAGCTTTATTTCCACTTACTTGTGCCGGGCTCCTCACTTTCATATATCCTTCTTCTTCGAGTGACATCTCCTTTTTTTGCTAGTTGCTTTACGTCGCACAGACACAGATAGGTCTTATGGCGACGATGGGGCAGGAAAGGGCTAAGAGTGGGAAGGAAGCGGCCGTGGCCTTAATTGAATCGATTATTTCAGAAAGCAGTCAAGTGCCGAAAAATGAGTAATACGCACATTTTGGTGCTGAAACCATTCAAGAAATGTCGTCCTATAATAGTCAAGCATTACGTTGAATTTCGTATTTATTTCAGAAACCAGTTAAGTGACACCGCTTGGTTGGTTTCTGCGATAAACTGCTGGTACCTTTCCGGTTGGCGCTGCTGTTCTGAATCCAGAATAACCAGCTGTTCATCTGTTTTTGTTGTCACTGTTGTGTTTCTGGAATCGTATGTTCCTAGTTTTGTGAACAACTGATTCAAAAAGTGTTTCTTTTGTTCAGTGCAGTGTTTTTTATATTCTTAGTAATATGTCTCGCCTCTGTGGTGTAGTGGTTAGTGTGATTAGCTGTCACCCCCAGAGGTCCGGGTTCAATTCCCGGCTCTGCCACGAAATTTGAAAAAGTGGTACGAGGGCTGGAACGGCGTCCACTCAGCCTCGAGAGGTCAACTGAGTAGAGGTGGGTTCGATTCCCACCTCAGTCATCCTAGAAGTGGTTTTCCGTGGTTTCCCACTTCTCCTCCAGGCAAATGCTGGGATGGTACTGTAACCTTTCCAAGGCATCTGTACATAAACTAGTTACCATTGTTCATAAATATGACGTTAGAATGGAGCACCATCGGTGAGCTTCGAACTCAGCCCGGTTTGTCGAAGCCTCACCCTCCCCTACTGGAATAGTTCGCTAGCCGAGTCGGTATCGCATTTTCGGGTCTGTGGACTGTCCGATGGGGCGGTAAGTCCTTTAGTAATAGTCTCTATAGTAGGGGGGAAAGTTAATTATGAGAGGAATACCATTTCATTACTAATGAGAAGAAAGACAATATCTTGTATAATAAATTTTTACTTATACTAGTGAAACACATTATTTACATGGGTATGCCATACAAACACCTTACATATATTAACTTGGGTGATCTTAACGTTTAAATGTTCGGTAGTCCTTTCTACACTTCATTATACGTTTAAATATTCAAAATTAAGAAGGCGGTACCTCAGACTTAGAGAGGCGTTTTCTCTCTAATTATTTCACTTTACACTTACACTAATCACTTTACACACACATCTATTCAACATAGGCATACCCAGCTGTAATTCTGTTTGTTTGTCGAAAATTAATATATTCAACTTGCATCAAATTATGATATAAGTTTGCTAGTATCGTATGAATTGAAATAGGCAATTTACACTCCCAATCCCTTGAAAGTCGCGTTACAACAGTACTTTAAGTTATACGTTGCCAAATATGCAGTATGACAAACACGCCCATTTCATTAGGATTTTTATCAACACATATATCAGGACATTATTTACACAACGATGTTACCTATGGACAAGCATTTAGCGACTTCAATACCAGACATCATAAACAAAGTATTATAGCACTACCTGCAACGAATGGACAAGAATATATACACTTCACATACACATAATGGGCCGCAGGTGGTCTTATTTCACCTGCCGCTTGTGACAGGAGGCTTTACTGTCTCCTGCGATGAACTCAGGACCTTCTGAGACGGGGTATATCTGACCTGGAATTCCCTATACGCTGTGGATAATTAAAGAAATAAATTGGAGGGGTCCTTCATTTAATGCTCATTTGGAATCTCTGCGACGTTGGCTCTATTTAAATTAGCCCACATAATCTTTGTATCGAAAGGAAAGGAAACTCGCCACTTGTGTCTGTTCTATTTCACTGAAGAAACGCCTTCACTCCCCCGTTTAAAGGGGCTCATAAAACTCCCGCTGGGAGCTACCCGTGCCACACTTTCAAGAGCGGTCCACTAGCCTTCTCGGGCAATGACTTCACGGCAAATAATCTATTCACTTCTTTCAATACTGGCCATAAATGGCATCACACAAATCACGGCCCTATATCCGGCCTAATCAACATATTCACATCGCGATATGCACCTCGCGTGTCTTAATGACAGATTCCAAGGGAACTTCACATTTCATTTCGCAATATATATTATGGCTACAGCCTGTTCAGCCATTTCATTTCCTCTCGGTACATCGACCACGATGCAGATCTAATGATGATCTCCTGCCATCAGGGTCCAAGTTAACTTGCACATTCGCGAACTAATTAGCGATGTAAGATATATACCCTAATCTCATGCTCCATTCGTTATTCCAGCAGTTTTAATTTCTAGTAAGGAGGATTTCCTAAGAGCTTGTGAAGTACAAAAAAAAAATCAGTTACTGAGATATCTTTGAGGAATCCTATTGGCTGTAGAAAGATGATAACTGGAGTCGTTTACGTAAAATATTTAAGCCCTTTTACTTGACAGTACTTCACACATAATTAATCTGAGGTCCTTAAATTTACGTCATGCATTATCAAACCCTTGTAAAAAAAATGGAAGTAAAATATGGCCGTTCCCAAACCATGAAGAAGTATTCCGTAAAAGACCCAAATAAAATGAAATTATAATAATTATAATTATTATCCCTTTGAAATGGCGTGCTTGCAGTCTACGTTATATGTAAGTGAAAAATTTACATATTTACAATGGGACACGACCTTCAAAGATATAAATACTTGGAAATGTACTCAGCCTTCTGGATACCACGTTCACAGCTTTACAGGGAGGCACTCCATGGATTTAAACTGCTTGCATCACGCCATCGGTGATGTGAAGACCCATGATGACTTCCTGGCAGGTCACGAACATGACGGCTTGATCTGGTATGACGTTCTTGACGTTCTCTGCTACACCAGGCGAAGACAGCTATGCGTCTGGTTCTCTCTAATATGCAGGCAAAATTCTGGCATTCAGATGGGCGTCGGCGTTCACTCCGGCGTTCACGTAGACATGTAAATGAGGGGAAATTATCTCAAGTGAATACGTTAGTTTATCACACACCACAATTTGAACATATGGTTGGATTTGCTCAATAGCACGAGCATTCCAACCTAATGTCGGTAATGTCCCAGAAGCCCGACATTAATCCCTTCTCATTTATCTATTCTTCTCGTAGGCAGCGATTATAGGCCCAGAAATTTCACTAGTTTCCCTAGAAACGACAGTGGTTAGGCCACTAATGTATTAGCATTCTCGTATTCATGACACTAGTTCAGGCCTGTTCTAATGCACTTAGCCGTAAGTCGAGCTCTCAACTGTACTGCGGGTTATTTTAACGTGGCGCTGTCCTCAATTAGGTCTAACTGAGCTGTTCACTGACTTTCTTGGTAATTCATATTGATATCAAGCACGTACGCTCCACCCACTTCGCTAAGTACGTCACTATATATGTTAACTGAGCCGTATTAACTTAGACACATAGGAGGCTTGATGTACGACCTTTTTTTACACACGGGTATCAGTTATTACAGTTTCGTACCGTTCTTATTTATTAATTTGCGGCACACTGTACACGCTAACATCTCACTCAGAGGGTGATTATTTCCACATACTCACAGAATTCAATGGATCACTGTATTACACTACTCAAATTACAAGATTATTTCTTCACAAACGACTCACTCACAAGCCACGACGGAATACTACCGTACTGGCATTACAATAAGAACGCACTGGTTGGTGTCTCCTTCTCAGCTCATGAATATATAGGCGCGCTACGCTAGAGACCCGAATGCTGAGGGTGGGGGAAAAAAAAGCAATCCTTTCTCACACATTGGTCCGTTAATACGCAACGTACAGTAACGAACAGGATATCAAAATGTAGCTCTTGTATTCCCATCTCCACTGAGTGACTGTTATTAAAATAACTTCGTAGGTTCTGAAGCAATCTTAAAAGCGTCCTTTAATTTCTGGCGGTGAATGATGACGAGCACAGGGGATTCCTTGTGTTCCCTGGCACGGTTAGAGTCCAACATCTGTTAGTCATTAAGACGCGCCCTTGTTTACAGCGCAGTTATCTCTCTGTCAGTTAAGTAGAGCACTTCTCGGTCTCATAATTATGCGTAAAATTCCCTGATTCAAATGAATGTTTGCGCTTAATTATCCAGTGGGTATTTTGCGATTTATGAAAATTAACAGAAATAAAACAGCTGAACGCGATAAGTTGGTAGTGGTGGATGAGCGAGGAAAACATGGTATAATGTTAGTTTTCACGTTGGACCTACTCTCTGGGCTCAGTTAGTGACCTAGATTCTTTGTCACGTGATAACGCGTATGGTTTCATCTCGCTCGTGGTGGGAGTGAGAGAGTTTCGAGTACAAGCGCTCTTGCACCGCCTTGCTGCTAATTACCAGCAACTAGAGCTGGGTCGCGCGACTCTGGATATTGCAACTCGAGTCCTGGAGCGGGCAGAAAAATTCTGACTTGGGCAGTTTTTATCGTAGAATGACGCGGAAAACGGCATATTCCATCTCCTGGATATCATGACATATCATAGGTGACGTTGTGAACGGTCACATCCCTCCCCTGCTTAAAATAAGAAAAATCACGGGTAGGGATTTTTCTTACCAATCACATGGTTCTCGTATCATTAAATGTGAGTGTATCGTAGGATGGCATTTTCTTGTCTTAGAGCGTATCTGGACATAAGGATATGCAAGTATTCTTGGGTCATGATATCTCGTCTTTCCGTGCATGCTAGACAATCTTCATCTCCCGACTCGCCAGTGTTATCATCCATCCCATGGTGATCTTCTAGTTCCATGTAGTTTACTCCATCCATCTCTTCTTCAGGATCCTCCTCATCCGCGACGTCCACTCCGTCGTCGTCCTCGTCTTCTTCTGGAGGCTGTCCTTCATCTTCTAGGTCATCTGGATCGTTTGGATTCTCCTCCGGTAATTGTCCTGGCACATGGTATAGTTTTAGATTTGAGGCGTTATAGATAGCCTCAGTTGTCCCATCCATGGATTGTACCTTGTACGCGTTATTTTCTAAATTTTGAATTATTCGATAAGGCCCAATATACAGCTCTGCAAATTTGTGGTAAAATTTCCGTGGTGGATCCGAAGTTGCGGGACGTTTGACCAATACAAGTTCTCCCACACGTAGAGGTCTGTGGAATCGTTTGCGTCGCAATCGTCGTAACCGCTTCTCTGCCTGTTTCTTCAGAGATTCCAACGTATCTCTCACCCTCAACTCTACTGATGGTCTTGGATCTTCTGGACATGGCACGACATCTTTCCATGGTCTCTCGGGATGTTCGTTGAAGTGCACGACGCTAGGAATCTGCCCTGTCGATTCGGGTACGGTTGAGTTTATGCATTCCATGATGGTTGGAACAACATCTACCCACCGCCAATGCTGTCTCGGGCAATAGATTCTGCAAAATTTTCCGATCTCCCTCATAATTCTTTCAGACGGATTCGATTCTGGATGTCGAATCGAACTCATGAGGTGTTGAATTCCCATCTGTTCCATGTCTCTACGGAACGCGGCTGAAGTGAACTGCGATCCGTGATCGGTTAAGAGTTTATCGGGTTTGCCCATCTTGGGAATGATCTTATTCCTTATCTGGTTGACAACGGTACGTGTATTTGCTTTTTGTACTGGACACAGCATAACATATTTGCTGAAGACGTCCATGCACGCCAAAATGAATTGGAGCCCCCTGGTCGCCTTTGGAAGCGGACCATAGAAGTCCATGGAAAACAGTTCACGGGGCTTCTCAGGAATCAACGGCTTCGGTGGTTGTTTGAGTAAGTACGCGTTGGGCTTAATACGTTGACAGATGTCACAAGTCATTAAAACTGTACGAGTCATCCTCCTCATTCGCGGCCATGTAAAGGTTTCTCTAAGCGTCGCCATGACTTTGTCTACACCAGCGTGTCCTATGGAGTGATGCGTCAGCCATATTAAGTCAACCTGGAGAGCGGGTGGAACGACCGCTCTAAGACGAGTATGCGCATCATCCACATATTTGTACAAGATCCCATTAATGTAGTTATAGTTTTGCGCATGTCTCTCAGCGTCTTGATATTCTGGCGTTCCTGGTTGCAACTGTTTTCGCAGAAACTGAATCATTCGACGGGTCTCCGGCCAACTTCCTTGTTCTTCAGGAATTTGTCTGAGTCGATCCAAGGTCTCTCGATCTTCCTCAACTAGCTGTAGATGATGTATGGCTTCGCCCTCGGGATCAGGATTTCTGCTAAGGGCGTCTGCGATGATATTTTCTTTGCCCGCGCAATGTTCTATCTCCAGATCAAATTGTTGAACGAATAAGGTCCAACGATTTACCCTTTCAGAGGCCATGGTGGATTTGAGTACAAATGTTAAAGCTCGATGATCCGTTCGTAATAAAATGGGAAAACCATAGATGTATTTGCGCCAGTGATTCAATGCAGTTACGATCGCAAGCATCTCCAATTCGGTAACAGTGTAATTTTGCTCATGTCCGCGTAGCTTGCGGCTCATGAAGGCCAAGTAATTTATTCGTGGCTCAGTTTCCTTCTCCTGATATAACACTGCGCCGACACCAATCATGGACGCATCCGTCTGTATTATAAACTTCTGGCTATAATCAGGATATCCTAATTTAACGCTGTTACTCATCAGATCCTTAGTCTTACGGAAAGCTTCCTCACAAGCTGTATCCCACTTCCATCGGTTGTTTTTCTTTAATAGCTCTTGCAAAGGAGCAACCGTGGTGGTATATGACGGACAGTGATCCGCAAAGAATCCGCATAAGCCTAAGAACTGCCGAACGTGCTTCACTCTAGTTGGCTTCGGGAAGTTCTGAATCGCCTTGATTTTCACAGGATTTGGAGAGATACCCTCGGCATCAATGACATGCCCTAGAAAGAGGATACTGCGCTGACAAAAATGGGATTTTTCAAGGTTAATTTTGAAATTGTTTCGGCCTAAATCTTCCAAAACGAGACGCAAATGTTCCATGTGTTCTTCCAAAGTTTGCGTAGCTATCAAGATGTCGTCTACATATTGGACTGTGATTTTCTTCACCTTATCACTTAAGTTGCGATCAAGTGCTCGGATGAGGGCTGGACCAGCGTTCTTGAGTCCGAACGGGAGACGGTTGTAAACGTATGTCTGCTGGTCAAACAGAAAACCAGTCAAGACCTTTGACTCAGCTGACAGCTCTACATGATGGTAGGAGGCTCGCAAATCTACACTGGAAAAGAACTGCATATGCTGAAATTTCTTTAGGAGCTCCTTGATATTCGGCGCACGGTCGTATTCCGGCACGAGTCTCTCGTTAATTGCTCGGGCGTCTAAGCAAACCCTCAGAGATCCGTTTGGTTTGGCAACAATGACCAATGGATTTAGAAACGGTGTTGGAGCCTTTGAAATGATGTCATTGTCTTCCATCTCCTTGATGATCTCACGCACCTTAGGATAGTGCTTCTCTGGTACAGGGTAGGGGTTTTTCTTAAATGGTTCCCAACTAGTTACAACCATGTTATATTTGAAATTTAGGATCTTCCCTGGTTGAGATCCAAAAACATCCCGATAAGTTTCCAAAATTTCCTTCAATTTACACTTGTTCTCGTCATCAATCTTCGCCTCGCTCAATTTGACCTGTACAATATCCTCAAACTTCGGTTCTGCTTCTTCCACTTTCTCCAGATTAGCAACCATCTCGTCGAATTGTTTTCTAATTTCTTCAACTTTCTGTTCGTCCCAATTCAAGAATTCATGGTAGTCTTCCGCTGTATCTTGTGACAACTGGGTCGTCCATATCCGTTCTCCGTCCATGGTCTCTGGTTTACCATTCAGTTTCACGTTCTCTTGAATCATATTTATGTACAACTTAACATGGTTTCGATCCATGTCGACGACTGCCTTATATTCACGTAAAAAGTCAGATCCCAGGATAACGTTGTACTCCATTCGGTCCATGACCAGAAATGGATGTGCGAGTGTGGCGTTGCCTATTTGTAAATCCAAATACACTTGCGTGTCACATACTGCCGTGCGATCCGGAATGATGCCTCGCACCTTCACCTTGGAAACGGGTAAAGTCGGAATTTTGAATTTTGACTGTATTTCACGTACGAACGTTCTTGAAACTACACTGACACTAGCTCCTGTGTCTATTAGGCAGCGTACGCGTAACTCTTGGACACGAATATAAATTACTGGAAGTTCTCGGATAATCTTTTTACAACATGGACTTGGATCCTCTAACAAATCTTCGGGTTGAATTTCCCATGAGTCAATCGTGACAATGACTAAGTCTGAATCGTCTCGATGGTTGCTAATGTGTGGAGAAACTATCTCCTCGCTACCTAGTTCTGCTTTTTTTTAACCGCTCCGCCCCCTGCGAAGTATTCTGACGCATGAGGGTTCAGCCGGTTTCCTCGGTCTTGTTCCCTTTGAGCTTGAAATTCGATACTCTCAGCTCCTGTGACTTCCTCAGATGATGTCATCTCTTGGATAGGCCTTTGCCATTTGTCCGTTCTTGCGGGCTGGTTTCGGAGTTGTTCGACGTACCTCTTCGATTCCGCCTGTCGATCCCGTATCTGGTTGTCCATATTCCTCGGTCTATCCCATGACCGTCTACTCTCTCCTCTCCATCTACCGTATGGCCTTCTACAATGGTCGACCTGACTATACCTAAACCTATTTCTCCGTTCAGGTCGTCTTTGGTAGTCATAACTCCTGGAATTCCATTCTTCACGGCGTCTATCTCTCGGCTCACTCCATCTCGGAGGATTTCTATCACCATCCCTCGACGTTGAGTAAGTTTCCCTTCTCTCTTCGGTACTCGTGCCCTGATTTCGACGTTTCGGTGATCCTCCTTCTGATTTCACGTCTATCGTGTGCACCGTCTCGTGGTGTCTCTGTCTCACATGTCCTCCACTTGTTGTCTGGTCCAACTGGCGCAAAATGTGCTCAGCTTCTACTGCGGTCTTAACATTGGCAGAGATGAGAATCTTTTGGACTTCCGGCGGAAGTTGCTTCCCGATCGCTGATATCAGCTCTAACTCGGAAGGTGGGCTGTCTAACTCTTTCATGCGAAGAAGCTGATGGACGAAGTACTCACAAAACCTCGTTTGTCCAGTTGCCGAGTATCGCCGTGAGTACAGCTCGAGGCGTAACCCTTGCTGTGTCTCGATACCCCAGTATTTCTCTAAAAACCTACGCCGGAATTCTTCGTATCCGTCAAAGCAGTATTTAAATGCCTTGAACCATATCAACGGCTGGTCCGCGAGATATCTTTCAACTATCCGTAGGCGCCTCTCTGCGGGGACATTGTGGTCGGAAAAATATTGGTCCATCTCATTTAAGAACCCCTTCGGTGTCATATGGGCATTGGACCCGAATTTCTTAGGTTCATCATGACTGAAACGCAAAAGGTTGTAAAAAGGGATCGAACCAAGATCCTGTGGTGTTGAGCTACGTCCTGACATAAAGCGAGTTCGATTGTTCTCATGGGTTGGAACTGATTTTCCCGTCAAGTCAGATTCGTTGTGCGTTCCTGGCGGTTCCTGGTCCTTCTTATCGGACTTGTTCAAGATGGACTTCAACAGGTCGTCTCCTCGAGATTCTTGCGTCTTAAGGTTTTCTACTTCTTCTTGGAGTTCCAAGATTAGCCTCTCGTGGACGTCTAATTTAATGGTAGCTTTATGAGCCTTCAGTTCAAATTTATCAATTTTGTCCTTCAATTCCTGGACCTTTCCCTGCGTTTCCCGTTGTTTTCCCTCGGCGGTAACGTTCAATTCATTCTTCGCCCGATCCATGTGCTGATCAATATATTCCTTGCATTTAGTCTCTGTGCCGTCCCGAACCTGCGTTATTTGTCCTTCCATTTCTTCAGTCCTTAAAGACAGATCCTCAAATCTTGTTTGTAGGTCTATCATGGCTTCCATGTTGGCGTTAACCTTCGATTCCATTTCTTCCATTTTGCTTTCCTGAGCTGTCATTTTTATTTCTATTTCGGCTGTACGCTCATCCAGACGGCGACTGGTTTGCTCTAGCTTCAACGCGAGGGAATCTATGCGTGTCGTCACGTCATCAATGCGAGAGTTAACATGTTCTTTGAGCTCCGCAGCTTGGGCTTTACACGACGCCTCGTATCCGTCTAACCGTGCAGTGAGCTGACCTACTCGACTATTGTGCTGGTCTAAACGTTCTTCAATTTGAGTGGTTGCCTGTCCTAGTTTATTTAATAGTTCTGCCTGCCTATCACTATCAGCCTTTAACTGCTCCTTTAAGAGTCCTGCCTGTCTTTCACTATCGGCCTTTAGCTGCTCCTTTAAAAGTCCTGCCTGTCTTTCACTATTGTCCGCATTAGCCTGTTCCAATTTCGCAAGACGCTCATCAAACTTCGCACTCTGTTCCCTGAAAAGCTCTGCCTGCTTCTCACTTTGTTCGGCCAGTAAGGCGGCCATCAACTGTTTAATACCTTCCACATCCATAATACTTCACTTCTTGAGAAATGTGTGCCCCCCTGAATTAAGCTGCTCGTGGTATTTCAGTTCATACGATTCAGTTTCCTAAACTTAGGAAGGTGTGCAATTTTTGAAAATGACCAAGTCGTTTTACGCCAAAATTAGCTTCAAAACAGCTGCGTCACACCTCCTAATAATTACTTGTGTTTCCCTAGTATTTTCCTACGTAATTCATAAACATTATCCCGACATATTGTTTTTTTATAATTAAATTTATGTAGCCCTTTTTAAAAATAAATATTACCTAAATCCGCGACCTAAATGGGCTCGGTACTTTACGTGTGCCAGAAATGTGATGCACTTAATAAACATTGGATGTTTTCAGCCTCGAGATTTGGAAGATGCTTTAGCAGACAATTTCCCGTCTCGAACTGACAACATTGCACTGTTCATTTGAGAGAAAAAAAAATTAAGAGTGATGAGGCTTCCACTCTTGTCCGCGATATCTACCCTGCTTACATTGGATGAATCCCCTAAACTACCAAGGCCTGCTACAAACGCATCGCCTTCGGCATGAACCTGTGACCAGAAGAATTTGAAGAACTCAGTCCAGTCATTTTATCCTCAACAATGGGAAGGTCATTTTATTGCTCCCCTGAAGTTACACAACTCCATAACTTTTTTTCAGGTCCGCCATATTTCTGAGTGACCGTCGTGTATATTTCCACTTAACCTGGTACACGATCTCTTCATTCTTCTCCCTACATCCGTCGGATTTAATTTATTCCAGTCACTCATTCAAATATCGTTGCGCGTGACGTAACTGTCTATGGTAGCGGCTTACGCACTCCATCCGACACATTATCCATATTAACTATCACGTTCACACGCTCTGATTCTATTTTGTATTCCTCTCTTCTAGCAAATTTAATATACGGGTAAAATTTGGTATTTCCATTCGTTCAGTTCTAACCGAATCAATTTGATAATCCCACTACCTTAGGTACTCCTTTTATAGTAGTGGTATTCGAACTTGTGCCTTAATATTTGCTATATCAATATTTATGGTGCCGTAGGGCTTTACAAACTTGCCCCAACAACGGGACGCTAAATTATGCGTCGCGAGAACAATATGTAACTCGCCCCAAACAACAATAAGGCCACACGTTACGGGACGCCAATTATGTAACCTTTCCAAGGCATCTGTACATAAACCAGTTACCATTGTTCATAAATATGACGTTAGAATGGAGCACCATCGGTGAGCTTCGAACTCAGCCCGGTTTGTCGAAGCCTCACCCTCCCCTACTGGAATAGTTCGCTAGCCGAGTCGGTATCGCATTTTCGGGTCTGTGGACTGTCCGATGGGGCGGTAAGTCCTTTAGTAATAGTCTCTATAGTAGGGGGGAAAGTTAATTATGAGAGGAATACCATTTCATTACTAATGAGAAGAAAGACAATATCTTGTATAATAAATTTTTACTTATACTAGTGAAACACATTATTTACATGGGTATGCCATACAAACACCTTACATATATTAACTTGGGTGATCTTAACGTTTAAATGTTCGGTAGTCCTTTCTACACTTCATTATACGTTTAAATATTCAAAATTAAGAAGGCGGTACCTCAGACTTAGAGAGGCGTTTTCTCTCTAATTATTTCACTTTACACTTACACTAATCACTTTACACACACATCTATTCAACATAGGCATACCCAGCTGTAATTCTGTTTGTTTGTCGAAAATTAATATATTCAACTTGCATCAAATTATGATATAAGTTTGCTAGTATCGTATGAATTGAAATAGGCAATTTACACTCCCAATCCCTTGAAAGTCGCGTTACAACAGTACTTTAAGTTATACGTTGCCAAATATGCAGTATGACAAACACGCCCATTTCATTAGGATTTTTATCAACACATATATCAGGACATTATTTACACAACGATGTTACCTATGGACAAGCATTTAGCGACTTCAATACCAGACATCATAAACAAAGTATTATAGCACTACCTGCAACGAATGGACAAGAATATATACACTTCACATACACATAATGGGCCGCAGGTGGTCTTATTTCACCTGCCGCTTGTGACAGGAGGCTTTACTGTCTCCTGCGATGAACTCAGGACCTTCTGAGACGGGGTATATCTGACCTGGAATTCCCTATACGCTGTGGATAATTAAAGAAATAAATTGGAGGGGTCCTTCATTTAATGCTCATTTGGAATCTCTGCGACGTTGGCTCTATTTAAATTAGCCCACATAATCTTTGTATCGAAAGGAAAGGAAACTCGCCACTTGTGTCTGTTCTATTTCACTGAAGAAACGCCTTCACTCCCCCGTTTAAAGGGGCTCATAAAACTCCCGCTGGGAGCTACCCGTGCCACACTTTCAAGAGCGGTCCACTAGCCTTCTCGGGCAATGACTTCACGGCAAATAATCTATTCACTTCTTTCAATACTGGCCATAAATGGCATCACACAAATCACGGCCCTATATCCGGCCTAATCAACATATTCACATCGCGATATGCACCTCGCGTGTCTTAATGACAGATTCCAAGGGAACTTCACATTTCATTTCGCAATATATATTATGGCTACAGCCTGTTCAGCCATTTCATTTCCTCTCGGTACATCGACCACGATGCAGATCTAATGATGATCTCCTGCCATCAGGGTCCAAGTTAACTTGCACATTCGCGAACTAATTAGCGATGTAAGATATATACCCCAATCTCATGCTCCATTCGTTGTTCCAGCAGTTTTAATTTCTAGTAAGGAGGATTTCCTAAGAGCTTGTGAAGTACAAAAAAAAATCAGTTACTGAGATATCTTTGAGGAATCCTATTGGCTGTAGAAAGATGATAACTGGAGTCGTTTACGTAAAATATTTAAGCCCTTTTACTTGACAGTACTTCACACATAATTAATCTGAGGTCCTTAAATTTACGTCATGCATTATCAAACCCTTGTAAAAAAAAATGGAAGTAAAATATGGCCGTTCCCAAACCATGAAGAAGTATTCCATAAAAGACCCAAATAAAATGAAATTATAATTATTATCCCTTTGAAATGGCGTGCTTGCAGTCTACGTTATATCTAAGTGAAAAATTTACATATTTACAATGGGACACGACCTTCAAAGATATAAATACTTGGAAATGTACTCAGCCTTCTGGATACCACGTTCACAGCTTTACAGGGAGGCACTCCATGGATTTAAACTGCTTGCATCACGCCATCGGTGATGTGAAGACCCATGATGACTTCCTGGCAGGTCACGAACATGACGGCTTGATCTGGTATGACGTTCTTGACGTTCTCTGCTACACCAGGCGAAGACAGCTATGCGTCTGGTTCTCTCTAATATGCAGGCAAAATTCTGGCATTCAGATGGGCGTCGGCGTTCACTCCGGCGTTCACGTAGACATGTAAATGAGGGGAAATTATCTCAAGTGAATACGTTAGTTTATCACACACCACAATTTGAACATATGGTTGGATTTGCTCAATAGCACGAGCATTCCAACCTAATGTCGGTAATGTCCCAGAAGCCCGACATTAATCCCTTCTCATTTATCTATTCTTCTCGTAGGCAGCGATTATAGGCCCAGAAATTTCACTAGTTTCCCTAGAAACGACAGTGGTTAGGCCACTAATGTATTAGCATTCTCGTATTCATGACACTAGTTCAGGCCTGTTCTAATGCACTTAGCCGTAAGTCGAGCTCTCAACTGTACTGCGGGTTATTTTAACGTGGCGCTGTCCTCAATTAGGTCTAACTGAGCTGTTCACTGACTTTCTTGGTAATTCATATTGATATCAAGCACGTACGCTCCACCCACTTCGCTAAGTACGTCACTATATATGTTAACTGAGCCGTATTAACTTAGACACATAGGAGGCTTGATGTACGACCTTTTTTTACACACGGGTATCAGTTATTACAGTTTCGTACCGTTCCTATTTATTAATTTGCGGCACACTGTACACGCTAACATCTCACTCAGAGGGTGATTATTTCCACATACTCACAGAATTCAATGGATCACTGTATTACACTACTCAAATTACAAGATTATTTCTTCACAAACGACTCACTCACAAGCCACGACGGAATACTACCGTACTGGCATTACAATAAGAACGCACTGGTTGGTGTCTCCTTCTCAGCTCATGAATATATAGGCGCGCTACGCTAGAGACCCGAATGCTGAGGGTGGGGGAAAAAAAAGCAATCCTTTCTCACACATTGGTCCGTTAATACGCAACGTACAGTAACGAACAGGATATCAAAATGTAGCTCTTGTATTCCCATCTCCACTGAGTGACTGTTATTAAAATAACTTCGTAGGTTCTGAAGCAATCTTAAAAGCGTCCTTTAATTTCTGGCGGTGAATGATGACGAGCACAGGGGATTCCTTGTGTTCCCTGGCACGGTTAGAGTCCAACATCTGTTAGTCATTAAGACGCGCCCTTGTTTACAGCGCAGTTATCTCTCTGTCAGTTAAGTAGAGCACTTCTCGGTCTCATAATTATGCGTAAAATTCCCTGATTCAAATGAATGTTTGCGCTTAATTATCCAGTGGGTATTTTGCGATTTATGAAAATTAACAGAAATAAAACAGCTGAACGCGATAAGTTGGTAGTGGTGGATGAGCGAGGAAAACATGGTATAATGTTAGTTTTCACGTTGGACCTACTCTCTGGGCTCAGTTAGTGACCTAGATTCTTTGTCACGTGATAACGCGTATGGTTTCATCTCGCTCGTGGTGGGAGTGAGAGAGTTTCGAGTACAAGCGCTCTTGCACCGCCTTGCTGCTAATTACCAGCAACTAGAGGTGGGTCGCGCGACTCTGGATATTGCAACTCGAGTCCTGGAGCGGGCAGAAAAATTCTGACTTGGGCAGTTTTTATCGTAGAATGACGCGGAAAACGGCATATTTCATCTCCTGGATATCATGACATATCATAGGTGTCGTTGTGAACGGTCACAGTACCTAACTTAAGGCCACGGCCGCTTCCTTCCCTTTTCCTTGCCTGACCCATCCAATCTTCCCATCCCTCCACAAGGCCCCTGTTGAGCATAGCAGGTGAGGCCGCCTGGGCGAGGTACTGGTTATTCTCCCCAGTTGTATCCCCCGACCCAAAGTCTGAAACTCCAGGACACTGCCCTTGAGGCGGTAGAGGTGGGATCCCTCGCTGAGTCCGAGGGAAAAACCAACCCTGGAGGGTAAACAGATTAAGAAGAAGTCATATGTCTGAAAATTCAGAAGCGGGTTCGAATCCCACTGTCGGCAGACCTGAAGATGGTTTTATAAATGTATACACACAGAGATAATACAGAAACATTAGTAGCAACTACTATTCAGTATTCGGATTCTCAACCATTACTACATCTCTTTCTGTAACGTTACGCCGTTTAGCCATTCTTTTAGTGAGATATGTTGTAGCTTATTCGAACTGACGATTCACCTCCGACCTACAATTACCAATAAAAATAAGTTAATTGTCTTAGTTTGAATAGTAAACATCATTGCGTCACTAATATAACAAAGACAATTCAATAAAGTCGGATAACACCTACCTCAGATAAGGCAGCTGTTCTAAGTTCATTCGCAATTTCATGGTGTTCTTCACCAACATATTTGTCATATTCTTCGGCGTGTTTTAAAGAATAATGTCGATGAATGTTAATTTTTTTTTTGCTAGTGGTTTTACGTCGCACCGACACAGATATGTCTTATGGCGACGATGGGATAGGAAAGGCCTATGAGTTGGAAGGAAGCGGCCGCGGCCTCAATTAAGGTACAGCCCCAGCATATGCTGAAAATGGGAAACCACGTAAAACCATCTTCAGGGCTGACGACAATGGGATTCGAACCCACTATCTCCGGGATGCAAGCTCACAGCCGAGCGCCTCTAACCGCACGGCCAGCTCACCCAGTGTTAAAATTTTTAATAAAGTTTAATATCTTATTACAAATCAAGCATTTTGCCATTCCTTTGCACTCGGTAAAAAGATACGGCATAATAAAACACGACAAAATATAACGTGCTATTGAAAGGTCATACCACAACTAGCGAGTAACAAAGTATTGTCAGCGTGTCCACTGCCGCTTGTTATGAAGCAAGGGTGAGGAAGCGACTGATAGCAGCTGAAGATCTCGCTCACCACATCCCTGCGTGGGTAAGAGCTAATCTGTCATCATCCCTCTTCAAGGACAAGGCGCTGCGGCATCTGACGGAAACTGGGTGAACTACCAGCACTAGAATTCGGCCGACACTCGTAAGTCAATAAGCAGAGCTTTATTAAAATCATGATTAAATATATAAAGAATCCCTAATTTTGAAGTATGTTAAAGAAGCCCCTTAGAGAAAAATATAAACTTCGCTACGGTATAGTTTGCTTCCAATTTGAACACCATCTTGACTTAAAACAAGTTTAGGAAAACCGCGGTTCAGAGCTCAATTTCATATGGAGATTCGTTATTTTAATTACCATTTTATAACTATATTTGAATTTCTTTTTGAAATGTTTTTGCACTAATGAAATGTGTATCACAGACTACCGTGCGCTATAAAAACAAAATAATTTTACCTTGTTCCGTTTCCTTATAACAACGCTTACAAACTTTTGACCCATGTTACAACAACTACTGAGCTGGTGGCCGGCCGTTCCAGCTCCGGCCGCCTCTTAAGGCCTCTACACACGACCCAATCTGCTGGGCCCTATCTGCAGTAGGCTGGCTCGCTCTGGCCTGGAAACGCGTGATCATGGCTCCTTCAATTTCTAAATTTCAAAAAATAGGAATTTCATTGACTTTGTTGTCATTGAAGTCGATACGAAAGAGAAAATATTGGGCTAAAAGGTGGTTATTACAGAGAAAGAAATTGTCATACAAATATTATGAAAGAACTAGAATCCTTCGATTTTAGAAATTTTCTGCGAATGGATATCGACACTTTCAATGATCTGCTCTACCTGGTGGCGCCTTTAATAAAGAAACAAGACACTATAATGGGGGAAAGTGTGAGTGTTCAAGAGCGATTAATCGTGACTCTAAGATTTTTAGCTACTTGAGCGAGTTACAGAGATTTGCAGTTTAGTTCAGTCGTGTCACCACACCTTTTGCCCGGCTCAATGGCTAAATGGTTAGCGTGCTGGCCTTTCGTCACAGGGGTTCGATTCGTGGCAGGGACTGGAATTTTAACCATCATTGGTTAATTTCTCTGGCACGGGGGCTGGGTGTATGTGTTGTGTTCATCATCATTTCATCCTCATTACGACGCGCAGGTCGCCCACGGGAGTCAAATCAAAAGACCTGCACCTGGCGAGTCGAACCCTTCCTGGGATCTCCCGGCACTAAAAGCCATACGCCATTTCATTTGATTTTACCACAGCTTTTGTCTAAAATCATTCCATAAACATTTTGCGCTATTTTCAATAGTCTGAAGGGATACATAAAAGTAAGTGATTAAAATATATATTTCTTTAATGTAAGAGTATTTATTTCTGAAATTACGTATGAGTAGAAAATACGAGAAGAAACTAACCTAAAATTATAAACTAAATTAATCTAAACTATATTATTGTCTATAGTGAACTACTGATCTGACACACGTCACACGTGCTAGGTGGCTTATCGGCCGACTTCCGGAGTGTAAGTTGGGAGATTGGGTTACGTGCCAGATGCGACCCATCAATCACTTACAATTGATCTGCGTTAACGGCTGTCACCAAGTGGCAGATTGCTTATAAGTAGTTAACTTGGTCTTTTCTAAAATAAAGGTCTGACCCCGCCGTCAGCAGGTTCGAGTGCCATTGGTCGAAAGAAAAATATAATAATGTTGCTGGCTTTACGTCCCAGTAAGTACTTTTATAGTTTAAGGGGACGCCGAGGTGCCCGAATTTAGTCCCACAGGACTTGTTTTACGTGCCAGTAAATCCACCGACACAAAGCTGACGTATTTGAGCACGTTAAAATACCGCCGGACTGAGCCAGGATCGAACCTGCCAAGTTGGAGTCGGAAGACCAGCATCTCAACCGTCTGAGTCGTCTGAGCCACTCAGCCTGGATGAAAAAAATTCACCATCAGAATGTTGGCCGGCAGGGTAGGAAAGTTGGTGGTAGACAGTTTCTAATCACTAGATTGCATGCCAAAAGCCGGAATTCGAATCGAAACCTTTTCGCAGTGTTCAAATGGAGTGAGGGGATATGATGCTGTTGATGGTGATTCGGCCGTAGGATGGCGACGTAAAGCATTGAGCAGACCCCGTGGTATTATTCGAGAGGAGTAGGCTACGTGCCGAAACCTGGTTTCATCTCTCCCTACTTCATTATCATAATCCCACATCGAGACGCGCAGGCCGCCCAAGGGTGTCAGGTAGAATGACCTGCACCAGGCAAGCCGAACACGTCTTCGGACACTCCTGGTATTAATAGGACACGATAAATAAGTAGGCCTAAGTCGTAAATAATTTCAGAGAATTAGGATATTTTTTTATTGCTACTGGCATTACGTCACACCGACACAGACAGGTCTTAAGGCGACGATGGGATAGGAAAGGGCTAGGAATGGGAAGGAAGTGGCCCTGGTCTTAATTAAAGTACAGCCCCAGCATTTGCCTGGTGTGAAAATGGGAAACCACGGAAAACCATCTTCAGGGCTACTGACAGTGGGATTCGAACCCCAATATCTCCCGGATGCAAGCTCAGTGCCGCGCGCCTCTAACCGCATAGCCAACTCGCCCGGTAGGAAAAGACGTAAACCAATCACCATGTTTCGTGTTGTAAAACGAGTTTCCCCCAGAAGTGGTATGTAAAGTAGGGGCAGTAGCTGCTTGTAGGACTTATTGAAATGGCATTGCACTTCGTTTAGCTTACCTTATCTTGGGTGATGACACAACTTATCAAATGACAATTTGCTTGTCAACGCCGGTCGCATCTGGCACGCCACCGGGAGATTGTGTGATCGGCCCAACCAACCACCCGACATGAGTTTTGTCGGCCAATCTGGTCCCAACAAACCTACACACCACTGCAGATTGGATCGTGTGTAGCGGCTTAAGATAACGGTAAACAACATCCGTAAGGTAACATACGGGAAACATTTCTTAGCATCCCCGAGCGATTACCTCAAATTGTGCCGAGAGTTGAAGGGCTAAAAGTCCCGGAAAGGTTTCAAATTAGGAATCATGGATATGTACTGTATATCAAACTAAAAAAAAAAAAAAAAAAAATCAAATTACAAAGAACATTCCCGGTCTAATGTCGCTTGTTTCTTTACTCGTTTTCCTTTTGATTGAAAGCAAAAACCAAAGCAAAGCCACCTCCGTACAGACCATGAAGTCCCTTGGAGGAGTGGAACGTAAAGGCTTCCACCATTGTTAACCTCGGCACGTAATGGGGTAGAGTGGTTAGCTCTACGCCCGGCCGCCTTTGCCCCCAGGAATTAACCTGGTACTCATTTTTGGTGTAGGCTGAGTGAACCTCAGGGCCATATTCACCTCCGGAAGTGGAAATCTCGTTTCTTAAATTTTATGACTTCCTGACGGGGATTCGAATCCAAGTCCTTCCGGGCGAACCGAGCACGCCTTTACCGCCTCGGCCTGGCAGCCCCTTTTTGATTTAAATGCTAGCCAAATCAACTTATTTACACAATTCTTTCTGTAATACGTTCCTTAGTTTGATACCCTCAGGTATTTTTTTATTTTTCAGAAAATGTCAACACGAAATGTAGTTATAATGTCTAAAGTTAAACTCTACTTGATTATGCTTTATTATATTTGATTCACCTAATATACGTAGCTCATATCCCTAGGATGTTTTCAACAATGAATTGATGCCTGAAGGGTAGAACTGTAGGAAGACACTTAATTAAGAATTTCCCGCTTGCACGTGGTTATTGATGGGAAATAAGACATGTTATCAACATCCTCTCTCACCTATGGTTTTTAACAGCGTGAGACTTGTTTTGGGAGGAAGGTACTGCAGGACGCATCAATGAAAATTTTAATACGGAAAATTCACATTCTCTGAGAGAGAAAATTCGTCGGCTGTTTCTTCATAAAAACATCTATTTTCTTCTTAAGCCTTAATTGGCTTGCAGTTGCCCGGCGAGCATAGAAACTCTTCCGGCAGCCGAAGCCTGTGGCACTCCTCTGGGTCAATGATTAATGACTGACAGATGAAATGAAATTATACTAGAGAATGTTGATGGAATGGAGGATGACAGGCAAAATCGGAGTACCGGAGAAAAAAAATCCTGCGCCATGTCCAACACAAATCTCACAAGGAGTGCCCGGGATCTGAACCACGGAACTTGGCGGTGAGACGCCGGCGCACTGCTGCCTGAGCCATGGAGGCTTATAATAATAATACTAATACTAATAATAATAATAATAATAATAATAATAATAATAATAATAATAATAATAATAATAATAATGGTTATACGTCCCACTAACTATTTATACGGTATTTACGTGTCGGTATATCTACCTCCACAGGGTGACGTATTAGAGCAGTTTTAAATACCACCGGTCTGAGTCAGGATCGAACCTGATAACCTGGGGTCAGAAAGCCAGCGCCTGAGCCACTCAGTTTGGCCCAACTAATTCTGAGACCGGTAGAACCACCCGGGATCATCAATCAATATCATCAATCAATACTGATCTGCATTTAGGGCAGTCGCCCAGGTGGCAGATTCCCTATTTGTTGTTTTCCTAGCCTTTTCCTAAATGATTTCAAAGAAATTGGAAATTTATTGAACATCTCTCTCGGTAAGTTATTCCAATCCCTAACTCCCCTTCCTATAAATGAATATTTGCCCCAGTTTGTCCTCTTGAATTCCAACTTTATCTTCATATTGTGATCCTTCCTACTTTTATAAACGCCATTCAAACTTATTCGTCTACTAATGTCATTCCACGCCATCTCTCCGCTGACAGCCCGGAACATACCACTTAGTCGAGCAGCTCTTCTTCTTTCTCTCAATTCTTCCCAACCCAAACATTGCAACATTTTTGTAACGCTACTCTTTTGTCGGAAATCGCCCAGAACAAATCGAGCTGCTTTCCTTTGGATTTTTTCCAGTTCTTGAATCAGGTAATCCTGGTGAGGGTCCCATACACTGGAACCATACTCTAGTTGGGGTCTTACCAGAGACTTATATGCCCTCTCCTTTACATCCTTACTACAACCCCTAAACACCCTCATAACCATGTGCAGAGATCTGTACCCTTTATTTACAATCCCATTTATGTGATTACCCCAATGAAGATCTTTCCTTATATTAACACCGAGATACTTACAATGATCCCCAAAAGGAACTTTCACCCCATCAACGCAGTAATTAAAACTGAGAGGACTTTTCCTATTTGTGAAACTCACAACCTGACTTTTAACCCCGTTTATCAACATACCATTGCTTGCTGTCCATCTCACAACATTTTCGAGGTCACGTTGCAGTTGCTCACAATCTTGTAACTTATTTATCACTCTATAGAGAATAACATCATCCGCAAAAAGCCTTACCTCCGATTCCACTTCTATACTCATATCATTTATATATATAAGAAAACATAAAGGTCCGATAATACTGCCTTGAGGAATTCCCCTCTTAATTATTACAGGGTCAGATAAAGCTTCACCTACTCTAATTCTCTGAGATCTATTTTCTAGAAATATAGCAACCCATTCAGTCACTCTTTTGTCTAGTCCAATTGCACTCATTTTTGCCAGTAGTCTCCCATGATCCACCCTATCAAATGCTTTAGACAGGTCAATCGCGATACAGTCCATTTGACCTCCTGAATCCAAGATATCTGCTATATCTTGCTGGAATCCTACAAGTTGAGCTTCAGTGGAATAACCTTTCCTAAAACCAAATTGCCTTCTATCGAACCAGTTATTAATTTCACAAACATGTCTAATATAATCAGAAAGAATGCCTTCCCAAAGCTTACATACAATGCATGTCAAACTTACTGGCCTGTAATTTTCAGCTTTATGTCTATCACCCTTTCCTTTATACACAGGGGCAACTATAGCAACTCTCCATTCATCTGGTATAGCTCCTCCGACCAAACAATAATCAAATAAGTACTTCAGGTATGGTACTATATCCCAACCCATTGTCTTTAGTATATCCCCAGAAATCTGATCAATTCCAGTCGCTTTTCTAGTTTTTAACTTTTGTATCTTATTGTAAATGTCATTGTTATCATATGTAAATTTTATTACTTCTTTGGCCTTAGTCTCCTCCTCTATCTCGACATTATCCTTGTAACCAACAATCTTTACATACTGCTGACTGAATACTTCTGCCTTTTGAAGATCCTCACATACACACTCCCCTTGTTCATTAATTATTCCTGGAATGTCCTTCTTGGAACCTGTTTCTGCCTTAAAATACCTATACATACCCTTCCATTTTTCACTAAAATTCGTATGACTGCCAATTATGTTTGCCATCATATTATCCTTAGCTGCCTTCTTTGCTAGATTCAATTTTCTAGTAAGTTCCTTCAATTTCTCCTTACTTCCACAGCCATTTCTAACTCTATTTCTTTCCAGTCTGCACCTCCTTCTTAGTCTCTTTATTTCTCTATTATAATAAGGTGGGTCTTTACGATTCCTTACCACCCTTAATGGTACAAACCTGTTTTCGCATTCCTCAACAATTTCTTTAAACCCATCCCAGAGTCTGTTTACATTTTTATTTACCGTTTTCCACCGATCATAGCTACTTTTTAGAAACTGCCTCATGCCTGCTTTATCAGCCATGTGGTACTGCCTAACAGTCCTACTTTTAAGACCTTCCTTTCTATCACATTTATTTTTAACTACCACAAAAACAGCTTCATGATCACTAATACCATCTATTACTTCAGTTTCCCTATAGAGCTCATCTGGTTTTATCAGCACGACATCGAGGATATTTTTCCCTCTGGTTGGTTCCATCACTTTCTGAATCAGCTGTCCTTCCCATATTAACTTATTTGCCATTTGTTGGTCATGCTTTCTGTCGTTCGCATTTCCTTCCCAATTGACATCTGGCAAATTCAGATCTCCCGCTACAATCACATTTCTTTCCATGTCGTTTCCCACATAGCTGACTATCCTATCAAATAATTCTGAATCCGCGTCAGTGCTACCCTTTCCCGATCTGTACACTCCAAATATATCAAGTTGCCTATTATCTTTAGAAATGAGCCTTACACCTAGAATTTCATGTGACTCATCTTTAACTTTTTCGTAGCTTACAAATTCTTCTTTCACCAGAATGAACACTCCGCCTCCCACCCTTCCTATCCTATCTCTACGATGCCCTTCTTGACGCCACTTGATTTTTGAGACGAAACTTCGAACCCAACATGGACCGGGAAACGAACCTCAACAGTGAAGCCATTGACCTAATCTCGCCTCTCTGCCCCCATAAAACAGAGTTCTGGAACAGCACTTGGGCCTGTGAGCCTAAGAAAAACGTCAAGTTTTGAAATCAAAGCACAGTAATTTGCAGGGAACACATGCCACGACAGTGGTCGATATCTCGTAGCTAAGGGGAACGTGCATTTAGCAACGAAAATTTGACCTAGGCATGACTTCATCGTGTGAGACAGGAGCACCGCAATCTTGAGGTAAAAAATCGCCGTGCCGCGCGGCTAACAGTTGATGTAGCTCTGGACTCCAGCGTCGTGTGCGTGTTGTTTGATTCGTGTCAGCGAGTTTTACAAGAAAATAGTGACCATCTGAGAAAACTGTAGTTTGAAGAAGTTGAAAATGTTCTTTCTTTGGCAAAATATCACGATACGTGGACAATACCTGGCTTGAAAATAATCGAAAAAGGGTTCCAGAGAATGGAGCGAAAGTTATAAAATCACTTAAGGCTGTCGGACGTCCCGAGCTTATTTACTGTCCCAGTGGGGAAATCTCAGCTGTAGTAAGGTGTAAAGGAGAGGGTGTAGAAGTCTCCGGTAAGACCACAACTAGAGTGTATGGGACCCTCATCAGGACTACTTGATAAGAAAACTAGAAATTTTTAAAAAGAAAAGCAGCTCGATTTGTTCTGGGTGATTTCCGATAAAAGAGTAACGTTACGAAAATGGTGCAAACTATGGGCTGGGAAGACTTGGGAGAAAGGAGACAAGCTGTTCGACTAAGTGGAATGTTCCGATCTGTCAGTGGAGAGATGGCGCGGAATGATACTACTAAACGAATAAGCTTCAGTGGTGATTTTAAAAGTAGGAAAGATCACAGTATAAACATAAAGTTGGAATTCAAGAGTACAAATTGAGGCAAATATTCGTTTATAGGAAGGGGAGCTAGGGATTGGAATAATTTACCAATGGAAATGTTTAATAAATTTGCAAATTCTTTGCAATTATTTAAGAAAAGACAACAGATAGGGAATCTTCCACCTGGACAACTGCCCTAAATGCAGATTTGTGGTGATTGATTAAACCCACGGTCACTTCGTTCCCAATCGAGCTCATTCCAGTCCCATCATCGCCATAAAACCTGTCTATCCTAGTGCATCGTTAAACAAATAGCAGAAGAAAATGTAAGCGCGGTTCTTAATCGATACAAACATTTTAAATATCAGAAACTTTTGGAATGAAGGTCTAAAAGCGTATTTTCTAACAAACTATGAAATGCTGATGAGGCCAAGAAAGAACGTGTAAATTGCAAAAACTAGGAGAAAAGGCGACAGTAGTCATGGACTTGGAGGAAGCATTTTCTGGCTTTCATGGCTAAATGGTTAGCGTGCTGGCCTTTGGTCACAGGGGTCCCGGGTTCGATTCCCGGCAGGGTCAGGAATTTTAAACATCATTGGTTAATTTCGCTGGCAGGGGGACTGGGTGTATATGTCGTCTTCATCATCATTTCATCCTCATCACGACGCGCAGGTCACCTACGGGAGTTAAATCAAAAGACCTGTACCTGGTGAGCCGAACGTGTCCACGGACACTCCCGGCACTAAAAGCCATACGCCATTTCATTTTTACTGAACTCTTCCAGGCTGTAGTGAGCAAGGATGAAATTGCCGGAAACGAATTGGCAACTGAGGAAGAGGTGCGTACATTTTAGATGCATACTAACTCGTGAAACACGTTATAGTCTCCTGCATGGAATTTGTAGAACCAAATATTTACGTAGAGAACAAGTGGTTTTCGGGTGGGAGGTCAAGTAGTTGTGCTCCCGGTGTTACGCACGGGAGAGAAGTGAGACTGCGCGCACCGCAGATCTGTCTGACGGGTTGCCTGACACGTTACCTCACGGCGTACAGGGCAACAGGTAGCAGACGGATTTTGACAGCAAACGCGATCTTTTGGTTACTTTCTGGACTGAATCCAGCTGTGAGAAGAGGGAATTTTGTAGATCATTTTGTGGGCCTTGGTCACGGCCGTCCACAGTCCAACGCGTGCCCAATCGTCACATGCTGTATCTAGCAATGTTGCAACTGATACGAGCATGTGTAGATGAAAACGAAAATCACATTTAACGAACGCAGGATGAAAGTTTGAAAGATCAATCAATGAAATACTAACTAACTAACTAACTAACTAACTAACTAACTAACTAACTAACTAACTAACTAACTAACTAACCAACCAACCAACCAACCAACCAACCAACCAACCAACCAACCAACCAACCAACCAACCAACCAACCAACCAACCAACTAACTAACTAACTAACTAACTAACTAACTAACTAACTAACTAACTAACTAACTAACTAACTAACTAACTAACTAACTAACTAACTAACTAACTAACTAACTAACTAACTAACTAACTAACTAACTAAGAAAGGTGGGCTGACGAAGTCGTCTAGCCACTCGTGTCTGAACCCGAGACATATCATGAGAATTTGAATCGGACCACCAAGTTGAGATTGAAAAGCATCCGGGCTAAAAAAGACACAGTCAAAGATAAAAGATAAATAAATAATAATCAATTAATTACAAATAATTAATCTATAAATGACGAGTAACGAAAGGAACAAGGGCTCGTACTAAAATCAATACAAGGCATAAATCGTTGCAAAGGTGAAAAATAAGAGTGAATAATAAAGTGAATGAAATCATTAATAATAATAATTTTATTGGTTTCACGTCTTACTAACTACGTTTACGGTTTTCGCAGATGATGATGTGCCAGAATTTTGCTCCTCAGGACTTGTTTTAAGTGCTAAGGAACCTATCGACACGAGTCTGGGCGTTTTGAGTGCCTTCAAATACCAAAGGCCTGAGCTGGGATGTAACCCACCAAATTGAGCTCAGAATACCGTCTGAATGAATTAATGAATGAGAAATGCGCGTGAATAATTGAACAGTTGGATTATTAAGTGAGAACAAGGAGAGAATGAAGTAAACAAAAAAATACATTTGAATTTATGAATAAACAAATTACGGAATGAGTGGGATGATGAACCTGCCAGCAGATGAATGACTTGACTCTTTCATTTACTGCAGTTGTTGCCCTTGAATAACTGGTCATTATGATTCTCGAAGTGCGTATATTTGGTAGAGGGTTTTTTTTGTTTTTTACTATTGGCTTTACGTCATACCAACGCAGATAGGTCTTATGGCGACGATGGGTTAGGAAAGGCCTAGGAGTGGGAAGGAAGCGGTCGTGGCATTAATTAAGACATAGCCCCAGCATTTGCCTGGCGTGAAAATGGGAAACCACGGAAAACCATCTTCAGGGCTGCCGACAGTGTGATTCGAACCCACCGCACGGCCAACTCCCCAGTGGTAGACGTGTTGAATGGTGAGTGTGCGTCATTAGAATTAGAAGATACAGTGAAATATAATTTTGCCCAAAAGATCAGGTTAACATTCTAATGTGCTAATCGACGGACAAGAGTAATAAGCTGTAGTTTGGTCTCATTTCATTTGATTTGGACTACTCAAAAGCGCAACCATTAAAGACTTGAAACTCCTAAGAGAGCTGATGGCCAGAGTTTGTTGGTAATGGAGTGTCATGTGCTTGCACTACTTGTGTTTTCGTGGTTTTCTTTTCGTCCTGGACTTGATATACAATAAATTCAAGAAACTGCACGATTCACTAATAGTTTTACACTGCAGACTTTATGCACGTATGATGTGTGATGCATTGTCACCAAGACGGCCTTTGGTTTACATACATGCAATTCCCGTTGTTCGGTTTTTGCTTGAAACACGTGGTCTCTTGAGTATTGTTGCGATACCAAACTGCATTTCTCTCTTTCTTTCGTTGTACTTACGATTGGTGAACACCTGATCATATTCCTGCTCTACATTACCTCCTGAGATGGGAGCCAGAGGATAGATCTATAGAAAGGAATGTTGTGATTGTGCGTCGTCAAGTAGAATAGGCGTATCGATAGTCCTTACGCTCCACATGTCTTGATTAGCTGCCACTCCTGGAGATCCGGTGTCGATTCCCGGCTCTGCCACGAAGTTTGAAAAGTGGTACGAGGGCTGGAACGGGGTCAGTTCAGCCTCGGGAGGTCAACTGAGTACAGGGGGTTCGATTCCCTCCTCAGCCATTCTCGAAGTCGGTTTCGGTGGTTTCGCACTTCTCCTCCAAGCAAATGCCCGGATGGTACCTGACTTAGAGAGCCACGGCCGCTTCCTTCCCTCTTCCTTGTCTATCCCTTCCAATCGTCTTGTTCCTCCACAAGGCTTCTGTTCAGCATAGCAGGTGTGGCAGCCTGAGTGAGGTACTGGTCCCCTTCTCCAGTTGTATCCCCTGACCCAATGTCTCACGCTCCAGGACACAGTCTTTGAGTTGGTACAGGTGGAATCCCTCGCTGATTCCGAGGAAAAACCTACCTTGGAGGGTGAACAGATTATGAAAGGAAGAAAGTAATAATAATAATAATAATAATAATAATAATAATAATAATAATAATAATAATAATAATAATAATAATAATAATAATAATAATAATAATAATAATATCATATTCTGTTCAAATTTATTATTACGGGTAAAACCTGTTCTGAAGTTTTGCTAGGAGTGGATATTATTGCTTATGGATGCGGAAATTTTTGAGAAAGCCGCTCACGAATGAAACATTGGTCTGACTAATAATTCTAAGCAGTTCGGAAAGCTTAGACTTGTAGCTGTCGCTTTCGTTTCTAGAATGTTGCTTCTATTGTTTTTCTCTTTTTAATGTTGAAGACATTTCTTAGCAAGGTGGGGGTCCTTCTTTTTCTACCGCTTTTCCCACATGTGTGTGCGAACTGCGTAGCACGTGTGGATTTGGCCCTTCCTGACACCAACACTGGGTGGAGGGATGTAATCATTATTGCGTGTTTCTGTGGTGTGTTCTCTCAATATGAAGAGGATAGTGTTGGAACTGACACAAACGCCAGTCCCCGAGCTAGAATAATTAATCAGAAACGATTAAAATCACTGACCTGGCCTAGAATCCAACCCGAGACCCTCCGAACTGAAGGCCAGGGATCCCTGTGCTACGAAGACCGAAAATTAAACAATTTCCTCGGTTTTGCCGAAAGTTGAATGGCTGAATACAGTTCCTAAAATCACTTGTTTCTTTACTCGTTTTCTTTTTTATTCAAATCCTAGCCATTTTTTACATAATTCTTTGTGTAATGTGTTCCTTGGTTCAATACCCTCAGGTGTTTTCGATTTTTTAAATATCCGCATCGAATGTAGTTATAAGGGCGTAAGTAAAACTCTGCAATGACTCACATTAGCGCTCGCAGTGGTGCTCGAGTGAGTGAAACTCTGCAATGACTCACATTAGCGCTCGCGGTGGTGCTCGAGTGAAACTCTGCAATGACTCACATTAGCGTTCGTGGTGGTGCTTAAGTGAAACTCTGCAATGACTCACATTAGCGCTCGCGGTGGTGCTCGAGTGAGTGAAACTCTGCAATGACTCACATTAGCGCTCGCGGTGGTGCTTGAGTGAAACTCTGCAATGACTCACATTAGCGTTCGTGGTGGTGCTTAAGTGAAACTCTGCAATGACTCACATTAGCGCTCGCGGTGGTGCTTAAGTGAAACTCTGCAATAACTCACATTAGCGCTCGCGGTGGTGCTTGAGTGAAACTCTTCATTAACTCACATTAGCGCTCACGGTGGTGCTTAAGTGAAACTCTTCAATGACTCACATTAGCGCTCGTGGTGGTGCTTAAGTGAAACTCTGCATTAACTCACATCAGCGCTCGTGGTGGTGCTTAAGTGAAACTCTGCAATGACTCACATTAGCGCTCGTGGTGGTGCTTA
This sequence comes from Anabrus simplex, assembly GCF_040414725.1. Lineage (NCBI taxonomy): Eukaryota > Metazoa > Arthropoda > Insecta > Orthoptera > Tettigoniidae > Anabrus > Anabrus simplex. Next base: position 1,795,875,428 of record NC_090265.1, on the reverse strand, counting down.
AGTGAAACGATGCATTAGCTCACATTAGCGCTCGCGGTGGTGCTTAAATGAAACGATGCATTAACTCACATTAGCGCTCGCGGTGGTGCTTAAGTGAAACGATGCATTAACTCACATTAGCGCTCGCGGTGGTGCTTAAATGAAACGATGCATTAACTCACATTAGCTCTGGTAGCTGTAAAAAAAAATCAAAATGCTAATCTAATCGACCGGATAGCGATGATTAAGAAAAGGATTGTAATTTTTAGGAATAAATAAAGAAACGATTCTCATACATTATTATATTTTATTTACGTAAAATTCGTGGCTCATATCCCTGGGATGTTTTTAACAGTGAGATGCTTGCCTGAACTGTAGATTTTTCAATTGTTTCATTAGAGGGTCTTGGCACTTCTTGGAGTTTTCCTTTATATAGAACCAGTGTTGTTATTTGGGAAAGGGTGAATATAGTTGGATCTTAAGGTAGGATATTATTCCCACACCGTTGGAAGGAAGGCGTAGTATGCCCTGTGATAGTTCTTACCAGCACCGGAAATATCCTTATACATGAAGCTTCCGACTTCTTAATTTATTGTTGTTGACAGTCTTAACACTGTAGGATAAAGAGAACGCCAAGAAGAACTAAACTATATCGTAGTGTTTCTCGATAACATTTCGATAGTGTTAGAAGAGCAATGGGATGTATTTCTCCCTGAGGTGTCAGTGCAGGCGATTAGCGGCGCATCAAGCCTAGTGCGTGAGGCGCACAATCGACTTGACACACCTCCAGGCTATGAGAGGATGTGTATGTTGCTAATTTCTTTTATTTTAAAATAACTTAGCCTACGTGTTACATGATCTGGAAAAGAGAAAGAATACTTCTATTTTTATTTTTTCCCTATGTTTTCCGTAAAGGTACCAGTAGAGCTGTACTGTTTTTTTCTTCGTTACAGAGAACGTTTAACCATTATTGACTAACTAAATAAGTAATTCTCTGGGCAGAGAATATCAGTCAATGGCAACAAATTATAAGTTACTGATGAAAAAGTATGAACATAATGGAAAATATTCAGTCATATGTTCAATTAAATTTGTTCTTGGCAGGTCTTTTCTCAACATCACACGCGAGTATTTACTTTAAAAGGTGCGATTTGGTGTTGATTCAAGTTTTGTCCTCTCTCTAACATAGAATGCGCTGCAGTTGCTTTCCTCCTTAATGTCTCGACGTTGGCAAGCCAGTTAGCATTGTGAAGTCGTCCGAGCCGCGGCTTTTTGGAGTTCTAATATAGTATGTGTGATCTGGATAATGAAGCCTTACCAATCCAACTCCATCATCCGGACATGTTTGTGAAAAGGAAGGAAAAATAGTGCTTCCCATGCAATACGGAACTGTCTTTTTCACGATTTCTTCCCTCTCTAATTATAGTTCTGCTCTGGCTCTCGCACCCTCAACTCAGCTCTTGGAGAGTGAGGGGAGAGGGATTCACAAACCAGTTCACCTGTGATTGTCTCTCTGCAGGGAGTAGTGCATCCAATCCGCCAGGTAATGGGTGGCCGACAGCTGCCCGCCTGTTATTGTGACTCGCAAGTAGGACAAGGCTGCCCCGCGATCACGTGACGAGCACCAACAACCACTGAATAAGTTGTATTCTCTGTACTGGTCAACATTGCTCAACCTCTGTAAATTTAATGGTAGCCAAGCTAGTGAGAGGGCCCTTTCTTAGGGACGAGTGTTTAAAACGTGGTTTGTAACTGTATCTCATGAACCACACCTTTGAACATACAACATTTGTTTCCGCAGCAATGGAAATGTATATTAAAAAGAAACTTAGTATGACAAAAACATTATTCCTTAATAATATGCCTATATATTTACAAATTATATACAATTAATTATTCAAAATGGCAGTGTATCATCGTCACTATTTTGCAGTTTCCTTGATAATTTCCAAACACATGAATATTTTTCCATGATCTTCTTTTATTATGATCAGTAATGCTGTAGCTACAACCTGTGCTACAATCAGTGAAGTCATAAGTAAAGAATTTTTTTTTTTCATGAAGTTATGTTCAAGTAGTCAATTTCTACATTAATTTTCATTTCTATTTTTGTAAACTTAACCAATGTAACTTGCTATGAAACATACATGCAATATCAGGGAAATTGATCTGGAAAACAGAATTTACGAGAAACGAGGAGCAAATAAAGAGCTTGTTAGTGCTTCACTCCGAAAGTATTAGAGATATTAACAAAATGTTTGCACTATTATAAGGAGAAAAGTTCAATTTCAACTTTAAATGAAAAAATAAATTAAAAAATCGCAATTTTGGTCGGTCTAAGGTGTCGGTGCACCCCCTCAACTTAAGCTTCCTAGACGACTATTAAAATATATCTGTCGGGCGAGTTGGCTGTGTGGTTAGGGGCGCGCAGCTATGAGCTTGCATCCGGGTGATAGTGGGTTCGAACCCCACTGTCGGCAGCCCAGAAGTTGGCTTTCCGTGGTTTACCATTTTCACACCAGACAAATGCTGGGGCCATACTTTAATAAAGGCCACCACCAGTTCCTTCCCACTTCTAGCCCTTTCCTATCTTATCAGCACCACAAGACCTATCTGTATCGGTGCAACGTAAAACAAATTGTAATAAATATATTTACTTCAAAATATTTCATAAATATTCCTCTATTTAAATATTTCAGAACCAGGTATCTTTCATTCTGTGATTGGAAGAGGGAACAATCAGTAGCCTTGTTAGTTCCTTGATCTTATCCACTGTCTATGTAACTGCATTGTCATGTATGTATATCGCTCCTAAATTTCCTACCAAGAACTTTGTCCTGCCAAACAACTGCTATACTCCCAGATGGTCTGCTCAGCTGCATTAGTTGCGTTTCGAGACAGAATTTCCTGCTTTCCTTAACAATCAGCTCCCCACTTACTTCTCCTAACTGAGTTGATCCTATTCCAGCCTTGAGTCCAGAATAACAATGCTGGGACTAATCGAGAATCCAATCTGGGTCCGCTGGGTAGAGAGACACACGATACCCCGACACCACGGGGTTAGTGCCCTCCGTAACTTAACTCCACATAACCTACATAACCTACCCCAGTACTAGACTGTAGGCTGTCGACATTGTAGTCGTTGGGAGGCAAGAAACACACTGCTGGTAATCTCCGTCAGAATTACCGTATTTGAACAGTCAAGATGCTCGTGATATATCTCTCTCAAATGCATCTAACACTGAGTGCTGCCTAGAGCGCGACCGTAAGAACGAAGGCTGATCTGGCTCTGACGGCAATGAAAGGAGACGTAACTTCCTCTCGTAATTTAATGACTAGATCTTATTACATGTTAGGAGATGTGACAACATATGTTCGTGGTCCTGTAACAGGATCGCAAGCTGTCGCCGGGATACAAACCGGAACATCTGGCTCGCCGTAACATTCAAGCAGGCCGTAGACCTATTACAGACTTCAATAAGCCGATCAAATCTCCACATGAACGGTTATCTCTGAGATTTACACGCCACAATAAAAATTATATGCAAATCCAAGGGCTACATAGGCCATAATATTATCCTTTTGTCCGGAATATTTGTTTTTTCAAAATAACTTTAAATCTTGTGGAGCAAAATCCCACATTTCCAATGGAATATGGGGAACAAGATTTAAAAAAGTGTAAACAAGCTTAATTATTATTGTTACCGTGTTTTTGTGGTAGTTATGCGTGAAAGAAGGTGCGGGTGTGAACGGGTCTCAAGCTACGAAATTATAGTGCATGTAAAATTAACAAGGTTATATTTTCTTTTCCAAATAAAGAAATAACAATCATAGCAGGTACAGAGCAATAAAAATACAATTACAATATTTACAGGATTTGGGCTTCGAGCCCCAGCCTCACACTTCTTGAGCAATTAGCCCAGTTTTACTCCAAACACAAGTTTCAACAGAGAGGCAGAAAAACCCATTCATGCCTAGGAGCACTTGCTCCAAAATACACAGTAAGGCCTCCTTGAGGCGCGCAGAAAACAAAATTTTCGGGAAAATAGCAACTTGCTCTCAAAATTCAGGCCTGTCAAAGGCCACACCTAATTCCACCTTCAAGCTGTCCTCCAAGGACATATACACAGGGGTAAAATACCCAACCTACTGAGGTCTATTAAATGAGAAGTAGGTTAATTACATGACCTCTAAAATAACAATTAGAGAGGAGGCGATCAGCACTCCTAATGCGGTTGTTTTTAAAACCTAATCTGGCTCTAGGCCACTAATGCAAGGGCTAATCCCATACTACAGAGGTGACTTTAGAAAAGAACAATTTGCTTTACGTTAACGAAGAATAGGTTGAGAAAAATAAGTTCACCTCAAAACAATATGATTGGGAGCTCGAGAGGGTTAAGCACTCTCTATCCCGATATGCAGTTTAAAGATAGAATAGATACATTTTAAGGAAGGTTACATTATGGAAAAACTTCGGACCCGCCCCGAGAGTTAAACTGCTGAGCTAGCAAAGAAATAAGTTATTAATCGGCCATTACCTTGTTGTTGACCGCTGCCGAAGAAAGAGGCGCTTCCCGCCCCCTGCTATGTACTTTACACACTGAAAGATGGAACAGAAGTGGCGCAGAGACCCTAAAATCAGCAGTTTATATACTCTCGCGGAAAGTTCGAGGCGTTTCAGGAAGGAAAACACCCGCCCACAATCTTTTTATTGGTGGATAACGAAAACCCCTACACAAGATGAAGAAGAAACACATTATTGGTGGAAAATTAATTTAAGAAATTCGGGATTGGCTAAATTCAAAACAAGGGGAAAGAAAGGGTTAATATTGCCAACTTAAACAATGACTGAAAGAAATTTAGCAAAGAACAAACTTTTGAAATTAAATTTTCTAAAAAAAAAAAACAGTTCTTTCACTCCGCACTAGGGTGCACTATTGTTGATCTTCAGTAGTGTCCTCTAGAAGAGAAAGTTCACACTTCTTACTACAAGCAAAACAAAAATACGTCGAAAATGACACAGTTCAAAAACTCCAAAATTTCCAGGTAGTGACATCTTCTGAGAAAGTAGAAAATTAATACCGTAGATAAAGTTCAGACTTCCTCCAGCAGAGGAGTTTCAACTGGCGCACATTTTAAATTAGCGGCGTGGAGGTGTACCGCCCGGTACAATTATGTTATTGTAATACCCGCGTTTTTTGGCTGAATGGTTGGGGTAGTGGGCTTCGGTTCAGAGGGTCCTGAATTCGATTACCGGCCAGGTCGGTTATTGGGTGTTTGTGCTTGTCCCAATATATTCCTCTTCACATACAAAGAGCACTAGGAAAATTTTGCAATGTGAGTGAACGCTTTAGACTTTTTCAAAATAATTTCCACCACACTCAATACACTTCTCCATACGTCGAAACCAGTCACTGAGCCAACTCTGCCACTTTTCTTCGGTTACATTTTCACACTCTTGATCCCATGCTGCCAGAAGCTCCTCGTCGGATGCAAAACGCCGCCCTTTCAGCTTCATCTTCACTTCTGGGAAAAGTGCGAAGTCACATGGGGCAAGATCAGGACTGTATGGAGGGTGATCAAGCACAGTAAACCCTGATCTGGCAAGAAAATCCATTGTTGCATTAGTACGATGTGCTGGAGCATTGTCGTGATGCAAGAGCCTAGTGTTGAGCCATGACCTTGGACGGAGCTGCTTGAGAGCCTGGATGACCTGAGGTAGACAAGTCTCACTGTACCACTTCGCAGTAACTGTCCTTTGTGTTTCTAGCACAACCCAAGTCAGGATGCCCCATTTAGTGAAGAATACTGCAATCATCCTTTCCTTCACTGACCTTGACTTTCGCACAGTCACAGGAGTACCCTCATCTTCAAATAGCCACACCTTGTTCTGGGATTTTGTTGGAACATCGTAATAATAAAGCCAAGTTTCGTCACCTGTAACGATGCTATTGACGTTACGCAGTCCCATTTTCAAACCGTTTTAGCATTTTTCGGCACCATTTCACTCAATGTGCCGTTTGTTCCTCTGAAAGTGAATGGGGCACCCAAAGGGAACAAACCTTTCTAACATGGAGGTGGTCGTGTAGAAATGAATGATCACCTGGTGCAGGGATGTGGAGGGTCTCTTCTACCTGCCGATATGTCAACCGCCTCTCTTGCTGCAACATTTTCCTCACAGCTTCAATGTTTTCCTCAGTCACTGATTCAGACAGTCGCCCAGAACGAGGATCGTTTTCAACCTCAAAATTTCCCCTCTGGAACTCTTTGTACCAGCGGAAAATTGTTGTCCGATGTGGACAGTCCTTCCCCAGCACAGGAGTCATTTCCTCCAGGCACTGCTCAACAGTTAATCCACGAGCAAAATTGTAGCGGATAATTGCGCGATATTCACCTTTAGACCACAATGACATCTCAACTTGCTTTCAGTGCTTTCAGTCCCGCTGCTTGGTAACAACCGTGCTGTCTTCTAGACTGGTTTTCACCCCTCTTTTCATCCCTCACCATAACAGGGGTGTCCAGCCAACCGTTTTTGCGTATTGCAAAACTTTACTAGTGCGCTTTCACAACAATTTTCCGCTCGTACAGAGAGTTCCAGAGGGGAGGTTTTGGGGTTCAGGTAGTAGCGCGCCGGCCTCTCATCGCTGGGTTCCGTGGTTCAAATCGCGGTCACTCCAGTTGAGATTCGTGCTGGACAAAGCGGAGGCGGAACAGACTTTTCTCCGAGTACTCCGGTTTTCCCTGTCATCTTTCATTCCAGCACCACTCTTGTTGTTTAAAGGGGCCTAACATCCAGGTCATCGGCCCAATTGAAAAAGAAACTGGGCGAATTTCGACAGAGAGGTAAAGGTTTAGCAATAGTTGCGGTAATAATAGGTTTTGAGATTTTGATTCAATACTATAATAAAACGTTCACCAAAGAAACAATATTACACATTTATTTACAATTAACAACAAGTACGATGTGCTCATACAGTTGAAATCATTTAGTATTTGACTACACAACAAGAAACTAGGACAATAAAGAGACTGCCAGGCTGAGCGAATGTGCGCGGTAAGTGGGTGAATCAAACCTCCCTGTCCATGACCTAGGCAAGAAAAGAAACCCGGCTATCCTTCCTCGCAGCAAATGCAAAGTTTCCACCACTTGCTAGGGAGCTGTAGAAATCGCTCAGCCGTGTCGAACGCTATTTTGTGCGTATTTCTGCTAATAATGTTGTTAGTAATTAAAGGAAATGAAGGAAAGAAGCTTATAAGACAACAGGCGTGCACATATTGCTTTTTTTAATAATTCCTAGTTTCAACTGGCTAAAATGGAATAACAATGTAATATTTTATCCAGAAAGTGGGGGTGGGGGAGACTGCTCCCCCTCGCGCCCCCCTAATCGCCTCTACTGCGCGCAGAGATCGTTCACGAGCGTCGGACGCATTCGTTAATGTGGTGTGCGAGAACAGGACGCCACTGGTTATTATAAAGGAAAGAAGACACGTATTTTACACTGTGACAAATGTTTGAATAACTTTCGTGATTACATCAAAAAGTAGAGGAGTGGTGTCAAAATGGAGCTGACTTGGCAGCACTTGTTTTTACAATTTGCTAATGTTCCCGCCAACAAAGATAGATCTAATAGCGTCAATGGGACAGGAAAGGGCTAGAAGTACCATGGAAGCGACTGTGGCGTAAATAAGATACTTTAATATTAGCCTGATGTGAAAATGGGAAACCATGGAATAAAGTCTTCACGGTGGTTGACGGTAGGATTCGAACCCACTATCTTTCTGACGCAGCTACTTGCTCGGTCCTGTAATCACATTCAGGAAAGTTACTTTCTTGAGCATTAAACAAGTGTCAGTTAAGTCTTCAGTCGGGAGGATTGTTGGATCCTCGAAAAGCACCATAAACAGTTATGTGGTTATAAGACTACGGCTATAAAACTACGGTGGCCTCATAACAAGGTGTAGGCCTGCTGTAGGCTATAAGGTAATATAAGGAGTGATAAAGTTTTCCGTTGCCTTCCGCAGTGGACTAGAAAGGGCCTTTGCAGCACGACCTATCGGCAACAGTTTCCATAACATCCAACCCCACTTGTGCCCAAGTAGCGTCCATGGAGTTACCGCGATTTGAACCACGGAACCCAGCGGTGAGAGGCCGACTCGCTGCCGCCTGAGCCACGCAGTCTCTAGCTTCGAAGATTATTACCATGAAATATAACACTGAAACGGGGATCATAAAACTGTATAAGTGAGGACGATGTCCGAGAAATAAGAGTCAAAAAGCAAGAATTGGTGGACATGTGATGAGGATGGACAGGGAGACAACGAGTAGGACGAGGGGAAAGACGGGTTGTCGAAATCTGGATGGACAGGACTGGGATGGGGATCAAGGTAGAACTAGAGAAATAAATATTCACCAACCAATATGACAGAAGTCAGGTACAGGAACAGGACAGAGGAGCACCAGTGGGAGAGACAAGAGAAGAGGATATCAGCTGAAGAACGGGAGAGAACGAGAGAAAGGATGAAGAGGTTCTAGTAGGAGAAGAATAAGAATAAGAAGAAGTGACAAGCTGTCATTACTGTTTTATATTTATTGTACGTAACTTTATGTATCTCTTTTTTCAGGCTGTCCTTGCCGTGTTACAGTTAAAGCTGGGTGAACTCAGAATATCTCATGAATAAGCTAGAGGTGGGAACAGAGGAACTGTCGCACTGAAGAAATACACCCGTAGTTAAAAACGAACTCCGTTATGAAATTGTGCATATAAACCGGCTGAGGGAGACCCGGTGTTGAGGAACTAAACAAGTTACAGAAGTAATAGCAAATAGAGGCTTGTACAGGTCAATTCACATGTTCTGTCGGAGTTACGAACCCAACGCCACAAATCTGAAGTTATATAAAGTTATATTGTAAAGACACGGACAAGCACACTAAGATTGCTATAATCGGCAGCAAGAGGGACAGTGAGTCACTCGGTCCCGGGCGGTGCTTACCAAGAATATTAAACAGGTGTATTGCGGCTCTAGAAAGAATGTACGCAAATAGGAAAAATCAGCGAGAAAACAGGATATTTACAAGTATGAGTACGGTCACGTACGCGAAATAAGGAGTGTTCCGGGTATCTGTGGAACGCAGAGGTAGAATGGGTCTAACTACAATGTCAAGAACTGAATTAAAATTGTAACAAAGGTTACATTTCTTTCATTATAAAAAACTAACTTAACAAATTTCCACAAGGGAAAAGTAACAATCAGGTACAATGCCAATCTCGAAACCAGATTAGGAAAAATCCAATATTCAGAACCTTACACATAGGGTTTTAAGTCCCTTGCTTTACAAGTTTACAAATGGAAGAAGAATTATTTAGTTAAGGGCAGAAAACCCCTAATTCCAGAGCAGTTGCTCCCTAAATCATAATATCTAGCCTCCCAGGGCACATTTTACAATTACAAAACTTGGAAAAGAGCTAACAGGCTCTCAGGTCTCCAAGCCTACTCAAGGCAACATCAGCTTACAATCACTGGCCTCAGTAGGCACAACTTACAATTTTAAAATGATTTATACAGGGGTATTTAATATATACCCAACCTACGGGGCCTTCATGAAAAAGGAACAGGTTAAATAACTGGCCCAAAAACAAAATGAATGGAGGTGAACTGCGCTCCAAGATAATCAAAACTTAGAAACCTATAGGGCTCTAGGACGATGAAACAGGGGCTATTCCCAAACTACTGAGGTGACTCGTATAGAAATTACTTTAACACATTACAGTTAGAAAACGTATTCACCTCAAACCAAGATGAAGGGGAACTCGATAGGGTACTTCACTCCCTATCCCCGATTTACAGTTAAAGATTTTACGAAGTTTTTACATTAGCCGAAAGATGATTTACATTTTAGAAAAGTAGGTTACATACTAAAGAGTCGGACCTTTCCCACGGGTTAAACTGCGGAGGTAACAAGAAAGAATAAAGTTATGTGGCCATTCCCTTATAGATGTTCTGGTTGCCGACGAAAGAGGCCACCCGCCTCCTGCTTAACACACATACTCAGAAAGACGACGATCATTTGGCCAAGAAACGTGAAAATCCGCAGTTTATAAACCCTCAGGGAAGGTTCGAGATCATTCAAGACTAAACTAGCCACACCCTTTCAATTTTATTGGTTTAGTTCAAAAGTAACACTCAAAATCCAACAAGAAGCCTGTGATAGGTGGGAAATTAATTAGAGAAATTAGTGATTGGTTGGATTCAAAACTGGCGGAAAGAAAAAGGAAATATTGCCAACCCAAAATTAAATGAACATCAATCAGTTACAAAAACCTAGAAATACAAAACTTCTTTAAATTATAACTTCTTACACTTTGTAGCAGGGTGCATGATCGTAGTTTTTTGGTAGTGCCATCTGTGGAGAAATGTCCAAACTTCTTGAGGTAGGCCTATAGCTAACAAAACTAGGAGAAATTCAGTCAGTTTAGGAAACTTCACAATAACAAAATTACTCAATATTTTAGTGGTGACATCTTCTGATTAAAGCTCCAAGTTGGTGTAGTTTCCGTTTCACTGTTTGACCAATATATGAATTCATTTAGGCGCTGATTATGAATGCGCGGCGTTGAGGTGTAGGCTACCTCCGGGTACAAGGAGTATAAAAGGGGCCAGCCGAGAGATTTAGACAGACAGTAGTGAGTAGCGACTGAAGCTGAGAATTTGTCATCATAGCACTCAGGAGTCCTAAAACTCACCACTATCAAAATTCGCGAATATCAAGATGAGTATCAGTAAGAGTACGTTTCTTTACCTGACTCACGAGCCAGGCCAGGTATTCTTTCAATGGATAAATGCCCACCCACATAACGACAGCAAATATTTGAAAATAAGGTCCATTGTTAACGCGAGCACCCCTCTCATCAAGAGGTTGGCCTGTCGTGTAGCCTCGAGACCCACGGACATCAGGTACACACTGGTGGGCTGTTTCACTTGTCTACCGACACACGCGGATGACAAAACCGTGCTGTTCTCCCAGAATTGCTTTCTGTCTGCTTACAAATTCTGTAACCTCTGTACATTCAACTTAGTTGCTAAGTAGTGTTGTGCACTGCTCGATGACACCAAGCAGAAGTAAACATTAGTGTTACACAGTAGGCTACTTGGAGAATTTGGTCTGTGGTAGGGTGATAATTTCTGTTAACAATATATTCTAAGAGTGGCTGGACAAGCAGGGTTTGAAGGGCAGTGTGAGGCATCGCGCACTTCATCCCCCTTGCGCTCATCGCATGCACCTACTGTTTGGAATCGTGAATGTTTATTTGCTACCAGTTTGTAGTCGTGAGTTTTGATACTATTTTCTACATAGCCTACTAGGCCTATAGCCCGTGAAATTTGACACGAAACCGCTCGGAAGACATTAGCGAAAGCTCTGCCGCGGCACGCTCTGGCGGAGACTCCTCCGTGTTACTACGTCTCCGTATAACTTCTATAAGTCCAGTAACAGGTACTAAATTGTCACACCGCATCACGCAGGACGCGAGTAAGAGATCAGTCCGTGCCTAACTGAAGACGTTTATTTCAATTGTACTCCCTGTAAATATTTGAAGGAGAGAACAAGACAATGTATATCGACGTAGGAGAGCTACAATCCGCCTCTGCTGTGTAATGGTTACTGTGATTAGGTGCCACGCCCGGAGGCCCAAGTTCGATACCCGGCTCTGGCACGAAATTTAAAAACTGGTACGAGGGCTGGAATCGGGTCCATTCAGCCTCGGGAGGTCAACTGAGTAGATGTTGTTCGATTCCCAGCTCAGCTATCCTCGAAGTGGTTTTACATGGTTTGCCATTATCCTCCAGGAAAATGCCGGGATGGTACCTAAGTTAAGGCCAAGGCCACTTCCTTCCCTCTTTCTTGTCTATGTCAGGTTCCATACCGTCATTTGCCGGGAAGAAAAGTGCGAAACCACGGAAAATCACTTCGAGGATGACTGAGGAGGGAATTGAACCGTCTACTGAATTGACCTCCCGAGGCTGAGAGGACCCCGCTCCTGGCAGAGACGGGAATAGAACTCGGGCCTCCGGGGGTGGCGGCTAATTTCACTAACCACAACACCACAGAGGTAGAAGAGTGCGCAAATAAGTTACGCAAACTTAGAGTACATTTCTAGAGTAAGGTACAGTAAGGCCCCTTTTACACCAGGACACTGGTCGCAGCTCCTGGGCACTCTATTCAGATTGTGCTCATGGTGGCTGAGTGAAACGTTATGAAGAAGTGCTGAAAAAAAGATGAAAGGGTTTACTAATTTAATAGATAAGCAAGTGAATACAGAGGACTTAACAGCCCAAGTTGAAAAACACGCAGTAATCTGGAACCGACGACTGCAGTGATACAAGGCGTGGAGCGAAATTATGGTGTATTTCTTACCCGATTTTGAGGACAAGGATGTTGCTGATAAAAGCATGTTAGGAATATTTAATTTTGCAAACAGCATCCTGACTTAAGGGCAGTGAATTTCAATTCAGAATAATTTTTTTGGAATGGTGTTTCATTTACTCGTAGAAATCAACAAAATCAAGTTGGTCGTCACTTGTTCACGACATCTTTTAAAATGGATCTGTAGGCCTAGGCTACATGACACCAGTGTTCTACCTAGTTCATTTTACTTTACACACTCGCATACGAAAATGAACTCAACGAAAATTGTGCTGATGAACTGTACATCAATATGTACCTGGGAGGGTTGACCAAGGAAAATAAAGGATAAGAAGATCATTGTAACATATAAGGTTTCGTTTCCTCAGCGACGACAGAAGAGTTAAGACTTAATTTTAACTACACTTAGGCCCTACACATTCCAAGAAGTTGCAGGATATTCGACTGCTACCAAAAATGTTAACAAATATAAATAGATTTCTGTAATTAGCGATTCGATACGTATTTTTTAGTTTGTTTGTCCGATGAAACTTGTTATAAGAATGTTTTATTATTTTTATTCATATTAGTCATTATCTCGCATCAAAATCTCCCTTCTTTTAATACGAAAAAGTTGGCAACTTTGACATCAGTCTTCCAATATGTATCTTTATATTCTTTTCTGAATGCACCTACAAAGGGTGAAGTTTTTACTATCTGCAGTGCTATTTCCTCAACATTCAAAGTCCACACCGTCCAGCGCTAATGTTATGAGTATGTTTGTCAAATTCTTGTCTTGCGGTCGAGGGAAAACAGCTTAGGGCTCCTCTCAGAACTTCACTTTCGATGTCATTACCACAAATCTGAGCGGAGATGTAGAGTCGCCATGTTGTGCCTGCCCGGGGTGGTGACTACCCTCTATTGGTGGAGCTGCTGCCAATGAGCACGGGGTGGGCGTGGTCTGTTGCTGAGTGGGAGGTAGCTCAAGGTAGTAAGGACGCTGCAGAGGTCACAGGCCGAGCGGGCCAACAGGTGAACCGCAAGTGTTGTGTGAGGGGTGAGGGTGCGCTATTGTTGAGTTGAAATCAGGGACGAGGGGAGCCTTCACAGCAAGTAGCTGCTCACTGGGGGTGAATTCCACTGTCAGTCAGTCCGACAATTATAGTATAGTACGCGAACCTTTTCTTGAGCCCTAGCTCCCATTCTGCACTATGGAGCTCAGGGCTCAAGGAAAGGTTCGCGTACTATATAGTGACCTCACTACGGCTCTGGAGCGAACTTCTCCATTGTGGATACGCGTGGGTTCGAACTCCACCGCCAGTTGTCCTGAAAATTACTTGTTCTGGCTTCCCATTTTCACTTGCAGGTCACAGAAGTTTCCTTCCTCCTCCTCATTCAATTTCATTCACCATAATGTTCGTCTTCCATAACTGAGGCTAACGAAAAGAAGGAAACACGCTGTACATCTCACGTCATTCCGGACCTCGTATCGAGAACCGCAGCTAAGGGTTAGGCGTATAATATTATCATTATTATTAGACCCTAGTGGGACGTAAAACAAATAACATTATTATTAGACCCTATTCTTCTTAGTTTATACCGGTCCACTAAGGACCAGGTTATTTCAGCTGTTGAAGCAATCCTAGCTTTACGCCTGATCTTAGAGGACTGAATTAAGAAAGACAAGCATAACACTTGTAGATCTAGAAAAGGCATTCGATAACGGTGATTGGACAAAGCTGCTTGAGATTCTGAAGGTGATTGGGATCAGATACAAAGAAAGGAGAATTATCTACAATCTATACAAAAGTCAGTCTGCAGTGATCAGAATCCAGGGCTTTGAAAAAGAGACAGCAATCCAGAAGGGAGTGAGGCAAGGCGGCAGTTCGTATCCTCTCCTTTTTAATGTTTACATACAACAGGCGGTAAAGTAAATCAAAGAGGAATTTGGAAAGAGAACCAAAGTTCAAGGAGAGGAAATCCAAACCATGAGATTTGCCGATGATATTGTTATTTTATGTGATTCTGCAAAAGATCTGGAGAAATTGCTGAATTGTATGCACGAAGTCTTGGGCAAGGAGTACAAGATAAAATAAACAAGCCCAAACCAAAAGTAATGGAGTGCGGTCGAACAAGGTTAGGTGATACAGGAAATATTAGATTAGGAAATGAAGTCTTAAAGAAACTAGATGAATGTTGTTACTTGGTTAGTAAAATAACTAACGATGGTAGAAGTAAGGAGGACATAAAATGCAGACTAGAACAAGCAAGGAACCAGGAACATTGATATAAGAATTAGAAAGATGTTTTTGAAGACCTTCGTCTGGAAAGTGGCATTGTATGGAAGTGGAACATAGACGATAAGTAGCTCAGAAAGAAAGAGAACAGAATCTTTTGAAATGTGGTGTTACGGAAGAATGTAGAAGTTGAGATGGGTAGATAGAATCACGAATGAAGAGATGATGAATCGAATTGGTGAGAGGAAATCGATTTAGTTAAATTTGACCAGAAGAAGAGAGAGAATAATAGGACACATCTTAAGACACCTAGGACTTGTGCAGAGGGAAGTGTAGGCGGTAAGAACAGTAGAGGTAGACCCAGGTGTGAACATGACGAGCAGATTAGAGCAGATGTAGGATGCAATAGTTACGTAGAAATGCAAAAGGTTATCACATGATAGGGTGGCATGGAAGACTGCATCAAACCAGTCTATGGACTGATGACTCAAACAAGAACAACAGCCTCCGTTGGACAACTCTTGTTCTCTTCCGACATCGGGGGTGTTAGACGTCTTTCTTTTGGTGGGATCCTATTTTCAGAAAGGTCGGAACTCTTCTGGATTACTTTTCCTCTGATTAGTGTTACGATTGGCCTGTTGTATCGCCCCTTAGAGCAGTCGTCGCCACCATATAGTTGTTTCTCTCTCAGACAAATTTCAGAGGGACAACAATTTCGTTCGTGTGAGGATACATCATACCTGGCCTCATCAGACTCACGATGCGTGATATGATAACTGGTCTCTACGGCTCAGGACGCCTGATAGCTGGCCGCTGGCCTCCAACGTCCGGGTTTCGACTTGGATTTAATCCATACATAGTCTAACAATTCTGACAGAAGTGACAGTCCTCTATTAGCTTTACTTTTGTCCTTAATCAATCACTACTGATTTGCATTTAGGTCATAAACAGCGCGTATTGAGTGAATTCAATAAGAATGCTCTTTTTTTCTGGTTGGTTCGTTCGCTTTGCGTTCCGTAATTGCAGTCAGATACACGCAGATCAACTGGAATGAGCAACGATACAGAGAACTGTTAAGGCAGCTTTCTTCTACGATACATGAATTAACATGTACTGGATTTTATAAACAAATACTCACTTAGTGAAGGAAGATGCATACCGCTCAAATGTACTGAAATCAACCCGAATACACCCACGCTTACTGTTAGCATTTTTACATTTTCTACAACAATTAAAATGGAGCAGTCAGGGACAAAGTAGTTCGCTCTCCAAATGGTAGGCATTGTTTTCAGAGCCACACACACAGACTCTCTGTCTCTCTCTAAAATGAGACAGCGTCCCACCACATGAACTCACTGTCGCTACACACTTTCATTTTCAAGGCGTATTACTCATTCCCTTCTGTCGCGTCCTTGAGCACGGCTACATAACACCATGCACATTATTGTTCTGCGTGTACTAACCTTATGGTAAGCCTACTTTCTAACTCATAACTTACTCGTGTCCCTTGATTTCAAACAATCAACTCGTACTAGTCCACTGATGTTATGTTATGCGGTTCTCTTCATTGGCCTGCCTCCTTCGTTACATAATCAGTGTCGCGGCCTTCGGTTTAAAGGGTCTCGGGATCGATTCCCGTCCAGCTTGAGGATTTTTGCCCCGTCTGGTTCATTAATCTGGCTCGGAAATTGCATGTTAGTGTTTGGTATCAATACATATCTCTTCATAAACACTATTGAGACCACACTATCCACATAATAGTGAATACATCTCGTCAGAAAAGGGTTGGCGTCAGGAAGGGCATCCGGTTGTGAAACAGGTTCAAGTCTGCATGTACGACACAGTGTTTGCAACCCACTTGAGTGCTGGAGAAGCGTTAGAGGAAGTGGTTATCTTCATTACAACAGCCTAGTAGAGGTATCTCCCACAAGGACGTGAGGTCCATTCCGCCACTCGACGCAGATCACTCGGTCGGCAAGAGTTCAGTCCTCGGCGTACCCAATCTCTCCCATCTAGAGGTGAAGTAGGCTCTACTTCTCACCTCAGCCTGTTTTCAGTCATTTGACTGCGTCAGCAATGGAATAAAGCCCCATGTAGCGACGAGGATAGGAATCGTGCCGGCTGCCGAAGCATCTCGCACTCCTCTGGGGCAATGATTAACGACTGACAGAAGAAAGGAAATTATATTTAGAGATTGTCACTGGAATGAAAGATTACAGCGAAAACCGGAGTAGGGTCTACTAGGAGAAAAAGCTGTCCCGCCTCCTCTCTGTGCAGTAGAATTCTTACACGGAGTGGCGGCGATCTGAACCACAGAACTCAACGGTAAGTGGCCGGTGCGCTGCCGCTTGAACTACGGTTCAACTCTTCCCGGGACCTCTAAAGAGAATACGCTGAAAATTGCGACAATAGATAAGGTTCTATCGTTTTGTCGATTTATGTTTCAACGCGGTTTCTCTCTCGAATTTCTGAAGCACACCATACCATCTTCGTCATCCTATTACTTAGTGCACTGCATGATCGTAATGACATGCTGAGTTTTTCTTCTCTTTTTTAAAATTTGCTTTGGGGCCTACGTCGCACCGACACGGATATGTCTCATGGCGTCGATGGGATAGGAAAGGGCTAGGATTGGGAAGGAAGCGGCCGTAGCCTTAATTAAGATACAGTTGTGAAAATGGGAAACCACGGAAAACCATCTTCAGGGCTGCCGACATCGAACCCCCTATCTCCCGGATGCAAACTCACAGCTGCGCGCCGTTACCGCACGGCCAACTCACCCGGTATTTTCTAGTTTTAGCCTGTAAGTAGTCCCCTAGATTATTAACCGGGGGACGTCGCCTCACAATGTATGAATTTTGCAATCTCGTTGCACAGCGTTGCCAATGTTCTCTCCCGTCGAAGCCGTCGACCACGTAATGGTTCACTTCGGCGGTGAGGTCAAAATCACATGGAGATATGTCCGGCGAGTATGGCGGCTATTCCAGTACTTGCCTCGTGCTGTGTCTATGTACTATGAATGACATGCTTTCCACGACATATGACCATTACGTGATACCACAGTTGAAATATGAGGGAAACAGTAGTTATCGTAACTGGCTCAACAATTACGATGGACTGCGAACTTGGAATGAAGAATGGACTGCTAAGGCCCCCGACGAATGGAGACCGATCTTTGACCCTACCCAGCCATCCGCTTGAATTTCATCTATCGTGGAGTGTTTGTGTTCTACTAAACTGAGTAGGCTACGCACTGGGCGGAGAAGAAGTGGCTTTGCGATGCATTCTTGGGGCCTTCGACCTTCTCCCAGTCTGTGACTGTGGTGAAGTCCGGCATATCCCTCGATTTCTACTTTGTGTTCTATCTTCATTTTTTATATTTGTTCTGTTTTGTAAATTATTTGTTTTCTCATAATGTTACTGAATTTGTGGGCGGCTTAATTTTTACCACGAGCTAAATAAATTGACATGGAAAAGGCATTAGGTCATAAAAAGTGAATTTTACAGGAAAATAAAAAATAGTTTTTCCGACATTCTGAAGCAGATGTTACAGAAAATAAATCATGTAAAATCAATTTATCACAGAAATTTGTGCTAATTTTGATACAGGCACAAATTGTGCAATACAATACTGAGCCGTATCCTGACGTTGGCTATTGGGAGCATTCAGCCATTTAGGAAACGAGGGTGTGGACAATATGAATTCTGGACCGCGTGGAATTAAAATCCCAGGTTGACCAACATGGATATCTGGGTGAAGAGTACACCGATATAGAGGAGTCAGTTCTGTTAGTTGATGCATTTCCACAGGTCTGAAAGTGAGAAATAATAAGAAATACGTTGTAGCAATTATCTGAGTCATTATTAAGTCATCAGGAGTGTGTTTAATGTTAATTTTAATTAATAAAAAATCATTGTGAATAACAAGCACGCTGATTGGTTGATTCTTTGAACACACGGGAATCACCTAGCGACAACGGCGTTAGCAAAGCTTCTTAAGCGTCCCAATCATTGGGAGCGTCACTCTGATTGTGTGAGTCGCCGTGAAGTGTACATTGTTCTATGCTGCTCTTATATCTGTGCGCGAATGTTGCCACGTGGGCAGGCATCTAACAGTATAAGGTCTTTCCGCCCAAAAACAGTGCATTTATTTGTGAAGAGTGCTAAGTAAATTGGTGCAGTGATAAATTGCCGATTGCATTATGTCGCAAAGTTTTACTCTAAAGTAATAGTAAAGTATCAGCCGCAGACTGGTCATTGAAGGAGAGACGCTCAGCTGCAATGTTATTTTCGGGTCGGTCGTGTATCGCGAAGGACTTTCGTATCAAACCGCGAGCCGCTCTAACTAACTGTGTTAAACCCTAAACACTTGTGTTCTGAATTTTACGTGTGTTTGTTCTGTCAGATTAATGTTGGCTTAATTCACAGCTGACAAGGGTTAGTCGTCACGTGCACATAGAGCGGTGAAGAGGTATTTACTTGAAGTCTTCTGTGTTGCAGAGTAGAGGAACTTTCATCAAGAAGATGGCACCGCCCTTAGAGGAAAGAAGATTGTTTCCATGTGTGCTGTGCTGTGCTGAAAATGGAGTAACTCAATACAGGAGCGGGGATGTGAGCCGCTGCCGATGTCCAGGGAGTTGCCAAAGATAAGACGCATGTTTTTAACATAGGTGACATGCTACTTGAATTATGATTAATACTAGTGAGGCTTGGTGTAGGGATTTTCGTTAATGCAATTTTCGCCGGACGGCATGTGTTTATTTTACATTTGTGATGTTGTAAATACGGATGGGAGAGAATTGCATGATTTCTCTAATTTTCTTTTACTTTACGATTAGTTAGATGGGATATTGAGGGAGATGTTAGGGTTTATTTTGATTTTGTGTCATTATGCATGTTACTTAGCTTAGGGTTATTCCGATATTATTTTATGTTATAGATAGGAGGATTAGATTGACTTTCCGAGTTAAACACTTGCGGCGTTGAGAGTAAATTCCATTTTCCATTTAGAAAGATTAGTAACAGTTAGATTGCATGACGCGCGTTATTTCATGAGCTGTGACACCTGTGGAGCTGTATCGCAACGTTGACTAGAAAAGGATTCTTCCAATGTGGGTTGAAAACTGTTTCGTACAGTGATTTGAGTGGGAATCGAACCCTGATTTACATGAGAAAGGCTGATGAGATCGTAAGATATACAAGAGAATTTAATGCATGCTGATTTATGAAATTGATTATGCAGGCCGATTGCATGCCTGATGATGAGATACGAATTGTGTGCAGTGAGAATAGTCCTGCAGTTGCATTCTGAGAGATTATTGAGGATCAGAATTGACGGGAAATTAATGTCAGGCCATTGAATCTGATTTGTGTGTTGAAGTATAATAGCATGCTAGCAAAAGGTACGATTGTATGTGAATTTCCGAGCTGTTGTGGAAATACAAGCTCGCCTTACAAGTTTACTTATCAGTCGTGTTTATATAGACAGTGTGAAATGAGATGTTTTCGTAATACAATCTTGTCGAACAGTGACCAGGTCCTCAGAGTAGTATTGAGTTTTTACATTTTTTTTCAGCCCACAGCAAAGCAGGAAATATGTGACAGATGAAGGCACTTTTCGGTGCGTAAATGCAGCAGAGGAACGCAATGTTGTCCATTGCTTCCCACGTGTTTATTAAAGTATAATATATGTTTTCTCTTATAGGATGGTGTTTTGAGTTGACTTTCACCACTTGACTCTCCCCATTCCCAGCAGGCTCAGGCTTCGACACTGGTCCAAGGTCAGACTTCACAGCTAGTAAAACACCTCCGCCATCCAGTTTTGCAGTGTTCACGGAATTTCTGTCCTTACGAAATACAATGTAACTGTCCGTTAATATTTCAGTATCAACTACAGTTTCGTTAAGCCAACTTTCGCTGATACAGTCATAGTTACCTTCACTTAGTCCAGCATTAAAGTCAGCAAGCGAGTTGCGCATACTCCGCACATTTTGATAGAAAAATGTCATACCTTGATTGCTTTGGTTGCGACCTGGGTTCAGTTGTACATCTCCGGAGAGCGCTAGCATTAGGACGGCTAGTACATTGCTGGATACCTGCGGACGAGCCAGCCTCCCTTGACCACGGGCGCACCTTTCACTTCGGTGTGGCGACACCAAGTACCTCGAGATATTGAGAGAACCCACGAGGCCAGGTAAACTGCATTTATTAATCACTAGGACTCTTTCCCAAACTGTGTCTCGCGCACTGTCAAACTTAAGAAGGGTATGCATAGGTATTTTAAGGCAGAAACAGGTTCCAAGAAGGACATTTCAGGAATAATTAATGAACAAGGGGAGTGTGTATGTCAGGATCTTCAAAAGGCAGAAGTATTCAGTCAGCAGTATGTAAAGATTGTTGGTTACAAGGATAATGTCGAGATAGAGGAGGAGACTAAGGCCAAAGAAGTAATAAAATTTACATATGATAAAAATGACATTTACAATAAGATACAAAAGTTGAAAACTAGAAAAGCGGCTGGAATTGATCAGATTTCTGGGGATATACTAAAGACAATGGGTTGGGATATAGTACCATATCTGAAGTACTTGCTTGATTATTGTTTGGTCGGAGGAGCTATACCAGATGAATGGAGAGTTGCTATAGTAGCCCCTGTGTATAAAGGAAAGGGTGATAGACATAAAGCTGAAAATTACAGGCCAGTAAGTTTGACATGCATTGCATGTACGCTTTGGGAAGGCATTCTTTCTGATTATATTAGACATGTTTGTGAAATTAATAACTGGTTCGATAGAAGGCAATTCGGTTTTAGGAAAGGTTATTCCACTGAAGCTCAACTTGTAGGATTCCAGCAAGATATAGCAGATATCTTGGATTCTGGAGGTCAAATGGACTGTATCGCGATTGACCTGTCTAAAGCATTTGATAGGGTGGATCATGGGAGACTACTGGCAAATATGAGTGCAATTGGACTAGACAAAAGAGTGACTGAATGGGTTGCTATATTTCTAGAAAATAGATCTCAGAGAATAAGGGTAGGTGAAGCTTTATCTGACCCTGTAATAATTAAGAGGGGAATTCTTGAAGGCAGTATTATCGGACCTTTATGTTTTCTTATATATATAAATGATATGAGTAAAGGAGTGGAATCGGAGGTAAGGCTTTTTGCGGATGATGTTATTCTCTATAGAGTGATAAATAAGTTACAAGATTGTGAGCAACTGCAACGTGACCTCGAAAATGTTGTGAGATGGACAGCAGGCAAGGGTATGATGATAAACGGGGTTAAAAGTCAGGTTGTGAGTTTCACAAATAGGGAAAGTCCTCTCAGTTTTAATTACTGCGTTGATGGGGTGAAAGTTCCTTTTGGGGATCACTGTAAGTACCTAGGTGTTAATATAAGGAAAGATCTTCATTGGGGTAATCACATAAATGGGATTGTAAATAAAGGGTACAGATCTCTGCACATGGTTATGAGGGTGTTTAGGGGTTGTAGTAAGGATGTAAAGGGGAGTGCATATAAGTCTCTGGTAAGACCCCAACAAGAGTATGGTTCCAGTGTATGGGACCCTCACCAGGATTTCCTGATTCAAGAACTGGAAAAAATCCAAAGAAAAGCAGCTCGATTTGTTCTGGGTGATTTCCGACAAAAGAGTAGCGTTACAAAAATGTTGCAATGTTTGGGTTGGGAAGAATTGAGAGAAAGAAGAAGAGCTGCTCGACTAAGTGGTATGTTCCGAGCTGTCAGCGGAGAGATGGCGTGGACGAATAAGTTTGAGCGGCGTTTATAAAAGTAGGAAAGATCACAATATGAAGATAAAGTTGGAATTCAAGAGGACAAACTGGGGCAAATATTAATTTATAGGAAGGGGAGTTAGGGATTGGAATAACTTACCAAGGGAGATGTTCAATAAATTTCCAATTTCTTTGAAATCATTTAGGAAAAGGCTAGGAAAGCAACAGATAGGGAATCTGCCACCTGGGCGACTGCCCTAAATGCAGATCAGTATTGATTGATTGATAAGAGTACTGTAATCACATCGGCACAAACGAACCGGACCGTAGGCGTATTTAACTATCGAGAACACAAGTATCACTCGGAGAACTGTCGACACCTGAATATGACAGGCCGCCATCTTGCAAGATTTACCTACCAATCAGATCACTAAGAAGAAAGGAGATAAAATACATCATTTACAAAATTCCTATCCAAAGGGGGGGAGGGGGTGATAAACCCCGGAAATATAAGGCAGCCTACATAACATGTATGTCTCGTAGAAAGAACAGGGAACAAATGGCTATTTCAAACACTCACGAATGCCGTCCACACTCTCGTTAGTAATAGCAAGAAGGGGAGAAGGACCAATCAATGCAGGACTATACGGAAAATGATCCGCTCAGTTCTGCTCACATATTGAGGGGGACATGGATAAAGAAATTCCGATGTTAAAATATCCTTACACTTGGTTCCCCATTGTTATGATAGGCAAGTACCGGGACCTTCCATTCACTGCATCACAGACAATTTTCGTCGTGTTCGAACCACATCTTCTTCTTCTTCTTATCTTTCTTACAATTTGCTTTACGTCACACCGACACAAGAGACGTGTTATGGTGACGATGTGATAGGAAAGGGCTAGGAATATAAAGGGATCGACTGTGGCCTTAATTAAGGTACGGCCCCAGAATTTGACTGGTGTGAAAATGGGAAACCACGGAAAATCCTCTTCAGGGCTGCCGGCAGTGGGGTTCGACCCCACAATTTCTCGAAGATAGATTCACAGGTACGTGACAGAAACCACACGGACACTTGCTTCTTCTTATTCTTTCTCTTTTTCGAATTTCATAGGGTCGCCACATTTTCTTGATGTGAGCCAGTTTTACGGCTGGATGCCCTTCCTGACGTCAGACCTACGTGGAGGAATTAATTCACTATTGCCTGTTTCTGTGGTGGCTGGTAGTGCTGTGTGTTGTATGTAAATGAACAGTAGTAGGAAAAACACAAACACCCAGTCTCCGAGCTAAGTAACTAACCGTACGAAGTTAAAATCTCAGACCTGGCCGAGAATCGAACCCGGGACCTCTGAACCCAAGGGCAGTACGCTGACCACTCAACCAAGGAATTTTATAATCAAGATTGTGGGATGAAATTTCGCACCTTCGGTTCCATAATAATAATAATAATAATAATAATAATAATAATAATAATAATAATAATAATAGACTAATAATAATAATAATAATAATAATAATAATAATAATAATAATAAAGACTACAATGACAAAAATAATGAGATAATTTGAATTACGAATTACTGTCCAAATTACTGCACTTTTATTCTGTGAGTCTTTTACTGTATTTCGGAATCCCACTATTTATTTCCAAAAGCTGATCGAAAATCATGCTCAGGAAAACGGTCACTGAGGAAATATTATAAATTATTAAACAGCCGCCATGAAAAGCGTTAAACTATGCAGTAAAACTCCAATGAACTGCCGTGCTGTTATTTGGGTTAGCCTAATACATCCTTTTGGTTATAGTACCTTCTAAATCAAACCGCTGTTCAAGCATTTGTTTACCTCTATTATTAATTAAATTCAATTACTCGCTCTATTACTACCTGACAGTTCATTTCTCAGCGTGATTTAAGACACTAAATGCCTACCTATTAATTAGTGGAGGGCTCTTTGAACGAACGGTTATTAATTTGTATTATCTTTTGAGTTGAGATATAGCTCAGAAGACGTTCTCACATTTATTGGTTTAATTTCGCCAGGTGGTCACGTGTGTAATTTGTCAAGAATAAACTGCCAGCTCTTCTGTGAATATCTCGCTGGTTTCATTCAATATGGAATTTAATTTTCTACCAAACAAGGATCTGTACTGCAGAATCTGAGAGAACTTGGGGCAAGTAAAACAGTCTGAGTAGTGTTATGACACGATTTTCCACATCTGTCATTAAGATGTCACATATTTTTGTATTGCACAGTCGCTCGAAAAGACGTAGTGATTGTTCAGCGTATAGGCCTATATCTGCATGAGGTTAGTTTCGTTTAGCAGTGACCTCTTCTGGAGTGGAGTGACAATGTGAATCTCTTTGACTTTCATAAAACTCCGTCTGTGTAACCTCTCTGTGTTTTTATGTTATGAATCTTGCATCACGATGTTCCCCTGTTTTTGCTCCAGCATCACAGTGTTAAATACATCTTGCGTTTTGGTTAGTGGTGACATTTATTCATCTACGTATTCATTAACCATGTCTGGTGATCCCGGGTGGCCTCAGTTTCTAGAAGATGATGGAGTAGCTTTATAATGAGCGTTCCATTAATGCTGCCATGAAGTCTGCATGTTGGCATTTTGAATAGCTTCCTAGTAGTTACTTGGGATGGACTGGAGTTGGTTTCCAAATGTGTCAGTTGTTACCCGAATGTTGAAGAATCATTACTGGGGTAAACCAACGTTGGAGCCAACATTTTTCTTCCGTGTTTTAACAGTCTGAAGACCATGTACTCCTTCTGCAGTAAGTATGATTAAAAATGTTCTAATTCAGTATCAAAATTACCGTAAGTCTTCTGTTTTGAGGTAAAGTAAATAAATTATGCATTGAAATAAAGTAGTCTAAAATTACGTTTAAGTCGTGGATAGTAAGCATTTAAACAGACCTGATACGAATTACAGAATGAAGATACTGTTCCCCAATAATGTATCCTACGTGAGTTTATGTGGTGTATGAACCTTTGTACATTAAGGCTAAACGATTGAAAATGATAACATATCTGAATCGATTAGGCTATTGTTACTCACTCTGTTAATGCATGTCTTCGACTAGTAGATCGCTCCAAGTCAACTGTATTGCGATAGGTATTTTACCTTTCCTCTATCCTTACAGACAAGGGATATATCACCATTGCCCAATATGATGGCAACACTGTCTCTGCGTGTTTATACGTAAGAAAGCTAGCAATAGATCGATTACACTGCTCTGCATCTGATATTATTTGCGATATTTTTGTTTTGAATGCTGTTTTGTAAAACTTCTGTGCTCAATCACTCACTACTGATCTGCATTTAGGGCAGTCGCCCAGGTGGCAGATTCCCTATCTGTTGTTTACCTAGCCTTTCTCGAATGATTGAAAAGAAATTGGAAGTTTATTGAACATCTCCCTTGATAAGTTATTCCAATCCCTAACTCCCGTTACTATAAATGAATATTTGCCCCAATTTGTCCTCTTGAATTCCAGCTTTATCTTAATATTGTGATCTTTCCTACTTTTAAGAACACTACTCAGACGTATTCGTCTACTGATGTTATTCCACGCCATCCTCCGCTGGCAGCTCGGAACATACCATTTAGTCGAGCAGCTCATCTCCTTTCTTCCAGTTCTTCCCAGCCCAAACTTTGCAACATTTTAGTAACGCTACTCTTTTGTCGGAAATCACCCAGAACCAATCGAGCTGCTTTTCTTTGGATTTTTTCCAGTTCTTGAATCAAGTAATCCTGGTGAGGGACCCATACGGTGGACCCATACTCTAGTAAGGGTCTTACCAGAGACTTATAAGCCCTCTCCTTTACATCTTTACTACAACCCCCAAATACCCTGATAACCATGTGCAGAGATCTGTACCCTTTATTTGCAATGATATTTATGTGATTACCCCAATGAAGATCTTTCCTTATATTAACACCTAGGTACTTACCATGGTACCCAAAAGGAACTTTCCACGCCATCAACGCAGAAATTAAAACTGAGGGGAGTTTTCGTATTTGTGAAACTCACAACTAAAAGGAAATATGTTATCAATGGTTCGCCATCACGTCATATTTTCCTGCAAATAAGGACATCATTATTTGGCTTTCGAGTACCTTTTTATTGTACATAAAATTCTGTAATTCATATTCTTTCTTTGTTAATCCGTTTGAAGTCCAGGGTTCGTTATTTCCTCGGATTTAGCGAGGTATCCCACGTCTACCGCCTCAAGAGCAATGAGACATTTGGTCGGGGATACAAATGGGGAGAAGGAACAGTACTTCGCCCTGCTGGGGTCACCTGCAATAATATGATTAAAAAGAAAATGCCGACGGTGGGATTTGAAACCGCAGTCACTGGAACGAGCAACCCCACGCGCTCCCAGAAGCACATTCCTGTCAATTTTAGACTCTTTAAAAGAAAGCTATGTTATTACACCTATATTTCTCAATAATGGAGGAAGTTGCGTCTTAATATTTTGACCTGTATCTTTTCTGACCATGCTCTGTAACCTCACCAAATTGGACCGAATCCCAGATGACACGTGCATAGTGTCGCCTTGTAAGTGGGTCATCCAGACCTTGTGAAGCGAGATCGACCTGTTCTGCTCTGCCTACGCCCCACTATTTAAATTCATTTTTCGTTTAAAAACGATCCCGAGTTCTGTGTTAAAAGGGCACATTTAAAGGTTTTATTAATATTACATGTGTTGAACGAACCTTGAGAATGGGACAATGGTCAACTTCTTCTTGTTGTTTCCAATTTAGCCCACTTTCCTGACGCCGACCCCATGTGGAGGGGCTGTTTCTGTGGTGTGATGTGCGTCCCGTTTGTCAACGCGTTCGGACATGAAGTGAGGTGATGTTTTACGACCGGTTGCCCTTCTAGAGGTGAACCTTATCAGAGGAGTTAATGAGAAGAAATGAATGACGTGATATATGACAGTAGGAGGGAAGAGTCCCATAGCCTGCTCCTGACGGATAGCACTAGGGGGTCTGCTTAAAGCTTAATGTCGCCATCCGACGGAAGAATCACAATCAACAGCGTCATATGCCTTCACTGCACATGAAATCTGTGGAGAGGTTTGGAAGTGAATCCAGTTTTTTTGGCCAGCAATTTAATGTTTAGGAATTGTGTACCACCACCACTCCTACCCTGATGGTGAAAACATGTTCGACCAACGGAACGAGAAACCACTAACCACAACTCGACGCCATAACAATCACGGCCACCAGGCTTGTGTTTTATGTAAAAGAAGAGGAATACAAACACCCAATCCCCGAGCTAGAGAAATTAACTAGACAAAGTTCAAATCCCCAACCTGGCTGGAAAACGAACCAGGGGACTCTGAAACGAAGACCAGCAGGCTCACCATTCAACCAAGGATCTACTTCTACTAAAATCATTTCATTTCTCCCCTGAAGGAGGAGGTGGGCCTCTTAGTCGGTGACGCCATCTCTCAAGCCGGGGGATTTGTTACAGTGAAGGAGATGCACGGAGAAGGCGAGGGGCCACTACTAGGAACTGTCGCGGCCTTTGCCTTAGTGCAGGAGAATTGAAAACCACGGAAAACCATTCTCAGGACAGCGGACGGTGAGAACCAGGCCCTCTCCGTCTCGTCTGCTCGGTTGGTCGGTCAGAGTGCAGAACCGTCGAACCAATGAGATGAAGGTGTAAGTCATTGTGCTGTTGTGTTGGCGTGTTATCTCCGGGTAACGGGCATTGAAATTAATAATAATAATAATAATAATAATAATAATAATAATAATAATAATAATAATAATAATAATAATAATAATAATAATAATAATAATTGTCAGTGACGAGATGGCGTGGAATGTCATTAGTAGATGAATAAGCTTGTTGGAGTTTTTTAAAAGTAGGAAAGATCACAATATGAAGATAAAGCTGGAAGTCAAGACGGCAAGTTGGGCCAAATATTCGTTTATAGGAACGGTAATTATTGAAGGGAGATGCTCTATACATTTCCAACTTATTTGAAACTATGTAACTAGGTAAAAAATGACAGGGAATCTGCCACCTGAAGGACAGACCTAAGTACACTGCGTGACAAAAATAATTTAAGCACCCAGAAGGAGTGGTCCAATGTTGTCCCATTGATGTGTGAGTAAATGACTAGATTTACAAGGATCTATAATGTGTAGAACGCCCACCAGAGTGCATTCGTGATGGCACCGTCCTGTTGTTATCAGTCAACCGCTGTGATTCAGACAGTTAAGCAAGACGTGCAGAGACGACTACACATAGTACGAAGCACCCGCGATGCCTCGCAGACGCGTTAGACAGCCTATCCACCAATTGATATGGCGTATGGTTTCTAGTGCCGGGAGTGTCCGAAGACATGTGCGGCTCGCCAGGTGCAGGTCTTTTGATCTGACGCCCATAGACGAAGTACGGGTCGTGACGAGTATGAAATGATGATGAAGACAACACATACACTCAGCCTCGGTGCCAGACAAATTAACCAATGATGGTTAAAATTCCCGACCTTGGCGGGAATCAAACCCGGGACCCGTGTGACCAAAGGTCAGCATGCTAACCATTTAGCCATGGAGCCGGACGTCCACCAATTGACAGAGGGCGCACTCTGGGTCGTATCGTGCAGTTGCCATCAGATGCCACAGTGGCCCGATGTTGGACTCAATGGGTATAAGTTATGAGGGCATAGAATCACGTCGAGCAAATTCGGGTTGACCAAGAAACATCACCCTGAGGGACGACTGCCGTGTGGTGCGCCAAGCATTGCGGGATCCCGCCATCTGCGAACATGTACGAGAGACTCTACAACATCCTGTGAGTTCCCGCACAGTGTCTCGACGACTCGCATCCGCCGGATTGGGCTCCTACCGCCGCATATGTCGATTGCGATTGACACCAGAACACGAACGCCTGCGTTTGGAGTGGTGCGTTGCCCCGAAGGCGTGGACAGAGGACGGCTGGCGTCACATCATGTTCAGTGATAAGTCCCGCTTCTCCATAACCTCCGATGACCATCGTGTGTGGGTTTGGCGGCGTCCAGGGCAGAGGGCAGGTCCTGCCCATATTGTGGAAAGACACTCAGGCGCAATCCCTGGTATCATGTTGTGGGGAGCCAGGGGATATGTATTCAGTGCTTTGGCAGGCAGCAATACGTCACGTCCTACCCTAGCACCCTAGGATAGTGTTCCAACAATATAATGCACGTCCACACTCTCTAGAGCATGCAGAGTTAAGATCCCCGGACCTCTCCATCATTGAACACGTGCGAAATGGCATTCCCAGTACCAAACTGTGAGATCTGGAGGGTCAACTGCAACATCTGTGGACGATCATGCCTCAGGCTGTTTGACGCCATAAAGGCGGTCTGGAGGGTGGGGAGCGACACCCTACTGACCTGGCGCCAACTTTCCACCTCTAACTGCCAACGGCCTTGTTTCTTTCATCCCATATTGAAATCAGTTCAATAAAGGTACATTGTCTTTCAGCATATGTAATTTCATTCACTTTCAACCACTCCTGGCCGCTTAACTTTTTTTTGTCAGGTAGTATATAAATCAGAGATGAATTACGATGGTGGTGATGACTGAAGAATTAGTTCTTAAAACAATTAAGCGATAATGAATTCTATACACTTGGGTTAAGAACTAGGTTACTTTTGTTGCATCTGTTTACGCTTTAGGATAACATCATCAATTGGCTTTGATTCATTACGGAAGAACTAAGTCCTCACGTTTAATTCAGCGAATATTTATATTTTTTTTGTGTGTAAACTAATTTGCTATACAACAACCATCTGTCCGCTTTTAATCAATTATTATGAGAAATATTAAGTCACTGTTTATTAATTTACAGTAATTGAGTGTTCAGTTGCGTTGTAAAATCAAATCCCTTAAATCACCTTAAAATGAGATGGACAGTTTGTTTCGTCTGAATGTTATAATTTTATATACAGAAGATAATATCAATAGTCCAGGCTGGTCGAAAGAAGCAATTAATCTATCTGTCATAAATTACCTTGTGGACTGATTTACATATTCATACGGTTCATCAACAAGAGGTAGCATGGCACGGGATACACCAGACTTCAGTCTTAATTAACAGAGCCTTAAACTTGTGTCGACATGACATGCTTCGCCTTTTCAACTCGCGGTTGGAAGAAATGAAGAGCTGGACTGTTAATTAACAGGCTCATTCGGTGCTATGTGGAAAGAGTTACAGGACTGAAGATATAGAGAAAACAGGACTATTTGTTCGGGGTGATTCTCACAAAAGCGTAGAGTTACGAAAACGTTGCGAACATCGGACTGAGAAGATTTAGCAGTAAGGAAAAGAGCTGGTAGATGTTGTGAACAGTGCCGATCTTGGCAATCTAATCAGGCGAATGTTCTGTTTCAAAACATAATTTTTAGGAGAGCACGTTAAAGATTCAAATATATATAAAAATTGAAATAACGTCTGCCTGTATGTTTGCCTCCCAAAACATCACGTTCAGTGTTGTTAGGCCCTCCGAAATTTCCAAAGATCTTTCAACATTTAAAATTATTCTAGAAAATACACAATTAGGTGGAATCCTTATAATTATCCTCCATCCTCACTTCATATATAAAAGTAACTAGGTGTGTCATCCACTGTGCTAGGCTATATAACTTATATGTCTAATTTGCCTTCAGCTGCTATCTGTCTTCAGAGCAGCAGTGATGCAGATAATTGCTTTGAAGACGGGTCATTGACGTGCCAGTGGTGCGAGCCAACTGCCTGCGCTAAGATGTCGATTACACGACGTGTGGTTCTAAAAGGGTTTTCCAAGGTCCAGGTTTTCAAACTTGGAGCAAAGTTTGTACATCTTTGAGGGCCGACGTCTATAAACATGCAGAGGACAAGGAAGAAGCTTACATTAATTAATGAGTGAAAATTATGGAAGTGCATATTTCACTGTTGACTGGATATTTGGTTAAAAGTAATATTTTTATTTTTTTCTGTTTGTCGAACGCTAGCACAACATTTATAAAACACTAGCACTTATCGTGAAGAAAAAAGTCAGGTAGGCCTATATGTTTTATAAATATATATTTTTTCTTCTGCAGACGGAACATCTTAATGGTTATGTCGACACGAAAAAGCATAGTTTCCCGGTAAGAAATTGATTTTTAAAGAACATTATTCTCCCGAAATTTTCACGAAATTTTCCTAAATTTTCACTCCTATCTTCTGGTGTATTATTTTTGGATCCGGCTACACTGATAAGGGAATTTCACAAAATTTTGCACAAATATTCTGAGAGTGAACTGTCACATGACTGGAAATAGGCTGTACTATTTTAGAAATCATTTGCGAAAAATCGCGTAACAGATTAAAATGAAATGATGTCCCTTTCTCAATGAATTACGCCAACGCAAGAGGGGGGAATTGAGCTGAAATTTTATGTGGATGTATCGGAGATATTGACTTCAATAATTAGCTATTAAAATTTAGGTATATTGAATTTGCGTATACCGAACGAGTTGGCTGTGCGGTTAGGGACGCGCAGCTGTGAGCTTGCAATAGGGAGGTACTGGGTTGAAACCCCACTGTTGACAAGCATGAAGATGGTTTTCCGTGGTTTCTCATTTTCACACCAGGTAAATGCTACGGCTGTAGCGTAATTAAGGCCACAGCCGCTTTCTTCCTAGACCTTGACCTTTCCTATCCCATCATCGCCATAAGACCTATCTGTGTCTATGCGATGTAAAGCAAATTTAAATAAATAAACTTGCGTATTTTTTATCTAATGAAAACCAAAATATTGGGATAATAATTAGTCCTGTCACAAAAAAAAATTTAAAAAAATTAGTGTTCAGCTTTCACGGCCCGTGGGCTTACGCCGTGTCAAGAAAACGAGGTGAAGCTCTTAACGTTTCGCAGAAAACTTTGCCCCACGCCTTCACAAGAAAATCTCGCTCGACTGTTCACGAAGAAGATTTCTCTAATAATAAAGGTTTGAATTTAAAATGCTCTCTTAAATTCATTCTTTAAAGCATTATTAAATTCAAACTTAAACATCTATCTGCCTATCTATCAGAACATCTGTTCCTCTGTCTGTCCGTTCCATAGGCCTATTCCTCCAATCTGAACCAAAATTTTGTATACTTACCTATTAGGCCCCTGCAATTAGACCTGTCTGTAAATAATTTGAGCAGCCCTTTCCATTTCCTAGAATTAGGTCATTTGGCATATTAGGATCGTTTGTTAAGGATTGATTTTCTTGCTAAGAAGGAAGTCGCACTTTCCAGTGTCATTTAAGTTACCGTTAAGTAGGAGAAATATCGATCGTTGTAAACAAGGCGGAGGAATCTGCCCAAGAAAACCCGCTATAAGCTGGTCTTAGCCTAGCCATGGCCCTCTTCATATAACATACTATGTCATCACAGTCGAAGAAACTTCAGCGAAATATGTTCCGTCCTCAGCTCGAAGGCTGGTTGGATCCTCAACAACTCTGTCATAGATAGCATAGGCATAACTGAAGAGGCTTACTAGGGAAATAAGGAGTGAGGTAGTTTTCCGTTGTTTTCCTTAATGAACCAGAACTTGCTATTACATATCAGTCTGCCAAGCCCACTGAATACACCAACCGACCCTATGAGCAACATTTTCACACCATTCTTAACAGGGACTGGCTGTATAGGGAATGGTATTACTAGCATCGCCCATACCTCAGTCACTTTCATATTGTCAAAGCCAAGGACAAGACAGAGACAGATCAATGAAAGTAATAAATTTGATCTAGCCTTTACCAGAAGACTGTATAGAGCTTCAAGAATACACTCCAGCATTCTGTAGATTGTGTGTAAATTTCTATGTGATGGTGTCAACGCTCGACGCACGGTAAGTTGTAGTATTAAGGCATCTGAATTATTTAACGTACGTGCGAATTTGTATGTGAAGCTGGATTTAGAATGTTAAACTGGAATTTTTTTTTTTTCCATGGCACTGCTTGTTGTACTCTTGTTCTTGGGTAATTAGGTTTTAACACTATTTAATTACCGTATCACACTACTGTAAGTGATCATTGCCACCGGGATATTTCCCAGTTGCGATGTATTTTTAATAATAACATATAAGGTAAATACTAGCTCTCGCCAGCGAAGGCATTCTGTAGAAACAATAAACATTGCCGTGTCTTATTTAGGCTACAGCACTACGATTAGACAGCTTCACACTGTTCATTTAACTTTCATTCGTCATATTCACTCATATATGAATAGAAGCTTTATTGTGTGTTGTCCCTGTTTACTGCCTCAGTCTGTTTCGATTTCATTCTCCCTGTTAGAACATTCCTACTTTCATGATTTACATATGACCATGTGACATACAGTTTTGAAGCCCGCACAATTTATATTGACAAGATATGTGCTATTTTATAAGGAGGGGATCGTTAGAAAATGTATCCTTAACAAGAGTTTACGCTAAATAAGACGCCTGCGCTGTGGGGGGTGTTTATAACGGTGTCACTGTAGGCCTTGAGAAGAAAGTCGTTCTTCGGTAATACTTTATTGTCCTAGAGCTAGAAAGAGCGGTCGTGCTTTGCGAGGAGCTACTGAACCAAGAAGAAAGGACAGAGTTGATGAATTAAAAGCAGTTTCAGTGACGGGCTAGGTAGGTGTAGCGGGAAGTGGGTGGGGAGAGGCCGGTAATGAGGCAGATGCTACTGCATGGGCAGGCAGGCAGGCGGGCGGGCGCGTGGCTGAAGAACCGTGGGAACTGCAGCGCGCTCAGCTTCCCAAAACAGAGACTCGCGTGGCTCCCGCGTGCCACCACACGACCACCTGCGCCTAACAAAGAGAACACATCATTTTACATGCTTTCATGGGGCCGTTAAGGGGACCATGACAGCCGTCAACCGCTACGACCCGTTACTCTTCACCTTGCGTACGGGCTCACAACAAGTGGAGGTGCATTGCTAGGCTCCTCACTTTCATCTTTCCTATTCGACCTCACTTGGTCATCTCTTGTTCTTTGCCGACCCCGACGGTATTACGTGTCGAGCACTAGGGTGTCTTTAACTTTCACGTCCTACGCGGCCCTTGTCTTTCTTTGGCCGATACCTTCATTTTTCGAAGTGTTGGACCCCTTGCATATTTTCTCCCTGATTAGCGTGAATGGTGGATGGTTACTCAGTTTCTTTTCGTCTTTAAACAATAATCAGCGCCACAAGTGACCCCAGCTACTAAAGGAGATTGAGCTAAACCCACAATATTAAAGCAAATTCAAAATATGACGCATTATCAAAACATTATTTATACACTCGAACAGTTCAACTTAGGTTTGTACTTCAAAATAATAATATTATAACTTACTTCCCAATCGTATCGTATTTGTAATAATTCGGATAAATCCGCACCAGCTATCGAGGAAAACATTTGGAGCAAAGGAGCTTACGCCTCAGACCCTTGGACTGTAAGAAAAAAAAAGTGCCATCAAATCTCTCTTTGCGAAAATGAAATGATCATAAATATGTCTTTTAATAAACGAAACTAAAATTGATGACGGTTAATTTATTTTCTTTTAATGAATCGTTTTGCAGATACATCTGTGTGTGTAGAAGAGTAGGATTCAGGGCGTCGTACTACCGCGAGTGTGATAATGATGGCGAGGAGCCGCCGAGACATACGAATCAACTAATGTAAGTTAAAATCCGCGACCCGACCGGGAATTGAACCCGGTACCCCTTGAACCATAGGCCAGCATGCTAACCACTAGCCCTCCTTGATAAAACAACCTTCTATTTGCCTCTGTCATGGCCATCCGCAATACTTCACATCACAGCCTGCGGTGACATCAGGTCATGAGACACATGGTGCTGGACAGAGCGAGTGACGAGTGGACTTGCTGCGTGCAGGTTGGTTCACCATGTTCCTTCACGGAAGGATCGAGCCGTAATGTGAGGGGATGATCAAGGCAAGAGATTGTGGATGAGTGCGACACAGGAAGGTGTTCAGAAAGCGACTTCTGAACGGAGGAATTTGCTGGTTCACCAACTTACCCCTTGAGAAGAAGAAGAAAAGAAGAAGAATTTACATTTGTAAGGCTAAATATCTAATTGTCCTCCTGTGCCATTTGTCTCTATATTAACAAAGAATAGTTGTTAACAGTTTATGGTTACTCTAAAAATATTGTTGAAAATGTTTTACATCTTCTAAAAGTAAGTTGTAGATCGTAGTGCTGTTCTTTTAATAAAGTTAATTGTTCTGAAGGGAACATCAAACATTGGCATTTACGTAGACTCTGAAAAGAGCGGTCTATGTTAGTGACAGTAGGAACAAGTCTTTACTTAAGAGTTAGTGCGTGTGAAGTTCGGGTGGGTGTATTTGTTATCAGTCGCGTCTAGAATTAGAAAAGAAGAGATATAGTACTGTGTAGGGGACCTGACATCGTAACCTATTTCTCGTCTCACTTATGTTCCCGAAGCTCAATGTTTTTCGTTCCAAAACCTCAAACTAGTCTGAAACTTGTGGTAGAACTGGAAATCGAATCCGCGTTACGGCTGCTGCTGCTACCAGTTGTCACGTGAGACAGGCTCCCACGCTGAACACATTTCCTCACAATTTGACGGGCAGATAATTTGTCATAAAGAAATGTTAAGTAAAAATCTTATCTTCGTTCGTTAATGACCCACTATTCACGAAACTGAAAAAAAAAAAAAAAAAAAAAAGAGAAGACAAAGATAACAGTTCGTCATAAACGTCCAACTTTACACTGCCTTACAGAAAAACCAGTTTAATAAATAAGTTAAGTGAAGAATTACATCTTGCGGCAGTTGCCCGGTCTAAAAGGACTGCGAAATTTTCATGTGAAGTAAATATTCAAGGGAAATCATTAATAAGTGGAATTTAAATTGTGTGCCGTTGTCTGTGGTCCTCATTCACTGGCCCACGCACTCATGAAAAATTCTTCTACGCCCCGGATAGGCAGCTTGATGCTTGATGAAAGTTATCAGTTGGCAAAAAAAAAAAAAAAAAAAAAAAAAAAAAAAAAAAAAAAAAAAAAAAAAAAGGACTTATTTCGGAAATCTAACCTTTAAAAGTTTTATTATTAATTTTTTTTCTCCCTTTACCCTCCAGGATTGGTTTTTCTCTCAAACTCATCGAGGGATCTCACCTCTACCGCCTCAAGCGCAGTGTCCTGGAGCGTAAGACATTTGGTCAGGTATTAAACTGAGGAGGAGGACCAGTACCTCGCCCAGGCGGGCTCACCTGCTATGCTGAACAAGGGCCTTTTAGAGGGGATGGGAAGATTGGAAGGGATAGACAAGGAAGTGTGAAAGAAGTAGATTGTGGCCTTCCCATCACTAGCTAGGGGAACAACTGGGAAACCACGGAAAACCACTTTGAGAATGCCTGAGCTGGAACTCGAATCCTCCTCTACCCCGCTCCAGTCCTCACACCACTCTTCCGAGTTCGTGGGAAAGCCCTGAATCGAACCCGGGTCTTCGGGGCGTGGCAGCTAATCACACTAACCACTTCATTACAGAGGCGAACCTCTTTAGTATTCAACTGTTTATTTTCTTCCTTCCAGTGCAGGCAGACACCAGGCTGGGCGTTGTGATGAGAACATGCCTGATTACCGGAAGACGTGTAAGTTAGGTTAACAATAGTAGGCTGATGCAGTGCTAAAGTCGCCATCCCACACCTCCAGATTGTCAGTTCCTTGAATCCTGCTTTTAGATCCTGCCGCAGTGACAGATACGACAAGTACTCAGTGAACATGATACGAAAATGGGGGGAGGTACCAGATTAGAGAATGAAGGTCGGGAGCATGGTTAGCACAGCGGTTTGCCGCCGAACAGCTGTGCTTCGAATAACGATCAATCTTTTCCGGGTTACAATTATCACGTAGCTTCAGGAAGGACATATGGCCCACAACCAAGATCCAAATTGAGCGAGAGGCTTCAATGTGCCGTAAATTAACCGAGAAAAGCTAAAATAAGGGATTTATTTAGCCAGTATTTGAAGGATTACCAAAGATTTAAGACTGCTCGTGTGAAAGTGACTTAGACAATTCATCCGTGGACTTCATGAATCTGAGTGAGTGCCTATTCGTTTTGGAACCGAATCCGAGACTGTCAGAACGGCAGCTAATATTTGTTTGTGGTTTCTCTCCTCCATCGAGAGTGAACTTGTGGTTCAGGCGAGTGAATCTTTAGCCTTCAGAGTCCGGATTCGATCTCAGCCCAGTGCGGAGATTCATGTCGATAGATTTACCAGCACGTAAACTTCTACTCGACAAAATACTGACATCTCGGCGTCTCAGAAAGTCATAAAAGTTGTTAGTGGGGCATAAAGTCATAATAGCATTAAGTGGCTAGATGTAATCTAGCGGAGAAGAGTGGCAGCAGTCAGTGTAATGTTATTGTTGATTAGCTGGGACACATGACAAGAATCCTCCTCAGCCATTCAACCGACCCTGGGACCCTACTCCTTGAAAACCAAGAAGCCCAAATATCGCGACCCTTCGCTCACTTACAACCTGTTTTAACTTGAAACAGGAATCTGTTTCGGCCTTTTCAAAATTCTTGAACATTTCTCTCAATAAATAACTTCAAATTTTAAATGCCTGAAAGAGGCCGTTTGTTAACAAGGAAAGTTCCCTCCCACCTTGCAAAAAGCTCTTCGACTCCAAATTAGAATTCTTTCTTCAGCGTTCAGCCAGATCGTTCCTCCCCAGAGTAGAACTAGATACTTTTCCGACTCATCAGCATTTCTCGCAAACAGATGAGGAAAGGGGCACACGTCCTCAAAAAAGGTGAATATGACCTTTCTTGCAGAAAAATGAATTTTAAGTAGTTTTTTGCAAGTTGCTTTACGTCGCACCGACGCAGGTAGGTTTTATGGCGACCATAAGGGCTAGGAGTGGGAAGGAAGCGACCGTGGCCTTAATTAAAGGTACAGTCCCAGCATTTTCTTGGTGTGAAAATAGGAAACCACAGAAAACTATCTTGTGGCCTGCCGGCAGTGGAACCCGCTATCTCCCAAGTACAAGCTCAAATCTGCGCACCCCTAACTGCGTGGCCACCTCACTCGGCAATTTTAAGTACACTTCGTGGGATTTATTTCGTGATAGCGCTAACTAGTCGTCCATTATTTTGGATTTTAGCGGATAAAACACGCGCAACTTGAGGAAATACTAGATGGCCGCCATGTAGAATAAGATAAGTAGTTAAAAATGAGAATGGGCTTGTGTTTGAACTGAATATTTGAGGTGTATCCATAGCAAATTTCAAATAAATTGGTGCAGCAGTTCAGACGTGAGTCACATTTCATATTAGGTTATTACGCGAAATTTTGCAGATAATTTTGCAAATACAGGTTAATGTTGTGAAATGAAACATCGTTAACTCCCTCTGCGAATATCTGAGCAAAAGTTCATGAAATTTCGCCCAGTAGTTTACACGTGAAGACAGACAGATGTACCATATTTCACTTACATACAAAAAGACCTCCGCCCCCCAACCCACAGTAGGATTTCTTTGTAATTGGGTGTTTATATTACACATTCGGATGAGTTAGATATTTGAAGTTTGTCGCACTTTCAGCGTTTGCCGTGTAACGACAGAGTAATGTCCGAACAGTGAAGATTTGGAATTTTTAAGCCACTAAAAGAAAAAAAAATGGTGGACCCAACTTTAAAATGAAGTTCAGATCTTTATTTGCAGCTTTATTTTAGATAAACGGTAAGTTGTATCAAGAAACGGATTCCATCATCGCCAGTGAGGTTTAGAGGTATACAAGTTTGCCCCTATGCCATTTTGTCATACCTCCATCACTTATACCTTAGACAGAGCTAGATTTTAGATGTTGGGCCAATTTTCTACTTCTTTGACGTCTTATAAAATTATTTCGCAACCTAATTGGCAGATACAGTTTCAATCTCAGTGGACAAATATAAATTGAAAAGATCTAGAAGTTTGATCCAATGACGTTTTGTGCTATCTCCATCGTTTATTGAGCTAGTAACTTGGATGTTGTGTAATGTTTGTGGATTTTTCACACATTCTTGTAGTTTCTCCATACCGTTAGGGAAACTAGAATAATAATATTTGCCACGCTTATAAACATTGTATTTGCCAATATATCTGTCAAATCTCATGATTCTATGTGCCCCATAAATACGCCAACAAATTAAATTATTTGTGGATTTTTTGCCGATAATCTGAAAATGTATCTGTATATAAGGTATAGTAGATGGAGATATGAGAGAAAGTCAAACTTGTAGATCTCACCAAATCCGATGCTGTTGGTGCAATCCGTTTTATAATATTATTTACGATTTAGCCACATAAAACTCGAAATAAAGATCTGCGCTTGATTTTAAAAGTTGCGTCCACAATTTCGATGTTTTCGTGAATTAAAAATTAAAGTTTTATATCTTTTGTAATGTCTCCGTCGGTTACAGGCTAAAAGCTATAAGTTTGTCCAATTTAAGTTTCTGTTTTATCTGGAAGTGGGTAAACATTAATGTCAGTGAGTCAACCATGTGGCTTTACAGTACATGCCTCGTTTTAGCTCTTGAGTACCAGTATCCCCAGGTCGTGGTCTAGGGATGTTCGAACTACTTCCCCGTCCTCCACATCATCTCGGACGCGGCTCCTGTTACCGTGCCCACAAACACTTGCTGGAGTTTCCTGAGTTGACCAATCAAGTGCACTTACCCTCCTACTGCCCGCTAACATGTTACTTTGATACCAGTGGAGTGTTGTACATACATATACAGAGAGCGTCCAGTCTGCAAACTTCTGAAGTAGCTAAGAACCTTGAAAATCCTTTATTCTCGTCTAGCAGTGTGTGAAAAATTTGGGTCTTGAGTACGGACTGAAGTTCAACGTCAGTAAGTCCAAACTCGTGGTGATTTGATTGATAGAGCAGCACAAATCGAGCTCACGGGCCGTTTCAAAGAACTGGAGGTAGTGCATACCTTGGTTCAACAACCAGTGATAGGGAAAATTTGTCAAAGATTTTGCGAGGTTGAATTGCTAAGAAGAAATTAAAACAAATGTCTGGTAGAACAGGCTACTAATAACGAATTGACGCCTAATTCTAGTCCTTTGTCATCTCTGTCTCACCAAAAACCTTCACTGTGTTAGTGCGACCTTAAACCACTAGCAGTTTATACAGGGTGTGGAAGGAGGAATTGCTAGGAGCTTTACGTCGCACCGACACAGATAGGTCTTATGGCGACGATGGGATAGGAAAGGCCTAGGAGTTGGAAGGAAGCGGCCGTGGCCTTAATTAAGGTATGAAAATGGTGTGAAAATGGGAAACCACGGAAAACCATCTTCAGGGCTGCCGATAGTGGGATTCGAACCTACTATCTCCCGGATGCAAGCTCTCAGCCGCGCACCTCTACGCGCACGGCCAACTCGCCCGGTGGAAGGAGGAATGATCAGTATTCAGGAATATGGCAGGAAGGATCATCTGAACCAAAAAACTTCATATGGACTTATGCCGTATTCCGAATGGTTTCAAGGATAGAACACATTTGTTTTGTGGCTAGCTGCACGCACGTTTCTGTCTTACCCTCGCATGTAATGTTTGTCAAACACGTGCTGGTAGCAGGACTACGCTGCACAGGTTGTACAACTACATGTTCAGAAGAAACATGGGAACTTGGAAACACTCTACGATGAGGAATTCCATGTGTCGGAAAGCACCGACGGTAATCCTCGACAGTAGGAGGAGCACTACCATGTAGATGTGTGCCGCGTGTACAAACACAGCCTCTCAATCCCTCGCACTACTGCACTAGGACAGCATTGACAACGGTGTGTTCAACGGCTAGTTTAATGACAGAAACACATCCCGAGCAAAGAGGGTTCAAAGGAGCGAGGAAGCTTGGGCTAGAAGAGGTTGGGTGGGTAGGGAATCTGCCACCTAAATCCAGATCAGTACTGACTGATTAATAAGACACATACGAGCGCGCCGCTAGCCCAAAAACAAATGTTCATTAAATGTGTCCTCTCTCAGAATAGGCCATATGTTCATGTGAAGCTTTTTGGCTCAAATTATCGTTCCCTTCATATCCCTGAATATTGACCATTCCTCCTGGGCACATTGTATATTATACAGCCTACTGTATACAAAAGTATATTTTTGACATTTTACTTCTTACGGCTAAAGTAATTTGCACATCTTCAAGACAGAGTTGATGTATAGTCCGTCTAAAAAACTAAGCACATGACATACGTTCTTCGCACTTAATACAGTACAATGCACTCATTTTTTGAGCGACTTGTATAAAGGGTCTGTGTTATGAGAAGTACGGGATGTGATGCTCCCGCGCTTTAACTTCGAGACGTTCCCGATAAGCTCCTTGATGTTCGGAACTGGTAACTTTGGACATTTCGGAATTCTGATCAATCCCTTCTATCCTCTGGATCATTTTGGGCCCTTTAGTGTCCATACTGAACCCTTACGCCTTTTTCCATGACGGGTATAATATGTCGCGACGTTTTGCGAAGGAGACATTTTTCTGCACTTCTTCGAACTACAATTTTCTCATTCATTGTTTGATTTCTTTCTTTCTTTCTTTCTTTCTTTCTTTCTTTCTTTCTTTCTTTCTTTCTTTCTTTCTTTCTTTCATTCGTTATTTATTTATTTATTCTTTCTTTCTTTCTTTCTTTCTTTCTTTCTTTCTTTCTTTCTTTCCATCTTAATATGCTCACTACCCTCCAGGGCTGGTTTTTCCCTCGGACTCAGCGTCTCAGCAGTTGCAAGTTCCGAGCTGTCAGTGGAGAGATGGCGTGGAATGACATCAGTAGACGAATAAGTTTGAGTGGCGTATTTAAAAGTAGTAAAGATCACAATATGAAGAGAAAGTTGGAATTCAAGAGGACAAACTGGGCCAAATATTCATTTATAGGAAGGGGAGTTAGGGATTGAAATAACTTACCAAGGGAGATGTTCAACAAATTTCCAATTTCCTTGAAATCATTTACGAAAAGGCTAGGAAAACAACAGATAGGGAATCTGCCATCTGAGCGACTGCCCTAAATGCAGATCAGTATTGATTGATTGATTGATTGATTGATTGATTGATTGATTGATTGATTGATTGATTGATTGATTGATTGATTGGATCCCACCTCTACCACCCCAAGGGGAGTGTCCTGGAGCGTGAGACATTGGGTCGGGGATACAACTAGGGAGGATGATCAGTACCTCGCCCAGGCGGTCTCACCTACTATGCTGAACAGGGATCTTGCTGGGGGATGGGAAGATTGGATGAGACAGGCAAGGAAGAGGGAAGGAAGCGGCCGTGGCCTTAAGTTAGGTACCATCCCGGCATTTGCGTGGAGGAGAAGTGAGAAACCACGGAAAACCACTTCGAAGATGGCTGAGGTGGGGATCGAACCCACCCCTACTCAGTTGACCTCCCGGGGCTGAGTGGACCCCGTTCCAGCCGTCGTACCACTTTTCAAATTTCGTGGCAGAGCCGGAAATCGAAACCGGGCCTCCGGGGGTGGCAGCTAATCACACTAACCACTACACCACAGAGGCGGACTATTTATTTATTTATTTATTTATTTATTTATTTATTTATTTATTTATTTATTTATTTATTTATTTATTTATTTATTTATTTTAATAATAGGAAAGCCGGGCTGAGTGGCTCAGACGTTAAAGTTCTGGCCTTCTGAGCCTAACTTGGCAGGTTCGATTTACTGATTTACTGAAACTTAAAACAACTCCTGCGGGACTAAATTCTGGTACCTCGGCGTCTCCGAAAACCGTAAAAGTAATCAGTGGGACGTGAAATCAAATAACATTGTTATTATTAGTTTAATAGGGAACTCCTTAGCTCTGGTAAATCATTTAGAAAACTCATATTTGTGTAGCGTAGTGATTGATCTTCTTCTTATTATTATTATAGTCGAGCGGAGTGGCCCCATCTGTTAACGCGCTACGGTTATGGAGCTCCGCTGTGCATTCGGGAGACGAGTCAGTTTAAACCTCACCTCCTGAAAATGGTTTTTGTTGCTTCCCATTTTCACTTTGAGGCAAATGCTGGGACAGTTCCTATTTACAGGCCTTCCCCCTCCTTAACCGAGCTCTCTGGTAACAGTTTCACCCTTTACTCGGAAAATATAATTAAAACTCAGAAAATAGTCAGCCAGTAGAGTTCTGATTTCTATGTTATCTAGTGGAGTAAAAATGAAAGTGAGGAGACCGGTGACCTGGGGAGACATGTTC
This sequence comes from Anabrus simplex, assembly GCF_040414725.1. Taxonomy (NCBI): domain Eukaryota; kingdom Metazoa; phylum Arthropoda; class Insecta; order Orthoptera; family Tettigoniidae; genus Anabrus; species Anabrus simplex. Next base: position 1,795,831,842 of record NC_090265.1, on the reverse strand, counting down.
TCGCATCATGATATGCGAAACTCACTTACGTGGCAAATCCAGCGCATCAGTGAGGTCTCATTAGGAGGACTGAAGAGGACTTCGTGTCTTTTAGTCCACCTCCGTGGTGTACTGGTTAGTGTGATTAGCTGCAACCCCCGGCGACCCGGGTTTGATTTGAAACGTGGAATGTGGGCTGAAACCGGGTCCACTCAGCCTCGGGAGGTCAGCTGAGTAGACGCGGTTCGATTCCCACCTCAGCCATCCTGAAAGTGGTTTTCTGTGGTTTCCCACTTCTCCTCCAGGCAAATGCTGTGTTACTACCTAACTTAGGGGCAGGACCGCTTCCTTGCCTGTCCCTTCCCGTCTTTCCATACCCCCACTAGGCCCCTGTTCAGGATAGCAGATGAGGCCGCCTGGGCGAGGTTCTGGTCCTCCTCTCCAGTTCCATCGCTCGACCCAAACTTTCACGCTCCTGGACACTGCTGTTGAGGCGGTAGAGGTGGGATCCCTCGCTGAGTCGGAGGGAGAAACCAAACCTAGACGATAAACGGATTTAAATAATATTAATAATAAATTATTACTATTATTTGAGATCAATTAACAGTGTAAGAGTTACCTGAATACAGAGAGCAGCGACTTTCACGTGGATGTAAACCAGTTGAGCCACGAAATACCCGATAGAGTGTAAGGCACTTGTTACGGGTACGGACCACCAGTCAGGGAGAAGAAGTAGAGCGTTAAGGGGGAATAGAGCAGGTGCATTAGTGTCTCAGCAGGTAAGAGTGGGTCACTATATTCCCAGTTATAGTTCACTAACACAGCTCTCTATATGTAACATATCCGAGTGTGAAGTAATCTAACGTTTAGGCCGCCATATACAGTCACTACCAGAACTTAAACACCACTCCCGGTATGTTTCGAATGAAATAATTTTAATTTGGTGCTCTTTCACTAGGAGGGGTGCCTGGCCAAGGCTCAGTTTACCCGGAAGGATGTGCGTTCGATTCCCGCCAGGAAGTCGAATAAATTAAGAAACGAGATTTCGACTTTCGCAGGTGCTCATGGTCCTGAGGTTCACTCAGCCTACGCCAAAAATGAATACCAGGTTCACTCATGGGGACAAAGGCGGCCGGGTGTAGAGCACGCTGTAGCCCACCAAGTGCCGAGGTTACAGATAGTACAAGCCTTTATCGTCCACCCATCTAAGGGTCTTCATGGTCTGTTCGGAAAAACCAACCCTGGAGGGTAAACAGAATAAGAAGGAAAGAAAGAAAGATGATTTGCGAAACTAGACCTATACACATCATTAAGTCCCCGACAATCTCTGTTTATGCGAACTAATGTCGAGAAGCACCCAGCGGATTTTGATCTTTTTTTTTATGTCGACCTAAAGTCCATTCATCGAGGAAGGTTTTCTTACATCTGTTTCATGCCTTGCTCTATCTAACTGAACAATACCTTCTTCTGGTGAAACTTCACGAAGTCGTCCTCCTGTCACTAATTCTTCTTCTGGAATAACTTACACACATTTCAGAAGCTTCCCTCCTCTTTCTTTCTGAGCTACATTATTTCGTTTATGCTGCCTAAATTGTACCACCTCCACTGTGTAAAGTTTAGAGCTATTAGCTGTGATCATTCTGGTCCTATCTTCGATTCCTGATACTGACAGGAGTTTAAGATTGGGAGGAGATCTGGTAAGTGGGTAAGCGGCACCACTTCAGGACGAGCAGGAGAAATGTTTTAGACCTCAGATGTGTGAAGAACTGTCAAACAGATCTAAAAACGTCAAATTTTGTTTCCGAAAAATCAAATTATCATAGACATATCCACCAGAACATGAAACTGAAAGTGATCACGATTCACTTGTTTGCATATAACGAATGCAGGGTGGTCCATAGTTCATATCTTCTGAAAAATTCGACTTGAAGATACAATTTTAGGCACTGAGAGAGAATTACATTATGTGTTTGAAACGACCACCAGTAGCTTCTGAACAACGCCGATGGCACCGAAATGCGGACCGAATAATATCTGACTTAATGACAGTACGATTTCTCCACATGAACGGGAGGATTTAAAGGAGACCAGTGGACATATTTGTGGCGGACAGTACCGTTAAGATTGAATTGCGCCTTGTCCGACCACAAAGACCCTGCAAATTCCTCATTCTCGCGAACCATGTGCTCAAACCATTCACATCGTAGGCCTTCGGTTCGGAGAGTTCCAGGCTCGATTCCCAGCCAGATCGGGGATGTTAATCACGTCTGGTTACTTGTTATGAGTCTGGGAATAGGTGTTTGTGTTTGTGTTCTCTTCGTAAATACACAGCACAACACATTACCAGCCACGACAGAAATACACAATAATGAATACATTTGGTATCAGGAAGGCAATTCGGATGTAAAACAGCGCTAAATCTCTGGGAAAGGATTCTTCCTGATTACATTACACATAACTGACTCGATAGAAGGCAGTTCGGGTTTAAGAAAGGTTATTCCACTGAAGCTCAACTTGTAGGATTCCAGCAAGATATAGCAGATATTCTAGATTCAGGAGATCAAATGGACTGTATCGCGATTGAGCTGTCTAAAGCATTTGATAGGGTGGATCATGGGAGACTACTGGCAAAAATGAGTGCAATTGGACTAGACAAAAGAGTGACTGAATGGATGGCTACATTTCTAGAAAATAGATCTCAGAGAATTAGAGTAGGTGAAGGTTTATCTGTTCCTCTAATAATTAAGAGGGGAATTCCTCAAGGCAGTATCATTGCACCTTTATGTTTTATTATATATATAAATGATATGACTAAAGAAGTGGAATCAGAGGTAAGGCTTTTTGTCGATGATGTTATTCTCTATAGAGTAATAAATCAGTTACAAGATTGTGAGCGACTGCAACGTGACCTCGAAAATGTTGTGAGAAGTATAGCAGAGAATGGTATGATGATAAACGGGGTTAAAATTCACGCTATGAGTGTTACAAATAGAAAAAGTCCTCTCAGTTTGAATTACAGCGTTGATGGCGTAAACGTTCCTTATGAGGATCACTGTAAGTACCTAGGACTTAATATAAGGAAATATCTTCATTGGGGTAATCACAAATGGGACTGGGAGTAAAGGTTACAGATCTCTGCACATGGCCATGATAGTATTTAGGGCTTGTGGTAAGGATGTAAAGGAGAGGGCATGTAAGTCTCTGGTAAGACAACATTTAGAGTATAGCTCCGGTGTATGGGATCCTGACCAGGACTACTTCATACGAGAACTGGAAAAAATCAGAGGAAAGCAGCTCGATTTGTTCTGGGTGATTTCCAACAAAGGAGTATTGTTAAAAAAGATGTTGCAAAGTTTGGGCTGGGAAGACTTGGCAGTAAGGAGACGAGATGTTCGACTATGTGGTATGTTCCGAGCTGACAGTGGAGAGTTGGCGTGGAATGACATAACTAGAAGTATAAGCTTGAGTGCAGCTTTTAAAAGTTGCAAAGATAATAGTATGAAGATGACGTTGGAATTCAAGACGACAGATTGGGATTTATAGAACGAGGAGTGAAGGATTGGAATAAATTATCAAGAGGAACGTTCGATAAATTTCCAAGTTCGTTGAAAATATAAAAAAAAGAGCTACGAAAGGAACTTGATATGGAATCTTCTACCTGGACGACAGCCTTAAATGAGGTTCATTGATTGATTGATTGATTGATTGATTGATTGATTGATTGATTGATTGATTGATTGATTGATTGATTGATTGATTGGATCTACGTTGAGAAACAGTTCGCACCCGCTATTCTACTAGGGTCTGGGAAGGACGGTGGGAGAAGAAGGGATGAGCAGGTTATAGGGGATGTAGCAGAAGAACGAGAAGAAAAGAAGAAGTAGAATTCAAAACAATTCTAATTTAAACCTGAAGTATCTCGTGGAATTTCCTTTCTCTCGTACTGATGCGTTAGAACCCCCTCTCCTCTTCAGCTGATGATCTGTTTGATTCAGGGAGGAACATGGTCCAGTGTGTCGAACTGGGGGTCAATGCCACGAGTTTCCGGGCCGGTACACTCGGTGAGAATCTCTAGGATATAGTGAAGGCTTGTCATGCCTGTGGTTTCTAGACCATGAGAATGGAAGTGTTGATAATGGAGCTCCCGTGCCTCCAGCTTAAAGCAAACACATCAAGTCCTCGTGCTCCGTGGAGGCCGGCCTCTACCACCATTCACAGTTATTCTAGAGATATGGAATGTACTGATTCTTATTATACGTACTTAAAACTTCCAGACTTTTATGTCATATTTACAACTCAGCGGAAGACCATAAACAAACAGTCACTTTTCTGTTGAGAGGCTTATTGTGGGGCTGTAAAACTCTTCATTTCTACTCTTGCGATTGAGGGCTAGGTTGTCCAGGAGCCGTTTTATGAATTTTTTTCAGAACAAAAATCGGAAGCTTAGGAAGTTAGAGTCGTTGCGTACCAGGCGAGTTGGCCCTGCGGTTAGGAGCGCGCAGCTGTGAGCTCGCATCCGGGAGATAGTGGGTTCGAACCCCACTGTTGGCAGCCCTGAAAATGGTTTTCCGTGGTTTCCCATTTTCACAGCAGGCAAATGCTGGGGCTGTACCTTAATTAAGGCCACGGCCGCTTCTTTCTCATTCCTATGCCTTTCCTGTCCCATCGTCGCCGTAAGACCATCTGTGTCGGTGCGACGTAAAGCAACTAGCAAAAAAGGAGTCATTGCATCTGTCAAGTGTCTGAAATAGCATGTCTTTCAATAAAATCGTACAGTTTGTGAGCAAGTTCTTCCGAGACAGATACTGGGCAGTACGGGATATGAATTGCGTAACATGCTCTAGTAAAGCCCCACATGATGTTTTAGGGTTCCTCAGTCCTTCGCGATCTTGAAAGCTTATGAGCCTCAAAACCGGGCTTTCACTTGCAGGAAGAGAATCGCGTCTCCTTAGCAGGAGAGACTTGCTGACTACTGGCCTAAAAATCCGTGAGAAAAGTGTTCCTAAACCGCTAGAGTTTGGCTTAAGATGGGAGCCTTGAGACACACGTTTCACACAGTACCGGTACCACTTGTTTGAGGCTGTCGTCGTTTCGGCTGTCATTCGTTTGTGGCGAGGAAAGTCTGTTAATGGTTCGATGGCTCCAAACCTTTGCCTATTCCCGGGCAACAGTTTTAGCATTAGCGACACATTTTCGTCCCACTAACTACTTTTACGGTTTTGAGAGACGCTGCGGTGCCGGAATTTAGTACCGCAGGAGTTCTTTTACGTGTCAGTAAAATTCCCGACACGAGGCTGACGTATATGAGGACCTAAGAGTACCAACTGACTGAATCAGGATTGAACCTGCCATGTTGGGGGCAGAAGGCAAGCGTCTGAACCGTGTGAGCCACTCAGCCTGGCCGGAAAGTCTGCGAATACCGAGTTTACAGATTTCAGTAGAAGAAATCTTTCATTTGACTCACAATATAATTACCTTCTTTACAATGCTTACTACAAACCGTCTCCCTTTCCGAAAGGCTCCGCACAATACCTGATTTAGCACCTTGTGGAGAGAAATCCACTTTTTTGGCAGTGTGGTTAGGGGTGCGAGGCTGTGCGCTTGTATTCTGATGATAGTTGCTTCGAACCCCACCGTCAGCAGCTCTGAAGGTGGTTATCCGTGGTTTCCCATTCTCAGACCAGGCAAATCCTGAACAGTTGCTTAATGAAGACCACGACCGCTTCTTTCCACTCCCTAGTTCTGAGAAATTCCGGTCAGCCTTTTTCCTATTTTGTCGACACAAAGGAACGAACGAACGAACAAACGAACAAACAAACAAACAAACAAACAAACAAACAAACAAACAAACAAACAAACAAACAAACAAAACAGACAAACGAAGATTGAACTGAACCTACTGTACTTATAAGGTGCAAAAATGAGCGGTCGTTAGGCCCTAGCCTATTGTTCGGGAATATAGTGATGCCTATCGAAACCATGAAGGAATAATCACTCGAAAACAAGATCAAAAATAAAACACCAAATTAATTTTAAGGTATTCCAGTGACAAATAACCTGAGAGTAGGATGGCTTCACACGTATCCTAATCGCAGCAAATGATGTGCCGACTGAATGAGCAGACTGTTGGGGTATTTAATTATGACAAGTGGAAAGTCGCGCAACAGTGGATACATCACGCCGTCAAGAACGGCATCCGGCCGTAAGACAGGGCCAAATACCCCAACACCGCAAGGTGTGGGGAAATGCGGTAGAAAAAGAAGAATATCTGCAGTGTGTTACATTTTACACAATCTCGTAAGCTGTTGACGAAATGTAAGAAAATTTAAAACTCAAAAAGCTTGAACTAAAACTTAACGGGCTCCTATGGCTGTACAAAGTCTTCAAAAGGTAGCTTTGAAGCTAGTTGATGCTCTACGTATAGATAAGATGCTCAGGTTGTCGTGTTACGTTTATGAGGTAATATTTTATTATCTGTAGATTGCTAAAACTCCTTTAATCTCAAGCGACTGAGACTGGTATTGAAAGGAAAAATTTTCATTCCTGTCGTTATCTTGGGCACGCATTTTCCAGTCCGTTCTTGTATTTTAACATCAGATAAGCTATGGTTTAGTTTTTTGTTTCATATTAGGAATAAAATCCGAGACTCTTTGCATCTATCGCCAGCTCGTTCCTGTCTTTCTTCATGTGTGCTAGCTAACTCAAGTGCCTAATTCTTCAACTGCCCGGAGCCATGAAGATGGTTGTCCGTGTTTTCCCATTTTCACACCAGGCAAATCCTGGGGATGAACACTAAAGGGCACGGTCGCTGCTTTCCCACTCCCAGCCCTTTCCTATCCCATTGTCGCCATACGACTTATCAGTGTTGGAGCGACGTAAAGAAAATGGAAAAGAAAAGAATCTGCTCCATTCATTGGTTCAAACCGAGCTCCATTGAGGAAACCAAATGAACTGTTCATGCTTGCAATGGCTTGGAATCTTTGCCTCAGTTCGCGCATTTTACGGGGCAGCGTTACAGCATTAGTGACTCTAAAGTTCATTCATACCCAGTTAACGGCCCACTTCACACTCTTACTCATACAACACCTCACACGTTCTAATTTTAGTTCCTTTCATACTTTTTTTCTTTTTGTTTTCTATGCATAAATCGTTACTGTATATTTCTCATACGTAAATATCCTCGTAAAGTTCAGGCCCCCCTCTCCAATCCAGGCCCCGGGGCTCATGCAAAGTCTGAGACCCTGGTTACGACCCTGAATTAGGGGGTTGAAAGCCTAGGCATCGAAATCTCTAATATCTTTTAGACAGAAGCAATACCATGTGGTGGTCTACATACAATGCCTTAAAACCCTAAAACATATCAACAATAACTGAATGAGTAATGCAGCTAGTTGAGGCGCGCTTTGTCTCTTCAGCTGCCACGCACCTCCGCTAGATGGTATTACAGCTGCAATTACAAGAACTAACCTGTCAACGACGATAAACAACAGCTAGTATAAGATAAAACTAATTTTCTTAGTTTTGTTGCTTATAACATATTTATACTCAGCTCTCCAATAACTGTTAGTGTAAGTACATTGATAACATAATTATAGTCTAAGGTCCGCATATGTGGTGTAGTGGTTAATGTGCTGCCACTCCTGGAGGCCCGGGTTCCATTCCCTGCACTTCCACGAAATTTGAAAAGTGATACGAGGCTGGAGCGGGGTCTACTCAGCCTTGGGAGGTCAAGTGAGTAGATGAGGCTCGATTGAAACTTCAGCCATCCTCGAAGTGGTTTTCCGTGGTTTCCCATTTCCCTTCCAGGCAAATGCCGGGATAGTACCTAACTTAAGGCTTCCTTCCTTCTTCCATGTCTATCCCATTCCCCACCTGGACCCTGTCCAGCATAGCACGTGAGACAGCCTGGCCATCCTCCCTAGTTGTAACCCCGACCCAAAGTCTCTCGCACCATGACACTGTCCTTGAGGTGGTAGAGGTGGGATCCCTCACTGAGTACGAGCGGAAAAACAAACCCAGGAGCGTGAACACATTAAGAAAGAAAGAAATATTATAAGCTAATATTGCCATTGATCCAAAGCGACGAAGGCGATAAATCCATAATAATTAAATTAATAAATCAATGAATAAAATAAGTTTTAAAACCCGATAATATTTTTCTTTAACTTTTCATATCACTAGATATACCTGCATTATAACCGAGACCATCCTTGACAATTGGAGAACTTCCATCATAAAAATACTTTACAAAGGAAACGGGGATTCTAGTGACCCCAGTATATATATATGTATGGGGATTGCACTGGGGAACAACATCTTCACAATATTCATGGAGCTCCTCACAACGAAACTAACACCGATAGCACAAATTCCACATGTCCAGTCTGGTTTTATGCCCGGAAAAAGCACAACACAAGCGGTGATTTAGTGGAAGAAATACTTTACAGTATTTGTGGATTGACTCGATACATCTGGAATTGCTAATACAGAAGATCAAAAGTTTGTCCAATAACTTACGTCCGATAACAACTCTTTTGGAACATATCTGATGGCGGCATTACCACATCAAGTCCCATCAGGCAGACGAACGGATTTCTGCAGCGGGATCCTTTAAGTCCACTTTGATTCAATATCGCCTCAGCAGATAGTATCGGTATAATTAGGATAACCCGCTGATGAGATGGTATTAGGGTCCACAAAAAAACAAGAATTTCAAAGAATATAGATAGAACTATAATAATGCTACTTGCTTAACGTCCCACTAACTACTTTTACGGTTTTCGGAGACGCCGAGGTGCCGGAATTTAGTCCCGCAGGAGTTCTTTTACGTGCCAGTAAATCTACCGACACGAGGCTGTCGTATTTGAGCACCTTCAAATACCACCGGACTGAGCCAGGATTGAACCTGCCAAGTTGGGGCTAGAAGGCCTGCGCCTTAACCGTCTGAGCCACTCAGCCCGGCATAGATAGAACTAGATAACTGGGTTAATGAAAACTCACTTCGAAATTAACCTTCGAAAAAAAGTTCAAATGACATTTAGGAAAGGCAAAATATCTACTCTTAAAGACACCCTCACGTTGTACAACGAACCTTTAATGGTAGTGAACAAATTCAATTACCTGGGTATAACCCTCCAGACATCAGCAAGATCGTCAGCTATCATATACAAGAGAGGTCACCGAAAGCCATCAGAGCCATCTATAAGATCAAAAATATACCGAGCTCGATAGCTTCAGTCGCTTAAATGCGGCCAGTATCCAGTAATCGGGAGATAGTGGGTTCGAGCCCCACTGTCGGCAGCCCTGAAGATGGCTTTCAATGGTTTCCCATTTTCACACCAGGCAAATGCCGGGGCTGTACCTTAATCAAGGCCACGGCCCCTTCCTTCCTAGGCCTTTCCTATCCCATCGTCGCCGTAAGACATATCTGTGTCGGTGCGACGTAAAGCAAATAGAAAAAAAAAGAGATCAAAAATGTAACAGCCCTATCTCTCACTACAGCTTTGACACTATTCCATACGTCCATGTCACCCATTGTGACATTTGGTTTAGAAATAATGTGGGATCACCTCACAATCAGTCATCTCGAAAGAATAGAGTGTGCCAAGTCTCGTTTCTTAAAATGTGCCCTAAGAGTTGAAAAACTGTCCCCTACAAGATTAGTTTACGAGCTAGTGAAAGAATCCTTCTACACGAAAATCCACAGCCTGTTTCTAGTCATTCCACTGGATCAGGAATGGAATGAATGAAGCCCCCATTTAGCGGCGAGGAAAACAATTGTCCCGGCTGCCGAAGCCTGTTGCACTCCTCTGGGGCAATGATTAATGATTGATATATGAAATGAAATGATATTGGAGTGTGTTGCTGGAATGAAAGATGACAGGGAAAACCGGAATACCCGTAGAAAAACCTGTCCCGTCTCCGCTGAGTCATCGGGACCCAGCGGTGAGAAGCCGGTGCGCTGCCGCCTGAGCCACAAAGGCTTATTAAAGAATCCTTCTACATAGAGGATGAAATGCAATGAAATGAAATGGCTTTATCATCTACACACCTATTAGAGTGTAGACAACCAAAGAGACCGATCAAGACTTTCATATTAACTGATGTCATGATGGACAGAACGTACTGGGTGAGTTGGCCGTGCGGTTAGGCGCGCGCAGCTGCGAGCTTACATCAGGGTGATAGTGGGTTCGATCCCCAATGTCAACAGTCCTGAAGATGGTTTTCCGTGGTTTCCCATTTTCACACCAGGTAAATGCTGGGGCTGTACCTTAATCAAGGCCACGGCCGCTTCCTTCCCACTCCTAGCCCATTCCTATCCCATCGTCGCCTTAATACCTCTGTGTGTCGGTGCGACGTAAAGTCTTTTTCCTCCTAAGGAGACCGTATTGATGCGCTGGATTTGGCACTTAAGTGTGTTTCTTGATTTGCTCTCTCATTCCATCGTAATGATCGATGTCACCAGAGCGACAGCTTTGTGTGACCCCAAGGCACCGGACTCCCCGACGAACCAAACTACTACTAAGTAGAGGAGGCTCGATTGAAACTTCAGCCATCCTCGAAGTGGTTTTCCGTGGTTTCCCATTTCTCCTCCAGACAAATGCCCGGATGGTACCTAAATTAAGGCTCCCTTCCCTCTTCCGTGTCTATCCCTTCCAATCTCCGCCAGGGCGAGGAACTACCTGACGACAGTGGCGAAGTGTGAACTAAGTAAGGGGTAGACAGATATTTGTTTTTTCATTTAAACTATTTTTGTCACATTATACTGTATATGGAATTTTGTTTTCGACGCATGCAGTTGTGTATTCAACATTGTATTAATGACTCTGAAACTAAGACAAACCCTATAACAACTTACAACTCTACGTGCACTCGTTTTATAGTTCCAGGGAGAGAGGTGATACTCCCACGTGGCGCGTCCAAGGTGGCGGATAGGGGGGTCCTAACCGGCTTGCCGGCGGACTTGAGGGAAATAAAATACCTCTCGCGGACCAAACACACACCCCCTGTGGGTGGGGGAGACAGACGAATAATACACCCACGGTATCCCCTGCCTGTCGTGAGAGGCGACTAAAAGGGGCGACTAAGGGATGATTAGATTAGAACCATGAAACTACTTGTGATTAGTACCACCACGCGGGGAACACCATGGGTCGCTATTACTTGCGCGTAGTACCACTATGTTAGGTACGAAATAGGTTTGTGATTAGTAGCACTATATGAGCGACACCAGGGTTGCGGCTTGCCTATGATTAGTACCCACTGTATAAGGAACACCACGGGATAGTACGAGTCCCTGTAGTTAGTACACTTATGTGATGAACACCATAGGTTTGCGTTGCCTGTAAATGGCGCCGCTATGTGTGAAACCCCATAGGTCTGTATTACCTGTGCGAATTTCATTACCTGTGAGTAGTACCATAATGTGTGGAATACCGCAAGTCTACGATACTGTTGATACATGTCAAATACCATGGTTCTTCTTTCCAAGCGATAAGTAAGATTATGAGAGGCCGATGGTCTATATTTTGGACCCCTTTAACTTGCAAGGATCATTGACTCAGTATTGAGCTATAGAAGCAGTCCCTTGGTCAGTATTACTATTGTTTTCCGTCAGTTTCTGAGACTGAGGCATTGCGGGTCCGCTCCACTCATTGTTTTTAACTTCATATCCATCCGTTCATGTTTCGTCCTCACGTTTTGAATTCTGGTCAGTGGAGGATTTTGGATTTTTATTTTGTCATTGCATTTCGGCTCATTTCGTACCATCAGGGGCCGATGACCTAGATGTTAGGCCCCTTAGAACAACAAGCATCATCATCATCATCGTTTTATAGTTGGCGGGGAATTGTCAAATAACAACATACTTTTAGATTAAAATAATAGCCATATAATTCACTGTTATGTAGATGTAATAAGAGAAGTAAGAAATAAACAGGTTTTCGTACAAGTCACCTTAAACAATATTCTTGTAAATGAGTTCAATCCGCCTGTCCTATCTATTACTCGCGTCTTGAAGTCGGGCGTCTTCCCAAGTTAGACAGTCTCTGGTTGGTCATTGAATTCCTTAAATAGGTTTTAATTCGTTTGAAGGCACTCATTGCGCACTCAAACGAAATAGACAGCATCAAGTTAAGCAATTTCATTGTTTCCGTATACACACTCTGGAATTCATTATTGCTAATGTAAGCCAATAGTTGTTAGGATTATAATACTGTAACTAATATTGGCGGGCAAGAAAGTGCACGTACTTGAAGGGTTTTGATGTTATAATTCATTTATTAGGTGCAAGTTTGCTATACTTCGTATTCGAATATTTTTATTTGATTTTTAGACGAATCTTATAGTAAAGTAAATTCAATCAGCATACCATATCTGTACAGCAAGCATGCCTTAGCCACTCCAAAAGAAAGAGGAAGACCGGAAGGTGGAGTCAGCATATTCCACAAAAACAACATAGGTGCTGTAAAGGAAGTTCACACAGAAGAAAACATGATACTTATCAGAACAAACAAAATTACTGTTATAGGTATCTACATAAGCCCGGCTAGAAAGGTAGATGATGTAATTGAGCATATAGTGAAAGCCATTACATTATCAAAAGAAGACCAAAACGTGGTCCTGGGCGGTGATGTCAACTGTAGAATTGATAGACTCGATCACAAATCCAGACTTATCCTTGACCTTCTATATGATGAAGGATACACATTGATTAATAGAACGGAAGAAGTTACCTACATTAGTCCCAATGGGAAAAGTACTATTGACCTAGCTTTTGTTAAAGGCGAATGCTATAAAATACTTGCTCTAAAAGTTATGTACCAAGACCCAGTGGCCACATTAAGAAAGCACATTCCAATTTCAGTATCTGTTGACTTCGGTAAAACAAGAGGAAATCTTAAGAATAATTTTCAAATGCTCACCACAAGGAACACAGATCTTGAAGTCCTTGAAAGGAATATGAGCAGCCTAGAGAAAATCCCAGAAATGATTGAGGAGGGCCTCACTGACCTAGCGCTGGACATGACGCTGAATCTCATTAAGGAAGCCCAACTAAAAAGACCTCCCAAAACTGCTAAGATATGGTTCGATAAGGAATGTTACGACCTTAGAAAAGAGACTTTAGAACTTCTGCACAAAGCAAGACAGTCGGACAGTAATGACATACTGGCAGAATATGCTGCGAAGAGAAAAGTATATAAAATAACAATCAGGAAGAAAAAAGCTATATTCTTTGAAAACCAAGCTCTCACGCAAGCTAGGGATGCTCAGAGGGACCCCTTCATCGCTTTAAAGAAGAGAAAGGATTGTATCACCCCAGACTTCCCAATAGCATCATGGGAACAGCATTTCTCTAAGACTCTAAACGCAAAAAATGTTCAAATAGCTCTACCACTTCGTGAGAACACGGAAGCAGTGTCCGAACCGATAACACAGGACGAAGTTAAAACAGCAATACTCAGCTCAAAGGATAAAAAGGCTGTGGGACCAGACGGCATATTCAATGAAAATCTGGAAGACACTATCGATGTACTACTAGATATATGGACCACTCTGTTTAACAAATGTCTCACTTCAGGGAAAATTCCGGAAATTTGGAGACAATCAAACTTAAAAATGTTGTACAAAGGAAAGGGAGACAGAGATGATCCTGATTCATATAGAGGAATTGCTCTAGAAAATAACATCTACAAAGTGTATTCAGGAATTTTAGAGAACAGGCTCGTCGCAGAGACCTACACAAATATTCCAGAACAGCAGTTCGGCTTTATGAAAGGAAGAGGAACACTACATGCAGTAGCAAACCTCATCGAGAGCATACATGACACAATCAGACATCAAAATGGTAAATTCTTTGCAGTCTTTGTTGACTTCAAAAAGGCATTCGATCTACTTGACAGAAAAATTATAATTACAAAACTGGCCAATATGATTGGACAAGATAATCCACTAACCATAGCAGTCAACAATATCCTAGCCTTCAATCAGATCACAGTACAAGATGGGAAATCATCATCGAACAACATAACTCAGGGAAACGGAGTATTGCAGGGCGACCCTTTAAGCCCCCTCCTCTTCAACATAACCTTAGCAGATATCATGCAGGTCACTGACAACAGTTCAGTTGTACTTTATCAATATGCAGACGATATTGTTATGGGTTCGAGTAGCAGGGAAGAGCTACAAAGATCAATGAACAAACTTGAAGAGTACGCAGTCAAAAACAGCCTTGTGATAAATAAGAATAAAACAGTTCAGATGGTTTTCCGGAAAGGGGGGAAAATCGCATCTAGTGACAGAATACAATGTGGAGGGGTGGACCTAGACATAGTGAACTCGTTCTCATATCTGGGTGTCACTTTACAACCTACGGTCACCTCATTTAGAATTCACGTAAGAGAAAGATCTTTAGCTGCCATCAGAAGCATATATGACATTACAAACCCGAGTAGACTATCGCTAGACACAGCCATGGCCTTATTTTACGCCAAGGTCCTCCCAGTTCTCACATATGGTATGGAACTTATTTGGGAAAGACTAACGGTGTCCGACCTTCGGACTATTGAAAATGTAAAGGCCAGATTTCTGAAACGAACACTGGGCATCTCCAAAATGTCACCATCACGACTTGCGTATGAATTATCCAAGGAAACGTTTTTACTCGAAGATTTGAAAATGAGAATGCAGCTTCCACATACGCAGCAAGAAAAGGAAGTTCTCCAAGAGCGAAAGAGGAAACAAGCAGAAATCAGCCTGGACTTTTACTCAACTGATGCTATGATTGACCGCAGCTGGACCGGTCCAAATAATGGCATGAGAAGTGCTTTGAATAGGCTGGCGGTACATGGGTTTCACCATCGTCTATGCCGGCGATCAGGCTTCCATGAACCATCTCTACATTGTGTGTGTATGTTGTGTGACAAACATTGCGATCGCTATCACTTCAGCAAGTGCAACAAAAGAACAAAATCTTTACTATAATATGCGAAAGATTAATGTATTTTAATGCACATTTGTGCGCTATTAAATATATTATAAAATAATTACATTTAAAACATGCCTGAGATGGTAGCCAGTAAGAGCACTTTTATAACTGAGATCCAAATACTAGCCAATGAGAGCAAGAAGAGACGCTGGTAAGTCTGTCTATTGGGCGGAGAAATCTTCGCTATAGGAAAGTCATAGTTCCACAGTCAGCACCTACAGATAGCGTTAGTGCTGCTCTATCTGAAAGCTTGGAAAACCAAAGGGAATATACACAGAATGGACAGCGTCTACTTTTGCCTACGTGCTTCGTGTAACTGACGCGAGCCCGAGTATTGCCGAAGTGAGACGGATATGAGTAAAGTGGGGAATACAATAATGCCATGTAAGCTATGTGGGAATGATTCATGTTCTAAAAAATTGAGTTAACTAGACAATATTTCGTTCTACGGTTACACGCTGTCTCCCTGCCTGATGATTACGTATTGCATTTATAAACAGGGATGGGGAAATAGTATTAAGCTGATTTAATGAGAAATTACACAATTACCATAGCAAATTACTTTTTGAACAATTATCAGTAAAAGTACAGTTACTTCAGAGAATGCCAGTCTTTAGCAAATCAATTTTTTTCTTTCTGAAATGGCTGGAATGGATCCGAAATTTGCAGGGAAGGAGATTCAACTTTACTTCATCTTATGTCGTATTGGACTCACCATGTGTGCGAATTATCGTCGGACTTTCTTCCAATCAGCTCATGTTGAACACCGGTGGTGATCACTGAACCTTACGGTCACACGTCGAGCACTGGCTGACGCCATTCCTGTCAAGCTTTGCCTCATGCTAACGTATCCACAAAGACGCACACGAAATACCGTCAGTTGGTACAGTTATCTATTCACATCTATTTACAAATTAAACACACACATAACCTTAATCACTGCTGTCACTAGTAAAATACACACATCAACAAAGCCGCCATTTTAACAACTGCCTATCACTGCATGTCACAATTACACGAGCTCACAAGTATACTCCTGCTACACCATAATTCTACTAAACAATAACTCGTCTCTACCGTCAAGATCGCCTGCTTATATAGATACATTTTCTCGTAAATTCCGGAGTGCCTAACAACATGGTTGTAATGTACAGAATATTCTACCATCATCTAGTGTCATTCTGGAAGTTACGGCGAGTTTCACAATTCTGTTGTGGATTCCACTTCCTATACAGGTAATAATAAATTATATAAAATTAATTTACAGGTATTTACATTAACTGAACTCATATAAATAGGCCGGTTTATGTACAGCACATGTTTCATGACATAACCTCACAAACAATGCGATCGTATCGTAATAATAATTGTACCGGGTGGTACACCTCCATGCCGCTAATTCAAGCTTTGCGCCAGTTGAAACTCCTCTACTGGAGGAAGTCTGAACTTTATCTACTGTGTTAATTTTCTAGTTTCTCAGAAGATGTCACTACTTGTAAATTTTGAAGTTTCTGAACTGGGTCGTTTTCGATGTATTTTTGTTTTGCCTGTAGTAAGAAGTGTGGACATTCTCTTCCAGATGGCACTACTGAAGAACTACAATTATGCACCCTAGTGCGAAGTGAAAGAACTATGTTTTTGAAGAAAGATTGTGTTCATAAGTTTGTTCTTTGTTTAATTTCTTTCAGCTATTGTTTATGTTGGCAATATTAACCCCTTCTTTCCGCCAGATTTGAATTTAGCCAATTCCGAATTTCTTTAATTAATTTATGACCAATCAGGTGTATCTTCTTCAACTTGGATATGTTGCTTAACCCTAGCCAATAAAATTCTTGTGGGAGGGTGTTCTCATTCCTGAGACGCCTCGAACTTTCCGCGAGGGTTTATAAACTGCTGATTTTCGGGTCTCCGGGCCACTTCAGTAACATCTTTCAGTGTGTAAAGTACGTAGCAGGGGGCGGGAAGCGCCTCTTTCTTCGGGCAGCAGTTCAGCCACCAGGTAATGGCCGTTTAATAACTTGTTTTCTTGCTAGCTCAGCAGTTTAACTCTCGGGGCAGGTCCGAAGCCTTTTACCACGTAACTTTCCCTTAAAATGTAAAGACACTCGGTATCAATTCTATCTGTTTAAACTACAAATTGGGATAGAGAGTGCTTAACCCTCTCGAGCTCCCACTCATATTGCATTGAGGTGAACTTATTTTCACAACCGTTTCTGCCTTAACGTAATGTAAATTGTTTCCTCCTAAAAGTCACCTCTTTAGTATGGGATTAGCCCTTGCAGTAACGGCCTAGTGCCAAGTAGGTTTTATATAAAGTGTATTAGGAGTGCAAGTACGCCTCCTCTCAAGTTGGTATTTTAGAGGCCATATAATTGACCTGTTTCTTTACTTAATAGGCCTCAGTAGGTTGGGTATTTTTACCCCTGTTTTCATGTCCTTCGAGGACAACTTGAAAGTGGAGTTTGGTGTGGCCTTTGATAGGCTCAAACTCAAGAGCAGGTAGCTCTTTCTTAAATTTTGTTTCTGCGCGCCTCGAGGAGGCTTTTCGGTGTAATTGGGAGCAAGTGCTCCTGGGCATGATTGGGGTCTTTTGCCCCTTTGTTGAATTGTGTATATTGTAAAGGTGGGCTTACAGCTCAAGAATTGTGTGTCTGGCTCTCGGAGCCCAAATCCTGTAATCATTGTAATTGTACATTTTCGAATTGTGATTCGGCTACTGAGTACCTGTTCTATTTGTTATTTCTTAATCTTTAAAAGAAAATATAACCTTGTTAAATTTTATCTTAACTTTAATTTCGTATTTTGGGACCTGTTCACCCCCGTACCTTCTTTCACCTCTGCCGTTCCACAGATACCTCGGAACAACAACAATAATAATAATAATAATAATAATAATAATAATAATAATAATAATAATAATAATAATACTAACTGGATGTAACACTTCATAGCCATACATGCATTATTTACCCATGGGTGAGAGAAGTTATGCCTATCTGTGCTGTATGTGACATAACCTCCCCTCGTGCCCATCCTCTCTCCGATTCGCCGGTATATACCGCCTCATTCGGTCTTGTCATTGAGACGCGTTTCGGCGGTATATACCGCCTCATTCGGCCTTGTCATTGATACGGGTTTCGGCTGTTGCTGAGAGACACATCTATATTATGCTGATGTAAATTTCTAATCAAGTTCTGGACTTTTCCATACCAACATGCTGAGTCCTGGCGTACTTGTGTCAGCTCCTCACTTTATTCTATCCGATCTCCCTTGGTCAGCTGTTGTTCGTTTCGACCCCGACGGTATTAGGTTGCGAATCTTAGGGAGTTTATCATTTTCACGACCTTCATGGGCCTTGTCTTCCTTAACCCGGTACCTTCATTTTTAGAAGTGTCTGATCCCTTCCATTTTCCCCTCTAATTAGTGTTATATAGAGGATGGATGCCCAATTGTACTTCCTCTCAAAACAATAATCACCACCACACCAGAATGCACCGTGAGGTAGCGTGCATATGAACTTGTACCTCTGAATTCTGATGTGTAAAGTTATCGAGTGTTTGAACTCGATCTTTCAACATTGTAGTTTTTGAGAAAACAGGATATTACTTTGGTCAATACCTCAGAACTCTTGTACTTCATCGCTATTTGTATAAATTTGCTGTGAAGATGGGTTGTTTCGTTAAAGATTGGAGACTGGTCATTCTATGTATTCGTGCTAATGGACTGTTTTCAAGTATTTTCTTAATGAAACGTTCTCCGCTCAGTGTTTTCAACTGAAGCCTATTTCTTCCAGTTGAATTTATTATGTGTAAATTTTCCTCTTATCGTCTTTTCATTGCAGAATATTCCGAAATCCCTTGCACTCTTTCACCTTAACCTAACACTGTGCTATTCGTTTCTTTATCTGTGTTTCCTAAATATATTGTATTCCCTATGTTTGTGTCAATTTAGTTGGGAAAGATCATTACTATATATTCGGTCTGTATTTGACAAATCTCTCTCAGGTGATATGTTAGCAATGGAACACTGTCGCGTTTTATCTGTACCAAGCCTTTCTAATATTCTTCTGTCGTTTGCCATAATCAGATATGTAATGATCTACTCTTTCACTGCTTTATTGCTAACTACCTGTCTGTACTTGTCCCTGAATACATCTTCTTAAACTGATCATTTATGTTCTCGGAATCCCTCTCATCTCCTTGTGATCTCACTGTGTGTATAGCCTATTATCTTGAACCATTCACGATTCTCCTCTAGCTGCCTAGCGTTTTGATGTTATTCTGTGATTATGCTTCCACTGGGACCCACAACGTTACTAAATTCTCCTTGAACTACCTTATTACTCTACTTTTATCACAGATAATTTAAATGCTATCGTCACCAACTGAAATTAAACATCCGAAATGGTTGCTTCCAAGTAAAGTTTGTATTTCACATTCATATTCTCATTACTTTCAGGGCCAACTATTTCAAAATATTTATTGAAGTAGGGAAATGGAAATCTTCCAAACCTTCGCCCTCACATCTTTGTTCGTTTCTGTTAATAAACTGACAAAGCCACAGTACACGATTAACTAAATCCGAAATAATAACCACAACAAGGTGAACGAGTGGGCGTCGTAACCTCTGTGTTTTATATAATTTACAATTTGATTTACGTCGAACTGACACAGGTATGAGCTAGGGTGGCCTTAATTAAGGTACAGGCTGCTGTGAAAATGGGAAACCACGCAGTACCATCTCTAGGGCTGTCTCCCGAATGTAAGCTTACAGTCGCGCGCCGTAACCACACTGCCAATTCGCTCGGTAATTCGCTGTTTTATACTTCGCGTGACACATTTCGAGTGCTAGATGTCAAACTCTCTATAGAATATATAGGCCTAGATTACTAGAATGGAACTATTTCAGTTTTACTTCTGCTTCTTCTACTTCTTAATCTGTTTACCCTCCAGGGTTGGTTTTTCCCTCGGACTCAGCGAGGGATCCCACCTCTACCGCCTCAAGGGCAGTGTCCTGGAGTGTGAGACTTTCGGTAGGGGATACAACTGGGAAGGAGGACCAGTACTGCGTCCAGGCGGCCCCACCTGCTATGCTGAAAATTGGAAGGGATAGACAAGGAAGAGGGAAGGAAGCGGCCGTGGCCTTAAGTCAGGCATTTGCCTGGAGGAGAAGTGGGAAATCACGGAAAACCACTTCGAGAATGGCTGAGGTGGGAATCGAAACCTCTCTACTTAGCTGAGCTCCTAAGGCTGTGTGGACGCCGTTTCCGTCCACTTACCACTTTTCAAATTTCGTGGCAGAGCCGGGAATCGAACCCAGACCTCCAGGGGTGGCAGCTAATTTACTTCTTGAAGTCTGCGTCCACCTCTGTGGTGCAGTGGTTAGCTTGATTAGCTGCGACCCCCGGAGACCCGGGTTCGATTCCCGGCTCTGCCACGAAATTTGAAAAAATGTGGTACGAGGTCTGGGACACAGTCTACTCAGCCTCATGAAGTCAACTGAGTAGAGGAGGGGTTCGATTCTCTCCTCATCCATTTTGGAAGTAGTTTTCCGTGGTTTCCCCACTTCTCCTCCGGGCAAATGCCGGGATGGTATCTTACTTAAGGACACGGCCGTTTTCTTCCCTCATCGTGGCTTATCACTTCCAGTCTTCCCATCCCACCACAAGACCCCTGTTCAGCATACCAGGTGAAGTACTGGTCCTCCTCCCCTGTTGTTTCCTAAAACCATAGTGCCACTATCCTTGAGGCGGTACAGGATCACTCGCCAGCCAACGCTGGACGGTAAACGGATTAAGAAAGAAATTAAAAAAGAAAGAAAGAAATTTGTTTATATGGACTAATGGTTAATATCGGTCGTCCGGATAAACAAATTAAAACATTTATGAACAAAAATGAATTCAAAATTTAGTAAATGTAAGATAGATGTAGCATGAAAGTTAATAAAGTAAATGTTTATGAGCAATTATTGTGGAGCTTGAAAAATTGAAATCTAACACTGTATGAATGAATAGCTAATTTTCTTTAGTTCGATAGTCTTAATATTCTTCCCGAGATAAATGGGGATAAAAGGGCGGGTGCTTTCCTTGTTCTCCTGATAATCGAGAATTACTATATTTCAGTTACCTAAAAGTGTATTATCGTGCTTATTTAATAAATTCAGTGGAATTTTAATTTTTTTAAGGTCTGTTGATAAATCGACTATGAAGAAGCCTACTGACCTATGTAAGTTGATGGTTAGCTGATTGTGCTAACGACCTACTACAAACTGTCACATGAAAGAATTGCCCTCGACCTAATAAAATATACCTGAATATGTAACTTAAAAGGTCATGCCCAGTAAAATGAAACGTTAGAAACGAAGAAGAAAAACAGCGAGTCGAAGTCGTCTTCAGGGTGGGTTCAATTTTCCCTCCTAACGAGACCGCATTGATGCGCCGAACTTGATATTTTGTTTGGTGTGCTGTAACTGTGATTCCGTATTGTTGATTGTCACCGAAGCGACAGGTTCGTGCGACATGCAAACCCCAAGGCACGGGACTCCCCAAACGAGTACGCCGAGTGGGGCTGTATATATACTTACAAGACAGAGTTCTACTTCACATACGAGTGTTAGCATTAAATGTCTCTACTTTCGTTTCGAAACATCAGGACAATATCGTTCCGATCAGTACCTTTCTAACAATTTTCTACACCAAAGAGATATATACTCTTTACAGTATTCTCCGTGTTTAAGATACCTTCCTTGTTAATAATAAAAGACAACCCCATTACGTGGTATCGGCAGCGGAGCTTGTTCCGAGGGAGTATTAGTGTTACTTCATTTCCCTACTATATATTAGGCTTGGCAACATAAGGGATCTGCTGTGGGTTGGATCATCAGTCCGTAGAGTGGTTTGATGGAGCTCTCCACGCCACCACGCTACCTTGGGCCAGCCTTTTCCTTTCCACGTACCGTACAGCACATTCTCCATCTACTGTAATCTGTTTAACATGTTCCCTAACCGCTTCACTTCTTTCAAAAAGTGACGGAGGGTATCTTAAAATATGTCCTATCTCTTCTCCCGGTTGAAAAAGATCGCAAAATCGTCCTCTCATCAGTTCGATCCAGTATCTCCTCATTCGTGATTCGATCTACCCACCTCACCTTCAGCATTCTTCTCCAACACCACATTTCGAAAGCTTCTTTCTTTCTGAGCTAGTTATTGTCCATATTTCACTTCCATGGAATGCCACGTTCCAGAAATAAACTTTTCAAAAGCACCTTTCTAATTCTTATACCATTGTTCGAAATGAACAAATTGATTTTCTTAGATGCTTCCTCGCTTGTATTCGACTGCAAAGTAACAATTTTAATCTACTTTAAGACTTAACTCCTTCTTCTTCTTATTCTTATCTGTTTAACCTCCAGGGTCGGTTTTTACCTCGGATTCAGCAAGGGATCCCACCTCTACCGCCTCAAGGGCAGTGTCTTGGAGCTCCAGACTCTGGGTCGGCGGATACAACTGGGGAGGATGGCCAGTACATCGCCCAGGCTGCCTCACCTGTTATGCTCAACAGGGGCCTTGGTGAGGGATGGGAAGATTGGAAGGGATAGACAAGGAAGAGGGAACGAAGCGGGCGTGGCCTTAACTTATGTACCATCCCGGCATTTGCCTGGAGGAGAAGTGGGAAACCACGGAAAACCACTTCCAGGTTGGCTGCCGTGGGAATCGAACCAACCTCTACTCATTTGACTTACCGAGGTTGAGTGCACCCCGTTTCAGCCCTCGTACTACTTTTTCACATTTCGTGGCAGAGCCGGGAATCGAACCCGGGCCTCCGGGGGTGGCACCTAGTCACACTAACCACTACACCACAGAGGCGGACTATGACTTCATTTGCTGACCTAATATTTCCTGCATGGCCTTCGACTGCACTACATTAGTTTTGTTTTGGATTCATTTTGGATGAATTTGACAAGTTTGCAGGTTTATCTTAGTATTTCATGAAGTGAAAATTCTATGGTGTAGTGGTTAGTGTGATTACCTGCCATTCCCAGAGGGCTGAGTTCGATTCCCGGCTCTGCCGCGAAATTTGAAAAAGTAGTACGAGGGCTGGAACGGGATCCACTCAACCTCGGGACGTCAAATGAGTAGAAGTGGGTTCGATTCCCACCTCAACAATCCTCGAAGTGGTTTTCCGTGTTTTCACCACTTCTCCTCCAGGCAAATGCCGGAATGGTATCTAAATTAAGGCCACGGCCAGTTTCTTCCCTCTTTCTTGTCTATCTCTTCCTATCTCCCCGCTCCCCCCCCCCAACAAGGCCCCTGTTCAGCATTGCCGGTAAGGCCACCTGGGCGAGGTACTGGTCCTCCACCCTAATTGTATCCTCGGAACCCATTGTCTTACGCTCCAGGACACTGTCCTTGAGGCGGTAGAGGTAGATTCCTTCGCTGAGTCCGAGGGAAAAACCAACCCTGGAGGGTAACGGATTAAGAAAGAAAGCTATTTGCATTACGTCACACCGACACAGATAGGTCTTATGGCGACGATGGGATAGGAAAGACCTAGGAATGGGAAGGAAGCAACCGTGGCCTTAATTAAGGAAAAAGGGAAACCACGAAAAAACCATCTTCAGGTCTGCCGACAGTGAGGTTCGAACCCACTATCTCCCGGATTTAAGCTCACAGCTGCGCGCCCATAACCGCTCGACCAACTCGCCCGGTAGGGAAAGAAACATGACCATTATTAACTAGGCCTTCACGTTGTGATAAAAAAAAAACTTGATAACTCTTTAAATATGGCTCCATTTCAGTATCAGAACTAGGACCTAGGATGAAGTCCTTTAAGGGAGCCTGGGACTGAGTTTTTGGTGAAAAAAGTAAAACTGATCGATTTTCCAATTTGTGCATATTATTGTACGCCGGACTGCTGCAAATCATTTGGCGGTGGTATTTTTCGGTTTCCGCCATTTTTAAAGTACTAGCGTGACATTTAAATGTCGAGTTGAGTCCCCCATCCACTAGCTTTTACTTAAGAAAATGTGTTTTTTTCTTCTTTCATATATACGTACATTTTCAGGTATTTAAAGTGTTCCAGCTGAACCACTTTGGTTTCAAATTCCATGAGAACTTCATGGGATGTTAACACCTGTATTGTCTTGATATTAACAGGAGGAATTTTATTATAATGTTGACACTTTAGAAGATAGTAGCCTTCAAAGGTGTATTTTTTTAGCATAATTTGAGAAAAACATTAACACATAAAACACATTTTTTCCAACACATTCATGGACTTCATATGCAGACTTTCTCTCTGTTAAAATTCTTTCCTTACCTTCAAGTGCCTGTACACCAGATTTCAATGTGATATTTGAAGTAACTGTTCAGCTGGAGCATTTTTTATGCTTATCGATTTTTAAAAATTTTAAATTGTAAGTGTTAATTTCTCAGAAAATTCTGTTGCTAATTTCCTGAAAATTGGTATATGGCCTTACTTCACCATTAGGAGACCATAAACCAAATTTCATTCAATTCTATCGGTAATTACTATTTTTTATAAATTCAGTCCTAACTTCCCTTAAGAAATTCACAATAGTTTAAAGGAATTTATATTTTTAAAAGTCTACTTTTTACCTCAATTCCATCATTGTAGGTCATCCGTACATATTATAGATAAATAATTTTTCACAGACAAATTGTTTTGATATGTTTCTTGTGTGAGAAAGCTTACTTTTCAGAAAAATGGCTGTAAAGTTGTAACACACATATTTACTCGCGTTTTAAGCTCGCGTTTTGTATCTTCCACTCGAAGTCGTCTTCTCTGCCAACTTAACGTGTGGCTTGTCAGGCGGGTTCGTGCCCGCAGTTACTGAATGTGAAACTAATGTCCAATTTTCGTGAAAATTTTGTGTGAAGATACAGAAAGGTATAAACTTCGTGCGAGGTGAAGGCCACCGTAGGCCTTGGGCCATACGAGACGTGCTGTGGTACATGCGGTTGGACCCCTAATTACCAACATATGGATTGTTTCCGCTCGAGCTAACACCAATGGACCCGTCTGGGATCGAACTTGTGTTGTTCTTTCCCGGCATTCTTAGTCGACGTAGCAGAATAAAAAATGTTTTAATTCAGAAAGTAAGAGAATTACTGGCGTTATCTTCACAAGAACATATTTACAATTTACTGGAACAGGATCTGACATTACTACAACATGAATTGTTGCTTTCAGGTAATGCTTGGTGGTTACTTTGAAGATTACTGCACTGGTAAAAGGAAATAGAATAACTTACACCTACTGGGAACAAGAGGTAATAACTCCCATTCAATTATTACTTGTCCGTCTCTGTGGTGTAGTGGTTAGTCTGATTACCTGCCACCCGCGGAGGCTCGGGTTCGATTCTCGGCTCTGCCACGAAATTTGAAAAGTGGTACCAGGGCTGGAACGGGGTCCACTCAGCCTCGGGAGGTCAACAGAGTAGAGGTGGGTTCGATTCATACCTCAGCCATCCTGGAAGTGCTTTTCCGTGGTTTCCCACTTCTCCTCCAGGCAAATGCCGGGATGACACCTAACTTAAGGCCACGGCCGCTTCCTTCCCTCTCCTTTGTCCATCCCTTCCAATCATCCCATCCCCCACCAAGGCCCTGTTCAGCATAGCAGGTGAGGCCACTTAGGCTAGGTACTGGGCATCCCGCCCAATTGTATCGCCCGACCCAATGTCTCCCACTCGAGGATACTGGCCTTGAGGCGGTAGAGGTGGGATCCCTCGCTGAGTCCGAGGGAAAAACCAACTCTGGAGGGTAAGCAGATTAAGAAAGAAAGAAAGTTATTACTTGCCATTATTCCTAGGCGATACTGACAATAATAATCTACACAGGCTATCGTTGATACAAGGAACGCGCATGTCATCATGGTGTATGCGCATGGCCTCAGCTATCGCGTGCAAGCTTTATGGGTTCAAACTCCCTGAGTATCTGTATGAAGGTTCCGTTTTATTCTGTCAGATAGCAGAGCCATGTGAGCTCTGATGAGCGTACTATCACTGAGGTGCCGGACTGAATAGCCCAGACGGTAGAGCGCTTGCCTTCTCAGTTCACGTTGCCTGGTTCGATCCTGACCCATTCCGGTGGTATTTGAAGGTCATCAAATACGCCAACCTCGTGTTAGTAGATTTAATGACATATTATAATAGTACTCGTGCAGAACGAAATTCGAGCATCGCAGAATCTCCCGAAACATTAGAGGGGCGTAAAACGACAAACATTATTCTTAAACAGAGGTCCAATTCACTTATAACTGGCCCTAGTGAGTTCGCCGTGCAGTTCGGGTCGCGCAGCGTTGAGCTTACATCCGGGAGATAGTGGGTTCGAATCCCACTGTCGGCAGCCCCGAAAATGATTTTCCGCGGTTTCCCGTTTTCACACCAGGAAAATGCTGGGGCTGTACCTCAATAAAGGTGACTGCCGCTTCTTTCCCACCCCTAGCCTTTTCCTATCCCACCGTCACTGCAAATTGAATAACAAAGTGTTTCTACTGAATTTTGCTAAATTTAAGCCTGCGAAATCTCTACTCCTCTTAAGCAAAGTCAAAGCGAAGTATTCTCCGTACAGGACCTTGGACGAGTTGAAGCTAATGGCTTCCACTATCCGTAACGTCGGTACTAGATAGGTTAGCTCTACGCCCGGCCGCCTTGGCCCCAGGAATTAACCTGGTACTCATTTTTGGTGCATGCTGAGTGAACTTCCGATCCATGTGCCCCTTCGGAAGTGGAAATCCCATTTCTTAATTTTTTCGACTTTCTGATTGGGAATGGAACACACGTCCTTTTGAGTGAACCGAGGACGCCATTACTGCCTCGACCAGGTAGCCCTTGCTTTCCTTAAGAGAGAAGTGCGTATTTTTTTTGCAATTTGCTTTACGTCTCACAGACGCAGATAGGCCTCATTGCGACGATGGGATGGCAAAAAGAGAGTGGGAAGGAAGCAACCGTGGCCTTAATTAAGGTACAACACCAGAATTTAGTTTGTGTGAAAATAGGAAACTACAGAAGACCATCTTCAGGGCTACAGACAGTGGGGTTCGAACCCACCATCTCCCGAATGCAAGTCAATTTTTGTGGTAACTATTAGTCCAGTACGCAGAGATTGTTACATGTCCCTGTGGCTTTTTATTCACACCAAACATCTTTCTGAAGGTGGCCATGATAGTAATTTGTAATCTCCAAGAACTGTCTTGTGGTTGTTCATCTGGATGCTCGCCGCCAGTGGAGTATTTGTTCAGCTTGAGCGCGCACTGTGCAATATCCTCATAATTGGCTGAGAGTTACGTTTGATTTTTCACCATCGATTTCTGCAACGCTTGATTTACAGTATGTAGAGCCTTGTATACACTTGTTGTATATCTGCGAATCGTACCGCATCGTTCCCTGTTGCGTAAGCGAGGACGCTTTGTTCCATATTTAAATATGTTACGAAGAATGGACCCGATGTGTCATTTGTCTGTTTTTGCCGGTTATATCAAAGAAAATGGTACGATACGCAGTAGCGTCAATGTGAAGGGGCTATGGGAGGCTCTCCATTTCCGTTGCAACTGAAGGTCGAATACTTATTTGTGTTTGTGCATAGTGGAGTTGTTAGTTACAATGGAGAATGCTAGACCGTAAATAGGAGATAAGTAGGGTAATAAACGTCTCCCACTGTAGACACCCATCAACATTCTGACTCGAGCTTTTTTTTTCATTACAGAATCTAAATGTACGATATAAAATAAGAGTTTTATCTGTACATTGCTCAGCATTTAAAAAGAATGCTATTTCTGTGTCGGTCGTGTCCACAGTAACAAGGAATTATTTTATTCGTCATCTCTGGTATGTGCGTGGATCACGAGAAAATGGTTGAAGAGGATTAAATGAAAACCGGTAACTGAAGTCGGGGAATAGGGCACTACAATCAAGGCTATAAGTAATTTATGCACGCTGAGTGAAATGATAATTTAGCGGAAGGATAAAATTTAATTCTCAAATATTTACGGTATTAGTAGTCCAATCGATAAATAGGCCTACATAACTTCAGAATGAAATTTCCGATCATTTATGTCTTTCGTACATTTTTACCGTACAGGTCAATGAAATTCGATTTTTGGGTTCGGGAGTTAGTGGGTTCAAACCCCATTGTCGGCAGCCCTGAAGATGGTTTTCCGAAGTTTCCAATTTTCACACCAGGCAAATGATGGGCCTGTATTTTATTTAAGGCCACTGCCAATTTCTTCCAACTCCTAGCCCTTTCCTATCCCATCAGTGCCGTAAGATCTATCTGTATTGGTGCGACATAAAAAAAGAAAAAAATATTTTTCTTCCTAAGTCAATGCCGAACCACGGGAAAATGGGCGGACAGAGTATTTAAAGTCTGGGAATGAGGTATTCAAGTGTAGGCTATAAATAGTTGTATTCACGCTGGATGAAATGGTAGTTTAGGGGAAAGTGCAAAAAAAAAAAAAAACTTATGTTATTGGTCGTATCGAAAAGTATTGCATTCCAAAAGTTATAGAGAATACAAATTCCGACCATTTGTTTCATCTTGCCGACTAGTTCATGTCAACGCGGAACATTGCAGGTGTAAAGCCTCGTGCTCGTCGGTCTGTATCGACAAGGAAGATTGTGAAGACGATAATAACAAAATGAGAACGATCACTTGCAGAATAAGACAAGAGGGGACTCCATTTACATCATCACAAAGTCGGAAGAAAAGTAAAACGTGAAGGCCTACAATATAGAAAGCTCGTAAAACATTACATTGTTGTGATGTGATTTGTCTGTTCTGCTGCCAGTCATCTCCGACAGATGGAATTCCTGCAGGGTCCGAGTAAAACAGCCTGGCTGAAAGTAGCTGGAGAGTTAGATAACGTTGCATATGATTGTCCGTCAGTTTGCTCATACTATGTTCGAATGTAATTAACGCCGATGGAATCTCATACTAGCAGTGAGAAAGGAGGGACCCTGGCCTTAATTAAGGTACAGCCCTATCATTTGCTTGACAAACCATGGAAAACCATCCTCAGGAATGCTGCCAGTGGGGGTTCGAACCCATTATGTCCCGAATGCCAGCTCACAGCTGCGCGATCCTAACCGCATGCCCAACTCGCTCGGTGACAATAATAATAATAATAATAATAATAATAATAATAATAATAATAATAATAATAATAATAATAATCAGTATTTAATGTTCAATCAGTCTCAAGGCTACAAAGACTTCAATCAATCAATCAATCAATCAATCAATCAATCAATCAATCAATCAATCAATCAATCAATCAATCAATCAATCAATCAATCAATCAATCAATCAATCAATCAATCAATCAATCAATCAATCAATCAATCAATCAATCAATCAATCAATCAATCAATCAATCAATCAATCAATCAATCAATCAATCAATCAATCAATCAATCAATCAATCAATCAATCAATCAATCAATCAATCAATCAATCAATCAATCAATCAATCAAGCAATCAAATCAATCAATCAATCAATCAATACTGATCTGCATTTAGGGCAGTCGCCCAGGTGGCAGATTCCCTATCTGTTGCTTTTCTAGCCTTTTCTTAAATGAATTCAAAGAAATTGGAAATTTATTGAACGTCTCCTTTGGTAAGTTATTCCAATCCCTAACTCCCCTTCCTATAAATGAATATTTGGCCCAATTTGTCCCCTTGAATTCCAACTTTATCTTCATATTGTGATCTTTCCTACTTTTAAAGACGCCACTCAAACTTATTCGTCTACTAATGTTATTCCACGCCATCTCTCCGCTGACAGCTCGGAACATACCACTTAGTCGAGCAGCTCTTCTTCTTTCTCTCAGTTCTTCCCAGCCCAAACTTTGCAACATTTTTGTAACGCTACTCTTTTGTCGGAAATCACCCAGAACAAATCGAGCTGCTCTTCTTTGGACCTTTTCAGTCCTTGAATCAGGTAATCCTGGTGAGGGTCCCATACACTGGAACCATACTCTAGTTGGGGTCTTACCAGAGATGTATATTCCCTCTCCTTTACATCCTTACTACAACCCCTAAACACCCTGATAACCATGTGCAGAGATCTGTACCCTTTATTTACAATCCCATTTATGTGATTACCCCAATGAAGATCTTTCCTTATATTAACACCTAGATAGCTACAATGATCCCCAAAAGGAACTTTCACCACATAAACGCAGTAATTAAAACTGAGAGGACTTTTCTATTTGTGAAACTCACAACCTGACTTTTAACCCAGTTTATCTACATACCATTGCCTCCTGTCCATCTCACAACACTATCGAGGCCACGTTGCAGTTGCTCACAATTTCGCAACTTCTTTATTACTCTATACAGAATATCATCATCTGCAAAAAGCCTTACCTCTTATTCCACTTCTTTACTCATAACATTTATATATATATGCATATTGAACCCTTTAGGTCCATATTGAGGGATACCTACCTTTCTTACCCATCAGCAAAGTTCATGAGATCTGTCTCTTGGGTCGTTTCGAGTTCTTCGTCACTTGCTGAGGTAAAGGTAGGGTTCAGTAATTCTAATCTATCTACTGGAATGAAAGGTCTATTTAAAAGATTCCTATTTATTCAGGAAAATTCTGAAGCATCATGGTATGTCAACAGTATCAGAGAAGTCCATTGTGTCCACTGGACACCACAATCACTTTTACATAAACGTCAGAACACTGGTGTGAGACTTTAACGTAACTGCCTGACGGGCATTCATACTAGAAACCATTGTCTCAATTATTAATCATTTAAGAAAGGAAAGTCTGGAAATCCTTAAATTCGGCTTCCATGTGAGACCACATGTACCATCATAGTGATTCGTTATGGTCCAGCCCTCGTAACACGAACTCTGGACTCTGAGTATAATTAAGGCCGTCCAATCGGTGTGTGCCACACAGTGGTTCTACGGCATGGATCCTTAATTGAATCGATGTGACCTGCGTCTATGTCATGGACCGACATCTAATCTTCTAAGTTACTTTAAAGTCATTGTGGATGATGACCGCAAGGAAATGATGCTACGATGGCATATGGCCCTAATCTAAGTCACTGAGGTTGATGACCCCCTGACCATCCAAGTTTCTAGGCTGAAGGCTAAACACAATCAAGTTACATCGGTTGATGACCAAAGTTCCACTTTACTATCCCCAGCACATTCACTGCTCAATCAATCAAAATTCAATAATTACAACAATAACAATGCTCACAAACTTTGTGGCAGTAAAAATCCATTTCCTTCGGATATGTCCCCTTAATCGTTACTTTACATGTTAATATTCCCCAGAAAACAAACTAAAATTCCCAGAATGCATCTCCAAGTTATTCGCTTGATTAAAGTTATTTCAAATGCGGTTTCACTGAATTTAATAATTAAATAAATTTAAATGATTTAACGAAATATTAACGAACAACAAATTTTATCTCAGCGGACTCTGGTTTCTCCACAAATTTCTACGCAGCTGTGATGTGAGTTCAATATTGCGATGTTTATCTGGCTGGAAAAGAATTTTACATAATTCATGTCCAGCTATATATATCCTGTCTCGTGATATCACGCTTAAAAATCTAATCTAGTCCTAACCGTTATTAACACTTGGATATCCTAATAATCTACGTACAAACCAAACAACTCGCCATATAATTACGATGTCATATCTCGTCATTACTGAATTTTGCACACCCCTCACAGACAAACCGATCGTCACGACCATCGCTCTATATTTTGGACAACCCTCAAATTGGGTTACTCTGTTCCTTATATTCAAAGTTCGTGATTTCAAATGTTCATTACGTCCCCAATTACAGTATTTCACAATACTTAGATCATTACCGGCTATGAATTTCAACTAAATCCAGCATTTTAACGTTTCCCCTGGCCGAGAATTACAGTACAATCTCAACTCCACTCTTTTCCCGTTACATCCCCGCTCAGCCGAGGCCTCTCACCCCCAGCTCGCTTGGCAGTTACATGAAACACCTGTTTGTTCCAGTTGACTGGCTTCTCAAAATGCTCACCTTTTAAACTCTGCCGACATAATTAAACAAATACGATATTCTAACCAACAAAATGCACAGATTATGCTTCAAGATGCCCACACTAATTATACGCGTCGCCAATTTATACCGCTATGGATTTCTATGAATTTCTTTCCATTCTCAACGTTATGAAATATTCCTCGGGCTGTCATGTCCCGGCTTCAAATGACAGGACTCTAACCTGACTCGCACATCTCATCTCAACTCATATAAAACATTCCTCGGGCTTCCGTGTCCCGGCTTCAATGACAGGTCCAACCTGATTCACAAATCTCATATCAACAAACTAACCTCTGTTTCCCAGCTCCACAATTATCCTCGACAAAGAACTGGAATAAAATCCTCACTAGAAATACCGACGTCTAATATCGCACAATGCATTAATCATGAATAACTTCGCATAAATGATATCGTATTTAATAACTTGATTTTTACGAGAAATGACTGAAACATTCTACTAGATCTTTTATTGTCAGTCAGACACAGTTTAAATGGGCATTAAAAAAACGTTTCTCTCCGTGACCAAATTCATCACCCTAGGTTCTCACCCGACAGCGCGCTTCCACTCGATTGAAAATGAGTGACCATGGATTATTATTATTAACGTCAAATTGCAGACAGAAGATTTTTACGTCGAATGAACATCTTACTTTGACATCACAAAATACAGGCAGTACACTCACACGGATGACGATCTACATTGGACGTGATATCACTTCGGAACCCTATTCAATAACTTTTTACAACATTATACGGCACTCGCAAGACTTCAAAATTTTATCCAAGTGGAAAATAAAACAAATGACTCTTTTAGTCGTACTCTAACATTTACAAAACTTAGTAGGGGTGACCACTGCGTCGTATATCCCCATTCAATAACTTTTTACAAATCACGAGATAAGATATAAGAGGTAGTAAGATGGAAAGTCACCTACCTCATGTCGTCACGCCAGTGTTCGTCATGGGGCTCACCTGTGACCCTGGCATTTTATTTAGCCATTTTTACATTCATGGCTTCACAGTTTATTATTATTTTCTTCAGGTTTCCTGGAATAAAGCATAAAAATAGAAAATACCCTTCACTTGTTTGTTGAGTGCACACGATGGACTATAGTTATTTACGCACACGAATTACTTAATCACATTAGAATTTATTCAGTACTTTGACCGTCCTATCTGGTACAATTTTTTCACTCAAGAAAACTATCTCCTCATGGAGTCAAGACTTAGCCGCAATGGCTAAAATCTGCAGTTGAACTCAGTCTACTTTCGTTGGTTTGATTTCGCAGAGCAGCTCAACAATTTTTCTTCCGCTTTGTATCACAAATGCCGGAGAAGGAGACTTCGTCATGGCGTCCCTTCATATTTATAGCAGTTACCCCCTCTCTTCGGATCTCTCCCTTTGCCGCCAAGAAAATTTCTAGAAATTTTCTGACTTACCTAAACTGCAATTTCAAGAGT
The DNA here is from genome assembly GCF_040414725.1 of Anabrus simplex. Lineage (NCBI taxonomy): Eukaryota > Metazoa > Arthropoda > Insecta > Orthoptera > Tettigoniidae > Anabrus > Anabrus simplex. Next base: position 1,795,798,348 of record NC_090265.1, on the reverse strand, counting down.
TTTGAAAGTGACTACATGCATGCTACATTTCTGGCGGTAGTGTTCACGGACATTTAAAATTTTTACGGGTTCGATTTGTGAGATGATTGACCTCCTTTGATAGGCACTATATTTTTTTGACTTGGCGTGGTCACGCCATGTACACGCGCTTTGAAATAGTTCATAAAAATGACTTGAGATTCTTCCGCCGTCGACACGTGTGGTTGACGTCACGTACCCCAGAGCGTGGGACCGAAGGTAATCACCCCCTCGTCACGTGTCAAATCCATGCTATCAAGAATCCAACTTTTAGTTTAATTGTTACATTATGCATAATGTTCTTAGGGCACAAAGGTCATGGGTTCAATATATATAAGAAAACATAAAGGTCCAATAATTCTGTCTTGAGGAATTCCCCTCTTAATTATTACAGGGTCAGATAAAACTTCGACTACTCTAATTCTCTGAGATCTTTTTTCTAGAAATATAGCAACCCATTCAGTCACTCTTTTGTCTAGTCCAATTGCACTCATTTTTGCCAGTCGTCTCCCATAATCCACCCTATCATATCGTCGCTTCACCGGTAAAACGTTGTATCCCACAATACTCTTCCTATCCATTATTCTCCTTGAGACTGGTCACGCCTCCCAGCCACATATGGATACGCAGACCATCAGAACAATGTCCGTTGTGTTCGTTTTCCTATGCCGTTGAGTAAACGAAAATGAACCTTACATGTATTATACGCTAGGAGTGCGTAAATACGTAATGCAAACGTACATTCCTACAGTACGGTACTGTAAGGTTCATTTTCCTTTACACATGGGCATAGGAAAATGAACACAACGAAATTTGTTCTGATGGACTGCATATCCATACGTGGCTGGGAGGCGTGACCAGTCTTAAGGAGAATAATTGATAGGAAGAGCTTTGTGGAATACAACCTTTTACCGGTGAAGCGACGATATGCTTTAGACAGGTCAATCGCAATACAGTCCACTTGACCTCCTGAATCCAAGATATCTGCTATATCTTGCTGGAATCCTACAAGTTGAGCTTCAGTGGAATAACCTTTCCTAAAACCGAACTGCCTTCTATTAAAGCAGTTATTCATTTCACATACATATCTAACATAATCAGAAAGAATGCCTTCCCAAAGCTTACATGCAACGCACATCAAACTTACTGGCCTGTAATTTTCAGCTTTATGTCTATCACCCTTTCCTTTATACACAGGGGCTACTATAGCAACTCTCCATTCATTTGGTATAGATCCTTCAAGAAAACAATAATCAAATAAGTACTTCAGATATGGTACTATATCCCAACCCATTGTCTTTAGTATATCCTCAGAAATCTTGTCAATTCCAGACGCTTTTCTAGTTTTCAACTTTTGTATCTTACTGTAAATGTCATTGTTATCATAGGTAAATTTTAATACTTCATACCAAACAGAAAAATATCCACATGATCCGTGACATTTTACAAGTAAGTTATCCACCAGTCTACTATCCTATCAGATACTGGAACTTCCCCGAATGGACCCTAATCGAACCAAATTGACTATCAGTTGTTTTGGACAGGTTGCGAAATATTACTAGAAAGCATGGTGTTCATTTCAAGTTAACAGCAATTGTCACAATCAAAAATAAAATTCCGCCATGTATAGTCATCTCATGACACCCTTAAATTACAGAGGAATCCCGATGCTGAAACATGCAACACCCCAAATATATGTTCTGAAGGAACCAACAACACTTGATCTGAGGGGATCTTACGTTACGTCGTCCTGAAGGAACAAAACTGCGAAATGCAGGAAAACATTAATTAATTATCCATTTAGAAGAAATGCCAAACAATGAAGTGAAAGAAAAGTGATAAATTACTAGAAAATGTCCTTACTAAACCAAGTTTCAGATTAGGAAACAGTTACGTCGTTAAACTTGTTAAAATACAAGTCCACAGTATAACACAAATAAAAGGAAATCTTTCCAAGTTTCTATAACTACGACTACAATTACAAATCAGTCTACCTACCCTTGTCCCATTAAACGTTTGCTATTTGCTTTACGTCGCACCGACACCGATAGGTCTTATGGCGACCATGGGATACGAAAGGCCTGGGAATTGAAATGAAGCGGCCGTGGCCTTAATTAAGGTACAGCCCCGGCATTTGCCGGGTGTGAAAATGGGAAACCACGTAAAACCATCTTTAGGACTGCCGACAGTAGGGCTCGAACCTCCCATTAAACTAAACTACAAGTGATCGGTAGATCAACGTCTCGCATAAATAATACGAATCACGAAAAATGAAAAAAAAATTATCTACTGACGAATCGAAACCGCATTCGTAGTGTAAATCAAAATCAAGTAACTGTCAACAAGAAATCTTAAAGTAAAGAAAATAAAATAAATATAAAACGAAGTTCATCGAACTTGAACGCGCGCGGCTAAGCAGTAGTGATCAGTCTCTATTAGCCAGGTTTCCACGTGGGACACCCCTTACATTCATGCCGCTATGGGAGCACCTTGTGACTAGTAAGAATTATGCCGAAACAAGGTCTGAATAGTAACTGCTAATACCTACCCCGTTCGTACTCACTATTGCAAACACTAACATCGTTCAAGTCGATTCGCAAAAATGCCTGACCTATGATTTGGCTATGTACCTACGACGGTCTAATCCTGTCGTTGAGCCAACGTTATGGTGCCTGCCCCGTGGTGTAGAGGCCTGCCTCTTATCCGGAGGCCCCGGGTTCGGTTCCCGGCCAGGTCAGGGATTTTTACCTGGACCTGAGGGCTGGTTCGACTCAACCTACGTGATTAGAATTGAGGAGATATGTGACTGTGAGATAGCGGCCCCGGTCTAGAAAGCAAAGGATAACGACCGAGATGATTCGTCGCGCTGACCACACGACACCTCGTAATCTGCAGGCCTACGGGCTGAGCAGCGGTCTCTTGGTAGGCCAAGGCCCTTTACGGGCTGTTGTGCCATGGGGTTTGGTTTTTGGTTCAACGTTATGGTATCTACACATCATTAATTCTGCCAGGCGAAATCGAAATGTTAACACAACGTCCGGATATTTAAATCTGATCCTCGTTGAAATTCTAACACATGAAGTAAAATTCGCTACAAAAATAATGAAGTATTATCTTGACCGTGTTTCAGAATGTATTTTGTTCCTGAGGTTAGCTATCACAAAAATGCACTTCGCTGGTATCAAAAGGAACCATCACTTAGACTCAATTGCCGTTACCTACGGTCTTACATAAAATAATAATCATGGGGTTACAATGCGCTCACTTGGATTTGATAACCTTTAAATTCATCAACCGCTCTGAATTGCTACAGGACATCGTACATCTTATACAGCATGTCTCATAAATATTATATCTCAACCTATAGCCTACACCAAGTAACAAAAATTCCTCTCCGTCGAAATATAGAGCCTCTTATCCTCGGCATCCTGCTTATTCTACGTCACTCATAAAATACAGGCTTACTCTACCTACTGTACCCATCCCGGGCTCGAAGTCCCATCCTCCCTACTTTCATTGCGTCAACGGCTAAAGCTCAGAAGCATACGGGTAATGGAATGTTCGTAAAATAAAATGGGCACTACATTACATATAACGAAAGTAGGGTTTTCTATAATGTAAGAGGAATACACTAATATATTAAATGAGAAACATTTTGTTCCCAATATTTACTAAATTTTTTATTAACCTGATAGAATCACACAATAAAATACACGAGATAATGCCATATTATTACACATAACAAATAAACGTGCCTTTGCTGGCAGGACCTAGTGTTTACAGTGCACTATGTCTTCTGGTATGGGCTAGAGCAATTTTGTTACTTTCATTGACCTGTCTCAGCTTTATCCTTAGCTTTGACAAAATGAAAGTGACTGAGGTATGAGTAATGCTAGTAATGCCATTCCTTCTGCAGCCAGTCCCTGCTATGAATGGTGTGAAAATATTGCTCATAGGGTCAGTTGGTGCATGCATTTCAGTGGGCTTGGCAGACTGATGTGTAATAGCAACTTGTGGCTCGGTGAGGAAAGCAACGGGAAACTACCTCACTCCTCATTTCCCTAGTACGCCTCTTCAGTGATGCCTAGGCCATCTATGACAGCTGATGGCGGAACTGTTGAGGATCCAACCAGCCTTCGGGCTGAGGACTAAACATACATACAACAAATAAACAAGAGTAAAGAAATAATTTGTATACAGTATGCCTCAAAAGTCTTTGTCAGTTCATACACTGTTTTGGTTATCGCTTGGCATACTTTAAATCTCCTTATTAGCGCGCACTAATACTATATACACTTTGTACAAACGTAGGTGTTATTTATCTCTGAGCAATGATACTCGATGCTATCTATTATTTGAATGGATTGACCTTAAGTTCCGGAGGGCATTATCTCATTAAGCCATACTATTCGTTGGCCGTCATGGTTATGGAATTTAGGCAGATAAATTAGTACTTATTTTAGTCACAAGAGTACATCGCCGCATATCGAACACATGGTCTATTTGACCACGTCAATTACATATTATACTGGAGACATACACGTATTCTGGGTTCACCTGACCCTGTTATATACGAAGAGGATCAACACAACGTTAGTTTCCTACCCATCACCATAAACACTTACGAACAACAGAAATACATGAATACATCACACAAAGAAATATTAAACACATTAGGAAACAATACATCTTGAAGGTATGGCGTAGTCAAGCCGTATGATGTCAGCTCAAATCCGTCGTTCTGAATACGTCCTTCACAGAATCATAAAATTCTCAACGTTAGTCATAATATATTATTAGAATGGGATTGTCAATGCAGTGGCGAATGAAAGGAAACTTACTAGGGCGAATGGTTTGAAGACTCTTAGAGACGACTCTATCCGCACATGGGGCCAGACAAATCCCTTTCATCATAAATATGTCTCTCTTGTTGTGGCCAATGTTCTACCTTGCGGCCACCAAGAAACTTTCTATTTCTTTCTTTCTTTCTTTCTTTCTTTCTTTCTTTCTTTCTTTCTTTCTTTCTTTCCATTTTGGCTCGTTTCCAAGCGCGCATTTTAGGGCCGCCAATTCTTATTTATTATTATTCCAGCCATATACAGCCTAATTCAATACGTCGCAATAATCATCATTATCCTAATTCTTTGTCATTCTGTCATCTCTAACATTTCACAAGTCTCATATTACCCACTGTCACACTACTGCATCTCAAATCCACCTTATTCAATTATATAGAAGAATCTTTTCCCACAGGTCATTTAAGTAATACCATCTCAGTCGCGTATCTATATAATTCACAAGTTGCACCTCGGGCTTGAACATCTTCAATGATCATATTCTTAATTATTAGGGGATATATAAAATTCATGCATTACCATCTGAAGCGAATACATAAACTATATTCAAATTATTATGAAGATCCATACCATTCAATAAAATTAGGAAGAAATTATAAACTCAGCTGGAGTGCCATTCTCTCTTGAAATGTATGCTTCTAACGCACTAAAATTTTATGGGATCTTATGTACTAATTCATGCAAATAAGCCCGCTGAAATATTAGTGATTATCCTTAAATCACAGAAGAAATCCTAATTAAATTAATAAAATAATCTTTCCCAGTCACACGCGTATAGTGTTCCCTACATTTAATATTATTAATTACATAAAATACTTTTATTTACAAATATGTCGATATGCAAACTTGCAGATCTCATGCTTTAGTATATTTAAGAAAATGTACTTATCGATACTGCGTGTGGTTTGCTGTCATCTCGAGGGTACACCTGGAGTTTTTAGACCTCCATTACGGCATCTTCACTCGTAGCTAGTCTTACGTTCCTCTTCCCCGTGATGCCGTCAATATCTCGAACTGTAGTCTTCTACTGTTGGAAAATCTCGACGTTCCCTGAAGAGATTAATGCTGGCACTAGGCGCGACTCTAGTTGATTTCAATCCTGGGTTCGACGATCACTCACGAACATACAGGCAAAATGGGAAATTGGTTAATGAACACTGTTTATGTGTTTTCAAAGAACCTACTGGTGATTATATCCATTCATTAATTCAAATGGACAGATCCGAATAGCGGTTTGTATAAATCACTATGCATTTCCCCCTTTATCACACAGTCTGACTAATTGTTACCATGAGTGTGCATGAAGTATGCAAACGTTCTTCCTATCACGAATACCGTTCTTTTAATTTTACTGAGCGTCACTCACTGTTTAAATGCTTTTAAATCGGCCACTATTAATTACTGAATGTAATCGGCTGTCTCACTATTCTAAACAACCTGATGCGTTTACCCATTCTCTGATGATTGCATCATAAGCCGTCACAGAAATCGCTGATATTTAGAGGATTAAATGTTGATATAACACCTCTATTAATCACTACTGTACTTTGCCTCATACCACACGGCTTATTTCGCGATATTTACACCGCGCTGAAATGTTTTTGTTCGACACAGCACTCCACACAGTGTTATCCATTCTTGCATAGTTCATCACTGACACGTAAGTAGCGCGGCCGCACAAATGAAAATGGGTTCCTGCATCTAGGTCTGGGTTGTATTTATAGTATTTTGGCTGAGAGGTCGGAGATGTGGTAAACCACGCCCGTAATCGAAATTCCGCTCCGCTAAACGTAATCTTTCAGCGACGTGAGAGTAATCAAATTATAGCTCTTGACCTCTGTTTTATACTGATCTAGTTTTATGACTATCCCATCAGCGGGTCATTCACAATCTCAAAAGCGTCCTTTTATAAATTCACGCGTCATGGTTTATCTCTTAACAACTCCCATCTCTTTCCTCACGTTGCCAAATCTTAACACTTGGCTTCAGTCTGCGCAGTACTATATAGGACATGCGTCATTACCGATCCACTGTTAAAGTATTGCGTTTATGTGCATCAACAATTTGCCTAAATTACGCCGGTTCGAATGAGTCCTGACTTATAAATTTCCATAGATTATCTCAGAAAAATGTATTCTTCTTCTTATTTCTACTACTCAAATATGGTGGATTGGCACCAATGAATGCGGTGTTGAATCAGTAAGGATTTTTATTTCTTGGGGGTTAACACACCTTAATTTACCCCACTCTCTGACAAAATACACCTTTACGCGTAGCGTCATCTCTTCTTCTTTCTCGCACCGAGTGAGAGTGCAGTTTCAAGGTTCCGCGGTAATACGCTATCCTTCTCTCGGTACAGTACAGAGACCTGCTCCCTTCGAACTTGCGTATCGCAACTCGTGTCCCGGTTTGGAACGTAAACTGCTAATTACGACATTATATGTCGCAGAATGTTGCGGAAAACGGCATATATGTTTTACTAAACCATAAACGGTTATACTACATCTTCCTAACTATTCTCATAATATTTCATTACCATTACAATCCATTTCTTCATGTTTGAAACTTTTTAAAATACAAGCGATCCCATGATTCAACAACTTTAGAGTGATCTCACAAATAACTTCTCAAACATTTTCCTGACCTCAGGTGCAAAATACTATACCGAGATTTTCAGTATCACAAATACACGGTGTCACAAAATTTAAGTTTCCCAAAACTGGATTTCGATATAAACCGCAAATCTCGCTTGACATTATTGCCGAACACATAATTTATGATCTCAATTTTATCCTGACGTGAATATTATTTATTATTATTGGATAATTTGATATTTGACTTCATCACACTCACAATGGTTATTTTATCGTTATCATTATTGTAACTTTTACTGGCCCGATCATTATTTCATTGATTTTCATTGCTATATTTAACTTCACTTTTAACATTTTTAAATAAATTTAAACACATTTCAAATTCTCGCGCACTGACATAAATAATGGACAATTCGCCTCCACACTACAAATACGACAAGACACTTCCTCATCATCGCAATATACTTGATTACACACACCCCATATACAACGCGATGTTGTGAATAACTAATTAATTCATTAATTAATTTAAAGGGACAAGTATTTACATCTCTAACTACAAAAAATAATATTTAAATTAGACAGACCTTAATTGTAGTCGTTTGGCGGGGCATTGTCTCGACTCATTCTTGTGCCAGCCACCTCCAATTTAGCCCTTCATAATTGCAGGACACATTGTTTACTTAAATTATTATCGTATAAATACACAGATTCTGCATTCGCCTTGAAGCAATACACTTAAATAATAATGTTTCTATCCATATATAACAGTTAACCGCCGCTCTTCGTACCGAGGATTCAAATGACTCAGTTTGTGGAAATCTCCAACTCCTTCCTCTCCAGATGTCTCATAGGTGTTATTGACCGTGAGACACAAAGCTTATCTCCACCAGACTATCGTCCGCCCTTACCGATTACAAAAAATAACATTGTCCGCAGTAATTCACAAAAGTTATCTATAAACCTGCTGTCTCTCTATGAGAAGTTCAGGAATCCTATAGTTATTAAACTTATAATATTCTTCGCCGACCGAAATAGATGCCGTAACTACAATGTTTCAATAGCTAATTTTGTCTTCATTCACCGCTTACCACTTGGTAAAATATTCATCCCTCAAGCCAACTGGCTTTAGAGATTCTACAAGTCTATTTCACCCCACTTTAAGTCTTTTCCTTAACGTTGCCTGACGTAGGTTCACACTCTTGGAACATAGAATGACGACTGACGTCCTGGTTAATTAGGGGGTATTTAAGCCTTTATACTACGGACGCTCTGCTTGGCGTTATCTACTGTGGTGCAATCATTCCGATTGAAGACCACTGGACCGATTGTTTCGAGACTCACTCCAGAGATTCCACCTAATTTTCCAGTCATGATGGTGTTGTTTGCTGATTTTTCCTGTTACTTTAACGGGCGTATTTAATTAATTTTGCGCAGGTATTCCCGCGTATTTTTACTGGATATCCTTGGAACGTGTTTCTACTCTGCCAGTATGGATGCCAACTTTTCTCCGAGCCTAATCAAATACATTTCCACTCTGTGGACTTAAGCTTCATCAGATAGTTCCCCAAATTCTTAATTACTTATTTCTTTGTTAATGACAGTGCCGAAAACTCTCGCAATGAGGGTTATTATCCAGAATTTCATTATTAATTACCCGAGGACTTCCGAAATTTTCCGACCTGGTTCGAATGTTTGGTGGCTCGCCTCCCGCTGTGAGTTGCAATGCCACGGAGCGCGAGATGAGCTTGCAATAAAAAAATTGTTTGCACTCTAGCCTGGATTTGCAATTTTTTTTTAGCACGGTAGAGTTATGAGTTCAATATCATACATGATTCTTTCTTAATCTTTTTATCCGCCAGGGTTGGTTTTTCCCTCGGACTCAGCCAGGGATCCCACCTCTAGCATCTCAAGGGCACAAGCTGGCGCCGGTCACAACAAATGATCTATTAATTTGTTGTAGGTATACACGGGATTGTATCTGCACGGGAGTTGAATTAGATAATACAAGTTAAGGTTGACTAATGCGAGAGCCATGCGCTGATTCATTTTGTGAGTGACTAACCCTACATTGGAAAGATAAATTAGGAAATGTGCAGGTCCTATCACCTTTAATTCAAAGCTGGTTGTTGTACATTAGTCGGCATTCTATCGTATGAATTGTTTCCGTATTCTCTTTTCAAACAGAAATGCCATCTGTATGTGGAATATACAATCTCGAAACCAAACAAACAACTGCGTAATAATTCCTTCTTTTAATGTTCAAAATATTTCTTAGCAGACAAAGTACGGGTCCCTACACTGCGAAAAACGCAAAATTAAGCAATTCCATCAATTGTGCTCAAAGTTGAAAGGCCCAAAAAGGTATCAAATTGCGTCTTGGATAGCTTTATCAAACAAAAAAAATAGAAAACTACTTCTGGCCTAAATGCAGTACTCGTTTTCTTTTTTATTCAAATCGTAACTAAATTAACTTATTTACATAATTCTATCTGTAATACGTTCCTTGGTTCAATATCTTCGGGCGTTTTTAGAGTTTTTGAGCATCGTCCACACCGAATGCAATTATAATGGTTTAACTGAGACTTTGCATTGACTCACATTAGCGTTCGTAATGGTAGAAAAAGGCAAACTGTTGATCTAATCGACCGGATAACGATGATTAAGAAAAGGATCGTCATTTTTAAGAATAAGCAAAGAATATCTCACACTTTATTATATTTCATTTGCCTAAAATTCCTAGCTCATATCCCTAGTTTCTTGCTTGGATTTTTGCCATGAGCAACCACATTTCAGCAATGGAATGTAGGAATTCATTCTTCTCATGGAGGCCATGATACCGCGTGTGTTTGTGCTGGAGGTGGTCGTGATTCTTGTAATGTCCAGGGCTGTCTTGTGGTTGCACATCGCCTCTGTGTTGCCCGCGTGTGTTTGCGGTGTTCGGCTTCACTGGAGCCTGTGCAATATCCCGCTCCTGTCCGCGTGTGTTTGTGGTATTGTGGTCGGTGCGATATCTAACGAGCTGGGCTGTGTGGGAAACTGTTGGGACAGCGTTCGTTCCGGAGACGTGTGGCAGGCAAAGCGTGGCGGAGCGTGGCGAGGCGAGGAACTCAGGAATGTTCAAGTGTTTACACGAGCGTTTACATGACAGGGCAGAGGTTCGAGCCTGTCACGTACTTTAATGAAGCAAAGCAGCCATGTTGTCTTTTCGGATGGGCTGCCTTTTATACCAGAAAATCACAGCGTACTCTTTCTTTTTTGTTTGGAGACGACGTGAGGCAATCACTTTGTGTTTGATCCCGAAACTTTTGTAATTTACCATTCACAATGGCTGGGAGACAATGCACTCTCAACTTCACTTTACGAACACTAGATCGATATTAAGGTCTCAATCGTTTTCACCCGTGACGATTTCATGAATATTCCTTCCTTCTTTCTTTCATTGTACGTAATACTAATAATAATAATAATAATAATAATAATGTCCGCCACTGTGGTCCAATGGTTAATATGATTAGTTGCCATCCCCAGAGTCCCGGGTTCGATTCCTGGCTCTGCCAAGAAATTTGAAAAGTGGTACGAGGACTAAAACGGAGTCCACTCAGCCTCGGGAGCAACTGAGTAGAGGGCGTTTGATTCGCACTTCAGCCATCCTCGAAGCGTTCTTCCACGGTTTCCCCTCTTCTCCTCCAAGCATTGCAAGGTTGGTACCTAACTTGAGGCCACGGCCGCTGCCTGCACTCTTCCTTGCTACCCCCTTCCGATCTTCTCATCCTCCACAAGGCCCCTGTTCAGCATAGCAGGTGAAACCGCCTTGACGAGGTACTGGTCCTTTTCCCCAGCAGTATCCCAAATCCAAAGTCTCAGCTCAAGGACACTGCCCTTGAGGCGGTAGAGGTAAGATCCCTCACTGAGTCCGAGGGAAAAACCAACCCTGAAGGGTAAACAGATTAAGAAATAATAATAATAATAATAATAATAATAATAATAATAATAATAATAATAATAATAATAATAATAATAATGGAGCCTCCGTGGCTCAGACGGTAGCGCGTCGGCCTCTCACTGCTGGATACCGTGGTTCAAATCCAGGTCACTCCGTGTGAGATTTGTGCTGGACAAAGCGAAGGCGGGACAGGTTTTTCTCCGGGTACTCCGGTTTTCCCTGTCATCTTTCATTCCAGCAACACTCTCCATTATCATTTCATAGCATTTATCACTCATTAATAAATCACCTTGGGAGTGGCGACCCCATTGTAATAACAGCCTATATATGTTTCATTCGTCACATTCCTGACCCGGTCAATGACTGGAAAACAGGTTGTAGGTTTTCATTTTTCAATAATAATAATAATATGCCTTTTCTGGCGGGACCTAGTGTTCAGAGTGCACTAGGTATGTCTTCTGGTATAGGCTAGAGCAATTTTTTTTACTTTCATTGACCTGTCTCAATCTTATACTTGACTTTGACAATATGAAAGTGACTGAGGTATGAGAGATGCTAGTAATGCCATTCCTTATGCAGCCGGTCCCTGTTATGAATGGTGTGAAAATGTTGCTCATAGGGTCAGTTGATGCAGGTATTTAAATGGGCTTGGCAAACTGATATGCTATTGCAACTTCTGGCTCAGTGAGGAAAGCAACGGGAAAGAACCTCACTCCTCATTTCCCTAGTAGGCCTACGCCTCTTAAGTGATGCCTAAGCTATCTATGACAGCTTATGGTAGAGCTGTTGAGGATCCAATCAGCCTTAGGCTGAGGACTGCACATGCATACAATAAAAATAATAATAATATTGGTTGTACCTCCCGCTAGCTACTCTTACGGTTTTTGGAGACTTCGAGGTGGTAAAATGTTGTCCATCTGGAGTTCATGTACATGTCGGTAAATCTAGTGACACGAGGCTGGTATATTTGAGCACCTTCAAATACCACCGAACTGAGCCGGAATCGAACCTAACAAATTCGGCTGAGAAAGCTAGCGCTTTCACAATCTATATATATAAAATTATACAGATGTAAAAATTGGTATTTAGAATCTCCTTTAAAAATAAAGACGCACGGAAAATCTCATTAAGGGGTGTGAAAAAAGGGGGAAAGTGTTTGAACACCTTTTATGAGGAGACTTATCTCTCGAAAACCAAAGTGGTTATAGACATGAAAATTGAAATTTTGGAATCTCCTTTAAAAATAAACACGTCTTTTTGTGCTTCGGATAATCTGATGAATAGGGGGTGAACAGGAATGACAAACGGGGTGAAATTAAAAAAAGACTGTATCCTAAAATTATATCAGACACGTAACGTATTACAGATTTGAGAACTGGTATTTGGAATTTCCCGTAAAAGTAAAGACACATTAATATTTTTCGGAAAATCCACTTATGGGGAACTGAAAAAGTGGGTGAATTTTGAAAATGAGGGTATCTACAGCATATCTCAGAAACGTAAAATATTACAGACGTAAAAATTTGTATTTTGAATCTCCTGTAAATGTAAAGAAACATAGGTGATTTGTTTTCGGAAACTCCACTTAAGGGAAACTAAAAAGGGGGTGAAACTTTAAAATAAGAATGTCTACAGTATATCTCAAAAACTTAACAAGTTACAGAAGTGAAAAATGGTATTTTTTCTCTCTATTAAAAATAAAGGAACATGTACTTTTTGTTTTCGGAAAAACGATTTGGGTATGGGAAAAATGACTGAAAATGGGTTGAATTATTTTTATTAGGATACTGATATCTCAAAACTGCAGATGTTACGGACGTGAAATTTGGTATTTGGAGTCTCCTTTAAAAATAAAGAAATACGTACTTTTTGTTTTCTAAAATCCACTTTAGTGGGGAGGGGGGGAATTGAAGAATTAGTTGAATTATTTGTATGAAGATACGATTATCTCAAAAACGAAAGACGTTGCAGACATGAAAATTGGTATTTGGAATCTGCTTTAAAAGTAAAGGAACACGTATTCCTTTGATTTCGTAAAGTCCTATGAAGGGTGGGGGTTTTGAAAGAATTGAATTCATTGTATGAGGATACTTAAACTTACATCTAATAAAAACTAAGGTTGGTTTTTTTTTTTTTTTTTTTGCTAGTTGCTTTACGTCGCACCGACACAGATAGGTCTTATGGCGACGATGGGAGAGGAAAGGCCTAGGAGTTGGAAGGAAGCGGCTGTGGCCTTAATTAAGGTACAGTCCCAGCATTTGCCTGGTGTGAAAATGGGAAACCACGGAAAACCATTTTCAGGGCTGCCGATAGTGGGATTCGAACCTACTATCTCCCGGATGCAAGGTCACAGCCGCGCGCCTCTACGCGCACGGCCAACTCGCCCGGTAAACTAAGGTTGTTACAGGCGTGAAAATTGATATTGGGATCTCATTTAAAAGCAAAGGAAAAAAAGCATTCTTGGGGGAAAATCATCTTGGGGAGGGGCTGAAAAGTAATTGAATTCCGTTTATGAGAACCAGATCTCAAAATCTGAAGATGTTACAGTCGTGATAATTGGTATTTAGAAGATCCTTTACTAATAAAAGAAACAAGTATTTTCCGGAAAATTCACTTAAGGGGGGGGGGGGGAGTATGAAAGGAAGTGAAAGAGTGAATATTTTTTATGGGGATACTTATATCTCAAAACTGAAGGTAACAGACGTGAACATTGGTATTTGGAATCGTCTTTAAACATAAAGAAGCACGCCTTATGTTTTGGGGTGGTGGGGGAGAAAATCAATTTAACGGCGGTGGGGTGAAAAAGGAGTTGAGACCAATTAATTTTACTGTTCATAATGTGCTTGATTCTGATCATAAACCGATCGTTTTCAAGAGCCATCTTTTACTTCGGAGAACTTAAATTACAGTAGATTCTCCTGGCACATAAATAAAAATTTAAACACATTTGAAATAAACGATGTTAATGATATTATCCGTGCAATTGTTCAGCTCCATAATAAGGTCAATAATGCACGGAAGTATATCATTCGTATAGCCAGAAATCTCGCGCACTTGCCTACGCGCGACAATGGTGGTGGTCACATTGTCAGCAACGACAATGACAGCAGATGTAATTTACCGCCAAGTAGTGGTCTAGCATCTTCCTACGGGGTCCAGAACATCAATAATAATAATAATAATAATAATAATAATAATAATAATAATAATAATAATAATAATAATAATAATAATAATAATAATAATAATATCCTGAATTCAACTAATATCATCCACCATAATATTAATAAAATTCTGGACCATCGTCAAAATGTGCGGACCGAGCTGGAAACGGTTCCTGGCCGGGTAATGCCTACGAATACACTCCGCCCGCGGATTCAGTACCGCCAAGACACCCAAGACGACACCAGCCGGATCTCCTCAAGGATTTGATCCATATTAAAATGCTATAAGAAAAGATGGCAAGGATTTAGGGACCCAACTGACTGGGCGTAATACCTGGAGCTAGCCCGACAAGTACGAAATTGATTGCTGGAAAGAATGTTTGAAAAATGGGAGGAACTTTGCCGTCAGATCGGGAATTTTAGCGGATTATACTGTATATAAAATGTTAAGCATTCAGTTATAAATTTCAGTATAATACCGTAGTGAAGCACGGGTATCTTGCTAGTATGAAGATAAAGTTGGAATTCAAGAGGACAAATTGGGGAAAATATTCGCTTAAAGGTGTATTGCGCCACTCAACTTGACATTAAGAATAGACTACTAATAATAAGAATAGCGGTTCATCGCACTCATAACTTTCACGGCTTTCGGAGACGCGGAGATGCAGTAGTTTATTTTTATGCCTGCCGACATGGAGCACTCAGTCTGGCTAGATTAAAGAGGTGAGGGACTAATCAAAGGAGGAGAGGGCACACCTCTCGTGTCCTTGCTTCCACGTATCGGTACACTCCAGTTTTCATTTCTGAATCCGCTCTTCGCGATTTCATACTTCACTCCATCATTCGTAGCCATTTTCTTATTTTCTATGGAGGCATCCTCTTCCCCTGAGACCATCTCCCTCCAGACATTCCTCTCCATGTGGCCGTATTATCGCATTCTTTTGACTTCGGTGGTCTCCACTATAGTTATACCTTGCTTCTTTTCTCCTCATACAGGAAACCACGGCTTTGGGAGGGGAATTTTAAGCCATTTTCAGAATCACTTACTTGAGAGTAGAAATCGAGACCCTTTGCTCTACTCGATATCTTACCTGAAGGTCAAACTACTCCGTTCTAGACAATCAAACCAGTCTTATCTCTGGACTGGAAACGTACGTCTTACTAGGCCACAAAATGAAACGTAGAACATAGTAAATGTCACTTTGCTTAAAGCATCCTTCTCTGTAACAACTGAAGCTTGCTATAACACTTATGGAAGTACTACCTAATGGATATCCACACACTTTCAAGTAGTACTTTAGACAACAATAAATACGGCATAATCTCCATGTTGTTGTTTGAGTCATCAGTCCATAGACTGGTTTGATGCAGCTCTCCATGCCACTCCATCCTGCGCTAACCTTTTCATTTCTACGTAACTATTGCATCCTACATCTGCTCTAATCTGCTTGTCATATTCATACCTTGGTCTACCCCTACCGTTCTTACCACCTACACTTCCTTCAAAAACCAACTGAAAAGTCCTGGGTGTCTTAAGATGTGTCCTATCATTCTATCTCTTCTTCTCGTCAAATTTAGCCAAATCGATCTCCTCTCACCAATTCGATTCAGTATCTCTTCATTCGTGATTCGATCTATCCATCTCACCTTCAGCATTCTTCTGTAACACCACATTTCAAAAGCTTCTATTCTCTTTCTTTCTGAGCTAGTTATCGTCCATGTTTCACTTCCATACAATGCCACGCTCCACACGAAAGTCTTCAAAAACATCTTTCTAATTCCGATATCAATGTTTGAAGTGAGCAAATTTCTTTTCTTAAGAAAGCTCTTCCTTGCTTGTGCTAGTCTGCATTTTATGTCCTCCTTATTTCTGCCATCGTTAGTTATTTTACTACCCAAGTAACAATATTCATCTACTTCCTTTAAGACTTCATTTCCTAATCTAATATTTCCTACATCACCTGCCTTCGTTCGACTGCACTCCATTACTTTAGTTTTGGACTTATTTATTTTCATCTTGTACTCCTTACCCAAGACTTCATCCATACCATTCAGCAACTTCTCGAGATCTTCTGCAGTTTCAGATAAAATAACAATATCATCGGCAAATCTCAAGGTTTTGATTTCCTCTCCTTGGACTGTGATTCCATTTCCAAATTTCTCTTTGATTTCCTTTACTGCCTGTTCTATGTAGACATTGAAAAGGAGAGGGGACAAACTGCAGCCTTGCCTCACTCCTTTCTGGATAGCTGCTTCTTTTTCAAAGCCCTCGATTCTTATCACTGCAGACTGATTTTTATACAGATTGTAGATAATTCTTCGTTCTCGGTATCTGATCCCTATCATCTTCAGAATCATAAATAGCTTGGTCCAATCAACATTATCGAATGCCTTTTCTAGATCTACGAATGCCATGTACGTGGGCTTGTCCTTCTTGATTCGATCCTCTAAGATCAGACGTAAAGTCAGGATTGCTTCACGTGTGCCTACATTTCTTCTGAAACCAAATTGATCTTCTCCCAACTCAGCTTCTACTTGTTTTTCCATTCTTCTGTAAATAATACGTGTTAAAATTTTGCAGGCATGAGATACTAATCTAATGGTGCGGTAGTTTTGATACCTGTCAGCACCGGCTTTCTTGGGAATAGGTTTAACAACATCCTTCCGAAAATCGGATGGGACTTCTCCTGTCTCATACATCTTGGACACTAAATGAAATAACCTTGCCATGCTGGTTTCTCCTAAGGCAGTCAGTAATTCAGAGGGAATGTCATCAATTCCAGGTGCCTTGTTCCTATTGAGGTCACTCACAGCTCTGTCAAACTCTGACCTCAAAATTGGGTCTCCCATTTCATCAGCATCAACAGCCTCTTCATGTTCCAGAACCAAATTATTTACATCTTTACCTTGATACAACTGTTGGATATACTCCTGCCATCTTTCTGCTTTGTCTTCTTTCCCTAGAAGTGGCTTTTCATCTGAGCTCTTAATATTCATACACCTAGATTTCCTTTCTCCAAAGGTTTCCTTGATTTTCCTGTATGCAGCATCTACCTTACCCAGGACCATACAGCCTTCGACATCCTTGCACTTCTCCTTCAGCCATTCTCCCTTAGCTACCTTGCACTTTCTATCCACTTCATTCTTTAATCGCCTGTATTCTTTTCTGCCCTCTTCATTTCTAGCATTCTTGTATTTTCGTCGTTCATCAATCAGGTCTAGTATCTCCTGAGTTATCCACTGATTCTTAGTTAATCTTTTCTTCCTTCCTAACATTTCTTTAGCAGCCCTACTGACTTCATTCTTCATGACTCTCCACGCTTCCTCTATAGTGTTTCCTTCAGCCTTTTCATTTAGTCCTCGTGCAACATGTTCCTTGAAACAATCCCTCACACTCTTTTCTTTCAACTTGTCTAGATCCCATCTTTTTGCAGTCTTTCCTTTCTTCAATTTCTTCAACTTCAGATGGCATTTCATGACCAACAAGTTATGGTCAGAGTCCACTTCTGCTCCTAGGAAAGTTTTGCAATCCAACACCTGGTTTCTGAATCTCTGCCTAATCATAATGAAGTCTATTTGATACCTTCCGGTGTCTCCAGGTCTCGTCCATGTGTACAGCCGTCGTTTGTGGTGTTTGAACCAAGTATTGGCAAGGACTAAATTATGATCAGTGCATAATTCAACCAGGCGACTTCCTCTTTCGTTCCTTTGTCCCAATCCAAATTCTCCTACTGTATTACCTTCTCTTCCTTGGCCTACTGCATTCCAGTCTCCCATCACAATTAGATTCTCGTCACCTTTTACATATTGTATTAAATCTTCTATCTCCTCATATATTCTTTCGATTTCTTCATCATCCGCTGAACTAGTAGGCATATAGACCTGCACTATTGTGGTGGGCATTGGTTTGGTGTCTATCTTGACGACAATAATTCTTTCACTATGCTGGTCGTAGTAGCTTACCCGCTGCCCTATTTTCTTATTCATTATTAAACCAACTCCTGCATTTCCCCTGTTTGATTTTGTGTTGATAATTCGGTAGTCGCCTGACCAAAAATCCTGTTCTTCCTGCCAACGTACTTCACTTATACCAGCTACATCTAACTTTAGCCTATCCATCTCCCTTTTCAGATTCTCTAACCTACCACAACGATTCAAACTTCTAACATTCCACGCTCCGACTCGCAGAATGTCATTATCCATCTTCCTGATGATCGCCCCCTCTCGTGTAGTCCCCACCCGGAGATCCGAATGGGGGACTAGTTTACCTCCGGAATATTTTACCCGAGAGGAAGCCATCATCAGTACATCATACATACAGAGAGAGCTGCATGTCCTCGGGAGGTAGTACGGCTGTAGTTTCCCGTTGCTTTCAGCCGTGTAGCAGTATCAACACAGCTAAGCCATGTGGAGTATTATTACAAGGCCGTATCAGTCAATCAATAATCTCCATAGATATGCCTATTACATTGTTGGCAGCTTCAGTTTTAGCCCGCCTTGCGGTGATTTCGTTGTTATTGAAACGAACTACAGGTAGACCTCGTTCAGTCAATCAGTCACTACTGATCTGCATTTAGGGCAGTCGCCCAGGTGGCAGATTGCCCATCTGTTGTTTTCCTAACATTTCCTTGATTTATTTCAAAGAAATTGGAAATTTATTGAACACCTCTCTTGGTATTGTAATCTATAACTCCCCTTCCTTTAAGCAAATATTTGACCAAATTTGTCCTCTTGAATTGCAACTTTATCTTCATATTGTGATCTTTCCTAGTTTTCAAGACACCACTCAAATTTATTCGTCTACTGATATCATTCCACGCATTCTCTCCGCTGACAGCTCGGAACATACCACATAGTCGAGCAGCTCGTCTCCTTTCTCTCAAATCTTCCCAGCCCAAACTTTACACGCGGTAGTTACGTTGCGCGGAATTGCTGCGCATACCGAATTCATTGAAATCGAGAGTCGTTTTATATGTAAAATATACGGTCAGGTTTCCTTTTACACACATAATTGTTTAAAATAGCAGAGAGTCTTAGTATGTTTACAAAAAAAAATTACCATTATCATGTTTCTGAAACGCATTTTTATGCAAAATTAATACACTTACAAATGTAAAACTGAAACACACAGTAATAAGCTAAACTCTGCATACAAGCTCTTGGCGTCAGCTTGAATAGCAGCTCCAGAGAGATGCATCTATTGTTGGTTGTAATCAATCAATCACTACTGAACTGCATTTAGGGCAGTCGCCCAGGTGGCACACTCCCTATCTGTTGTTTTCCTAGCCTTTTCTTAAATGATCGCAAAGAAATTGGAAAATTATTGAACATTTCCATTGGTAAGTTATTCCAATTCCTAACCCCCCTTTATATAAACGAATATCTGCCCCAATTTATCCTCTTGAATTCCAACTTTATCTTCATGTTGTGATCTTTCCTACTTTTAAAGACATCACTCAAACTTATTCGTCTACTGATATCATTCCCCCAAATCTTTCCAGCCCAAACTTTGCAACATTTTTGTAACACTATTCTTTTGTCGGAAATCACCCAGAACAAATCGAGCTGCTTTTCGTTGGATTTTTTCCAGTTCTTCAATCAAGTAATCAATCAATCAATCAATCAATCAATCAATACTGATCTGCGTTTAGGGCAGTCGCCCAGGTGGCAGATTCCCTATCTGTTGCTTTCCTAGCCTTTTCCGAAATGATTTCAAAGAAATTGGAAATTTATTGAACATCTCCTTTGATAAGTTATTCCAATCCCTAACTCCCCTTCCTATAAATGAATATTTGCCCCAGTTTGTCCTCTTGAATTCCAACTTTATCTTCATATTGTGATCTTTCCTACTTTTATAAACGCCATTCAAAGCTATTCGTCTACTAATGTCATTCCACGCCATCTCTCCGCTGACAGCTCGGAACATACCACTTAGTCGAGCAGCTCTTCTTCTTTCTCTCAGTTCTTCCCAACCCAAACATTGCAACATTTTTGTAACGCTACTCTTTTGTCGGAAATCACCCAGAACAAATCGAGCTGCTTTTCTTTGGATTTTTTCCAGTTCTTGAATCAGGTAATCCTGGTGAGGGTCCCATACACTGGAACCATACTCTAGTTGGGGTCTTACCAGAGACTTATATGCACTCTCCTTTACATCCTTACTATAACCCCTAAACACCCTCATAACCATGTATAGAGATCGGTACCCTTTATTTACAATCCCATTTATGTGATTACCCCAGTGAAGATCTTTCCTTATATTAACACCTAGATACTTACAATGATCCCCAAAAGGAACTTTCACCCCATCAACGCAGTAATTAAAACTGAGAGGACTTTTCCTATTTGTGAAACTCACAACCAGACTTTTAGCCCCGTTTATCAACATACCATTGCCTGCTGTCCATCTCACAACATTTTCGAGGTCACGTTGCAGTTGCTCACAATCTTGTAACTTATTTATCACTCTATAGAGAATAACATAATCCGCAAAAAGCCTTACCTCCGATTCCACTCCTTTACTCATATCATTTATATATATAAGAAAACATAAAGGTCCGATAACACTGCCCTGAGGAACTCCCCTCTCAACTATTACAGGGTCAGACAAAGCTTCACCTACTCTAACTCTCTGAGATCTATTTTCTAGAAATATAGCAACCCATTCAGTCACTCTTTTGTCTAGTCCAATTGCACTCATTTTTGCCAGTAGTCTCCCTTGATCACCCTATCAAATGCTTTAGACATGTCAATCGCGTAATCCTGGTGAGGGTCCCATACACTGGAACCATACTCTAGTTTGGGTCTTCCCAGAGATTTATGTGCCCTCTCCTTTACATCCTTACTAAAACCCCTAAACACCCTCATAACCATGTGCAGTGATCTGTACCCTTTATTAGCAATCATATTTATGTGATTACCCCAACGAAGATCTTTTCTTATATTAACACCTAGATAGTTACAATGATCCCCAAAAGGATCTTTCACCCCATCAACGCAGTAATTAAAACTGAGAGAACTTTTCCTATTTGTGAAACTCACAACCTGACTTTTAACCCCATTTGTCATCATACCATTGCCCACCGTCCATCTCACAACACTATCGAGGTCACCCTGCAGCTGCTCACAATCTTGTAACTTATTTATTACTCTGTACAGAATAACATCATCTGCAAACAGCCTTATCTCTGATTCCACTTCTTTACACATATCATTGATATATATAAGAAAACATAAAGGTCCAATAATGCTGCCTTGAGGATTTCCCCTCTTAATGATTACAGGCTCAGATAAAGCTGCGCCTACTCTATTTCTCTGAGTTCTATTTTCTAGAAATATAGCCAACCATTCAGTCACTCTTTTGTCAAGTCCAATTGCACTCATTTTTGCCAGTTGTCTTCCATGATCTACCCTATCAAATGCCTTAGATAGGTCAATCGCAATACTGTCCATTTGGCCTCATGAAACCAGAATATCTGCTATATCTTGCCGAAGTCCCACAAGCTGAGCTTCAGTCGAATAACCTTTCCTAAACCCACACTGCCTTCTTTCAAACCAGTTATTAATTTCGCACACATGTCTAATATAATCAGAAAGAATGCTTTCCCAAAGCTTACATACAATGCATGTCAAACTGACTGGCCTGTAATTTTCAGCTTTTTGTCTATCACCCTTGCCTTTATACACAGGGGCTACTATAACAACACTCAATTCATTTGGTAAAGCTCCTTCATCATCATCATCATCATCATCATCATCATCATCTGTTTATCCTCCAGGGTCGGCTTTTCCCTCGGACACAGCGAGGGATCCCACCTCTACCGCCTCAAGGGCAGTGTCCTGGAGCTTCAGACTCTTGGTCGGGGATACAACTGGGGAGAATTACCAGTACCTCGCCCAGGTGGCCTCACCTGCTATGCTGAACAGGGGCCTTGTGGAGGGATGGGAAGATTGGAAGGGATAGCCAAGGAAGAGGGAAGGAAGCGGCCGTGGCCTTATGTTAGGTACCATCCCGGCATTCGCCTGGATGAGAAGTGGGAACCACGGAAAACCACTTCCAGGGTGGCCGAGGTGGGAATCGAACCCACCTCCACTCAGTTGACCTCCCGAGGCTGAGTGGACCCCGTTCCAGCCCTCATGCCACGTTTCAAATTTCGTGGCAGAGCCGGGAATCGAACCCGGACCTCCGGGGGTGGCAGCTAATCACGCTAACCACTACACCACAGAGGCGGACAAAAAGCTCCTTCAACCAAACAATAATCAAATAAGTATTTCAGATATGGTACTATATCCCAACTCATTGCCTTTAGTATATCCCCAGAAATCTTATCAATTCCAGCTGCTTTCCTAGTTTTCAACTTTTGCATCTTACTGTAAATATCATTGTTATCATAGGTAAATTTTAATACTTATTTAGTATTACTCGCATCCCCTATCTGGACATTATCCTTGTAAGCAACAATCTTTACATACTGCTGACTGAATACTTCTGCCTTTTGAAGATCCTCCTATACACACTCCCCTTGTTCATTAATGATTCCTGGAATGTCCTTCTTTGAACCTGTTTCTGCCTTAAAGTACCTATACATACCCTTCCACTTTTCACTAAAATTTGTATGGCCACCAATTATGCTCATCAGACCCAGTCCCAAAGGTCATGGTAAGCTCTCGTGAAAACAACATCCGATGTTTTGGGGCTGTTTATTGATGGTGGTATGTTGGACCATCGCAAATTTGGTCACAGTTAGTAGAAGATTGAAAAGGTTTTCGAATTGATTCCGCATTGTCACGAATAGTTCTCACAATGGATTCATTAAGACCCAAAGCACGCTGAATGTCAACAATACTATTACCTTTCTCATAGCGATCCAAAACTTCTAAATTTGTTTCTAACGAATACGACTTTGGTACACGTTTCTTTCCTTCGACAGGCACACTTTCTTTCCTTTTACCTGGCGTTTTAAATATGAAACCTGTCAAGTGCAACTTCACAGCTCTTCTGACCGGAACGTCTCGACAAACACGACAGAAGATGCGCGCGGAAATACGCTTGCCCCGTTTAACCTTTGCGCGCGACGTAATGTAGTGTTGGTAGTGTACGTTACAGAGTTCGGCACGCATGTCTATACCCGCCTTAAGGCATTACAGCTTCCTCGTACTGTTAACAGTGGCAACACTAGACTCAAAACCAAAATTGCGTATCTGTCCAAACATCGCCTTCTGCTTTGCGATGGTCCAACATTCCACCATCAATAAACAGCCCCAAAACATCGGATGTTGTTTTCACGAGAGCTTACCATGGCCTTTAGGACTGGGTCTGATGAGCACAGTGTCCAGATTTCATGTGAGGCTTGGATGACCATCGAGAACCGGTCTTTCCCTTCATTGAACATATGCATTTACTTCCGACTGTGAATTTGAATGACTGGAACTATTTTCTGTTACAATTTGTCTTGTTCCCCTTTGCACAAGGTTCCCCAGTATCATTGAATCGCCGCTATCAACACCATGTGACTCGTCCTTTTCGTCATCTGAAGTGAGTGATGCTCTTCCTTTGCTCTGACTTCATCATCTCTCTTCTAATGTGGTCGTCATATTTCCCAGCAAATTTCTTCAGCCATATTATGAACCTGTAAGTATGGAAGGAGTCCAAGAAAACTAATGCATTATGTTCCTTGCCGAAGACTTACCGTAACGTACACTGAAACAGCCCCTAAGCTACCACAGCTCTGCACTGTAACACACAGTAATATTCCCCTCTGAAGATAAGTCAAGTCATATGGCGATCACAGATAGAACCAACATAAAATGATAGCAAAAATAAATACCTCTGGGGCACTGTAGGGCCCGTATTTCTGTTCGAAGATTTAATTCATGACTTGTCTGTCTTCGTAGCGTAACGTTTAGAACTATTAACTGCCGTCCTCGGGGGCCTGGGTTCGATTCACGGTACCGTCAGGGATTTAAGAATATCAGGAGGGTTGGTTCATGCCGCTCCAGTACGTGAAAAGAGCGGCACCACCTCGGGACGAAGACGCGAGTTTATGACGTAACTGGGAATTGAACTCTGACCAAGTGGACATTTATTTATTTATTTATTTATTTATTTATTTATTTATTTATTTATTTATTATCCATGAAAAAGCCCTACTTTGTCTAGCATATTAGGGCTGTAGGTTATAACTAGTTACCTTAAATAGTACAAACATATACTACAAATTTTTTGAAGTGAGTGATTGCACACACAAATTAATTAAACTGGGAGAAAAGGAAAACTATTCTTAATTTTTTTCTAAAATAAACTTCATAAACTTAAAATATTCATTCAAACAACAGATCTTGTGAAATATCCTAAAAATAGGTTTGACTAACATTACTGTACAACAGTTTAAGTGTTGTTCCAAAATATATCTAGCTTTGCTGAAGAATGGACAATCAAAAATAAGGTGAATTGCAGTTTCTTCATCTCCACAAACACAACGTGTATTACTACTAATTTTGAATTTATGTAAATAAAATTTAAATTTTCCGTGACCCGAAAGAAACTGAGTGCTGGTGAAGTTTGGTTTCAATAAACTGCAGTCCAAACGGTCCTGTAACGTGGGAAAAAAAATTGTTCTTGTAACTTCACCCTTATTACTTGAGTTCCACAGCTTTGACCATTCACTGATTGTGAATTTATATAATTCACGTTTAACTTTTTATATAGGGGCTCTTTTTTATACAGTTTCATTGCCACTAAATGCTGCAAGTTTAGCAAGCTCATCAGCTCTTTTATTACCTAATAGACATTCATGCTCTTTAACTCACTTAAAACAGGCATGTTTTCCATATTGTGAGAGATCTGTTCTAATGCTACATGCCAAATAATTTAAATTATATTTGTTACTTATAGATTTCAGAGCTGCTCGCGAGTCACTATGTATACATGCACTAAACTTTCTTTTATCCACTGAACTGCATATTTTATAGCAAAAAGTTCTGCTTGAAAAATGGAACACTGCGAGGAAAGTTTTATAGTCTTAAAATACATTTCTGCTTCATCTTTATACACAACAAAGGCACTTCCTACTACACTCATCTTTGGGTGTTCTTGAGCCATGTGTGTAAACTTGTTGTGAGAGAAAACATTCAGTGATAACATAATCATAATGATATGCTGGATGACCACATTCAAGGATATTTACTTCTTGTTCAATATCATATTCTTGTATTACCTTATTGCATTGTCTTCCTTTCCTAATGTTAGTCAATTCAGCTTTGGCTATGGCTTTCAGATGCAAAGGTTCTATACCAGCTATAATAAGAGCAGATTCTGTGGATATTGTTCGATAACCTCGTATTATTCTGAGTATAAATCCTCCCTGAATTTGTGCAAATTGTGGACATTTATGCAAGGAGAATATTTTTCATGACTGGCATAATTACCATGCAGTCAGTTCTGGTGCGTTCTTCAAACTTTACTACAGAAAAGGTCAAAAAGCAAACGGGAGGTTATAATTTTACTTAACTGTTGATACTCTGACCGTGGCCACAAGAATTCCAGTTACAAGTGGCACCCGAACCACAGGAATGTGACTTTTCTTTCTTTCTTTCTTTCTTTCTTTCTTTCTTTCTTTCTTTCTTAATCTGCTTACCCTCCAGGTTTGGTTTTTTCCACGGACTTAGCGGGGGATTCCATCTCTACTGCCTAAAGGACAGTGTCCTGGAGCGTGAGACTTTGGGTCGGGGGATACAACTGGAGGAGGACCAGTACCTCGCCCAGGTGGTCTCAGCTGCTATGCTGAACAGGGGACTAGTGGGGAAGGGAGATGGGAAGATTGGAAAGGATGGACAAGGAAAAGGGAAGGAAGCGGCCTTAAGTTAGGTACCATCCCGGCATTTGCCTGGAGGAGAATTGGGAAACCACGGAAAACCACTTCGAGGATGGCTGAGGTGGGAATAGAACCCTCTCTACTCAGTTGACCTCCCGAGGCTGAGTAGACCCCCGTTCCAGCCCTCGTACCACTTTCCAAATTTCGTGGCAGAGCCAGCAATCGAACCGGGGCCTCTGGGGGTGGCAGCTAATCATACTAACCACTGCAGCAGAGAGACGGATGAACGTAGGTTTTAATTTTAAAATCGCACAAGCATTCGCCAGGATTCGAACTACGGTCACCTGAGTGAAAAATTACTGATTTCAGAATTACTGAAGAGAAACGGGTTTGTGCTCCATCAAGAAAACGTGAAAACGTTCGTGAACTGATGCTGGGAGATGATTGGGACTGCATTCTGTTGACTATCCAGTACATTTTTGTTTCGGTCCGTGCAGAATTCTTTGCAATAGGATTTCTTCCTCCTTATAGCAGACCAGTTCTGTGTGGACGGAATTTTGCAGTTATCTGTAACATGATCTGACCTCATTAGAAGATGAAATTTCCAGAACGATGTGCGAGTAATTTTGAATCTTCTTCTACTACCGCTTTCTCCACACCTGTACAGTCGCGGGTGCGAACTGTATAGGACACGTGGATTTGGCCCTGGTTTACGGTCGAGTGCCCTTCCTGACGCCTACCCTATGTAGAGGGATCTAATTCCTATTGCGTGTTTCTGTGATGGTTGGTAGCGTCTTGTCCGAATATGAACAGGAGCGTATTGGGACAAACACAAACTCACAGTCTCCGAGCGAGAAGAATTAATCAGACGCGATTAAAATCCTAAACCCGGCCGGGAACCGAACCAGGAACCCTCTGAACTGAGGGCCTCGACTCTGACCATTCAGCCAAGGAGTCTGACACATATGAGTAATTCGGTATAATTTATATTTACAACATTTAAGTATATTTCTAGTGGTCAAATCTGTGGCTGAAGGATTAAAATTGGATTAAATGCGCAGAAAACTTTGAGTGACACACTTCGGTTATAATATAGAATGCACAATATATGAAACACTCCAAAATACTGAACCTTGAAATTTCCAAGAGATCACGTGGTATTTCAGAAAGAAATTTTGACAACTTGTGATTGCTGGGCATGCGATCCAATATTTTGCATCACTAGCGAGCAGCTTTGCTGAGCTTGCATTCGGGAGGTGATGAGGTTCGAACCCCACCGTCAGCAGCCCTGAAGATAGATTTTTATGATTTCACGTTTATACACGAAGTAAATGTTGAGGATGTAGCTGTTGCTACCTTCCCCCGTCCTAACCGGCGACGAAAGTGTTACTGACACGTTAAACACTAATGAAAGGAAAAAATGAATCTCTGCTATTGAATCGACATATCTACTGTAAATAACAGAGAAGATATCAGAAGGGTGAGAAATGTCCGTTCGAAACTCCGACAACGTAGTAAAAACGGTACAACGACACTTGGGTTCCTTTCATTGAAACTGTAATGTTTACTGTAGTTATGAAATACAGTTCCTACACATACAGCTATTCAAGGATTACGATGAAAGATGTTCTACATGAAGCAGTAGCAACAATTACGATCCCCGCACTTATAAGTCAATTTAATCTCTAGTTTTGAAGGGAACATCACCACTTGAAGAGGACATGCTCCTACCTTCCCCTATATTTAAAACAAGCTTGCAGATCCAGTTCTGCCGCGCTTTCATTTCACTGACTTGGTTTCTCACGCCAGCACGCGAGGACGAGGAAGTGAAAGGTGAAGAGTAGGGAGGACGTTCCCAGACCGCGGGCTGTGAACTCCGTCCACTTGCTGTCGGCGGTCAAGCTTCCGCGACATCGCTGACCCACAGTCACCACATGGCTGCCATTATTATTATTATTATTATTATTGTTACCGTGTTTTGGTGGTAGTTATGCATGAAAGAAGGTGCTGGGTGGTGAATAGGCCTCAAGCTACTAAAGTGAAATTAATTTTAAAATTTAACAAGGTTATATTTTCTTTTCAAAATTAGGTAACAACAAATAGAACAGGTACTTAGTAGCCGAAACACGATTGAAAAATACATTTACATAGGTACCCCATTTGGGGCTTCAAAAGTCAGAAACATAATTCTTGAGCAAAGAGCCCAACCTTACAATGAACACCATACAACAAAGGGGCCGAAAACCCCCAAACATGCCAGAAACATTTGCTTCCAATTACACCCAAAAGCCTCCTTGAGGCAGAAACACAATTTTCAATAAAGGGCAACTTCCCCCTAAAATACAAGCCTATCATAGGCCACTCCGAACTCCACCTTTAAGCTGTCCTCAAAGGACATATACACAGGGGTAAAATACCCAACCTACTGAGGTCTGTTAAATGACAAGAAGGTTAATACATGACCTCTAAAATACAATTTGAGAGGAGGCGAACTTGCACTCCTAATACACTTTGCTTAAGACCTACTTGGCACTAGGCCGTTAATACAAGGGCTAATCCCATACTACAGAGGTGACTTAATAACAATTTACATTACATTACGGAAGAATTGGTTGAGAAAAATACGTTCACCTCAAGACGATGTGAGTGGGAGCTCGAGAGGGTTAAGCACTCTCTATCCCGATATGTCGTTTGAAAGATAGAATAGATACCAGTAGTTTTTACATTTTAAAGGAAAGTTACATGGTGGAAGGCCTAGAACCCGCCCCGAGAGTTAAACTGCTGATCTAGCAACGAAAGAAGTTATTAATTGGCCATTACCTTGTGTTGAACGGCTGGAGAAGAAAGAGGCGCTTCCCGCCCCCTGCTGTGTACCTTACGCACTGAAAGATGGAACAGAAGTGGCCCTGAGACCCTAAAATCAGCAGTTTATATACCCTCGCGGAAGGTTCTAGTCGTTAGGGGAAAGAAAACACCCTCCCACAATTTCTTTATTGGGTAGGACCCCGCAACAGATTCCAGTTGGGGGAAGATACACCAGATTGGTCAGAAATTAATAGAAGAAATTCGGGATTGGATACATTCATAACAAGGGGAAGAAAGGGGTAAATATTGCCAACTTAAATAATGACAGAAAGAAATTTAACAAAGAACAAACTCTTGGAATTAAATTTTCTCCAACAAAATAGTTCTTTGACTCCGCACTAGGTTGCACTATTGTAGATCTTCAGTAGTGTCCTCTAGAAGAGAAAGTTCACACTTCTTACTTCAAGTGAAACAAAAACACATCAAAAATGACACAGTTCTAAAACTCCAAAATTTACAGGTAGTGACATCTTCTGAGAAGGTAGAAAATTAATACCGTCAATAAAGTTCAGACTTCCTCCAGCAGAGGAGTTTTAACTGGCGCGCATTTAAATTAGCGGCGTGGAGGTGTACCGCCCGGTACAGACCTCCCCCCCCAAAAGTTCCTCCAAGGGGTAACACAGAAGAACATAAACTTTTGTTTGAAAATAAGGTCCAAGTTTTGATGTTGATATTAAGATAAATTGCAGAAGTATTTGAGAAATTTCTTAATTGGGTTTGATTCAGTTCCAAAATTTTGTTGTAATTGGTAACGTAAGGTATTTATGTTTGTAGAAGGCGAATTTCTGAAGATAATCTTTTAAAAGGTGATGAAAAATTTTGCAATGTCCACCAAATTTTGTTGTTGAATTCCCAAGTGTAGTCATCTCTTATAGTGACTGTCCATGTAGTTGATGTAGGCTAAGTTGGATGGCCAGACCGGCCGTTACAGCTTGCATCCAAAGGAAACCGCTCGGACCCCTCAAGTACCCTGAGATACCGCTCGCCCGCACTATGAGGGGAGCAGAGGTGTTGAAGTACGCCGCGCCCGCGGTGAACAGATACAGGCTGCGGGCATGTAGCAGGTCGTGCGCCGCACATCCGCCTAGGCCGGGAGGAGAGCTCCGGCTCGCCGTGCACATGTCGTCCTCGCTGGGGCCGAGGGGGCCCGTCCTCGAACCCAGCCGCGGCACAGCGCCGCGCGGCTGCGGGGGCACTGAAACATTAAAGTTAGGCGGCAGAATTGTGTTGGACTATCATCTTCTTTGAGGGTACAGGCTTGTGGAGAGGTTGAGGGGCCAGCGGCGTGCAAATATCCATGGCATAAGTTAAGCCACTGTGTAAGGTGGAGCAGGAGACGGGAGCGTGGTAATGGCCGTGGCAAGGACAGGATGGCAGTTTAACGGATCGGGGCAGGTTTTACAAAAGGCTTACATCTAAAACCAAAATATTACAGAAGGGGCAGAATGCCTTAAAAGCGAAACTCAAAAAAAATATAACCTTCATATCCTTTCAAAATAATATGAAGCAAGTTAACACAGAAATTACACCGGTTTCACCTGGGACAGGTGAACCCTAAATATCCTCTCGGTGGCTGGATTGCTTAATAACAACGTAACCGGGGTAAGGAAATCGAGAATGACACACGGCCCATGGAATCTGGGGGCAAGCTTGCCCGCGGGAACAAAATTTTTGACCATTACTTGGTCACCTACCTTTAAAGGGGTGGGTCTCCGTCCACGATCATACCTCTCCCTAACCTTTTCATGAGATACTTTAAGATTAGCTTTAGCCTTCTTCCAAAGATCTTTAATGTTGTCCGGATCTATTGTCTCGGGCAGAACGTCACTCAGAGACCAGAGGTTCGAGAGCGGCGTGTTGGGAACAAACTTGAACATCAAAGAAGCTGGAGTAAATTTGTGTGATTCATGGACCGCCGAATTCAAAGCAAACGCTAACCAATGCAGGGACGTGTCCCACCTAGAATGATCTTCATGATGATAGGCAATAAGTGCGGACCTGAGATTACGGTTAACCCGTTCAGCCAGGGATGGTTGAGGGTAATAAGCAGAAGTAGTCACACGAGAGATGGACAAGTCAAAACAGAATTTACGAAAAAGATTTGATGTGAACGCCTTAGCATTATCAGATACAATGTATTGGCACGGACCAAACGAAGCAAAAATAGAATTTAGGCAAGTAATAGTTGACTGAGCGGTAGCCAGCTTAGTCGGAAATAACCACGAAAATCTTGTAAAACCATCTACGCATACAAAGATGAACTTGTTGGCATTCCCCTTTGACTGGGGGAAGGGTCCTACATAATCAATATACAGGCGTTCCATGGGGCGCGACGCTTGATGAGAAGACAAAAAGCCCACCTTAGTGGACATGGTGGGTTTACTGAGCAAACAAGATTTACAAGCTTTTACAAGTTCACGAATTTCGCCGTCCATACCTTTCCAGATGAACATTTCACGAATCTTTTCACGGGTTTTAAAGATTCCAAGATGCCCTCCTAATGGGGTCTCATGATAATACTTGAAGATCATAGGTACGAGAACCGCTGGAACAACAACTTTCATCATCTTATCATGCCTCGAAGGGCAACATAGAACACCATTCCTCAGAACATAAGGGACAGCATGTTCCCCAGAAGAAAGGGTTTCCATTATCGGAGCCAGCGTCGGATCTTCACGTTGGTATTTCTCGATATCCCTAAAGAGCATGGGAGCATCGGTTAGGATGGCATTAACCTCGGATAGTATGCACTCGGAAGGTGATGAACTGTCGACCGGTTCATGGGTCTCGACGTCGTTAGAAAACATACGGCTGAGTCCATCAGCAACAACATTTTCGGTACCTCTGATATGTCTAACATCAAACTGGAAGGCAGAAATACGGATGGCCCAACGGGCTATACGACCAGTACGACGCGGCCTACCTAAGACCCAGCTTAAGGCTTGATTATCTGTCTCCAGGTCGAATTTGACATGTTCCAGATAGAGACGGAATTTTTCTAAGGCAAATAAGACTGCCAACCCTTCGAGCTCATAGATGGAATACTTGGCTTCTTGAGCCGATAGAGTCCTAGATGCATAGGCGATGGGTCGCCTCCCTAGTTCAGTCTCTTGAAGAAGGACTGCAGCTACAGCTGACGATGACGCGTCCGTTTGGACGATGAATTTCTTTGAGAAATCAGGCATCGCAAGGACAGGGGCATTACAGAGAGCTAATTTCAGATCTTCAAAAGCGGCTTGTTGAGAAGGTCCCCACTCGAATTTGATGCCTTTCCTACGAAGAAGGTTCAATGGCGCCGCTCTATTAGCAAAGTTAGGAATGAACTTTCTGAAGAAATTCACCATACCAATGAACCTGGCGA
This sequence comes from Anabrus simplex, assembly GCF_040414725.1. NCBI lineage: Eukaryota > Metazoa > Arthropoda > Insecta > Orthoptera > Tettigoniidae > Anabrus > Anabrus simplex. The sequence goes on along the minus strand of NC_090265.1, from coordinate 1,795,765,731 downwards.
TACCTTTAATGTCCTTGGGAGGTTTAAAATCACGGATGGCCTGTGTTCTAGAATGATCGACTGCTACGCCATCAGGTGACACAATATGCCCTAGGAATGACATAGAGGGCTTAGCAAAAGCGACCTTGGACAACTTGACGGTTAACCCAGCCTTACGAAGGCGATTCAGAACTTCTCGCAGATGACCTAGATGTTCTTCAAAGGTCTCCGAAAACACGACGACATCATCCAAGTAGTGATATAAGTATTCAAATTTGATGTCGGAGAAGACCCTATCTAGTAGCCTAGTGAGTACAGCTGCTCCCGTGGGGAGCCCGAAAGGCACGCGGTTGTATTCGTATAAATTCCAGTCCGTAGCAAACGCTGTGAGATGTTTAGACTCTTCAGCAAGGGGAATTTGATTATAGGCCTGATTCAAGTCCAAGATAGTAAAGAACTTGGCCTTACGAAACCATGAAAAGCAAGAATGAAGGTCGGGAAGGGGCACGGATTGTAACACCACCTTCCGATTGAGAGCCCTGTAATCAATTACAGGCCTGAAGCCTCCTTGGGGTTTCGGGACTAAAAAAATAGGCGAAGAATACGCTGACTTAGAGGGCCTAATAATACCATCCTTCAACATCTGATCAATGATTTCTTTCAGAGCCTTCATTTTAGGTGGAGATAGCCTATATGGTGGAAAACGGACAGGAATCGAATACGTGACCTCAATTTTGTATTCAATAAGGTCAGTAACGCCAAGAGTATCCGAGAACACCTCTGGAAACGACTGACACAATTTACGAATACTATCAGCCTGCTCCTCAGGTAGATGTCTAAGGTCTAACAACATCTCATCCTGGGTAGGCGAAATAGAAGAACATGATGCAGAATTACACTTTAACAAGGGAACTTTACAATTGGACGCAAATTTGAATGTGCACGACTTACTCTGAAGATCGAGCACAAGACCAGTGTGAGAAATGAAGTCCGCTCCCAGTATAATGGGGCAAGACAAGTGCTTAGCCACAAACAGTTTGATTTTCCATGTAAACTTAAAAATACGAATTTTGACCAGTAAGGAATCTAGAATTTCTAATGGAGATGTATTAGCCGAAACATATTTAACAGGAGAAGGGTCATAGACAGGTAGTTTACAAACAGATTTCAATTTCGAGTACCATTCAGCCGAAATAATGGAACAAACACTGCCTGAATCTAATAGAGCTGTTATAGGTTCGTTATTTACCTCAATCTTAAGAAGAGGAACGGGTGCGGGGGTATCCGCCGCAATCCTAAGACACTCTTTGGGGCATTCAAAAGATGTATTCGAAGACTTATCCTTCCCTGAATTCTCGACCTTTTTGCCAGGGGCTGAGCCTTGGGAAGCAGAATTAGTTGACTCAGCCGAAGCCACTAGTCACTTTTGATTGTTGTTGGAAGTTACACCAGAAGTTGAGCAGGAGGGGGTGCTATTCGAATTGGGACAATTCTTTGCGATATGTGAGAAAGCCCCACATTTAAAACAGCCTTGTGATGAAACCGCTCCATTATTTGCCCTACCAGACTTGATCAGAGGACACTTATTGCGCAGATGGTCAGGCGACCCGCAAGCATAACATTTACGAGGGGTGACTGATCGGCGAGGTGGAGGCCGAGTATTACTAAAGGAAGGCGGGGGTTCTTTCGCGACACGCAAGGAATCGGCGTATCTAACCCCTTCCGCTGAGACAGCCAATGCTTCAAGTTCCGAGAAAGTTTGCGGGCATGCCGCGAAACACAAATATGACCTGTAGGGTGGTGAGATCCCTTCAACAATAGCTTGCACGATCTGATCCTCAGGGAAGTGGAGAGCAAACACCCTAGTATAAAACTTAATGTCCTGTATGAAATCAGCCAAGTTTTCATCCAAGCGCTGTACCCGATAATAGTACTTCTGAATAAGGGAGGACCTGGCCCTAGCAGGGATGAAGTTAGCTAGCAAATGGGCATGGAAATCCTCAATAGATGATTGCTCGGCAATGGCTCTAACTATTTTGTCTGAGAGAATACCTATAGCATACGGATAGATAATTTGCAAAATCTGACAAGGGGAAAGAGAAAACACAAGGGCGTGATCCTGAAATTCAACTAAAAATCTTAAAAATGAAATGACTTCACTGGTGGTGTTGACAGAAAACTTAGAGATACCTCTTAGCAACATTGCCAATGGATGAGGCAAGCTGCTAAACCCGGGTGACATAGTAGGTAAGGGTTTCAATGGCAAGGAAGTTAATTCAGAACGGATGTTACTCAACGATGCACGGTGTTCAGACTCGTTGTCCAATGGGGCAGAGATAGTTTGAGCAGTGAGGGTTTTCCTATTTACTTCTCCCTTAGGAGGCTCTTCCTCGTTACCTACATTCACTATGGTGAGTTGATCAGATTTGGGAGGAATTTCCCCAGTTAACAATAGAGTGACTTTACTAGACAATTCAGAAATAGTTTCAAGGAGCGTATTAGCTTCCTTCCTCTGAACGTCATTCACCTTTAGAGACAACAGATCATTAACTCTATTTGAAAAGTGATATAGTCTGCCTTGCACACGCTTAATTTGATTAGGAGACGGATCATTTTCATCAAAAAAACTAACTACAGATGCTAGCCCAGTAATATTCTCGACAATCGTGGAAAGAGAGTCATCAATTTCTTTCTCTCCCAAATTGGGGATGGAAATGGGCAAATCAAGGGACTCTCTAAGCTTGTTAGTGTCTATTGCAACCGTGCCTCCAGATTGCACGTTTCTGATAGTTAACTCGTATATCAACTCCTCTTTGCGCAAATAGTTAAGGAGGAGAACATCGCGAGGGCCGGGCATGATGACAGAACAAATTTGAAAAACTCACAAATGCCAGCAACTGAGAAAATTGTTAGAGTTTGGATTAAAGCAATGTTTAACCGTCAAAAGGGGCAAAATTGAGACCCATTCAACCACGCTCTGCTACCACTTGTTACCGTGTTTTGGTGGTAGTTATGCATGAAAGAAGGTGCTGGGTGGTGAATAGGTCTCAAGCTACTAAAGTGAAATTAATTTTAAAATTTAACAAGGTTATATTTTCTTTTCAAAATTAGGTAACAACAAATAGAACAGGTACTTAGTAGCCGAAACACGATTGAAAAATACATTTACATAGGTACCCCATTTGGGGCTTCAAAAGTCAGAAACATAATTCTTGAGCAAAGAGCCCAACCTTACAATGAACACCATACAACAAAGGGGCCGAAAACCCCCAAACATGCCAGAAACATTTGCTTCCAATTACACCCAAAAGCCTCCTTGAGGCAGAGACACAATTTTCAATAAAGGGCAACTTCCCCCTAAAATACAAGCCTATCATAGGCCACTCCGAACTCCACCTTTAAGCTGTCCTCAAAGGACATATACACAGGGGTAAAATACCCAACCTACTGAGGTCTGTTAAATGACAAGAAGGTTAATACATGACCTCTAAAATACAATTTGAGAGGAGGCGAACTTGCACTCCTAATACACTTTGCTTAAGACCTACTTGGCACTAGGCCGTTAATACAAGGGCTAATCCCATACTACAGAGGTGACTTAATAACAATTTACATTACATTACGGAAGAATTGGTTGAGAAAAATACGTTCACCTCAAGACGATGTGAGTGGGAGCTCGAGAGGGTTAAGCACTCTCTATCCCGATATGTCGTTTGAAAGATAGAATAGATACCAGTAGTTTTTACATTTTAAAGGAAAGTTACATGGTGGAAGGCCTAGAACCCGCCCCGAGAGTTAAACTGCTGATCTAGCAACGAAAGAAGTTATTAATTGGCCATTACCTTGTGTTGAACGGCTGGAGAAGAAAGAGGCGCTTCCCGCCCCCTGCTGTGTACCTTACGCACTGAAAGATGGAACAGAAGTGGCCCTGAGACCCTAAAATCAGCAGTTTATATACCCTCGCGGAAGGTTCTAGTCGTTAGGGGAAAGAAAACACCCTCCCACAATTTCTTTATTGGGTAGGACCCCGCAACAGATTCCAGTTGGGGGAAGATACACCAGATTGGTCAGAAATTAATAGAAGAAATTCGGGATTGGATACATTCATAACAAGGGGAAGAAAGGGGTAAATATTGCCAACTTAAATAATGACAGAAAGAAATTTAACAAAGAACAAACTCTTGGAATTAAATTTTCTCTAACAAAATAGTTCTTTGACTCCGCACTAGGTTGCACTATTGTAGATCTTCAGTAGTGTCCTCTAGAAGAGAAAGTTCACACTTCTTACTTCAAGTGAAACAAAAACACATCAAAAATGACACAGTTCTAAAACTCCAAAATTTACAGGTAGTGACATCTTCTGAGAAGGTAGAAAATTAATACCGTCAATAAAGTTCAGACTTCCTCCAGCAGAGGAGTTTTAACTGGCGCGCATTTAAATTAGCGGCGTGGAGGTGTACCGCCCGGTACAATTATTATTATTATTATTATTATTATTATTATTATTATTATTATTATTGTATTATTATTGTTACGGGGTTACCCGTGGACGCAGAGGTGAAAGAAGGTGCCGGGGTGAATGGGTCTAACTACAATGTCAAGGAAAGAATTTTAAAAACTTAACTGAAGGTTATATTTTGAGAAACAACAAAATTAACAACTTTAGTGATATAACAATGACATAGCAATTTAGAAACAAGACTTAGAAAAATCCAAGATTTCAAAACTTTAACGCGCTTGGGCTACAAGCCCCTAGTGTTACAATTTTTTTTGAGCTTCCAGCTCAAACTTTACAGAGGAGCATAAATTTACAAAAGGGCAGAAATTCCCTAATACCTGGAGCAGTTGCTCCCAAAATGGCAATGTTAAGCCTCACTTTTACAACACATGAAAAAGAGCTGCGTGCTCTCAGCTTTCCAAGCTTATTCAAGACAATATTAGAAAATTACCATCACTCGCCACCAAGGCACAACTTACAAAATTTAAAACAGGTGTATCTAGTACCCAACCTACTGGGCCGTTGCGGAGAAGAACAGGTTAGGAAAATGGCCCTAAACACAAATTGAATGGAGGCGAGTACTTGCACTCCTAAATAGGCATTCTTAAAACCTAAGGGGCACTAGGCCGAAGAAACAGGGGCTATTCCCAAACTATGGAGGTGACTCGTATAGGAATAAATTAAGACTTTACGGGAAGGAAGGAAACCAGTTACAAAACGTAGTCACCTCAAACCAAGATGAAGGGGAGCTCGAGAGGGTACATCACTCTCTATTCCAGATTTACAGTTAAAGATCTTATGAAGTTTTTACATTAGCCGGCAGAAATTACATTTTCAGAAAAGTAGGTTACATAGTTAAAGTTTCGGACCTCTCCCTCGGGTTAAACTGCAGAGCTAGCAAGAAATAAATATGTTAATTGGCCATTACCTTACTGAAGAACTGCTGCCTGATGAAAGAGGCGCCTCCCGCCTCCTGCTTGACACACACACTAAGTTAGATGACGATCAAATGGCCAAGAGACGTAAAACTCCGCAGTTTATAAACCCTCGGGGAAAGTTCGAGACCTTTAATAAATAATCAAGACACAGCCACAAGGGTTTATTGGTTAACATCAATAGTGACACTCAGAGTCGAGGAAGAGGCCTGTGATAGGCAGAAAATTAATTACAGAAATTAGGGATTGGCTAAATTCAAAACTGGCGGAAAGAATAGATCAATATTGCCAACCCAAAAATGAATGAACATAATTTTGTAAAAAAAACTTATGAATACAAAACTTCCTCAAATCAAAGTTCTTCCACTTCGCACCAGAGTGCATGATCATAGTTTATTAGCAGTGACATCTGTTGAAAAATGTCCCAGTTTCTTGCTAAATAGTAAACAAAACACGTAGAATTTCATACAGTACATGAAACTACAAAATAACAAAATTTCATTAGATTTCTGTAGTGACATCTTCTGAGTAACGGTTTAAGAAGGCCTTGTTTCAAGTTCACTGTTCCTCCCGAAAGGAGTTTTATTAGGCGCAACATTTAAATGCGCGGCGTTGGGGTGTACCTCCCGGTACAATTATTATTATTAATACTATCACTATTATTATTATTATCATTAATGGTGTTTATGTTTGATATTTTACCTTAGTGAACTCTACTCTATTATTATACTCATTATATAAACCTTCATGGCTTGGTTTTCCTTCGGACTCAGCGAGGGATCCCACCTCGACAACCACATGGGCAGTGTCCTGTAGCGTGAGACTTTCAGTCAGGGAATAAAACTATGGACGAGGACCAGTACCTCGCCTAGGTGGCCTCACTCTCTAAGCTGAACAGGGGCCTTGTGGGTGGATTGGAAGTTTGAAAAGGATAGACAAGGAAGAGAGATGAAGCGGTTGTGGCCTTAAGTTTAGTTTCCATCTCGCATTTGCTTCGAGGAGAAGTGGGAATCAACGGAAAACCGCTTCGAAGTCGGTTCTGGTGACCTCCCCAACTGAGTGGACCCCGTTTCAGACCTCGTACCACTTTTCAAATTTCGTGACAAAACCGGGAATCGAACACGAGCCTCCGGGGATGGCAGCTAATCACGCTAACCGCTACACCACAGAGGTGGACTAAATAAAAGAGCAGTTGCAATTTTGTCCTCTCAAGTTTAAGGAAATGAGGAATTATTTGGGCCTAGAGGCGTTTCAGTAGTTAAATTCGCCCCAGGGTACAATCTAACGAAGTCAGATAATGCAGTAAATAATTCATTAGGAAATCGAAGGAAGTAGATGAATATTGTTATGTGGGTACCAGTATCAGAATAATTAGCGATGAGACTAGCACAAGGAATGATGGCTTTTCTAAAATATAAAGACATTTCCTCAATTCGAACAATGAAAATCCACAGACTGTTGCCAGTCTTTTGAGTAGGTCAGGAATGATGTGAATGTAGTCCCCTTCTAGCCGCAAGGATAGGAATTGTGCAGGCTGCGGAGTCTGTTGCACTCTTCTGGGGCAGTCATTAATGACTGACGGATGAAATAAAATTATATTGGAGAGTGTTGCTGGGATAGAAGATGAGAGCAAATACCGGAGTACCCAGACAAAAACCTGTCCCGCCTCTGGTTTGTTCAGCACAAATCTCAAATGGAGTGACCAGGTTTTGAACCATGGAATCCAGCGGTGAGAGGCCGATGCGCTGCCGTTTGATCCACAGAGACTTTCGAACATTGATCTAGGAATTTAGAAAACAGGTAAGTCTTCTCCGGACAGGCATTGAAAGCCCTTGGACGGATGAAGGGTAGACGTTTCCACCATCCACAACCTCGACATAGTGATAGTACAAAGATGGTTTTGATTTTGAAGAATTTCGCGTGGATCTTGGCATTCTAAGGACTTGAAACATGAACAATACTAGCTCAGACAGAAAGAATAAAAGTTCAGAAATGTGGTGTCACAAAAGAACGCTGAAAGTGACAGGGGTACATCGAATCACGACTGAAGAGATAACGAATGGATTTGCTGACAGGAGAACGATTGAACGAAATATCACCAAACGAAGAGGCTGTGTAGGGGTAGCGTGCCAGCCTAATACCCGGAGGCTCCGCGCTCGATTCCGGGCAAGGACAGGGATCCTTACCTGAACCTGAGGGCTGGCTTGAGGTCCAATCAGCTTGCGTGATTGCAATTGAGGAACTATCTGACCATGAGATAGCGGCCCTGGTCTTCGGAGCCGAGAGGATTCGTCGTGCTGACGACATGTCACATCATAATCTGCAGAGCTCCGGGATGAGCAGCGGTCGCTTAGTAGGCCACGGTCATTCGGGTTGTTGCGCCATGGGCTTTCTGTTAGTTAGGTTTAGAAGAGGAAGAATGGTAAGGACATTTCTTAAGACATCAAGGTCTTCTTCAGTTAATTCTAGAGCGACGTGTAGGCGGTATGAATATGGTAAACAATTAGATAAGATAGGTGATGTAGTACTTACATGGAAATGAACAATTAAGTACAGGATAGGGTAGTATGGAGCACTGTGTCAAATCGGTTGTGTATGTACGGGTATAGTCCCTTTTGTACTGTCTCCCGTACGGTAATTTATCGTGCAGAAATAAGCTAATACTTCAATATTACTGCCTGGCAGAACTTCGCAGAACAAGATCCTGTGAACCCTCCTCCGCTTGTGTTCAGTTCCGCGGACGGTAATAGGGTTTTCTTTTGTTTCTAAGATGGATCTTATTTTAAATAATTAGAATACTGTAAACAAAATCTATCTGTTTGGTGTATTAAATTGATAGTAAAGTATTGATCAGACTGAAGTTTATTTCAGTTTCGAAACAAAAGTAGAAATAATGTATTTATGTTAACACTCATATGTGAAGTAGAACACGTTCTTGTAAGTATATATACAACCCCTGTGAGCTAGGTTTCTCGGGGAGTCCGGTGCCTTGGGGTCTACCTGTGACTTGTTCTCACACAAAACTGTCGCTTCGGTGACATCAATCATTACGATGGATTGCGAAAGCACAAGAAGAAACCCACTTAAGTGGCAAATGCAGCGCATCAATGCGGTCTCCTTAGGAGGAAAAATTGAACCCACCCCAAAGGCGACTTCGACTCTCTTTTCTTTCTAAAAGAAAGCTGTTATTTTTGTTTAAATAGGTGTAGTTTCCAGTTCACGATTTCTCCAGAAGAGGAGTTCTTTTAGGCGCAAGATTTAAATGTGCGGCTTAGAGGTGTACCTCCCGGTACAATTATTATTATTATTATTATTAAGTCCTCGAGATCTCAACTGTTGTCTGCTTGCGGGCCCACCTTCGGAGTGTGCTTTCTTCCGGGCATCGGAAAGGACATGCTTCAGTCGACTTGTGACTTCTTCTTGGCGAACCTGAGTTTTTTTGAGTGGTACTCGGAGATGATACATACTTTAAAATATCCTTATCGACCTGCAGCAACAAAGGAGGAATCGTTTTGAGACTTCTGAAGTAGGATAACACACGTTTACAGATTCCTTCAGCAGGCAATCTGAAGAGGTGAGCGTAAAATGTTATCCTTCCTTTCCGGATTACGCTTGATATTTTTTCAGTCTGGGTGAGTATTTCTAAGTTGTTCCGAAGTCTGTAAACACCACCTTTGAAGTTGGGACAAATAACTTTTCGGATAATCCTCTTTTTCCTAATTGCCAATTTTTCTAGCAGGCTGTGTGTTCAAAGATGATAAACATTGTCCTGCATGTACTGCTTCAGGTCTAATTACAGTCCGATAAGGTTTAATTTAGGATTTCGAGAGATGGACTTGTTTTGAGTGAGTCGGAAGGCTATTTCAAACATGTTGACACCTGCTAAGACCGCGAACTTCTCAGAATTGTTGGATTCAATCATTCACCAACCATTCATCTTTCCACTTCCAAGATTCTGCTGTAGGTAGTCAGAAGATATGGTGGACGCGTACGATGTTAGAGATGAAGTGAGTTTTGTTGTAGCAGATTTTGAGGCCAATCATAACTGCGCTTTCATGCAGATAGGCTAATTAATTTGTTTGGTAGCTAAGTAATGAACGTAGGTTTTCGTGGCTCATAGTATTAACGTAAATAAATAAATAAATGAATACTGGATTGAAGCCACTATGTTTATTTAATGAAGCCGAGCTTTCAGCCAAATTGCATTGGCCTTCATCAGGGCAAGTTAAATTATGCTGCCGACAGTGAGCAAAGAAATTCAAAGAAACGTGAAAGTCATGGCCGTGCTATCCACGGCCTACCCCACTAATAGGATCGTCGTGCTGTGATTCACCGCCCTTTGTCGACGTTTTCGTGAGCGCGTCCCGCTGTTCCATTGTGGTATTTCTGCAGTACAGCACGACGATCCTATTAGTGGGGTAGGCCGTGGATAGCACGGCCATTACTTCCACGTTTCTTTGAATTTCTTTGCTCACTGTCGGCAGCATAATTTAACTTGCCCTGATGAAGGCCAATGCAATTTGGCTGAAAGCTCGGCTTCATTAAATAAACATAGTGGTTTTAATCCAGTATTCATTTATTTATTTACGTTAATGTTTAGTAGCTAGTGCAGGGGAGGAAGTATGGAGAGCGAGGTCATCTGCAAAAGCAAGACAGTCAATACTGATACCATTACGAGTTCGTCCTTTTTGAACTTCATGAGGAATTCCTTTAGATCTGACAACAGTATTATTATTATTATTATTATTATTATTATTATTATTATTATTATTATTATTATTATTATTATTATTATTATTATTATTTGGAGGCCTCGGAATTCGTAGATTAAGTGATATTTCCACCCCCGCTTTTCTTTCTTCGGCTCATGGAGTATCTGACTTTATCAGGTCTCTATTCTCTGATTACGGTGATAATGTCGAGATATGCCATCTGGTTGACGCAAGATATCACTGGAATATCATGACCAATAACTTGAGTCCTCCAGTATCCCTGTATTCACAAAGAAGTTGGGATATGATAAACACCCGTCGAATTTTCGGTTCTTTGATTTTGTCATGTCCAACAGAAACTGATCGAGCACGCCATCTTGCTATCCAGGAAAAGGAAGCGGGCTCATGGCTTAAGGCTTTTCCGTCACCCAATGTTGGCACGCTTATGGATAACATGTCGTTTAAAATAGCAATCGGCTTACGTCTTGGTTGCAAACTATGCCAGTCACATAAGTGCATATGTGGAGCGGAAGTCGACGTTTATGGACGCCATGCTTTAAGTTGCCCCAAGAGTGCTGGTCGATTTTCAAGACACTGTTCAATCAATGACATTATCAAAAGAGCTTTTACATCTATCGATGTCCCTTCTGTCCTAGAAACGAGTGGAATTAGCCGCACAGACGGAAAACGCCCTGATGGTCTGACTTTAGTCCCATGGAACAAAGGCAGATCTCTTCTGTGGGATGCCACGTGTGTGGACACATTAGCACCAACGCATTTGCCTCACACTGGCAAGGCTGCTGGTTCTGCTGCAGAAATGGCCGTGCGCAATAAAAGGGCGAAATACAGAGCAATAACGGACAACTACATCTTCGTGGTATTCGCAGTCGAAACAATGGGGACGTGGTGTCAAGAAGCTAAAAGTCTGATTTCAGATATTGGCAAACGACTAACAGCAATCACTGGAGACACCTCTTCAACAGAATTCCTGAGACAGCGGATAGGAATTGCTATCCAGCGAGGAAATGCGGCCAGTGTTATGGGAACTTTTCCAGATAACGCTCCACTGGACGAAGTCTTTTATCTTACACCTTAGACTTTCGAGCTGGAGCAGAGTTTAAAAAAAAATGATTGTTGAAATATTATTTTGTATTTAGTTCAAATAGAGTGTATGTTTCATTAAATGTAATAAATATTATTATTATTATTATTATTATTATTATTATTATTATTATTATTATTAGTCTATTATTATTAAACTGATTCGTTATGACCAACAAAGGAGCACGTTTGAACGTATTAGCACTTCTTTGGTTTTTCTTCTTCTCCTCATCCTCTCGCTGTGTTCCTGTTACGTTGTTCAGTCCATCGTGTCGGGTGGGCTTTACAGAAAATTTGTGTTGTGAATTAAGGTTCGGAGTTTTATTCTATCTTGAATAATTTCTTCATTAATGCCAATTTCATTTAGGTCTTCACTGATTTCTTTCAGACATTTATTGTTATTTTCCACTGATAAGGCCAAGTTTAAGATTTTCTTTGTGATCCTGTTACTATCCATTCTATAAAAGTGACCATAAACTTGTAACCGTTGTTTCCTGATTGGATCTGTGATTTGTTCTGTAACTTCACAGATTTCGTGTAATTTCTTTTTCATCCGAATTCCGTTTTCGAATTTTGGTCCTAAGATCTTCCTGCGGATTTTCCTTTCTTGTTTTTCGATAATCTTTATTCGAGATCGGCCACCATTTATAGTAGTTTAAGATGCTTCTGTCTTCGTCCTGTGACTGAAGTATGCTGTACTCAACATTGACAGAAGTAAAACTCACTGATAGCATTCACGAAACAGCTTAGCCATTCTTTTCTTTTTTTCTATTTGCTTTACGTCGCACCGTCTTATGGCGACGATGGGATAGGAAAGGCCTAGGAAGTGGAAGGAAGTGGCCGTAAGCCTTAATTAAGGTACAGCCCCGGCATTTGACTGGTGTGAAAATGAGAAACCATGGATAACCATCTTCAGGGCTGCCGACAGTGGGGCTGGAACGCACTATCTCCCGATTACTGGATACTGGCCGCACTTAAGCGACTGCAGCTATCGAGATCGGTAGCTTATCCATGAAGACAATGATGAAATAACTCGGCACATTTCTAATCTAAAATTTAATTTACCTTGAGTTTCATCTTGAGAACAATACTCCTTATGGGAAACTTGTTTGTGGACGTGTAATTGAAGGACGGGCTTTTGAGAAATTTTCCTGCCCCATGAAATTGTCATGTACAAAAACTCTGGTCGCGAGGTCTTTGCGCTAGCTCGTTAATAAAGAAATTATCACTGTTAGCGTTGCAAATTGCTTCAGCAGTCGTCTCTTACTAAGACCAGGTGGCCTTCAGATTAATGACCTTCAGTAATGTGAGAGCTTGGGACAGCACCGCGTTCTTTGAAAACTCAACTTTGTAGATTCAAATGAAGACGAGACAGAATCCTAAGAATAGAAAACTTAAATATTATTTACAATGCAGTGATAAATTTGGTGCACAAGCTGTTCTAGGAATTTCTGACCTTTACCAAACTAGTTGAAAATGATTCCATTTTCAAGAAGTATTGTTACTATTGTACCTCTCCATTTGCTAAACCAACTGATGCAGAAGGATTAAGTTTCCACAACTTAGTAACAGCTTCATTTTCTACGTAGGTACATGGCGTTTGTACATCTAGAAATGGCATTCGGTAATGTTGATTGGACCAAGCTCTTTGAGATTGTAAAGTTCATCGTGATTAGATAGCGAGAACGAACAATTATCTAAAATCTGTATAAAGATCAGTCTGCAGTGATAAGAATTGAGGGCTTCGGAAAAGAAGCAGCAATCTAGAAAAGAGTGTCCCCCCTTTGTTTCGATGTTTATTTAGAACATGTGATGAAGGAAATCAAAGAGGAATTTGGAAAGGGAATCACAATCCAAGGAGAGGAAATCAAAACCCTGAGATTTGCCGCTGATATTGTTATTTTATGTGAGACTGCAGAAGATGTGGAGAAATTGCTGAACGGTATGGACAAAGTCTTGGAGAAGGAATCCAAGATTAAAATAAATAAGTCGAAAACAAAAGTAATGGAGTGCAGTCGAATAAAGTGAGGTGATGCAGGGAATATTAGTCTAGGAAATGTCTTAAAGGAAGTAAGATAGATGAATATTGTTACTTGGGTAATAAAATGACTAACGATGGCAGAAGTAAGGAGGGCATAAAATGCAGACTAGCACAAGCAAGGAACCACGAACATTGATATAAGAATTAGAAAGATGTTTTTGAAGACCTTCGTCTGGAGCATGGCATTGAATGGAAGTGAAACATGGATGATAAACAGATCGGAAAGAAAGAGAATAGAAGCTTTTGAAATGTGGTGTTACAGAAGAATGCTGAAGGTGAGATGGGTAGATCGAATCACGAATGAAGAGATACTGAGTAAAATTGGTGAGAGGAGATCGATTTGGCTAAATTTGACGAGAAGAAGAGATAGAATGATAGGACACATCTTAAGACATCCAGGACTTGTTCAGTTGGTTTTTGAGGGAAGTGTAGATGGTAAGAACGGTAGGGGTAGACGAAAGTATGAATGTGACAAGCAGATTAGAGCAGATGTAGGATGTACTAGTTATGTAGAAATGAACAGGTCAACACAGGATAGGGTGGCAGGGAGGGCTGTAGCAAAGCATTCTATGAACTGATGACTCAAACAACAACAACAACAACCACAATGTTGTCAAAAGGAATGTGACTGCCTAGAGTCCAGTACGTGGTTACCTTTGTTGTTCGTAACGATTTGCTTCGATTGCTGCACAAGCAAAACACATTTTGCGTGGTACTGTTTACTGTTTGGTCATTGGCTTATCCAATTTTCATTTTACTGTTAAGCAACACGAGTGATGAAATGTAACGAGAGATGCCGTGGTGCCGGATATTTGCCCCGCATGAGTTCCTTGACGTGCCAGGAAATATACCGTCACGAGGTCGATCTATCTGAGCGTCTTCATAAATCGCCGGACTGAGCGGGGATCGAACCCGCTAACTTGAACTCAGAAGACGAGCTCTCTACCTACTGGGCTACCCAGCCAGTAAATACGACAAGAGTCACAAAACATTGTAAACATAATGAAGTAAATTTATTCGGGAAATATTGTATAAACCTGTATTTTTCCTTCGTCTATGAATCATTTTCTTGCCGTGTTATATTCTATAATGTGCGTACCATTCGTTTCACATGATCCATACTACTGCTGCTACTGCCAGGTGGCAGATTCCATACCAGTTTCCTCTTGAACATTTTCCAAGAACTTTCTTCCAGTCCCTTATTTCTCGTCCTATAAACGAATATTTGCCCCAATCTGTCCTCCTGAATTGCATCTTTATCTTCATATTATGATCTCTCCTACTATTAAAAGCCCCACTCAAGCTTATTCTTCTACTTATGTCTCTCCAACTCTCCACTGACAGCTCGAAACATACCGCATAATGGAGCATCTCGTCTTCTTAGTCCCAAGTTTTCACCACCCAAAGTTTGTCGGAAATCACCAAGAACAAATCATGCTGCTTTCCTTTGAATGTTTTCTAGTTCTCGCATCAAGTAATCCTGGTGAGGGTCCCATACTCTGTGGTCTTCCCAGAGACTAATACGCCCTGTACTTTACATCCTTACTACAAGCCCTAAATACTCTCACAACCAAGTGAAGAGAACTGTAACCTTTCTTAACTATGATTACCCCAATTAATATCGATAATGATGATGCTTGTTGTTAAAACGGGCCTAACAGCTAGGTCATCGGCCCCCAATGAATTTCATTCCTTATATCAACACCTAGGTGTCCGACTCGTTGTCTGAATGGTGAGCGTTCTGGCCTTCGGTTCAGAGAATCCCGGGTTGGATTCACGGCCGGGTCGGGGATTTTAATCGCTTCTGATTAATACTTCTGGCTCGGCGACTGGCTGTTTGTGTCCGTCCCAACACTCCCCTCTTCGTATTCACACAACATACTACTCTACCAACGACCACAGAAACACGTCATAATGATTACATCCCTCCATATAGGGTTGGTGTCAGGAAGGGCATCCGGCCGTAAAACAGGGCTAAATCCTCATGTGCGACGCAATTCACACTCGCAACCACACAGGTGTGGGAAAAGCGGTAGGAAAAGAAGAAGAAAAAGATATCAACACCTACGTAATTACAGTGTTCCCCATGAGGTACTGTCACCCCATAAACACGATAATTAGAACTGAGGGGACTTTTGCTGCTGGTGAAACTTATAACTTCACTTTTCATCCCATTTACTTTCATACCATTGTCTGCTCTCCATCTCACCACATTGTTTAAGTCCCCTGCAGTCGCTCAAAACCCTGGCTGCTCCCTAGAGCAACCAGAGTTGAGGTGATGACCTAGGTCGAAGGTACTTTTAAAGAAGCGACTAAATGCTGCTGTAGCATAACTCAGCCATTTATCCATTTTAGCGTTACGAAGAACTGTGTCATTCAAAGAGTTATTTTCTTCCTCTTGAGGTGTACTGTACTCTAACCACCAGAAGCGTCAGGTTCATTTTGCTAGGTGATAACGATCTTTTTAATTGCATACCATCGGAATTCATCATCATCATCATCATCATCATCATCATCATCATCATCATTATCATCATCATCATCATCATCATACTTTCATGTATTAGTTCTATAGCAGAACTGTTACGGTCTATACAGAAGATTTGAATTTTCACGCCATGTCTTCCTGGGGCGTCCCAGAGATCTCTTCCCACCGGGCAGCAGTTTATGACTGCTTTGGGGATCCTGCTTCTGTCCACCCTGTTTAGGTGTTCTAGCCAATTTCTCTGGTATTCATAGATGTATTCCAATACAGGCCTGCTTTTAAGATCATTCAGCACATCCGTATTTCTTTTGTGTTCCCACTTAGTGACTCCTGCTGTATTTATTCTCCTCTCATCTCATTTCCTCAGGGTCCTAGCTTCACTTCCATAGCAAAGTACAGGTCTTGCCTAGGTTTCGTAGATTCTTGTACGGGTGTGTTTTTGAACTAATGATGGTCTAAAAACGTCACTGATGATTTCTGTTGAAAGTGGAGATTTTCTCGGGTATGTGCAGTTCTTCAAAGAAAGACAATTTGTAGCCGAGATATTTAAAATAATTTACTCTTCCAAAATGTTATTATTTAATCAGATCTTGCTTCTTACTCGTTCCTGGCTACAGAATGCCATTGACTTAGTTTTCTCAGGAGATATTTCCACTGAATATTTTCTGAGAGTAGGTTTAGGTTATACAATGAACGCTGTAAATCATCTTCCGAGGTGGCGACCAGCACTAAGTCATCTGCAAATAATATTGTGTCCAACTGTAGATTTCTGTTAATGCGGATGGAACCACTATTGGATTTCATAAGCTGAAAATTGTGGGATTATCATCAAAATGAAGAAAACAGGCCTATTTATTTCATGCATTGAGAATAATTTTTGCTGAGAAGAGGAGACGACAGTTATGAAGTCTCCGATGGTGGTGGTGGTGATTATTGTTTTATGAGGAAGTACAACTAGGCAACAGATTCCACTCAAAATGCGGGACGTGGATCGAGTTTATAAATAGATTCGTCTGTGAGGATGTGTGGCTTTATTTAATTTAATATAAACATCCTTCATGCCGTTGACAATTTGTGTAAAAGTAGCTCTAGCACCGTTGGTAAAGCATCCTTAACTTTCACGCGAGGGTCTTGGGTTCGAGGAGCACCACCTCATTTCTTTTTCTATTATTATTACTTGTTTAACGTCGCACTAACGCATCTAGGGCTTTCGGCGACGCAGGGAAGTGATAGGATTGGAACGGAAGCGGCGGTGGCCTTAATTAAGGTACAACCTCACCATTTGCCTGGTGTGAAAATGGGAAACCACTTCAGGGCTGTCGAGGGTGAGATTCCAACCCACCATTTCCCGAATGCAAGCTACGTTATCCAACCCCTTGGCTAATTTTTTTTCCTTTGTCCATGCGAACTAGAAATTGCACAGACTGAATATCGTAAACCCATTTACTACTTGCTGCTCATTTATTAATTAATTGATTGATTTATTTATTTAGTCAGTTTACTGCCTCAAGGGCGGAGTCCTGGAGGGTGAGACATTTGGTTGGACGCCCTGAAGATGGTTTTCCGTGGTTTCCCCAACGCCGGGGCTGTACATCATTAGACCTATCTGTGTTGGTGCGACTCAAAGCAACTTTTAAAAAGCATAATCTTCTCCTCCTTTTTCTTCTTATTATTATCATCCGGCTCCTTGGTTTAATGTCCGGGGTAGCAGCCCTTGGTTTAGAGGACCCCGGTTCAACTCCTATGCGAGGCACAGATTCTAACTGCATCTAGGTTTGAGGGCTGGGTGTTACTATTCGTCTACAACACATCACACTACAGAAACACCTAACATCGCTCCATATAGGATTGGAGTTAGAAAATGCATTCGGCCTTAAAACGGGCGTCAAGTGCCGATCCCATGTAACTGGGAAAAGGATAGAAATATTTTTTGTTTCTTTGTTTTTATTTTCCGAGTTGAGCCTCTGTAGGCTGCGTGTTAACAACCAATCTCATTTTGCAGTGTCTGTGCCGTGTTCGTATGCCGGCTCTGACATCCTGCCACTGTCTCTTGATCTCATCGATCAGCGCTTTCTTTCTCTCCTCTGGTAAAGGGCCTCTCCGTGTTCTGGGTTCTGTCTCCACCATACAAGCCTGATAGCTTTTCATCACCCTCTTGAAACTAACCCTGTCATTAATTTTTTTCCTCCGTAATGCCCACCTCTCACAGATCTTTCTTACACTCCTGGAACCATCTCAATCTAGATGCCTTTCGTTTTAGAAAATTCCAGATCGTGTTATTATTTACACAGGAAATGTGCCCATAAAGCAGCAATGTTGTTATAGGTTCAATCTTGTTGTATACTTCTTTATTGGATTTCAATCGAACCTGCCCGTCAACCCCTGTGTTCCCTAAGATCTTCTCTAGCAGCCTGCCTTCTCTTTCAGGTATAATATTTTTTAATTATTATTATTATTATGTGCATATGGACGCAATGGATCACGCAAAGCTCTAACGATTCTGTTTTCTGAGTTGCCAAACAGCTCTCATCCTTTTTCGTTCTTCTCTCCACTTTGCTCTACTCTTCTTTTTCACTTCGTTCTCTGGTTACACTTTTCATATATTAATTTTTTCCTATAGAGGTTTCTGTCCGCGGTGTCATTTGAGTTCATCTGCGCTTTTTCCAGATCCTTCTTCACTTCCAGTACCCATGGAATATTTTTTAAATGATCTATGTAGGTGAGAATCTAGTTTGTCAGTATACTTGCCGGCAGTCTATTATTATTATTATTATTATTATTATTATTATTATTATTATTATTATTATTATTATTATTATTATTATTATAATTATTATTATTATTATTATTATTATTACACCCTGTGGTTGTCGGATGCAGACGAAGAATACACCCACGATATTCTTTACCTGTCTTAAGAGGAGACTAAAAGGGACGACCAAGGGATAATTCAATTAGAACCATGAAACTGCTTGTGATTAGTACCATCACGCGGGGAACACCATGCATCGCCTTTACTTGCGAGTAGTACCACTGTGTTAGGTAACAAATAGGTCTGTTATTACTAGCAGCAGAGAGTGGTTTACTGTAGGTTTACAGTAACTTACCTGTAATTAGTACACCTATGCGAGGCCCACCATGGGTTTGCGTTGCCTGTGCCTAAATATGAGTAGGACCAAATGTGTGGAACACCGTGAGTTTAAGCTTTTTTTTTTTTAAATGCTATTTGTTCGGAGCGTCGAACTATAGAGATCTTTTGCCCCTACTTGCACCATGTGATATGAACAGGCTTGTAATTGGAATGGAGGACGTGTAGAGTGTTGAATGTGAGGAAAGGAACGTTTAAAACGATCCAAACACCCAGTCACCACGCCAGGGATATTAATCATTTACAATTAAAAACCCCTCACCCAGCCAGGAATCGAACACGGACCGCCGGGTGACAGGCTGATGCGTAGCCCCCTCCACCACGAGGCCTGACGTGAGTTTAAGTTACTCCTTATTAGTACCCGCTAAATGAGAAATACCATGGTTCTACTTCCCCAGCGATAAGTAGCATTATGAGGGACCGTTGACCTAGATTTTGGACCCTCTTTAGACAACATGCATCATCGATTCAGGATTGTGTTTTGGAAGCACTCCTATTATTATTATTATTATTATTATTATTATTATATCGTCCTACTGAGACGCGGAGGACGTTTGTGTATACTTAGAGTAAGTTAGGTAGATTATAGTCTTACAAAAAAATTGCACTTGTGTTTCGTGCATGAAGTGCTGTCTCTCACGAATGTGTCGTAGTTCTATTGAAGTGGTATTGGTGCTCCTCTGAATGAGACCGAGGTAATAAGAAGCGTGCTGCAGTCACAGTGACATTCATTCAGCGTGTCCGTGCACAGCAAATGTTTTCTGAGAATGTCCCGAACCCTGAGGGGACCACGCTCTCTCTGCGATACAAAAACTGGGTTGCGCCTCATTTATTTGGCTGATTAGCTCCGGGAGCGTGTAAACAATCTCTCTCTGTAGCAAAAGATGCTTCCCAAAATGGCGGCTGTTTCAGAGTTCAGCTGTAGTTACTTGTTCGTCATAGATCTTAGAATGTTTATCCAAGAGTGTACGCCTACACACTTGCATACATACATATACCCATCTCCGCTAGAATACTGAGCCAGTTAGCTGCGCGGTACGAGCCGTGTTACTGTAAGCTTGCGTTCGGCTGATGGTGGGTTCAAAACCCACAGTTTGCATCCCTGAATACAGTTTTTTGTGGTTTCCGATTTTTAGAACAGGGCTCTCGTACCTTTTCATTTACTGGGGGGCACCTCACTCTTGGATATGGAGGCGCGGACTCGGTTTAATAATAATAATAATAATAATAATAATAATAATAATAATAATAATAATAATAATAATAATAATAATAATAATAATAATAATAGTCTAATAATAATAATAATATTTTTGGACATTTATACAGAATGGATGACAACAGGTTAACTAAACAGATTTTCGGATATATTTGGAACAAGAAGTCAACAACAACCCAGATTCATGAAGTGAAGAAAGATTTGGGAAGAAACAATATAAAAGAAGAATAAGCTACAGAGAAAAATATTTTTTAGAAATAGAGCGTTAAAAATGGAAGGATTCCAAGGTAGGGAGGGAAAGAAAACAGGCTCAGAATGGTCCGAAGTAGTTCAAAAGCACTCAGCACCTGAGAGAATATTCTGAAATATCAGGCGATGTGGTCTGTGGAATGAGTTCAGCTAAAACTAAGAAGAAAAAGAAGAGGTGACCGGGCGAGTTGGCTGTATTTGTATTGTATCTACCACATTAGTTATTCGGGGGTCAACTGAGTAGAGGTGGCTTTGATTCCCATCTCACTCATCCTGGAAGTGGTTTTCCGTGGTTTCCCTCTTCTTCTCCAGGCAAATGCCGGGATGGTACCTACCTGTAACTTAAGGCCAAGGCCACTTCCTTTCCTATGCCTTGTCTACCCCTTCCAATCTTCCCATCCTCCCACAAGGCCCCTGTTGAGCATAGCAGGTGAGGTCGCCTGGGCGAGGTAGTGGTCCTCCTCCCCAGTTGTATCCCCCGACCCATGCTCCAGGACAATGGTCTTGAGGTGGTAGAGGAGGGTCTCTCGCTGAGTATGAGGGAAAAGAACCATCCCTGGAGCGTAAACGGATTAATAAGAAGGAAAGAAAGAAAAATCAGACTTCACTTAAATTGACTGGTTTTACGGCATTACTGCCGGGTTCAGAAGAGAACTAGAGTTTACGAAGACAGTTCAGCGAGGGAAGATCAAATAGGGGAACCTGGTGCAAAGGCATATCCAGCGAGTGTTCTGTGCGCAAATTGCAAGTTGCGAGTCCCTGCGGAAGGTCGATAACTCGTGCACTGGAGGTGGAAGTCCCCCATCGGTCAACAAATCAGACAGAATGATCTGCATAGTGGGCTTCAGTTCAGAGGGTCCTGGGTTCGGGATTTTAACTAGATATCGTTAATTCCTATGGCTCGGGGACTGGGTGTTTGTGTACGCCTCAATACACATCTCGCTACTAATTACTACTTGCATCTGGAAGTTCGAACCCCACTGTCGGCAGACTTGAAGATGCTTTTCCGTGGTTTAGCATTTTCACACCAGGCAAATGCTGGGGCTGTACCTTAATTAAGGCCACGGCCGCTTTCTCCCCACTCCTAGCCCTTTCCTGTCCCATCGTCGCCGTGTCGGTGCCATGTAAAACATCTTGCAAAAAAAAAGAAGCTACGACTGAAAGAGACAATAGTGTTTCAATCACTTTACATCCGGATGTAAAACTAGGGAAAATCCATACACGAGCTTTCCGCAGGGAATTGGGAGGAAGAAGAAGAGGCAGATTAGTAAATTCTACTTTTTAAAAAAAAGCTATTTATTCGGGACGTCGACCTAAGAAAATTCTACTTAGCGGCAATCGTAAAATGACATGGGTGTCCAGAACTCTAGAGATAAAGGTTGAACCAATAAATGTATTTATGTACGGGGTCGGAGATGAGGTGAGCTGAATTTATATGACGTGTTTTACGGCGGGATGCCCTTTCTGAGGTCAACCTCAGTTGAGGAGCTGATGAAGATGAAATAAATGATGGTGAATAAAACTGCGTAAAGAGGAGTAAGGAATCGGCTCTGGCCTATGAACCAGTAAATCGTGCCGCCACCTTCTAACTTCCAGTGCTCATGCAGCATATATTTTTCGAAGTGCCGGTGGAGTTCAATTCGTGAGTCCACTTCTCGTTATATCAAACATTCAGGCGAATGTCGCTCGCAGCAGAACCAGCTGGCGGCTGCTATTGTGGTCTGAATTGGCCAACAGGAAAGGCGTCGTTTTACTCCTCGACAATGTCTCTATGCAACACGACGATGGCTTTTAGGGCTTAACTGGAACGTTCTACCTCATTCACTGTGTCTGGCGGACATCGCCCCTTCCGATTGCTACATTGAAGCTCTTAACAAGGGCCGCCCACAGGGCAAGTTCTATCGGGGTCAAATGTTATCACAAATACTTTTGATGAGAGTGATACGTCTCTTAACAGTAATTAAACTACATTACGAAAGAAGTAAACGGATAGGCCTATTTAATCCGTTTACCCACTAGGGTTGCTTTTCCCCCCAGACTCAGCAAGGGATCCCACCTCTACCGCCTCAAGGGCAGTGTCCTGGAGCGTGAGACATTGGGTCGGGGATACAACTGGGGAGGATGACCAGTACCTCGCCCAGGCGGCCTCGCCTGCTATGCTGAACAGGGGCTTGTGGGGGGTGGGAAGATTGGAAAGCATAGACAAGGAAGAGGGGAGGAAGCAGCCATGACCTTACGTTAGGTACCATCCCGGCAATTGCCTGGAGGAGAAGTGGGCAACCACGGAAAACTACTCCGAGGATGGCTGAGGTGGGAATCGAACTCCCCTCTACTCAGTTGACATCCGGAGAACTAATGCGATAACTAGAGTGATATCTTCGTACGATTGCCCATAGAGCGATAAACACCTGGTCCAGGCATTAATTCAATGTAAACTTCATCCCGAAAACAATCGCTTTATTATGGTTGCTTTTTCAGACCAGGCTAATTAATAATGCCAGCCGTGACCTCCAGCCCTATCCTGTCTCCCGAATGTAGAGGCGTAGAGCCACGGTAGAGCCATGCCCACCCCTCTTGTGCTCGGTTGGCCGGTCAGAGTGCAGAGCTGTTGACCACGGACCAGACGTGGCCACTTATGGGTCGAGACCCACTCTGTATCTACCGTCCCCTGTATTCGAGAGACGGAGAGGGGTTGCTCCTCACCGTCCGCTGTCCTGAGAATGGTTTTCCGTGGGTTTTCCATTCTCCTGCACTACGGCGACTGCCGGGACAGTTGCTAGTAGGCCACGACCACCAACCCGCTCGCCTTACCCAAACCTCACCTTCATCGCTCCAAATCTAGTTGGCCTGAGAAAAGGTGTCAGGTCCATTGTACCCCTTCAGGGTATGAGAGCCTCCGTTGTTTTCACCGCTGGGTTCCGTGGTTCAAATCCCGGTCACTCCATGTGAGATTTGTGCTGGACATGGTGGAGGTGGGACAGGTTTTTCTTCGGGTACTCCGGTTTTCTCTGACATGTATCATTCCAGCAACACTCTCCAATATCATTTCATTTGATCTGTCATTCATTAATTATTGCGTCAGGCTTCGGCACCCGGCACAGTTCCTATCCTCGCCGCTAGATGGGGGCTTAATTCATTCCATTCCTGACCCCGTCAAATGACCGGAAACAGGCTGTGGATTTTCATTTCACTGATAGTAGCAGTAGTAGTACACCGGAATTCGATCCTACAAGCTTATAGATAGAACTAAATCGCCCCAAAGGAGAACGCAAGGCAGCCGGCCATCATAAAATGTACATTATTATTATTATTATTATTATTATTATTATTATTATTATTCCCACCCTCATCGGAGGGTCTGCCTTACAAGGGCTGCACTCGGCTAGAAATAGTCACACGAAATTAAATTAAATTATTATTATTATTATTATTATTATTATTATTATTATTATTATTAGTAGTAGTAGTAGTAGTAGTAGTAGTAGTAGTAGTAGTAGTTGTACCGATACCGGCTGGTACCCTGCATATATTGCCTTGAGGAAAGGGATTAATCCACCTCACGTTTTGACGTAACGAGCAAGTTTATAGCCGATGAAGAGGATACAAAAACAGAGAGAGAAAAATAAATCTTGTACTGTTGAAAGTGTCGAGGTCCATTTCTTGGCTTTAAGTTTCCGTGATCCAAGGCGCTTGTTTTACGGTTGCTACGGTATTAAAAAAGCGTTTTTGTGATTAGTACGGACAGAGTGTGTTTTAATGATCGGCTTGTCCTCGTGTCGCGTGGGCGATGGGTCCTCGGGTCGTGTAGGTAGCCAGTCAGCCAGCCAAGCTGTACGTCACTTCCGCTGCCAGAGTGTGGGAAAATCGGGCAGGTGCGCGCTCGCCTCTTGCCAAGTCCCCCCCTCCCCCCTTCACTCCTCTACAGTGGCACGCACGCTGCAGGAAGCACGACCTTGCCAGGGGGCCATGGCTCCACACAACACTACTCCATGACCCCGATTTGTTCTCCTTATTGAAAGGTGTCATCTAATCTTCTATCTCTCACCTCATGATGGCGATCACTAATAATAATAATAATAATAATAATAATAATAATAATAATAATAATAATAATAATAATAATAATAATAATAATAATTTTGGTTTTACGTCCCACTAACGCAGACACCGATGTGCCGGAACTTCGTCCCGCGGGAGTTATTTCACGTGCCAGTAAATCTACTGAAAGGAGGCTTACATATTTGATCACCTTCAAATACCATCCGACTGAGTTAGGAATGAACCTGCCAAGTTGGGTTCAGAAAGCCAGCGCCTTAACCGTCTGAGCCACTCAGCCCGTTTCTCGTAGAAAGTGAAAGCTTTTCAAATTTAGAGTACAATTGTGTATTTGACATCAGGCGGTATTCACCCTCAGAATTTTGACCTGAGACAAATTCTCTGGCAATTTCCTGTTTTATTTGGATCGTCTCTGTACACCGTGACGAGTGAGGCGCAAACACTCCACAGCATAGAGGACTTACTGTGACACGGACTGACAAGTCTATTTACAGGGGCACGGGCTGTTGAAAATTAAGTGAAGTGCTCTAACTTACAGCCCAACTGAACATTCGGCTGCGCGTTTGAATCACGTAGGTCATTGGGGAGATAGTGGATTCGAACCACACTGTCGGCAGCCCCCAAGATTGATTCCGTAGCTTCCTACTTTCACACCAGTCAAATGCTGCTGCTGTACTTTAAGAAATGCTTCCTTCCCACTCCTAGGCCACCTGTGTCGGTGCGACGTAAAAAGGAACCCAGTGTCCAAAAAAGGGGAAGGCCATGGAAAATGTCCACATTTAACCCTAATGAAAATGTCCTTGACTGAGCAATACTTGTTGGAAAACAAAGTACTAGGCGCTTTTTCAACAATAATTAATTCGATCTCTGAAGTTTTGATTGAATCATACCAACCTAATTAATAAATTAATAATAAAATATAACGCACTTGTGATCGAGACTAAAGTAAACAAAAGTTTCTTAGTGGCCACCTGTTGATGATGTAGGGACAATTTAACCTTCGTAGTGCAAATGAAATGGCGTATGGCTTTTAGTGCCGGGAGATCTCAGGACGGCTTCGGCTCACCAGGTGCAGGTCTTTTGATTTGACGCTCGTACGCGACATGGGGATGAAATGATGATGAAGACAACACATACACCCAGCCCCCGTGCCAGCGGAATTAACTAGTGATGGTTCAAATTCCCGACCCTGCCGGGAATCGAACCCGGGACCCCTGTGACCAAAGGCCAGTACGCTAACCAGTTAGCCATGGAGCCGGACAGTGCTAGGGTTTGAAAACAATATCCCATATTATTTTCTTTTCTTCTGTTTTATGATTTTAAAAAATCTTTTTTTCTCCCTACTTGTGGAAATCGCCGACCCTGGTGATGAGTTTCACCTGATATTTCAAGGCTTCTTTCACTGATGTAATAATAATAATAATAATAATAATAATAATAATAATAATAATAATAATAATAATAATAATCTGGGGTGAATAGTCACCGTCAGTTCAGAGAACCTAGAATTCGATTCCCGGCTTGGCCTGGGATTTTAACTGCGTATGGTTAATTCCTCTGGTTCGGAGACTGGGTGTTTGTCGTAACACTCACGCAACGCACCAGATCACACTATCAACCACCATAGGAACACGCATTAGTCAATACTTCCTTCTACATAGGATCGGCGACAGGAAAGGCATCCCGCCGTAAAACTGGCCCAAGTTAATAAGTAATGCAGACTCCAAGAAATTGAGAAACGGCCACGAAGGAGAAATTTTTTTATTATTATTATTATTATTATTATTATTATTATTGTCCGCTTTTATCGTGTAGTGGTTAGCATGATTACCTGCCATCTCTGGAGATCCTGGTTCGATTCCTGGGTCTGCCACGAAATTTGACGAGGTCTGGAACGGGGTCCACTCAGCCTCGAGAGGTCAACTGAGTAGAAGTGGGGGGGGGGGTTCGATTCCCACCTCGGGCATCCTCGAAGTGGTTTTCCGTGGTTTCCCACTCCTCCTCCAGGCATTTGCAGGGATGGTACCTAACTAAAGGCCACGGCCGCTTCCTTCCCTCTTCCTTGTCTATCACTCCACTCTTCCCATCCCTCACAAGGCTCCTGTTCAGCATAGCAGGTGAGGCCGCTTGGGTAGGGTACTGGTCCTCCTCTCCATCTGTATCCTCCCGACACAAAGTCTCGCGCTCCAGGACAGTGTCCTTGAGGCGGTGGAGGTGGGATCCCTCGCTGAGTCCGAGGGAAAAACCAACCCTGGAGTGTAAAGGATTAATAAATAAATAAATAAATAAATAAATAAATAAATAAATAAATAAATAAATAAATAAATAAATAAATAAATTAATTAATTAATTAATAATAATAATCAGCGCACCGGCTTCTCACCACTGGGTTCCGTGGTTCAAATCCCGGTCACTCCATGTGAGATTTGATTTGTGTTGGACGAAGAGGAGGCGGGACAGGATTTTCTCCGGGTACTTCGGTTTACCCTGTCATCATTCATTCGAGCAACACTCATCAATACCATTTCATTTCATGTAACAGTCATTAATCATTGGTCCACAGGAGTGCGACAGGCTTCGGCAGGCGGCACAATTCCTATCCTCGCCGCTAGATGGAGGCTTCATTCATTCCATTCCTCACCCGGTCAAACAGGCTGTGGATTTTCAAAGTAGGCAAAGATTCGGGTGGACATTCGTGTTAAGTGACCCTTCTTTTCCTAATAGTGTCTGTTATTTTCTCCATATGCAGATATACTTCATGATTGTGCCTGCTCCTCTATTGTCCATTTTCCTTTTTGAGCCCAAGATCTTCCTTTTTTGGCTTCTAGTTGTTATGCTAGACCTTCTTTTGTTCATTGAGAGGCATTCTGCGTTATTATTGTTGTTATTACTATCACACGCCATGCAGCCTTTCCCCATATGACTCTCGCACGTACATCGAACCAGTTTACTGCTTCTAGTGCGTGCGTTCTCAACGGGTTAGAATGCGAGGCTTTCCGAACAAATTGTGTATTCCATTCACTGGCTACATACATTGGATGTGAAGAGATTTCGCAGGGAGCTGCTCATGAAACACGTGACAAGAAATTATTGAAGACAATCTGAATAGAAAGTGACATAATTTGAATCTTGAACCCTTGATTCTTTTAGACCTGTATTGTTTTTTGTGCTAATATTGATAGAATAAGTTACATATTACACGCGACTACTGTATCTTAAATCATACGATTCCAACTGAGGTGCTCCCATGGATCCGGCCGGCCACTGCGCTGTGCTGTAGCCCCGGCGAGAGGCTAGGGGAAGGAGGGGAAGTGGCAGAGGCAGAACCACAGGTCGTCACGTCAGCACGCAGCTTACGAAAACAATATTATTTATGACAATTCTGTGAACACGTAAACAACAATTTATTCTGTACATACATTGCGTTTGCCTTAATGTACATTTAGCGTTTAAGTCGACTGTTGACATCATTTTGCGGCAACTAATTTACCAATATTGGGTACAATCGATTTTGGCAGTAATTCTAAGCACAGCCTCTAAGGCAACATCAGACAGAGAAGTCCTAGTTCTACATTTATTTAAATTCAGAATTGAAAACATCTGTTCGCATGCATAAGTTGTACCGAAGATTGACGTAAATTTTAAGGCAAGTGCGTGAAGTCTGGGAAATTCTTGTGGGTGAACACCTTTGTAAAAGGAAATTAAATCACCGTTGTAGTGGTAGTACGTATCCTTCCTGTAGTTTTATCAGCCCTGTTTGAAAATTATGATGAAGATTTTTCAGGACGCGCTGAAAATGGGGTCATAAATATTTCAAGTTGAAGTGCCATATTCATTTCTTTGAATCGGGCATTGAATTCAGAGTGCAAAGTTTGTAACGACGCCTGATAGTCCCTATTATTTCCGTAAGTAGACAAATGTAATAATTTTAATGAAGTAAAATTGTCAAAGTTTCCAGCTTCAAGCTGACTTTTCTGCATTTTGAAAGCCTTAATTCTATCACACATGGTGCGTATAAGTGTGTTTCTCCCTTGCAATGAAATATTTAAATCATTCAAATAAGACGTTATGTCTGCCAAGAAAGCGAGGTCAGCTACCCATTGTTAATTCCGTAAAGTTGGTTGTGGAGAACCTTTCATCTTCATGAACAGAGTAATTTCTTCAATTATTGCCAGAAGGTTGCTAGCACTTTCGCCCAACTTAATCAGCGCACAATACAATAAAAGGAAATGTCGCTATATTCAGCCTCGAGATCTTTAAAAAATTCTTTGAACTGCCGATGATTCAAATCCTGCTTTCTGCAGAAATTTACACATTTTGACACAGTGTCCATAACAGATTTAAAGTTGCGAAAGTTTTTTGCACATAATTGTTCTTGATGTAAAATACAATGTACTACGTGGAGTAGATGGGGAAGGAGGGGAACGGTGCAGCGCTGGTGCGCCCCCGCACTAAGTGCTCGAGTTGGAAAGGCCTGTCTTAAATCATAAACGTGTACATGACTTATCGTTCATTCTTCTTCTTCTTATTCTTATACTTCTACTACTTTTCCCCACATCTGCTGTGAAGCACATGTGTATTTGGCCCTGTTTTACGGCCGGATGCCCTTCCTGACGCCAACTATATATGGACGGATGTAATCACTATTGCGAATTTCTCTGGTGGTTGGTAGTGTGTTTTCTGAACATGAAGAGAAAAGTGTTGGGCCAAACACACACGCAAACTTCTAGTCCTCGAGCCAGAAGAATTAATGAGACGAAATTAAAATCCCCGATCCGGCCGTGAATCACACCCGAGACCCTTCGAACCGAAGTTCTCAACGTTCACCACTCAGCCAGTGAGTCGGACACCTGACTTATCGTGCATAATTAGTCCTTAATTCGTCGGTACGTTCTCAGAAAACAGCCCCATTCCTTGGTTGAATGGTCAAACGTTAGAAGCCTTCCATTGAGAGATTGACGGGACTGGCGTTTGGTTCATTCTTTTTGCTCGGGGACAAGGCGTTTATGTTGATCTTCTCTTGTTTCTTTACACTTTGCTTTACGTCACACCCACTCTTATGGCGACGATGGGAGAGGAAAGGGCTATGAGTTAGAAGGAAGGTACAGCCCCAAACCAACATTTGCCTGGTGTGAAAATGGAAAACCAAGGAAAACCTTTCTCAGAGCGGCCGACAGTGGGATTCGAACCCACTGACAGTTAAGTGGCTCAGACCGCGGAGCTACTCGCTCGGTAATGTAATACTAACCACCACAGAAACGCGTAATACAGTAGAACCGATCCCTTTTTTTTTGTTAAATTAAAAATGTGAGACTTTTGCGTACTGTGGCAGCTGATTTTGTTGTTGGTGTTTCTACAGTTTCTGACTGGGTGAAAATGAAAAATAAATCTGAACAGCATGCACCAAAACTGCCTAACAAGAAAACCATGAAGTCCTGTCAGAATGAAAATAAAAATAAATGAGGCCGTGTTTTTATGGTTTACGCAAGGGAGTTAAACCAGTTATTCAAGAAAAAACCAAGATGTTATCCGAACTGATGAGAGAGGAGGCTCAAGGGCTTATAGCGAGTGTAGGGCGGCTAGAAAAGGAGAAAATGTATACGGCGTGCGATGACGGGCCTGCGGACATGTTCAAAACCAAAATGGATAAATTTCTGCAAGGACATAGTAAATGTAAGATTTGCATTGCGGATGAGACAGATTTGAATGTTATGTTACCAAAAAATCACTTGCTTCAAGAAATGAAGGGAGTGCTCCTGGGTAAAAAACGAACAAAAAAGAAGGGTGACAGTTTTGATCTACAGTAACGCTTCTGACACTCACCGACTGTGGCCAATAGCAAAGCAAAGTCACCTCCGTACAGGCCGTGAAGGCCCTTGGAGGAGTGGAAGGTAAAGGCTTCCACCATTGTTAACCTCGGCACGTGATATTCGTACTCATTTTTGGTGTAGGCTGAGTAAACCTCAGGGCCATATGCACCTCCGGAAGTGGCAATCTCGTTTCTTAAATTTTACGACTTCCCGGCGGGGATTCGAACCCACGTCCTTCCTGGCGAACCGAGCACGCCTTTACCGCCTCGGCCAGGCAGCCCCTGACTGTTGCCAATGCGCACGGGAAATTCTATAAAAGCCAGGGCTTTGAAAGATATTCCGGCAAATGCTCATCCTGTCATTTATGAAACAAAAAATGTTTCTGGTTGACATTTCAAATATTATCCGAAACTCCCTTCCCCGTTCTATTTGTTTCGGGTGACAGAGGTTCTACTGTAGTTGAATACAACCCTCTACAGAGGAATGCCGTCAGGAAGAAAATCTTTTTTTTTTTTTTTTTTGCTAGGGGCTTTACGTCGCACCGACACAGATAGGTCTTATGGCGACGATGGGATAGGAAAGGCCTAGGAGTTGGAAGGAAGCGGCCGTGGCCTTATTTAAGGTACAGCCCCAGCATTTGCCTGGTGTGAAAATGGGAAACCACGGAAAACCATCTTCAGGGCTGCCGATAGTGGGATTCGAACCTACTATCTCCCGGATGCAAGGTCACAGCCGCGCGCCTCTACGCGCACGGCCAACTCGCCCGGTAAGGAAGAAAATCTAGCCCTAGTTCACAGGTGGGGCAAAGGTCAAACCTGCTAGCCCGACAGTCTGGATACAGCATTGGGAGCCTGTTTCCAGACAAACGACCAAGACAGCAATAGAATGAGTGCGGAGGATAGGAAATTATGCCGGTGGGAGAAGCCTGTCCCATCCTCTAGGGCAATGATTAATTAATGACAAATGAATTTAAATTGCTGGGATGAAGGATGTCAAGGGAAACCGGAGTGCCCGAACAAAACCTGTCGCACGTCCGCTTTGCCCAGCATAAATCTGACATGGGGTGACTGGGGTTTGAACCTCGAACTCCAACGGTCAAACGCCAACGGTCTGCGTCTTAGTCACGGAAATGTTTTGGCATAATAATAATAATAATAATAATAATAATAATAATAATAATAATAAAAATAATAATAATAATAATAATAATATTGTTATCTAAAGCTACCCTCTGCTGCTTTGTTGTACGTCCTAGTAACTACATTTTAATGGTTCTTCGGGAAGTCGAGGTGCCGGAATTTTGTATTGCAGGAGTTCTTTTTCTACCGACACGAGGCTGACGCATTTGAGCACGGTACTGAGCCAGAAGACAACGCTCTATCGTCTGGGCTATTTAGGGCAGTATTTATTTTTTAATTCTCGGTGGGTGTTTAAGGCCGGGTAGCCTTCCTGATGCCACGTGATTACTGAGGTGAAATTTCCTTCTAGTATCCGGAGGGGTTCAATCCAAGACTGTCTGGGTGAGAAGCTAGTGCTGTCAAGGACACTGGCTGCTCAATGTGCTGTTCGCAGTACAAACACGTCAGGATACTTGAGGATGATCTGTTCGAAAGGCGCTGAAGTCGTGGAAAGCCGCAAGGAAACGATGGAACATTCCCAGGATCGGGTGTGGTACTACTTTCTGGTCTGGGTTGCTCGAAGTTGAAAACCTATGAACTGCATAAAAAACCTGTAAGACACCTAAAGTATCCAAAAATGACGCCACATCCGGCAGAAAAGAACGTAAAACTGCGATCGAAATTAAAATTTGTTTTACATCGCACCGACACAGATAGCTCTTATGGCGACAATGGGACAGGAAGCAGCCGTGGCCTAATTAAGGTACAGTAGGTGTGAAAAATGGGAAACCACGGAAAACTATCTTCAGGGCTGCCGACAGTGGGATTCGAACCCACTACCTCCCGGATACACGATCGAAATTCATTTATAATTTTAGTTTTAATTCCATATTTAATGAAGAAATATAATAATGTTTTAAAATGGATAATTCTGGGGGTATGCAACATACAGTGCAATGAGTGAAGCACTTCTCGTTTCAGAGATATATTTTTAGATTAGGATAATTAAAAAAAAGGAAATCACTGTTTGTTAAAAAATGAGTACTTGCAGAATTTAGAATGAATTGTCTTTTCCACCTACAATGAATGCAGTGAGCCCGCAATGAACATCCTGAAGAAATAAATTGAAATTAGTATAACTGGAATCACCTTTGGCTTCATCACACTCGGGTTGCAGAAGCCTTCCTCAGAGTATCACAACAGTTTCTTAGCGGTTTCCAGACAGCACGTTGCAAAACATAGAGAAACGTTCCTCCTCATTAACAGAAGTTAAGAGTTCGTACTTGAAGTATGTGAGATCTTCCTCTTCAAAACCACTTGCATCAAAATGTTTTCCTTTCAACATTTCACATAATATTGCACATAATTTGATAACCCTGGTTTTTTAAGCATTAATTTCAATTCATTTAATTTCCTCTCTTTTCAGAGGTTCAAATGTATGTATTTTCTAGAGAAAAGAGGTTGAAGAGGTGATGGATGAACTAATGCTGATTCGAATTGAGAATGGATGAAGGTGAAGTTGAAAAAAAGCCCTTAAAACCTAAAAAGGCAAAAAGTACCAATAAGCCAGAAATCGCCGAAAAACGCAAAAAATGACAAATAAAACCCACAGTTTTCTGGCCTACCATGACCCGGACTTAACGTACAGTATATTATATTGGGTCACGTTTTCGGACAGTCGAGAAAAAAGTTTTCCGAAATAATAAAGAAATCCTTATTTATGGAAATATACTACAAAACAAATTTTTTAAAATACCTTAAAAATGGACCAAACTGAATTCTCATGAATGTGTAACAATGGTTTTCCAAGAAATATATCTCTCTTCTGTTCACTGTACTGAGCCGTATCCGACCGGCCCATAATAATAATTGGAATATTATTTGACCATATATGTGAATTTATTAATAAAAGATACAGTCTAATATGTTAAAGCATCGTATCCCAAGATAGTTAATACCGGATGTTGAGCAAGACTGTAAGTCGCTGGATGTTGCTTCATATTTCCGCATGACCGTGAGAAAGTAAGCGTACCCAAGCGCTGGCAAGGATCGACACGTGTATTACATGCTGACCAAGCACGATATTTCAGCCAATGGGAATTTATGGATTTGGCAAACATGGAGGCTACACCGCGTCATATATTAATTCCAGGATGACCAACATGCTCTGTGGATAAAGTCAGTTTCTGTAGACAATCGGTTTTCCACAGTTTCTGAAGTTAGATATATTTGGTAATGTATTATAGAAATTGGTGGAAGAGATTTGCTAATGTTTGAGCTGTGTTTTATAAATATATCACAATAAGTATTGTATCATCATACATGACGAACTCTCTGATTGGTGGTTGGTTCAGATACCCGGGAACCCCAACAATATTAGCGTCACCGAAGCCTCCTCAGTAATCCAAGCTCTGGAGAGCGTCATTCTGTAGCAAAAATTTGAGCAGTACGGATGTATTAACTCGGCACTCTGTAGGAAAAGTTTGAACAGTGCGGATGTACCAACTCTGTGACTGGTGATTGTAATTAACGTGGCGTTATTCCAGAAATAGTAACTGGTTCTCGTTGATACTTCAAATTGTGCAGTCGTAATATTTACTGTGCTTTGACAGAGTTTACTTTTAATCGATAAAGACGGTGTAGTGACCGCTGAGTAACAAGTGTTGTGGAAACGTGCTAGTGTTTCACTATTTCGCGACGGGCGCGTATTCGCGTGGAACTTCCGTACCGAACCGTGGGCTGCTTTTAAAACTGTAATTTTACCCTTTTAGTGAAGTGTGTTATATATATGTGAATCAGTGTGTTAGCTGATCTGGTAAAAGAAAGGGTATTTCGGCTCGCAGCATTAAGCAGCGAAGAGGTTATCAACTATAGTCTTCTGTGTTCCAGTGAATTGTTTTCCAGCAAGATGATGGATACACCTGCAGAGGAAGGAAGTGCATTCCCACATGTTAAGGATGTGATTAACATGGTGTAGATCCCAAAATTAGTGGGGATGTAAGCTGCTATCCTGGTTCCCCGAGAGTCATATAAAGTAAGATGCACGTATTATATATGGCATGATATGTAAGTTATGTTAAGGTACTAGGGCAGTGTAGATAGAATTTTCAGTTTCATTTAAAGTAAGCCTGACGGCATGTATTTGTTTAATTTTGTCACTATGGTAGATTCGGATACGAGATTAATGCATGTTTATTTTATTTTTATTTTGCTTTATGATTAGATGTTTGGGAAAATGAGGGATTGATAGGATCAGTTATTGTTGTAAATATAGTACTTAGCGTAGGATATTCCGAGTTTTCCTGAAATATATGCTAGAAGGGCTAGATCGACAGGTTCATTTTTGTATTACGTCAAACACGTATCAATTCATTTTATTTCGGTCATTCAGAGAGACAGGTATAGCTATTTTGCATGATGCATGGTTTTACAGAAGCTGCCAGAAGGAGCTGCAGAACGTCGTTGTTAAATTAAGATCTTTGAAGTTAAGTTGGATTCTGTTTGCCTGATGGTCTGCCAAGGACTTGAACAGCGTCTCGTTATGTGGAAAGGCCAGTAGGATTCATGAGGAATGATGAGATAATAATTGCATGCTTAATTATAATGTATTGGTACAGGCCGATTGTATGCCTGACAAGATAGAGAGAAATTGTGCAGATGTGTGTGTGCCTGCCTAGCGTCTTCTGAGTATATTGTGATCAGAATGGACAGTGTTAATTCCAGACTATTGAGTCTGATGTTGTTAAATGGCCCAAGCATGCTAAGAAGCAATTAATATACGGGAGTTTCCGTGTAGTTGATGATGGGCGTTATCTCATGGCAAGTTGAGTCCTGGCCTGTGTTATCGGCATGTGTGAAAGAGACAGTATTTCCTTGCGGCGGCTACGGGAGACAAAATCCAATCTTTAGCGTAGTGGAGTTCTATATTTCTTTACAGCTCGTAATCTACCCGGAAGTACATGACGGATGACCGCGCTATTGAGCGCTCAAACGCAGCAGAAGGAGGCAATGTTGCCCATTGCTTTCTTCATGACATCAAGGATTATTCATATGTTTTTCTCTTACAGGATGGTTTTACCTTATTATTTTGTGATTATATACCTTGTCTCGTTGTTTTTAAAGGGAACAGCCCGAGTGCTGATGTATTGTTGGTTTATCTAGTTCTGTCTAGATTTTTTGCTGTGAACCGGGATTCACATTAGAAGCAGTGTAGCATTTAAGACTTTACTCGATATCCGATGTATATATATGTTTAGTTTGATTATTTGAATTATTGTAAATATAGTGTAGGATTTGCCCCTAGTATTTTGCATACCTTACATAGCGTCCGGTGCGTCTTAAGTATTTTTTTCTTTCCGTCGTAATTTTTCACATGATGTAACTTTGATTTTACGGAAATAGTTGACTCTCGGGAGTAACTTAATTTTGAAACCGTATCGTTGGGATGCGATAATGTGAAACTCCATACCGAAATACCAATGGCAGTGTTTGCATACACTTGTTGCCATATAACATAAACATTGGACTATGAGAAGATACTCAGTCTTGATTTTTATATATGTTCTTTATTGAACTTGTTTTTCTTTTAATGTCAAATTTGTATTATCACTCATTTAACGTTTCTGATTTCGATTATTTTATTACTTTGAGTTCATTTTTTACAAGTTATTATTTTTTTATTCAATTATTTTCGTGTGATTTGATCGGGGATATTTGTTAATAAATCCATCTTACCCCCTATGATTGCTTCTCATTCGTGTTATACCTCCATTTCCTGTCATTGATTGCTATTTTAGTGTTGAACTTCGACTTTTATCCTGACCCAATCGACAACCAACCCACACTCTGCCCAACCCTGAGTTAGTCGGATGTTCATACAGGAATGGAGGCATCGTCCTAGAGGGTATTTACCCCTGGGTACGGTACATATATATTTGGCGCCGCAACTAAGGGCAAATAGACACTTTGGTGTATGTTCGTATCCCGCTGGGAGTATTTTTGTGTTACCCAAAGATGTCTAGGTTGTTCTTACAAACTTGGGCAGGTCAAATTGAGATTTGCGAGAGTGAATGTGATTTGACAAGCTATTCCGAAGGCTAGATAGGATTAGGATTATGGTTCGAAAGCTGGAAGAGACCAATAATTGGTATCCAGATAATGATTAAATTTAAGAGAGGTAGATAGGTAATTTCGAACCATAGGCGCAACTTAGGAATCTGGCAACCTAACGTTTAGACAACTTGAGTCTAGAGTCCCATGTTCAGTACTACGAATGATAGTAGGCGGACATGAAAGGGCAAGATTTCATAGGAAATCGTGTGTTTAGAAAACAGAGTAAAATCTAAATGCATTACGTTAGGGACATCGGCAAAAAGTTTGATTTAAATTATGTTAGGAAGAATGAGGAACATAGCCGATAAGTAAGGCGTGTCGTAGTAATAAAGGAACTCTATTTGAGTCAGAGAACTATAAAAAGATTTCTCTAATGAGGTAAAGTGGTCGATGACGTGTCCTTCAGACATGTGTTGATCTTGATATAGCCTGGAATTTGTGTGTAGATCAAATTTCAATTGCCAGTAACGATAATTTTATTTGATTTAGAGTAAGACTAGGAACTTAAGAGCGCCTCAGTCTTAAGAAAATGGTGATGATATTTGCAATGAGTGCTGATGATTCAGGACTGGTAAACCTATGCTGGAATATTAGTCTGGAGTCGGAGGTATTTATCGTAAATATGGTCCAGTACTGTTGTCTAGTACTTAGATTAGAGCCCAAAAGACAGGAAAATTACTAATGTTTGGATTTAAAGAATTTGGGGCTACGATACTTGTAATTTCTCTTTAAAGTTATGATAACGCGTTTGTTTGTTATGCGCGGCAGAAAATAAATATTCCAAATCATAGTAAGCTTCTATATGGCGAATTTTTGAGGCCATGTTTTCTTGATATTTGATTAACGTAAATCATAGAAGCTTTTCAGTAAAGTAAATGGTTTTCGTATGGAGTACACAAGATACGGTATAGGATACTAGGTAGTGGCGAGCATCCCTGCGTTTTCTCAAATACGTATTTGGTATGGCGTTGACGATGAAGGAGTTGTTAGAGGAGATGGACAAGAGGGCAGAGCAGGCCGAGATGAGGGAACAGGAGCGTATGAATGAACTTTCGAGTAAGTTGGAGGAACAATTTAAACAAGCTGCAGATAGGACTGACGAACAATTTAAACAAGCTGCAGATAGGACTGACGAACAATTTAAACAAGCTGCAGATAGGACTGAGGAACAATTGACACAGGCGGCGGAGAAAACTGAGGAGCAACTTAAGGTGGCGACTAATGAGTTACAGGGGAAAATTGACTTCGTTCGTACATGCTGTTTAGAAGGCATGGGAAAATTAGAGAAACAGCTAGAGACAGTAGAATTTAAAACACAGACGCAAATTGAAAAGATCAGAGATTCTGTTGAGGAAATCGCCGATCGGGTTACAGAACACATGACTAGCACAGATAAGCGGCTGGGAGACTTATCGCATACAGTAGAAGAAGCCACAGCAGAGATTACACTCCAGCGAGGCGCGATTGACAAGTTACGGATTGACACGGAGACGAGGTTGGAAGAGTTCACCGTGGACATCAGTAAACAAATTACTGAAGCTCAGCAGAATACTGAAGATAAAATTGATTTGAAACTTAAGATGAAGCAAAAGGAGACTGAGGAAAGAATGAAGGAAATAGAAACTCAGATTCGATTGGAAATGAAGGAGGACATTGCGGAGACAGGCAAGGAAGTCAAAGACATGATAATGGCTGATCGGGAAAGGAACAAGGAAGATCTACAGGTACTTGGTTCGAGTCTGGAGACGTGGACAGAGGTTTCACAGAAAAATCAAGTGAAGATAGAGGTTGTTGAGAAGGAAATCGCCTACATGAAGGATAAGTTAGAATTGTTGGATTTACGAACGGACAAAGAACTCAGTAAATTAAAATGTACAGTGCAACAAACCATTATAGAGAAGGCACCCAGTCAAGTTAGCGATAACGTAGCGTTGAGCGATCTTTTACAGTTACCGCGTCAGGAGGTCCACTGTTCAACTCCGAATGAAATACATAATGTTCCTATTTACAATATTATGAGGAGCAATGAAGAAAAACCACGGAAGTTTACAGGAAATGATGAGAGAACACCTAAAGCTTTCTTGCGGGAAATGGATGACTTCTTAGCAGATTACAAGGTACCACCAGAGCGTAAATTAAGGACAGTAGAAAGATTTCTAGGCGAAACCGTGGCTGAATGGGCGAATGCTTTCCGTTATACATTTACTACATATGAGGAGTTTAAGGAGGCATTTCTTAAAAAGTTTTGGGATGTATCTACGCAGCAATCACTGAGGATGGAATTGTATTCACGTAGATATCCGGCTACTACGCCAACGAAGTATTCTCCTTTTTTCATTTCTCAGATGCTAAAATTTCGTGATTTAGACATGCCCCCAAGCGAGAGCGAAATTATAGCGGCAATCTCTCGGCAACTACCTCTTGAAGTGCAGAGAACATTAATTGCAGCTAATGCTAAAACTGCAGCAGAGGCGGAACTGCCTTTAAGACAGTTAGACTTAACATCTAGTCAAAACCAGCCTAGGTTGAGGCATGTTGAGGCTATCCATACGGTAGGGGTGGAAGAAGGAAGTAATCCACCGAAAGTAAGGAAGAGAAATGATTATCAAAGCTTAGGGACTCAAACAGCGACACATGAGCAAGCCAACAGGAGTGCTGTACATCAGGATGGTAACTGGCAGCGGAGAGACAGAAGAGACCAGTTTCGAAAAAATAATTATCAAGGTAACAGCCTAAATCAGCGAGGATATAGCTATCCAAATGGAAATAATGGGAGGACCTATAGATACAAGTATAGAAACTATGGTGGACCCAGAAGACCATATTATCGTTGGGACGAGAAGGAGCGAAACCCCAGAGGAGGAAGAGGCAATTACCAGGAGAACCGTGACCAAAGAAGAGAAGAATCAAGACAATATGTTGAAGAGTTGAGAGGAAAAAGGCAGGAGGAAGACCGGTGGAGAGGAGCCATACAAGCTAATGGTAACGAAGAATGTCACGGAGCTGAAAGTGTTGCGTACAGGGAATACCGTGTAAAGCAACAGGAAAACAGGTTGAATCCCAATGCTCCTAATTACGAGAGTAGAGGAAATAGTGGTAGTAAAGCCCAATGACGATCACAGAAACTTAGAATAGATGACATCCCAGAAGGAGAAGAAGAAGAAGGAGAGATGGCAGAAGATGAGAGTGAAGATGATGGAGAAGAAGAAGAAAACCCGAATGATGAACCTGTGATGGTGGATGCAGATGACCCGGAAGAGGACACGGAGAATGTCAACTTCGCGCAGATGGAAAGAGACAATTATTCAGAAGAAGAAGATTGTGAAGAGTGTGGTGGTGTGCAGAGACGTTTTCATGCGTTACTTGACATCTACTACAACATCCGCCAAGATAATGATAGACTGTGGGAAGAGAATACAAATTTGCGAGACGGCAAATAGTACTAAAGGAAAGAGATTACATATATCCAGATGATAATAAATAGTCCAATAATACATTAAGAAAAAAAATAACTATTCCATATTAATTTTTTTTCCCTGGGTAAGAGGAGGATGAGCCGTATCCGACCGGCCCATAATAATAATTGGAATATTATTTGACCATATATGTGAATTTATTAATAAAAGATACAGTCTAATATGTTAAAGCATCGTATCCCAAGATAGTTAATACCGGATGTTGAGCAAGACTGTAAGTCGCTGGATGTTGCTTCATATTTCCGCATGACCGTGAGAAAGTAAGCGTACCCAAGCGCTGGCAAGGATCGACACGTGTATTACATGCTGACCAAGCACGATATTTCAGCCAATGGGAATTTATGGATTTGGCAAACATGGAGGCTACACCGCGTCATATATTAATTCCAGGATGACCAACATGCTCTGTGGATAAAGTCAGTTTCTGTAGACAATCGGTTTTCCACAGTTTCTGAAGTTAGATATATTTGGTAATGTATTATAGAAATTGGTGGAAGAGATTTGCTAATGTTTGAGCTGTGTTTTATAAATATATCACAATAAGTATTGTATCATCATACATGACGAACTCTCTGATTGGTGGTTGGTTCAGATACCCGGGAACCCCAACAATATTAGCGTCACCGAAGCCTCCTCAGTAATCCAAGCTCTGGAGAGCGTCATTCTGTAGCAAAAATTTGAGCAGTACGGATGTATTAACTCGGCACTCTGTAGGAAAAGTTTGAACAGTGCGGATGTACCAACTCTGTGACTGGTGATTGTAATTAACGTGGCGTTATTCCAGAAATAGTAACTGGTTCTCGTTGATACTTCAAATTGTGCAGTCGTAATATTTACTGTGCTTTGACAGAGTTTACTTTTAATCGATAAAGACGGTGTAGTGACCGCTGAGTAACAAGTGTTGTGGAAACGTGCTAGTGTTTCACTATTTCGCGACGGGCGCGTATTCGCGTGGAACTTCCGTACCGAACCGTGGGCTGCTTTTAAAACTGTAATTTTACCCTTTTAGTGAAGTGTGTTATATATATGTGAATCAGTGTGTTAGCTGATCTGGTAAAAGAAAGGGTATTTCGGCTCGCAGCATTAAGCAGCGAAGAGGTTATCAACT
Source organism: Anabrus simplex (assembly GCF_040414725.1). NCBI lineage: Eukaryota > Metazoa > Arthropoda > Insecta > Orthoptera > Tettigoniidae > Anabrus > Anabrus simplex. The sequence continues at coordinate 1,795,724,684 of NC_090265.1, read as the reverse complement.
ATAGTCTTCTGTGTTCCAGTGAATTGTTTTCCAGCAAGATGATGGATACACCTGCAGAGGAAGGAAGTGCATTCCCACATGTTAAGGATGTGATTAACATGGTGTAGATCCCAAAATTAGTGGGGATGTAAGCTGCTATCCTGGTTCCCCGAGAGTCATATAAAGTAAGATGCACGTATTATATATGGCATGATATGTAAGTTATGTTAAGGTACTAGGGCAGTGTAGATAGAATTTTCAGTTTCATTTAAAGTAAGCCTGACGGCATGTATTTGTTTAATTTTGTCACTATGGTAGATTCGGATACGAGATTAATGCATGTTTATTTTATTTTTATTTTGCTTTATGATTAGATGTTTGGGAAAATGAGGGATTGATAGGATCAGTTATTGTTGTAAATATAGTACTTAGCGTAGGATATTCCGAGTTTTCCTGAAATATATGCTAGAAGGGCTAGATCGACAGGTTCATTTTTGTATTACGTCAAACACGTATCAATTCATTTTATTTCGGTCATTCAGAGAGACAGGTATAGCTATTTTGCATGATGCATGGTTTTACAGAAGCTGCCAGAAGGAGCTGCAGAACGTCGTTGTTAAATTAAGATCTTTGAAGTTAAGTTGGATTCTGTTTGCCTGATGGTCTGCCAAGGACTTGAACAGCGTCTCGTTATGTGGAAAGGCCAGTAGGATTCATGAGGAATGATGAGATAATAATTGCATGCTTAATTATAATGTATTGGTACAGGCCGATTGTATGCCTGACAAGATAGAGAGAAATTGTGCAGATGTGTGTGTGCCTGCCTAGCGTCTTCTGAGTATATTGTGATCAGAATGGACAGTGTTAATTCCAGACTATTGAGTCTGATGTTGTTAAATGGCCCAAGCATGCTAAGAAGCAATTAATATACGGGAGTTTCCGTGTAGTTGATGATAGGCGTTATCTCATGGCAAGTTGAGTCCTGGCCTGTGTTATCGGCATGTGTGAAAGAGACAGTATTTCCTTGCGGCGGCTACGGGAGACAAAATCCAATCTTTAGCGTAGTGGAGTTCTATATTTCTTTACAGCTCGTAATCTACCCGGAAGTACATGACGGATGACCGCGCTATTGAGCGCTCAAACGCAGCAGAAGGAGGCAATGTTGCCCATTGCTTTCTTCATGACATCAAGGATTATTTATATGTTTTTCTCTTACAGGATGGTTTTACCTTATTATTTTGTGATTATATACCTTGTCTCGTTGTTTTTAAAGGGAACAGCCCGAGTGCTGATGTATTGTTGGTTTATCTAGTTCTGTCTAGATTTTTTGCTGTGAACCGGGATTCACATTAGAAGCAGTGTAGCATTTAAGACTTTACTCGATATCCGATGTATATATATGTTTAGTTTGATTATTTGAATTATTGTAAATATAGTGTAGGATTTGCCCCTAGTATTTTGCATACCTTACATAGCGTCCGGTGCGTCTTAAGTATTTTTTTCTTTCCGTCGTAATTTTTCACATGATGTAACTTTGATTTTACGGAAATAGTTGACTCTCGGGAGTAACTTAATTTTGAAACCGTATCGTTGGGATGCGATAATGTGAAACTCCATACCGAAATACCAATGGCAGTGTTTGCATACACTTGTTGCCATACAACATAAACATTGGACTATGAGAAGATACTCAGTCTTGATTTTTATATATGTTCTTTATTGAACTTGTTTTTCTTTTAATGTCAAATTTGTATTATCACTCATTTAACGTTTCTGATTTCGATTATTTTATTACTTTGAGTTCATTTTTTACAAGTTATTATTTTTTTATTCAATTATTTTCGTGTGATTTGATCGGGGATATTTGTTAATAAATCCATCTTACCCCCTATGATTGCTTCTCATTCGTGTTATACCTCCATTTCCTGTCATTGATTGCTATTTTAGTGTTGAACTTCGACTTTTATCCTGACCCAATCGACAACCAACCCACACTCTGCCCAACCCTGAGTTAGTCGGATGTTCATACAGGAATGGAGGCATCGTCCTAGAGGGTATTTACCCCTGGGTACGGTACAGTACAGTTCTAGTGTTCAAGAAGTAATGATCTCATAATATACTGCACAATTTACAAGAATTAAACACGCCCACCTTTCGTAAACACGTCTTTCACTGGCTCATAACATGGCTTTTAGAGCCGACAGTGTCCGAGGACGTGTTCGGCTCGCCAGGTGCAGATCTTTGATTTGACGCCACTAGGTGACCTGCGCGTCATGATGTAGATTAAATGATGATGAAGACACACACACACACCCAGCCCTCATGCAAGCGAATTTAACCAAGGATGGTTACAATTTCCGACCCTGCCGGGAATCGAATCCGGGACCCGTGTGACCAAAGGCCACCACGCTAACCACTTAACCATGGAGCCGGACTTCACTTCTAGCATTTATCTTACACAGAACTACAGTACAGTATTCTTCCTTTCTTAATCTGTTTACACTCCAGGGTTGGTTTCTCCCTCGGACTCAGCGAGGCATCCCACCTCCACCGCCTCAAGGGCAGTATCCCGGAGCGTGAGACATTGGGTCTGGGGATACAACATGGGAGGATGACCAGTACCGCGCCCAGGTGGCCTCACCTGCTATGCTGAACAGGGACCTTGGTGCAGAATGGGTAGGGATAGACAAGGAAGAGAGAAGGTAGCGGCCGTGGCCTTAAGTTAGGTAACATACCAGCGTTTGCCTGGAGGAGAAGTGGGAAACCACGGAAAACCCCTTTCAGGATGGCTGAGGTGGGAATCGAACCCCCCCCTCTACTCAGCTGACCTCCCGAGCCTCAGTGTACGCCGTTCCAGCCCTCGTATCACTTTTTCAAATTTCGTGGCAGAGCCGGAAATCGAACCCCGGCCTGCGGAGGTGGCAGCTAATCACACTAACCACTACACCACAGAGGCGGACCAGTACAGTATTTAGGAGGATAAATCACGGACAGGTGAAATAGTGGGACAGTATTTTATCTCGCGATGCATAGTTTGCACGCACAATTGTAGAGATCACTATAACCCGGCTTCTAAAAGCAATCAAGCCTGCATTTTAATGAGACTATTGATATCGTGACCTTAGACTCGGAATCTCCATTTTCACGACGAATACTATTTAGACGGCCGTGACTTTTCATTTCCAAATCCCACATGCATTGGTCGGGATCGAACGGTGGATGTGTTGGTAAATCCAGTGACGACGTCTCCTATCTACCTTGCCCCACCTCTCGTGGAGAGAGGTCCTCTTGTCCCAGTTCCGTGAGGTCGTTACAAGTCCAGTTTTTATTATGGGAAACAATCAAATACGCAGGGGTAATTTATTTGATGTACAGTAATTATGTTGATTTTTCTGAGATGGGTTGAAATGCACTACAATTAAAGAATTATTCTATGTTAACTTACCCCTTCCCCTCACAATTTAAATTATTTTCTTAGAAAGGGTATCCTTTTCCCCCAGAGATTGTTGGAGAGAATGCTTCTAAACGCCACGCAAGAAAGTTAATTTATTTCAACCCTGAGACATTCTCGAGTCAAACTGCATTATGCTTCAAGTTTCCGACTGAAGTGAGTGAAGGTCCTAAAATACCGAACATAAATACATGCAACATGCTTGTGTTTATATCTCACAATGTAAAGTTTTGCTGCCGTACAACGCATTTCTGTCCGCCTCTGTGGTGTAGTGGTTGGCGTGATTAGCTGCCACACCCGGAGGTCCGGGTTCGATTCCCGGCTCTGCCACGAAATTTGAAAAGTGGTACGAGGGCTGGAACGGGGTCCACTCAGCCTCGGGAGGTCAACTGAGTAGAGGTGGGTTCGATTCCAACCTCAGCCATCCTCGAAGTGGTTTTCCGTGGTTTCCCATTTCTCCTCCAGGCGAATGCCGGGATGGTACCTAACTTAAGGCCACGGCCGCTTCCTTCCCTCTTCCTTGCCTATCCCTTCCAATCTTCCCATCCCTCCACAAGGCCCCTGTTGAGCATAGCAGGTGAGGCCGCCTGGGCGAGGTACTGGTCATACTCCCCAGTTGTATCCCCGACCAAGAGTCTGAAGCTCTAGGACACTGCCCTTGAGGCGGTAGAGGTGGGATCCCTCGCTACATCCGAGGGAAAAACCGAACCTGGAGGGTAAACAGATGATGATGATGACAACGCATTTCTATTCTCCTTTTAAAATTTCATGGAGTATTTTTTTATTTCTTGGAGTGAAATTTGTCGTCCAGAGTATCTAACATTCAGTGGTTGATTTTCTATTTCAAAGATACCTACATATTTTGAACTTCCAGAGTTATTTATGGGAGATTTGTTGTGCGCTTAAGGCAATAATCAGTTATTGTTTTTTTGGTTTCTATATGGATTGATATTTATTGTGTCAATGCGATAATATTTTACTGTTGATTTCTGATTTTTACGGAAAAGTATTACTTTACAGACAGGTTTGGTAATCGGAGTGAGAAGCAGACTTCCGAAACTTTCTGCAGACTTCAGTAAGCAGTCCGGACTTCCTTCAGCACTACCATTACAATAAGCCCCCTAAAAGTCTCAATCTCTACCACACATTTAGTACTTAAAAATTAACTTTTTGTTTTTTCCTTTCATTATTCGATTTTTACAAAATTCATGACTAACCAAAATTTGTGAGGTTCTCTTTGACTTTGTGGGAGCCTGTAGATGCTGTAAGAAAAATTTAAAATAAATAAATATGTAGATTTGTTGCGTCAATTGGGTAATATTTTGTTGTTCATTTTTCTTTCGAAGAGTAATAATTTTTGTTGTTGGTTTGTTGACTCCTTAGAATAATTTATTTTGTTTTGTTTTCTATTTGCAAAGAATAATATTTTTTTGTTGAAAATTTCCTTCCATTAACTAATGATCGATATTTGTCTTCCATAGAAAGATATGTTACTATTTCTTTATTGAATTCGTAGAGCAATATTTTTCGGTAACGTTTCTTGTTTCCATAGAGTGATTTTTGACGACTCCTATGACGAGTGTGGTATAACTTCAACAAAACAGCACCGCGATATCATCGTTATCATATTATTACCTCCGTACTACAGTACCTACGTGCACTCGCTTTTTATGAAGACATCAGAATACACTTGACGACAACTGAAGCACGATGCTGGAGCAAAGAAGCTATGAAGATGTTTAAGGGCGGTATTCTCATGAATGTATTAATATATTAAAGGTGTTATTCAAATGAAGCTGACAGCCAACATATTTGTAGACTGTTACCCAAAGAGTTTAAAGGGAAAAATAAAACGGTCTATATTTCCCTAGTGAAGGTTTCGTTTTCTGTATAAGTTATTATTACATATGTGTTTGGTTTGAGTAAACTTTTGGCTTTTTAAGAAAATGGTATATTATTAAGATGCGTGAAAAATGACACTTCTTCATATTTAGCACTGAAATCTTCCACATCTGAGTTCAGTCTGTCCAGTGAATGGTGCTAATTTGTAGAAAATACAACTTAAGCAGGAGACGAACTACCATTGAATGAATAAATGAATACTGATCTGCATTTAGGGCAGTCGCCCAGGTGGCAGATTCCCTATCTGTTGTTTCCCTAGCCTTTTCCTAAATGATTTCAAAGAAATTGGAACTTTTATTGAACGTCTCCCTTGGTAAGTTATTCCAATCCCTAACTCCCCCTCCTATAAATGAATATTTGCCCCAGTTTGTCCTCTTGAATTCCAACTTTATCTTCATATTGTGATCTTTCCTACTTTTATAAACGCCACTCAAACTTATTCGTCTACTAATGACATTCCACGCCATCTCTCCGCTGACAGCTCGGAACATACCACTTAGTCGAGCAGCTCTTCTTCTTTCGCTCAGTTCTTCCCAACCCAAACATTGCAACATATTTGTAACGCTACTCTTTTGTCGGAAATCACCCAGAACAAATCGAGCTGCTTTTCTTTGGAATTTTTCCAGTTCTTGAATCAGGTAATCCTTGTGAGGGTCCCATACACTAGAACCATACTCTAGTTGGGGTCTTACCAGAGACTTATATGCACTCTCCTTTACATCCTTACTACAAACCCTAAACACCCTCTTAACCATGTGCAGAGATCTGTACCCTTTATTTACAATCCCATTTATGTGATTACCCCAATGAAGATCTTTCCGTATATTAACACCCAGATACTTACAATGATCCCCAAAAGGAACTTTCACCCCATCAACGCAGTAATTAAAACTGAGAGGACTTTTCCTATTTGTGAATCTCAGAACCTGACTTTTAACCCCGTTTATCAACATACCATTGCCTGCTGTCCATCTCACAACATTTTCGAGGTCACGTTGCAGTTGCTCACAATCTTGTAACTTATTTATCACTCTACAGAGAGTAACATCCAGCATAACAAAATATATCCATGGACATTGTACGATTTGCTCCAGTAATTTCGGTGGACAAAATACGATTTGGATGGTAGTTTACAAACCTTACTTACACCAGGAAAACACACAGCTTGAAACAATTTGATTTCCCAGCATGGACGAGCACATAACAAAACTACGCGAAACCGTATCAAAGTCAATTTTGTCGATGGATAGACGAAATACCGACACGATGCGACGTTGCGATAGGAAAGGGATAGTAGTGGGAAGGAAGCGACAGGTACAACCTGGTGTGAAAATGCGAAACCACGGAAAACCATCTTCAGAGCTGCTCACAGTGGGGTTCGAACCAACAATCACGCCTAACCACTCGGTGAGTACTTTTGTTTCCATCCAATTCCGAAAAAAAAAGTCAAGTTGGTAATTTTCCAAAATTTGCACGTCATGAAACTTATGTCCTAATTGTATTGTGTATGCTACAAAATGCCCATATTCCATATTTTCTTGTGTTACGGTTTTATACTTATATATTCAAAATTATTCCTCCCGTTTCGCTTTTAGTTAACATTTCAGTCCTTATTGTCCCATTATTGGTTGTTTTACACGTTACTACTATTGTCGAGACGTAGAACAGAGCCTAGTCTTCCCATGTCATTGCCGAGATATGGAGGTCATTCAGAACCTACCGCTAAATTATTTTCTTCTCAGCTCTGATAACATGGCCTGATTAACTGTCGTTTGGAGGACAGCACACAGTAGACTGTTTGCTTATATCAGCAACACATCTCCGTTTCTCTCACCTAACCTCCCACATATATTACTCGAGCACGTCTCTATATCGCGCACATCTCCCTTTTGTCAAGACAGACGTCCCGTTATTCTGCCAACAGCTGAAGAAGGTTCAATCTCTCCTTGTGTATCGCAGTAACGCGCTCAGGCTTTCTTCATTTCGATCTACATGATTCACCACCAATAACTTTTAAAGACGTGGGCGAATTTTGGCACATTTGCGGGTTTTGTTTGTTCAACCGTACCAAATAAAGACGGTTCATACAATTTGAAATCGAATGGCTAAGTTTTGTAGTGCATATACATGCATATACAAAATATGCGAATATTCTTGACATACGTGCATATAAATACATAATTGCACTTTTAAATATTGATATTCAAATTGTTACAACAATGCAAAGAAATGAGTAAAAATTCCGTTCACCGCCGGAAGCCTTCACAACACATTGTTGTCGACAGTATTAACAAGAGCTTGATAATGTGCAATTATTTCTTCAGTGGCGTTTTGGTTTTCGGTACGGATGTTGGGATCGTAGAGAATAATAATGCTTTACGATAAGTGAAGTAGCAGAGAGCAGAGATCCTTTCTCGATTCTCGGCAGAGACTAACAACCCGCCCCAAAAGTATTCTTACTTACATACAAGAAACTGAAACTAAACAATGCCTCCACAGCACGGCCTTGCCACTACCACGACCTAACCAGTTCAGACCAATATTTTCTAGCTCTAACCTATCTTTACCTTTCGTCTTTCGTGTTACTCACTATTTGTGAATAAAACACTGACGTTGGCAAGCCTGTTCAGTACATTGTGAGGTCATGTGTGTCCCCACCATATTGGATCTGTAACCTACAAGTTCATATCTTCCTTATATGAAGACCAGTAACCACTAGAAATCCATGTCAAAAGGGAAATCAGATACAACCTACAAGAAAATAGATCTCAGAGAATTAGAGTACGCTTTATCTGACACTGTAATAATTAAGAGGGTAATTCCTCAAGGCAGTATTATCGGACCTTTATGTTTTCTTATAGACTATATATCTATTATGGGCTATCAACCTCTTAGCCTCTGCTTCCGAAGAACAGATGGATCCTTGGAAACAAACACGAAAGAAAATTGTAAAATTCTCAAACATTACTTTGATAAACTTCTTAATTGCAAGAAACCCACAGAAAAACTGACATTCCAAAAAAACTACATCCACCCACAATAGAAGAGATAGAGGAAATCATAAAACAAATGAAAAATAACAGAACAGCTCGAGAGGATGGTATTATCGGCGAGATCTGGAAGCTCCAAGATGAAAACATCACCCAAGAAAATTCCATAAGATTATCGCAGAAATTCGGTTCACAGAGAAAGTGACAAACGAATGAAAATGTGCATTAATCCATCCATTACATAAAAAGGGTGATAAGTCAGATCCAAATAATTACATTTCGTTTTATTTCGTGAAATAAAGCTGTCCACTTTTCGAATTGTTAACAACGTTGAGTGTAGGTAACTGCTTCCCAAGCGTTTTAGGGAATATTTTAAAAAAGGCGGTGTTATCGCAAACGCGAAAAGCGCAGGTCAGTAGTTCTACATAGCGTACTTTAAGTTCATGATAGGTTACTTTTTACTCGGATTCTGATACCGATACTGTCGATAGCTTTGCCAGGATAAATAAAGGATGTATCTATGTATTTGAGCACCTTCAAATACCACCGGGCTGAACTGGGATGGAACCCTCTAACTAGGGCTCAGAAGGACAGTGTCCCAGTCCGTTTAGCATCCATCTGCTTGTGATGTCATTCAGACTCACCGGGGACGAATGTCTATTCTGTAAAGGAACATCTAATTTATTCCATGGGCTGGATCTAACGTGTTGTCATGATTTCCGTAATCCCGAACAATACCCTGAATACTTTGACTTCCGGAGAGCGGATGTTAATGGCGTAATAGCAGGTGGCGGCGGGGCGGAGTGCGGGCCTAGTGGTCAGCGTGCGTCACGCACACCGCCACGCACACGCATGCACGCAGCCTCCATTGTTATCGACAATCAACGGACCATTAGGCTCCATTCACCAGACGGCAGGGCGCAGCGTGTGAGGGTATGCGAGCTACCTGATGCTCTCTCCCCGTGAGAACATCGCTCAGCTCATGCGGGCCTCATACAGTCCTTAACAAGAAGTGAACCACTGAGCTTACCTCTGTTCTTTCAATAATAATAATAATAATAATAATAATAATAATAATAATAATAATAATAATAATAATAATAATAATAATAATAATAATAATAATAATAATAATAATAATAATAATAATAATAATAATAATAATAATAATAATTTTTCCGGGAATTTCGTGGAACGCAGAGGTGTAAGAAGGTGCAGGGGGAATGAAAATGACCAGAGCATAAGCTAAAGCACTACATTTTGAAATTTTATTTCTTTCCTTCTTTGTTTCAATTTTAAAATTTGAATGGACAACAACAATATTATGAAGAGCTCATCAGCTCGGGTAACAAGAGCGGACTATGAGTCCAAAAATCAGGTACAATCGAGAAAATTATAGACACAATAATTTACAGGGGATGAGCATTGTAGCTCTGAAGGTACACCTTTTTACAAGAGCACTCACTTAGCTGTGACAGGTTGCTGTAGTCCAGCCTCTAGGAGGCACAAGCTTCTGTCTTACAACTTTCAAAAACAGTGTTTCCAGCAACTTCTGCTCAACAGTCTGTTAAACATTCGTTTATCAATAACTACGCTTTAAACCGGGGCAATAAGTGTCCATACAAATGGCCTTAATGTAAAATTAAAAGGCTTAAGACGATCGGCCATGAACAAAAGACTAGGGGGCGAAACTCCTGCTCTCCTTAAAAAAAACCCACTATAATTCCTAAACAGGCTTATGGCCCGAAGTTGCAGATGCTAAGCTTATGTTAGGGTAGGGGGGGGGGGTGACTAAACAAAAACTATTAAATGCCGAAGGCGAGTGAAGAATTGAGAGGTTTAGAAAATTTTAGTCACCCCATACAAAGTTGAATGGGAATCAACAGAGGTCGCTTAATTTACATGTTTCCCAACAGGGATTTGAACAGAGTCCTCCGACTCGCCGAAAATTTACATTTAAACAATAATTTTAGAATTTTTACATTAAGAAAAGAACTTTGAAACCTTCCCCTCAAGTTATCTGCCTGCAGCTATCACATGTTAAGAAATTTATCCATTACATTAAAACTCTTGAAATTTACGACAAATACAAAGAAACGTTCCATAATTTGTAATAGCAGAAATTGGTCGAACAGCGAAGATAAAGACATTCAGATATTTGGGAGGAACAATTCAACAAAATGGTTTGGAAAGTTCCTCTTTAGAAGAAAGTGCATACGTTAGAACAGGGAATATCTACAAAAAATGTGTTTATAACACAGTATCAAACCGGGATGCCTATACGCGAGGGAACGTCTAGTACTGAATATTTGAAGTGGTAAGAAAAATTATATGGAAAGTACTCGGTCCGCTAGGAACTACAGAACTTTAGAAATCAAGAAGCAATGCTGACATATACCGGAACAGAGAAAATATAACAGAAACAATGCGGAAGAGGCGACTGATAGTTTTGGACATTTATACAGAATGGATGACAAACAGATCTTCAAATATCTTTGGAACAAGAAGTCATCAACAACCTGGATTCATGAAGTCATTTTGGAGAGAAACAATGTAAGAAAAGAAACAGCAACAGAGGGATATATTTTTATAAAGAAATGATTAAAAATGGAAGGATTCCAAGGTCGGGAGAAAAAGAAAACAGGCTCAAAATGGTCCGAGGAGGGGAAAAAGGAGAAATGATGAGGAGATAAAGGAGTAGTAGAAGACCCTAACGGAGAAAGAACTACTACTAGTACTAATAATAATAATGAATCTGAAACGCTAATTTTGAACAGGAAAACAGACATTGAAAAAGGAACGCGTAATCATAAGAACAATTCTAGGCCCATAACACGTAGAAGGACAATACCAACATAGAAGCAAACAAAAAAATCAAACAATACACAAATATTCCGAATGACATTAGAAAACAAAGGTTAAGATTCTATAGACAGATTGAAAAATGTACTCAGTCAGACTTACAAAACAATAGTCGAATTCTACGAAAACGGTGTGAAGCCTAAACAGACTCAGTGAAATGCATTGGCCCAAGAGTGCCATCTAGTCGGCCTAGAGTAAAACGGAACGTCGAAATTGACGAGCAGACAGCCAGATGGCGTGCACACGGTGGCTGAGGCCATACGATTATTATTATTATTTTTATTGGCGAAATCAAAACTGCATGGTTCATGTTTGTGGGTTACTGTAGTCACGTCCTAGTTCGTGAACCATGGGCAACGCCTGAGTGGCCTAGTAAGTGGTCCTGAGAGTCGGGATACCAGTTGCTATGGAATGGGAGTGGGCATCTCGGACATATTCTGAGTAGTGGCCCTCCTTGTGCTCAGGCGGCTAGGACTACACAATTCACCGGTGGTCCATAACCCGTTAGAGGAGAGATCCTCACTTGGACTATGTGCAAGTAGGGCAGCATCCTGCTTCATGAATTTACCGAGCTCAGAACACTTTTAGCAAGCCTCGGACCTATGGGAGTAATGGAGTCCCACTCCCATTTGACAGGCGAGGGACTCCTTGGAAACAACTTGGCGAACGAAATGGAATTCGCTGGGGAGCTATCAATATTAATGGGGCTTATGGAAGAATGAAGGTAGAACTTGCTGAGTCAGCAAAGAGGATGCATCTGGATGTGCTAGGAGTAAATGATATTCGGGTAAGGGGAGAAAAGGAGGAAGAGATAGGAGATTATAAAGTGTACTTGACGGGTGTTACAAAGGGAAGGGCAGAGTCTGGGGTAGGGCTCTTTATCAGGAATACCATTGCACGCAACATAGTTTCTGTTAGGCACGTAAGTGAGCGAATGATGTGGTAGATTTGTCAGTGGGAGGAATTAGGACAAGAATCGTGTGCGTGTATTCACCATGTGAGGGTGCAGATGAGGATGAAGTTGACAAGTTTTATGAAGCATTGAGTGACATCGTGGTGAGGGTCAACAGCAAGGATAGAATAGTGCTAATGGGCGATTTCAATGCGAGAGTTGGGAATAGAACTGAAGGATACGAAAGGGTGATTGGTAAATGTGGGGAAGATATGGAAGCTAATGGGAATGGGAAGCGTTTGCTGGACTTCTGTGCTAGTATGGGTTTAGCTGTTACGAATACATTCTTCAAGCATAAGGCTATTCACCGCTACACATGGGAGGCTAGGGGTACCAGATCCATAATAGACTATATCTTAACAGACTTTGAATTCAGGAAATCGTTTAGGAATGTACGCGTTTTTCGGGGATTTTTCGATGATACAGACCATTATCTGATCTGTAGTGAACTAAGTATCTCTAGGCCTAGGGTAGAGAAAGTGAAATCTGTCTGCAAACGAATAAGGGTAGAAAATCTCCAGGACGAGGAAATTAGACAGAAGTACATGGATATGATTAGTGAGAAGTTTCGAACAGTAGACAGTAAGCAGGTTCAGGATATAGAAAGTGAATGGGTGGCATATAGGGATGCTGTAGTAGAAACAGCAAGGGAATGCCTAGGAACAACTGTGTGTAAAGATGGGAAAAGGCGAACATCTTGGTGGAATGATGAAGTGAGAGCAGCCTGTAAACGTAAAAAGAAGGCTTATGAGTAATGGCTCCAAACAAGGGCCGAGGCAGACAGGGATTTGTACGTAGATGAAAGAAACAGAGCGAAACAAATAGTTGTTGAATCCAAAAAGAAGTCATGGGAAGATTTTGGTAATAACCTGGAAAGACTAGGTCAAGCAGCAGGGAAACCTTTCTGGACAGTAATAGGGAATCTTAGGAAGGGAGGGAAAAAGGAAATGAACAGTGTTTTGAGTAATTCAGGTGAACTCATAACAGATCCCAGGGAATCACTGGAGAGGTGGAGGGAATATTTTGAACATCTTCTCAATGTAAAAGGAAATCATCATGGTGGTGTTGCAAACAGTCAAGCTCATGGGGAGGAGGAAAATGATGTTGGTGAAATTATGCTTGAGGAAGTGGAAAGGATAGTAAATAAACTCCATTGTCATAAGACAGCAGGAATAGATGAAATTAGACCTGAAATGGTGAAGTATAGTGGGAAGGCAGGGATGAAATGGCTTCATAGAGTAGTAAAATTAGCGTGGAGTGTTGGTAAGGTACCTTCAGATTGGACAAAAGCAGTAATTGCACCTATCTATAAGCAAGGGAACAGGAAGGATTGCAACAACTATCGAGGTATCTCATTGATTAGTATACCAGGCAAAGTATTCACAGGCATCTTCGAAGGGAGGGTGCGATCAGTCGTTGAGAGGAAGTTGGATGAAAACCAGTGTGGTTTCAGACCACAGAGAGGCTGTCAGGATCAGATTTTCAGTATGCGCCAGGTAATTGAAAAATGCTACGAGAGGAATAGGCAGTTGTGTTTATGTTTCGTAGATCTAGAGAAAGCATATGACAGGGTACCGAGGGAAAAGATGTTCGCTATACTGGGGGACTATGGAATTAAAGGTAGATTATTAAAATCAATCAAAGGCATTTATGTTGACAATTGGGCTTCAGTGAGAATTGATGGTAGAATGAGTTCTTGGTTCAGGGTACTTACAGGAGTTAGACAAGGCTGTAATCTTTCACCTTTGCTGTTTGTAGTTTACATGGATCATATGCTGAAAGGTATAAAATGGCAGGGAGGGATTCAGTTAGGGGGAAATGTAGTAAGCAGCCTGGCCTATGCTGACGACTTGGTCTTAATGGCAGACTGTGCCGAAAGCCTGCGGTCTAACATCTTGGAACTTGAAAATAGGTGCAATGAGTATGGTATGAAAATTAGCCTCTCGAAGACTAAATTGATGTCAGTAGGTAAGAAATCCAACAGAATTGAATGTCAGATTGGTGATACAAAGCTAGAACAGGTCGATAATTTCAAGTATTTAGGTTGTGTGTTTTCCCAGGATGGTAATATAGTAAGTGAGATTGAATCAAGGTGTAGTAAAGCTAATGCAGTGAGCTCGCAGTTGCGATCAACAGTATTCTGTAAGAAGGAAGTCAGCTCCCAGACGAAACTATCTTTACATCGGTCTGTTTTCAGACCAACTTTGCTTTACGGGAGCGAAAGTTGGGTGGACTCAGGATATCTTATTCATAAGTTAGAAGTAACAGACATGAAAGTAGCAAGAATGATTGCTGGTACAAACAGGTGGGAACAATGGCAGGAGGGAACTCGGAATGAGGAGATAAAGGCTAATTTAGGAATGAACTCGATGGATGAAGCTGTACGCATAAACCGGCTTCGGTGGTGGGGTCATGTGAGGCGAATGGAGGAGGATAGGTTACCTAGGAGAATAATGGACTCTGTTATGGAGGGTAAGAGAAGTAGAGGGAGACCAAGACGACGAAGGTTAGACTCTGTTTCTAACGATTTAAAGATAAGAGGTATAGAACTAAATGAGGCCACAACACTAGTTGCAAATCGAGGATTGTGGCGACGTTTAGTAAATTCTCAGAGGCTTGCAGACTGAACGCCTAAAGGCATAACAGTCTATAATGATAATGTATGTATGTATGATCAAAACTGATCTGAAACAGGCAGGAACTACACCAGCAGATGTCCAGAACCGGGTAATTTTCAGATACAAAATTCACAAATAGCAAGCTGACCAAGAGGAAGGACCCAAGAAGAAGACTGGAACAAGCTGGTTGAAGGGTTGTGTCCCATTTGCGATCACTGTACAATTATCAGCAACCTGTCAGTTTTTTCCAACGTCCATGCAGCAGAGGAACAAGCTAATTAGGACGTACTCCAGAAAACCAACCCGTCCCAGCCCCCTTTTTGAAGTAATATTATACTTATTCCACGTGTAAGCATCCATCGTTGATGTAGCTTCTGTTATTATCTACGTGTTTACTTACGACATGGAGTTCATAGAGACGAAGAGAGGGAAGCCTTGTGCTTTATATAATGTATACTCTTACAGAAAAGTCAAGGATGTTTGGTGACATGGGTTTGTATGAAATCGAAGAAACTCCAGTGTAAAGGAAGACGAGTGTGTTGACAGTGGTGTGGTTGATCGATCATCAATGCGTTCCTGACGTGGCGAAATTGAACGTAAAGAAAGCTATATTTAGAGCGAACAAGGACAACATTGCGGTAGTACCTGACGAAGAAGTTCACTCTTTACTAACCCGCGGTTATGATTTCATTACAAGGAGGCCGCAGTTCTACAGTTCTACCGAAATAGAAACTATGCTCAAGAAGTACAAGAAGAGCCAAGAAGTTGCAAGGAGGTTGTTCTTCATGAGAAAATCGTGAAAATGTCTGACTGGAAGAATTTTCTCCTGACCGATGAGGGTGTAAAAGATAGGTTGTTGGTGTTCGGTGCACGCAAACGAAAGGAGATTTTGAGAACGGAAAAGCATTTCTTCATGGACGGTACATTCGAAAGCTGCAGTAGTCAGTTTAATCATATTTATTCCATACCTATCGATCTTGGAAGCACAGAAGATGAAACAAACGTTGCGCCAGTCCTATTTGCTCTTTCCTGATAGAAAGAAAAAGACCTATTTAAGGATGCTACGATTGCTTCTACGAGAATTACCGGATTGGAAGCCTGAGACGGTACATTGAACCATATCGTTTCATGGTGACAAGGTAATATTTGGCGCATCAGGAGCGCTGTACCGGGAGTCGAAACTAGAAAGATGCGAAAGCACGAAGGGGAGCAAGACAAGCTAGGCCGGGCGTGGCAAGATGTGTGAGAGAGCGAAGAAGCCAGAGAAAAAGGAAGGAAGAAGAAACGCGGCATTAAGCAGGCCTGGCAAGGTATGAAAATATGACGATAATTACTCCTGTGAACGAAATTCGACGAAATCAAAATAACAGAAAAATTTGTAATAATTTGCTGTGTGCTCTGAACTGATCCGATGTGCTAAATATAAATTGCCTTTGTTAGTTTGACTTCAGCAGGATGAGTGTGGGAACCAAGCTTTCGTTTGCATAAAGCACAACCGTGTGTATCATACGGCTTCCTCGTAAGTGGCGTCTCTGTCAAGAATATATAAAAGGGACCACTGAGTGGAGATGGCATTCTTTGGAAGACAGACGATGAGACAGGGTGCGTCGTGAGCTTGATGCAATTACTGTACACAAAGCCAGCATTAGAAGATATGGTGTCGGTCAGATTTTTCATCCGTAGCCTGGAGAAATGTCAATTTCACAGAGCTAGGGAGTAATATTTTAATAATCTTTGATCCAGAAATCGGCGTGTAGATACTGAACCCATGATCTTTGTGCCCTAAGAATTTTAAGTATTAAATATATTACAGGAGGCCCCATGTCAATTATAATAAGAAGCTCTAATTTTTATATATCTCAGAAGCGACACGTGCTAAAGGGGGGTGGCTACCTTCCGTCCCACGCTATGAGATGTGACGTCATCCGCAATGGGTCGACAGTGGATGGATACAGAAGAAAGTTTATGTTGAATAAATATATTTAAGTAAAATAATTAGTAGTGAACGCATTATAATAAGGGCCCTGTATTTATCTATAAGTCAATTGGTCTTTGAGACTGCTAAGCCATTTCCGTGGATTATTTCAGAAGGACGCACGTTTCTACTTTACCCACGCTAAGTCGACAGAAAATAGTGCCTATCAAATGAGGTCATTTAACCAGTTAATTTGGTAAGAATAAATTTTAAATATTCATGAACACTGCCGCTAGCAAGTTAGCAAGTACGTGGTTACAGCCACAACTCTTGTAAATACAGTTCCAGTAAGTTGGAAAAAGTATGCAAATTTCTTGGCGGCAAGGGAGAAGTGCCTGGAGAGAGGGGATAGTGCCTATAAAATAAGAAGGGACGCCATATTGAAACCCCTGCATTTGTATCATTGAAGCGTGAGAGAGAGGGTTGAACTGTTCAGTAAATCGTTCGTCAAAAAGTAGACTAAGTACTACAAACCTAGATTCTGCCGATGTGGCTGGGTCTTGAATCCATGTGGAGATAGTTGTTCAGAGCAGAAGTAATCTGATAAAAGACTGTCAAGATACCGAAGTAGTTTCTGTAAAATTTATAATATTGTGTTTTAAGTAATTCATGTGCGGGCAACAAATGCAATCAGTCGAGATCTATTAACGAAACACCATGTGAAGGGCATTTCTTTTTTATATGCTTTATTTTTCAGGAAAAATGACTCAAACAAAATCGAAACCCGGAAATGTAACAATGAATAAATAAATATAGAAGGGTTACTGGTGAGTCAAAAATGGAAGCTGACGTACAATTAAGGTAGGTGAAATACCATATTACCGCCTACTATACCTTGTTTTATGATGCCAAACCTATATGTACTTGTAATGGGTATTTATGACGCAGTTGGTCACCCATATGTCTTTTGTGAATGTCAGAAATATGAGGAAAGGTCATTTGTTTCATTTTCTACTTGGATGAATTTTTAAAGTATTGCGAGTGTCGTTTAACAGGTTGTAAAAAGTTATTATTGATGGTTTCGAAGTGGTATCACGTCCATAGTAGATCATCATTTCCGTGAATTTATTGCCTATATTTTGTGATGTCAAATTGGTTAAATGAAGGAAGTAATTCAATACAGGGATAGTTCAGTAGCAGTGTTACAGTAAGGCTTGAACCTATAATAATAGTGAGCGGCTTATTAGCTATCATTTAGTAGACCGGGCAGCACCCTCCGTATTCTCTCGAACGCAGTGAGTTGTGTATCAGATCAATGATTAGTGAAATGGAGTGTGTCAACTAATGACCAGAAATAAGTAAAACATAAATGTCTAACATTCATATCCTGTGACGGCGACCGGCCAGTGTGCGGTGTTCTGAGATTGCATTACTTGTGGAGAACTGGAGTATGTAAATGGAAGTGTCAATATCGGGCTACATGACAAATACCGATATAGGGCTAGGGTGCTTGAGTTTATGGGTATCCCTATACATAACAAAGTTATAATGCATGACAAAATTAATGCATTTATGACAAATTAGTTATTCCTCATTTGCATATCTGACCGCTGAGAGCGTCGGGTTTGAAGACGTCCTGTGGGCAGGCCGCCGTGCAGTTATCCCAGCGCAGCAGAGATATCCGAGAACTTGAGGATCCAATCAACATGCGGGTGAATCGACAGAGGACGACTCTAGGGGCCACCGCAAGTGAAGACATCCTAATGGAAGCTTTCCATGGCTGTACTTCTTGAGGAAAGCTGATCGCTGAGTGCTGAGTACATTTTTGAACTTATTACCATAACAGTTAGGGTCACATTCATATAAACAAGTAGCTTGCATGTAAATACATTGAATATTATTTGACCATTACGATGTTTTCAGAGAGATTCTAGTTATTTGTAAGATTGTTCTGTGAGATTCTCTTCGTGGTGTTGAACCACTTATTTCATACATGATGGGGTGATATTGCATGGTGGTTATAAGACCGTAGTATAAGGTACAGGTGAAGTGACGTAACTTAAAGGGATAAATTTTCATAGTATGATCCAGTCGTCCTAAAGCTACAATTAAATGCTACGGTTCATCATAAGGTTTTCTGATTATTCATTCTTGATTGCACGTCACATAATAGTAGAAATTCCTCCTATAGACTGTAAGACTGCAAACTTCAAGACAACACAAGGTCAACTGTGGGGGGTGTAAGTGAATTATGTAGATCGCGATTAACCGTGATTTTTTTTTATTCTGAAGATTAGGATTTCCTATTTAAATATGCATGTTCTCGGGATATGAGGAATGAGAAGACGGAACCTGATATGTAAGTTCGTAATTTTGAAAGTACAGTGGTATTTAAATATGTAAATTCCCCTGTTGAAGATATATATATTTAGGGCGATGTAGAATGCCGCCTTGTGAATAAGGTAATTGAGGCCAAATGTAGGCTGGTATATGATGTTACGTTGAGACGAAGGAAGAGAGTGTCTTTGCGATGATATGAATATTTAAGAATAACAGATAGTCTGGACCTCTGCCCTGCAAGGGAGAAGAGCGGGCTGTCTCGGCCGACCCATTGGAGAGTTTTATGAGGGAATGGTAAGTGGAGTCTCCAGCGAAGTTTGTTTGCCACTTTGTAAAAGGAGATACATTCAGTTCGTTCTTTTCTTTCCGTAGTATAACGAAGACATGCATAAGTCAAGAAATTGGCATCGTCGTATAGATCCCAGATTTGATAGATGAGTGAAATCCTCCCATGTTTCTTTTATTTATGAAAGTAAAAACTGCTATAGGATTTTCAGGTTGTTATACCCCCACACGTTGAAGTCCCTGGGTTCAAGTCCCAGATTCTGGCGAGAATTGTTGGCCACCATTGGCAAATGAGATGGATCGTGCCAGATCCTGTTCTTTGCATGGAGATGGTGTGTAGGGTGTTATGTTATTTCTTCTAGTGAGTGTTCATCATGTGTCATGTGATGTAAGATATTGGTTGTTGATTGCTATGTTTATTGTTTATAGGGACACCGTTGAATTGAAATGTCATGTGTTAATATTAGTGCATAGATAATCCCAGTGAAGGATACGTTATGAGGGAGTTAATACTCCGTACGATAAGTTAGACAAGATCACTAACGTAGACAATGTGACATAACTGTCATGTGTTTAAAATGCGCTCAGGGAAATTTGCAGTTACCCTCATCTAACATGATCTCGTGATATATAAATTAAATGATAAATTGAACGAAATAATTCATGCCGTAAATAAAGTATAAAAATAAAGTATAAAGTGTTTTAACATGATAAGGTCTTCCGTGTGTTAAATAGTTCTGGAAGGGGACGCCCTTTCGATGTATTTTCAATGATTTTGAAGGTCATGAAGTGATGGATGCGTATCTGAGATAGACAGAAAGAGACTTCCAAAGCTCAAACCTAATTTATGAATCAATGTGTTGCATATGTAAATATCTCGGCATATCTTTATTTAGCGTATAATACAAGTGTTTCCTTAGCTAACTAAAAATATGTCTGCAAAATTTGATGATCTTCCTTCTCATTTAGTAGTATGTTCGTATTCCTCTGATATTGAGACCCGTCCCTTACTTAGAATTAAATAGTTAAGCCCCATCCCTGGACATACCACGTACCCATACAGCTCTTGAGCCAGTCGAGTAAAGACTCAGGTAGGGGTGATGGACTTCGATTCCAGGGTCTGTTTGAGGGTCTCATCAAAGAAATCCTTTCAGCCACTTCACGAGCCAATTAAGATAAATTATTATGCACTGGAACCCTGGACAGGTGCAGTAGGTGAAAGTAGACTGACTAGCCCTCTTGGTGGCCATGATCGTTAAGGCTTTGATGTCTAATAGGTCTGACACAGTGGTTAGCCGGTTCGAGTCTCGTTGGTCGAAAACGTTTTCACCATGAGAATTTTGGCCGGCAGGGTAGGGGAGGTGGCGGTATACAATTTCTAATAACTAGATTGCGTGCCAAAAGCCTGGATTAAATCCCAAACCTCTCCGCAGTGCTCGTATGGAGTGAGGGTATCGAATTCTGTTGATGGTGATTCGTCCGTCGGATGGAGACGTTAAGCCTTGAGCAGACCCCTTGGTGCTAGTGGACAGGAGTAGGCTACGTGCCGGCATCGGGTTTCACCCTCTCCCTTCCTACTATCATATATCGCATCATTCATTTCATCTCATTAACTCCTCTGATGACGTTGACGTCAGGAAGGGCATCCGGTCATGAAATCCCACGACGACAGATTCATACCCGACCCCGTAGAGAAACGAGACAAGGGTTGAAAGAAGAAAGAAATAAACAAACAAACAAACAAACAAACAAACAAACAAACAAACAAACGAACAGACAGGTGAGACACCACCGTCGCCTGTCCTGAGAAGGTAAAAATGAAATGAAATGGCTTTTAGTGCCGAGAGTGTCCCAGGACAAGTTCGGCTCACCAGATGCAGGTCCTTTGATTTGACGCCCGTAGGCGACCTGTACGTCATGATGAGGATGGAAATGATGATGAAGGCGACACATACACCCAGCCCCCGTGTCAGCGAAATGAACCAATTATAGTTAAAATTCCCGGCCCTGCCGGGAATCGAACCCGGGACCCCTCTGACCAAAGGCCAGCACGCTAACCTTTTAGCCATGGAGCGTGAAAAGTTTATCTGTGGTTTCATATTTTCACCTCCAGGAAAATCTCCGGACACACAGGCCAGAGCCGATTCCTCCCATTCCTTCACCATGAAATATTTCATCTTCATCAGCTTCTCAACCGAGGTTGGTGCCAGGAAGTGCATCCTGCCGTGGAAGCATGCCGTATAAATTGATCTCATCTCATCTCTTCCTCGACGAGAAACGAGACTTAGGAGTACACATAGATACAGAAGGCTTGAATGTTTGAAGAGTTTCAGCATCATTTAATAGTATCCCCTACTGTATAAGAAAGTGTAAGTGTACTGCTAAGTTGGAGATGAGCTACAATTAATTCAAAAAGGGGTAACACTCTGTAGGGATAAAAAGTGTTACAAGAAAAATCTGTCTTGAAATTGAAAAGTATAAAACTTAACGGTTTTAACAGGACTCCTTTTGACTTGCTTTTTAAAACTCATTTGGCCACCTATTACACCCACAACCATCTCGTAACCCTAAATAAAAGGTTGATTTGAGTCATATTTAGTCTCTGTCTGTCCCGATATTAACGCATCAGACTCAAACGTTAACCATAAATAATTTAATGAGTTTCAACATCAGAATTCTAGTACCGTATGTACTTTTCGCCAGTACTTAAGGGCTTGCTCCCTGTAGCAGTCATTCAGTAGGGAATTCCGTCACGGCAACCTGAGTATTTTGTAAGTCGTTATGTTCTCACTGATAAGAGTGATCCCAAATGGGACGTCAAAAGTATCCTAGCGCAAGCAAGTGGATAGGCTCAAATTGAGAACCTCTTTTAGTCATCCCCTAAAATTGGCAGGAGGTACCGCCCCAAATCACCAGGATAGGCAAGTACTAGGGAAATTTCCCGTTGCTTACCTCAACGATACAGATGTACCCTCACACACTGAGGCGCTTTTACTGCTGAAATGTATACGTCAGGTGTCCATGCAGGCCATTCCTGGACACCATTTATCGTGCGAATAGACTACACACTTTCATACAGTCAAAGCCAAGGATGGGATTGTACGTCCCACAAACTATTTTTACCGTTTATCTGCTGACACGAGGCTGACGTAATTGAGGATGTTCAAAACCACTGTGTTGAGTCGGAATCGAACACTTCAGCTTGAAATCCAGCGCTCTTCCGTCTGAGCCAGACAGCCCAGTTTTAAAATTGGTAATATCTATGTGCCCTCTTAGTTTCAGAAAGCGTGGTATAATCCTAGTTTAGTTTGCTTCCCCCAACACACATACCAAATGGTCACCTTCTCAGCAGGTATATTCTACCAGCAGCCACTGGTCCATATTAAATTATGAAGTTCAAGTAGACAGAAGAGAATCGCCACTGCACGAAGCTGTTAAGTTGCATTCTCCTCGGGTTCGTACTAAAGCACACCTGAGAATATCTCTCTCGGGTATTCCCAGTTTCTGCAAAAAACGAAAAATAATAATTGGCAGGATAAGTTAAAAAGTTATTAATGTTCAAGTAAAAGACTGTAACCAATATATCTTCTAAAAGTCGGCCTGTAAAATGTTTTGCTTTTATCCTTTTAAATTAATTTCTTCCATCGTCTCAAGTAAAACATTAAGAATTGCTGTTAATTACTGACACGGTGAGTTCGTTGCACAGTGGCTGGAGGATGATTTTTTTTCTCTTTTCTTGTGAACGTGCGCAGTACGCTCAGAGCTAAAGTCACTGTTCTAGTGGAGTTCTCCATTATCACATAACAGGTCTCCGGAGACTGTGACAAGAGTTGGGAAGTCAAAGTAAATTACCTTTTAGTCATTTTTACTCGTTATTTACTTCTGGAGATAAAATTTTAATTGTTACATTCGAGTAAGTCCGCCTCTGTGGTGTAGTGGTTATTGTGATTAGGTGTCACCCCCGGAGGTCCGGGTTCGATTCCCGGCTCTGCCACGAAATTTGGAAAGTGGTAGGAGGGTGGAACTGGGTCCACTCAGCCTCGGGAGGTCAACTTAGTAGAGGTGGGTTCGATTCCCACCTCAGCGATTCTGGAAGTGGTTTTCCGTGGTTTCCCACTTCTCCTCCAGGCAAAAGCCGGGTTGATACCTAACTTAAGGCCACGGCCGCTTCCTTCCCTCTTCCTTGTCTATCCTTTCCAATCTTCCCATCCTCCACCAAGGGCCCTGTTCAGCTCAGTAGGCGAGGCGCCGGGGCGAGGTACTGGTCATCGTCACCAGTTGTATCCCCGACGCAGAGTCTGAAACTCCAGGATACTGCCCTTGAGGCGGTAGAGGTGGGATTCCTCGCTTAAGTCCGAGGGAAAAACCAACCCTGCAGTGTAAACAGTTTAAGAAAGAAAGAAAGAAAGAAAGAAAGAAAGAAAGAAAGACATTCTAGTAAACGATTTACAGAGTGGCCCAACAGTCCGTTAACAGTTGACGGGGTAATACTTCAAGGAATATTGGAGGGAGAGAGGTAATAACTGACACACATGATTGGTATAACATGGAGTTTTATTGACACCAGCAAAGAGTGCACAAACAGGCCAATAGATGGCGCTGGACAGCAACACGTCAGTGTACGGTATAAAGGGCGTCAGATGAGCCTGTAATGCCGGCCGCCATGTTGACGTTACCAGAAGCTTTATTTACTTTATTTCAGTGTGAATAAAACCCCATGTCATGTCAGTCATGTGTGTCAGTTATTACCTCTCTTCCTCCAATATTCCGTGAACTATTGCCTCGTCAAATGTTAACGGACGTTTGACTCATCCTGTACATCGCATCGAGGGCTCAGCACTCGCGAGGCGTTGCGCCAAGACACGACCCGCACTCGTTCATGTCGTGGTACTGGTCGTGATGGTGATGATAGTGATTATTGTTTTAAGAGGAAGTACAGCTAGGGATAATCAGAAGGTCCGACACTTGCAAACGTGAAGCTATCGTCAGAAGAAAGACTTCGAACGACTCACAAGTCTAATACCATGAAGGTCGGGATAGAACAAGAGTTGAGGTCAGATAGGAACACTGACACAAGTGAGTGGAAACAATGCCAGACTCAGCTAGTCTCCCTTTCAGGCAGGGGGTACCGGGGATGTACCCCAACCCGCAGGGGTTACGTGGTCAATAAACCTGTGACGGTGAAGGGCTTAAGGCATTTCCATTCCCCTATTTGAACAAATATTTTGAGTAGTAATCCTGAACATAATGAAAGCATGATGATATACAAATTTTGCATTAGTCTCTCAAAATGGAGCAATGCAATTTTCCTTGCATACTTTCGTATCATTCCATTCCCATGCGAAAAAGAGGTCAGTGCTTTCCTAAAAAATTCGCGTTCTGTAAAGTACTTGTAATTTTACTGAGTACTTAAAAAAATAGTAATTGGAGATCTTGGTACAAAAGCCGCTTAGGTCCAAGTTTATTTTAAGTAACGTTCCTGCCGTAGGCCAACGGCCGTAGCCGCATTGAAACACCGTAACCCCTTGAGATCTCCGAAGTTAACCAACATTGGGCGTGGTCAAGATCTGGATGGGTTACCACGCGCTGTTGGTGGGAGTAAAGGAATGGAGGAACGGAAAGGAACTGGCCACCCAACCGTACGTAAAATCCGGCTCAGGCACACCTCTGCGGAGTTTCGGACCTGCCTTCGGGCAGAATACACCCTTACCATTACCTGCCGTAGAGACGAACTTGATTCCAGCACGAATTCGCATTCGGAAGTCCGGACTTGACTGAATCTTACTCTGAAACCCTCTTGCTAGATGACAGTAACGTTACTTAATGTATATGTAAGCTATGATGAAGGACAACACGAATACAACTCCCCGTTACACGTGTGAAATTGTACCCTACGTGTTGTGTATTGACAGGTGAATTGCTACCACAGCCAATCGAGATAACTAAATTTAAGGATGTGTGAAAGCTAACTCAGCAATGAGTATATATTAGCCCTCAGACATGCAGCACTACAGAGCAAGAAAATAATGATTACTGGACACCATAACAACTGCAAGATGTTACACTTGTCTTTTCTGCGTCGTTTAAATCCGCCATTTGTCTGTATTACCTTTAACATGGAAGTAAAAATGAAATATGTGTGTGTACATCCGTAAACAAATGCGCATGAGACTTCCACATTTGCAATGATTAACGATCCATTTGTCTTATTTGGAAAGAAAACTCCAGGGAAAATTGGTTTTAAGGTTTTGTTTTCGACTAATGAACAAATAACTACCATTTTAGCAAGACTAATACGGCACCGGACCTTTTCTGAGATGGACAGTAGGCAATGGTATGATGATAAACGGGGTTAAAAGTCAGGTTGTGAGTTCCACAAATAGGAAAAGTTCTCTCAGTTGTAATTACTGCGTTGATGGGGTGAAAGTTCTCTTTCGGGATCATTGTAAGCACCTAGGTGTTAATATAAGGAAAGATCTTCCTTAGGGCAATCACATAAATGTGATTGTAAATAAAGGGTACAGATCTCTGCACATGGTTGCGAGGGTATTTAGGGGTTGTAGTAAGGATGTAAAGGAGAGGGCATATAAGTCTCTGGTAAGACTGCAAGTAGAGTATGGTTCCAGTGTATGAGTCCCTCACCAGGATTACTTGATTCAGGAACTGGAAAAAATCCAAAGAAAAGCAGCTCGATTTGTTCTGAGCGATTTCCGACAAAAGAGTAGCGTTACAAAAATGTTGCAAAGTTTGGGCTGGGAAGAACTGAGACAAAGGAGACGAGCTGCTCGACTAAGTGGTATGTTCCGAGCTGTCAGTGGAGAGATAGTTTGGGAGGACATCACTAGACGAATAAGTTTGAGTGGTGTCTTTAAAAGTAGGAAGGATCACAATATGAAGATCAAGTTGGAATTCAACAGGACCAATACGGGCAAATATTTGTTTATAGGAAGGGGAGTTGGGGATTGGAATAACTTATCAAGGGAGATGTTGAATAAATTTCCAATTTCTTTGCAATCATTTAAGAAAAGGCTAGGAAAACAACAGATAGGGAATCTGCCATCTGGGCGACTGCCCTAAATGCAGATCAGTAGTGATTGATTGATTGATTGATTGATTGATTGATTGATTGATTGATTGATTGATTGATTGATTGATTTTCTGGTCAAATCCATCATCGTGAAAGGTGTATGTGCAAAAGGAATAGCACACGCCTGTTGGTAATTACACAGAATTTTCGATAATTACCCTACATTTTGTGTGAAGAATTTTATTTGATATTCATGCACTTTTCGAAGTTATTTAATGATTTTATCGCGTCATACAGAGCTTTACGCTGTTTTTACAATTTGTTTTACACCGCAGCGACACAGACAGGTCTTATGATGCCGATGGGAGAGGAAAGGTCTAGGAGTGGGAAGAAACTGGCCGTTGCCTTAATTAAGGTACAGCTCCAGCATTTGCCTGGTGTGAAAATGGGAAACCTCGGAAAACAATCTTCAGGGCTGACTAGAGTAGGGTTCGAACCCACTATCTCCCGAATACTGGATACTGGTAGCACTTAAGCGACTACAGCTATCAACCTCGCGTTTTTTATACTTTGCCCGTTTTTGCACTAAGTTCTTCAATTGTAATTGAGTACATTTTTTCTGAGCTAACTGTAATTGAGCCCAGTTACTTTTATTTTGTACTTTACCCATCACTGACTGTGACAGGTCACAGAAAGAGAAGTTCCGCTTTATTGACGCCGTCGAGCTTTCCAGTTGGTCCAACACAACGAAAGTTAAGACTTCTTCTCGTGGTGTCGTCTCGTCACGGAAATTTGGCAACCATCAAGAAGGAAGTTTTCCTATACTGTATTTTCCGTGTCACTGTTGCCATATCGTGAGTATGGAACCACGTCCTCCTACTTGTGTCTGGTTGTATTTGTCATTTCTGAAGGTGTGACCGAAATAGTCTGCGTCTTACATGAAGTGCCTGTCTTAGCTCAACTGCTTACCTGCTCAATTATTTCAAACAACTTGGAAATATATTTAACATCTCCCTTTGTAAAAGTTTCCAATCCTTAGGTCTTCCTATAAATGAATATTTGGTCCTCTTCAACTCTAACTTTATCGTCATATTATGATCGTTGTTCCTTTGGCCGTTGGCCGTGCGGTTAGGAGGGCGCAGCTGCGAGCTCGCATCCGGGAGACAGTGGGTTCGAATCCCACTGTCGGCAGCCTTGAAGACTGTTTTCCGTGGTTTCCCATTTTCACATCAGGCAAATTCTGGAGCTGTACCTTAATTAAGTCCACGGCCGCTTCCTTCCCATTCCTAGACCTTTCACGTCCCATCGTCGCCATAAGACCTCTGTGTCGATGCGACGTGAAGCAAAATAGCAAAAAAAAAAAAAAAAATCTTCTCTTTAAAAGCTCCACTCAAGCTTATTTATTAAACGCCACCTGACACTGACAAATCGGAGCATAGCACTTAGTCGAGCAGCTCGCCTCCTTGCTCCTAAGTCTTCCCAGCCCAAAGTTTGCAACATTCAGTAACACTAATGTTTTTGTCGAAATTCCCCCCAGAACAAACCGCACTGCTTTCCTTTGGATCGTGTCCAGTTCTATGAACTCCTCAATTAAGTTAATACTTCTGCGGATCCCATACTGTAAGTGGCGATGTTTAGTGACTTATTCTGACCGAAATTAGGAGTCCATCAATGAGTCTGGCGTTTCCCTTCTTCAGCATCTGCATGACACTTATTTTATGTATTCTCGTATACATATAAGGCACAGTTGAAATATTATATTATTTGTGACCAAAACTTGGATACTTACAGTGCATTTGCTGTGGAGGTCTTCTTGAGTACAGGAGGTTGCGCACAGTTGGCATTGCAGCAACACTCTGGACTTCTGAATATCATTCTTGTCAGAATATCCTCATCTGCCTAAATTAACCTTTGATATGCCCACTCCAGGTCTCAATCTATTCAGGGACTTCCAAGCCAGCCATTCATCATGGCCAGGAGGCAAAGTTTCCGTAATTCTTCCCCAACCGGTGGAAAGGTAGATTGTAGCCTATCCTTTCCAGCGGTGGTTGTAAGTATCTTTGATGTTCTAGGGAAGCTCTTCCTCGATTTCAGTCATTGCGGATGTGGTTCATATCCATGTAAAAGTTGGGATGTTTCCTGCTCGACTTTCTTTATTTCCTTATTGGCAGCTATTTCTCCTCGAACAGGAGGTGGTGCTGTTCCTGCGAGGTGGTAAACCCATTCAGCAGGAGTGGAATTCAAGCAGCCTGTCGCAACTCTACAGAGATACATCCACCTGTTTGTCGTGGCACTACACCAAACAGGACAGGCATGCTCTGCTGCGGAATAAGATAGTCATTGCAGAAGTTCGGATGGTATCAGGGTGACTTCCCCACTGTGATCCGACCAATTTCTCTAGGAGACTGTTCCGGCTCCATGGCTAAATGGTTAGCGTACTGGCCTTTGGCCACAGACGTCCAAGGTTCAACTTCCGGCGGGGTCGGGAATTTTAACCATCATTGGTGAATTTCGCGGTCAAGGGGGCTGGATGTATGTGTCGCCTTCATCATCATTTCATCCTCATCAACACGCGCCGGTTGTCTACGGGAGTCAAATCAAAAGACCTGCACCTGGCGAGTCCAACTTGTCCTCGGACACTCCCTGCACTAAAAGCCATTCGCCATGTCATTTCACCTTTGACTTGAAGTTCATGCAATGCTTCTTGAAAGCAAGAGATCTGTCGAGCGTCGCAGTATTCAAGTTCGACTCTTGGCCATACTATCTTCAACTTACGAGCGGATTCCTTCTTTCTTCAAATGGAAAGGGTATACTTGCGTCTTTCAGATGTTTGGGTTAAGCTGGTTTATACTGTAGTACCAGGAAATATTTTGAACGGCGTTTGTAAGTGTATTCCCCACTGATTCGAAATCTTTGCCCTGGATGTCATGTTCTAAATGTATATCTATTTCAGGTACTTTGTGAAGGAATGTGAGTCTTGCCATCAATAATGTGTTGCTCAGCAGGTAAAAATCAATAAATTAGAAGAAAGATGATTTGTGATTTAGCGTTTGTGCCCAAGTCGGAAGTTGTCCAGCACATTGGAAACTTTTCCTAATGCTGATTCACAGGAATTCCTTCCAATTGGTAAATATTTTGAAATTAGTCTTATTCTCACAAGAAGAACAAGAGGACGCAAACAAAGAGTTCTTCCTTGATATCCATTAGAACGATAGAAGCAATACACTTCACTACTTCAGCGACTTTGGAGAACTAATAACCTTTCCGATGGATAGAATAATCGGCTACAAACTGTTGCAGGACGCCATCACCTAAGTCCTTATTCGTTCTTAATGGAATGCAAAAAACACACACGGACACTGAGGTAATACTGTCCCCTTCAAATTTGGTCATCATTGGATTGTTTATGACAGGTCGAAATTGAAAGTTTTATTGTTCTCCGAGAGGTGTATTTATCATTTGGAAAGCTGTGGAGAGCACCAAACTGTTTTTTTTTTCTATCAGTTCAGAGGGACAAAGTATTGATCCGTCTTCGATTGAGTGCAGGGTTGATCACGGGACAGGCTAGTGTTCCCAAGCGAGGCACGCGCATGCCGACCTGCGCTGCGAGCAGACGACAAGCTTCCATTAACAGTCACGACAAATTACAAGAGACCCCGTGAACCAATGATCGTTTCTAAGAAAGGCACACCCCTGAGCGAAAACTATAAAACATCATGTTCACATTAAATCAATCTCTACTCTGATTACTCTGATCTACGCTACTCCACTCTGCTCTGCGACTCTGTTGCTGACGATATTCACCGGGACCATATGAAAAATAAATTCAGCCGTGCAGGCAGACATCACTGCGCTAATTTATTGCAGTTATTTACAATATAGTCCTATGGAGTGTAATTCAAAATTTACTGATCCAAGTTAAGTTCATTTCTCCACGAGAACATTAAATATTCCGACGTGTGTGTGCACATTCTAATATCTGTTGCATTAGTTACAGCTTACATTACTGGCACGTGGCGAAATTCATCCCAACGAATCGACGTGAACTTCAAGATGGATTCTTCCTCTACAAAGTTCAACGTAATTTCATCGTGGGACGTCTACTGCTGTGTCTTCATGACCTGCTAAACATGTAAGGCATTTCTGGCTGGAGGAGGTGACTGACGGGAAAATGCCGGAATGACGGACCTCAACCTGGAATCGAACTTCAGCTAAACTTGAGTACCATTTTAACTATCTGATATCTTTTTCGTCTGGGTAAAACTTCTCTAGATCGTAGTTCTATTAGTTCTTGTAGTAGATTGAGTTACTTTCATTTTCATTTCTCAAGGTGTCATGGTAGTTGAGTTACATGGGTGTGATTGAGATTTGAACTCTATTAGATTAGTTGTTGTAGTCTGTCTTTGAATGAGTTCTCATACGTAGGATATTTAAACATCACTTCATTTGCTTACGTGTGATATTGGAAATAATCTTGATTGGAGTTATATGTACTTTGTGAGATAGGCTCTAATTTAATGTCATCTTAAGTTCACTTGCATTCTTTAGGATCAAGTCATCTAATTTCACGACATTTCAGGAAGACTGATAGACCTAATAATCACTAAACATAATAATACATTTAAGTAGAAGGCCGGGTTAAGAATGTAATTAATCGGTCGTGGGCTATAAATTGTCTTAGATTCCTTATATGTGATATTTGATGTGCTCAGTTCATGATTGCGCCTGGAGTATTGGCTGTCCTGCGGGATATTAATTGAATAATTTATTTGCTTGTGTCTTTGGGAGCACAATGTGATTTATAATAAAGTGGAGCACACGTTGAATACATTTCATGAATAGGGAGTAATAATAATGTGATTAAGGCTCACGAACGCTACTCTGGCGACTTGTAACCCACGTGATGGTGATGATTGTTGAACTCTATTAGATTCTTGAAATTAATCTCTGAAATTTAGATGGATCTCCGTTGTTATTTAAAGAGTATTTCATTTCAAGTGATAACACTAGTTCGATCACCAGCCACTAATTGGATTGGGAACGTTACCAGACATGAGTTCATCTTCCGGATCTTATTGACGCGACCATGCTAACATAATTAATTAATTCATAATGGCAGGATTCGCTGTAAATATTGTGTACATAAAATACGTGTTACCTTGTGTGAATGTGATGTGTGTGTTGTAGTTAGGAATATTTTCATGTTTTCAATTATTCAGTGTATTTCAATCTGGTCGTGTGTTCATCGCGACGGCACGGATCATTTCAACGTTGATTTGCCACCATGATGACTTGTTTAGCATACTTTAAGGAACAATTTGCTAAGAATAACGTCAAGTAAGACCAAGCTAGGATTTAATTTTCAGTTACCAAAGGTTTAGACGAAAGATCGTCTAGTTCATTTTCAGCAAAGGCAAGCGATTTATAAATTAATCCTTAACTAACTCACACGTGGTTGTGAGAAAACTTTCAGTGCATGTTTATTAAATATTTCCAAATATTTTCAAACTGATTCGAAACTTTAAATACTGTGCAAGTAAAATCTAAATGTCCACAAACGACATAATTAATTTGAACTTAGGAGGTAACAAGTAATAATGATAATAATTAATTGATTAATTAATTAATTCCACAAATGTGTGTCATGATTGCAGTGAGAATTATTTAGTGAAATACACCAATTTTTAAACACGATCGTGTGATGATCAACGTAAATGTTACCCAGATAATACTGGAAATTAATAATAATAATGAATTGGAGACAACTCAGATTTCCACCAGAATTTCTACTGATGTCATTAACGGACATTACGTACCTTAGTTAACGAAATTTATCAGTGACCACGTCTTGAAATTGCAATAAATGAAGGGACGATTCCGTTTAAATAATAGGCGAGATAGCTGCCTGCTAATTTCTTTTGTGGATAATTATAGGAGGCTCAGGATATTTTCATTGAAAAAATATTTTTAATTTTTAAAGACAGTAGAGGCCTAATTTTTTTTGTTAATTTTGATTCCAGAATTTAACCATAGAGCTGGAGAATGAAGATTATTTTGATCGATTGTAAATAGATACAGGAAGATCAGACATCATGAAAGAGCATTGTATTTAATATCAGCAAGGATATTTTGTTGTTCAATTATGCTTGTATCAATAAATGTCAGAATGTTGTTTCTAATTATTTTTTTGCTTGGTCGTCACCCCTTATTCTCTTAAATGCCTCTAAAACAGAAGCCATGAACGATGCCATGGGATCTCTCGCTCACTGGCTGGGCTTAGCTTGGCAATAAAGGGGGCAATACTAAACCAATTACAGCGTGGTCAAACAGTGACGAACTCTGAAGAGATTACAGAGTCCTACATTTCAAACACTGTTACCCAAATTCCAACGACATCCAGTGTTTGTAAAAGCTGGACATAATATCAAATTTCAGTGAGGTTGGAAGAAGCGTGTTTGCAAAGGTTTTACTCAAGAGTCCATATTTTTTGGGGAGAACTAAATGTATTAAGTACAGAGTGTTTCCGTGATGATCTTACAAACTACCAGGGGTGATTCCTTTTACCTGCACAAGTTTCACAAGGTGCTCCATATGGTGTCCGAATGCACACTACAGTACAGACATCCCACACCGATCACGTCCGTACACAGTGCGCAATCTGCATTGGGGTCGTTCAGTTATTGTCTTAGCCTCTTCTGCTCGTTGGGATCGTCTCCCCCTTGTGGTGTACAGCGCAGTCGGAGGTATCAGACCGAACTCCGGCCGCAGAGGTGTAGTCACCGAGCTCGATAGCTGCAGTCGCTCAAGTGCGGTCACTATCCAGTAATCGGGGGATAGTGGGATCGAGCCAGACTGTCGCCAGCCCTGAAGATGGTTTTTCGTGGTTTCCCATTTTCACGCCAGGCAAATGCCGGGGCTGTATCTTAATTAAGGCCACGGCCGCTTCCTTCCAATTCCTAGGCCTTTCCTATCCTATCGTTGCCATAAGACCTATCTGTGTCGGTGCGACGTAAAGCAAATAGCAAAGAAAAAAGTGGTGTATTCGACAGGGCGTTGGTCTGCTAATCCCAAGGTAACGGGTTCAAAGCCGACTGAGGCCGGTGGCTTTTAAAGGTGACACCCGATGCCGTTGGCTTCCGGCTCGTTAAAGAACTACTGCGAGACAAAATTCCTACACCCCGGCGTCTGTGAAATAACTTGTGGCTCAAACGTTTACGGTTCCTTATCTTAAATTCATCCCTGGAAGTTTGTAATATCATCACGGATACATCCTGTCCTTGTTAAAACAGTGGCTTTTCAAACCTGCAGTATTTTGAGGAAAGAGCTGAATGCTGTTTCGAAGGATCCATAACACGAGTGGATGCGGCCCCTCAGTGCAGCTGTGGCGTACCTGCCTCTTACCCGCACGACTCGGGCTCAATCTCCGGTCAAACCAGGCAATTTTACCTCCATCTGAGGGCAGGTTTGAGGTTTACTCAGCCTCGTGTTTACAGTTGTGGAGCTATTTGACGGTGAGATGGCGGCCCCGGTCTAGAAACCCAAGAATAACCGCCGAGAGGATTCGTCCTTCTGCACGCTCTCGGAATGAGCAGCGGTCGCTTGGTAGGCCATGGCTCTTCGGGGCTGTTGCGCCATGGGGTTTGGTTTGGTTTTGGATCTTAATCCCACCTAATGTAACGAAGAAACATGAGAGTACCTGGCTTATGTGTCTGTAAATTACTTATATGCACAAAATTTCCTGTCATTATTCTTTTCATATTCATCACCTAAACGACTTCTCTGTCTGCCGCGTGAACCATCTGTTCGTGTTTCTAAAACTGGAACACTGATGGACATATTTCAACCAAACTACGTACCTATTTGTAATCAAACGCAAACTCTTAAATTTCTTGTGATGTGTTATAAAAATGTTTCTAATTTCACAATCTCATCTTATTTACGAGGAGTATTTAAAAGAATGGTGTATAATAAATTAAAATGCCTCAATAATTAGTCAGGTACAGACATTTTTTAATCCTGTCATTTGGGGATTTTTTCATGGGGGTACATTGAATTTTTAGTCATGAGTGAGAGGTACAATCTCATAATCGTTTGAGAACCTGTGATTTACATGTTTCAGACTGTCACCAGTCAGTCTAGCGACCATGAAAACTGTGGATTCAACTTGGACATAAACTGCAGTCAAAGTGTGTCAGTTCATCTCAGCCCCCCACCTCCACCCCAAACTATTGATTCGGCACAAATATAGATCGCTTTCGATTACTTTTAGATGTCACCTCCTCCTCAGCCGCCGCTGTTAGGGGTACTAGAGGTGCCTTACCCCCACAGTACTTTTTTCCAGATAATAAGCCATATATGTACTAAGTTTGGTTGAAATTGCTCCAGTGGTTAAGAAGGAGATGTGGAACATACACACACGTACCCATATTTGCATTCGTGAATATCTCGTGAATAAAAAATTCATCAGATAGATAAGATTTGAACTTGGATTTTAAAAATCATTTCTGTTGAGATGGCGTATGGCTTATAGTGCCGGGAGTGTCCGAGGACAAGTTCGGCTCCCTAGATGTAGGTCCTTCGATTTAACTCCTGTAGGCGACCTGCGCAACGTGATAAGGATGAAATGATGATGAAGACGACACATACAGCTAGCCCCCGTGCCAGAAGAATTAACCAATGATGGTTAAAATTCCCGACCCTGCCGGGAATCGAATCCGGAACCCCTGTGACCACAGTCAAGCACGCTAACCATTTAACCATAGAGCCGGACGTCATTTCTGTTGGGTACACGTTATGGCGATCGTGGAATTGCTCTGACTCCTACTGTACATTATTACGGAGAGAGCGAACCCGAACGAGACTCGAATTTGCGACCGCCGACAACGAGGTCAAAAAATTAAGGAAAGTGTAACCCAACAGTATCAACAGACGTGTCAGTGCGCTAAATATACATACGCGTGATAATATTATGTATAAAGTAAATTTATGCAGTCATATTGCCTTCGCCTGAAAGTTAAATGTTCGGTAAGGGTTCAGTGCGAGGTGTAACATGATGTAGTCTTATGACAGCGACTAACTGACGCCAGGCTATGGGTTGGGCCGAGATGTCACGTAGCTTTCAGACATAAAACTCAGAGTAGTTTGCAGCAAGGAAAGAAGATGTTTTAGAATTAATCAGAGAGACAATTTAACAGTCATGCGTACGGGTCTTGTACAGCATTGAACTAACAAATGAGCACCTTCACGTAAAAACGGCTTTCCAGATAAAGAAGAACACGGTTCAGTAACCCACCGTCATAAAAAGATGGTCTCCAAGAATGTTAGACGTAATAACAATCAGCCAAACGCCAGACAGAGATAGGGTGATGAATTATATAGAAGCTGGGCAAACAGGCGCGGCACTATAAATCCTTCAAGAATCCCTCCTAACTAACTCAATATTGTTTCAGCCACCAAAGGAAGAAGTAAATCGTGGCTTGACTCCGATGTTATAGAGCAAGGAACAAGGTACAATAATCTGTCAGACCAAGAAGAGAGATTGAGGTATGTCAACCTGTCGGAAACGAAGAGAAAGGATTACTCACATAGGAGAAGCAGGGAACAAGCCATATAGAATCTTCGATTCCACAAGATCACCTCACATTCTAATGGAAACTGGGGAAGCTGAGATGAGGACAAAGACATAAGAAGGACCCACTCAGGAAATGGAGCTTTCTCCTGTATAACTGAAGCAGAAGTGTGGTCTGTAGTACAAAGAAGCAACACTCACAAGGCAGCAGGACCGGACAACATCACCAATGAACTAATAAAGGAATCCCTCCAGTACACCGTTAACATCTGAACACCTCTGAGCCACAAGTGTCTGGAACATGAGAACATGCTTGGACAGGATCGACAACAAAGATGCTCTATAAAGGCAAACGAGCTCAAAATTCACAGGACTCATTCAGGGCGATTGCTCTAGAATGCGCTGCCTTCAAGAAGATGTCCAATGTAGTTCGAAACCGAATATTAAACGATTAATGGAGGCCATGCCAAGACGAGAGTGCGGTTTTATACCAGGGAGGTAACCAGTAAGAGCAGTGCACCGTGTTATCGAACTTATTGCAGCCACGTGTACGCGGTTTGTATAGACTACAAGAAGGCCTTCCTCTGATCATAGGAGAATGTTATTCTGTGCTATATACTCTTTGATTCTCTAACCTTTCCTTGCTACAAATATAATCGATATATGACAGACCGTTCTCACAACTTACACACTGCGAAGATAAAAATATATCTACGTACTAACAGACGGGAAAGTATCAAGTCGACTACCGATCTGTATGACATTACCAGTAATAAGGCCCAGAGGCAACCTCTTGAAAAAGTGGGTATCTACTTCCCCGAACCAGTGTTCAGTCACGGTATGTTGCACTATCTCGAGCAAGATCGTTTGAAAATGTCAGGATCCAGATAAGACCGAATGGTCGAAGCACGGAGAATATTGTATGGAAATAAGTGTAATAAGCTACATTACGAATGAATCAGTTACGATGTACTGGTGTTAAATGTTCATAAAACTATGAAAAAGCCAGGAAAATCAATATGACTACGACAGGACGAGTTATCTCGCCTATTTATAACGAATGCTATCGAGTACCACGCGTCCACTATTATTATTATTATTATTATTATTATTATTATTATTATTATTATTATTATTATTATTGGTCTGCCTCTGTGGTGTAGTGGTTAGTGTGATTAGCTGCCACCCGCGAAGGCCCGGGTTCGATTCCCGGCTCTGCCACGAAATTTGAAAAGTGGTCCGAGGGCTGGAAAGGGGTTCACTCAGCCTCAGGAGGTCAACTGAGAAGAGGTGGGTTCGATTCCCACCTCAGCCTTCTGGAAGTGGTTTTCCGTGGTTTCCCCACTTCTCCTCCAGGCAAATGCTGGGATGGTACCTAACTTAAGGCCACGGCCGCTTCCTTCCCTCTTCCTTGTCCATCTCTTCCAATCTTCCCATCGCCCTATAAGGCCCCTGCTCAGCATAGCAGGTGAGGCCGCCTGAGCGAGGTACTGGTCATTCTGCCCAGTTGTATCCCCGACCCCATGTCTGACGCTCCAGGACACTCTGCTTGAGGCGGTAGAGGTGGGATTCCTCGCTGAGTCCGAGGTATAAGCCAACCCTGGAGGGTAAACAGATTGAGAAGAAGAAGGAGAAGAAGAAGATTATTATTACTATTATTTGTCTTCGCTTACGCAGTTTATCATCTGAACTTCTTCAGTGTAGCCGTGTCAAAACATAACGAGGCTCTAGCTACAGGTGTAGAGGAGAGGTCAGTGACAAGACAGGAACTGGTAGTAACATGTTGAGTAAGTTTATAAATAGCCGCGCGTACTTGTTTCCTCGAGTAACTTGTATAGTGGGGACCATAGATTTATTGACGGCATTTATTAGGAAGTTGCCGATCAGTCTTAGCGATGGCCACCTGCTCAGTCTAGTACTTCATAAATAAATTCAAAACTTCTCATTACTCACCCTTCCTATTTTAGGAAAAATTTAAAGAATACGCATAAGTTTTGGTACGGAAACATATAGGTCCTATCACAATTTTTACCCTGTACCGCGTATCTTGAGTGAGCAGTCCAAAGACTATTTTAGTCAGCTGACTGCCCTCTGTTAATGATGTACTTGATGTGTAGCTATCTCTGTATAGCCACGAAGGCACTTGGAGGATCAAGGCAGTGGCGGCTTGTGAGTTTTAAGACTAGGGTTTCTATGAAATACTTCATGTCTCTTAATATTTTGAGGTAATGCCCCACATCTTCTAATCCAGTATTAGTTCAACTACTATCCCTCCACTTACCGAAAATCAAACATGAAAAGCACCACAGTCGATCCCTTGTGCTAAAACCCGTAAACCGTGATTTGTCTCTCATTTATACTACTTTAGAACGTACGAACATACTTCGTGTTTTATTTTGCAGCGATCCTCCAGTCAAAAGTTTAGTAGTGTCAGTCTCCAGAAGACACTTCACACTGTCCATTTTGTTTTATCAAGGTAAGTAAGTCATTTACTAGAAACACAAAATACAACAACTATACTATAAAATATTTCAGTACAGTTATATTTATTCAACTAAGAACTACAGGGTAGGATGCACCCTCGTGGCTGTCAACCTTCCGTTTACTTTCAGTCGATCTATTGACGACTCAGGTTTGAAACACACTTAGCTGACCAGTGTCTCTCTTTGCTACTTTTAATTGCAGAGGGAAAAATCAGCTTCGGTCTTAGCTCGAGTAGTTCTAATCTACTCTGTTCAACAAAGTCATTTCTGTGACAGTGGAATTAACGTCGTTTGTACGACAACAAGGTCATTAAGTTCGCTACGCATCAGCCCCAAGACTGAACCATTGCCGTGCTTTCTTCTTCCTCGTTAAGGACGGCAAGGTCACAACTGGACATGCTTCAGTCGACTTGGGACTTCTTGGTGAACCTGTCTAGGTTTGTGTCTGAGTGGTACTCGGAGCTGAGATTCCATACCTTATCGATGTCCAACAACCAAGGAGGAATCGGTTTGAGACTTCTGAAGTAGGATATCAAACCTTCAGCTGACAGTTTGAAGAGGTGGCCGTAAAATCTTATCCCTCTTTTGCGGATTTCGCTTGATATCTTTTTCGGAGTGAGTGCCTATTTCTAAGTTGCTCTGAAGTCTCTAAAAACACCCTCTTTGAGGTTGAGACCCAGAATTTTTCGGATAATCCTCCTTTTCTTAAGTGCCAATTTTTCAAGCAGGCTGTGTTGGGAGTGTCAAACATTCTGCTCCATTCAGGTCAAATTACAGTGTTTTCTGTCATTTATTTCTTTCTTTGTTGCGAGAAGTTACGTTATTAACTATTGTGTTCATCATCATCTGTTTACCCTCCAGGGTTGGCTTTTCCCTCGGACTTAGCGAGGGATCCCACCTCTACCGCCTCAAGGGCAGTGTCCCGGAGCTTCAGACTCTTGGTCGTGGGATACAACTGGGGAGAATGACCAGTACCTCGCCCAGGCGGCCTCACCTGCTATGCTGAACAGGGGCCTTGTGGAGGGATGGGAAGATTGGAAGGGATAGGCAAGGAAGCGGCCGTGGCCTTAAGTTAGGTACCATCCCGGTATTCGCCTGGAGGAGAAGTGGGAAACCACAGAAAACCACTTCGAAGATGGCTGAGGTGGGAATCGAACCCACCTCTTCTCAGTTGACCTCCCGAGGCTGAGTGGACCCCGTTCCAGCCCTAGTACCACTTTTTTCAAATTTCGTGGCAGAGCCGGGAATCGAACCCGGACCTCCGGGGGTGGCAGCTAATCACGCTAACCACTACACCACAGAGGCGGACAACTGTTTTGTTAATAGGATTTATGTCGTAGCCTCCGTGGCTCAGGCGAAGCGCGTCAGCCTCTCACCGCTGGGTTCCGTGGTTCAAATCCCGGTCAGGAGAGAAAGCGGAGGCGGGACAGGTTTCTCTCCGGGTACCGGTAATCCGGTTTTCCCTGTCATCTTTCATTCCAGCAACACCCTCCACTATCATTTCATTTCATCTGTCATTCATTAATCATTGCCCCAGAGGACTGTGACAGGCTTCTGCAGCCGACACGATTCGTATCATCGCCGCAAGATGGGGGCTTCATTCATTCCATCCCTGAACGGGTGATTCACTGGAAAACAGGTTGTAGGTTTTCATTCATTTTCAGGATTTCTGACATATTACGGCAGCCTATATGGTGCTACTGTACACAGCCACCTTGGAAATCGGGAGTGTCTTCCACTTCCAAAAAATAAATCAGTATTTCGAACACATACATTACTGTAGTTGAATATTATCGACTGCATTCAGCACTCCAGACCAGAAAGGTGTAATTCCTTAAAAACTTGTGCCAAACCCGATCATATGTATGTTCCATGTCCATTTTATTTTACGTTTCTTGCGCCTTTCCCACAACTTTATAAAGGTGGAAAAGGCAGCTCATCAACAGACACTCCTTAAATATTTACTGTAAGTTGCCTATGAATTTGTTCTAAATATTATGCTCGACAGCTGCTAATTTAAGGCATGTTTTGAAAATTTATCCGCGATGGCTTCTACTTTAATTATGTTACATTACTCGTAAGAGCCAACGGCCGTAGCCGTCTTGAAACAACGGATCCCGTGGGATCACCGAAGTTAAGCAACATTGGGCGTGGTCAGGAGTTGGATGGGTTGCCACGCGCTGTTGGTGGGGGGTAAGGGAATGGAGGAGCGGAAAGGAACTGGTCACCCTACCGTACGCAAACTCCGGCTCAGGAGCCGCTCTGCGGGGGTTCGGACCTGCCTTCGGGCAGAATAACCATTACCTACCTACTCGTAAGTAATTCTTAATTGTATTTTTTTTTTTGCTTCTTGTTTTTATGCATTTCTCTTTGATTCTTCTTTTATAATCACGAAATTTCTGTTTTCATATAATTCTTTTTCTTTTTTTCTGCTATTTGCTTTACGTCGCACCGACACAGATAGGTCTTATGGCGACGATGGGATAGGAAAGGCCTAGGAGTTGGAAGGAAGCGGCCGTGGCCTTAATTAAGGTACAGCCCCACCATTTGCCTGGTGTGAAAATGGAAAACCTAGGCGCGCGGCTGTGAGCTTGCATCCGGGAGATAGTAGGTTCGAATCCCACTATCGGCAGCCCTGAAGATGGTTTTCCGTGGTTTCCCATTTTCACACCAGGCAAATGCTGGGGCTGTACCTTAATTAAGGCCACGGCCGCTTCCTTCCAACTCCTAGGCCTTTCCTATCCCATCGTCGCCATAAGACCTATCTGTGTCGGTGCGACGTAAAGCCCCTAGCAAAAAAAAAATGGAAAACCACGGAAAACCATCTTCAGGGCTGCCGACAGTGGGATTCGAACCCACTATCTCCCGGATGCAAGCTCATAGCCGCGCGCCTCTAAACGCACGGCCAACTCGCCCGGTTTTATATAATTCATTGAAATATTATTTTTTCAGATATTTATTTTTTAACCCAATTTCACTGCTAAGCTCTACCACTGTTAGAATGCATTATCACCGGAATACCTTTCAGTTGCAACGAATTTGTTAATAATAATAATAATAATAATAATAATAATAATAATAATAATAATAATAATAATAATAATAATAATAATCTTTTTATCTTATCTAGGCACGAAGCACCATTGCTATGAAGAATTAGTTATACAGTGCGTAAAGAAGTCCACACTTTGTCGGTCGACGATAGAACCTGCAGGATAGACATGATAACCTCCAGGAACAAAATTGATGGGCATATCATAGATCCAACAGCCCCACTTGAATGTCACGCCTACCATCCTAGTGAGATCAATGACGAAGACAGACAATATGCGATTCGAACATTCCATTCTACCGCCGAGAATATGGTGCGGATGATGGAAGTAATACGCTGCGAATGGAAAGAAATGGAACAAGTTCTAAGGTTCTGTGCGACATTCAACCTTTTTGCATCACTGACAAATGGCTTCGTTTCGTCTGCCCAACACCAGACACCATTTAAATAGCAACACAGAAATTGTTCCGGTATAGTTCGTCCTTGCTCATGGGAGAACTGTTTGTTCAAGTACAGAATAAAATTCAGTGGAGTCCGGCAAACTCGACCTAATTAGGACTGAGAGGGTGTCCTATTTTCGAAATGTGAGTGTTTAATTCATAACTCATAACGTTTTACAGCATTTTACTGTAATGAACGTTGTGAGACAATACAGGACACAGAGAAGTACAAAATCCCCTAAAATAATTGTTAAAATTAAAGAAGGAGCGTATATATGAAACTGAAGAAATGACTAGTTCTTTGCGTGAAAAATTGTCGTGATGCTTCAGTGTCTCTCGCAGCTCTGTGACTTAGGGGACGGAGGAAGAAGATATCCATAGCAGAAGCGCCTCGCTCCTCGACCTGTAGTCCTTTACCCCTAAGTCATCTTTTCGTCTTCTGATTCATCTTTACTTTTTATCTTTGTGCAACTATTACACTTTCTACAGGTTTACACTTTTCATCCTGCCTCATCCATTCTCCAGCATCGCCACTAGTGACATCTTGGCAGTTTGGAATGTTCTTCCTCAAAAAGTCCACTATTTCACAATTTTCTCTCTCCTCGGTGTTTTCTTGAAACTCGCTTTCTGAATGGTGAAACAAATTTATTTAGGAACGAACGAGCCTTATTTGATCCTAGGATATATTCACCCATCTACGTCCAACATTTTTATTTTCAATAGTTTAAAGATAATATCACACTGTTCGTTCACTTCTAAGACAAGACAAGAAAGAAGTTTACGTCTGTATCTCTACTTCTAAGTTTCTAAAATGTCCTGCTCCATGGTTGATACACCGAAGTCACGTTAGGAGGGACAAACAAATAATTTAATGATTAAGAAAAGAAGAAAAATCAGTGCTCGTCAAGTGCCGACTTATAAGGAATGTTGCGTTAGAGGGCTTCTACTCTGTAAATGTGTAAGTCCGGCAATTTGGACTAAGAAAGTGACATCTGTTTACGTCAATTGAAATTAGCAAGATCTGGAAACATTCTAAATACCAGTGACAATTGTAGAGATGCTCGTGACATGGAATACCAAGTGTGGTGTAAACTACCTCATAACGGTAAAGAGGTTATTCCTTATAAAGACTACACTCCTGATAATAATTTGACCCGGCACCTCAACGGACTCTCTTGCTCTGAATGGAAGGATACCCTCAAAATGAAGTGTAGGGTACAATGTTGCTGCGTTCTGAGTTGTCTGGACGGTAACCACTGTCGGGGTTGTCGCAGTGAGATCGAAACCCCTCCACACGTCCTTGGCTT
Source organism: Anabrus simplex (assembly GCF_040414725.1). NCBI lineage: Eukaryota > Metazoa > Arthropoda > Insecta > Orthoptera > Tettigoniidae > Anabrus > Anabrus simplex. The sequence goes on along the minus strand of NC_090265.1, from coordinate 1,795,681,513 downwards.
TTGCTCCCAAAGTGGAACTCTTCACTACATCATACGTCGCATGCTACCCGACTCTTTACAGAGGAGAGGATGCCTTCGGAGCCAGTTTGCTCCCCGCTCTTGAGGAACGAGAGCAGCTTAGCGAGCAAGCAGGGGAAGTTTGTGACGTATGAAGTGTATGAAGGTCAGTGGCGCAAACGTATAGCACACCGTTCTGGACAGGTTAGATACGCGTTAACTCACACCGCACAGCGTTCAAATCTAGTCAGTAAATGTTGCATTTACTATGGAAGAGAGTTCAGCAGGGCGTAGGCCATCGACGCCAACAAGTTTCAGACCTTCCTGGGAAGAAGATATTTAATATGTCAAGAAAATAACACAACCAAATGTTTAGTATATAATAAAATACTGAATCACATTTAAAAAACTATTAGAAGAATATACAGAGGTTTTAAGGTCACTTATGACGATTTTGAGAGTAGGTTTCACGATATTCAGGCATTAGAAAAGCATTTGCAGGTTTTCGCTACGCCTTTCTCAGTGGATGTGCAAAGTGTTAGACCAGAACTACAGCTAGATCTGATTGACTCACAGTGCGATACTCAAATGAAAGATAGATTTGTAAACACAAACAGTTTGATTGAATTTTATGTTTGTTTTCCACGGGAGAGATTTCTCAGAGTGTACACATTTAATGCCCATATTGTAAGTATATTCGGATCAACCTATTTATGTGAACAGACGTTTCCATTAATGAAGTTTTGTAAATCTGGGCACAGAAGTAGGCTCACCGATGAAAACTTGAAATATGTTTTGCCAATATGCAAACGATAGTACCAAACATTGATACAATACTATCCAAACGAGCCCAAAGGTCGCGTGAAGGAGGAGTACACTAGTGATATGTTTCAGCTCGTGTGTTTAATTTGTTGTCATTGCCATCAATGCCATACAAATATTGAAATGTATGTTGATGAGAGTGCGAAGAATGTGTACAAATCACATCAATTGTATTTTCTTTCGGTAAATGTACGTGACCCACAGCTTCAATTAATCGTGAAAATGTATTTATTCATGAAATATTACACACTGTAGTATATTTCCTGTGTCAATGACTAATGTTCTTGTCCTGTTATACTCTGTAATATGTGTCTTGTTCGTCTCACATGATCCATGTTCCAAATTATTATTATTATTATTATTATTATTATTATATTATTATTATTATTATTATTATTATTATTATTATTATTATTATTATTATTATTATTATTATTATTATTATTATTATAGCTGTTGTCCGAGCGACAAGTGCAGTAGAGTACGGCCACGGTATGCAACCCGCCTGTCCGCTGCTCTCTCGTCATGTGACAGACAGCCGTCCCGAGCAGAGCAAGTAACACCGGCTCCCTAGAGCAACTACCTGATGACGTCTGTGCTACATAATAATGTGTTTTTGTCCTTAATCTATTCTACTATTTTCTAATCTTTTGTCAGCAATTGTATAACCATATTTTGTGTCTTTGTTATGCTTTGTCCCTGTGGCAGTCTTTTCATGTGGATTTTCTGTACTTTGTTACTCCCAATCTGTACGATAGTTGGTTTAAGAACCTCGATCAGATCTACAGTCTCGTATAATTACACAGGTTATGGTACGACTGAGGGCGTGCCAGGCACAGTGGAATGTGGTGAACACGCGTCGCTGTAATGACAGTTCTCTGCTCTGCTAGACCAACCAGGTGCACCTCTATGATTTGCCACGCACGCTTCCGTGTGTGTCCAATCAATTACAGCACACACGTGGATTTCTTCGTATTAACAGAAACGAGTTGGGATTTAGCTTTCACTTCTAGCTACAGAGCCTCTTGTAAATGTGTTTTCGTCATCTTTTAGTAACTTATCTAATGGCAAACAGCCGAAGAGCAAGCTTGTGGCTCTACGTGTTACCCGACTGAGAATAATGTAATGAGCGGTACCGTATGATAGGGCGAAGAACTGTCTGAAGTACGACTTGAGGTTCTTTCAAGTCAAGTATTGATAATTTCATCTCTCAGACGTTCAACTGCACTAGCTTTGTTGTGGTGTTGGTGCCATCTAATCCACTGTATATAAAAAGAGAAAGCAAATGGAGAAGTTAAGGTTGTAACGCATTCAATCTTTAAATCGCATTCGGTGGCAGACATAGTTCTGGTGGCACTGCAATTGAAATTTGGTCACCATCCATGTGCTATCCTCTGCCATGATTTAACAACTTGGAGGAAGTCGGCATGTCCAAGCTTACAGCGAGCGGGAACCACTGATTACCCCCTAGTGAGGACCCAATGTGACGAAAGTGACCACTGTCACTTGAGTAGTGGCTGAGAAGGGAGTTCATTGGGTGTTGTTTCTGTGCTATTCCTCGAGTTCGATGTTATGTATTAACGATGGATGTCTGACTCGTTGGCTGAATGGTCAGCGTACTGGCCTTCGGTTCAGAGAGTCACGGGTTCGATTGTCGGCCGGGTCGGGGATTTTAACCTTCATTGGTTAATTCCAGTGGCGCGGGAGCTGGGTGTTTGTGCTTTCCCCAACATCCCTGCAACTCACACACCACACGTAACACTATTCTCCACCACAATAGCACGCAGTTACTTACACATGGCCTCCGCTTTGTCCACCACAAACCTCACATGGAGTGACCGGGATTTGAACCACGGTATCCAGCGGTGAGAGTTGACGCGCCGCCGTCTGAGCCACGGAGGCTCTCGATCGTGTAAATATTCAATGTATTGTAGTGTTTATACTTCCAAAAAGAGTAATGCAAATTTAATAAGCATTTTTAAACATTTGGACAGTACTTCAAAATGCATTATTTTACGTTCGAAAATCTCGTCACTTGAATTGACTTTTCCTTAAAAGACGGTTTTGTTATAACACATTTGCTGCAGAAAAATATTTACTTTTTGGAATTAATAAACAATTAGAGGGCTATCATTTTATTGTTTTTTCACTATCTATGCTCCGTTAATGCATTTATTATTGTAGGTTGTAATCAGTTACTAGAGGACTCGCGGTGTTCCGCAAGCATTCGTTATTAACAGGTCAGATAACTCGTGCTCCGCCTGTGTTTTGCCTGCCATTTTCAGTGATTTGATGAACATTTAAAAAGAAGCCACAGTTTGTAGTCAGAATTCATCCATTCTGACGTCATCATCCGTCTATTGGTAAAAATCGACCCATATATTCGCTTTTTTTATCCTTCAGTTCTTGATGCAAAGCTTGATATTGTGCCGAAGAAAGGAATGGTATTTTTTTATCGCAGTTCTTCAGTATAGAACGGTTGTCTTGTGAACTCATAACTTAGTCTCGAAGGAGCGTTTCTTGCCAGGCACAACATACATGGCCTTCACTCTTTCTAATGTAGCTAGTTAGGTTGTCGTTCGATAGGTGTTCCCAGATAATATCTAAGGCGCATGTTATGATAGGGTCTGTCTGTACGTAGACTTTTTACTCTTAGCGGCATGTAAGATATTAGGAACGCTCTGCCATCTGTTGAATATATTTGGAAACTAGGAGAGGTTAGAGAATCAAAGGGTATCTAGCAGGGAATAGTATTCTTCCGTGATCAGAGGAAGTGTATACTCTCTGGTTTGACAGGCAGTAATCAAATATGGCTGCATGCAGTGATATTACTTCTTCTTCTTCTTTATCTGTTTACCCTCGAGGGTCGGTTTTTCCCTCAGACTCACCGAAGCATTCCACCTCTACCGCCTCAAGGGCAGTGTCTTGAAGCTTCAGACTCTGGGTCGGGGGATACAACTGGGGGGATGACCAGTATGTCGCCCAGGCGTCTTCACCTGCTATGCTGAACAGGAGTTTTGTGGGGGATGGGAAAATTGGATGGGATAGACAAGGAAGATGCCTTTGCTGGCGAGATGTTGTGTTTACAGTGCACTATGTCTTCTGCTATGGGCTATATCAAATTTGTTACTTTCATTGACCTGTCTCCTTGGCTTTGACAATATGAAAGTGACTAAGGTATAAGTGATACTAGTGATACCATTCCTTATACAGCCAGTCCCTGTTATGAATGGTGTGAAAATATCGCTCATAGGGTCAGTTGGTGTATGCATTTCAGTGGGCTTGGCAGACTGATATGTAATAGCAACGGCTGGCTCGGTGATGAAAGCAACGGGAAACTACCTCACTCCTCATTTCCCTAGTACGCATCTATTTATGACAGATATTGCCGGAGCTGCAGAGGATCAAATCAGCCTTCGGGCTGAATACCCAACATACATAGACAAGGATGGGGGAAGGAAGCGGCCGTGCCCCTAAGTTAGGTACCATCGCGGCATTTCCCTGGAGGAGAAGTCGGAAAGCACGGAAAACCACTTCCAGGATGGCTGAGGTGGGAATCGAACCCACCTCTACTCAGTTGACCTCCAGAGGCTGAATGGACACCGTTCCAACCCTCGAACCACTTTTCAAATTTCGTGGCAGAGCCGGGAATCGAACGCGGACCTCCGGGGGTGGCAGCTAATCATGCTAACCACCACACCACATATGTGGACAATGATATTACTAAAGAAAACGATCATTATAACATAATGTTAATGAAAGTCGCTTAGCAACCTGATAAGTACAGAGTGTATTGCGGGTTAGGGTCAGCCTTCGCCTGGAGTGATCGTTTAATGAGTTTATTTTACGACTGCTCAAAGTTCGCCGAACTTAGAGAACTACCTTCACCGGCAGACAATTCCGGAGAGAATAAAAGAAAAATGAAGGAAATAGGTCCAGTAGAATGGACGGACGGATTTGACAAAGCTGTTTTTGGTGAACTCTTTTGATGTAAAGGTAGTTTTAGTTCGCTCCTTCTTTTACTTCATATATGAAACAATCCTGAACATAGTCTACTGTATGTCTATTAACTCCTTGTTCTTCTCCTTCGTTGTTTTTTATTCCTTTTTTTTCTTTTTAACTACATACCTATGTGCTATTTATAAGTATTCGGGTGTTAAGAAGGTGCTATATTGAGCCTACTGCTTGTGTATTTTCGAAAAGATAATAAATAAATAAATAAATAAATAAATAAATAAATAAATAAATAAATAAATAAATAAATAAATAAATAAATAAATAAATAAATAAATAAATAAATAAATAAGACTTAACAATAAATCTTCTTAAGTAGCATTTGTATTTAGTGCCTTAAGTGTCGGCCATTTAGCAACCTTTAAAACCATAGCCATGGAAACCATGATACAGATGGGGAGTCGACTCTTTATGTTCTAGGCCACAGAGTTTGTATTGTTTATCTACACCTTCTGCCCTTATTTAGTCAGCCATCTTTAGGGCGAGCAAAATTCCGGTATACGCAGATGCCCTATACCAAGTGCCAGCATTCTAATGAGATTGGATGATCAGGTATAGGTTAGGGTACTCCCTTGTCCTGGGGGCACGAAATTGTCCCTAAAGGTGGAGAAACAGCATTAGGATGATGAAGGCAACGGCAAACCGCTGCATTCAATATCCTCAAGTGTATCGCTATAAATTCACACAGTGATGGATCACAATTCGAAGAAAAGAGCTGGCTACGTGCATCGCCAACCTCCGTATGTAGACGGAGTCTTAAGCAGCAGCAGAAGGATTGTACTCGATTTAAGCTAGCGAAGCCACCTTAAGAGATATTAATACTACCTACACCGTAGGGTTGGCTGGAGGGTTAATATTCTTCCTAGTTTTTGAATGGGACGAATTTCTGTCTGTTCTCGAAGACATGTAAGGACTTGCTAACTTTTTTGTTTTGTTTGACGTCTGTAAAACTGACGAGCTGTCAAACCGGGCTGGTGCTTTCAGCCTATCACTGCTTCACAAAAACATTCGGTTGGCAGACAAATCACTGAGGTCGTTATTTCCATTCCTATGAATAATGTGAAGCCTCTTTACAAAGAGTCTGTTATAAATCTGTTGCACTCTGACGTGATTTCAGGATAGCATTCCAGTAGGAGTAAGGATCTCGTAGGTCTAATTAATATTAACCCTGTCACTTCCAGGACACAAACCGTACTGTGGGGTCGCAGGTGACCCACGCAAAAACCATAGTTCAGGCAACAAATAAAGAAGTCTATGTCTGGATTCCACCTCTGTGGTGTAGTGGTTAGTGTGATTATCTGCCACCCCTGGAGGCCCGGGTTCGATTCCCAGCTCTGCCACGACATTTAAAAAGTGGTACGAGGGCTGGAACGGGGTCCACTCAACCTCGGGACGTTCGATTCCCACTTCTTCTCCAGGCAAATGCCGGTATGGTAGCTAACTTAAGACCACGGCCGCTTCGTCCCTCTTCGTTGCCTGTCCCCTCCTTCTTCCAATCCCGCAACAAGGCCCCTGTTCAGCATAGCAAGTGAGGCCACCGGACCGATGTAGTGGTCCTCCCTAATTGTATCCCCTGACCCAAAGTCTCACGCTCCAGGACGCTGCCCTTGAGGCGGCAGAGGTGGGATCCCTCGCTGAGTCCGAGGGAAAAACCAACCCTGGAGGTTAAACAGTTTACAAACGAAGAAAGAAATAATAACTGGAAAGAAGGAACTTGCCAGTACAGTACCAAGGTCTGTCGCCAGTTAGGATACTGCAACAGGGCAGCACTTTGTCGCCTCTCGTCTTCATCATGGTGATGAAAGATGTAATGAAGAGAGTAAAGAATGAATCTAAAGAGGACTTCAATGCAGGTGATGTGGTGATTTGGGGAGGAACATGAGAATTTCAAGAGAAATTAAACATTTGGAACCAAGAGTTTAAGCAGTTTGACCTAAAAATCAGCCGCAGAAAACGTTAACCCTCATCAATATCTTGGTAGTACTGTAACTACTGACGCAACGTTATCTGCTGAAAACATTAACAAATTCCAAACAAGAGCACAGTTTTCTCATTAAAGTAAGGCGTCCACTATGGGATAACCAAATAAATACCTTTAAGTACTGTACCCTACAGGGCACATCAACACTGCAGGATCATACCTACCTGCTCACCTGCTCTTGCATACGGGCACCAGCTCAGCTGCAGTCGGCAGAAACGGTCGATAGTTGGGTTCTTGTGACGAGAGGATCATGGGGGCTAGTACAATTACATTAAACTACGAAATGAGGAACACTTTCGCTGTGATCAGAATTTTTGAGCATAAGTTTGTATTCACAACACAAGTTATCTGCAAGGATTGCACCTGTAGTGCCAAAATAAACGCCCCAAAGGCTCACGTCTACAGTTCAAAAGAAAACATAATCTGGGTTATGACGTTGTGCTGAAGTTTGTCGATCTGTGAACCAGGAAACGAAACGGATGTGTCTCCAACATGGAAAACAGCATCACTATGCCTGCGACATAAAATGACATGAAGGTAGAATTAAGGATACCCGCAGAGATTACCGCTATTATGAAAGTTTCCTCCCATATCGGGATATTTATATACACAAAAATAGCAGCACAATAAGTGTTAAAAATAATCTCAGATAACCTACACTAGCGCCCTCAATTACATATTTACACGGACGTGAACCCACGTCCGCCAGGCAGAACTTTATGTCAACAGGGCAATCATAACAGTAGCATAGTGCCGAGATCACATTAGAAAAATACGCAACCCTAAGAATGCGAATCAAACAAGAAAGGAAAAGGAGGTGAAATGGTTAAAATAAATGACGCACTGTGTTTGCAAAATGCTTCTCTGCCAAAGGAGAATGACCTACCTCCAGAGCGATTTAAAAATGGCCGAGCTCACCCCAACACAGAGCAGGCGAACATTGACCCGCAGTCTGGTCTGGAGCCTCTCCCTACATCAAAAAAAACTTGTACACAAACTACCGCTAGACGTCTTACCCTACATTCTTTCACAAAGGGACTTTCAAGCTTCTACTCATAGCAGCAAATGGCCACAAAATAAGTGAGGAAAGACACATCTCACATTACGCACCTGACTTCAGTTAACCACCCACACGGGTCGCAGTTGAATCACATAAAGTGTTCTACCATACTATCACATCAAACCATCACCGTCAATATGCGGCGCGTCAACAGTAACATTGGGGGTCAGAGGTTCAAACCCAACGTTTGGCAGAGTAGCACAGAGTCGAATAGCGTTAAAAGCTGCTCCTCCGCTATAGTTTACGCCCGTCTAAGGCACGTAAATAGAGCCACTTAACTAAATAAATACCATCAGCAGGCATGCCTTACATTACGCAGGTATGTCTGCCCTTCCCCCAGGGATATAATGGGAATTACAAATAGTGATCCTAATCCTACAAGGGACATGTATACAACTGACCGACCCAAAAGAAAAATGTCCGGTCTATCGTACTCAAACAATATGTATCAACTACGCACACTACCTCTTGCCGCGTTAACAAAATTACATCATTGTCTGCTTTACATAAAGAAAAGTAAACCTATCCACACTTACCCTTTAGATATATCCAAACTATCTTAATATGCAGCCTGATGGGCCACAATCAAATCCTATGTTAATATTTACAAGTTTAATTCTACTATCTCTGCGTGACACCCTAACTCTACCACATGTCTAGTATCTCATGGTCCACTTATCTCATTATGATGATCTCCTCCTCTCTCCCTCCGGGTAGGCTATCATGATTTAGCCTATCATGGTAGAGGTCTCAGCCAGGGTCGATTCTTGGAGTCCGGTCTTCCCGCCCCGCTGGTCCATGGTGCTGTCTTCTTCTTGAGGGATGCCTCGTTCAAGGTAGCGTCTTGCACCTCACTTCCCTCGGAATATCTCGACTTCTTACTACAATGAAATATTCACTTTAAACCCAACGCAACATTCTGGACTTCATTTAGGTTGAGCTAGCACACAGAGCTAACACTTTGCAATATACATTCCTTGTCCTCCATTCTCGTGTAACTGCATACTCGCTAACTTGTGCACTATGCCACAAACTATTTTCTGCTCTAGAGACTATCCACTCGGTTATTGTGTTTTTATGCCCGCTTAATTTGGATTCAACAGTCTATCAGAGGATAAATATAGACCTCCTTAGCCTATTGTCCACACTTCCTCGGCACCTCGGGAGCTTCGCCCCTACCGCTATTTATCAGAATCTATAAGTACCGCGTTCTTTTGTTGCTGATACAATTAACCACACGCGATCTCATTGATAGGTATCTGAACATCGCGCCACCTATAAATCCACCACCTGTAACTCTGTAAGTCACCGATCCACTGGATCAAAGTTATCGCACAGCAATAATTACACACTGTCTTTGTTCTGAACAAAAGGTTTCTGGCGCAATCTAGGCAGACGTGCGACGCGTACTGGCAGCAATACGATCGTCGACTGGATGATCTCCCCCCATATCACTCAGCTTTTATATGAGGCAACACACCAAAGGACGCCAGGGAAAGCCCCGAGAAACAACTTGAGTCTGGAATGTGGCCACTACAAAGCTTCCCACGGTGGTTCTGCTTGCTACATATTTATTGATCTAATTCAATGTTAATAAACCTAGAGGTATCTATAGCTTCGTGAAATTCTGGCAATCATTTCCATTTTTTTATTTTCCTGAGAAGCCTTCAATTACGGGAATTACGACTCAATTTCAGTAATGTGGTGGGCCTGTCTGCTCTCGCTAAAAATCTCTGTTAAGATGGCAGGTCTCTCCCCCAGACAAAATCCCATATCTCTTTCTTTCTTCCTCACATATTCTTTCTTCGTCACACATGATCACGCCTTGCCTCGGGAAACAACCTTCTCGCTTCCCGCGCTCTATATAGCATCACGCCTTTACAAGCGGCGTCCTACTGCAAAATTTTTACTGCGTTAAATATCCATTCTCGCGGTTAAATATATTGGTACAGTACAAAGAAAACTCTTTATCAGGTATATTTCGTGCCAATATGCACTTGAAACTTGTACGAGCAGCAGTAGAGAGAGTAGCAGACTTTAAGGTGCACGAATGAAGTTCCTGAGGTCAATGCTACAGAAAGCAGGAAGATCCGCAATGAAGAGAACGATCTTAACAAGCAAGTAGAGCAGTTGCTAAGCGAAATGTAAGAACATGAAGACTCAAATGGTACGGGCATGTAGAAAGGATGGATGAAATGAGAACAACAAGAAAATGGCTAGAAAAGGAGCTGGAAGACAAACGACCTAGAGGCAGACCAAGGAAAGGGTGGATCAGTCAAATAAAGTAGGACCAGGAAGGAAAAGGAGTTGAATGGCACCAAGTAGAGAAGGAAGAAATGAACCTGGATAGACAAAGGTGGAGAGTACTACGGCGACTGGATGATGATGTTTTCCTATTTAATATTAGTTTGTACAATATTTTTTGGTTATTAACTCACTCCTAACATAAGTTTCGTATTTACTCTGTTATACAGTAGAGCTATTTGCTGAATGAATGATTTTGAAGTCACTTTTCTTGCAGATGAATATCATAATAACGCTTGGCCACATTGCGCCGAGTTTTGGAGAATTCTGGATGAGAAATCCCTCCCGTCCATCCTACAGTCGTGGCACGATTTGTTTCCAGAACTCAAGAAACCACTCCGAGTGAAATGTTTTCAAACCATTGAGGAGGCTTCTGATGCAGTGATCCGAGTAATCAGACAGATCAAGAGAGAGGTGTCCTAACGGGAAGGCAAGGCTTGCCGAAACGCTGGACAGCTGTTACTGACAAGAATGGAGATTACTTTGAAGGCCTGTAAAGTTAAACAGAAACAGACATTTACGGTGTGCAGAATTTTTGAAATGACGTTCGCAATATGCAGACAAGGACGTGCTTTCCGTTTAATGAACTTTCTGAAATAAACCATACTGAATACATCATTGAGTGGAAATTAGAGGTGCAGTCAAATGCACGCTGATGATGCCTTGCAAAGGAATGATATATTTAATGAATTGCCGTGACCTGACTACGATGATTTGATTAACAGATTGATTGATTGATTGATTGATTGATTGATTGATTGATTGATTGATTGATTGATTGATTGATTGATTGATTGATTGATTAAATACACTGAAGCGTTGAACTGAACTCGTTCCTGATTGTCGGTTCAGAGGTTTTATTTTTAATATTATTATGTTAATGCCCCTCTTACGTCAGAGGTAAAGAACATAAGTTTTTACCGGGTTGAGTGTCTCACGTGGTTGAGTGCCAACTTTCTGAGCCCAGGTTGGCGTGTTCGATGCCCACGCAATCCGATAGTATTCGAGCCCGCAGATTTAACAAAAAGTAAAAGAAATCCTCTAGGAAAAATTGTGACACCTCGGCGTCTCCGAGAACTGCAACAGTAGTTAATGGGACGTAAAGCAAATTACAAAACTTATTTTTAATGTACAGGATTCTGGCTAGTGGAAGAGATGAAAGCCTTCTTTCTTTATCCGCTAGGATATGGATCCGAATCCCTGACAGAAAAGGGAAAAGTGTAGAAACAATCCCATTTCTGGAGAGTCATATGACCCTGTGGTTCACTCATTCCTTGTCAAGAATTCTTTGTAGTACCGGCGGCAGGAAGACGCATAACTACTGCGACAAACTTGTAGGCAATTCTTTGGGCTGGACAGGACAAATTTCAGAAGAACAAAAAATGAATGCCCCAAATTTAATTTAAATTATTGCAAAATCTATAAAAGGGTTATATTCAATTGCTGAATAAAAGGTCGGTGGCCGAGACTGGTTAGCTGGTGATTTTAGGCAAACACATATTTTGTTCCTTAAGAGATAACTTAAAATGAAGTTGTATTTACACGTATAATGTAGTTATGTTTAGAAACGCTACTCCTGTAGTGGATAAAATGTCTGACGTTATAACTGATATTCGTCACTCAGTTACAATTACCGCGTTGATGGGGTGCAAGTTTCTTATGGGGATCACTCTAAATAAATACCTAGGTGTTAATATAAGGAAAGATCTTCATTGGGGTTATCACATAAATGGGATTGTAAATAAGGGGTACAGATCTCTGCACATGGTTATGAGGGTGTTTAGGGGTTGTAGTAACGATGTAAAGGAGAGGGCATATAAGTCTCGAGTAAGACCCCAACCAGAGTATGGTTCCAGTGTATGGGACACTCACCAGGATTACTTGATTCAAGAACTGGAAAAAATCCAAAGAAAAGCAGTTCGATTTGTTCTGGGGGAACTCCGACAAAAGAATAGCACTAAAAAATGTTGCAAAGTTTGAGCTGGGAAGACTTGGAGGAAAGGAGACGAGCTGCTCGACTAAGTGGTATGTTCCGAGCTGTCAGTGCAGAGATGACGTGGAACGATATTAGTAGACGAATAATTTTGCGTGGTGCCTTTAAAAGTAGGAAAGATCACAATATGAAGATAAAGTTGGAATTCAAGAGGACAAATTGGGGCAAATATTCATTTATAGGAATGGGAGCTAGGGATTGGAACAAGTTATCAAGGGAGATGTTCAATAAATTTCCAATTTGTTTGTAATCATTTAAGAAAAGGCTGGGAAAACAACAGACAGGGATTCTGCCACCTGGGGGACTGCCGTAAATGCAGATCAGTATTGATTGAGTGATTGATTGTCTGATTGATTGATTGATTGTCTGATTGATTGTCTGATTGATTGATTGATTGCTTGCTTGTTTGATTGATTGGTTGATTGATTGATTGATTGATTGATTGATTGATTGATTGATTGATTGATTGATTGATTGATTGAATTCCTATGTTTATCTCTAAATTGATTTAGAATTCTTGCAATTTTTCTGAGATACTAAAATATATGCTGAGCCTTTTTCAGTATTAATATACTTAACAAACAAAGTCTTAAACCACACTTCCTAAAAGTCGTTCAGAACCTGTCGCGGTAAAAGCGCCCGTACCCTGTCACCGAGCGTGTTGGCCGTTCGGTTAGGGTCGTTCGGGAGATAGTGGTATCGAACTCTAGTGTTGGCAGCCCTGAAGATGGTTTTCCGTGTTTTCCCATTTTCACACCAGGCAAATGCCCGTGTTGTACCTTATTGAAGGTCACGACCGCTTCCTTCCTACTCCTAGACCTTTCCTCCCCTCCCGTCGCCATAAGACCTATCTGTGTCGGTGCGACGTAAAGCCTTTACAAAAAAAAACAAACCGTCTGTGTGTCAGGAGGCTGGAGACAGTGTCTGTTGACCTGCTGGGAACAAAACTCTTCATTTCATTCTGTTAAAACATTTCTGTTTCCGTTTGCTTTATGGATGAATTATGCCGAAAATCTTATCTTTCTAGGCGTTTTTAATTAAATAGTGGTTACAGGAGTTTCCCATAATTTCATATCGAAAGGTAAAATTATATTCTGTGAAATTTATAGCAAAGAGGTGAGTGAAACTTGTTTTACATTTCCCCCTAACGTGTTATTATCAGTTTAGCAAAATACAAATGGTATTCTAATTGATGCATATTAAAATACCTAAAATTAAAGCTGCCTAAAGTCTATTTTCTCGTATCTGAGGGCCTATTTTAGTTATTCAAAATAACATTTTTTGCACCTAAAAGTCCGAGCTCTACAGACGATGTCATAGAATTAACCGTACAGGTGTAGGGGTTAGTGTGATTACCTGCACCCCCGGAGGCCCGGGTTCTATTCCCGGCTCTGCCACGATTTGAAATGTGGTACGAGGGTTGGAACTTGGTCAACTCTGCCTCGGGAGGTTCGATTCCCACTTCTCCTCCAGGCAAATGCCGGTATGGTAGCTAACTTAAGACCACGGCCGCTTCGTCCCTTCCACCTTCCCATCCCCAACAAGGCCCCTGTTTAGCATAGCAGCTGAGGCCACCGGGGCGTGGTACTGCTCCTCCTCCCCAGTTGTATTCCCCGACGCTTCAGGACATTGCCCTGGAGGAGATAGAGGTAGGATCCATCGCTGAGTCCGAAGAAAAACCCAGTGCTGGAGGGTAAACGGATTAAGAAAGATAAGAAACAAAGAATGTACTGTACCTGCTGTAATCAAATGTTTTATAACGAAATATTTTATAACACGATTTATTGCTCTACGAACCTATTTTACTATCGTCTACAAGATATGAATATATCAAAATATTAGGGTTTTAAAATGAAAGCTAAATTATTATGTGGTATGAGATCTTGGCTCTCGGTAAATTCTACCGGGTGTTTCCACACATGTCGAATTTAATGATTAGGGTGGGGTGCGGGGTGAGGTATACCCCAGAACAACTCAAACAACTTACGAATTAGAGACTTTGTACGGGAAGTATTGGTAACAGACCCATCTTTTTGTGCTGAAAATTATTGCCTAATTTCGTGATTTCGTTATAAGTTACATCGTTATATTTCTCGCAATTTTTACTGTATTTCGTCTATAATTTCGCTAAATTGTATTTCCACTTTTCAGGAATAAAAGCTTAATTAAAAAGATAGTTGATAGCATGTTATCTACTTTACGATATGTACGGGATACATGAGACTTATGCGTTTGCTGAAAACACATACTGTATTACATATACTGCATTAAAGCGAGAATGTTTGGAAAAATGTCATCCTGCCACTTCGACAAGTAGGGCCGAGTCTACGTACATAATGTAGGCACACATGAGTCGTAAAAGACAGAGATATTATGAGTTCCATATTACTCGGAGTCAAAGTTGTTCTCCTCTCAGACATTGTACGAGGGTTGAAAATAAGCTAGTGGCAATATTAATAGAACGCACTATTTAATGAATTAACAAGTCATCCGACCAGGTTGACCAACCTCTCCGGAAGATCCCCGCACAGTCCATCGATGTTTTACGGCAAAGAGACCACTCAGGATGTCAATCTGATCTTGAGGCCTTGACTCACCATGGAACCTCTACAGTAATGCACTCTCGCCATAGGCTTCACGTAATCCTCGATAACCTGATCACCTGATCACATGCTTAGAGCGGTGAAATCGACACTCTTCACTTCAACGCCACACAGCAACAACACTCCCAACTGGATGGCCGCCAAATGCACACTAACACAGCGCCACCTGGCCGCTCCCATATCCTATTTGCGCACGCCCGATCTCCTGCGATTGTCTCGACTACTTTACTTATAGCCCTCGTATAAGAATACCTTGTAAATGACCTCCAGCTATCAACACTAGTGACTGCGATCCATAAAGCCTTCACGGCAGCTTCCACGTGGCCATATTCTGATTTCAGGCAAAGACGATGGCAATCACATCGATGTCCTTTCCTGCTGTACACAAAGTACTAACTAGAACCCTAAACTCTGTATGGTTTTAAGATATTCTCAAGTCGAAAGTTCTCGTAGGATGGAAATTTGATTTATTAGATGAGACTTCATCATTTTCTGAATAATCTTTTATTATGCTTCGTGGATCAAACAGATATTCCACGTATTTTTTCATTATTTCGCAAGTTTGCTAAAAGGCAAATAATTCCGAGTTTTCAGTAAATTTTATAAAATTTTTCAAAATTTCGTGAGTTCGCGCTTTGCGAAGAATAAGTGCCTTACATAAAACATGGTACATGAAGTTGTTGTCCTCATGTTGATGTGTCAGCAGCAATACAACATCCTCCATGCTCCTGAATGAACGCCAGGTTATCGAACACTCCAGACATTCCTCGTATTCCATGGAAACCTTACTGCAGAAGCCTAACCCTGCCATTCCAGGAAATAACTAAACCAGGCTTAACTCATAAACGGTCAACCGTAGATCATATGTTCATAGGGACATTTTGTGTTGTTTCGGGGTTTAGTATCACGCCACATGTTTGGGGACATCCTGTATAAAGCTATAAAGCTGTATGCTGTTATCATAAAGTTTTATGGGCACAAACGAGGAAACTGTCGGACTCCTGTTCGCAATTAGTCATTGTATTCATGTTGTGAACAGCTTTTGTAACAAGGGCAGGCGTGCATCTATGATCTGATGTCTTAATTAATCATCCAACCAAGTTTTAATGCCGTCGGTGTGCTCCAATCCAAACAGTTTCAATTTGCTTTACGTCACACCGACGCAGATAGGTCTTATGGCGACGATGGGCTAGGGGTGCGAATGAAGCGACCGTCACCTTAATAAAGGTACAGCCACAGCATTCGCCTGGTGTGAAAATTGGAAACCACGGAAAACTATCTCCACGGATGCCCACAATGTGCTTCGAACCCACATTCACCGCAGTGCAAGCTCACAGCTGCGCGCCCTAACCGCACGGTCAACTCGCCCGGTATTTCTCTTGTTTGTCTGTTTGACTTGTAAAAGAGATGGATTTACACTCCAGCCAACTTCAGCGCTGTAATCTGGTAATTTGCTCGTGTTTAAGTCTCGAACAGGTAGCAGAAAATGAAATCAAATGGCGTACGGCTTAATTAAGCCTGGAGTGGCCGAGGATATGTTGGCTCGACAGGTGCAGGTTTTGACTTGATGAGGATGAAACACACACAACCAGCTCCCGTGCCAGCGCAATTAACTAATGATGGCTGTGTCGGGAGGCAAATCCGGGTCCCTGTGACCAAACGCCAGCACGCTAACCATTTAGCCATGGAGCCGGATGTGGTTAGAAGAAGAAAATTGTTATTAAAAATGAAAATAAATCAATTTTCTGAAACATGGTGATGTGTTAATCATTACTAGGGCTCGGATGTTTAAGGAAAGTCATGTTTTTTCTTTGTCTCTATTTTCTTGCCCGATTGGATTTTGGTGCAAATCAGGTGATCATCTTCACAATTAAGTGTTTTTTATTTGTCATATAAATGCATATTTTGGCTATATTTTGTCATAAGGTCATATTTGGAGCTATTTTCGCAGAAACGTCATATTTCGGCAGTTTAACGACAGATCTACCTGTGAAAATCATCGTCAACTTTCCGAATGAGAACTAGTATTCACAAAACGGCTTTTCCGTATCTCATCTGTAGTTAATACATGTGGAATGCTATGCCTCTTCTACCAAGATTGCGCAGGAATTGTTTTCCAGCAGTTTACCAGAAGGTAAGGTAAGGTAAGGGTTATTCTGCCCGAAGGCAGGTCCGAACCTCCGCAGAGGTGTTCCGGAGTTTACGTGCGGTAGGGTAGCCAGTTCCTTTCCGCTTCTCCATTCCCTTACCCCTCACCAACAGCGCGTGGCAACCCATCTAACTCCTGACCACGCCCAATGTTGCTGAACTTCGGAGATCTCACGGGATCTGGTGTTTCAACACGGCTACGGCCGTTGGCATTTACCAGGAAGTCTGACATATATTAAGTCGAACTTTGGAATTACATCGAGTGCAATTACTCGTTTAGAAGCTTAGAAATTCGTGCAAGTATTGGCGTCAGTGTAAAACGGAAACTAAAAACTTGCTTAATCGAAGCAACGGTTTTCGCTGTGTGGCAAGATAAATGACGTTCTTAGAGGAGAAGGTACCAGTACACTTCATACTCGACAGCAGTGATGTGATATTATTTAAATATGCACCAATAACGTCTTGTGATGTAGAAAGGAGCTTCTCTTCTTATACGAATGTGTTAAGTGATAATCGGAGGTCTTCCGCGCCTGATGCTTTGAAGATAAATCTTGTCATACACTTCAATACCACCCGCGGAGAAGAAAGCAAATTATGTGAATCTGCACTATTTGCCGTGACGCCCTACCATAATGTATCGAAAGACATCTACTTAATTCGTTTCGTGGTGTTCACTTTAAACTTGAACGCATTTGAGTAATATTAATGTAATCTGGGCTTAAATGTTCAAAAATATTTTAAAAATAGATTGATTTCTAGTTTTCTCTTATTTCAAACCACCAACGAAGGGTGCAAACATGTTTTGACTTTTCAGGTGTTGTGTGATCTGATAATCTTAGCGAACTTAGTACTTTATAGGTATGTATTCTCAAACGTTTGATGAGTGAATCGAGGACAACTGACTGTGAATAACTGCTAAACATCTAGGCCCTATATTCAGACAATTAATATTAAAGTAAGAATAAAGAATTTACTTAATATGCATCAAAGGAATTTCCGTTTCGATTTATAACTTATTTCAAAATGGCCATATTTAGATTAATAATTTTCGGGTCATATTTTGTAATTTTTACGTCATATTTCGTCACTTTTGAGGCCATATTTGCTTGCTTATTTGGGCTACTTTTAGGTCTTAAACATCCGAGCACTAAATCATTACTATTAATCACTACAAGTAATGCTGTCACTGTTTCTAAAACTTCAAATTTCTGTCCTAGCTATTTTTACATACTCTTAATACCTGCCGCGAAATAATTGTTCTTCTCTTCCCAATGTAGCGTGTTCGATCCCCGTTAAGGTACATTTCGTCTACCTCTTACTTCTCTGTTTGAAAGCCTTTCTTTCCTTAATGAGACGTTTTGGATAATTTCACAGAATTCGATATTGTTCTTTCAGTCTTACACTGTGCCATAATAATCTTTCTTTCTTTGTTTCTTTCTTTCTTTCTTGCTCTGTTTACCCTCCAGGGTTGGTTTTTCCCTCGGACTCTACCGCCTTAAGTGCAGTGTCCTGGAGCGTGAGACTTGGTTCGAGCGGATACAACTGGGAAGGAGGACCAGTGCCTCAGACAGGCTGCTTCAACTGCTATTCTGAACAGGGGCCTTGTTGGGGTAGGAAGATAGGAAGGGATAGACAATGAAGAGGGAAAGAAGCGGCCGTGGACTTATGTTAGGTACCATCCCGGCATATGCCAGGAGAAGAAGTGGGAAACCGTGGAAAATCGCTTCGAGGATGGCTGAGGTTGGGAATCGAACCCACCTCTACTCAGTTGACCTCCCGAGGCTGAGTGAACACCGTTCCAGCCCTCGTACCACTTTTCAAATTTCGTGGCAAAGTCGGGAATAGAACCCAGGCAAGCTAATCGTGCCAACCATACACCTCCTGTTCTGTCAAGAATCCATTTCACTTTGCTAGCCAGTAATCATCATTTAAATGCTTCATCTGGTGTTGGTATGTTAAATTCTGTTTTTCCCTCCCATAACCCCTTCTTACGCGTACCTCTAGGGGTACGCCTGAGGGTGCGCGAGCAGTTTTCAGGGAAAAATGATGAAAAGTTTGAAGTATATGGAAATAAATAAGAATAAAGTTAAGTATCTTTGTATGGAGCCACGCCTCATTTGAAGGTTTCACCTGGACTGTCCCACGCCCTGCAAGCACATTCATTCCATTGAAATTTTGATGGTTCCAGAATTAAGATCGAACTTTTTCATCCTTATTTATTAAATTGATGTTGAGGCTTAAATATAGCGTTTAGTAAAACAAACAGGGTATCCTGTGTTGCTTTGTTAATGTCGGGCTGAGTGGCTCAGACGGTTGAGGCGCTGGCTTTCTGACCGAACTTGGCAGGTTCGATCCTGCCTCAGTCCGGTAGAATTTGAAAGTGCTGAAATACGTAAGCCTGAGTGTCGGTAGATTTACTGGAACTTAAAAGTACTCATGCGGGACTAAATTCTGGCATCTTGGCGTCTCCGAAAACCGTTGATATAATTAGTGAAACCTAAAGCCAATCACATTAATATTATTTAATATTATTTAATACTTGATACAGCCACAAACTCTTATATTTATTTTGATGTTGTATAAAAATACATTTAATTTCACAGTCGCGTTTTATTTACGATTTGTATTTAAAAGAATGGTTTATAATAAATTAAAAATGCCTCACTAATCGTCCACGTACTCATATTTTTTAAACCTATCATTTAGGGGATATATTGAACTTTTAGCCATGAGCGAGGGGTACATTCTCATGATAGCTGGAGAACCTCTGTGTGTTGCTTATGTTCACATAAACCCAGACCGTCCTGCGGCGTATCTACTCCCCGAGACCTAAGCAGCTGTACGGGCGGCGCGCGCATAGCAGTGTGCCCGTGTTCGACCTAGCATCAGTCTGATGTCAGCTGTTAACATGGCGCGACAGTTATAATTGCAGCACCGTATTTTCGTATGTAAACGTTATTTTAAGTACAAGTCGGCTTGACGGAGACGCGATGCATTTTTTCAGCAATTTTTCTGTGAAGTGCCACCTTCATGAGCACAGATCCACGTAATTGTAAATGAAATTGAAACTACTGGCTCAGAGCTCAATAAAACATGCGCAGACATGAACAGTTTTTACAGAGGAAAAGCTAGATGACACTGGTGCGAACGGTCACCGAATAAGTCGCTGATAAAATTAGCACAAGTAGGGGTGTCGGTTTCTTCTGCACACAGAGCTATTACACACGGGCCCATTGTTTAAACCTGCTGATCCAGCCACAAGAGTGAGACATTATGAGTGGTATCTTGCATCATTGAATGGTCATTTACTCGACCCACAGCTTGTGTTCTGTTCAGATGAAGCCTGGTTTCATCTTAATGGTCGTGTGAACAGTCATAACTCCGCTACTGATGTGCAGAAAATCCTAATGTTGTTTATGAAGCCCTTTATTATGAAGGACGGCACTTCCAGCATCTTTTATCAGGTAAAATACACGCTTAAAGTAGGGCGGCCGCGATCTGCGTAAGTTGGGCTGAAGCAGCTGCTGTAGCGCATAGGACAAACACCGCGCGCTCGGTCTGCGTCTTGTAACTCCGCTATTGGCTGGACATTCTGGAACAACCGTTATTATTTTGCAGAATTTATTACTTAATATATCTAGTTCTTATTTTATCTACTTCAATACCGTATATACTTGATATCACCAGCGCAATTTAAAATATTTTTATGCAACTTGTATTCAGTATTTTTTGGAAAATAAAGCCCTAACAACGTAACACTATGATTATCTATAATAATAAAAGGAAGTGTTTAACTTTGTTTTGTGTGCGCCAAAACTACAGCATGCAGAGGTCTGAAATTTTTAACATAGGTGGATGGAAGGGGGTCCGAATGCACCTCGAAGCCGGATTTTTCATTTTCGCTTTCATTGGTGAGTTATGAACGAAAAACCATCGGAAAACGTGTGTTGGGATATCACCCAACGTGCTGAACCAAGATTGAATGCATAGATTCACTGTCACTAGGCATCGCACATAACATAGGTAATGCAAGTCAAGGAGCCATTTTAAGTCCATGGTGTAGGAAGCCATATTCGGTCCCAGACACGAAGAGACATACATATTCAGTCAGTCCATGATAGACGGAAGTGTTTGTCTATATCTGTGCGATACGTGGCCAGATCTAAAGATGTGTTTTCACAACGACGTGAAGAATGTAAGTAGGCATACGCTTATTTTATCTGAATCTATCGCAGACAGGATCTGGAGATGTTCCTGTGTTCTGGAATATAGTCTTTAAGAAAGCGTCAAAGGTGAAAATGATCCATAAATAACGGTATGGTAAATTACTAACTAACTAACTAACTAACTAACTAACTAACTAACTAACTAACTAACTAACTAACTAACTAACTAACTAACTAACTAACTAACTAACTAACTAACTAACTAACTAACTAACTAACTAACTAACTAACTAACTAAGTGCCTGACTAAATAAATAAATAAGGTAATTCGTGATTACAATAGAAGAGGAAACCAAGACACGAGCAGTGCAAAACAGATAAATTAATAATAATAATAATAATAATAATAATAATAATAATAATAATAATAATAATAATAATAATAATAATAATAATAATAATAATAATAATAATAATAATAATAAAATTATGCCACCTTAAAATAGTTCTTTGGACACAAAATCAATAATAGTATTATTTAGTTCATGGGGTTCCGCTTCAGATCTTCAAATTACGCACACTGCCAAGCACTGCAGAAACACGTAATGCTTCTACACAGGGTTGGTGTCTTGTAGGGCATTCGGTCGTAAAACCGAGTCAAGTTCACTCCCTAGGTCACATAAACCTAAGAACGTTGGGGTCGGATCAGAGAAAGAAACACCAGGCGAGTTGGCCGTGCGGTTAGGGGTGCGCAGCTGAGAGCTCGCATCCGGGAGATAGCGGGTTCGAATCGCACTGTCGGCAGCTCTGAAGATGGTTTTCCGTGGTTTCCCATTTTCACTCCAGGCAAATGCTGGGGCTGTACCTTAATTAAGGCCACGACCACTTCTTTCCCATTCCTAGGCCTTTTCCGTCATATCATCGCCATTAGACCTATATGCGTCGGTGCGACGTAAAGCAAATAACAAAAAAAAAAAAAAGTAAGAAATGGACATGTATCCAGTGCTTAGGGAGCTATAAAAATCAAGTTTGGCTAGGTCTCGCCAAGCTAAATACTGACTGGATTGGAAGACTAAACGGGTTGACTAAGTGATGCCCGATAGAAAGTTAAATGTGGTGAATCTGGTAGAAGTCCATGGAACCAATGTCAGACATGACTAGGGGCCCTGCGGTCTAAATTTAGAGTCTAGGGTTATCCCTTTTAGTGGCCTCTTGCGACAGACAAGGGATACCATAGACATATCCTACGCCGCAACCAACGGACACAGGTTGTGGCAAAGGTACTCTCAGAAGGTAACAAAATTTACAGTCATATGTTACGAAAAGCGTAACTTAGAGAAACTACACCAGGAAGAAAATTCACAAATTATAGCGCAATTTAAAAGGCTGTGATACTTTTAACTACACGCTTGTGAATTTCTCATTGAACTGCTCTATGTGTTATTACAGCAATGAACCACTTAGACAGTCAAAATGGGGGGTAACCCTTCTCTCAGAAACTGGAAGTAGGAATGAAATGAAACATGTCTTCCTGTAGTGCATACGTGGTTTTTTTTTGCTATTTGTTTTACGTCGCACCAACACAGATATGTCTTATGGTGACGATAGTAGTGGAGCTAGAATAACATAGAGAGGCGGAAGCGCTGCCTGGCAGAACCTAACTGTACTAACGTCCGCCATGTTTCCATTGGACAAATAAGAAGGGGCGTGGCTCTCGAATGACGAGAAATATTGAACATTCGCATTAGAAAATCGCAGGTGCAAAACTGAAGACCGGTAGCCTAAAGTTTAGAGCATTAACAATAACAGATTGGGAATACCGCCACTTCATCCACATTGCGGCGCGAGGCCAATATCACGATCAGCTGATAGTTCCCCCATTTGTTTGAGTTTCGATATGTATATCAACAAGGCATAAGGGTAATGGCTTAAAGTTGGAGGACTCGGCGCTTCTCTTATGGTCAAGTGTACGTGGGTTGTTCAAGAGTTGGAATGGCAAGCTCCAAATAGAAGGACAATTAATATGGTTTATCCGGAAGCTCTGGTGTATTGTTTTAATATTATATGTACCATCCACCAAACGGGTAACAATATTTTTAAAAATAAAATTATGTAATTAATGCAGCTTATGTAAAAACTATGTGTGTTAATGAATGTGTTTAATTTTATCTTAAATAAAGGGTTTTATTATTTTACTAGCAAGATACCCGTGCTTCGCTACGGTATTATACTGAAATTTATAATTGAATGCTTATTGTTTTAGATATATAATCCGCCGAAAATCGCGGTCTGACTCGTTTTCTGCGAGAACCCACCAAAATTCCCGATCTGACTCGTTTTCTATTGGATTACGGCATGTTTCCTCCCATTTTTCAATCTTCTTTTCCAGCAATCGATTTCGTACTTCCCGGGCTAGGCTCAGGTATTCCTCCCGGTCAGTTGGGTCCGTAAATCTTTGCCATCTTTTCCTATAATCATTTTTAATATGGATAAAATCCTTCAGGAGATCCGGCGTGGTGTCATATTGGGTGCCTAGAAGGCACTGAACCCGCGGCCGGACTGCATTCTTAGTCATTACCCGTCCAGGAGCCGTTTCCAGCGCGGTCCGCACATTTGACGACGGTCCGGAACATTATTATTATTATTATTATTATTATTATTATTATTATTATTATTATGTGTTGCTGGCATGGATGATGACAGGAAAACCGGAGTATCCGGAGAAAAACCTGTCCCGCCTCCGTTTTGTCCAGCACGAATGTCACATGGAGTGAACGGGATTTGAACCACGGAACCCAGCTGTGAGAGGCCGGCGCGCTGCCGAGGATCCTTATAAGTACATTAAGAACAGTAAAATCAATTGGTCTCACCTCCTTCTACACCCCACCGCCGTTAAGTTTATTTACCGGCACACACCCCCCTCCCCCCAAAAATTAAAAGAAGGCTTGTTTCTTATGTTTAAAGAAGATTTCAAACACCAATGTTCACGTCTATTACCTTCAGTTTTGAGATATAAGTATCCCCATAACAATAATTTACTTTTTTCACTTCATTTCACACTACTCCCCCCCCCCCCCCTAAGTGAATTTTCCCGCAAAAAATACTTGTTTCTTTAATAGTAAAGGATCTTCTAAATACCAATTATCACGACTCTAACTTCATCAGTTTTTGATTTATGTGTCCTCATGAAAGGAATTCAACTCCTTTACACTCCCGCCCTCCAAGATGGTTTCCCCCCAAAACGCGTTTTTCTTTGTTTTTAAAGGAGATCCAAATACGAATTCTCACGTCTGTAACAACTTTAGTTTTTATTAGATGTATGTATTCTCATTCAATTAATTCAATTAATTTTTCAATTCTTTCACCCCCCCCCCCCTTCATTGGATTTTCCGAGAATACGTGTTTCTTTATTTTTAAAGCAGATTGCAAATATCAAATTTCACGTCTGTAACATCTTCATTTTTGAGATATCAGTAGCCTAATTAAAAGAATTCAACACCATTTTCAGTCACTTTTACCCCCCCTCCCTCCACCCAAGTGGTATTTCCAAAAGCTAAAAATACACGTTTCTTTATGTTTAATAGAGATAAAAAATACCATTTTTCACTTCTGTAACATGTTAAGTTTTTTGAGATAAACTGTAAAAATTCTCATTTTAAAATTTCACCCCTTTTGAGTTCCCCTTAAGTGGAGTTTCCAAACACAAATCACCTATGTTTCTTTAGATTTACAGGAGATTACAAACACCCACTTTTTACGTCTGTAACATTTTACGTTTCCAAGATATTCTGTAGATATAGTCTTTCAAAAATTCACCCAATTTGTCACTCCTGTTTAACCGCCATTAATTGGATTTTTCAAAACTAAAAAATACGTGTTTCTTTATTTTTAAAGGAGATCCCATATACAAATTTTCAGTTCTGTAATATCTTTCGTTTCTGAGATATATGTATCCTCATTAAAGGCATTCAACCCATTTTTCACCCTTTTACACCCCTCCTATTGGGATTTACAGGAAACAAAAAATACGTTTTCCTTTATTTTTAGAGGAGATTCTAACTACCAATTTTTACATCTGTAAATTTTAAAGTTTTAAGATGTATACACACTAATTTTAAAAAATTTACCCTCCCCCTTTTTACCCCCAATATTTGGATTTTCCAAAAACGAAAAAATACGTGTGTTTATTTATTTTTAAAGGAGATTCTAAATACCAATTTTCACATATATAACCTTTAAAAATTTTGAGATAGATACACTCATTTTAAAATATTACTCCCTTTTCACCCCACCCCCCTAAATTGGATTTTCCAGAAACAAAAAAATATGTGTTTCTTTATTTTTAACGGAGATCCCAAACACCAATTTTCAGGTCTATAATATCTTCAGTTTCTGATATATAAGTAGCCTCATTAAAGGCATTCAACCACCTTTTAGCCCCTTTTCACTCCTCCTATTGCGATTTTCCGAAAACAAAAAATACGTGTTCCTTTATTTTTAATGAAGGTTCTAAATACCAATTTTTACATCTGCAAACTTTAAAAGTTTGGAGATATAGATTCACTCATTTTAAAAATTCACCCCCTTTTCACCCTCCCATTAATTGGATTTTCCAAAAACAAAAAATTACGTGTTTCTTTATTTTTAAAAGAGATCAAAAGTATCAATTTTCAGGTCTGTAATATCTTCAGTTTCTGAGATATAGGTACCGGTATCCTGATTAAAGGCATTCAACCCATTTTTTCCCATTTTCACCCTTTTTCACCCCTCGTATTGGGATTTTCTGAAAACAAAAAAAATACGTGTTTCCTTATTTTTAAAGAAGATTCTAAATACCAATTTTTACATCTGTAAACTTTTAAAGTTTTGAGATATAGAGCAACTCATTTTAAAATTTCACCCCCGGTTTCACCCCCTTAGCGAAGGAATATCCAAAAATTCTCTCTTAGCGACCACCAACGTCTTAATATGAATATATCCCCAAAATTTCATCTCTTTATGTCCAGTAGTTTTGGCTCGGCGATGATGAATCAGTCAGTCAGTCAGTCAGTCAGTCAGTCAGTCAGTCAGTCAGTCAGTCAGTCAGTCAGTCAGTCAGTCAGTCAGGACAAGTTATTTTATATATATAGATTGGTTGAATTAATAAACGTGAGTGAAGCCGCGGGTACATGCTAGTCGAAAATAATGAGAAAATCACGGAACTGGTAACTGCTCTCAGAACGAGTATTCAGACAGTTGTTTCTTGTCCGACAATCTTACTGTCTGGGATATACCCCTAGGACATGACATTTAGATTTACCATCGAATGTTTAGAGTAATAAATTGACAAGTCGAAGTTTGTAGTTAATGACAGTCAAACGATACTCTAAATGATTTGACAGGCAGCTTGGCATGTCATGCGACTCCCGAGGAACCAAAGATGAAAGGAACCTCACTCTCTAGCTTCAATACGCGTCTTCGGCACGAAAATAAATTAAAAACACCGTATAACAGGCTTGAAATACGTGTTGAAATTGAGGTCAATAACAACTTGGTTGCAGATCGCTCGAAGCATCCTGCGAAATGCAAAAAATCAACATCACTTCATCTCATTGTTACATCGGCATCAATTACCGGTATGCTGTACGTTCTCACTGGGTTACACATGAGAATTGATCCCGCGGCTATGTATCAATGAGCCGAAAGCTTTGCATGTCGAGGATGGCGCCACCAGAGTTCCTCGCACCGTGGGAAGCTACCTCAGTGAGTGAGGAACTCACTCACTTTACAAAAACATGTTTTTGTAATAAAGTTTGTTGTTTCTTGACATAAAAAGTTGTTGGAGTGGGCCTTGCTCTCACGCTTTAAGAGCTGCTGTGGCCTCAGGGGGCATTGCTGCTGCTGCTGGCTGTCGTGGCGACCAGTCAGATCAAGGACAGATCATCGAGTGTTTGTTCTGTCCAGCTCTCTCATCTTCTTACGCCCCCGCGATACGGTCCATGAACAGCTGTCCTCGGTCACGGCTTTTTTTCACGGGATAAGTCAGTAACAATATCAATACTTCCTGTTTTAAGTATCCAGACGCCAGAATTAAACCAAATAAGTTAATTTTACGCACTTTTAAGCACACTACCTTCTCTATGTTTATTTACTTACTTTATTGTGAACATAACAGGCCATGAGTCCCAAATAAAAGGTTCACGACAATTGTTACTTAGACGTTAAAAGTAGAAATTAAAAACAAAGGCAATATATAGTTAGAATAATATTAAAAATTAATTCCAGTGACACACAAGTCACATAACTAATATTACATTACAGTACTAATTAATTCTAAATAAAATTAGTGTAATATTTATAACAATAATGTTAACAGTATTTCCACTTGGAATGTAACACTTTAATAACATGGTTTACAACATTTATACTAGTTTTGTCTTTTTTACATTTCTTCATAATCTATTAAATTATATTCAGAAGTAAAGTGTTAAATGTCGAAGTGAATGTAGCTTCGGTCATACTAAAAACATCAACACAAGGATGACTATTATTGTAGAGTCTCATTGCTCTGTTGTTCGGCTCCATGGCTAAATGGTTAGCGTGTTGGCCTTTGGTCACAGGGGTCCCAGGTTCGACTCTCGGCAGGGTCGGGAATTTTAACCTTAATTGGTTAATTTCGCTGGCGTGGGGCTGGGTGTATGTGTCGTCTTCATCATCATTTCATCCTCATCACGACGCAGAGGTCGCCTATGGGCGTCAAATCAAAAGACCTGCATCTGGCTAGCTGAACTTGTCCTCGGACACTCCCGGCACTAAAAGCCGTACGCCATTTCATTTCATTTCATTGCTCTGTTAATTGGGGAGTTCTTATAGATTTCAGTGTTCGCCTTTGATAGAAAGAGTATATTTCTAGTTTATGTGGCACATAGAATGTTATTCACTTCAACATATTTGAGTCATCAATTATAAAATTAATTATTTTATACAGGAAGGTCAAATCTTTGCAACTTCGTCTGTGGCGCAAGCTATTCACATGATGTTCCTTCAGTATACCTGAATAATTTGTGGTGGTTGTGTAATTCCCTGTGATTTTATAAATCATGAGTTTTAAAACTTGTTTTAAGCACATTCGATAAGATTGGTATTCCTTGTGGTCATTGGGTTCCAAATAATTGAGCCATACTCAAGTATGGACCTGTCGTATCGCTGATCAGGCACTCCCGCATGTCATAAGGCGTGAGCACGCGGTTCGAAAATAAATTCGAACCGCGACCTCACAGTGCAGAAGTAAAAGTAGATATAAGAAATTTTGAGTCTGAAAATGAAAATAGGACTTAAGGCATCAAGAAGAAATAATTATATATGTAAGAAAATGAGATTGAAATATTCATTGGGAATTACTAAAGGAGATGCAGTTCTGAGCTTTCAGGCAGTGGTGAAATGTTTGAACAAACACAGGATATTGGTCATTCCTTATCACTGTATGTACATGGTCAAGGATGACAGAGAGCGGCTTAAACCGCACGTAGTACAGGGAAAATTCCGAGGTTCGACCTTCTGGAACAATTGAGAAGGTTGAGAATTCCCTCTGGGGAGGGATGCTGCCAGCCAATGAGAATAAGACAAATCAGAAGTACACAGGGTTCAAAGTTCGGCTGAGCATAGCAACAGCGAAATACAGAATTAACTTAAGGGAGAACTCAGAGAGGTGATCAGTTAGTTAGTTCATAGCTCACAGTCAGAGGAGGTAGTTGGGAAGGAAGCTGAAGGTCTGGCGGGGACATTGAGCCAGTCAGGTCGCGAACAGAACTTGAAGTGAAGTTCGAAGTCAGGAATATTATCATTGATAATAGTACTCTTAGACAATACGTCAGGAAGTCGGAACGCTCCAGTAAAAGAGTGGTAGGGTGAAGAGAACGCACTGGCGGACTCATAAGTTAACGAGAAAATAAGGGAAGCCTTTTAAGTAAATTAGGCTTACGCGACCAGGGAAAAGTAACGGATTCTGACAAGCAGTAGAAGCACATAATCTCTACTGCTCTAGTAAAGACGTAAGGTAAAGGGTGACAATTAAGGACTTTGACTGTTCTTCAATAGGAGTGAAGTTCTCTGGAGGAACCCACTCAATAGACACTAACTATACAGAGGAGGCTAGAGGGAAGCATCACTCAGGGACTAAAGTCTCCTATTATCAAGGAAACAGGGATAAGACTGTACAAGATTGGGCCGGTCAGTAGGGAAGTGGTAACCACGGATCGACAGTTTCCAGTACAACATATGAACTCGATCACCTAGCGAATAGCCTGGACTGTAACATTGTAAATCAGAACTGTATCTCTTGGGGAACCAGTGAAGGGAAGAAGTGTAACAGCGTGTGCTAACGTGTGATAGTGAAACTCAGGCTTCAAGAAAGAAGAAGTCGTAGAAGACTCCCACCGCTCGGAAGATAAGTATTAACTAGTATTGAATGAACTAAATAGGGAACTAAGAACTTTTAGCTACAGAGAAAGTTGTGCAGGTTTAGGAAGTTCCCTAATTCATGATCAAGTTAGTTTCAAGAGTTGTATATATAGATGTATATATTGTACAGTGAATAACTT
Source organism: Anabrus simplex (assembly GCF_040414725.1). Classification (NCBI taxonomy): domain Eukaryota; kingdom Metazoa; phylum Arthropoda; class Insecta; order Orthoptera; family Tettigoniidae; genus Anabrus; species Anabrus simplex. Next base: position 1,795,651,846 of record NC_090265.1, on the reverse strand, counting down.
TGGGAAATTTCAATATATTAACTCTTGGCATTAAGCCGCCTTAACCTGGTGTTCTTATTGTAACTTGAGTGCATTTTAGAACCCTATCCAGTCCCCAGCTTGCCATATCCTTAGGATATGACAAGTGGACTTAAAAATTCTGGTGTCAGGTGTGGGGTGAATGCACTAATTAAATTGTACTACTGCATAGTGATTGCCCATAGATTAACAAGTTTAAGCTGAAAATTGATTCTCTTATCAACTGTTTCAGAGGTCTTACAACTGTTCGAGTAACAAGTCTTGTAGCTGGAAAGGAGAGGAAGAAACTTGTTCGTGCACTGAGAGGCAGCTAGTGTGTTGCATAAAGGAAGCAGAGCCCAGTTCCAGAACTCAACAATCAACAGTAGGGTGATTTGAAGCCACATTTATAAAATGGAAGGGTCAGTTAGATCAGCCAGTCCGGCTCCTAGCCAAATAAGTGATCATGATGATTTAGGACATGTTGAGCAATATATGTCAGTGACTGAGGCTTTACGCATTATCAATACAGAATTTGATGGTTCACAACCCCATAGATTGAGGGAATTTTGCGAAACGGTAGAAACCGCATTAGAGGTAGTAAGGCCAGATAAAAGAGGCCTGTTCTATAAATTAATTTTGACAAAACTTACGAAGGAAGCCCGAAGTAAATTGTTAGTACGGTCAGATGTGCGAACATGGCCCGAAATTAAGGCCGCACTAGAAGAATACTATTGCGAGCGTAGAACAGTAGATTTTTACGCATGCCAGCTATTTGCAGCTAGGCAACAGCCAGGGGAATCCATATCGCAATGGTCTCACAGAATAGATAAGATCGGAACAAATCTCCGTGACACTGCGATAAAGGACGAGTCTCCAACAGTAGGAGAAAACCAAGCTAAATTTATTAGAAGACTCATTAAAGCTAGTTTTGTGCAAGGGTTACGAGACGAGAGGATCCAAAATTTAATAAAAAGTAGGGGTGCCCAAACTGTGGAACAAGCTATCGATATAGCCTTGGAAGAAGAAACCGCAATAGTCTCTCAAAAGGCTAAGCAACAAATAATGGGGTCGAAAGGTTCCACAAGTGGACATAAACCACCGTCAGGAAACAAAAACCCAACTACCACTAACGTTAGGTCTTCAGCACATAGGCCTTATAGAAAGGCAAATGTAAGAGTAGTGTGCTACAATTGTAATCGCGAAGGACACGTAGCCCGAGACTGTAGGGCTGCCAAACCGAAAGAAAAGGGCCCTCAAGTTTGCAAACATTGTAAGAAACCGGGCCATGCATCGGAGAAATGTAGGTCCAGGCGTACGGAAGGTACAAGCAGTCCGCACGAAATAAAGGTGTGTAAAATAGTTAGGTGTTACAACTGTAACAAATTGGGGCACGTGCAATCCGAATGTTGGGAAGAATTTCACCAACTGAATGCACGGAAATGCTTTATATGTGAGCGAAAAGGACACAGACAGCGTACCTGTTGGTTTCGTGACAAGGAAGGAAGGCCTCCTACGAACCAACGTGCGCAGAGCCGATCGCGAACTAAAGGAAAGCCGCCGGCTCGAACGGGAAATAGCTCCCAGTGGAGAGAAAGGGATCAGCCCTCCAGGGTTTTAAACGGGTTCGGGACCGTGACTCAGGGCAAGATCACGGGTCCCGCACAACGTCCAGCCCACGGAAAATCAGAGAAGTAAGTAGGGAAAATAGAAGGCCTGACCGAACACAGCACTGTCAGGGACAGAGCCGTGTAGAACATGATCGCTTGGGTTCGATCTTGGTCTATGCCAAAGAGAGAAAAAGGCCCTTTCGATTTTTAGTCGATACCGGGGCAGATGTGAGCCTTCTAAAAGAACATACCGTGCCTAAAAGAGAGATCTATCATAGGAAACCAGAATTAGAATTGGCCGGAATCACGGGGCGAAGCTCGCGCACAAGAGGTTGCGCTACTTTGCAGATAGGGGAATATTACCCCGAATTCCACATTGTAGGAGATGATTTCAGACTGTCTGTTGATGGATTAATAGGTAGAGACCTATTGCAGGACAGTATTATAAATTTCAAGGAGGGGTACGTTGAAATTTTTGAACAGATATATCCTATGGGACTAAGTGTCCAGGAAGTCTGTCATGTTCGTGTAATAAGCGAAAACTCTACGAATGAACCTGAAGGCACTATAGAAATTGGGCTGAGAGACTGTAAAAGTCTACTGCAATGCTTATTGGACACAGGAAGTCCAATATCTCTTTTAAAAGATCAATTTGCACCTTCCAAAACAGAAGTGCGTAGAATAGGCACAAAAGTAAGAGGTACGGATGCCCAAGAAATCCGAACCAAGGGCACAGTTGACCTTCTTATAGGGGAAAACTTTAATGAATTTCATCTGGTTAATAATAAAGTACCCCTACAATATGATGCCATTATAGGGCGGAATGTACTCAAGAATAGTATATTGAATTATAAGAGGGGCGAAGCGGAAATAAACGGAGAGCAGTACTGCATAACTAAGAGGATCCCTCCAAATCAAGTTATCAGCCTCCAACCGAGGACAGAAACAATAGTATCGGTAAATACTGATAAAGCGCTGGCAGAGGGAATAATAGATAAGGAAGAGCTACTGCCAGGGGTGTACCTTGCTAGTTGTGTAACTCGAGCACCCAATCGCAAAGCTATAGTGAGTATCTTAAATACTCGCGATACTGAAGTGACATTTGATAGCCCGTTAATAAATATCCACCATGTACAGTGGAACGAAACCCCTAACCAAGCAGAAGTGTGCACGGTAGAACAAGTATCGCAGCAACATGAAAATAAGTCTCGTGAACAGAGGCTCATAGAGCAATTAAGGGTAGATCATTTATCGCCCAGAGATAAGGAAAAACTATATGCGATTTGCGCCGAATATAATGATGTATTTCATCTCGAAGGAGATAAATTGACGTACACAACTATCTTAGAGCATAGGATAGATATAAAGGAGAATCAACCTCCTATAAACGTTAGGCCTTATAGAATTCCCGAAGCACTGAAAGACGAAGTGCAAAAACAGGTCACTAAAATGTTAGAGGATGGAGTAATCACTCCGAGTACCAGCCCGTGGAATGCCCCATTGTTAATTCTGCCCAAGAAAATGGACGCCTCAGGGAAGCAGAAATATAGAATTTGCCTGGATTATCGTCAATTGAATAGCGTAACCATAGGGTCTGCGTATCCCATTCCCCTAATCACCGAATTGTTAGACGCACTAGGGAAAGCACGCTACTTCTCTACCATGGATCTCGCGTCCGGATATCACCAAATTCTAGTACGTCCGGAAGATCGTGAGAAGACGGCTTTCTCAGCATTAGGACGCCACTACCAGTACGTTAGAATGCCCATGGGGTTGGTTAATGCCCCAAGTACCTTTGTTAGGATGATGAATACAGCCATGGCAGGCTTATTAGGAGTTAAAGTTCTGGTTTATCTGGATGATATTCTTTTATATTCGAGCTCTATAGAAGAGCACCATCAAAGACTCAGAGAGGTCTTTCAGAGACTCAGGGAACACAACCTGAAGTTACAACCCGACAAGTGCGAATTTTTACGCACGGAAGTAGCATTTTTAGGACATATAGTAACGAAGGACGGTGTTAAACCAGATGAGCGAAAAGTGGAAGCGGTGAAGAACTTTCCTAGACCCACCACCACTAAACAGCTCAAGGGATTTCTGGGATTAAGCGGCTATTACCGCAGATTTATACCAGAGTACAGTAAAATCGCGAAGCCGCTGTATGAACTCTTGAAAAACAACGTCCCTTACGTGTGGACCGATAAACAAGAGACTGCTTTCTGTATATTAAAACAGAAGCTAACAGAGCAGCCAGTGCTGCAGTACCCTGACTTCACGAAACCGTTCATCCTAACTACGGATGCAAGTGGAGAAGCAATCGGTGCCGTGCTCTCACAAGGAGAGTTAGGAAAAGACTTGCCGGTAGCTTATGCAAGTCGAACACTGAACAAGGCAGAGAAAAATTACTCTGTAACAGAGAAAGAGCTTCTAGCCATTGTATGGGCAGTTAAATATTTTAGACCTTATTTACTAGGCAGACATTTTACAGTGGTTACAGACCACAAACCGCTGAAGTGGGTATTCAATGTTCAGGACCCATCTTCGCGACTGATCAGGTTCAGATTGAAATTAGCAGAATACGATTTTTCAATCGTATATAAAATGGGAAAAACTAATAAGAACGCAGATGCGTTAAGTAGAATCCCAATAGAGTCCGAAAGAGTAGAAAAGACGGAACCTGAGACAGCGGTAAGGGTAGTAAGCGCTGAAGGCCATGAAGCCGTATTAACAGGTGAACAGGAAGGAAACTTTGGTAAGGATGACCTCGAGGACGCGCAAGCAGAGAGGTTAGATGAGAATCGAAACCGTAATCCCAGCCCCGTAAATGCTGAGTCAGAGGGAGCTGAGGGACCGGAACATGAAGGTTCACCTGAAGTAGAAGTTCAGAATCTCACTGAGGAAGAAAAGCTGAACATTCTACGGGAAGCGCATTGTTCACTCGTGGGTGGACATCAAGGCATGACTAGAACGTTGGCCCGAATTAAAGAAATAGTCCAATGGCCAGGTATGAAGAAGGACATAGAGAAATTTATACGTTCTTGTCCTTCCTGTCAGAAAAACAAAATCGTAGGCCCAGCAGTTAAAGCTCCTCTACAGGTGACCGACACTCCCGAGACTGTGTTTGAAAAGGTGGCTATGGACGTGGTAGGCCCACTCCCAGTGACCGAGAATTCTAATCGCTTTATTCTCACGTGCCAAGATCTGTTATCCAAATATTTAATAGCTATTCCGATCCCTAATCAAGAAGCAGAAACTATAGCTAGGGCACTAGTAATGAACGTAGTCAGTATTTTTGGGATTCCCAACATTATACTAACCGATATGGGTAGCAACTTTATGAGCCAAACGTTCAAGAAACTGTGCAGATTATTAAAAATCGAGAAGGTGCACACTACCGCTTTTCACCCGCAATCTAACGGTAGCATAGAGAGAGCGCATCGTACACTAGTGGAGTACCTGCGGCATTATATATGCTCAGAGCAGAATGATTGGGATAAGTATCTCCCCACTGCTACATTTGTGTACAATACTACTCCACATACAAACACAGGGTTCACGCCCTATGAGTTAATTTTCGGTCGAAAGGCGAATATTCCTGGTATACTACAGCGAAAGCCAGAAGCCACCTATAACGAATATCAAAATGTAGTTGAAGAGCTAACGCATAGGTTACAGCAGAACCAGGAAATTGCTAGGAAAACTCTCATTAGTAATAAAGAAAGAGAGAAGGAAATTTATGATAAGAAATTACATGAGGTAACTTTTCAGATAGGAGATAAAGTACTCCTTAGAGATGAAACTCTACGCCGAGGACGTAGCTCTAAATTTTCACAGCCTTATCGAGGCCCTTACACAGTAGAAAAAGTAGACGGTGTAAATTGCTTGTTAAGAATGAACAACAGAGGCAAACTCATAAAAGTACACCAAAATCGCCTCAAACTCTTCATTAGTTAGACCACCTCCAAAAAATGTATTGGCCCTTATTTCGGCCACGGTAGATGACACCCCCTTCTACCCCTATGGCTTTTTGGAACTATCGAAGGTTGCTGGTGGAGTTATATGAAATACTCAGCCAAACCATCGTGCTAAATTTCCAGGGGAGAATAGAAATTCAGCCTCGAACAGAAGGGCCTAGAATATCGGTGCGCAGGACGCAGTGCGCGTAACTGGACGGCACCCTTCAATAAAGAGTCATGGGAGGCGAGGACATGACTCATATGCACTCTCGCAACTTAGGGTATGGTTTACCCTACCATATATTATAGAATCCTATAATATGACTGACAATTAAATTTCATACACACCCAGTCTGATAGTATGTCAAAGCAACTTAGCAGTGACCGTTGTTTTTGAACACCCTATACCAGGGTACGTAACAATTCTGTAACACATGACACGTAATAACTTGTAATAAGCAAACTAGAGAAGTGCCACACTCGAATGAATGAGTGACCTTAACAGATAAGAATGAGTGAAAGATAAGTTGAACTACCGCTGTGTTAGCAAACGAATGATATTGAGATAAGACGGCACATAGCCGATCCAGTACGTTCCCACATGAAGAAATCAAAGCGGAGTATACCCTACTTGGGCAGAACTCCAAAGAAAGAAAACCCTGTCATAATAAGGCTCATCTGAGCATAGACACCATAGAACATGTTCGTACTACTCTTGAAATTGAAATTTATGTTCTTTTGCAAATATAGCAGGCAACTCCTAAGTCGAAAGTCACTACCTTATAGGGCTAGCCACCCTAAGTCCACGTGACTATCTAACACCTAAAAACAGTATCCTAAGTCCTATATTGGATATTGTTGGGATGAGATGTGAAATCTCAACCTCACAGTGGAACATGTCGTTCACACAACTATATAACGCGACAGACAGGGAGGCATAATAAATCAGCGTGTGCATAAGGCAAGGCGATCAGAAAAGCCTAAAAGTGAAAACGGTACCCATAATAATAATAATAACAATAATAATAATAATAATAATAATAATAATAATAATAATAATAATAATAATAATAATAATAATAATAGAGTGTAGGCTAGCTGTAGGAGGAAGTAGAATGAATGACTTTGTCAATCAAAGCTAACATAACGGTACCTAGTAGATAAAGGGATGCTGAAGCCTTCAGCATGAATCGCTGTTAGTAAACACAGCACGCCTTACTGCTGATAAGAGAATGTGTCAAACAGACTTGACCAGAGCAAGTGTATAAACGGGAGTTAAATTACATAATAACCCAACAGGGGTGAACAAGTTAGAGCACATGTATGAATTATGGTGGTGTCTGCACTTAGTAAAACAACGTGCAGGATACAAATACCGACATGGGAATCATTCATTAGGGAAATACCACATGCGTACCACATAATATGGTGAACGTAACCCGCCTTAGAAGGAAGTTACTATTATAGTGTTTGTAGTTCACTACAACAATTGTGATTGCAGAAGCTCACATAATACAGTAGGCTATATGTGTTCAATTGAACAATGTGAAGACGAAATGTAGACTGTCAACCTCATAGCGGAGTTTTAGGCTAGATAACAAGACAGTGTTAGGTCAATTCTGTGAGATAATAAGAGATGTTAAATTTAACACTTCCGTTCTTTTTTCTAAATCCGATAGAACTGGCAAAATACGCAAGTAGTGCAGTAATATCAAAAGGGATAATTGTGTGTAAGGAATAGGTGTATATGCATATTATATAGCCAGTCCGAAGGTTGGTTGGATCCTCAACAGGTCCACCATGAACCAGTGTGGATGACCTAAGTGTCACCAAAGAGGCTTACCAGAGAATAAAAAGTGAGATAGTTTCCCGTTGCTTTCCTCAATATTGGAAATGGACAACGCACAGAAAGGAAGGTAGACATGAAAGGCAAATGAAATAAAAGAGAATTAATACACACAGGTTAATCAACGTAGGAAGTACCGGAACCGAAACACTATCGGCATGTTAATTAACGTAACAAAAAGAACAGATGTCAATGATTAAAATTGCGAAAGACCAAATGTTGGTCGTGCGTTCAACACTCCAGTCAGTGAACAGTACACTATATGACGTCACCAACAATGAATTAAAACTTAGTCAAAGTTTGGAACAAATTAAAAATTTTATAAGAAATGAAACCAAACAGTTAGAACAAGCTTACGACCAACTTAGCATTGAAGTAAACATTAACCAACATTTAATAGAAATTGAGGACTTATTAGTCCAATTACACGAACAGTATAACGTGATAACCTCAGCCCTTACATATGCTCAACTAGGAATCATTCATGTTCAGATTTTAAGCCCTACAGAAATAATTAAAGCTTATAAAAAAGCATTAGGGCAACTCCCTCAGAAGATGACCCTACCATTTGAATTGGGCACAACTCATGAGTATTTAATTTATAAGATAGCTCAGTTGCAGGCTATCATTAACAAAGATGTCTTATTATATGTACTCACAACTCCTCTCAGTGACGAAAAGAATTTCAAGGTGTATAAGATTCTTCCTTTCCCCACACCAGTAACAAGAGAAAGTCATCAATTTGTTATAATAAGGCCAACATCAGAATTTATTATGATAAGTGAAGAACAACAACTATATACTTACATGTCTAAGGACCAAATGCTCAAATGTAAGGCAATCTCTGATGATAAAAATGTATGTCCATTAGACTTTCCTTTAAAAATTACTCATGGAGAAGATGATTGTATTTTAACTTTATTAACTGGTACTAGCTCCATGCCAACAAACTGTCCCAAAGATATAGTGCAAGTGCAACAGTCTTTTTGGATGTCAATCAGTAGAAATAAATATATTTATGTAACCACAAAACCAACCAAATTCACAATGGTATGTAAAGACACAAGTGATGTCACAATAAAGGGAGCAGGTATTCTCACATTTTATGAAACTTGCACTGCCTACGGGCCAAACATAAAACTAAAATCTACAACTCAGGTTAATACCACTAATAAGAAGGACATAGTTCCTGATCTGTTCCTAACATATGATTGTTGTGAGCATTTAAATGTAAACTTAAAATTACCAGAACTAGATTTAAAAGAAACCCCTTTACGTAACATATTAGTGCATGAAAATGAACTCAAATATACGAGTAGAAAGGTAGAAGATTTAGAAAAACTTATTACTGAGAAAGAAAAAGACTTGCAATTTAATCACTTGTATTCACATTTTAATATTTACAAGATTATAGTATGGACAGTGATAGCAATAATAATAATGATAGGAATTTTAACTTGTTGTAAATGTTGTCCCCTCTATCTAGGTCCAACATATAAGAAATGTTGGAAAGATACCTCGGGGTGTTGTACTAAAATTTGCCTCACACAGAAGAATGTAAATGAAAACAAAATAAAAGCTAAAAGCTCTGATGATGACTTAGTAGTACATTTCGATAGAAGTAGACCTGTCACAGGTCGTGTCAGTATTCATGAAATGGAAAGTGAAGATGATACTATTAGTCAGGTGCAATCACCCCTAGGTAAGAAGTCACGCACAAGAGTATAACAGTAAATTACAAGTGATTATCGGAAGGGAGTTTAGGAACCTCTCAAGGGAACAGAAAAGAGTATACAATATGAAAATCCTTACAAGCAAGTGTAAAAGAGAAGTGTCTGCGTCATGTGGACGCACACACTTCTTTTCCGAAGGGGGGAGGTGTCGTATCGCTGATCAGGCACTCCCGCATGTCATAAGGCGTGAGCACGCGGTTCGAAAATAAATTCGAACCGCGACCTCACAGTGCAGAAGTAAAAGTAGATATAAGAAATTTTGAGTCTGAAAATGAAAATAGGACTTAAGGCATCAAGAAGAAATAATTATATATGTAAGAAAATGAGATTGAAATATTCATTGGGAATTACTAAAGGAGATGCAGTTCTGAGCTTTCAGGCAGTGGTGAAATGTTTGAACAAACACAGGATATTGGTCATTCCTTATCACTGTATGTACATGGTCAAGGATGACAGAGAGCGGCTTAAACCGCACGTAGTACAGGGAAAATTCCGAGGTTCGACCTTCTGGAACAATTGAGAAGGTTGAGAATTCCCTCTGGGGAGGGATGCTGCCAGCCAATGAGAATAAGACAAATCAGAAGTACACAGGGTTCAAAGTTCGGCTGAGCATAGCAACAGCGAAATACAGAATTAACTTAAGGGAGAACTCAGAGAGGTGATCAGTTAGTTAGTTCATAGCTCACAGTCAGAGGAGGTAGTTGGGAAGGAAGCTGAAGGTCTGGCGGGGACATTGAGCCAGTCAGGTCGCGAACAGAACTTGAAGTGAAGTTCGAAGTCAGGAATATTATCATTGATAATAGTACTCTTAGACAATACGTCAGGAAGTCGGAACGCTCCAGTAAAAGAGTGGTAGGGTGAAGAGAACGCACTGGCGGACTCATAAGTTAACGAGAAAATAAGGGAAGCCTTTTAAGTAAATTAGGCTTACGCGACCAGGGAAAAGTAACGGATTCTGACAAGCAGTAGAAGCACATAATCTCTACTGCTCTAGTAAAGACGTAAGGTAAAGGGTGACAATTAAGGACTTTGACTGTTCTTCAATAGGAGTGAAGTTCTCTGGAGGAACCCACTCAATAGACACTAACTATACAGAGGAGGCTAGAGGGAAGCATCACTCAGGGACTAAAGTCTCCTATTATCAAGGAAACAGGGATAAGACTGTACAAGATTGGGCCGGTCAGTAGGGAAGTGGTAACCACGGATCGACAGTTTCCAGTACAACATATGAACTCGATCACCTAGCGAATAGCCTGGACTGTAACATTGTAAATCAGAACTGTATCTCTTGGGGAACCAGTGAAGGGAAGAAGTGTAACAGCGTGTGCTAACGTGTGATAGTGAAACTCAGGCTTCAAGAAAGAAGAAGTCGTAGAAGACTCCCACCGCTCGGAAGATAAGTATTAACTAGTATTGAATGAACTAAATAGGGAACTAAGAACTTTTAGCTACAGAGAAAGTTGTGCAGGTTTAGGAAGTTCCCTAATTCATGATCAAGTTAGTTTCAAGAGTTGTATATATAGATGTATATATTGTACAGTGAATAACTTTGGGAAATTTCAATATATTAACTCTTGGCATTAAGCCGCCTTAACCTGGTGTTCTTATTGTAACTTGAGTGCATTTTAGAACCCTATCCAGTCCCCAGCTTGCCATATCCTTAGGATATGACAGACCTTACAAATTAGTTAAAGAACGTTAAGAGTGTCTTTGGACGAAATGATAATGAATTCCGTCTAATGAAGTCTAACATTTTAAGAGAATTATTCGTAGTTTTTTAATATGGTCGTTAAATCTTAAATCTACATTGAATATTATTCCTAAATCCATTTTCGTCTTGACGCGAGTTTCTCCGTTTCTTCCGAATAAATGCCATGGATACACATTTACCTACAGTACATTAAAATTTAACTTATTCTGTTTGCTCCAGTCTACAAGAGAATCTAAATCGTTTTGAAGTCGTTGACAATCAGATACTGTTTTAATAGATTTGTATATTTTAATATCTTCAGCAAAAACAAGAATTTCAGATGATGTTATAGGTTCCGGTAAGTCATTAACAAAGATAGGAAATAGCAAAGGCCCCAAGTTAGAACTTTGAGGAACTCCAGAACTGACATCATATTTGAAAGATATATGTCCTTTGTAACTTAAAACCTGAGTTCTATCCTTTAAATACGATACCAATAAGTTTTGTAATGTATTGGTAGTTGAAAATCCAAAGGAAGAAAATTTAATTACTAAGCAATCATGATTAACCTCGTCAAAAGCTTTTTGAAAATCCGAGTAAATTACATCAACGTGTACACATTCATCTAAACTGGAGGATACATATTCAGTAAGTTGAAAAGATTTGTTACTGTGGATCTTCTCGCCATAAATCCATGTTGCCTCGGTGAGATACTATTTCTAATATTTTTTACTATTAACGGGATTTTCCTTTTAGGTGAAAGATAATTAGATTTCACAATATTACGATATTGCGTAACATTTCCATTTTGAGTCATATTTAACACTTCTGACTTGTTTACTTTCAATTATTAAATAATATAAACAACATATTTTAATATGTTTTTCCTTTTTCAAACATTCAAATCTGATGAGTTCTACCATAAAATTATTTCGTTTCAAACGGCGCATATTCGCTGCCCTCAGATGTTAATCTCGAGAAGAGGAATATTTACTTACCCACAATTCCTTACTACAGGGAGAAATACGAGCTAGAGGAAATCGACATAGTAGGTCTGATGATTGGAGCTAGGGGAACAATTCCCGTTTTTGTCGCTAATTTCTGGAAACAGATGTCTCTGCCAGTTACTACGTTACAGCAGATTGCCTTCATAGCCTTAGGGGGTTCACTGATAATTCTAAGAAAACATTGTTACAATTAGGTTGCCTTCAACATTTCTCAAGTACCGTATATCTATGTTTCTTCTAAAAATAAATGTAAAGTATACTTTGTCGCAAGGCAGCCTCTGCATGGGAGGAAATATTTCATAAAATATAAAATAAAATAAAATAAATATCTTCGAATATTTTCTTCAAGTAGACACCCTGGTAGGTTGGTAAGCCACTAGGACCAAAACTGAGATGGCTGCTTCATGTTCTACAATATAGTTAGATGAAAAGTAAATTAAGCCTGTACCATGGCTGGTTTCGTTTCAAGATCGAATAAAGACTCAGGGATAAAATTGCATGGAAGTAGAAAATAATAAATTCATTTATTTAGTTTCACCAGTTGGTGACTCATTTCTTAAATACTTCAGCTTACCCCCGTACTTGTTTGACTTTCTCGCAGAAATTGCTATTTTAAACGTTCACATTGGCGACAGCCCAGTTCGACTACCGCCGGGCTGAGTGGCTCAGACGGTTGAAGCGCTGTCAGGTTCAATCTGGGCTCAGTCCGGTGGTATTTGAAGGTACTTAAATACGTCACACTTGTGTCTGTAGATTTACTAGCACGTAAGAAAATCCCGCAGGACTAAATTCCGGCACTTTCGCGTCTCCGAAAGCCGTGAAAGTATTTAGTGGAACGTGAAAACAAATCATATTACTCTTAACTCCAACACTGGCCGAGTGTTCTCGACTAGCCTCTTTTTCATATCTTGATGATAAGGTACTGGAATATTCGGAACTTCATTAGTCACTACTGATCTGCATTTAGGGCAGTCGCCCAGGTGGCAGATTGCCTATCTGTTGTTTTCCTAGCCTTTTCTTGAATGATTTCAAAGAAATTGGAAATTTATTGAACATTTTCCTTGGTAAGTTATTCCAATCCCTAACTCCCCTTCCTATAAACGAACATTTGCCCCAAATTTGTCCTCTTGATTTCCTAGTTTACCTTCCTACTCTTAAAACGCCATCTCTCCACTGACAGCTTGGAACATACCACTTAGTCGAGCAGCTCGTCTCCTATCTCCCAAGTCTTCCTAGCGCAAACTTTGCAACAGTTTCGTAACGCTACTCTTTTGTCGGAAATCGCCCAGAACTCTGTAGAGACGGAAGCTCAAGGGAAACCAGAGGAAAGGAACAATACAAGCAGAGGCCAGTCCTCCCTCAGGCATAATAATAAATCATTATGCATCCTCCAGAACCAGACTAAAGCAGCTTTTGGCGATCACCGAGTCAAGAATGGAAGAAAGTAAACGTCGTTTCCGTGTTCACGGACGGTGACAGGGAAAATGTAGACAAGTATCGCCCAGTCTCTCTTACATCTGGTTTATGTAAACGCACGGAACGCCTAATTGTTAAACATGTGCTGGATTTTCTGAATGAGAGAAACCTGTTGAATAACAACCAACATGGATTCCTCCCTGAAAAATCCTGTACTACACTTTTAACAATAGTAATTGCTGAGTGGTAACATTCTCTGGACCAGTCTAATATCTCCCGGTGGACAGTGTAACTCTGGACTGGAGTAAGGCCTTTGATCAGGTACCTCATCAACGACTCTTGTTAAAACTTAACAAGTATGGCATTCAAGGCAACCTGCAGGCATGGTTTCGATCATTACTGGCAGGTCGAACGTAGAGCGTTGTGTTCAGTGGGGCCAGGTCTCAAACGTTAGTCACCTCGGGTGTGATTCAAGGTAGTGTGATAGGGTCACTTCTGTACACGATATTTACGCTGGATCTGCCAGGTTGTGTATCGTCTACTGTGGCACCATCGTTTGCAGAGCTATTCGCAAGGAGAACGGCGTAAATTCCAGTCAGATCTGGATAATGTGGCTCTGTGGTGCAAAATACAGTAAATAGAATGTCTGCAAATGTACAGAAATGTAAATATATCCGCTTAACTAGAGCAAGATCACCGTTACAACACCAAATGTCATTGTGTGGTAAATACCTGATGCTTTGCACCTCAATAAAATCGCTAGGCATTCACAATGCAGCAATTTAAAATGGAACAAGCATGTTGAGGAAATAAGGTACAAAGCATACATAGTCCTGGGATTCATCCGCAGAACTCTACTGGGAGCCAGAAAGAATGCATTTCACGCAGCCTATTTGGCATTTGTACGGCCAATAATGTTGTATGGAATTCCTTCCTGGCACTCCACTACAGTCGAGAAGATGATGTAACTGGAGGGATTTCAACGTCTAGCAGAACGACTTATTACTCAACACGGTCATTTAAATACAGCAACGTCACTGTCCCCATAACAGCTCTCTATAAACAAATAGATATCGCAGGTAACCTTTCAACCGCTTACAGCTGAACTATCGTTCCGATCAAAGAGGTCGAGGTGTGTCCCTTTTCCCTCAATTTTCAAGAAAAGCATCATGTCAAAGTGGCTTCTTTATTCGTTCTGCTCGGCTGTGGAACAAACTCTCACCACAGATAAAAGAAGTACCTGCAGAAATTTTTTGTAAAGAGGTTAAAATAATGTATATATAACGAAACCTTCTGTACCTAACATAATTTTTCTACTGTGTCAATGTTCAGTATGAGTGGAAGGACGGATGAAAGTTTATGGGATACCGAGTGAGTGAGATTGTATGTGGGTATGAGTGAGCCGGCCTAGCTAAAGTATATGAGGGGATATTGTGTGTGTGAGTGTGTGTGTGTGTTTGTGTGTCGAGTTACTGAATGTTGAAGAAGTCTTGTGAATATTATGTAAATATGTCTATGTAAATACAGTAAGCGTATATAAGCACACTATGTAGAATATAATATTTAATTTAATATTGTAATTTTAAGTGGGGAAGGAGGCACGTTCGTGTATGTGGGGCTATGCCCTTTTTTCCATTCACCCTCCCTGAATTGCACCTACAATTTGTGGAAAATAATAATAATAATAATAATAATAATAATAATAATAATAATAATAATAATAATAATGGCGTGTGGCTCCGTAGAGGCCTGGTGCAGGTACTTTGATTTGTCTCCCCCTTGGCGACCTGCGCGTCGTAATGAGGTTGAAATGATGATGAAGACAGCACATAAACCCAGTGCCCATGCCAGGGGAATTAACCAATTATGGTTAAAATTCCCGACCCTGCCGGGAATCTAACCCGGGACCCCTGTAACCAAAGGCCAGCACGCTAACCAATTATCCATGGCGCCGGACTGGAGTCTAATAAGATGTACAGATACTTCAAAGTTCATCCAAGTAATTTGGTGGAACATGCAAGAAAACATTAAGGAGAGGTTGCAATTGAATTTGTGCGAAGACTCAAGTCAATCATTAAGGTTTCCCTGAAATCACGCAACCTTAGTTTGGCTGTGAATACGTACGCCGTACCTGTCATCACATACTGTGCAGCTTATGTGACACGAACACGAACTTAAACGACTGATTCGCGTCACTACAGCAAGATCACTGTACCATCAAGCAAAGAACGAAAGACAGAGAATTTGCGGCTCTACTTTATTAAATAATCTGAATCCTCTCACTTGCATAAAGTGATACGGTCCGATGATTAGAACTGTACACCACACAAACTCACAATCAGTCAAGATGACGTTCACCTCAAAGTAAGCTACATTGGAGAAAATCACACAACCACACGGAGCTTCCATAGAACCTCAACTGCACGGCGTTTGGTCAAACAAGTGGCTTACAGCGGGCAAAGTGTTCCCTGAAACATAACGATACATGATTGTTATTCAGGGTCAAGTAGTGGCCACAAGAAATTACATGAAGTATGTGGTGAAGGATCGTAAAGTAAGCAATGATCGGTGCTGCACATCGAACAAGAAACAGCGGATGTTCGGTATTGATATCCAAACACAACAAAGAAAGACATCGTGCAACTGCAATCAAGTATGGTTTCGTCACAACACCAGTGGAACCTTACTACCATACCGTACAAGCTGGTTAACGTATTAAAGAAACAGACACAAATTGTATTGAGGCAGGGCTGACTGACAGAAATGTGCCCCATAATAGACCGCACGCCACTCTGTGGAAACGTACTGCCAAACATGTTTGAATGGTCGATTTGGCAGTGCCCTGTAGTTCAAATAATCAGTCAACTTACAAAACGAAGCTGCAGAAATATCAAATGTTAGCACACAGTCAGTTAAAGATCAGTGGCGAGTCAATCAAGTCACACTAGCTGTCATTGTAGCAACTGGACTGGTACATAACAACCTGAAACAGACGCTTGGAGGAGCTTCACTCTGTCCATTTGTCTGATCGGAGACATCCACAAATGTGTAATTCTCATCACGTGCAGTATTGTGTGCTAGTTTCCTACGGAAATTCCAGTAATTCACACAGTCAAACACAGCGAACAGTAACAGCTCAACAGTACTTTTCACAACAACCACCATTAACACTCAAGGCAGCTCGTCCACACGCTGACTCTACGACGGTCCTTAGCCCACGGTAGTACATACATAGTACTCCGGTCCGTACACGACGATACTCTGACGCCGGCGGGGCGCAGACTCCACGTCGGTTCATCTACAGTACTCCAAGGCAGTACACACATCGTACTCCGCTCAGATACCCTGACACTGGGGAGACACTGCTGTCATCCCAGGCCACCTGAGGAGGTCCGAAACTGACTGGTGGAACATCCACCGCCCAGTCCTCCCTCCAACACTACAACCCCTCGATCGTGGTGGCCTAGCATTTGTATGTCGATGAGGGTTGTGAGAATAGTCAGGTCTCGGTTAGAGAAAGAACATTCACGTTTCGTGTTCTGGAAGGTGCAGGGTAAAACCAAGGAGAAGAACAGTACAGGAAGAGGCTGAGTCCCAGTTGAGTCACTGGGCCAGGCATCGTCAACCCAGAGCGAAATGCCATCTCAGTGTTTGGGAGGGACGGAGGCGTGACAGTACGATAAACACACTGAATTTTAGACTGATATTCCACAAAAGAGAATTCTTAGATTGCACAAACATAATGCAAGTATGTTAAGCATGATCGGATTCACGTATTTGTGCAAACGGCTGTTCTTAATAATGAAGATGTATAAATCTGGGCACAGAAGTAGGTTCACCGATCTAAACCTAAATTATGCATTGCGACTTACCAGTACGCAAACAATAGTCCCAAAGATTCACATAATACAACCTGAAGGGCCCTGAAGGTACTATGGAGCAGACGTACACCAAAAGCGTAGTTTAATTTGTTCGGTAAGTTTGTTTGTTTGGTTTCGTAGTCACCAGTGCGAAACGTATTTTGAATTATATGTTCGTTTAAGAAGAATATGTAATTTTTTTTTTACATAAATCGTATTTCGTTGACATAAGTGCGCTAATACTTCTGTTTATAAACATAATTATATCACATTTATTCCGGTAATATGTGATGCTGTGTTTTTCCTTTGCCTACAAATAATATTTTCTCGTCTGGTCACACTTGTATGCTCGCTAATCCTGTTGGTTCCAGATGTGCCATAGTCCAAATAATAATAATAATAATAATAATAATAATAATAATAATAATAATAATAATAATAATAATAATAATAATAATAAAATGTTATATGGCAGCATTATGTCGAAGCCTGTATCTGCTCCATTGTTCCTCGATAGCCAGTCGTCCCAAGAGCAAAGAGCTGATGACCCATGCACTATACCGGTAATATTAAAAGAAGCATTTTGCCAGTTAGCGCTGGAGGGAGGAGCTTTGTACGGTGTTGCCACATCAATGCATTCCGCTCTCCTTCTCTTCGCTTGCGGCTCACTTGTTCGTTCGTTCAGAGCGCTCAGAAGTGAGAGCAACACTAGCCGGCCAGCAGGCTCGTCTCCGTGGCAACAGCAGTGGACCCGCCCACGTTTCCATGGCAACCAAACCCGCTACTTCTCCTCCCCACCCAGGCAGACAGTAAACGGACCTCCCTCTAGCAACTGTCAGAGCGCTTCTTTCAGTATTACGAACTTTTTTGCTAGTTGTTTTACGTCGCACCGACACAGATAGGTCTTATGGCGACGATGGGACAGGAAAGGGCTAGGAGTGGGAATGAAGCGGCCGTGGCCTTAATTAAGGTACAGCCCAAGCATTTGCCTGGTGTGAAAATGGGAAACCACGGAAAACCATTTTCAGGGCTGCCGACAGTGGGGTTCGAACCTTCTACCTCCCGAATACTGGATACTGGCCGCACTTAAGCGACTGCAGCTATCGAGCTCGGTATATTACGAACTTGAAGCACCGAGAGGCAATATCGCCTAACTTGGTCGTCCGATAGTACGTTCTTGTGTAGGGACATGCATTCGTTGCTGACAAGGGGATAATAATAAACGTTCGGATAGAACCATGCTACGCATCATTAAAAGGAATGTTCCGTGCTGATTAGAAAGTTGGTTCCTTCTGAAACGCTGTGGTATAACGACAACCGTAGCAGACCGCCCCGGGGACGTGGTGGTTAACGGGCTACGCTGTACTATTTGGAGGTCCAAACCCAGTGCTGATAAAATATAGTTATCTTAACCCCAAGTGAGCCACAGTAATGAAGATTAATTTTGATCACATATCACTCTATTATGTTTGCTTGTTAAGTAATCCTTATAAGGGAACTTTAGAGTGGAGCCAGCTCTTATACCCCGGGGCGCGATGTGATTGTGGATGAACATTCAATTCCTTGACCCACAGTGAGCTGATTAATGAAACAAGTGCTCACAGGCGTCACTGGAGCACGGTTCTCTTCTAACGGTCATCGTTTCAGTCATGCGTCTTTGAACCCTTCGAAATGTATCCGCAGTTGGTAGCCTTCGTCCAGAAAATCGTTCTTGGTATAGAAACTGAGCTTCCCGCGCATTACGCCTTCTCACATCCACTCCTATTGGACAACACACTAGAAGCCACCGCAATAGTGAATACAACCCATCAGGAAGGGCATCGGGCCGTAAAACATGGACAAATTCTCTTTTGAAACATATTTCTCGCCCATGTCCCCTCCAGAGTGTGGGAAAAGTGCAGAATAAGAGGAACAAGAAGAAGAATAGCAAAGGTGAAATGACAACTATTTTTACACATCAACTTAAGCTCAAGCCAATCAAGCTTATTCTTCTACCGATGTCATTCCATGCTAACTCTCCACTGACAGCAAGAAATATTGCACCTCTTCTCGTTACTTCCAAGTCTTCCGAGCCAAAAGTTTACAACATTTTTGTTACGCTACTCTTTTGTCGGAAATAAATCGAGCTGCTTTCCTTTGGATGTTTTCCAGTTCTCGTATCAAATAGTGCTGATGAGGGTCCCATACACTGTAGCCATACTGCTGTCTTACCAGAGACTTATACGCCCTCTGCTTTACGTTCTTACTTCTTCTTCTGCTTATTCGTCTTCTTCTGTATCTGTTCACCCTCTAGGGTCGGTTTTTCCCTAAGACTCAGCGAGGGATCCCACCTCTAGCGCCTGAAGGGCAGTGTCCTAGAGCTCCAGACTCTGGGTCGGGGTACAACTGGGAAGGAGGACCAGTACCTCACCCACCTGCTATGCTGAACAGGGGTCTTATGAGGAGATGCAAAGATTGGAATGGATAGACAAGGAAGAGGGAAGGAAGCGGCTGTAGCCTTAAGTTAGGTATCATCCCGGCATCTGTCTGGAGGAGAAGTGGGAAACCATGGAAAACCACTTCCAGGATGGCTGAGGTGGCAATCGAGCCCACCTCTACTCAGTTGACCTCCCGAGGGTGATTGGACCCCGTTCCAGCCCTCGTACCATTTTTCAAATTTTCTGGCAGAGCCGGGAATCGAACCCGGGCCTCCGGACGTCGCAACTAACCACAGAAGATTTTACAGAAGATGTTAAAGATGACGAGACTTCATTCAGTCATTTAGTTTCAACGTGGAGATCCATTTGAAAGAAAAGGCTTATCTATTTTACGTAAGAGTTCATCTAAACACACGTAAACCGAAAGGCTTCTTAACTGATTATTGGATGCGATATATTTTAATGATATTTGAAACTCATTCGATTAATTTAGTCGATTATTTATCCGATTACTTAAATACTCGGATCGAGATTATTTGATCATTACATCACTAGTTTGAAGTGTACTCCCTGTCATCTTTCTTATCCGACCTCTCTTGGTCAACTCTTATTCTCTTCCAACTCCGACTGTGCGAGTCATGTCCTTCGTGGCCCCTCCGTATCTTTTCGCGACACTTTCATCATTAGTGTCAGAAATTCTGATTGGAAGATGTTTGCCAATGTGCCAGACCGAAAATTGAACCAAGGATCCCATGAAACGCTCCATTCAGCCAAGGAACCGGATAAGTGGAACATTGTCCCATGCTTATACAAATGGCACCATCGTACTAGCTGACAACTTAGAAGAACTTCAACAACATCAGGAAATAAAGCTCCTGACTATCAGCACAGAGAAAATAAACAACACTCTTATTTCCCTGTCGAAAGCACCAATGAGACTCTGTTTTCCTTCAAGAAGATGTGTTGCTAGTTTACGAAACGAAGGCATGTCGATGTGGAAATCAAAACAAGAACCGGCACGGCAAGAGGTGTGTATTTGAAATTAGAACATCTAGCGTCCAGCAGTGATTTCGAGTTAGAAAGCCATTGCAGTGTCGTGAAATGTTGCTGCCTATTTAGGTCACAACTTCCGAAATTACAAAATCAGCTTGGTACAACTGATCACAGAAGGTCAACGTGATCGTGGATGGACAACATTATCCTAGACGTAGAACCTGCGACTGTGGTACTGCGTCCATGATTCGATAACTCTGAGACGCGAAGCGCAAGTTGGGAATAAATATGCCATATTTTTTTGACATTTACCTTCAAGTCGCACCGAAACACAAAAGTCTTACGGCGACGAAATATGCCATAATTCTCCTTATATTTGTGTGAAGAGAAAGCACCTATTATTATTAGTTTATTTATTTACTAGCAAATGTACCCGTGCTTCGCTACGGCGTTCAACATTGTATTCGAATATCGAAGTAAACAGTGTACATGCAGTAAATAAGATTGTTTTAAAATTGCATCTCTCTTAGCGTTATGCGAGAAAGAGCATGGGGATGTCCCCATACGTTGTTTCCAATGTAAAGTGTTTGTTACGGATTTGTGATATAACGGCAGGCTCACTTGCCTACTGCCATTCACAATCGAGTTGGGAAGTTTACATTATAATTGGAGGCCCCATTGCCTACTGCGCGGTCACAATCAAGTTGGGAGTGTTCGTTACAATGGCAGGCCCCATTTCCTACTCCCAAACAGATTACAGTCGAGGAGATTTTATTATAATGGCAGGCAAATTCCCTACCACCATTCAAAATTGAGTTGTGCCGTTATCATTATAATGTCAGGCCGATTTTCCTACTGCCAGCCAGCTTACTGCCAGTCACACCAAGTTGGTGAGTTTCCATCAAAATAGCAGGCCACTATGCCTAATGCTAGTCACATTTTAGATGAGGACATTTGTTTATAATGGCGGGCAACCTTGCCTTCTGCCAAACACAATCGGGTAGGGAAGTTTTACACAAAACTGCATGCTCACTTGCCTTCTGCAAGTCAAATCGAGAAGCGAACTATTCTGCAAGTCAAATCGAGAAGCGAACTATTCTGCAAGTCAAATCGAGAAGCGAACTATTCATTACAATTGTAGACCTTCCTTACTAATGACAGTTACACAGGAATTGGAGAAGGGCCCTTTTATACAGCCAGTCAAAGTCGGTGTGGGAGGTACTGATTACATTAGCAGACCCACCCTTTCTCGATCGCTACAAATCGACATCAGTGAATATATATAGATCGACATACGAAAGTATATGCGTGGTTACAATATTGAAGACCTTGATTTACAGATTAACTGCTACTAAACGTACGTCATATCGACAAAGAATTATACTATAAGACACGCCGGATTTAGTGCCCTAAATGGCTGGTCCTATGATATGTCATCTATTCTAGGGTCAGACTGAGTTAGAAACGTGGAACAGGGTAACGTTTTTGTAAGATTATCTCACATTACATTACTTTTCGGATAATTATGTGACAGCTACATACATAGCATTTGGCTCACATATGGCTACTGGGTGGGCCAATTTTCGTGAAGAGTTTGAAGATTCTGTATTTCATGTAAGTAATCGAAAGTATGAATTATGCTTGTGAAAATTCCAAACTGACTTAACATCGATTAATAGAGAAAAATCAAGCGTAAAAGGGATACAGATATGGCAAAAAGTCATAAGACCAAGGTTGTAGATCATTCCAAATTGAACGGAGATTGTGCAATCTGTTATGTGATAGGAATTTCCGAAGGTCTGCACCATCATTAAAATTGCCTGCATATTTTGATATTCTTCGGGGATAAAAAGTGAAAAATGTAATAATCTAGGATGTTTTCCGTTCGTTACAGGCTAAAACGTATAATTTTGTCAAATTTCAATTATCTTCTTTTTTTCTTCTGGCAGATTATGCCGCAATCTGGATTTTGGGCAAGGCGGTTAAAAATTAGGACTTTCAGGAAACTAAACAAATAATTGTGCAGATGGTCATTATTACCCCTTTAATGGAAAGCTGTACGAAAATTTCGCCAAAATAGTCAGTGTAGTGGCACACAGTCGTTACGATTTGATTTATATAAATAAGGAATCTGCTCCATGTAAAACACCTTTGAGGCTATGTCCGCTGGACTTAACCTGCAAAACTGACCATTCATGGTATCTCCCTTATTAATCCTCCTGACGAAAAAATGCACATGAAAAAATGGTTTAGAGGTGGAATTCCATCACGTTTGGTCGATTTCCAGTCAGGTTGGTCTTGTTCTGTATATATTGTGGAAGAGTAAAATCACCATTTCGGTTCCCTATAAACCGCCAGTCCATTCCGGGACATGAAATGTTATTTACGTTTAATACCTACCTTTGGACAGGTGGATGCTAAATATAAATTTTGGTTCGAATGTCTTCAGTAGTTTTCCAGTTGTAAGGAATACGCTTTACACGCACCCGGTCGTGAGTTAAGTCCGATGGGACTTGTACAGAAAAACGGTCCGTTAATGATATCTCCCTTATTAATCCTCGTATCGAAATGATGCACATGAGAAAAAAGGTTTAGAAATTAATTTCTACCAAGGCAGGTAGATTTAAATTAACGTTGGTTATGTATATTTTGTGGAAGTGCAAAATCTAGTTTCTGTTTCGTATAAACCCCCAGTCAGTTCAGGGATTTAGAAACAATATTTGCCCTAAAACCTGTCAAGGACAGGCGTATTCTAAATATGAGTCTTGGTGGAATTGCATCCAGTAGTTTGTAGCACTCGCGTACATACGGCGTAATTAAGGAAGAAAATAATACAGTTAAGAAAGTTGAAACTAATAGAAAATGTATTATAACTGAGGACAGCCGGATAACGACAAATATGTAAATGCCAAGTGAATGTATTGGAAAATCAAATGCCCCTCAATAAATTATGCTAGTGTGAGTTATGGATATAATAAAGCGGTGACAGAGGAGAAATTTAGGTCCAGTGATTCCCAGGTAAACAAATAATAATAAGATGACTAATGGTGTTATTACTTAATCTATTCGAGGGCGGTTATAACAACCAACGATATTCCGCCAATATCCCGCAGGTAGGCCGATTGACGCCTATCTTGTCTTCTACCCAAGGAACAACCACGAATTTAAAAGCATGATGAGAAAAATGGCAATACGTTACTTCCCTGCTGGCATGCAGTCAGAAACTTTGCCATGGTAACCTGTAGGTTCGTTGTCGGTCTGTCTGTCACTCAATGCAGAGCATGATACCAGCGGACAGTTGTAAATTTCTCCGTCATGTGAAGAGTAAGGTAAATTATGAACATAACGAAAGTTGTTTATAATGAAGAGACGTTTCCCGTACGGTGAACGAAGTTTACAGAAAATCAATAGTATAAGAGACAATGGAGGAAAACCATTCTGGTTTTCCTATAAACCCCCCGTCTTTTCAAAGATTTTAAAATGATATGCATATCGAAACCTTCCCCGGGATGAGTATACTCTAAATATGAAGTTTGGTTGAGATCTATCTAGCCGTTTCGACGTGATGGTGGAAAAACCATTCTGGTTTTCCTATAAACCCCCCGTATATTCAAAGATTTTAAAATGATATACATATCGAAACCTTCCCCGGGATGAGTATACTCTAAATATGCAGTTTGGTTGAGATCTATCCAGCCGTTTCGACGTGATGGTGGAAAAACCATTCTGATTTTCCTATAAACCCCCCGTCTATTCAAATATTTTAAAATGATATGCATGTCGAACCTTCCCCGGGATGAGTATACTCTAAATATGAAGTTTGGTTGAGATCTATCTAGCCGTTTCGACGTGATGGTGGAAAAACCACTCTGGTTTTCCTATAAACCCCCCGTATATTCAAAGATTTTAAAATGGTATGCATATCAAAACCTTCCCCGGGATGAGTATACTCTAAATATTAAGTTTGGTCGAGATCTATCCAGCCGTTTCGACGTGATGGTGGAAAAACCATTCTGGTTTTCCTATAAACCCCCCGTCTATTCAAAGATTTTAAAATGATATGCATATCGAAACCTTCCCCGGGATGGGTATGCTCTAAATATGAAGTTTGGTTGAAATCTATCCAGCCGTTTCGACGTGATGTTGGAACAGACAAACAAACAGACAGACAAACAGACAAACAGACAAACAAACAGACACGAAACGTAAAAACCACCGATTCGGTCTTGAGTTGACCTAAAACGGATAAATATCTGAAAAATTGGCAAAACAAAAGAAATTACAGACAGCGGACCCCCTACAATTTTATTTATATAGATTTGTCATAAGTCTGTACAGCGTTCTCCTCCATTTTCACAGACACTATACATAGGTGTACATAAATGCCTGAATGAGGTTTTTTTTAATGAATGATTCCATGACCGAATTAAATTGTCATGCATGCATGAATAAATGAATGAACACTTCTCTCCCAGTCACGGATAGCCACCAACTGAGGAGAGAGCATTCGGTTCGCATGATAAATGCATGGATGGGATTATGCATAACTACTGCCCAGTCGTGTTATCCACCCCTGGTGAGAAAAGGAGCCACCTTCCCAAGGATAACACGTCCGGCCCTTACTCTTGAAGCCCAAACGGAAGACCCCACCTTATCTAATAACCTATTATTATTATTTTATTATTATTATTATTATTATTATTATTATTAT
Organism: Anabrus simplex; assembly: GCF_040414725.1. Taxonomy (NCBI): domain Eukaryota; kingdom Metazoa; phylum Arthropoda; class Insecta; order Orthoptera; family Tettigoniidae; genus Anabrus; species Anabrus simplex. The sequence continues at coordinate 1,795,626,610 of NC_090265.1, read as the reverse complement.
TATTATTATCATTCTTTCTTTCTTTCTTTCTTTCTTTCTTTCTTTCTTTCTTCGTTAGGCCCGTTTACAGAGCGCGATGAAAGTTGTTAGCTTGATGATGGTTTTCCTTTCTTCTTCTCCTCCCAAAATCTCTTAATGAACTCGCTATGCTGTTTCTTGCATTCTTCCGTCCATTCTTTCTCTGTGGTACTTTTAGCCGTGAACGTGTGCTTTGCAACCAGATTACCAAAAGCCTTGCGATCCCTGATGATATCTTCTGTGATGTTCATTTCTTTTTAAGTCCTGCTTTATTTCCTCAAACCAGCTTATTTTGACCTTCTTTGAATTAATTATACCAAGCAGTCTTTTTGCATATCTAGTGTCGTCCATTCTACAGATGTGGCCATAGAATTTCAATCTCTCCTGCGTACGGTATTGGTGAACTTGTCGATTGCTTTGTACAACTCTACAGTTTTCCTTTTGGTCCATATACCATTTACATGAACGGGGCCATATATTTTCCTAAGAATTTGTCGTTCTTGTTTTTCAATTTCATCAATTTCGGAGTGTCCTCCTAGAGATGTGGCTTCTGAGGCATACAAGGCTTCCGGAAGAACAACAGTCTTGTAGTGCCGAAGTTTTGCATTTTGTGACGTCACTCTTTTATTGTATTGGTTCCATGTTATTCGGTATGCTTTCGGGAGTTTGGTGGCTCTTTCTAAATTAGCTTTCCTGTCCAATGCAGATGGTAGAATGATTTCTCCTAGATATTTGAAGGAAGGGACCTGTGTGATTATTCCATAATATGTCTGTAGTGGGGATCTTTAGATATTCTGGTGTCTATTAGCCATGATATGAGTCTTCTCATACGATATTTGGAGTCCTGTCTTTGATGCTATCTCATGCAACTTCTCTATGGCATACCTGGTTTCTTCACTAGTCTTGGTAAAGATAGCTAGATCATCAGCAAAAGCTAGGCACTTCACGTTAATTCTTTGTCCGCGAGTACGAATGTTTATACCTTTGATTTCGTTCCCCATTCCCTGATGACTTTGTCTAACACTAAGTTAAAAAGGATTGGGGAGAGGCCATCTCCTTGTCGAACTCCTGTATGCACTTAAAAAGGCTCTGATAGTTCACCTAGAAATTTCACATGAGATGTTGTGTCTGTGAGAGTCTGGCGGATTAATTCTGTGGTCTTCTTGTCCACACTGATCTCTCCTAGGATGACTCCTTGTTAAAGTCCACAAAGGTGATAAATGTGGTGGTTCTGCGGCGTATCCTTAATATCGTCTTCAGACTCCAAATTTGCTCAGAACACGATCTACCTTTTCTGAAGCCTGCTTGGTATTCACCAGTCAAATGATCTGCTTGTTGTTCTACTCTGTTTAATAGCGCTTTAGATAGAACCTTGTATATAACTGGTAAAAGGGATATGCCTCTGTAGTTTTTGGGGTCCGCTCGATCGCCTTTCTTATGTAACGGATGGATAATGGCATTCTTCCAGTCCTTCGGAATCATCATGTTCTGCCATATTTCTGTTAAGAGCGTATGAATTCTTCTGATGAGGCCATCTCTTCCTATTTTCAACATTTCTGCAGTTATGCCATCGTTCCCAGGGGCTTTATTATTTTTGAACGATTGGATTATCTCTTTTATTTCTAGAGTTGTTGGGAGCTGTGAGTCTGGGTTTGGTGGAGGTTTTCCAAACAGTAGTCTTTCAACTGGTGGTTCGCAGTTCAGTAGATTTTGGAAATAGTCAGCCAGAATCTTGCTGTTCTATTTACTGTTTGTCTCTAGTGATCCGTTAGGTCGACGGAAACTTAATGTCGGTGGTTTGTACCCTGGTAAGTCCTCACGAAATGTCCTGTAGAAACTCTGAGTGTTGTTTTTCTGGAAATCCTGTTCTATCTCTGTGAGTCTGTTTTTGTCGTATGTAGGGGAAGGAGGGGAGGGTTGAGACAAAATTTACATTTTATTTTTTTAAACAAATTTTCTGAATTTCTTTTAATGATCAACTGTTGCAGTCAGTTCCCTATACCTTCCTCTTGAGTGTGTTATTTTCTTAAACTGTTAGATATTCAAGAAAAGCTAAAAAATATTCATAAATAGACACACTACATTATGTCTCAAACCACCCTTAGTAAGGGAAGTTTGAGACACATGTATGGGAGGCTTGAGACACATGTGGAAATTTACAGAACTGCAGTAAGTAATAGTACAAAATTATAAAAATCATTGGAACTGAAACTGTGGACATTAAAAGATATTTCTTGTGCACAAAATGCATATACATATTTTTCCAGTGGAGACCTGAAGTAGAAATCTACCGCACACAGTATGATGAAAAATCAACATCGAATATAAGTTGCTTATGAGCACGCTGTGTTCCTCCAACAGTTATTGGCTTTTCCAGTTTCATAACTATATCCTCAGCTATAACATAACTCACATCTTCAGTTTCGGGATAGATGAATGTCTTACCACCTGCGCAATGTTTCAGAAATGTAATTTTGTATTTATTGTCACTGCGGTTTACAACTACTACTGATCCAACATAATAAACAATGCTCTTCTTGCTTGCAAATTTAACGAGCACATAGTCCCCAGTTTCAATGTTTTCAGGTGTGGGATCAAAGTCATCAGTTGCCAATACCTCCTCCCTGAAAGTAGTAAAATCTAACGAGTCTTCTGAGGCTATATTAAAATCCTCATCTGAACTGGATGATTCATTTTCTTTTGAAAGTTCAAGCTTAGATTTCTTCACCTTATTATTAATTGGATTGAAATTCAGCCTCCTTTTCTTTGAAATACGAGCTTCAAACTCCTGGTGTATTTCATTTTTTACTGGAGTGTCTGTCAAAATTCTAGATTTTTTAGGTTTCCTTCCCACAGTTTTCTTCCTAGGACCTGCCTTCGGAAAAGGCCGTATCTCTTCTGGTGTCACAATTCTTCCGTTGTCTACACTTCCTGAAGGCTGAGGACTTGATTCACTTGCTGGTGTAGCCCAACACTTAGCTAATTGTTGCATGGTAGGACTACCTGCAACATTCTCTTCTCTGCTGGGGTCACCTTCCTGACGATCAGTGAAATATGAGCTTAGAAACTCATCGTCACGAAACATGTTCCTATTTAATGGATAAATTCCAGTATTTTGGAACCCGCTCACTACATTTTGTGGAGTAAATGCCAAGGGATATGCCTTCCCGAGTAATTCCCCTATTTCGTATATGGAAATTGGGCGTCCTGGGTGATTTATCATCCATTCGTCTGCTGCTGTGTTATAATAAGTCTTCAGCGCCCCAAACACTGTCCTGTCGAGTGGCTGTAGTTTGTGACTTGTGTGCGGTGGTAATGTAAGGAGGACAATTCCGTTATCCTTACAATAATCTAGACCCTTTGGTGTCATATGACTTTCGTGATTGTCCATAATAAGCAACACTTTTCTCTCTTTAGAACATGAAACATATTTCTTAAAATGAATTAGAAACTGCTCAAAATTTTCCCCTGTCATCCAGCCACTAGGATGACAAACAACTTTAGTACCAGGAGGTGATCCTTTAGCCATGTGATCTTTTACATGCACCCTAGGGAAAACTAGAAATGGGGGAACACTATTCCCTAGTCCATTTACTGCAGCACACAATGTGACAAGTGTTCCTCTTTCGGCAGACGTAACCTTACCAACTTGTTTCTCCCCTTTACATGCAATGATTTTTCCAGGTTTATGCACCGTTGTAAGGGCAGTCTCATCTACATTAAACGTACGTTCAGGTCCAAAATTTTCCCTTTCCATTACAATGTATAGATTATTGAAAAATGAATCAACATTGGCACGGTTGAAACCTGTAGCCCGTCCCAAGCTTGTGCTCTCTGGTTTACGAAGAGAGAGAGATTTATGTCTGTTCAGGAAACCCCGCAACCAATCGTAACTAGCAATTTTTACCTCCTGCCAACCATCGGGAATTACTTTATTATTTTCTTTTGCAAATTGATAAACCAACTGACGAGCTTGTTTTGATGTCAATCCATAATGCAGTTTATAAGCTGTTTTTAAATAAACCTCTAACAACTTCTCTTCTTCATCCGAAAACATTTGGTTAGTGACATAGTTTGGTTTGTATGTTAGATTTTGTTTGCTGTTATCATCTGTTGCTTTGTATTTCTTAACATAACGGCTCTCAGGTGAAATACTGGTCCTCGTCTTCCCAGACTTACTTTTCCAAAAGAATGGCATACTGTAAAGAAGTACAGCAAGTGTAAACCAAGGATAATAGGTAACTGAATAGATAAACTTGCAAACTATCAAAGTACCATTGACAGTGCTAAACTATATATTCAGTTCTGACTGCATGTGACGGGGAGGCTTGAGACAGTGTCTCAAGGCACCCTTAGACATTCTGTCTCAAGGCTCCCAGCACCTCATGTATATGTAAATTTGCGCGAATAAACATAACCTCAAAAGCTAAAGAGTTCATTGTTTAATTATAGCTTACCTCTTAAGTTCACTGATGAAATTATAACAGCTGTTAAGAATGTGTTCACTTAAACAAAAACTCAAAATATATCACGTCACAAAAAAATACTTCTCATATCTCAAAATACATTTATCACTCTAACTTCCACTCTTCAACAGAAATCACCATGAAACTCCGTCAGCTCACTCTGGTGGCACATTGCTACAACTGTCATGCAGAAGTGTTGCCAACATATAACATGTCGAGGAGATATCACTGGTGTCTCAAGCCTCCCTCCGTCTCAACCCTCTCCTCCTTCCCCTACGTTTTTAGCGGCGGATTGTTTTTGAGGTCAGTTTAAGGAAATGTTGCCATCTGTCGACTGTTCTATGTCCATTCCATTGATTCCATGTTTTGATTCTGTCATTGATAGCTTCATCACAGGTTGTGTTCCACCATCTGTATTTACGTTTCCTGAGTGGCTGTACGAATTTCATTGCTGATGACTGTAATGTGTTGCGAATATCTGGCCATACCTTAGGATCTAACGTCAGCGTTCTTCCTCAGACAGTCCGGATCCACTCTTGGAAATCGGCTGCCTTTAGGTCTGGATCTGTTTGGTTGGAACCTAACCTTGATTTGCGTAAGATAGTGAGTGATTTCACTGTAAGCACTGAGATTCTTTCACTTGGGGATGTAAAGTCGATGACTGAATCTAAGATGGTTTTCCTTACTGCAAAGGCCGTCCCAAGTATTGATAAATTCCCTTTGATATTTATGGCCGGTTTACCCTTAAATATCCTGAAGTTTTCAGAGTCAAAGTGGTTCTCATCTTGAAATCTGGTTTTTTGGATCGCTAGGATTTGAATATCAAATTTGTCCACGGCGTCAGTCAGTTCTTTAAGCTTTCCCGTTTTCAGCAGGGTGTTGATGTTTATAGTACCAAGGAAGTTCCTCTTTTTGGGGCGAAGAGATTTTGAGAAGCTCCGATCCTTCTCTGAAGCATGATGTTCCCGATCCCCCAGAATCCGACGATCGGGAGAAAGCGGTCCAGCGTCCGGGGCCTGGGGTAGTTGCATTGGTAGCGTGTGTTCCATCATCCTAGGGTTACAAGTTGAAAATACAACTCGATTGTTGAGATCGAGAGGTGCCTCGAGATGTTCGTGGCTGTGGGCAGGCATTTCCTCCTAACCCAAAAGGTTATGGTTTTCCCGCCAATACTCGGGTGGCTGATTGCAGTGGTTTCGTACTGGGCGATGGGGTCGCCACAAACCTACGCCATTATTATTATTATTATTATTATTATTATTATTATTATTATTATTATTATTAGTATTAGTATTATTCCATGGCATTTCATTCCAGTTATCTTCGGTCGAAACTAGAGTGCATTAATCCCAGTTTTACGGGAAGATTCCCAACGCTATGTGCAGGGAGAAATTCACTTGTTCATGTATCTACTGGTGGTTGGCAGTGTGATGTGTTGTACGTATTTGATGATGTTTATAAAGGCCATGCCAAATACCAAGTCCCCGATGTAGAGGATTTTTTTTTTACAAATCACTTTACTTCGCACGGACACAGATAGGTCTTAGGGCGACGATGGGATAGGAAAGGGCTAGCAGTAAGAAGAAAGCGGCTGTAGCCTTAATAAAGTAGGCTACAGCCCCAGCATTTGCCTTGTGTGAAAATAGGAAACCACGGAAAATCATCTTCAGGGCTGCTGACAGTAGGGTTCGAACCTACTAACTTCCGAATACTGGATACTGGCCGCACTTAAGCGACTGCAGTGTTCGGGAATTATCTAGACACCGCTATTACACCAACCCGATCAGGAATCGGACCACGACCCTCTAAACTGACGATCATTACGTTGTTCACTGAGCTAAAGAGCCAGGTATTATTATTATCATTATCATGATCATTATCATTATTATTGTTGTTGAAAATCCACAGCCTGTTTCCAGTCATTCGGCCGGGTCATCAATGAAATGAATGAAGCCCCATCTAGCGGAGAGGATAGGAATTGTGCCGGCTGCCGAAGCCTGTCGTACTTCTCTGGAGTAATGATTAATGACTGACTGATGAAATGAAATGATATTGAAGAGTGCTCCTACTGAAATGAAAGATGACAGGGAAAACCGGATTACCCGGAGAAAAACCTGTACCCCCTCCGCTTTGTGCAGCACAAATCTCACATGGAGTGACCGGGATTTGCACCAGGGAACCCAGCGGTCAGAGGCAGGCGCGGAGGCTGTCAACCAGGTATTATTATTATTATTATTATTATTATTATTATTATTATTATTATTATTATTATTATTATTATTATTATTATTATTATTCAGTCAGCTGGTATTTGAAGGTGTTAAAAACGACACACCCCAGTCAATGGATCTTCTAGCACGTGAAGGAATTCTTGAGGGACAAACTTCCGGCACCTCACTCTGCTGGACGAAGTACTTAACCAGCTGTCGGAACTTGGGTCACCGCATCCCATCGTGTGTGACAGGCAACTCTTCAGAAAGGGAGGTATTGGTTTTATTAGTTGTTGAAGAATACGAGGGAGAACAGATGTCATCGACTGTCACATAATTACTGAGGATGGTATGTGACGTGCGCGTAGATTGCACCTGTACTACCGGACTGTGGGAACTTGGCCCTCAGTGACCTGACTGGCGCGCACTTCCGGTCCGGCCGGATATGACGACACACGTTCAACTGGTACGAGCGAACGAGCGAACGACACCGCCTATCCGCCACTTGCAGGGCGTTGGCAACAACCACGTGACCCCAGCAAAACAACCCTTGTCTCCCCATACAGACGACACAACCAAACCCCATGTGCCGATGAGTCATGGTTTTATCGCATTAGAAATAAACGAAACAAATACGATATTGTGAAGCGATTTTGAGATATCTTAACGAATCATATGGCTCCGGTTAAGCCGGGAGGAGGGACTCAGTCCGGGGGTGTTTGAAGGTGCTCAGACTTGTGTCAATAGATTTACTGACACTTAAAAGAACTCATGCGGAACAAAAATCCGACACCACGGCGTGTCCGAAAACAGTAAAAGTAGTTAACAGGACGTAAAGCCATTATTATTATTATTATTATTATTATTATTATTATTATTATTATTACTTAATTAAGCTGTTTGCCCTCCGGTGTAGGTTTTTCCCTTGCACTCAGCGAAGGATCCCACCTCTACCGCCTCAAGAGCAGTGTTCTGGGGCGTGAGATTTTGGGAAGGAGGATACAACTGACGAGGAGGACCAGTACCCCCGCCCAGGCGGCCTCACCTGCTATGCTGAGCAGGGCCCTTGTGGGGCATGGCTCTTAGTGCCGGGAGTGTGCGAGGACATGCTCCGCTCGCCAGGTGCAGGTCTTTCGATTAGACACCCGTAGGCGACCTGCGCGTCGTGATGAGGATGAAATTATGATGAAGACGACACATACACCCAGCCCCCGTGTCAGCGAAATTAACCAATGATGGTTAAAATTCTCGACTCTCCCGGGAATCGAACCCGGAACTCCTGTGACCAAAGGCCAGCACGCTAACCATATAGCCATGGAGCCGGACGGGGGATGGGAAGTTTGGAAAGGATGGATAAGGCAGAGTGAAGGACGCGGCCGTGGCCTTAGGTTAGGAGAAGTGACAAACCACGGAAAACCACTTTTAGGACGGCTGAGGTGGGAAAATCGAACCTCCTGTACTCAGTTTACCTCCCGAGGCTGAGTAGACTCCGTTACGGGCCCCGTAATACTTTTGAAATTTTCATGGCAGAGTGGGGAATCGAACCCGGGACTGCGGGGATGGCAGCTAATCACGCTAACAACTAAACCATAAAGGGACAGAATTTCCTGTTAACTTTCATATTTGTATTATAATTTTACAACTTGCTTTACGTCGCATCGACACAGATAGGTTTTACGGCGACGATCGGATAGGAAAGGCCTAGGAGTGGAAGGAAGCGGCCGTGGCTTTAATTGAGGTACAGCCCTAGTATTTGCCCGGTAAGAAAATGGGAAGCCAGGGAAAACCATCTTCAGGGCTGTCGATAGTGAGGTTCGAACCCACTATCTCCCGAATGCAAACTCACAGCTGCGGGCCTCTAACCGCTTGGTCTGTAACGTTCCTTAACTACCTCGTTAATATGAGTTCCCCTATGAAGATCATACCTTATATGAACACCTAGGTACTTACATTGTTGGCCATCAGATACTATCACTCCATCAACATAATAATTAAAACTGAGAGGACTTCTCCGTCCGCCTCTGTGGTTTAGTGGTTAGCGTGATTAGCTGCCACCCCCGGAGGACCGGGTTCGATTCCCGACTCTGCCACGAAATTTGAAAAGTGGTACGAGGACTGGAACGGGGTCCACACAGCCTCGGGAGGTCAACTCATCCATGCTGCAAGTAGTTTTCCGTGGATTCCCTCTTCTCCAGGCAAATGCCGGGATAGAACCTAACTTACGGCCACGGCCGTTTCCTTCCCTTTTCCTTGTCTATCCCTTCCAATCTTCCCTTTCGCACGCAAGGCCCCAGTTCAACATAGCAGAAGAGGCCGCCTGGGTGAGGCACTGGTCATCCTCTCCAGTTGTATGCCCAGACCCAGTGTCTGAAACTGCAGGGCTCTGTCCTTGACGCGGTAGAGGTGGGATCCCTCACTGAGTCCTACGGAGAAACCGACCCTGGAGGGTAAACAGATAAAGAATAATAATAATAAGTAGACAGGCTATGCAAAGTGAAATCCGTTCCCGTGACGTGACATATCTTCTACGACTGCCAGCGTGTGGTTTCAGAATTTCAACAAAACGAATCAGGTATCTGTGATTCAGGCTCGTTGTATTACAATGTGGGCTCCGTGCAAATATTCTATTGTGTTAAACACTATCACCATTTGTTTGACGCCTGCGTTGTGTGTTGGGTGAATGCTCAACTATGATACATTAGAGAGCGCCTTTGCTGAATATTAATGTTATGCTTTAACAGATTTAACAGCTAGGCCATCAGGTGTTGTATGAAATTGTCTCTATGAGATCGTAACTCATCATGCTCATACAATAGCTGTTTAACGTCGTACTCACACGCTCTCATAGGAAAGAGTTACATGATCTACCAATTAAATTTTAAAGCACTTCTAACTGAACACACATAATATTAAATATTATTACATATTTGAGTTCTTCTTCTTCTTGGCATTTTTTTCAGTTTGCTGGGATGGGGAGATGAGGTGGTTTTAGCCCCAGTCTTACGGGCGGATGCCCTTCTTGACGATAACGCTATCTGTACGGATGTTATGTGGTTATATTACAATAGTTTTAGTCGTTTTCCAAGTATTATCCGTAAGTTTTGAGCCGATAGTGCCAAGCGATTTTGCTTTTGTTTGGGTGTTTTAGATTTCCCTTGTTTAGGAATATTTCGTCATGGAATGGTTTTCGCGAGCAATAAGTTGTTAAAGTAGGAAGGACAAAAGCGTTTTAGGAATATGGCCAGGTCGCTCCTGGCTGCCCCTCTCAAACTTTCTTGGTGAAGTGGTTCCATCGTTGCTGTTTCGAGGTAGTAATTCGGAGCTTTTTTTCTATACGGGGGGTCCCCGTAGCCCGCTCCCCCGGCGTGGCAATCGACTCAATCTACATTGCCTCCGACATGCTATTAGTTTCTAAGTAGAAAAGAGATAGCAGGGAAGAGTGGCAAGTGATACAAGGAGTATCTGCCGGTTTCCGAGTTAGACTCGCTACCACGGCAAAGTTTGTGTTGGAAGTTAGTGTTACGGTGTGGTATTGAAGGGTCAGGGAAAAACCACATAGGCAGAAAAGAGAAAGAGCCTACGTGTAAAACCTGACATATTTTGATAGCACATGCAAGGATGTGGGCAGGAAAAGTCCAGAGGTTGTGTTAGTTAGGAATATGTGTCATGCAATCATAACCATATCCTTGCCATTGTCTGTTATTAGGGGGATCAGTCCTTCTTGTCACTGCCGGGTCTGCTGGGGTCCACTAGCGTCTTTGCTCTGGGCCACAGATAATTCGGAGCAATCAAGGACTCTGTTATATACTCTCTAGTAGCGTAGACAGGATGGGAGGGAGGGGGGAATGATGCTAGAACGCAATGAATGTCTGGTGCGCGCAAACATGTAAGGACACTGATACAAGTGAATTATACTCACATGCAGTACACTGCATGATCTTACGTTAAAATAAAGAACAAGAACAATACGATCAAGGTCAACAGATTTGCAGCGATTTTTATGTTCAGTTGATAAACTGAAATCCAGTTTTCGAGGCTTCTTAGAAAAGAGAAATGTTGACTTTACAACTACGTTTTTTAATATTTAGTTTAGTTTATTGTTTATTGCCAGATTTTTGTAAAAATCCCATGGCGGGGGTCCTAACACCCCCAGCAACCCCCCTCTCTAAGCCCCCGATATTACCAACCTTGTAAGCAGACAGCCTTACTCTTTCTCCCCTTTTAAAACTGAAGGTGCTGGGCTGAGTGGCTCAGACGGCCGAGGCGCTGGCCTTCTGACCCCAACTTGGCAGGTTCGATCCTGGCTCAGTCCGATGGTATTTGAAGGTGCTCAAATACGTCAGCCACATCTTGAGGTCTGCCAACGGTGGAATTTGAAGCAGCCATTTCCGGAATGGTGCGTGACCCAAACGAAGCAGCCTCTTGCTCGGTAATACAAATAAAATTAAGTGAAAAGTACGCAACATTTTAATAATTACTGAAGGACCCGTGCTGATTCTTAAATGATCATAAAACCATTGAAAAGCGCAGGCAAACCAATAAGACTATCAAGACGAGTTATTTGACCTAAATACTGCGATTGTGTTGCAATCCTACCCGTTTGCTATCCTTACGTCGTCGAAAAACATTGCTTGTGTTAGTGCAATGTTGAACCAATAGCGTGTGGCAGGGAAGAAACGGGTTCTGTTTTGTTGTGAGCTGTAACTGCTCTGAACCGGTACTAGATCTCGCCTTTTGTTTGCTCTGCGTCATGTTTTAGGCTACTGGTGTTAAGTATTGATCATTCTTGCTGACCTTAATGGAATTGCAACCTTTATACAATACAAGGGAGGGGAATTTCTGCCCCCTTCTGAACAGCTTCCTGGAGTACAACGCCAGAATGCAGAGTGGAGCTGCCTGCTACAATACAGAACGTTCCTTATAGGGAAGAGTTTGATATAGTTTCGCCAGTCTTTTGTTTTATTTTATATATTCTGATATCGACAAAATGCACAGCTCGCTGTACGGAGAAGTGTTCACCTCTGGATCGGAGTTCAACGGCTGCAGAGGCAGTCTGACTTTTGAGTGGGAGGGATAGAAGTCGTTCGACAGTCCATGTCTTAAGCTATAGGGAGAAATCCCTGGTGACCGATTTGGTATTTACCCGGAAAAATTAATTAAAATTTCAGTAATAGTTCGCCCAGTAAGTTACTCAATTCTATCCCATCTGTCAGAGTAAAATGGAACGTCGGAGATAATAAACGTGCAGTATTGCGTTCAGTTCTGTGACAAGCTGATATCCTAAATGACGTTTAAAGGACAAAATGTGGTGGTAACGGCATCAGGGTAGACTTACTTACAAATAAATAAAACCCAAATAGTATGTGGATAAAGTCCGCCTCTGTGGTGTAGTGGTTAGTGTGATTAGCTGCCACCCCCAGAGGTCCGGGTTCGATTCGCGGCTCTGCCACGAAATTTGAAAAGTAATACGAGGGCTGGAATGGCGTCCACTCAACCTCGGGAGGTCGACTGAGTACAGGGGAATTCGATTCTCACCTCAGCCATCCTCGAAGTGGTTTTCCGTGGTTTCCCACTTCTCCTCCAGGCAAACGCCGGGACGGTACCAAACTTAAGGCCATGGCCGCTTCTTTCCCTCTTCCTTGTCTATCCCTTCCAATCTTTCCATCCCTCTACAAGGCCCCTGTTCAGTATAGCAGGTGAGGTAACCTGGGCGAGGTACTGGTCCTACTCCCCAGCTGAATCCCCGACCCAATGTCTCACGGTCCAGGACACTGTCCTTGAGGCGGTAGAGGTGGGATCTCGCTGAGTCCGGGAGAAAAGCCAACCCTGGAGGGTAAACAGATTAAGGAAGGAAGAAGGAACGTGATACACTTGGAATGTGGGTAATAACTTGGTCTGTGATATGAGAAATACGAGACATAATGTAAGAGTTCGCCAGTAAAAGTAAGATACCATTATATTCTATACAACTGAGCACGCGAGTAAACACAGCGCCATCTTATACGAGTGTGACGTCACATATTTAGCACAAATTTTCCCTTACTTTGAAGCGCTATTTTATTAAAACTGCGTTTCAGATTTTCAATTTTGTTTTTTGCAACAAGTGCCCGTCACTTGAGACATTAAACACAATCGTAAGTTAAATACACGCGTTCTGCTCAAACACTAAAAGCGTATTTCCATGTACCCGCTGGCGAGGAACGTAAGTCTAGGGTACCTGAGACGATACCACCGGGCGAGTTGGCCGTGCGGTTGGGGGCGCGCAGCTGTGCGTTTGCATCCGGGAGATAGTGGGTTTGAACCCCATTCTCGGAGTTCCAAAGATGGTTTTGCATGGTTTCCCAGTTTCACATCAGGCAAATTCTGGGGATGTAGTGTACCATTTCCTGCCTTTATTCCCGACTAGACTCAGGGTTCGGTAAAGCGGTGGTCCTGTTCGATGAATTTTGGGCGACTCAAAAAAATTAATCTATACTTATACTAATGAGTATATTGACAGGAAGAATGGACATATATATTGAAATGAGAAACGCTAATGGGGTAAAATGGATTTATTTATCCCGAGAAAAACATATAAATGGTCCCTGCTAAATGGAATATTATAATAATAACCGAAATCGACCTCAAACCAGTCGTAAATATAACTAATTACACTGCGTAAAGCGCTTACAAGAAAATTTTCAATTAAAACAAGCAAACAAGATCGGGTTCAGGCCCGACAAATTACAGTGAATCCTCGTAACTATACAGGGGAATTAGTCGTCAATATAATTAAGTTGATTGGTTAAAATTTTAGCAATTACAGGTTAATTAATTATGGGCTGACGTTATAACAGCTGACATACAAACGGTCAACGACCAAAAAAAAATGAATAAAACCTCTAACGACAAAATTAATTGACGATTAAATTATTTGACGACTTCATTATACGACGACTAAAATTTATTTGACCCATCGTATTTTAATGGCTGACTACTCCGGATAAGAACCATAAATCCAATATGATTACCCGTAGGCTGTGTCGCAACACAACGTCTCTATGATGAACCGGTAGGACTAATACATTCGTGAAATAGCTAATACAAATATTTACAGTCCGTCAAAATTGCGGATACACCCATATAAAGACACTATGGCATAAGGGGGCTCCCTAATTTACTTATGTACTACACAGCTTCGACCGTGGGCTCGCGGGCTCACCAAATCAGTCCAGGCAGAACTGGAAATCAATGAAATCAGCTGACGAGCTGTCATGCACCAAAATTTTCACAAGACATAAATCACATAAACAAAGCAGAAGATCGCACCTGTGGAAAGAACTACATACAGATATATATATACACACACTAATGATGATATCTGGGGAGTCGAACTCGTATGCAGACGGCGTCAGATTTTGCGTCTTGACAGACACAAAGTTGTCAATATTCTCGGCTCTGTAACAATCAGCTGTGGAGGAAAACAAATACTGAGCTGTCGAGGGAAGGCACCCTCAGGGCGACTTTCACTTTCACCCAGTAGGGGAGACATATTCTCTGCCAGTGGTTCACTTGACTAACGGTACTGCAAGTGGTCAGGTCTTGGCCTGCTACACAAATATTCTCGAGGCAAAACAAGTGAAGAAAAGCCTTTTCTACTTCTTAGCCGATGCATTCTTTACATTTCTCTGCGGCTAACTTAGCACTCACGTATTAAGGCTCCCTCAATTTTCAAAGGCATATCTCGCCTTAACACATATATTAGGCCTCATCTCAAGCCTCAAGCATCTCAAGCCTCTCCTCTCAATTATCTTGGGTTCGTCCCCAAGTGTTACCCCTGACTTGCCTTCCCGCAATTTTAAAAGAAACTAACTATCTCAACGTAGGACAGGCTCGCACAACAATTTCCGAGACAGCTGAAATAATATCAATATAGCATGCAGAGAATTACCTGACTAACTTTATGCTGCTAGTTACGTAAATTACCCAACGGTGTTGGCGGATGGCCTTTGTTCATATCAATGACTCTCTTCCCCAAATAACTACAGCAAACGTGGAATAACATAAAACACACAAGCAAAAAAACATGAACACAAACAGACTAAGTAATTCCTAATGCGGGACCCTCTACCCTTTTAACTAACATAAATATGTACAAGTGGCATAGGTGAAGAGCATGCACACCCCCTTTGCCAGATATTTGCCGTTACATGAAACTAACCAGACTACAGCTGTAATAGCTGTTATTTAACAAGACTAACTAGTAGCTAATTTCCCTAACCTGAATGTACTTTCCCTACAAGTATCATGCCATTTAACATTGGATTTTGGTACTTATCTTTCGTAGTCAGTCGTCATTCACCCCGGATTCCACAGCCACATGTCTAGGCTGTTTAGCTGCTCATAATTCTGGTGCTACACAATGGTTGGCAGGTCCAGACGTTGATACCACGTTCCTCCATGATTCTCTCCTGGGTTTCTGCAGAATACAAGTAGATTAATACCAACTTCTTCACCGCTTAACGTGTACACTATACACGATGCCGATCCTGATGTTAGGCTGTAATTGGCTCAGCCTACACATAAATATTAGTCCGAAATATGTGTCATCAGTTTAAGGGTTCAAACCCAATCGACATAAGTTTATGTAGCGGCTAAATGTACGAGACGCACACGACACATGTAACCCGTTCAGAAAAAAAACGCTGTGAGATACCGGTCACAGTTCGGGTGTTCATCAATCTCACGTGCAGCGCTCGAGCTTTAATTAATTTGAATTTCTAAGTAAAATCTACGCGGGACCAACTCGTGGTCTATGGACACGGCGAATTATAACTTAGGACATTAAACTGTCCTGTAACTGTCTTGCTCGAGATGAAAATAAAGTAAACTATACACGCGCACAAATGTATAACGGTCCTTTGTTAATACAAAGAAAGTCTCCCGTTCGCGGACAGCGTGTTACTCGCACCACCAAGTTCAGAAGAATGAGGACGCTTATCCCGCTAGGGCTCCTTAAGTAACCACCTACCCCTTTGTGTCACGAGGCGCACCCACGGCTAACGGTAGCTGGGTGACGGTTGACTGGCTTTCTCCTTGTCAACGACTTCTCGTTCAAATGAAATTATTAAATATAGACTCGAAATGACATTATTAGGATCGAAGAGTGAATGATAGTTATGACTGCAGGTGATATTTAGTTTGGAACTGTGGAATCCTAGCTTAATGGGGAAATGACCGCTGACGATCTCGAGATGCATTACTGCGAGTTCGAAATTTGTCATCCTGGCATCTTGTTGTAGAGCTCTCTTCGTTTGAATCTAGCCACTCCCACACAAAATTCAGTCAGTTTGAAAGTTTGAACATGGGTAGCGTGCATAGTAACCATGGCAACGACTCGCTTCGAATTCAAAGTGGAGAGCTACCCTCTGGAAAATTCCATTCCATACCGCGCCCACCTTGCTTATAACGGAACTTCAGAGTTCGTACCCTGCTTCTTGCATGCAAATAATTGATGCGTTGCTAAGATTACCATATTACGTCTATTGAGGCATTCAGGGAATGGTTCATTCTCCGCCCACTCTGGGTAAAAATTTGCTGCAAGCAAATTTTTTTTTTAGCAGTAATACAACGCATCATCTCTAACACAGTTGTGGGTCGCTAGGGCACTCTCGTTTCTCACTTCGCAGTCGTTCAGATTCCTCCTTCATGCGTTCATTGGCCGTCCTAGCGTGGTAATAGATGTCAAGTAAAGCTTGAATTTTACGTTGGTTACTAGCACATCCCTTGCATGTATCTTCAGCAGATTGTTCCAGAATTCCATTTACAATGATGTTGACGTCCTCAACGACTTCCTCTTCTTCTTCTTCTGCTTCTACCAGAATAGGTCCTGCTTCCAAGTCTTCCTCTTCCTCGATGTCCTCATCTTCTTCGCCGTCGTAATTTACATCCTTTTACTGGGGTTTGTGGTTTCTTCCGTACGTCCCACCTGCAGCATTGTAACTCGGAGCGTTCGGGTTCAAATCTGGTCCTTGTTGTTCCCTTCTAAACTCACGATATGAGGCACTTTCGGCCCCATGGCACGGCTCTTCTCCTGTTTCTTGAATTGCCTCTTGCCATCTAGCTTCTCCTTGTCTTCTGTTTCTCAACTCCTCCACATATTTCCGGGATTCATTACTACGCTGTTCGTAGCTTGGCCGAAAGTTTCCCGTATTTCCTCGGTTCCTTGGCTCTCTTTCATCCCATCTATAATAGGGTCTTCTGGGTCCTGACCAATTCCCGTACTTATATCTGTACGTCCGACCATTATGGCCATTAGCGTAATTTCTTCCTCTCTGTTCCTGCGGATTTCCCCTATATCCATTGCTTCTCCTGTCATCTATCGGACTCCGTGATTGCCAATTCGAATTCTTCGGTTGATTATTCCCAAATCTCGCATGTCGAGTCGTGGTTTGTGTGCCTGAATTTTGCCGCTCGCCGTTTTTCCGTAATTTCGGCGGCGGTCCTTCATCTTCGCTTACTGTCACAGTATGTACGGCCTCTGAGTTCCTCATGCGAGGTTGATTCTGGCTAGATGTTTGGTCGAGCTGACGTAAAGTGACTTCGGCATCTGCCACGGTTTTAACGTTCGCAGCGATTAGCGTCCGTTGAACTTCTACCGGTAATTGCCTGGATATAGCAGCGATAATCTCATTCTCGCTTGGGGGTACGTCTAGATCCCTAAACTTAATGACCTGGGCCACGAAGAAAGGAGAATACTTGGTTGGCCACGTGGTTGGATATTTCTTCGTGTACAATTCCATCCGAAGTCCTTGTTGCACAGTGACATCCCAAAATTTCTTTAGAAAGGCCTCCCTAAACTCTTCATACGTGCTAAACGTATATCTGAAAGCACTCATCCACTTTAGGGCGTCGTCTCCTAGAAATTTCTCCACAGTTCTGAGCTTTCTCTCTGGAGGTATCTTTAAATCAGACATATAATCCTCAAGCTCACGTAGAAATGCCCGTGGTGTTCTATCCTCTATCCCCGTGAATATCTTCGGCTTGTCCTCAGGAGCACGAATAATATTATATACAGGCGTCCCTCCTGTCGCGTTGGGAGTCGAAGTACGTTCTTCGGGTCTAGGGAGATGTAAAAGATCGTTGAATAATGCGGGCTCGCTGCTCTGGCTTGCAGGTCTCTCCATGCTTTGCTGCTGTATCGAGCATTTAATACGACTGAACTCCTTATTAGTACGTAAATCGATCAGCTCAATTTTATCCTTCATATGTGCTAGTTCCTGCTCCATTGAGCTCAGCTTGTTCTGATTCTTCTGTGTGACCTCACTCCAAGCCTCAATACTAGCACCTACCTCCTGATTGTTTGCCCTCACTAATTCACGGTCCGCCAATATCATTCTCTTCACTTCCTTCCCTTTTTCAGCTATTTCATCCTCTATTTCTTCCCTCAATTGTTTCTCCATCTCCAACATCTTTTCCTCAGTTTCCCGTTGCCTTTCCTTAATTTTAATTTCTAATTTGTCTTCCGTCTTCTGCTGGGCGTTAGCAATTTTTGTACTAATCTCGGCCGACATGGTTTCAAATCGAGTCTCAGTATCTGTAGATAACTTATCTATGGCACTTCGGTTTAAACCTATTTCCGTTCGAGCCCCATCCAAGCTTGACGTCATCTCATCTAAGCGCTTGTCTGTCTTAGTAGCATTTTCCGCCACCTTGCTAGATAATTCCTCAACAGAATTTCTTATCCTTTCAACCTGCATTTGAGTCTTGATTTCTACCTCGTCTAGTCGCTTCTCTACTCTCTCTAACCCTTCACGACAGCATTTCTGCACAGTGTCTATTCTCACCTCTAACTCTCCTGTCACCTGCTTTAATTGCGCGCTTAGTTCCTCACGTAATTTTTCACTGTTATCCGCAACTTGCTTAAATTGTTCATCTATTCTATTTGTGAGCTCCATCATACGCTCCCTTTCGCGCTTATCCGCCTCGTCCGTCTTTTCGTCCATCCTCTTTGAAAGTTCCTCTCCTAGCTTTCCTACTGCCTCGTCCATACGACGTGCACTCTCCTGCGCGTTCAGTTCTAACTTCGCCAACAAATCCTCTAAGGTCATCGACATGATGATACTGTTACAAATGCGACGGCGCGGCTGGGTCACCGGGACGAATGAACTATACGTACGGGTCAATTATTCCCTGTATTCACTGTACTTTAAGAATTATTAAAATTTAAGCTTCTAATACCCTACGTTAATCAGACAGCAATCAATGTGGCTAAATAACTCACCACTTAGAAGCTTCCTATCGGACCAAATTTATGTTTTCCTAATACCGCAATAACACAATAAAAGTACAATCACGAGGAATTATTCAAAAAAATATAAATTGTAGCCCCAAACATTTCAGCTTTATAAAAATCTCTAAATATCCTAACTTTGGGCTCAAGGCTAAGTGCTAGACAACAGCACATGACCCTGCTTACAACACATCTCCGGTTTGAGGCGAATATTCCAAACAGAGGTTTATCGGCCACAAACCTTTGACATAGACGCAAGCATAATCATACTACTTCACATGGAACTGAGGTCATCCCGTGTATCTAACCTTATTCTAGTTGGAAAGCTATGTAAGATACTGGCAATGAACATTTGTACGCAAACAGATGTTCAGGCTGTCTGTGACGATTCATATCTGAAGGATATGTCATCGTCCACTTTACCTCATTGAGAAATCATTCTATTGTCCTCAGGCTCAAATAGAGTCATTTAATTTGTCAGACATGCCTTGCTTATCGGCTCATGTTTCTCATTTCACCTAACACTAGAATTTAAATGCCGATTCAGATCTAACGTTATCTGGTGCATTTAGGCTTTCCTGATTCTTCCTAAACACACGATTTCAATCGAAACCTTGCCCTTATGTCCGTATACTAACACGTATACCCGCACATAGGACTGCTAGACTCAAGATGTCTAACGCTAGATTGCCAGGTTTTAGTGCACCCAGGTTCGAACTTAACTACTACATTAAATACTAAATGCCTGACTTCGAACCAATGTCCTAACATGATAACGAAATAAATATAATAACTACACTTGTGGGCGTCTTACGCTATGGCGCTAAAGAAAGTAGACACAGCTCAAATGGCACTCGCCTCATGTTCTAATTCCATGGTTTATTCCGAACAAGATTATAAGCTCTGTCCAAATACTAATAATCATAATAACGCATCCACACTTAGGGTCATTACATACATATCTTTCCTAAAGATGCGCTCTATCAAAATGTCGCACAGTGGATACAATATTATGATCACGCACGTTAAAATAATGCTAACACTACGTCGCGAAAAGGATACGTCAGGTGCCGCCCAAATGACGATTGCCCCAAAGTTGTACAGGCGCCATAAAATATATGTACCATTTCCTGCCTTTATTCCCGACTAGACTCAGGGTTCGGTAAAGCGGTGGTCCTGTTCGATGAATTTTGGGCGACTCAAAAAAATTAATCTATACTTATACTAATGAGTATATTGACAGGAAGAATGGACATATATATTGAAATGAGAAACGCTAATGGGGTAAAATGGATTTATTTATCCCGAGAAAAACATATAAATGGTCCCTGCTAAATGGAATATTATAATAATAACCGAAATCGACCTCAAACCAGTCGTAAATATAACTAATTACACTGCGTAAAGCGCTTACAAGAAAATTTTCAATTAAAACAAGCAAACAAGATCGGGTTCAGGCCCGACAAATTACAGTGAATCCTCGTAACTATACAGGGGAATTAGTCGTCAATATAATTAAGTTGATTGGTTAAAATTTTAGCAATTACAGGTTAATTAATTATGGGCTGACGTTATAACAGCTGACATACAAACGGTCAACGACCAAAAAAAAATGAATAAAACCTCTAACGACAAAATTAATTGACGATTAAATTATTTGACGACTTCATTATACGACGACTAAAATTTATTTGACCCATCGTATTTTAATGGCTGACTACTCCGGATAAGAACCATAAATCCAATATGATTACCCGTAGGCTGTGTCGCAACACAACGTCTCTATGATGAACCGGTAGGACTAATACATTCGTGAAATAGCTAATACAAATATTTACAGTCCGTCAAAATTGCGGATACACCCATATAAAGACACTATGGCATAAGGGGGCTCCCTAATTTACTTATGTACTACACAGCTTCGACCGTGGGCTCGCGGGCTCACCAAATCAGTCCAGGCAGAACTGGAAATCAATGAAATCAGCTGACGAGCTGTCATGCACCAAAATTTTCACAAGACATAAATCACATAAACAAAGCAGAAGATCGCACCTGTGGAAAGAACTACATACAGATATATATATACACACACTAATGATGATATCTGGGGAGTCGAACTCGTATGCAGACGGCGTCAGATTTTGCGTCTTGACAGACACAAAGTTGTCAATATTCTCGGCTCTGTAACAATCAGCTGTGGAGGAAAACAAATACTGAGCTGTCGAGGGAAGGCACCCTCAGGGCGACTTTCACTTTCACCCAGTAGGGGAGACATATTCTCTGCCAGTGGTTCACTTGACTAACGGTACTGCAAGTGGTCAGGTCTTGGCCTGCTACACAAATATTCTCGAGGCAAAACAAGTGAAGAAAAGCCTTTTCTACTTCTTAGCCGATGCATTCTTTACATTTCTCTGCGGCTAACTTAGCACTCACGTATTAAGGCTCCCTCAATTTTCAAAGGCATATCTCGCCTTAACACATATATTAGGCCTCATCTCAAGCCTCAAGCATCTCAAGCCTCTCCTCTCAATTATCTTGGGTTCGTCCCCAAGTGTTACCCCTGACTTGCCTTCCCGCAATTTTAAAAGAAACTAACTATCTCAACGTAGGACAGGCTCGCACAACAATTTCCGAGACAGCTGAAATAATATCAATATAGCATGCAGAGAATTACCTGACTAACTTTATGCTGCTAGTTACGTAAATTACCCAACGGTGTTGGCGGATGGCCTTTGTTCATATCAATGACTCTCTTCCCCAAATAACTACAGCAAACGTGGAATAACATAAAACACACAAGCAAAAAAACATGAACACAAACAGACTAAGTAATTCCTAATGCGGGACCCTCTACCCTTTTAACTAACATAAATATGTACAAGTGGCATAGGTGAAGAGCATGCACACCCCCTTTGCCAGATATTTGCCGTTACATGAAACTAACCAGACTACAGCTGTAATAGCTGTTATTTAACAAGACTAACTAGTAGCTAATTTCCCTAACCTGAATGTACTTTCCCTACAAGTATCATGCCATTTAACATTGGATTTTGGTACTTATCTTTCGTAGTCAGTCGTCATTCACCCCGGATTCCACAGCCACATGTCTAGGCTGTTTAGCTGCTCATAATTCTGGTGCTACACAATGGTTGGCAGGTCCAGACGTTGATACCACGTTCCTCCATGATTCTCTCCTGGGTTTCTGCAGAATACAAGTAGATTAATACCAACTTCTTCACCGCTTAACGTGTACACTATACACGATGCCGATCCTGATGTTAGGCTGTAATTGGCTCAGCCTACACATAAATATTAGTCCGAAATATGTGTCATCAGTTTAAGGGTTCAAACCCAATCGACATAAGTTTATGTAGCGGCTAAATGTACGAGACGCACACGACACATGTAACCCGTTCAGAAAAAAACGCTGTGAGATACCGGTCACAGTTCGGGTGTTCATCAATCTCACGTGCAGCGCTCGAGCTTTAATTAATTTGAATTTCTAAGTAAAATCTACGCGGGACCAACTCGTGGTCTATGGACACGGCGAATTATAACTTAGGACATTAAACTGTCCTGTAACTGTCTTGCTCGAGATGAAAATAAAGTAAACTATACACGCGCACAAATGTATAACGGTCCTTTGTTAATACAAAGAAAGTCTCCCGTTCGCGGACAGCGTGTTACTCGCACCACCAAGTTCAGAAGAATGAGGACGCTTATCCCGCTAGGGCTCCTTAAGTAACCACCTACCCCTTTGTGTCACGAGGCGCACCCACGGCTAACGGTAGCTGGGTGACGGTTGACTGGCTTTCTCCTTGTCAACGACTTCTCGTTCAAATGAAATTATTAAATATAGACTCGAAATGACATTATTAGGATCGAAGAGTGAATGATAGTTATGACTGCAGGTGATATTTAGTTTGGAACTGTGGAATCCTAGCTTAATGGGGAAATGACCGCTGACGATCTCGAGATGCATTACTGCGAGTTCGAAATTTGTCATCCTGGCATCTTGTTGTAGAGCTCTCTTCGTTTGAATCTAGCCACTCCCACACAAAATTCAGTCAGTTTGAAAGTTTGAACATGGGTAGCGTGCATAGTAACCATGGCAACGACTCGCTTCGAATTCAAAGTGGAGAGCTACCCTCTGGAAAATTCCATTCCATACCGCGCCCACCTTGCTTATAACGGAACTTCAGAGTTCGTACCCTGCTTCTTGCATGCAAATAATTGATGCGTTGCTAAGATTACCATATTACGTCTATTGAGGCATTCAGGGAATGGTTCAGTAGCATAATTCAGGCCACGGCCTAACCCTTTCCTAGGCCTTTCCTATCCCATGATCGCCATAGGACCTATCTGTGTCGGTGCGACGTAACGCAAGTTCTAAAAAGGAATGAGATGATACGATTATTATTATTATTATTATCATTATTGACGTTATTTCTTTCAAATCCCACTAACTATTTTTGCTTTTCGCAGACACTGAAGGGCAGAAAATTTGTCCTGATGGGTTTCTTTAACTTGTCAATAAATCTAGAGGCACGAGATGGATTTACTTGAGGACCTTCAGATACCACCGAATTGAGCCGGGATCGAACCTGTCAGCGTAGGTTCAGAATGCTAGTGCTTTATTGTCTGAACCACTCAGCCCAGCAGCCGGATTTTTGAGGGACGGATTATGTCAACTCGTCGCTCAATATCCTACATTGTAGGCATATAACAGATCTCTGGGGGCATATTCAGTGTTATTTGAACAGAGTAATTAAAAGTTCAGGAGTAGTTCGCGTTTTAGAGTTTCGATTTCTCAGGCACCCGCTAGAATAAAGGAAAATATTGGAATTAAAGAGGAGGCGAACATATATGTTAGTCTTCATCGCGGATACGAGTTGTGCTCGAACGTAGCTTCACCAAAATGGTTGCTATCACCGATGAGGGTAAGGATTGTGTTCGACAGAAACGAATTCAGCACTATATTCACAATTGCGTGTTTTTGTGGCTGATAGTAGTGTGGGGTCGTGTGTGAGTATGTGTACGAACATCCAGTCCCCGAGAGGAATTAGTCTAAATTAACACGATTAAAATGTCCAACCCTTTCCGGAATCGAAGCCGGGTCCTTCTGTACGGAAAGTCTAAAAGCTGTATATTCAGCCGAAAAGCTAGTCCGACTCGCTGGCTGAATCGGAAGCGTACTAGCCTTCAGTTCAGAGGGTCCCGGGTTCGATTCCGGGCCGGGTCGAGGATTTTAACCTTCTTTGGTTAATTCGAATGTCTCGGGGGCTGGGTGTTTGTGCTGTCCCCAACATCCCTGCAACTCACACACCACACATAACACTATCCTCCACCACAATAACAAGCAGTTACGTACGCGTGGCAGATGCCGCCCACCCTCAACGGAGGGTCTGGCTTACAAGCCCTGTACTCGGCTAGAAATAGTCACACGTAATTGTACAGCCAAAGAACAGACCAATGTACTGTAAATAAATAAATAAATACATAAATAAAACATTAGTCAATGTTCTATTTGCGATTCTTTTTTCTGTTGCTTTTTAGACTTGCAAATTTTTTTGACATGTTCATTCTTAAATGTTTTTTGTTCCTAGTGGCTTTACGTCGCACCGACACAGGTAAGTCTTATGGCGACGATGGGGCAGGAAGGCCTAGGTTGTGTGCCTGGTGTGAAAATGGGAAACCACGGAAAACCATCTTCAGGGCTGCCGACAGTGGGATTCGAATCAACTATCTCCCGGATGGAAGCTCACAGCCGCGCGCCTATAACCGCACGGCCAGTTCGCCCGGTCATGTTCATTTAAACACAGTTCTTATTCTTTTTTAATTTTATGTTGTCCGTCTCCGTAGTGTAACGGTTAGCGTTGTTTACTGCCGTTCTCGGAGGGCCAGGTTCCATTTCCAGTACTGCCAGAAATTTAAAAATGGCTGGTCAAAATGGTACACGCAGGTCACCTCCACAGTTGTGTCACCTCGGACGAGGACGCGAATTTAGGCCGGGTCCTTGGCTGAACGGTCAGAGGGTCCTCGGTTCGATTCCCGGCCGGATAGGAGATTTGAACCTTAAATGGTTAATTCCCGTAGCTTGAGGGCTGGGTGTTTGTACTGCAACACCTTCGTCCTCTACAATGATGTGAACCCCGCCCATCGTCCACGGAAGGATGCACCAGGATAACATTTTAAATATATCCGTTTACCGTCCAGGGTTGGCTTTTCCCTCAGACTTATCGAGGGATCCCACCTCCACCGCCGCAAGGGCACTGTCCTGGAGCGTGAGACTTTTAGTCGGGAGATAGAAGTGGGGTCCGCCTCTGTGGTGTAGTGGTTAGTGTGATTAGCTGCCACCCCCACAGGTCCGGGTTCGATTCCCGGCTCTGCCACGAAATTTGAAAAGTCGTACGAGGGCTGGAACGGGGTCCACTCAGCCTCGGGAGGTCAACTGAGTAGAGGGGGGTTCGATTCCCTCCTCAGCCATCCTGGAAGTGGTTTTCCGTGGTTTCCCACTTCTCCTCTAGGCAAATGCCGGGATGGTACCTAACTTAAGGCCACGGCCGCTTCCTTCCCTCTTCCTTGTCTATCCCTTCCAATCTTCCCATCCCCCCACAAGGCCCCTGTTCAGCATAGCAGGTGAGGCTGCCTGGGGGTTACTGGTCATTCTCCCCGGTTGTATCCCCCGACCTAGCGTCTGAAGCTCCAGGACACTGCCCTTGAGGCGGTAGAGGTGGGATCCCTCGCTGAGTCCGAGGGAAAAGCCAACCCTGGAGGCATTTGCTTGAAGGAGAACTGGGAAACCACGGAGCGTCAGTTCGAGGATGGCTGGGGTTGGAATTGAATCCCCTTTAGTAAGTTAATCTCACGAGGCTGAATGGACCCGTTCCAGTTTTCAAATTTCGTGGCACAGCCGGGAATCGAACCCGGGCCTTCGAAATTAGCAACTAATCTCAATAACCACTACACCACAGAGACGGACAAACTAACAATAGCCACGGAAAATTATTACTTTTGGGGACTTGTCTTCGTTGATTTTCTTCTGATAGCCTCTAGTTATTCTATATGTCGTGTTGTGGGCGAGTTAACTCAAAGGCGATGATATCCGACATACGCTAGTACAAAGAAGTGCTCGCCTGCGGATTGACCTTGACAATTAAAGGTTGCAAGATCTCATGAAAGCAAAACAAACGCCGACAGACAGACCGAACGCTACACCCTTGTGATTTACATATAATAATTATGATTGCGCACGGGAAGTAACAAATCGCTCCGGTTTTTGAGGGAGGTCACAGGGCCGTGCCCGTGTTTGGGCATTTCTTATGCGCCAGTGAGAGACAGTGCACATTACCGAGCCAGCTGCGTGCACTACATCATTAGGCAGACGTCGATATCTGCCACTGATCTGAAATCAGTGGACTGTAAATTGAGGATGGGTAGAATTTATAACAATGCCAAGTAATAATAACAATAATAATAATAATATAGAAGAAAACACGATGAAACTCAACACCAAATATGGAATAATAAACCTGGTGCGTAGGTTAAATACCTTGGTGAATGGATCCAATCAAACGCACTAGGTACGGAGGTCTTAACGGCCAGAGCAAAAGGTAGGCTGTCACTTTTTTAACGGCAGCAGAGGTTTGAGAATTTCATAGAAGTAAAAGACAAGTATCAAGAGGATAATGAATGTTATTCAGTAGAACGTGCTACACTTGGAATGTGGGTAATAACTCGCTATAGTGTGAGAGATATAAGAGTTCGGAGCAATATGACGAGTGACGAGGAACAGCTAACCTCCAACTGAGCGCGGGATTCAACACAGCGCTATTTTTTTTTTCATTTACCCGTTCTCCAGGAAAACGAGGCAGGTATTCTCAAACATCCAGAACAAAGGGTGCATTTCTATAATTACCAAAATTCATCGTTACAACATTGTTGTTGAGCCCGGTATCTCTCTATGAATCAGAATAGGTCTACCTTATCCTCTGTCAGAAATGCGCTCTTGCTAAGTTAGAGAGAGATTCTCCTCAATATACTTCGTTAAAACTACTGTCCGACTCCCTGGCTGAAAGGTCAGCGTTGACGCCTGTGGCTCGGAGGGGTCCCGGGTTCGCTTCCAGCCCGTGTCGGGGATTTTAATTACGTATTATTAATCCTTCTGGCTCAGGGACTGGTTGTTTCTCTTTATGCCAGCACTGTCCTCTTCATATTCAGTAACACAGGAAGGGCACCCAGCCGTAAAACCCGGGCCATTCTCCATGTGCAACTCAGTTCGCACCCGGGACCCCACAAGGTATGGGAAAAGCAGTAGAAGAAATACAAGACTTAGCCTAAACTACAAAAATGGGTTCTACATAAGAAATCCAAACAAGAAACCTGCTCTAAGGTAGACAAGTTCACAGACACAATGCGCAGACGCAGGCTCGTTTCTACGGCTACCAACGACGGATGAACAAAACCCATTCGTATCAATTTTGACTCAAAACAAAACCAAAAAATCCCTAGTACGTTAACGCCAAGAAAAACCTCGACTAAATGGGTCTACGATTAGAAGACGTGTACGAACGAAACTTTCCAGAATAAGCATCGTGACTGCTGGGACTTTCCGGGATGAGAAGTGGGAAACTGGTGCGAAGTGGTCCGATAAATCCCGTGCAATGTAATGAACACCTGCTGCATCAAACGAGAATAGAATAAACGCCAGAATGTATAACGAAACGTAGCATGGTGTCTAGTAGTGATGGGATAATCGAATACAAAATAATCGCTTATTCGATTATTCGATTATATTTCCCATTCCATTATTTTTCGATTATTCATTCGAATGAATGAATTAATCGAATAGTGAATGTTTTTCCATCCGATTATTTTTTCGATTATTCATTCGAATTAATGATGCAATCGAATTTTTTCATTCTATAATTTTTCGATTATTCATTCGGGACTGCATTCGAATGAATGACGCAGTTGAATAGTGGATGTTTTCAAAATTATCTAATGTGAAGTGATGTTATTAAGACAGTTAATTCACTCATTTAGTTTCAACATTTGCAGATTTGTTTGAAAAAAGGAGAATTTCTGTTCTTCGTAAGAGTTCCTCTATTCGCTTATTTTAATCGATTATCCATCCGACACACTTAAATCGAAAAATTGATTCATGACGCATCCAAATATTCTATGCCATACAACTGAATGATATTTGAAACTCCTTCGATTATTTTATTTGATTATTTATTCTATTATTGAAATAATCGGATGGAAGTTATTGGATTATTAAAAGTATTCGATTATCCGATCACTAGTCCCTAGTTTGCCGATTAGCGAATAAGAAACAACAAAAGCAATAATAGTATTGCAGATACCAACAGTCGTTAAAGCGCAAGCATTGTTCTGAAAACAGATTTTAAAAAAACTAATGTACACAAGGTCTCTGACATTAGAGCCAAGTTAGATGTCCATCGATTTTGTCAGAATTCGATCACACAATTTCGAGCGCAGGAAACGGGCCCCTGATGAACACAGCCCGTCTAATGTACACGAGGTTAAATAAAGTGAGTAAAAACGTCTCTTTGACTGATTCAGAAGATCTCGGAGTCGATTTCCAGTTGGACTGGGGCTAAAATCTCCAGCCTCCTCTGCTTCATTCCTCCGACATGAGTGTTGGGTTAATACACACAACCACCACAAAAACACGCGGTTGTAAATACATCCCTCATCATAGGACGGTTATCAGGTCGTACGACTGAGCCAAATCTACGTGTAAAGTCTACTTTGCCAATACCCAGGAAAGGAAAATACCTTTCTATTCTCCAAAACTCCCCCGCACAGTCTAAACATCCCTCGTTCAGAGTACCCAATGTGTTAGAAATCACGTACATTACTCATATTAGCTATAAAATACCAATAGTTATTGTTTACAATATTGCTCTTAACAATGTATTTACACTGCTATAATAGCAGTAGTCAGTCTCCTCTGCTTTTCCTTGCCTTGAGAGTACATTTTATCACTCAAGTGTTTCAATAAATCTTCACGCGATGGTTAAATTAGCACTTACATTGTCCACGCATAATCAGTTTGATTGTCACTAGTGCAGGGAGCGCTCTTTACTAAATTTATTTATATTCTTTATTTTTGTCTCGATCATCATGCAAACAATTTTATTTTTCCCTCGGACTCGGACTCAAGAGCAGTGTCCTGGAGGGTGAGACTTTTGGTTCAGGATAACAACTGGGGAGGAGGACCGGCACCTCAGGTGCTATGATGAACCTGGGCCTTGTCGGAGGATGGCAAGATAGAAAGGGATAGGCAAGGAAGAGGGAAGGAAGCGGCCGTGGCCTAAGGTTAGGTAACATCCCGGCATTTGCCTGCAGGAGAAGTGGAAAAGCACTTCGAGGATGGCTGAGATGGGAATCGAACCCCGTCTAATCATTTGACCTCCAGAGGCTGAGTTGACCCCCTTCCAGCCCTCGTACCACTCTTCAAATTTCGTGGCAAAGTCGGGAATGAAACCCGACCTGCGGGGGTGGCAGCTAATCACACTAAACACCACACCACACCACAGAGTTGCTATGCTATTCCGGAATCATCAGAAGAAGGATCAGGAAGGAGATGATAAAATGTCACAAATACCTAAAGTATTTTCTTAGTTTTAATTGCCACTTTTCAGACTACGATCTTTATTACACGTTTGAAAATCATAGGCCAACCAAGTGGGCAGTGAAGCTGCGTTCATAAAAAGTCTGCTTCGGTAATGTGCTCCGTTTGTCGGCAAAATTAAAGGAACTTAAGTGCGTGTTGTTCTGTGTTCTAGTAACTGGTGTGTTAATAAGATTCTTGCACTTTCAGAGGCATTTCCGAATATAACACAGCAGGAAAATAAGTTGCCTGACGGGCAATTGAGTTGAACATTTCACAATATCCTGTAATTTTTGAAGAATTCAACTTTTGATGCACGCATGTAGGGAAGACTTAATTACCAGTTTACGCTCACTACAAAGCAGGAATTTACTAACGAACACCATTCATATGGCGCCCACGGTTATTCTTAAGTTGAAAACTAATCATTCAGACTACGATCTTTATTACACGTTTGAAAACCATAGGTCAACTAAGTGGGCAGTGAAGGTGCGTTCATAAAAATTCTGCTTTGGAAAATTCAGATATATTGTTACTTGATGTCCACATAGATGTGAACTAGTGACATCGCTTGACTAGCAACGGGAATTCCCTTTGAAGGCAGGAGGCTTGAAGAAGTTACCAAAACACTGAGAAGTGAAACAGAGACAATGTGAGGTGCAATTATTTAAAGCTGATCCAGTTTCCTCTGAAGATGTTGCTTCCTAGGAATAACTGCTTCAGTAACGTGTTAGGCAGACTAGTGTCTTATGTCTTGACGTATGTTGCTGTTTACTTTCCATAAAACACGTTTTACGAATTAAACGTTGCATTAATTACATAAACTTAGGCTACGTGGGCCCTTTGATGCTGTACAAATAATGGTTACCAAAATATTTCGTTTCATTGCGGTTAATTACATCAGAACCGTCAAATCGTGAAATTAAATTCCTTTCAAAACCTACCACACACGGCAAATTTTAACTGCGCAATCTTAGGCAGTGTTTCGTTTAATTTCTGGGCTGCTCGTGTGCATGGCTGGTCCACTCGCCCCTTTCACACGGCAACGTCACTGAAGAGAGCAGAATTGTTCTCATAATATTCATTTAGCAAATATTTAAGGTCATAAAGTTTTGTGCTGGATCAGCTGCCATATTGTTGGACGTACTTCTTGATAGGTGGAGATATCTTGTGACGTGGCATGGGAATGTTGCGTGCTGGATCAGCTGCCATATTGTTGGACGTAGTTCTTGATAGGTGGAGATATCTTGTGACGTGTCATGGGAATGTTGTGTCAAGACCAACTACAATATCTCAGACCTTAACCGACCTATCGAAACTGTCCATAATGGCGGCAGCTGGAGTGCTAGCATGCGTTTGTTTTGATTTGTGAAAGTCGTGTTGTTACCAAATATTTACGGAAATTTGAATATTATTAATCGTACATTATATTTATTTATAGTCTTAAGAAGGTTATAGATCCTCTTGCAGTGCCGTAATAAGTTGTTTGTTCTCAAAGAGGTTATTTATTCCAACAATATCGGTAGTGATTAGGTTAATGTTCATTCTCGTGTTGTTCTCTGAAAGTATTTTCTTCATTTTTAGTTACCTATGCAATATGTGTATCGATGTGTATAGTTTAATGTGCTGTATGCCTGGATGTAAGTATAAGAGTTTCAGTGTTCCCGTTTCCAAAAGACCTAGTATTAAGGCAAAGTTGGGTTAAGAGAATTCGTAAGGAAAACTTCGAACCAAATCATAGGTCTAATAATGTTCTGTGCATTTAATCATTTTTGAAATCAAATGTATTGTTAGGGAAGACATTATATACCCATAGAAGGTGATGATCTAATTCGAGTGCCGCGCAGACTTCCGAAGTTTAAACTAATGATGCCCTATCAGCCAACGTCTCTTACTACAAAGAAAATTAAATCAGTCCCAGAAAGATCCGAAAAATCATGATCAAGATGTATGACTCAGAGACGAAATTAATCTTAAACGGTGGTGCAAGAATGATGTAATTAATATTCAACGTTTTACAATGAACGTGCGTAAACTAAACCTAACCCCATTTCCCGTGAGTGAACATGAGGATTGTGTTCTTTTTTATATAATATACAATTATGCCATCAATTCTGGTGAGTTTTAAGGTGACGAGTGCTTTAGATGGTCAAGTGTATCATACAAATATCGCTTGTACCTACTCAACAATACAGGTGGATTTTGGAGGGTTGAAATATTGTTGGAGAAATCTGTTTGCGTGTTTTACATAATGGGCTGTGGTTAATGGTGGTGTCATAGTATTTCATGTAAGGATAAAAATGCCTTGTTGACATCTATATATCGTATTTGCTGACCGGAGATTCATATGTGAAATATTTTTATACAGTAGGCCCTACTCTGTGTCTTTTTCAACCTGACGTTGATACAATAATCCTCCCTTCGTTATTATTTTCCCCTCTGAAATTACATTTAGACTTACAATACACATTACGCTACTTTTGGTGTTTAATTATTCATATTTCGAGTTAATGAGTTGCATTTTATGACGTTCGACTTGTGATCTTTTCTGTAGGTGACTCTGAATAAACATGCATAACCTTACCCTCAACCTCTCATATCGCCCACCGATGACCGCCATGTTTTTCCTGGATTACGGTCTGATGTAATTGTAGTTGGTCTTGGTTGTGTGCTAAATCGGCTGCCATATTGTTGGGCGTACATCATAACGCTACACATATCCTTCCACTAACCGGAACTCTTAATTTCCCCTGTGCGTGATGCATTATCTATACCCGCTGTATGTCATAAGAACATTCAATGATTCTCTACTCACTCTCTTGCCTTCTAAGCCTAAAAACGTATCAATTGTTCTATGCTTTTAGGTGTAGTGTAGAAATTACCATATATTTTTTAAATATTTTATATTAATCTAAATTTAGTATCAGGTACAGTCGAATCTCGATATCTCGAACCTCCATTACTCGACTTTTCAATATCTCGAAGTAAAATTTCCCGGCTGTTTGTCCTATTGTTCACGTGTATTTATTTCTTTATTACTCGAAATTCGATTACACGAATTTCTCGATTTCTCGAAGCAAACATTTCGTCCCTTGAAACAGAAAATACTCTGTAACTCGATTTTTTGTAACATTGACTGTGCAATACGGCATTTCTGGTTTGTGAGGAACAGTTAAGAAGTAAAGCAAGAGTTACGGTGATGCTGGAAACTAACATGACGGGAACCAAAAAACTGAAAGTTGTAATAATCGGAGAAGCCTCGCTGTTTCTCGGGTGTCACGTACGAAAGCCGCGGATGACAAGCTTCATCTCGGCTGCGTGGTACTGACGAGAAGTTTCAACGTGAAGGAGAGAAAGGTTAACCGCAACATACAGAAGAGATTAACGCTTCTTGTTTCCCTACTGTAGCCTGCCTTCTAAAACGTTAGTGTTATAATTAAAGTGTGCCATAAAATAGAGTTCGTTTCTATATTTTTCAATACTGTTAAAAATAATACACCCAGTGTAAGCCCGTAGACACATATGATTCAATTATCTGCTATAGTTGCCCCAAAACGATATTATCTATATATCGACATTTCGATTACTCGAAATAAAATTTAGCTCCCGAGGCGATTCGAGATATCGACGTTACCTTTATTACTGTCCGCCTCTGTGGTATAGTGGTTAGCGTGATTAGCTGCCACTCCCAGAGGCCCGGGTTCGATTCCCGGCTCTGCCACGAAATTTGAAAAGTGGTACGAGGGCTGGAACGGGGTCCACTCAGCCTCGGGAGGTCAACTGAGTAGAGGTGGGTTCGATTCCCACCTCAGCCATCCTGGAAGTGGTTTTCCGTGGTTTCTCACTTCTCCTCCAGGCGAATGCCGGGATGGTACCTAACTTAAGGCCACGGCCGCTTCCTTCCCTCTTCCTTGACTATCCCTTCCAATCTTCCCATCCCTCCACAAGGCCCCTGTTGAGCATAGCAGGTGAGGCCGCCTGGGCGAGGTACCGGTCATACTCCCCAGTTGTATCCCCGACCAAGAGTCTGAAGCTCTAGGACACTGCCCTTGAGGCGGTAGAGGTGGGATCCCTCGCTAAGTCCGAGGGAAAAACCGAACCTGGAGGGTAAACAGATGATGATGATGATGATGATGACCTTTGTTACTGCATCGAAAGGTTCAGTATCATTAATGCGAAAAAATACTTATACCGCAATTAGCAAGACATTACGCTGAATTGTATAATTTTAATTTATGTAATTGATTATACTTCGTCAACTACCAACCTCTGGTGAGAGGAAGTGAAAATTTTCATTCCTGCTTTTGTCATTATTATTTCACAACATTGTACCCAACTAAGAAGCGGAATTGAAGTTATTTAGCAGATGGATTTGTTTTTCTCTCTTAACAGGATCTTTTAATCCTCTCTTTGTGATTTTTCTTCCGTCCTTCTGCCCATGCAGTGGTAATTATTCAGCAAAATGATGTTTGTTCTAAAGCTAGGCCTGTCCACATACTCTCACCTGTTATGCTGACTTCTTGAAGATGTCAATCATCCGATTATTGTTGACTTTTAGTGAGCCTTTCATTCTCGATCACACAAGGGTTGGATATCTGACATGGTGTTTACTGTTTCCAGCGCAGTTTTACATGCTGATTTCAAATCTCAAAACCATTCTGGCAAAGTTTTATTTTTTCACGAATAGCGTTCATTGAGAATTGTTTTCGTCGTTTTTTCCTTATTTTTCATACAAAGACGAATATTTTCATTTGTTTCTTCTTTATTTCCAGTAACAGTGGTGTCCAGAAGTTGCATAAACTCACCAGATCTATTTTGCTACGTGTGCGCCTGTGTAACAAACACATCCAATATGTCGCGGTGTTCTTAGATAAAGTCATGTTCCATGCAGCAGTCAGTGCTCTAGAGAAACTTGTCTCTGTGAGTCGTTTTCCTCGATACAATGTTGAACATATGGAAATGGTTTATGTCGGTATATCTCAAGAACGGTGGGTCACAGAGACAAATGGTTTGCATATTTTAAATCAACATGATTCAGTTGTTTTAGAATGCGTATTGAATACCAAGATATCACCGAAAGTCAGTTTTAGTTGATCAGTGTTATTTGAATATGGCCATAAAATGTCAATCGTCTTTTTCTAATATTATACGAGATTTTCTCATACTGCCTGTATAATTCAGAAGACCCCCTTTTCATCCACATTCCTTCTACTCATACTGGACCAAAGATTTTCCTGGGCATTTTTATTTCTTGTTTTCCTAAACTTTTAGTTAGTGATCTGCCTCCAAAGATCAAGGTTTCTAATACTTCAGTTTTAATTACAGAGTTTTAGTGTTTTAATTTAGCGTTCCGAGATAATGATTTTTGTTTGTACCTGTTCCATGTGACTCTGTAGGTTTTTTGTAATGTAGAAATTCTCTCTCTGTTCGCTTCACAATTTAATCCGGATGGTTGGATGATTTCCCCAAAGTATCTGAAATTATTTACCCGAAGGATTTTGCCAAACTGAGTTATCATAGGTTATTATTAACTTTGTTTATTTGTTATGCCCAAGTGAACTTATTTAGCACGACGTTTCTTCTTGTATCTTCCTCCTTTCGCTGTGTTCCTTTTATGTCCTTCCGTCCATCCTGTAGCTTGTCTTTTACGTTGATCAGCGAATTTATGTTTGTTAATGAGATTTCTGAATTTTTTCTGTCTTGCAAGATTTCTTCATTTCCTGAAGATCTTTGTTTATTTCTGTAAGCAAGTTGCTGTGATATTTTAGAGATACTGCGAGATTTAGTATTCTCTTTGTTAGCCTATTGTTATCCATCCTGATCAGATGATCACAGAATTTTAATCTTCTTTTCCTAATGGTGTCTGTGATTTTTTCTGTTACTTGATAGATTTCGTGTGATTTCCTTTCCAGAAAAATGCCATTTTCGAATTTAAATCCTAAAATTTTCCTGAGAATTTTCCTCTGTTGTGTTTTGATGTTTTTTATTTGTGTTCTGCCACCAATTATCACAGTTTCTGATGCTTCTGGGCTTCTGGTTTGACAAGTGTCTTCTAGTGTCGTAATTTTGCGTTTTGGGATATATATTTTTTGTTGTAACTGCTTCAGACAATTTTGTATGCTCTTTGTAATTTTGCAATTGTTTCTTTGTTTTGCTTGCTGATATATTCCATTTGATTGTATAATTTCGCCTAGGTATTTGAATTTATCTTCTTGCGAGATTTTACAATATCTAGTGACTAGAGGATAGTTGTTACATCCTGATTTTGTATCTTCTATATACTTTGTCTTTTGCAGACGTGTTCTGCCGCTATTTCATGAGGTTTTTCTACGGAGTGGAGTGCTTCTTGTTTGTTGTTGGAGAGGATTGCCAAGTCATATGCAAACGCGAGGCAAACAAGGTGAATTTAGTTTTTGAGAAGTCTACCAATATTGATCCCTTTAGTTTCATTTTTCCATTCTCGAACCACTTTTTCCAGAACTAGATTGAATAGTAGTGGTGATAATCTATCGCCTTCTTTGACCCCTGTTGTAATTTCGAATGACTCTGAAATTTCTCCTAAACTTTAACTTTCGCTGTTGTGCCTGTTAGAGTTTGCTTGATCAATTGTCTTGTGTTTCTGTCGGACTTGAAATTCCTCAAGTATATTGAATAGAGTCTGTCGGTCTATTGAATCATAAGCTTTCTTCAAGTCAACAAAGGTATTTTTTTTTTTTTACGAATTTTTAAAATGGTTTTTAGATTTAAGGTTTGTTCTGGGCATGTTCTTCCTTTTCGAAACCCTGCCTGATATTCACCAATGAGGTGGTCGGTTTGTTTTTCTAATCTATTCAATAGGGCTTAGAGAAAAATTTGTAGACGACTGATAGTAAAGAAATCCCAGGTATAATTGTTTATATCTGATTATCCTCTTTCTTGTGGAGTGGGTGAATTAGTGCACTTTTCCAGTCTTCGAGAATTTTGTCAGTATTCCAAATGTTCTGTATGATTTCTTGAATTGCGTAAGCCATTTTCTCACCAACAGTTTTCAACATTTCAGCAATTATCCCATCTTCTCCTGGTGCTGTATTATCTTTCAATTCTTGAATTATTTGCTTGATTTTTTCCAGAGTGGGTGAAATGGTAGTTTAGGGGAAGGCCTAAAAAATTGTAATTCTGAATCATTTAGGTATTATTGGTCCTGTCGATAAATACTAATTAACTAAAGTTATATATAATTACATTTATGACCATTTAAGTCTTATACACTTTTACCGTACCGACTATGATAACAGAGTTATTAATCAATTTGTATTTTTATTGCTAAGTCCATATCAACGCCGAGCCACGAGAAAACGGGTTAACTGAATTTGATGAAAATCGGTAGATAGAGTCGGGGAATAAGATACTACAGTCTAAGCTCGAAACCATTTTATTCACTTTGGATGAAATGGTAGTTCAGGAGAAGGCGCCTGCAATTTAATTTTTA
Organism: Anabrus simplex; assembly: GCF_040414725.1. Lineage (NCBI taxonomy): Eukaryota > Metazoa > Arthropoda > Insecta > Orthoptera > Tettigoniidae > Anabrus > Anabrus simplex. The sequence continues at coordinate 1,795,589,535 of NC_090265.1, read as the reverse complement.
AATACGTACTGTATGCTATTTGTCCTATCGAAAAGTACTACAAAGCAAACGTTATAGACAAATCAATTTCCCACCATTTATGTTTCATTCAGTTTCACCGTACCGACTGTGATAAGAGTGGTATTTCAGAGTCGGAAGAAGACTAAATGTGACGGCCTACAATATTGAAAGCGCATAACATTGATCAACAACTGACCATTGTTTGTTGTGATATTCTTTGTCTCTTATGCTGCCACTCACTTCCGATAGATAGGATTACTGCTGCGCACCAAGTGTAACAGCCTGACTGAATATTGGCGGGAAAGAGCTGGGGAGTTAGATAACTTTCTTCTCTAGCATACCATTCCTCTGGTTCATATATTTCCTGATACCGCTGGTTCGTAACATGCTGGTTCATCATAGTATTCCAGCTATTCGATCCCTACTCTGAGGCGCTGATTGGAATGATCAGTGTGCACACTTAAGGAAATAATAGCAGAGGCTCGCTTATGATCTGGTCTAGAATTACAATTTTGGCCTATTCCGAATTATAGCACCACAATTCAATAAATAACTTAAAATTCAAACCTGAAAAGAGCCGTTTCTTGAGAAAAGCTTCCTCCTCTTCAATTTTATTCAATTTACATTCATTTTATTAGGAATTGGCCACGAAGTGGTTTCTCCTCTGGCTTGGAGGAAAAATTTACCTCCAAGTCAGATAGTTTTTTTCCCCGCCAGTATGGTGAATTGAGATTTTCCGACTCATCGGGTACTCCTATTAAACAGATGAGTAAAATGGCATAGATTTTGCCTTGGGACTCTACACTATCCCCCCGCCCACCCCCCCCCCGAAATTAAAGAGTGTTTTTGGCTCACAGCTGTCTGCAGCCTGGTCATTCCTGCTCTAGAACTTTGGACTGTTAGATCGGCAGCGTAGTACTGTTCGTTAAAAGTTAGAAAATGTGTGATTTTTCATTTGATCGAGTATTTCATATGACAGCATTGCTTTTAATCGCGGAATTCCTACTGGCGTCATTGTAATGACCTGTGTTGATTTCAGTCTTTCTGAGGATATAAAACGGCAGGTGGAGAGTGAGTGTCTGCCATTATAATGAAAACTCCCCAACGTGATTGCGACTGAACGTAGGCAAGTGGGCCTACCATTGCAATGAAAATTCCCAAACCCAGTCTTCACATAAGAAAAGAAGTTTGGTGACTTCCCCGTCGCGTTTGTAGGGAAAAGTTAAGAGATACGCAATTTAATACAATTTTGCTCACAACGTGTACACTACCCAACTTAGAATTCCGTAGCGAAGCACGGGTACATCAGCTAGTCCATTTTATATAAATGGCCGAAACACTGTAATAGTCGTTTCCTGATTGTATCTGTGTTTTTTTCTGTAACTTGATATATTTCATGTAAGCACGGGTACATCAGCTAGTCCATTTTATATAAATGACCGAAACACTGTAATAGTCGTTTCCTGATTGTATCTGTGTTTTTTTTTCTGTAACTTGATATATTTCATGTAATTTCTTTTTCATCCAAATTCCATTTTCGCATTTTGATCTCAAGATTTTCCTGAGGACTTTTCTTTCTTGTTTTTCGATCATCTTTATTCGAGATATACCACCAGTTATAATAGTTTCAGATGCATAAAGTGCTTCCGTTTTAAATACTGAGTTGTAATGTCGTAATTTTGCCTTTTTTGATACAGTTCTTATATTGTATCTGTTTCAAGTACTTTTGTATACTCTCTGAAGTTTCGCAAGTCTCTCTTTGTTAGCTTGGAGATTATTATTATTATTATTATTATTATTATTATTATTATTATTATTATTATTATTATTATTATTATTATTATTATTGACTTATTACACATCTTAAGTGGGGCTGCCCCTCTGGCAAGCTCCAGGTGCTCCGCACAATATTGGCACAGCATTGCAAGATGGAAGGGAGAAGGGAAGGAAGGTATTAAGATGGAAATCAATCCCGCTGGACGGCTGTGCTTGTGGGGCACACAAAGAGCCAAGACCGTGGGAACTAAGGGCAGCTGCCACATGCCAGGAGTCGAGCACACGGCCGACACGCGCTCAGCCCTTCCCAACGGACACCAGGCCCTTAAGAACCCCGCTCTTTCAAACACAACGGTCTCATCTCATTCGCCCATCACTTCCTTTAAAGTAAGAATTCTACCAAACGAGTCCTCATACAGCATAAAGATTTAAAAAACTGTATTTCATTTGTAGTGTTCATTATCGACCATAAACAACTCACACACGTTTGCCGTTCTAGAACAGAATGATCAATCAATCACTACTGATCTGCATTTAGGGCAGTCGCCCGATTTCCTAAATGTTGTTTCCTAGCCTTTCTTAAATGATGGCAAAGAAATTTGGATATTTATTGAACATCTCCCGTGGAAAGTTATTCCAATCCCTGACTCCTCTTCCTATAAACGAATATTTGCTTTGGATTTTTTTTCCATTTTTTGAACCAAGTAATCTTGATGAGGGTCCCATACACTGGAACTGTACTCTAGTTGGGGTATTACAAGAGACTTAGATGCCCTCTCCTTCACATCCTTACTACAATTCCTAAATATCCTCATTACCATGTGCAGAGATCTGTAGCCTTTGTTTACAATATGAAATTATCCCAATGATGATCTGTCAATACAGTAATTTGGAAAGTCTTGGCAAGATTATGTTAAATCAAATTGGCCCATACAAATGAAGGCTCGTTAGGTTCACGCGAAGAAAACTGTCTTTGGAGGAAGTATTCCCTTGTCATCCTCTGTGGTGATCAACTGCCCCCCCGAGAGGCGAAAATTCGAATCCCGGCCCTGTCACGAAACTTGAAATGTGGTACCAGGGCTGGGACGGGGTCCACTCAGCTTCGGAAGGTCAACTGAGTAGAGGTGGCTTCGATTCCCGCCTCAACCATCCTCGAAGTGGTTTTTCGTGGTTTCTCACGTCTCCTCCAGGCAAATGGAGGATGGTACCTAACTTAAGGCCACGGCCGCTTCCTCCCCTTTTTCTTGTCTATCCCTTTCAATCTTCCCATCCCCCCACAAGGCGCCTGTTCAGCGTAGCAGATGAGGCCACCTGAGCGAGGCACTTGTCCTCCTTCCTAGTTGTATCCAGGATCAAATGTCTCATGCTACAGGATACTGCCCTTGAGGCGGTAGAGGTGAGATCCGTCGCTGAGTCCAAGGAAAAAGAAAACCTGGAAGTTAAACGGATTATTAATGAATAAAGAAAATGTATTAGCTTAATGTGGTTTATTTTTTGTTGTCATTGTCATTATTTTTTAAACTAAGTTCTTTTTTTCTGTGTTCCGTTTATCTTTGGGATGAGGCACACGAATGTCGTTCGGCTGCATTCTTGGCTGTTTGTAACGATATCACACGGACGCCAATTACGGAGCCCAACATTTAAATTGAGATTAAGTGGGACTTTATAGGTGGAGAACGGAATGGTACGAGAATGTCAGAATAACAGTCCAATCGGAAAACTGTACATAGGGTATAGCAGATGCCGGGACCTGGCGGTTGTTTTCCATTCTCAGCTCATACAATCACACCCACACTTATACAGCCTCTAACTCATCCCCATGGGGTGTACAGAAGTGGCGTGCTGAATATGTCTTCGGACTCTCCCGGCACTAAAATATGTACGTGAAAATAAATTTAAAAATAATACAGGGTGCGGCAGAAATACCTGACGAATTTCAAACGTAAATAACTCGGCAACGCAACAAGGCATTTAAAGATTTGTTGCACAGTTGGAAAGACTAGTGTTTGCCATTTGCGCCACATACACATACACATCCGTCCTGTTCGTTGCACCACTGAAGCCTCTCCCTGAAGTTCCGCATGACTCGCTTGTGGTATTGCCTCGATTTCTTCACGAATGGCAGCTTTCAGGTCATGTAGCGTTCGCGGCTTACGCCGGAAGACGCGATCCTTCAGATATCCCCAGAGAAAGAAATCGCATGGGGTGAGGTCAGGGGAACAGGCTGGGCAAGAAAGGTCACCCCGTAAGGAGATGAGACGCCCTGGAAACATTTCTCTGAGGAGAGCCATCGACGCCCTGGCTGTGTGTGCAGTGGCACCATCTTGTTGGAACCACACAGCAGGATTCTCTAAGTCTGTGAGTGTCGGCTGCAGGAAATTGCCCATAACAGAATGGTGTTCCTGCTCGGAACTTTCTCATGTCGACCTAAGCCAAAGTGTCTGCGAAACAAACGGTGCGGTGTGTTGTGGTAACAGAGTCGGCATTTTTTAAATAAGTCTCAATCACGAAACCTCGGTGTTCACCACTCCACGCCATGCTAACGACTGGCTGGCTGGCTGACTAGCCCGGACGAGACGATGCACGTGCTGGCCAAGGCCAAGACCGCGCGCACCACGACAATAACACCTGTTTGAAGGATGTGGCCAATGCGGCCTTTAGTTCGCTCCAATCTACTGTATGTAACATAACTGGCAAACCCTGCTCTGTTAAACTGCACAACAAAATTGTGAATGACTTGTTGCGTTCCTGAGTTATTTACGTCTGAAATTCGTCAGGTATTTCTGCCGCACCCTGTGTATGTATAAAAATTCAGCCTGCGTACGTTTGTGATCGCAAAACCCTAAAAGTAGTCGGTCGATTGACTTGAAATTTTGAAGCAACGTTGCATTTGAATAAGAGAGTCTTTAGAAGGTGGCTTGAATGAAATTGGATTTGTAGTTTTTTTATAATGAGTAATTTTATGTCATGAATTTAATTACAAAACCTCCCATCAAGATAGGATGGACCTTAATTGACAGATTGACAACGACTTACGCTATATCATGATAGTCCGGTACGAATATTGCTGTATATAGGAGGCTGTGAACACGCCGCCATGTTCTATGAAGCACCTTTCTTGCTAGGAGGACTGTTATTATGAGTGTGCTGTGCTCGCTAAAATCTAAAAGTAGTCGATCGTTGTTTGTATTTCGCCAACCATAGTGAGTTGAATCGACAAGAAGAAGAGCAGCACATTAGTCTCAATGAAATCAACAGCGATATGAATGATCGAGCTTCATATCACCGAATAGCTTTTTCATACGAACCGGATATTCAATGCAAAACTCGTTCAAGTTATAGCAGAGCATTTTATAAAACTCAGGGAAACCTTTGCTTGATTTTCCCAACAATAATCATAAATTTTGCAAAATCTGCTTCTTCGGAGATGAAAATGACTAGTTGAATGCACGCTGTCAAATCTCTACTGGAATCAGAAGACATATTCTTGTTGATTCGTTAAAACAAAATGTTACATGACAATAATTTAATTAGGATGTTCAAAAGTGGGATTGATCTTATGTTCGCTAGAATATATTCACTTACTTAGCCATTCATTTCATATCAGACTGAGCCACAGCTGAGGATATATTAACTGATCAGTCACCCAAGTTGCAAGGTCCAATCGGAGCAGTTCCCTTGTAGGGGAGAGTTAAGGGAGAATAAGAATAAGAGCCAGGAAACTAACTCATGACGTAACTAGCATACCAGAAAGCAGTAAACAAAAGAAATTCAAAATGTTACCAGTTTTGTCGCTAGCATCCCCCATCCTGAAATGGAGGGAAGTGTCGGTACTCCTCCTTGCTAATGACCTTGCGCACACACTCCCTCGCGTCAGAACCGGTATTTATCATCAGCTGCTCAATTTCAGAACAACGGACCGTTCAAACAGGATTTCAACCCCTGACCTTACCTGTTTGTAACTGACATTGCTCAGAGATAGCAGCTGGTCCTGATATTTAAAGTTGTTTTAATATGTGATTTACAGCAAAAGAAACAACTACAACTTCTGGACGAAAATTATACAATTTTACACATAATAATAATAATAATAATAATAATAATAATAATAATAATAATAATAATAATAATAATAATAATAATAATAATACACTGAAACCTGGCCTCGGCGGAAAACCAAGATACCGGAAATTCTTTCCGCTGTATAGAGAATTCCGGTTCATCAAGGTGGTTAAAAATAACACAAAAATTACCTTCTTTGTTTCTTAATCTGTTTACCCTTCAGGATTGGGTTTTCGCTCGGACTCAGTGAGGGATCCCACCTCTTCCGACCAAAGGTCAGTGTTCTCTAGCTTGAGACTTTGGGTCAGGGACAAAACTGGGGAGGAGGACCAGGCGACCTCACCTGCTGTGCTGAACAGAGCCCTAGTGGGGGATGGGATGATTGGAACAGATAGACATGGAAGAGGTAAGGAAGCTGCCGTTGCCATAAATTTGGTACCATCCCCGCATTTGCCTGGAGGAGAAGTAGGAAACCACGCTAAACCACTTTGAGGATGGCTGAGGAGGGAATCGAACACTCCACTACTCAATTGACCTCACGAGGGTGAGTAGACCCCGTTCTAGCCATCGTATCACATTTTAAATGTCGTGGCAGAGCCGGGAATCGAACCCAGGCCTGAGGTGGTGGTGGTGGTAGTGAGTACTGTTTTAAGAGGAAGTACAATAGGCAGCTATAGAGAAAAAACTGGAAGGGGTCTGACACTTCGAAAAATGAAGGTATCGCCCAAAGGAAAACAAGAGTCGCGAAGGGCATGAAAATGAAAGACTCCCTAGCCCTCGCAAACCTAATAGCGTCGGGGTCGGAAAAGAACAAGAGTTGACCAAGGGAGGTCGGATAGGATGGATGAAAGTGAGGAGCCTACCACAAGTAAGTGGAAGCAATGCCAGGACCCTGCTGAGGGCCCCGTGGTCGCCAACCCTCCTTCCAAATTTCAGAGCCCCTGGGGCCCCTTTTAGTCGCCCCCTACGACAGGCAGGGAATACCGTGGGTGTTAATTCTACCGCCCCCCCACAGGGGGTCCGAGCCTCAGGGGGTGGCAGCTAGTCACACTATGCACTACACCACAGAGGCGGACAAGTGCATACCTCCATTAGATAATCCAGCAGAAGGCCCTGCATTTATATGATTTCCTGTGGAAGTAGATACAATAATGCCACTAATAACACACTTATATACACTAGTTCATCAGCTGTAACGTCCGTCTCTGTAGCGTAACGGTTAGTGTTGCTACCTGCCGTGCTCGGGGCCTGGGTTCGATTCCCGGTACTGTCAGAAAGTTAAGTTAGGCAGGAGGGCTGGCATGTGGTTGGAGCTCGCTCCCATTGGGGGTGTGCCTGAAAAGAGCTGCTCCACCTCGGGATGAGGACACGAGTTTCGTCCGACTCCATGGTTAAATCGTTAGCGTGCCGGGGTTCGATTCCCTGCAGGGTCGGAGATTTTAACCATGATTAGTTAATTCAGCTCTCACGGGGACTGGGTGTAAGTGTCTTCTTCATCGTCATTTCATTCTCATCGCGACGCGCATCTTCGGCTAAGGGCGTCAAATCAAAAGACCTGCACCTGGCGAGCCGAACAAGTCTTTGGATACAAAAGCCATACACCATTTCATTTCTTCAGCTCTAACAGAATGTCCTCACAGTAGTACAGTATTTATTTATTTATTTATTTCGAATTTCCCCAACTGGCGATTGCCCCTGAAGACAAAGTATACAGAAATACAGTACCGTATGGATATTAATAATAATGTTATTTGTTTTACGTCCCACTAACTACTCTTTTACGGTTTTCGGAGACGCCGTGGTGCCGGAATTTAGTCCCGCAGGAGTTCTTTTACGTGCCAGTATATCTACCGACACGAGGCTGACGTATTTGAGCACCTTCAAATACCACCGGACTGAGCCAGGATCGAACCTGCCAAGTTGGTGTCAGAAGGCCAGCGCCTTAACCGTCTGAGCACTCAGCCCGACAGTATGGATGTTAAAAGTAATTGTAAGTTGGTTACCACATTTGACACAATATTCATTGTTGTACTAAAAAAGTTTGGGAGATATGGTTGTTCAGGATTTGGGTGGAATATTTCAAGGCTGTCACTACAATTTTTTTTTATCAATGCCGGATTGAGATTAAATGATTTGCAGAACTGGGCGAAAAAGGGAGGATTGGTTCCTTTAGCGCGAAGACTTCCATATCATCCATCCGGTATTCTTGTCCATGTGCTCTTTTCTTTTCCTCATGGACTTCATTGGGTTGTGTTTCCGATGTCTCGAATCTGATCTCGGATCAATCACAAAACCCTTTCGGTGGTCTTTGAAGGCTACCATGTCAATTCGACGGGTGTTGCCTGTAACAGAGATACCGTGAACCTCCTCGAAGAGTGTAAGGCATCAGTCATGACAGATCGTACCATGGACGTGAGGAAGAGTTCTACCTCGTCGTCGTCATATTTCGTTAGCAAAATAGACTGAATGTCCTTCACGGCTGATTGGGACTTCACCCTCTTCTTCTTCTTCGTCTAAATCTCGTTTTCATCGCAATCAATTTCTGTTCCTTTTCTTGGAGGTGGCGGGTCACGAACTCTTCGATGTTTTCTAACGCCACCTCTATCCCAACTTGTACATCAATGGCCACGTAATCTTCTGCACTGACATCACACTGTTCAAGAGTTCGTTGTAGCAATCAGTATCTCGGCCGTCCGAGACCCATTCGGAATACACATGTGCTAACAAGTTTTAAGAAGGAAATTTACATTTTTTTCCGGTTTAGTAGCAAAATTTCTTTCCGATTCAGCGTCAGACAGTTTCCGCTAAATACAAGTAAACTTGCATGAATATTAAAACATAATTCACGGGACCGGGAACATTTTCCGATAGGGAAATTTATCCGGTTTATAAAGGTGCCCGTAAAATCAGGTTTTACTGTAATAATAATAATAATAATAATAATAATAATAATAATAATAATAATAATAATAATAATAATAATAATAATAATAATAATAATAATTGTACCGGGTGGTACACCTCCACGCCGCTAATTCAAACTTTGCGCCAGTTGAAACTCCTCTACTGGAGGAAGTCTGAACCTTATCTACTGTGTTAATTCTCAAGTTTCTCAGAAGATGTCACTACTTGTAAATTTTGAAGTTTCTGAACTGGGTCGTTTTCGATGTATTTTTGTTTTGCCTGTAGTAAGAAGTGTGGACATTCTCTTCCAGATGGCACTACTGAAGAACTACAATTGTGCACCCTAGTGCGAAGTGAAAGAACTATGTTTTTGGAGAAATTTTGTGTTCATAAGTTTGTTCTTTGTTAAATTTCTTTCAGTTATTGTTTAAGTTGGCTATATTAACCCTTTCTTTCCGCCAGTTTTGAATTTAACCAATAAGGAATTTCTGTAATTAATTTTCCACCAATAATGTGTTTCTTCTTCATCTAGTGTAGGGGTTTTCGTGGTTAGCCAATAAAATGATTGTGGGCGGGTGTTCTCATTCCTGAAACGCCTCGAACTTTCCCCGAGGGTATATAAACTGCTGATTTTCGGGCCTCCGGGCCACTTCAGTAACATCTATCAGTGTGTAAAGTACGTAGCAGAGGGCGGGAAGCGCCTCTTTTGTCGGGCAACAGTTCAACCACCAGGTAATGGCCGTTTAATAACTTCTTTTCTTGCTAGCTCAGCAGTTTAACTCTCGGGGCAGGTCCGAAGCGTTTTACCATGTAACTTTCACCTAAAATGTAAAGACACTTGGTATCTATTCTATCTTTTTAAACTACATATTGGGATAGAGAGTGCTTAACCCTCTCGAGCTCCCACTCATATTGCATTGAGGTGAACTTATTTTCTCAACCATTTCTTCCTTAACGTAATGTAAATTGTCTCCTCCTATAAGTCACCTCTTTAGTATGGGATTAGCCCTTGCATTAGAGGCCTAGTGCCAAGTCGGTTTTATTAAGGCATATTTGGAGTGCAGTTTCGCCTCCTCTCAAGTTGGTATTGTGGAGGCCATGTAATATTTCTGTGTTTTTTTGCTGAATAGGCCTCAGTAGGTTGGGTATTTTTACCCCTGTGTCTATGTCCTTGGAGGACAGCTTGAATGTGGTGTTAGATGTGGCCTTCGATAGGCTTGAATTTAAGAGGTCGCTCTTTCTTAAAAAATTGTTTTTGCGTGCTTCGAGGAGGCTTTACCGTGTAAAGGGGAGCAAGTGATCCTAGGCATGATTGGGGTTTTCTGCCCCTTTGTTGAACCTTGTATATAAGTAAAGTTGGGCTCATTGCTCAAGAATTGTGTGTCTGGCTCTCGGAGCCCAAATTCTGTAACTCTGTAATTGTACATTCTCGTTTTGTTGCTTCGCTATTCTGTACCTGCTATTATTGTTATTTCTTGATTTTGCAAAGAAAATATAACCTGGTTAAATTTTAAATTAACTTTAATTTCGTATTTTGAGACCTGTTCACCCCCGCACCTTCTTTCACATCTGCACATCCACAAAACTCGGTAACAATAATAATAATTGTACCGGGCGGTACACCTCGACGCCGCGAATTCAAATATTGCGCCAGTTGAAACCTCTCTACAGGAGAAACTCTGAACTTTAAAATCTGTATTAAATCAAAGGTTTCTCGGAAGATGTCTCTACTGTAAATTTTGAAGTGTTCTGAACGATGTCTATTTCGATTTGTATTTGTTTGCCCTGTAGCAAGAAGTGTGGACATTCTCTTCTAGATGGCACTACTTAAGAATAATTGTGCACCCTAGTGCGAAGTGAAGGAACTGTTTTTTTGAAGAAATTTGGTATTCATAAGTTTGTTCTTTGTTAAATTTCTTTCAGTCATTTTTTGGGTTGGCAGTATAACCCTTCTCTTTCCGCTTGTTTTGAATTTAGCCAATCCCGAATTTCTCTAATTAATTTTTGACCAATAACGTATGTCTTCTCCGGTATAAATATGTTGCTTTAAGCTATCCAATAAAGTTGACGGGGGGGGGGTACTCATTCTTGAAAGGTCTCGAATGTTCCACGAGGGCATTTAAACTGCTGATTTTCTTGTCTCGGGGCCACTTCATCGACATCTTGCTTAGTGTGTGATTATGTAGCAGGGGGCGGGAAGCGCCTCTTTCTTCGGGCAGCAGTTCATCCACAAGGTAATGGCCGTTTAATAACTTTATTTCTTGCTAGCTCAGCAGTTTAACGCTCGGGGCAGGTTCGAAACTTTTCTCATGTAACCTATCTCTAAAATGTAATAGACATTTGGTAACAATTCCGTCTCTTTAACTACAAATTGGGATAGAGAGTGCCTACCCTCTCGAGCTCCCACTCATATTGTTTTGAGGTGACTACGTTTTCATAACCGTTTTTCTTCTCTTCGTAATGTAATAAAGTTTTCTTATCGTGTCACCTCCTTAGTATGGGATTAGCCCTTGCGTAAGCGGCCTAGTGCCAAGTAGGTTTCAAAAGTGTATTAGGAGTGCAAGCTTCGCCTCCATTCTATTTTGTATTATGGGCCAGTAACTTAACCTGATATTTTATTTTCCTCATGTAAAGGCCCTGTAGGTTGGGTATCAAATACCCCTGTTTCTTGATGTGCCTTAAGGGCAGATAGAAATGGAGTTTGTTGTAGCCTTTGATAGGCTTGTCAAATTGAGAGCGGGTCTGCTCTTTTTCTTAACGTTGTAATTAGGACCAAGTGCTCCTTGTACTTAGGGGTTTTCTGCCCTTTAGCTATTGTGGTGGTGAGCGGAGAGCTCAGAAATGAATACAATACAATACAATACAATACAATACAATAGATTTATTTTGTCTGGCAAGATTAAGGCCATTAGGCCCTCTCTTCCATCTAACCAGAAAAGACAGTTTTTACATGTGCAAAATTGAAATAAGTACACTTACAATTGAAACATCTTGCAACTACTAAACAATACAATATTATGATTAAAAAAGGAAAAAAATAGGAGAATGATGATGATGATGATGATGATGATGATTTACACAATTATGACATGATTAGCTAATTTCTATTATCCTTGGTAATAACAGTGGGATTATATAAAGTCTCTAGTTTGAGGGAGGCTAAATCTACAATATCTTCATAGCATTACTTAGTAGGTAGCGGTGACAAAGTTGCCTAAAACTAGCAGTGGCTCGAAGCCCAAATCTTGTAACTATTGTAATTTCTTAAATTATTTTCCTGCTACTTGGTTCCTGTTACTTTGTTGTTGTTGTTATCTGTTGATTTTGAAAAGAAAATATAACCTTTGTTAAAGTTTTAAATTAACTTTAATTTCGTAAGTTGAGACCTATTCCACTCAGCACCTTCTTTCACCTCTGCAAATCCACAAAACATCGTAACAATAATAATTGTACAGGGAGGTACACCTCAACCCCCCCACATTTAAAAGAAGCGCCTCAAGGAACTCTATCTATCATACTAAACTTGAAACCACTAATGCATGGAGTTGGGGCATTGACCAAAAGATATCACCACTAAATAATCGAGTAATGTGTTATTTTGAAGTGGCCTAAACTAACTGGATTTGTTTGTTTTGGTTTGGTTTACGTCAGGAAGTTTGATCTTTTCTCCATAGATGTCATTACAGAAAAAACTGAGGTAATGCTCTCTGGTGTAAAGTGGAAGAATTTGTGATTTAAAGAAGTTTTGTGTTTCTAGGTTTTCATAACTAAATCAATGTTCATTTATTTTGTTATTTCAAGGTTTGTAACACTTCCTTCTCATCCCGCCAGCTTTTGAATCTGGTCAATTAGAAATGTTTGTATTTATTTTTCAGCCTATCACAGGCTTCTTGTAGATTTCTATTCGGCCAATAAAAATGGGAGGGTGTGTACGGATTTAGTGCAGAACCCTCTCGAACAATCCCCCGGAGTATATAAGCTGCGGCTTTTTCAAGCTACCTTGTCTTATTGATCGTCGACTTACTGAGTGTGTGTGTGTTAAGATAGGAGGCGGGGAACCTCATTCTTCGGCAGGCAGTAGAGCAGACCAGGTAATGACCACCAGTTTTAAATCTGCAGACTTACACAAGGGGAAGGTTCTGATTTCTAACTATGTAACCACCTGTTTTCTAAAATGTAAACTTTCTTCCGGCTAATGTAAAATTTCATAAATACTTAAATTGTAAATCGCGGATAGAGAGTGCGGTTACCCTTTCGAGTTCCCCTTCAATTTATCTTGAGGTGACTACGATTTTGTAACCGTTTTTCTCCTGGAAATTACCAAGTAACTTGTTCTTCTAGTCACCTCAGTAGCTTGGGATTAGCCTCCGTATCATTGGGCCGCCAGCCCCATTAGGGTTTTATACTTGATTTTCAAAGAGCGCAAGTGTACGCCTCCATCCATTCTGAGTTTGGGCCACTAATATTTACCTGTTCTTCCTTTCCACGAAGGCCCAGTAGTTTCGGTAATATACACCCCTGTGTACAAAATTGTAAATTGTAGGTTGGACCTAGAGAGGCCAGAAATTTGTAAGATTTTTTGTGTAATGTTGCTTGAGTAGGCTGTAAGAAATTGGGAGCGCGGTCTCCTTGGTTAAAGTTGGAGAGCATGTGAGCTTTATTCTGGTATATTGTGTGGGGCGTTTGGAAGGCCGTAATTGTAACGGTTGGAGCAAAGTGCTCTGGTAAACGCTACTTTGGCGACATTGTAAATTTTTAGCCCAAAGGCGTTTAATTCCCTATTCTGGGGTTTTAAATTCTTTTATCAAAATTGTCATTGTACCTGATACGCTGTTGTTAAGTTTGATTTTCTGAAAAGAAATATAACCTTTATTTAAAGTATTAAATTAATATTGATATCGTAGTTAGACCCATTCAAGCCCACGCCTTCTTTCACCTCTCTCTCTGTTCCACGGATAACTCCGTAACAACAATAATAATGATAATAATGACTAGTAGTTTCCCGCTGGTTCCACCCGCAATGTACAAAGTATGATGTTGTTCGTTACCATCCTCATGGATGTATTTGCGAACTTTCGAGTTAATGAAATAAAGCAAATGATCTACTGTGGTAATAGATGGTAATATTATGTCAACACTTGAAAATACATCTCACAAAGCAATTGGAACAACACTACGTGCTGAACTGTTAAAAAGTCCTTCAAAGATCTTCGTCATGAAGACAAATGTACTCATAACTTTTCTCAGAATCTATCACCTTAAGTAGTTATTACCTCAAAAGAAAGCGCTTGATTCACCTAGTGTTTTTAGACCATAACGAACTGCGTACCTCAATTAGAACCAAAGATATGATTGGTTCAATGAGAAAAAATGTTGAAGAAATGAGACGTCAAATTGAATGTGCACTCATAACTTTGCTCAGAATGAACCAATTTGAATAGTTAAGAGCTGAAATGAAAGAACCTTATCCACTGAGGAGTGTTCTTAGGTCAAAACGAACTGCGTACTGTGACCGTATCGTCACAATTAATAGTTATTTCAAGGGATATGCTTGGTAAGGAAGCCGGTAGCAAGCTCTCTTTGTGTGGATGTTGGGGGTATCAGCAGGTTGTGCAATAAGACGCCCGCCAGAGAGGCGCCTTCACCCGCCCACTGGGTGGCTTAAAGAATCCCCGAACTAGGCACACGTCATAGAAGAAGCAGGAGAAGAACACTATTTAGCGACTCCATATTGGAAAACAAATGCCAGCGTACAGCGATGCCAAAGCGATCGGGCAAAATTTAATGCATTTTCGGCGTAAATAAGGCTTGATTAACAAAACTGCACCCGTTAGAGTAGTGTGCTGAATTTTGGTGGAATTATAAAGTCAGGAGTTCTGGTAGAAAATACTCTCAAAGCGAAAGGCGTTGGTAAACAACTTATATAACTCCGGTGGCGTACGTACGCCTAGTGAAAAACCAGATGCCTTCGGGGACTCCCTATTTCCCCTCCAAGCTGATTAATTAATTACTACAGATCCGACGAACATATTCAGTTCCGCATATCATAGAGTACTTGTGCATAACCAAGTCACACAGTCTAGCGTATTGCTAATTTCGACAGGCTGGTTTATCCAGGAGCAGTCGAAATAAGAGTGGGGATGAACGCACTAAACCGCCCCTACCACCAATGCTAGTATAAGTTTTTCGCACTTCCAGGGAGCTTCAGCATTCGTTGAGGAGCTTTCGACGGGAAACGACGGTCGGTTCGCTATCGAATTACCGCTCCATTGTATACTGTGTGAACAAAGCGGGAGTGAAATCTTTCAGTTTTTTCGATTATAATTTGTGTTAGGCAACAGAAGATTACGGTAATGAGATGTACTTTAGATCTCGGTTGCAAAGTAGACTAAAACTTCGTGAAATATGAAGTAGGGTTTTGTATAGCAACAACTACTTGATAGGACGCAGAATTTCTGTAGGACAACAAAGAACAGTATAACTCTACGCTGTTTTCTGAACAAAGCGCAGGTCAGATTATTAACTGAGTAACAGGCAGTGAGAAGTTTTCCTGAACTATCAAAACATACAAAAGATAGGGATAGAAAATTCTGCATCATGCGGATGCTGGGAACGCCCGGCTTAACAGTGTAATAGACTAGCTGAAAGTAGCTGATATAGTCATCTCCATGCAACTGTCAGTGGGTAGACAAGGAAGTAATAGGAGTGAACGGTAACACGTGTGCTAGTATAAGTTTTTCGCACTTCCAGGGAGCTTCAGCATTCGTTGAGGAGCTTTCGACGGGAAACGACGGTCGGTTCGCTATCGAATTACCGCTCCATTGTATACTGTGTGAACAAAGCGGGAGTGAAATCTTTCAGTTTTTTCGATTATAATTTGTGTTAGGCAACAGAAGATTACGGTAATGAGATGTACTTTAGATCTCGGTTGCAAAGTAGACTAAAACTTCGTGAAATATGAAGTAGGGTTTTGTATAGCAACAACTACTTGATAGGACGCAGAATTTCTGTAGGACAACAAAGAACAGTATAACTCTACGCTGTTTTCTGAACAAAGCGCAGGTCAGATTATTAACTGAGTAACAGGCAGTGAGAAGTTTTCCTGAACTATCAAAACATACAAAAGATAGGGATAGAAAATTCTGCATCATGCGGATGCTGGGAACGCCCGGCTTAACAGTGTAATAGACTAGCTGAAAGTAGCTGATATAGTCATCTCCATGCAACTGTCAGTGGGTAGACAAGGAAGTAATAGGAGTGAACGGTAACACGTGTGCTAGTATAAGTTTTTCGCACTTCCAGGGAGCTTCAGCATTCGTTGAGGAGCTTTCGACGGGAAACGACGGTCGGTTCGCTATCGAATTACCGCTCCATTGTATACTGTGTGAACAAAGCGGGAGTGAAATCTTTCAGTTTTTTCGATTATAATTTGTGTTAGGCAACAGAAGATTACGGTAATGAGATGTACTTTAGATCTCGGTTGCAAAGTAGACTAAAACTTCGTGAAATATGAAGTAGGGTTTTGTATAGCAACAACTACTTGATAGGACGCAGAATTTCTGTAGGACAACAAAGAACAGTATAACTCTACGCTGTTTTCTGAACAAAGCGCAGGTCAGATTATTAACTGAGTAACAGGCAGTGAGAAGTTTTCCTGAACTATCAAAACATACAAAAGATAGGGATAGAAAATTCTGCATCATGCGGATGCTGGGAACGCCCGGCTTAACAGTGTAATAGACTAGCTGAAAGTAGCTGATATAGTCATCTCCATGCAACTGTCAGTGGGTAGACAAGGAAGTAATAGGAGTGAACGGTAACACGTGTGCAAGAAATTGATAAATTGTGTAAATTACAATCTAATTTCAGTGATCCGTGTGCTACAAAAATGGATTACGCGAGAAAAGATATGGGACTTCTGAACTCCAGGACTCCAGGATCCAGTGCCATGGAGTAATCCAACATGGGGAGGCCTCCGGAGCTTCCGGATAGGGCCGAAGACATCAACCGTTGAGTACCAAGTTATGTTTCTTCTCCAATGCTAGTATTTCCCTTTGTAAATAATAGTCATGAAGTATAGGGTTAAAATAACATTATAAATAGGCTTAATCCGCCCAAGAATGGTCGGAAATCCTTTTATTCATTTTTGTTTTAATTAATTAATTAGATATGGGAAGGGAGTGATCCTGTGTTAGTGTATAGAATATGGGACCCCTTTTAGTGGCTAGATTTGCATGTTATCATATTTTGTTTAATTAGTGCTGAGAAGGAATTGAAGGGGAAAAAGGAGTAGAATGCTATGTAGATTAATAATGTAGATCTCATCTGAGCTATTGCCTAAGTTACGCAGGGACTAGCGAGGTGACAGAGTCATCAACAAGTGCCCGTATCAAAGAAAAGGCTTGGGCTAGAATCAGCACTATGTTCGTAAAGATATAGTTTGTTGCATGATAATATAAGTTTTGGCTGTAACTGAAGATATTCAAGGAATGACGTGCCGAGGTTTGAACCCCTGTCCTCCACTACACTATTGAGGTTACATGAAGAAGGTCTGTTGGTGGTTTGGAAGGATTTAATAATTTAAATTAATATTGATTTTATTATTATTATTATTATTATTATTATTATTATTATTATTATTATTATTATTATTATTATTATTTTCTTAATGTAACTTGATCAGTGTTTTGATACCAATACATTTCAAGCAAAAGGTTAGAGGATTATTATTATTATTATTATTATTATTATTATTATTATTTTACCGAAGGTATTTTGATTGATGATTTATACCGATAGATTTCGAGCAATAGGGTAGTATCTGATAGGTACACACTCTCGCCTCAGAGGCGGAGAAATAGGAATCTTGCTCTGGTCAGTGGCTGACGGATGGTGGACTTTTGGAAGGAGAGAAGATACGAGTCGAACTCCAGACCTCCAGAGATATGAGAGAATGAAATGTGAATTAACGGTCGAATTTGAGAAATGATTCTCGTGTACTGAATGTATGTGGGCTGGTCCGAGCATTGAATAAAATGTGCCAGTTTCTAATGAATTAATTTGATGGACACAGAGAGAAAAATCCTAGCGTGAAGCAGGTTGAATGGTGTCTTGAGTCTCCGGACCGTGGGACAAGTGTCAGTCATAAATTATGGCTGAGAGAGGGGGAGCGTCTGGAACAGGGAGGAATGAATACAGGCAGAAAGGTTGGTCGGGCCAACATTCTGTTTTCTTTTGAGAATAAAGACAGCGAGTTCTTTAATTGCCACACCGTAGACCATGACCTACAGAGCAATATTTACGTTTATTTTTGTTATGACTGTTCTATACATAATTAGACTAGTTAGGGCTTGATTCCAGTACCCTGGATGGAGACGACCAGAGTCTCAGGTTCAAACCTCGGGCAAGCACTGCAGGGATCAACAGCTCGCTAAGACAGCGGGTTACAACGGGTTAAATTACAGCCATCGTCTTTATTGATACATGTGTTTGATATGTTTTCTCTTTCAGGATGTGTTTTTTTTTTGTTTACTTATAATCGATGTCGATTTGAATCTAGACTTCGTGAAAGTCCACTGGTAGTGATTGCAAGTGATAGTTCGTTGTTCAAGTCTGTGTTTAATTTTATTTGGAAGACTTGAGTCCATTTCTTTTTCTTTCTCCGTGTTTTAGTGACGGATTTCTGATATGGTCAGAATGTTCGGATTAATTATGTTTTAATATTTACTTCATTGATTCCTTAAGTTAGCCGACCATTCAAAAGCGGACATTTTTCTTTTGTGTAAATAGAGTCTAATGTGTAATACGGGATTCAGTCCCATGGAATACTCGCATTGGGGGAACATGGCTTGTTTGTTTTGTTTTTGTGAATATGGTAGGGTACTCAGTAGTTTATGCTAAACCGGGTGATAACACGCACAAAACAATTGCGATTATACACAAAACAATTTGTGTAGCATACATCCAAACTAATGTAATAATTATGTAAGCAATATAGGACACAGGCAATTCAAAGTGATAGTATGTGAAAAAGTGATATCATATTAACAACCTCTCGGTTATTCTCTGTTTTGGTAGAGAGGGATATGGATATTAACGTCTGTGTCAAAAAGGAAAATTTATTGGATTAGAGAAAGTAACAGCTAACGTTGCCGATCACATAGATTTTGTCTGTGGAATGTGGAGGTAACAGCGGATGTCAATGGCAGTACGGATTTTTCCGCTGCTGAAATAAGTGATTGCTTATATCAATTGTGTAATAAGTATCAAGAGTGTATGTAAATTTTGTATATTTCACCGAGTGAATAATAAATTGTTCCAAACGATTTCATGCTTATCTATACCGAAAAACATGCATCCAGAATCCTCTTCCGTTCATTGTAGGCCTTTAAGATAGTTTATGTTTGATAGCCTCTATATGCCGCGAACGGTCTTCGGCCCTGAGGAGTCCGTGTTCAGACCTCAGGAACGGGAGAGTAGCTTTGATCTAGCTGAGTCGTATGGCCGTTAACCTCTCATGTGAGTGGATTAAGTATACAATCCCAATGAGGGGAAATCGGCACAGACCAAAAAGATCCCTTGACTATCGACTTCCGTGGAGCATGGTCCCATGTGTTCATGACCCGAAAGGGTCGGTTTGTTGTCACATGGTCCCATGAGTCATGGGGGACGGTGGGAAAGGTTCCAGTACCTCAATTAGAACCAAAGATATGATTGCTTCAAAGATACAGATAATTGAAAAAATGAAATAATTTGAGGAAGGTGGAAGTTAAGTGATTTATAGTACCTGATGACAAATTTGTGCATACAAAAATGAAGGAAGTAGACCGGATAGAATGGCCGGACTGACTGACTTTTTTAATATATAGATTAGCAGTTTTCCGCTGGCTCCGCCCGCAATGTGCAAAGTATGGTGTTATTCGTTACCCTCCTCACGGATGTATTTGCAAAGTTCCGACTTAATGAAATAAAGCACATGATCTGCAGCGGTAATAGAATGTAATATTATGTCAACAAAACACTTGAAAATACATAACACAAAGAAATTGAATTGAACGTTCCTTGGAACAACACTACGAGCTGAATTGTTGAAAAGTCCTTGAAAGATCTTCGTCATGGAGACAAATGTACTCATACCTTTTCTCAGAATCTAGTAATTTAAGTAGTTATTACTGTTACGGAGTTTTCCGTGGTAGTTAGAGGTGAAAGAAGGTGCGGGGGGGTGAACAGGTCTCAGGCTACGAAATTAAAGTGAATTTAAAATTTAACAAGGTTATATTATCTTAGCAAAAAACAAGAAATAACAATAATGGCAGGTACAGAGTAGCAAAACCACTAATCGAGAATGTACAATTACATGATTTGGGGCTCCGAGAGCCAGACACACAATTCTGAGCAATTAGACCAACTTTACGATATATAGAATTCAACAAAGGGGCAGAAGACCCCAATCAAGCCCAGGAGCACTTGCTCCAAATTACACAGTAAAGCCTCCTCGAGGCATACAACACTCAATTTTCGAAAAAGAGCCACTCGCTCTCAACTTTAAGCCTATCAAAGGCCACACCAAACTCCACCTTCAAGTTGTCCTCTAAGGACATATACACAGGGGTAACATACCCAACCTACTGAGGTCTATTAAGTGAGAAAAAAGGTTAATTACCTGACCTCTAAAATAACAATTGAGAGGAGGCGATCTGCACTCCTAATACATTTTGTTTAAAACCTATTTGGCACTAGGCCGTTAATGCAAGGGCTAATCCCATACTAAAGAGGTGACTTTTAGAAGGAAACAATTTACGTTACATTAGAAGGGAAGAAACGGTTGTGAAAATAAGTTCACCTCAATGCAATATGAGTGGGAGATCGAGAGGGTTAAGCACTCTCTATCCCAATATGTAGTTTTGAAAGAGAATAGAGGCTAAGAGTCTTTACCTTTTAGGGAAAGTTACATGGTAGAAACGCTTCGGACCCGCCCCGAGAGTTAAACTGCTGAGCTAGCAAGAAAAGAAGTTATTAAAAGGCCAGTACCTTGGTGTTGAACTGCTCCCCGAAGAAAGAGGCGCTTCCCGCCCCCTGCTATGTACTTTACACACTGAAAGATGGTACAGAAGTGGCGCAGAGACCCTAAAATCAGCAGTTTATATACTCTCGCAGAAAGTTCGAGGCGTTTCAGGAAGGAAAACACCCGCCCACTAACATTTTATTGGTTCACCAAGAAACCCCCTACACAATACGAAGAAGAAACATATTATTGGTGGAAAATTAATTCGAGAAATTCGGGATTGGCTAAATTCAAAACAAGGGGAAAGAAAGGGTTAATATTGCCAACTTAAACAATGACTGAAAGAAATTTAGCAAAGGACAAACTTTTGAAATTAAATTTTCTCAAAAAAAAACAGTTCTTTCACTTCGCACTAGGGTGCACCGTTGTAGTTCTTCAGTAGTGTCCTCTAGAAGAGAATGTTCACACTTCTTACTACAAGCAAAACAAAAATACATCGAAAACAACACAGTTCAGAAACTTCAAAATTTTCAAGTAGTGGCATCTTCAGGGTAACTTCAAAATTAACACATAAGACAAAGTTCAGACTTCTTCCAGTAGGGGAGTTTCAACTGGCGCAAAGTTTAAATAAGCGGCGTGGAGGTGTACCGCCCGGTACAATTACCTCAAAAGAAAGCGCTTGATCCACTGAGTGTTTATAGACCAAAACGAACTCCGTACCTCAATTAGAACCAAAGATATGATTGCTTCAAAGATACAAATAATTGAAAAAATGAACTAATTTGAGGAAGGTGGAAGTTAAGTGATTTATAGTACCTGATGACAAATTTGTGCATACAAAAATGAAGGAAATCGACCGGATAGAATGGCCGGACTGACTGACTTTAGTTTTCATAATTTTTTAATATATAGATAATAATAATAATAATAATAATAATAATAATAATAATAATAATAATAATAATAATAATAATAATAATAATAATAATAATAATAATAATAATAATAATAATAATAATAATAATAATAATAATAATGTGAGCCCAGTGGTGCACTCAGCCAGTAGTCCTTCATCTGATCCAGAAATAGTATGTACGATTCCAACCAAGGTCGACCCTTCTTTCTCCTGTAAAGTGAGGATCTTGTTTGCTGCGATGTGATATGGTGTGGTCTCGGGAGACGCCTGATGCAGGTCTTTCCAGTTGACACCCATGAGCGACCTGAACGTCTAGGTGTGTATGATGCTCATCTTGTAGGGAGGGGGTGAAATCCTGTGTCGTTACACAGCCTACTCCTGTCAAATAACACGAATGGGTCTGTTCAACTCTTAACTCCATTCGGCGGACGAATCACCATCGACAGCTCTATATGAACACCTTCAAAGGATTTCGGAACTAAACCCGTATTATCGGCACGCAATCTAGTGATTAGAAATTCTATACCGCCAGCTCTCCAACCTGGCGGCCAGTAATCTCCTACCAACAAGACTCGAATGAACCACGATTCGGTCTCAATGGTCACGGCAACAAGGTGGCCTCTTGTTTGCTTTTATTTCGCGTATGGCTTAGACAGACATAATCAGTAATATATATATTTACACCTGAGAAACAAAGTAATTTGTGTCTCAAAATTGAATATCTAATTCTTCAATCCAGCGTGCAGCATGCGGAGTTAGCAGCAGGAAGTCATCCTCATCGCCGTGATGGGCTCGAATCTTACATTCCCTGACGATATGACGAACAGTCTGGTGTGGAGCTCCGCAGTCACCGTCTGGATTAGGTAGCTTTTTCCACTTATGGAGAGCGGCTCTGCACCGGCCATGTCCTGTTCTGATTCTATTCAGGGCAGTCCAGGTCTTGCGTGGTAGGTGGGATCCACTTGGAAGTCTGGGACCTGAGAAGAAGGTATGAAGGTGCACGTTCGTTGCCGCTTCCCATCTACTTTTCCTCTCATCAAGAGATTTAAAATTCTTAGCATCCATGTTAGAGGCATCACGCAGAGTTGGATGGCGGGATTTTAGTCTGTTAAGATTCAGAAGTGGCAAGTCACTATTCACGGGTAGACTAGGATTTCTTGAGATCTTGTGGAATTCCTTCATAAGGGCATTAGATCGGCGTAGATCAGGTGGCATTATACCAGTTAACAGTGGAAGCCAATGAACTGGAGTAGATGTGATTGCGCCAGATATGATGCGCATTGTGGTATTAAGCTGGGTGTCAACAAGCCTTGTATGATGACTGCTCATCCAAACAGGTGCACAATACTCGGCACTTCAATACACCAAACCCAGGGCTGAAGATCTCAAAGTGGTTGCTGAAGATCCCCAGGTAGTTCCACACAGTTTATGAAGGATGTTATTTCGAGACTTCAACTTTTGTGCTAAGTTCAGGAGGTGTTGTTTGAAGGATAGTGTACGGTCCAAGATGACACCAAGGTATTTTGGGTTCCAGTTATGACGAAGAATTCGCCCTCTGAAACTAACATTCAGTTTCACGTTCGCCAAACGATTATTTAAATGAAAGCAAGACACTTTTGTTTTACTCGCACTGGGTTGAAGACTCCAGATTTTGAAGTAATCTTCCAGTAAAGACAGGTCTTTGGTCAGAATCCCTTCAGTCGTCTCCATTACCTGATCTTGTACAGCTAGAGCCAAGTCGTCGGCATAGCAGAATTTTCTGGATGAAGTGTCAGGAAGGTCAGAGAGATACAAGTTGAACAATAATGGTGAGAGAACTGATCCTTGGGGCAATCCGTTGTTCAGCTTCCTCTCCTTGCTTATTTTGCATCCAGTGATTACTTGGAACTTCCGATCACTTAACATGTTGTTAACCAGTTGAGCCATCGTTCTGCATGGTATGATACGAAGAAATTTGTAGATAAGGCCTTCCCTCCATACAGTGTCAAAGGCAGCAGTAAGATCAACAAATGCTACAGATGTTTTCAGCTTCATTTGATATCCTGCATCAATGAAGGATGTAAGACACAATACTTGGTCACAGCAGCTACGTCCTGGTCTGAAGCCTGCCTGTTCAACTGGAATATGCTCTAGGATTGCGCTACTTATTCTGTTATATATCAACTTTTCAGAAAATTTGTAGCAGCAGCTAAGAAGGGCGGTGGGTCGATAGCTTTCTACTTTGTTGCTGGGTTTGCCAGGTTTCAGAATAGACATTATCTTTACCTTCTTGAACTCCAATCGAAGTTGACTAGTCAGCAGGATGTCAGTAAAGAACTCTGCCAACCATTTCTTATCATATCCTCCAAAATGAATCAGAAATTCTGGATGGATGCCATCTAAACCAGGTGACTTAAAAGGTTTGAGGTCCTTCAGTCCCATCTCAATGTCTAAAACTGTAAAGTGACGTGCATATTCAGATGAGGGAGAGGTTGTCTTTTCAAGTCACGAAGCTGTTTGCTGTTCTTCCTAGTTCCACCCTTTATTAAGGTACAGCCCCAGCATTTGCCGGGTATCGAAATGGCAAACTACGGTAAACCATATTCAGGGCTGCCGACAGCGAGGATCGAACCCACTATCTCCCGAATTCAAGCTTACAACTGTGCGACCATAACAGCATGCCCACTTCTTCGGTCGTATAATTCTTGTTTTGCTTTCAAATGGAATGCAAACTCGTCTGGCTTTACTTCCTATGGCAGCAAGATCATATCTCGGAGCTTACTTTATATTTTCCACCTGCGGTAGTCCTTCGGTTGGAGTATAATGTCGTTAAGTCTTAATTTTGGACTGATAGAAACGGTAGTTGTACGTTCAAATCTTCTCGTGACCACAATGCTTGTGTAGTCATTCATCCCTTTCTTTGATAGCTGCCTTTTCTTGATGTTCATCGAATGAATTGTCTGAACTGTCTTCGCGGCGCTGGTCATTTGGCTTTAAGGCAATATTCAGCAGGTTGTGGGTTCGAATCCATTCGTCGGCAGCCCTGAAGATGTTTTCCCGTTGTTTCCCATTTGGACACCGGGCAAATGCTGAGGCTGTACGTTAATTAAGCCCAAGACCGCTTCATTCCCTTTTCCTTGCCTTCCTTTCCAATCTTCCCATCTCCTCAAGGTCCCTGTTCAGCATAGCAGGTGAGGCCGCCTGGGCGAGGTACTGGTGCTCCTCCCTATTTGTATCCCATGACGCCAAATCTGACGCTCCAGAACACTGCCCTTGAGGAGGTAAAGAACGGATCCCTCGCTAATAATAATAATAATAATAATAATAATAATAATAATAATAATAATAGTAATCGTATGGCCTCAGCTACCGTGTGCAGACATTTCAATTTGACGCCATCTGGCTGTCTGCTCGTCAATTTCGACGTTCCGTTTTACTCTAGGCCCACTAGATGGAAAAAGCAATCCCTCTGAGTCCGATGGACAAATCGACGCTGGAGAGTAAACGGATGAAGAAAGGAAGAAAGAAAGAAAGAAAGAAAGAAAGAAAGAAAGAAAGAAATAATAACAATAATAATAACATACTGTAATATCTCCAATGTTAGGATATGATAGGTACCAACACGGTACAAGTGAAATTTAATTTCCTAATAGATCTAGTAATATAGGTAAGACCATCAGTATAATTTTCTTTACATAGCGAGCTCTTGTAGTAGCTCATCCTTTCACAAGAAGTCAGAATGAGGAGCACGTCTATACCAACATCTGATCTGAATCCTATAAAGACGTTCCTTTGAGCCTGTTGAATGCAGTAGTCTTCAGTTACGTGAACGGAATTCGACAGCTCTTGGACAGCTACACGCAGTCTGATCGGGATTAATGTTTAAAACTGTCTCATTATAATCTCTAGGTTGCCCTGAATCCTTTAGTGATTGTTCAATGACCTTTCACCATTATTTCCAATCCAACTTCACCGTGAACTCATTGTAGTGCAAGGGACCAAATCACCATAACTTAAGTAAAGTACGGAGCCTTTGAGTATTATCACGTAGTCATTGAACTATTGTCTACAGTCGTGAACAAAGTGTATAGTGTATCAAGAAAATATAAATAAAAATCAGCTAATTTTCCGTCCGCGGAGTAGGGAAAGTAATAGTAACCCACCATCTGTAATAATCACATAACCACATTTCAGTTGAGAATTGTAGTGTAGATACGGTATACAGTATTAGATAGTCTCTTGCCTGTTATATTCGTGTGTAGTTTTGTGCGAACGGCAGGTTTCATTTCTGTTATAGCATAGTAGGATAAAGTACTACTAATATTAATCAGTCTACGTGTTTAACTTTGTTGGTAATCCTTGAGTACCGGTAGTTCTTGCGAATATCTAGTTTCGGGCCTAATTGGAATTCTCACTTCTATTTGTGCTTAGTAATAACCCGTTGTAATTAGGATACGTCTCAACGTATTTTCAAAATTGTTGTAGTGTATTATAGTAACTTATTAGAAATTAGAGTGCTTATTCTATTATTCTGAGTAGTTTTGCGAATTTCGAAATTTAATTGAAATTTCCTTTCCTGCTTGTGCTTAGTAATACCGGTAACCTATTGTAATTAGAATACGTCGGAACGTAGTTTAAAGTTATTGTAGTGTATTGCAGTATCTTATTAGAAAATAGTGTGTTTATTCTGTTACTGTGAAATATTTGTGTAGTATAGTATCTGTAGTAACTCTCTTAGTAGAATTCTGTCGTAGTAGTTAGGTTAGACTTAACTGCAATTTAGAATTGTGTAATTCTTGTGTATTATTCTCTGTTTCCAGTAATTAACAGCAATTTTCATCATGTTAGGGTGTTGTAGGAATAAAAAATAGTACAATTCACATGAGTGACGGGCCCCGAGAAATCTCGTAGTACGCTCGCCAGCGGTAGGTGACGGGCCCCGAGAAATCTCGGTTTTATTCACGACATTGTTTTCGGTCTTCCTGTGACATCTCGTGACCATATCGTGAACTATTTCGGACGTGCACATTGAGTAGAATAAATCGTAGATGTATATCTGCCACTTTTATTTTATTCACGGCCTCTTTTATTCTTTGATTTAGTTTCGAAACGTCGACTTTCTTTCTGCCGGTTCAGTCAATGACAAGATGGAGCGCCCGCTGACGACGATATTTTAGAAGAATTATATGGCAATGATCGTTCAATTGGAAATAGTGTAATGAATTAGTGGAAACTGAATGTGAGAGTGATAGCGGAAGTGATATTCAAGCCTCTACAGGCCGTAATTTACCTAGTGTACTTATTTACTCAAGTGATTCTGGCAACGACAACGATGTAAACATTAATGACGTGTTAGGAATTGACGCTGAAGATGGTTTTGTAAAGGCAGATCCACTACTACTAGGGGCATTGGAGAGTAACCATACCAACTTAAAAGATAAAATATTGACTGGTTTAATATTTATTTACGTTTTTATAATCAAGTGCACCCTAGTATGCTTAGTAGAAAAATGTCCGGTCCACAGGGTATGTGACAAGCTCAAGCATCCGGCCAGCAATGTGTTAAGTAGTATTGTAGTGTAGTAGTAGCCAATATTAATTACCTCATTGTTGTGTGATCTTTCTGAACTATCCTAGACAAAAAGAATCCTTTCACATTTATTTTGCACATAATAAGTTATATTATTTTTTCTTTTCTTTTCAATATTCAGTAAAGAATGGTTAAGGAGTGCAAGTGTAGGAACTGTGGGTGTGGCCAGGCATTAAGGAGTATGAGGGAGAAGTTGGAGAGTTTGAGGGAGATAATTACGATTTTCTCAGAGGACAGGAAGGAAAGTAGGCCTCCCTCAAACTATGTACAGGATATAGTAGATGTAAAAGAGGGATGGGAAGGAAAGGGGTGAATTGTAGAAGACAGGTGGTCTAACGTTTTTAGGGGAAGGAGATTACGGGC
The DNA here is from genome assembly GCF_040414725.1 of Anabrus simplex. Lineage (NCBI taxonomy): Eukaryota > Metazoa > Arthropoda > Insecta > Orthoptera > Tettigoniidae > Anabrus > Anabrus simplex. The sequence continues at coordinate 1,795,561,941 of NC_090265.1, read as the reverse complement.
TAAGGGCTCCATTCAGAATCAGAATTCAGGACAGGTGTGTGTGAGAAATCGGTACGAGTCACTGCAGGTAGAACAACCGAGGGAAGATGAGGAACAGGGAACTGTTACTGAGAAGTGTGGGAGTAGGAGAAAGGGAAAAGGTAGGAAAAGGAAATCTGGAGTAGTGGATAGGAAAAGACAGGTGGAACAGGGTCATGGGATGGATAAAAGGGAGAAGGAAGTAGCTTCTGCAGCTGTCAGGAAAGATAAGACTGACCAGGAGGGGAGGGGAACAAATGAGGTGGGTAGGTTTGAGGCTCTGGTCATGGGGGATTCCATTGATAGACATGTCGGGAAAGTGTGTGGAGGAAAGGGTACCAGGGTAGAGTGTTATACAGGAATTAGGTTAAGGCAGATGTTGAGAAAAATAGAGGAGAAGGAGGACGGAAATGAGAAGGTGGTAGTGTTTCACGTTGCTACTAACGACGTAAGAAAAGCAGGTATAAGTACCAACATAACTGGGGATGTGTGGGACCTGGTAAATGCAGCACGGGTGAAATTTAAGGAAGCGGAGATTGTTATCAGTGGAATACTGTGCAGGAGGGATACTGACTGGAGGGTGATTGGGGATTTAAGTGAGACTATGGAGTGGGTATGTGGGAAACTGAGAGTGAGATTTCTAGATCCAAATGGGTGGGCAGGAGATATGGATCTGCACTCAGATGGAATTCTCTTAAAATTCAGTGGTACATATAAATTAGGAAATTTGTTTAGAAGGGTTGTAGGGAGGTACATTCAGGGAAACGGGGTGACGTACCGAGCGGTGATAAGGGAATAGCGGACTGGAAATCAAGTAGAGGGGACATAAAATGTAAGTGCTCAACTGTAGAACTATTGTAAAGAAAGGAATAGAATTAAGTAATTTAATAGATATTGAACCCTTTAGGTCCATATTGAGGGATACCTACCTTCCTTACCTATCAGCAAAGTTCACGAGATCTGTCTCTTGGGTCGTTTCGGGTTCTTCGTCACTTGCTGAGGTAAAGGTAGGGTTCATTAATTCTAATCTATCTACTGGAATGAAAGGTCTATTTAAAAGATTCCTATTTATTCAGGGAAATGAAGTAATTTACTATGTCAACGATGTCATAGTCAATTGTGTCCACAGGACACCACAATCATTTTTACATAAATGTCAGAACACTGGTGTGAGACTTTAACGTAACTGCCTGATGGGCAATCTTACTAGAAACCATTATCTCAATTATTAATCATTTAAGAAAGGAAAGTCTGTAAATCCTTAAATTCGGCTTCCATGTGAGACCACATGTACCATCATAGTGATTCGTTATGGTCCAGCCCTCGTAACACGAACTCTGGACTCTGAGTATAATTAAGGCCGTCCAATCGGTGTGTGCCACACAGTGGTTCTACGGCATGGACCCTTAATTGAATCGATGTGACCTGCGTCTATGTCATGGACCGACATCTAATCTTCTAAGTTACTTTAAAGTCATTGTGGATGATGACCGCAAGGAAATGATGCTACAATGGCATATGGCCCTAATCTAAGTCACTGAGGTTGATGACCCCCTGACCATCCAAGTTTCTAGGCTGAAGGCTAAACACAATTAAGTTACATCGGTTGATGACCAAAGTTTCCACTTTACTATCCCCAGCACATTCACTGCTCAATCAATCAAAGTTCAATAATTACAACAATAGCAATGCTCACAAACTTTGTGGCAGTAAAATCCATTTCCTTCGGATATGTCCCTTTAATCTTTACTTTATTTTTAATATTCCCCAGACAACAAACTAAAATTTCCAGAATGCATCTCCAAGTTATTCGCTTGATTAAAGTTATTTCAAATGCGGTTTCACTGAATTTAATAATTTAATAAATTTAAATGATTTAACGAAATATTAACAAACAACAAATTTTATCTCCGCGGACTCTGGTTTCCTCACAAATTTTCTACGCAGCTGTGATGTGAATTCAATATTGCGATGTTTATCTGGCTGGAAAAGAATTTGTTACATCATTCATGTCCAGCTATATATCTCGTATCGTGATATCACACTTTAAAATCTAATCTAATCCTAACCGTTATTAACACTTGGATATCCTAATAATCTACGTACAAACCAAACAACTCGCCATATAATTACGATGTCATATCTCGTCATTACCATTATGAATTTTGCACACCCCTCACAGACAAATCGATCATCACGACCATCGCTCTATATTTTGGACAACCCTGAAATTGGGTTACTCTGTTCCTTATACTCAAAGTTCGTGATTTCAAATGTTCATTACGTCCCCAATTACAGTATTTCACAATACTTAGATCATTACCGGCTATGAAATTTCAACTAAATCCAGCATTTTAACGTTTCCCTGGCCGAGAATACAGTCTCAATACCAAGCCTGTCCCGTTAGATAGCTGAGGTGTCTCACCCCCCTCGCTCGCTTGGCAGTTACAGGAACCACCTGGTTTATTCACAGTTGACTGACTTCTCAAATGTTCCCTTTAAACTCTGCCGACATAATTAAACAAATACGATATTCTAACCAACAAAATGCACAGATTATGCTTCAAGATGCCCACACTAATTATACGCGTCGCCAATTGATACCGCTATGGATTTCTATGAATTTCTTTCCATTCTCAACATTATAAAATATTCCTCGGGCTATCATATCCCGGCTTCAATGACAGGACTCTAACCTGATTCGCACGTCTCATCTCAACTCATATAAAACACTCCTCGGGCTTCCGTGCCCCGGCTTCAATGACAGGTCCAACCTGATTCACAAAACTAACCTCTGTTTCCCAGCTCCACAATTATCATCGACAAAGAACTGGAATAAAATCCTCACTAGAAATACCGACGTATAATATCGCACAATGCATTAATCATGAATAACTTCGCATAAATGATATCGTATTTAATAACTTGATTTTTACGAGAAATGACTGAAACATTCTACTAGATCTTTTATTGTCAGTCAGACACAGTTTAAAATGGGCATTAAATAAAAACGTTTCTCTCCGTGACCAAATTCATCACCCTAGGTTCTTATCCGACAGCGCGCTTCCACTCGATTGAAAATGAGTAACCATGGATTATTATTATTAACGTCAAATTGCAGACAGAAGAATATTACATCGAATGAACATCTTACTTCGACATCACAAAATACAGGCAGTACACTCACACGGATGACGATCTACATTGGACGTGATATCACTTCAGAACCCTTATCAATAACTTTTTACAACATTATACGGCTTTCGCAAGACTTCAAAATTTATCCAAGTGGAAAATAAAACAAATGACTCTTTTAGTCGTACTCTCACATTTACAAAACTTAGTAGGGCGACCACTGCGTCGTAAATCCCCATTCAAATACACTTTTAGAAATCACGAGATGAGATATAAGAGGTAGTAAGATGGAAAGTCACATTACCTTATGTAGTCACACCATTGTTCGTCATAGGGCTCACCTGTGACCCTGGCATTTTATTTAGCCATCTTTACATTCATGGCTGTACATCTCATTATGTTTCTTCAGTTTTCCTGGAATAAAGCATAAAAAAAAGAAGAAATACCCTTCACTTGTTTGCGGAGCGCACACGATGGATTATAATTATTCCCGCACACGAATTACTTAATCACATTAGAATATTTCAGTACTGTGACCGTCCTATCTGATACACTTATTTCTCTCAAGAAAACTATCTCCCCATGGAGTCAAGACTTAGCCGCAATGGCTAAAATCTGCAGTTGAACTCAGTCTACTTTCGTTGGTTTGATTTAGCAGAGCAGCTCAACAATTTTTCGTCCGCTTTGTATCACAAATGCCGGAGAAGGAAGCTTCGTCATGGCGTCCCTTCATATTTATAGCAGTTACCCCCTCTCTTCGGATCTCTCCCTTTGCCGCCAAGAAAAATTTCTCTAAATTTTCTGACTTACCTAAACTGTAATTTCAAGAGTTTTGAAAGTGACTACATGCTTGCTACATTTCTGGCGGTAGTGTTCATGGACATATAAAATTTTTACGGGTTCGATTTGTGAGATGATTGACCCCCTTTGATAGGCACTATATTTTTTGACTTGGCGTGGTCACGCCGTGTACACGCGCTTTGAAATAGTTCATAAAAATTACTTGAGATTCTTCCGCCGTCGACACGTGTGGTTGACGTCACGTACCCCAGAGCGTGGGACCGAAGGTAATCACCCCCTCGTCACGTGTCAAATCCATGCTATCAAGAATCCAACTTTAGTTTAATTATTACATTATGCATAATGTTCTTAGGGCACAAAGGTCATGGGTTCATATTTCCCCCAAGACACGAATTCCTTTCGCACAGTGACAAGGAATTTCCTTTAAATACTCCAGATGGCGAAATTTCTAATTTTGACGTCTGATGAAACATGACCTTTGAATGTAAATTCCTTTCCTCTCTCTTATGCAGTTGGTCATCTTCTGGTGTACGGATACTGGTTGATGCCTTCAGCTTCCTGGTAGTTCTTGGTAGCTTGGAGAGTTCGGGGTTGCGGGGTAGATCTCCAGTGAATGGTAGTTGACTTATTGGAAGTTAGGTGGTTTGTCCTTCCAACTTCTCGACGAACTTGCATTCACATCAAAATGCGAAGTTTCTGGGTTCAAATCCCTGTCCTGGTGGTAGGTCTTTCGGATAGCTCCAGTATGGGACATGTCTTGAGCTCCTACACAGTCAGTGTTGACTTCCCTTCGTTGGATGCTGTCCTTCCATTTGTCCTGTCCGGTACCTGACCTCAGCTCTCTCAAATACTGGTCCCCTTCTCTCCTTCTCTCTTCAGGCCCGTGCCAACGGTCAGAACGTCTGGAATTTTCGTAACCGTCCCCTCTTCTGTTGCCTTCATTCCCGCGTGGGTTCCTTCGTCTTAGATCTGAGTTCCCCTGGTATCGACCCTGGTTTCTTCTCCATTGTTCTCGGCGTCTGTCCCACTCTTCGTGATGGTATCTGGGCTGTTCCCAGTTCTTCCTACCTTGGTATGGCCTGGTGTCGAACCGCCGCCCCTCATTCTCATATCTCGGTGCTCGGGAAACTTCCCTATCTGGCGCGCTCTCCTGGCTGTGATTTACGACATTCACCTGGGGCTCTGAATGCCTGACTATTCGCGGGGCTGATTGATGCGAATGGGTCTGGTCCAGCTGTCGCAATATCAATTCTGCCTGCATCGGGGTTTCGACCTTCGCAGCAATTAATATTCTCTGGATATCCGGTGGGAACTGTTTCTGGATAGCCTGAACCAGTTCTTGCTGACTTGGGGCTGATTCCAGTTCCTTGAACTTAACTAATTGTTCGGTAAAGTAAAGCGAAAATTTCGGCGGTCCTGCTGTGTTATACCGGCGACTATATAACTCTAGCCTTAGGTTCTGCTGAATCTCAGAATTCCAAAATTTGCCCAAAAATGCGGTCTGAAATTCCTCGAACGTGTCAAAGCTATACCGGAAACCTTTGAACCACAGCGACGCAACTCCGTCTAGGTACCGTTCCACAGTCCTTAGTTGCCTCTCTTCAGGTATCCTATTATCGCGAATATACTCCCTAAGTTCTCTAAGAAAACCCTTTGGCGTCTGGGTACCACTGCCATCGAATTTCTTAGGCTGATCTTCCTTAAGACGAATCATGTTTATAACATTAGTGACGTTTTGCCCCTGAGAACGGGTAGAATTGTCAAAGTGTCCGTTCCCTGCAGGATGTATGGGACTACTAGCGTTGCTAGGGCAACTGAATGACTTATCTGAGGTGCGGCGAGATTTACTGACCACTTCCTCTATCTTGGCCTGGACTCCTACGATATTGTTCACTAACCCATCCAGTTCCAATTTCCGGGCACTAACTTCCCCCTTAAGAGCCTCATGAACAGATGTCAACTCGTCGCTCAGTGTTATGATCTTATCTTGGGTATCTTTAAGTTGTTTCGATAGGTCTACCCTTGTATCGCCTAAATCCTTTCCTAGTTCCTCAATATCTGCTTGTACCTCCTCAATACTCCTAGCCGTTTCTTCCTGAGTTGTACCTAATTTTCTCATATCCTCTTTACTCATCTGGATTAATTTAAAGTCAATGGCCTCAATACGCTGGTCTACAGTTGCCTTGACGTCTTCGGCTACCTGGTCTACTTTGTCATTTACGACGGCTATCTCTTTACACAACATTTCCTTATGTTCATTCATTGCTGTGAAGACCTTTGACTTATCGTCTTCACGCATGATGTTGAACTTCTCTACCTCTGTCTTCAGATCGGCCTTAAGCTCAGCTTGATCTGACATCAACTGCTGATGTAGTTCCCTACATTCGTTGACGTGCCTATCGAGGTCTCCTCTAATTATGTCCTGATTTCCACTAAGAACACGATGTAGCTCGCGAGTTTCTATAAACTGCTGATTTATTTCATGTTTAAAGTCACCAATGTCCTTCCTAATATCAACGCTAGCTTCCTTACAACTATCCTGCGTGTCCTGCACTTTAATGTCAACATTTTGAACAACTTCCTTCATACCTTTTAATTCTACGTCTGCACTATCTAATTTATTGTCCACTGTCTCCAGCTTATTATCCACTGTTTCCAACCTTACACTCATAGATTTAATATTCTCACTTAAGTCCTTGATCATTTGGTACAACGGCCCTTGGGCCAATTCTCCCTCCTGCATAAACATACTGTATTTAACAGAAAACGATAGGTCATCGGTGAGCCCGAGACTTCAACGGCGTATAATAAGACTACAACGATAAACATCACAACATCCTCCTATCTAACACATCACACTGTTAATGCAATATTCTCTAAAATTTTATTTAATGAAATGTGAAATTCAATGTTCACTCGATCAAAGTGATCAGCCAAAACACTCAAACCAGTATTCAAAAATTTGGGAAATTACACTAACACACTTAAATTATACCTTTCATTCAGTAGATAAATTATTCTCATAGTGGTATCTCCTAGCCTTACTCATCGGGCGTTTATCTATTTCTTCGAGTTCACTCTCAACTCTGGCGCACGATTTTATCATCCATAATGTGGCATAGCCTCAACATTATTTCTCTTTTCCTCTAGTACACGATTTTTCCAAAATATCGTTATCGTTATCGTGACTTAGGTTCCCTCATCGTTATCGTGACTAATGCCCCATCGTTAAGTGACTGATGCCACCACGTTGGAAGCCATTTTAATGAACCCTTTAGGTCCATATTGAGGGATACCTACCTTCCTTACCTATCAGCAAAGTTCATGAGATCTGTCTCTTGGGTCGTTTCGGGTTCTTCGTCACTTGCTGAGGTAAAGGTAGGGTTCATTAATTCTAATCTATCTACTGGAATGAAAGGTCTATTTAAAAGATTCCTATTTATTCAGGGAAATGAAGTAATTTACTATGTCAACGATGTCATAGTCAATTGTGTCCACAGGACACCACAATCATTTTTACATAAATGTCAGAACACTGGTGTGAGACTTTAACGTAACTGCCTGATGGGCAATCTTACTAGAAACCATTATCTCAATTATTAATCATTTAAGAAAGGAAAGTCTGTAAATCCTTAAATTCGGCTTCCATGTGAGACCACATGTACCATCATAGTGATTCGTTATGGTCCAGCCCTCGTAACACGAACTCTGGACTCTGAGTATAATTAAGGCCGTCCAATCGGTGTGTGCCACACAGTGGTTCTACGGCATGGACCCTTAATTGAATCGATGTGACCTGCGTCTATGTCATGGACCGACATCTAATCTTCTAAGTTACTTTAAAGTCATTGTGGATGATGACCGCAAGGAAATGATGCTACAATGGCATATGGCCCTAATCTAAGTCACTGAGGTTGATGACCCCCTGACCATCCAAGTTTCTAGGCTGAAGGCTAAACACAATTAAGTTACATCGGTTGATGACCAAAGTTTCCACTTTACTATCCCCAGCACATTCACTGCTCATTTCCTTCGGATATGTCCCTTTAATCTTTACTTTATTTTTAATATTCCCCAGACAACAAACTAAAATTTCCAGAATGCATCTCCAAGTTATTCGCTTGATTAAAGTTATTTCAAATGCGGTTTCACTGAATTTAATAATTTAATAAATTTAAATGATTTAACGAAATATTAACAAACAACAAATTTTATCTCCGCGGACTCTGGTTTCCTCACAAATTTTCTACGCAGCTGTGATGTGAATTCAATATTGCGATGTTTATCTGGCTGGAAAAGAATTTGTTACATCATTCATGTCCAGCTATATATCTCGTATCGTGATATCACACTTTAAAATCTAATCTAATCCTAACCGTTATTAACACTTGGATATCCTAATAATCTACGTACAAACCAAACAACTCGCCATATAATTACGATGTCATATCTCGTCATTACCATTATGAATTTTGCACACCCCTCACAGACAAATCGATCATCACGACCATCGCTCTATATTTTGGACAACCCTGAAATTGGGTTACTCTGTTCCTTATACTCAAAGTTCGTGATTTCAAATGTTCATTACGTCCCCAATTACAGTATTTCACAATACTTAGATCATTACCGGCTATGAAATTTCAACTAAATCCAGCATTTTAACGTTTCCCTGGCCGAGAATACAGTCTCAATACCAAGCCTGTCCCGTTAGATAGCTGAGGTGTCTCACCCCCCTCGCTCGCTTGGCAGTTACAGGAACCACCTGGTTTATTCACAGTTGACTGACTTCTCAAATGTTCCCTTTAAACTCTGCCGACATAATTAAACAAATACGATATTCTAACCAACAAAATGCACAGATTATGCTTCAAGATGCCCACACTAATTATACGCGTCGCCAATTGATACCGCTATGGATTTCTATGAATTTCTTTCCATTCTCAACATTATAAAATATTCCTCGGGCTATCATATCCCGGCTTCAATGACAGGACTCTAACCTGATTCGCACGTCTCATCTCAACTCATATAAAACACTCCTCGGGCTTCCGTGCCCCGGCTTCAATGACAGGTCCAACCTGATTCACAAAACTAACCTCTGTTTCCCAGCTCCACAATTATCATCGACAAAGAACTGGAATAAAATCCTCACTAGAAATACCGACGTATAATATCGCACAATGCATTAATCATGAATAACTTCGCATAAATGATATCGTATTTAATAACTTGATTTTTACGAGAAATGACTGAAACATTCTACTAGATCTTTTATTGTCAGTCAGACACAGTTTAAAATGGGCATTAAATAAAAACGTTTCTCTCCGTGACCAAATTCATCACCCTAGGTTCTTATCCGACAGCGCGCTTCCACTCGATTGAAAATGAGTAACCATGGATTATTATTATTAACGTCAAATTGCAGACAGAAGAATATTACATCGAATGAACATCTTACTTCGACATCACAAAATACAGGCAGTACACTCACACGGATGACGATCTACATTGGACGTGATATCACTTCAGAACCCTTATCAATAACTTTTTACAACATTATACGGCTTTCGCAAGACTTCAAAATTTATCCAAGTGGAAAATAAAACAAATGACTCTTTTAGTCGTACTCTCACATTTACAAAACTTAGTAGGGCGACCACTGCGTCGTAAATCCCCATTCAAATACACTTTTAGAAATCACGAGATGAGATATAAGAGGTAGTAAGATGGAAAGTCACATTACCTTATGTAGTCACACCATTGTTCGTCATAGGGCTCACCTGTGACCCTGGCATTTTATTTAGCCATCTTTACATTCATGGCTGTACATCTCATTATGTTTCTTCAGTTTTCCTGGAATAAAGCATAAAAAAAAGAAGAAATACCCTTCACTTGTTTGCGGAGCGCACACGATGGATTATAATTATTCCCGCACACGAATTACTTAATCACATTAGAATATTTCAGTACTGTGACCGTCCTATCTGATACACTTATTTCTCTCAAGAAAACTATCTCCCCATGGAGTCAAGACTTAGCCGCAATGGCTAAAATCTGCAGTTGAACTCAGTCTACTTTCGTTGGTTTGATTTAGCAGAGCAGCTCAACAATTTTTCGTCCGCTTTGTATCACAAATGCCGGAGAAGGAAGCTTCGTCATGGCGTCCCTTCATATTTATAGCAGTTACCCCCTCTCTTCGGATCTCTCCCTTTGCCGCCAAGAAAAATTTCTCTAAATTTTCTGACTTACCTAAACTGTAATTTCAAGAGTTTTGAAAGTGACTACATGCTTGCTACATTTCTGGCGGTAGTGTTCATGGACATATAAAATTTTTACGGGTTCGATTTGTGAGATGATTGACCCCCTTTGATAGGCACTATATTTTTTGACTTGGCGTGGTCACGCCGTGTACACGCGCTTTGAAATAGTTCATAAAAATTACTTGAGATTCTTCCGCCGTCGACACGTGTGGTTGACGTCACGTACCCCAGAGCGTGGGACCGAAGGTAATCACCCCCTCGTCACGTGTCAAATCCATGCTATCAAGAATCCAACTTTAGTTTAATTATTACATTATGCATAATGTTCTTAGGGCACAAAGGTCATGGGTTCAATATATATTTACCAGATATTGTATTAGGAGTTGAAACATGGCTGAGCAATGATATAATGGAAATGGAGTGTGTATCGTTGAGATAGCATAGAAATGGTAGGAGAGGGAGTATTCGTTCTGGTGAAAGAAGAATTTGTAAGCTACGAAAATGTTAAAGATGGCCAACATGAAATTCTAGGTGTAAGGATCATCTCTAAATATAACAGGAAACGTGATGCCTTGGAGTGTACAGACCAGGAAAGAATAGCGCAGGCGCGGATTCAGAATTATTTGATAAGATAATCAGCTATGTTGGAAACGATAAGGAAAGGAACGTGATGGTAGCGGGCGTACACAGAATGTGGTGTGTGGTAAGAACTCAAACAGTGAATAATAAATGGTGAAGCCAGGTACCCACACTGCTACCACTCGCACGCGAGCGCTCTACCATCTGAGCTACATTCCCAATACGTTTTAGCAGTAGATCCCTCCGTACACAGCCCGTGGCCAGTGCTCCGAAATAAAATATTAAAGGATAAATGGAGACAATACAATCAAATACAATCAATAAAATCAATACTGATCTGCATTTAGGGCAGTCGCCCAGGTGGCAGATTCCCTATCTGTTGCTTTCCTAGCCTTTTCCGAAATGATTTCATAGAAATTGGAAATTTATTGAACATCTCCCTTGGTAAGTTATTCCAATCCCTAACTCCCCTTCCTATAAATGAATATTTGCCCCAGTTTGTCCTCTTGAATTCCAACTTTATCTTCATATTGTGATCTTTCCTACTTTTATAGACGCCATTGAAACCTATTCGTCTACTAATGTCATTCCACGCCATCTCTCCGCTGACAGCTCGGAACATACCACTTAGTCGAGCAGCTCTTCTTCTTTCTCTCAATTCTTCCCAACCCAAACATTGCAACATTTTTGTAACGCTACTCTTTTGTCGGAAATCACCCAGAACAAATCGAGCTGCTTTTCTTTGGATTTTTTCCAGTTCTTGAATCAGGTAATCCTGGTGAGGATCCCATACACTGGAACCATACTCTAGTTGGGGTCTTACCAGAGACTTATATGCACTCTCCTTTACATCCTTACTACAACCCCTAAACACCCTCATAACCATGTGCAGAGATCGGTACCCTTTATTTACAATCCCATTTATGTGATTACCCCGGTGAAGATCTTTCCTTATATTAACACCTAGATACTTACAATGATCCCCGAAAGGAACTTTCACCCCATCAACGCAGTAATTAAAACTGAGAGGACTTTTCCTATTTGTGAAACTCACAACCTGACTTTTAGCCCCGTTTATCAACATACCATTGTCTGCTGTCCATCTCACAATATTTTCGAGGTCACGTTGCAGTTGCTCACAATCTTGTAACTTATTTATCACTCTATAGAGAATAACATCATCCGCAAAAAGCCTTACATCCGATTCCACTCCTTTACTCATATCATTTATATATATAAGAAAACATAAAGGTCCGATAACACTGCCCTGAGGAACTCCCCTCTCAACTATTACAGGGTCAGACAAAGCTTCACCTACTCTAACTCTCTGAGATCTATTTTCTAGAAATATAGCAACCCATTCAGTCACTCTTTTGTCTAGTCCAATTGCACTCATTTTTGCCAGTAGCCTCCCATGATCCACCCTATCAAATGCTTTAGACATGTCAATCGCGATACAGTCCATTTGACCTCCAGAATCCAAGATATCTGCTATATCTTGCTGGAATCCTACAAGTTGAGCTTCAGTGGAATAACCTTTCCTAAAACCGAATTGCCTTCTATCGAACCAGTTATTAATTTCACAAACATGTCTAATATAATCAGAAAGAATGCCTTCCCAAAGCTTACATACAATGCATGTCAAACTTACTGGCCTGTAATTTTCAGCTTTATGTCTAACACCCTTTCCTTTATACACAGGGGCTACTATAGCAACTCTCCATTCATCTGGTATAGCTCCTTCGGCCAAACAATAATCAAATAAGTACTTCAGATATGGTACTATATCTCAACCCATTGTCTTTAGTATATCCCCAGAAATCTGATCAATTCCAGCCGCTTTTCTAGTTTTCAACTTTTGTATCTTATTGTAAATGTCATTGTTATCATATGTAAATTTTATTACTTCTTTGGCCTTAGTCTCTTCCTCTATCTCAACATTATCCTTGTAACGAACAATCTTTACATACTGCTGACTGAATACTTCTGCCTTTTGAAGATCCTCACATACACACTCCCCTTGTTCATTAATTATTCCTGGAATGTCCTTCTTGGAACCTGTTTCTGCCTTAAAATACCTATACATACCCTTCCATTTTTCACTAAAATTTGTATGACTGCCAATTATGCTTGCCATCATGTTATCCTTAGCTGCCTTCTTTGCTTGATTCAATTTTCTAGTAAGTTCCTTCAATTTCTCCTTACTTCCACAGCCATTTCTAACTCTATTTCTTTCCAGTCTGCACCTCCTTCTTAGTCTCTTTATTTCTCTATTATAATAAGGTGGGTCTTTACCATTCCTTACCATCCTTAAAGGTACAAACCTGTTTTCGCATTCCTCAACAATTTCTTTAAACCCATCCCAGAGTCTGTTTACATTTTTATTTACCGTTTTCCACCGATCATAGTTACTTTTTAGAAACTGCCTCATACCTGCTTTATCAGCCATATGGTACTGCCTAACAGTCCTAATTTTAAGACCTTCCTTTCTATCACATTTATTTTTAACTACCACAAAAACAGCTTCATGATCACTAATACCATCTATTACTTCAGTTTCCCTATAGAGCTCATCTGGTTTTATCAGCACCACATCCAAAATATTTTTCCCTCTGGTTGGTTCCATCACTTTCTGAATCAGCTGTCCATCCCATATTAACTTATTTGCCATTTGTTGGTCATGCTTCCTGTCGTTCGGATTTCCTTCCCAATTGACATCTGGCAAATTCAGATCTCCTGCTACAATCACATTTCTTTCCATGTCGTTTCCCACATAGCTGACTATCCTATCAAATAATTCCGAATCCGCATCAGTGCTACGCCAAGTATCGACAATGGTACTTCCCGTATGCTAAAGGAGCGCTCTACCATCTGAGCTACGTCCCCCTATACAGTACAGCGTTAGATTACTCCACACACAGCACGTGGTGTGTGTTCCGAACTCAATACATACATACATACATACATACATACATACATACATACATACATACATACATACATACATACATACATACATACATACATACATACATACATACATACATACATACATACATACATACATACATACATACATACATACATACATACATACATACATACATACATACATATATACATACATTATCATTATAGACTGTTATGCCTTTAGCGTTCAGTCTGCAAGCCTCTGCGAATTTACTAAACGTCGCCACTATCCTCGATTTGCAACTAGTGTTGTGGCCTCATTTAGTTCTATACCCCTATCTTTAAATCGTTAGAAACCGAGTCTAACCATCGTCGTCTTGGTCTCCCTCTACTCCTCTTACCCTCCATAGCAGAGTCCATTATTCTCCCAGGTAACCAATCCTCCTCAATTCGCCTCACATGACACCACCACCGAAGCCGGTTTATGCGTGCAGCTTCATCCATCGAGTTCATTAATAAATTACCATTTATCTCCTCATTCCGAGTACCCTCCTGCCATTGGTCCCACCTGTTTGTACCCAGAAATCATTCTTGCTACTTTCATGTCTCTTACTTCTAACTTATGAATAAGATATCCTGAGTCCATCCAGCTTTCGCTCTCGTAAAGCAAAGTTGGTCTGGAAACAGACCGATGTAAAGATAGTTTCGTCTGGGAACTGACTTCCTTCTTACAGAATACTACTGTTCGCAATTGCGAGCTCACTGCATTAGCTTTACTACACCTTGATTCAATCTCACTTACTATATTACCATCCTGGGAGAACACACAACCTAAATACTTGAAATTATCGACCTGTTGTAGCTTTGTATCACCAATCTGACATTCAATTCTGTTGAATTTCTTACCTACTGACATCAATTCAGTCTTCGAGAGGCTAATTTTCATACCATACTCATTGCACGTATTTTCAAGTTCCAAGATATTAGACTGCAGGCTTTCGGCACAGTCTCCCATTAAGACCAAGTCGTCAGCATAGCCCAAACCGCTTACTACATTTCCACCTAACAGAATCCCTCCCTGCCATTTTATACCTTTCAGCAGATGATCCATGTACTACGAACAGCAGAGGTGAAAGATTGCAGCCTTGTCCAACCCCTGTAAGTACCCTGAACAAAGAACTCATCCTACCATCAATTCTCACTGAAGCCCAATCGTCAACATAAATGCCTTTGATTGATTCAAATAATCTACCTTTCATTCCATAGTCCCCCAGTATAATGAATACTTTTCCCTCGGTACCCTGTCATGGGCTTTCTCTAGATCTACGAAACATAAACACAACTGCCTATTCCTCTCCTAGCATTGTTCAATTCCATGGCGCATACTGAAAATCTGATCCTGACAGCCTCTCTGTGGTCTGAAACCACACTGGTTTTCATCCAACTTCCTTTCAACGACTGATCGCACCCTCCCTTCCAAGATGCCAGTGAATACATTGCCTGGTATACTAATTAATGAGATACCTCGATAGTTGTTGCAATCCTTCCTGTTCCCTTACTTATAGATAGGTGCAATTACTGCTTTTGTCCAATCTGAAGGTACCTTACCAACACTCGACGCTAGTTTTACTACTCTATGAGGCCATTTCATCAATGCCTTCCCACTATACTTCACTACTTCAGGTCTAATTTCATCTATTCCTGCTACTTTATGACAATGGAGTTTATTTACCATCCTTTCCACTTCCTCAAGCATAATTTCCCCAACACCATTTTCCTCCTCCCCATGAGCTTGGCTGTTTGCAACACCACAATGATGATTTCCTTTTACATTGAGGAGATGTTCAAAATATTCTCTCCACCTCCCCAGTGATTCCCTGGGATCTATTATGAGTTCACCTGAATTACTCAAAACACTGTTCATTTCCTTTTTCCCTCCCTTCCTAAGATTATTTATTACAGTCCAGAACTGTTTCCCTGCTGCTTGACCTAGCCTTTCCAGGTTATTACCAAAATCATCCCACAAATTTATTTTGGCCTAAAATGTTTGGGGTCCAACCTGGGACAAACTTATGCGGTAGATCACTCAGTACAGAGCACGTAGTGTGTGCTCCGAACTCAAAGAGTGAATAAAAATTGGAGACGCCAGGTATCGATCCTGGTACCTCTGGCATGCTAAGCGAGCGCTCTACCATCTGAGGTTAGACTACTCAGTACACACCACGTACTGTGGGTTCCGAGCTCAAAGAGTGAATAAGAATTGGAGACGCCAGGTATCGATCCTGGTACCTCTCGCATGCTAAGCGAGCGCTCTACCATCTGACCTACGTCCCCTATGCAGCGAGGTCAGCACTCCGTACACAGCACGTAGTGTGTGTTACGAACTGAAAGAGTGAATAAAAATTGGAGAGGCCAGGTATCGATCCTGGTACCTCTCGCATGCTAAGCGAGCGCTCTACCATCTGAGCTACGTCCCCTATGCAGCGAGGTTGGACTACTCCGTACACAGCACGTAGTGTGTGTTCCGAACTCAAAGAGAGAATAAAAATCGTAGACGCCAGGTATCGATCCTGGTACCTCCCGCATGCTAAGCGAGCGCTCTACCATCTGAGCTACGTCCCCTATGCAGCGAGGTTAGACTACTCCGTACACAGCACGTAGTGTGTGTTCCGAACTGAAAGAGTGAATAAAAATTGGAGTCGCCAGGTATCGATCCTGGTACCTCTCGCATGCTAAGCGAGCGCTCTACCATCTGAGCTACGTCACCTACGCAGCGAGGTTGGACTTATCCGTACACAGCACATAGTGTGTGTCCCGAACTGAAAGAGTGATAAAAATTGGAGACGCCGGGTATCGACCCTGGTACCTCTCGCATGCTAAGCGAGCGCTCTACCATCTGAGCTACGTCCCCTATGCAGCAAGGTAAGACTACTCCGTACACAGCACGTAGTGTGTGTTCCGAACTCAAAGAGTGAATAAGAATTGGAGACGCCAGGTATCGATCCTGGTACCTCTCGCATGCTAAGCGAGCACTCTACCATCTGAGCTACGTCCCCTATGCAGCGAAGTCAGCACTCCGTACACAGCACGTACTGTGTGTTCCGAACTCAAAGATTGAATAAAAATAGGAGACGCCAGGTATCGATCCTGGTACCTCTCGCATGCTAAGCGAGCGCTCTGCCCTCTGAGATACGTCCCCTATGCTGCGAGGTTAGACTACTCCGTACACAGCACGTAGTGTGTGTTCCGAAATCAGAGAGTGAATAATAATTGGAGACGCCAAGTATCGATCCTGGTACCTCTCGCATGCTAAGCGAGCGCTCTACAATCTGAGCTACGCCCCCTTTGCAACGAGGTTAGACTACTCCGTACACAGCACGTTGTGTGTGTTCCGAACTGAAAGAGTGAATAAAAATTGGAGACGCCAGGTATCGATCCTGGTACCTCTCGCGTGCTAAGCGAGCGCTCTACCATGTGAGCTACGTCCCCTATGCAGCGAGGTTAGACTACTCCGTACACAGCACGTAGTGTGTGTTCCGAACTGAAAGAGTGAATATAAATTGGAGAGGCCATGAATCGATCCTGGTACCTCTTGCATGCTAAGCGAGGGCTCTACCATCTGAGCTACGTCCCCTATGCAGCGAGGTTAGACTTCTCCGTACACAGCACGTAGTGTGTGTTCCGAACTCAAGGAGCGAATAAAAATTGGAGACGCCAGGTATCGATCCTGGTACCTCTCGCATACTAAGCAAGCGCTCTACCATCTGAGCTACGTCACCTATGCAGCGAGGCTAGACTACTCCGTACACAGTACGTAGCGTGTGTTCCTAACTCAAAGAGTGAATAAAAATTGGAGAGGCCGGGTATCGATCCTGGAACCTCTCGCATGCTAAGCGAGCGCTCTACCATCTGAGCTACGTCCCCTATGCAGCGAGGGTAGGTTTCTCCGTACACAGCACGTAGTGTGTGTTCCGAACTCAAAGAGTGAATAAAAATTGGAGACGCCAGGTATCGATCCTGGTACCTCTCGCAAGCTAAGCGAACACTCTACCATCTGAGCTACGTCACCTATGCAGCGAGGTTAGACTACTCCGTACACAGCTCGTAGTGTGTGTTCCGAACTCAAAGAGTGAATAAGAATTGGAGACGCCAGGTATCGATCCTGGTACCTCTCGCATGCTAAGCGAGCGCTCTACCATCTGAGCTACGTCCCTATGCAGCGAGGTCAGCACTCCGTATACAGCACGTAGTGTGTGTCCCGAACTCAAAGATTGAATAAAAATTGGAGTCGCCAGGTATCGATCCTGGAACCTCTCGCATGCTAAGCGAGCACCCTACCATCCGAGCTACGTCCCTATGCAGCGAGGTTAGACTACTCCGTACACAGCACGGAGTGTGTGTTCTGAACTCAAAGAGTGAATAAAAATTGTAGTCGCCAGATTTCGACCCTGGTACCTCTCGCATGCTAAGTGAGCGCTCTACCACCTGAGCTACGTCCCCTATGCAGCGAGGTTACACTACTCAGTACACAGCACGTAGTGTGTGTTCCGAAATCAAAGGGTGAAGAATAATTGGAGTCGCCAGGTAACGATCCTCGTACCTATCGCATGCTATGCGAGCGCTCTACCATCTGAGTTACGTCCCCTACGCAGCGAGGTTAGACTACTCCGTACACAGCACATAGTGTGTGTTCCGAACTCAAAGAGTGAATAAGAATTGGAGACGCCAGGTATCGACCCTGGTACCTCTCGCATGCTAAGCGAGCGCTCTACCATCTGAGCTACGTCCCCTATGCAGCGAGGTCAGCACTCAGTACACAGTACGTAGTGTGTGTCCCGAACCCAAAGATTGAATAAAAATTGGAGTCGCCAGGTATCGATCCTGGTACCTCTCGCACGCAAAGCGAGCGCTCTACCGTCTGAGCTACGTCCCCTATGCAGCGAGTTTAGACTACTCCGTACACAGCGCGTAGTGTGTGTTCCGAACTGAAAGAGTGAATAAGAATTGGAGACGCCAGGTATCGATCCTGGTACCTCTCGCATGCTAAGCGAGCGCTCTACCATCTGAGCTACGTCCCATATGCAGCGAGGTTGCACTACTCAGTACACAGTACGTAGTGTGTGTCCCGAACCCAAAGATTGAATAAAAATTGGAGTCGCCAGGTATCGATCCTGGTACCTCTCGCACGCAATGCGAGCGCTCTACCGTCTGAGCTACGTCCCCTATGCAGCGAGTTTAGACTACTCCGTACACAGCGCGTAGTGTGTGTTCCGAACTGAAAGAGTGAATAAGAATTGGAGACGCCAGGTATCGACATTGGTACCTCTCGCACGCAAAGCGAGCGCTCTACCGTCTGAGCTACGTCCCCTATGCAGCGAGTTTAGACTACTCCGTACACAGCGCGTAGTGTGTGTTCAGAACTGAAAGAGTGAATAAAAATAGGAGACGCCAGGTATCGATCGTAGTACCTCTCGCATGCTAAACGAGCACCCTACCATCCGACCTACGTCCATTATGCAGCGAGGTTAGACTACTCCGTACACAGCACGCAGTGTGTGTTCCGAACTCAAAGAGTGAATAAAAATTATAGTCGCCAGATATCATTACTGGTACCTCTCGCATGCTCAGCGTTCGCTCTACCAACTGAGCTACGTCCCCTATGCAGCGAGGTCAGCACTCCGTACACAGCACGTAGTGTGTGTCCCGAACTCAAAAATTGAATAAAAATTGGAGTCGCCAGGTATCGATCCTGGTACCTCTCGCACGCAAAGCGAGCGCTCTACCATCTGAGCTACGTCCCCTATGCAGCGAGGTTAGACTACTCCGTACACAGCACGTAGTGTGTGTTCCGAACTCAAAGAGTGAATAAGAATTGGAGACGCCAGGTATCGACCCTGGTACCTCTCGCATGCTAAGCGAGCGCTCTACCATCTGAGCTACGTCCCCTATGCAGCGAGGTCAGCACTCAGTACACAGTACGTAGTGTGTGTCCCGAACCCAAAGATTGAATAAAAATTGGAGTCGCCAGGTATCGATCCTGGTACCTCTCGCACGCAAAGCGAGCGCTCTACCGTCTGAGCTACGTCCCCTATGCAGCGAGTTTAGACTACTCCGTACACAGCGCGTAGTGTGTGTTCCGAACTGAAAGAGTGAATAAGAATTGGAGACGCCAGGTATCGATCCTGGTACCTCTCGCATGCTAAGCGAGCGCTCTACCAACTGTGCTACGTCCCCTATGCAGCCAGGTTAGACTACTCCGTACACAGCACATAGTGTGTGTTCCGAACTCAAAGGGTGAATAGAAATTGGAGACGCCAGGTATCGATCCTGGTACCTCTCGCATGCTAAGCGAGCGCTCTACCAACTGAGCTACGTCCCCTATGCAGCGAGGTTAGACTACTCCGTACACAGCACATAGTGTGTGTTCCGAACTCAAAGGGTGAATAAAAATTGGAGACGCCAGGTATCGATCCTGGTACCCCTCGCATGCTAAGCGAGCGCTCTACCATCTGAGCTACGCCCCCTGCGCAGCGAGATTAGACTACTCCGTACACAGCACGTTGTGTGTGTTCCGAACTGAAAGAGTGAATAAAAATAGGAGACG
The DNA here is from genome assembly GCF_040414725.1 of Anabrus simplex. Taxonomy (NCBI): domain Eukaryota; kingdom Metazoa; phylum Arthropoda; class Insecta; order Orthoptera; family Tettigoniidae; genus Anabrus; species Anabrus simplex. The sequence continues at coordinate 1,795,541,631 of NC_090265.1, read as the reverse complement.
CCAGGTATCGATCGTAGTACCTCTCGCATGCTAAACGAGCACCCTACCATCCGACCTACGTCCCCTATGCAGCGAGGTTAGACTCCTCCGTACACAGCACGCAGTGTGTGTTCCGAACTCAAAGAGTGAATAAAAATTATAGTCGCCAGATATCATTACTGGTACCTCTCGCATGCTAAGCGTTCGCTCTACCAACTGAGCTACGTCCCCTATGCAGCGAGGTCAGCACTCCGTACACAGCACGTAGTGTGTGTCCCGAACTCAAAAATTGAATAAAAATTGGAGTCGCCAGGTGTCGATCCTGGCACCTCTCGCACGCAAAGCGAGCGCTCTACCGTCCGAGCTACGCCCTATGCAGCGAGGTTAGACTACTCCGTACACAGCACGTAGTTTGTGTTCCGAAGTGAAAGAGTGAATAAGAATTGGAGACGCCAGGTATCGATCCTGTTACCTCTCGCACGCTAAGCGAGCGCTCTACCATCTGAGCTACGTCCCCTATGCAGCGAGGTCAGCACTCCGTACACAGCACGTAGTGTGTGTCCCGAACTCAAAGATTGAATAAAAATTGGAGTCGCCATGTATCGATCCTGGTACCTCTCGCACGCAAAGAGTGCGCTCTACCGTCTGAGCTACGTCCCCTATGCAGCGAGGTTAGACTACTCCGTACACAGCGCGTAGTGTGTGTTCCGAAATGAAAGAGTGAATAAGAATCGGAGACGCCAGGTATCGATCCTGGTACCTCTCGCATGCTAAGCGAGCGCTCTACCAACTGAGCTACGTCCCCTATGCAGCGAGGTTAGACTACTCCATACACAGCACATAGTGTGTGTTCCGAACTCAAAGGGTGAATGAAAATTGGAGACGCCACGTATCGATCCTGGTACCTCTCGCATGCTAAGCGAGCGCTCTACCATCTGAGCTACGCCCCCCGCGCAGCTAGATTAGACTATTCCGTACACAGCACGTTGTGTGTGTTCCGAACTGAAAGAGTGAATAAAAATTGGAGACGCCAGGTATCGATCGTAGTACCTCTCGCATGCTAAACGAGCACCCTACCATCCGACCTACGTCCCCTATGCAGCGAGGTTAGACCACTCCGTACACAGCACGTAGTGTGTGTTCCGAACTCAAAGAGTGAATAAAAATTTTTGTCGCCAGATATCGATACTGGTACCTCTCGCATGCTAAGCGAGCGCTCTACTAACTGAGCTACGTCCCCTATGCAGCGAGGTCAGCACTCCGTACACAGCACGTAGTGTGTGTCCCGAACTCAAAGATTGAATAAAAATTGGAGTCGCCAGGTATCGATCCTGGTACCTCTCGCACGCAAAGCGAGCGCTCTACCGTCTGAGCTAAGACCCCCATGCAGCGAGGGTAGACTACTTCGTACACAGCACGTAGTGTGTGTTCCGAACTCAAAGAGTGAATTGATATTGGAGACGCCATGTATCGATCCTGGTACTTCTAGCATGCTAAGCGAGCGCTCTACCATCAAAGCTTCGTCCCTATGCAGCGAGGTTAGACTACTGCGTAAACAGCACGTACTGTGTGTTCCGAACTCAGAGAGTGAATAAAAATTGGAGACGCCAGGTATCGATCTTGGTACCTCTCGCATGCTAGGCGAGCGCTGTACCATCTGAGCTACGTCCCCTATGCAGCGAGGTCAGGACTCCGTACACAGCACGTAGTGTGTGTCCCGAACTCAAAGATTGAATAAAAATTGGAGTCGCCAGGTATCGATTCCGGTACCTCTCGCATGCTAAGCGAGCACCCTACCATCCGAGCTACGTCCCCTATGCAGAGAGGTTAGACTACTCCGTACACAGCACGTAGTGTGTGTTCCGAACTGAAAGAATGAATATGATTTGGAGACGCCAGGTATCGATCCTGGTACCTCTCGCATGCTAAGCGAGCGCTCTACCAACTGAGCTACGTCCCCTATGCAGCGAGGTTAGACTACTCCATACACAGCACATAGTGTGTGTTCCGAACTCAAAGAGTGAATAAGAATTGGAGACGCCAGGTATCGATCCTGGTACCTCTCGCATGCTAAGCGAGCGCTCTACCATCTGAGCTACGCTCCCTGCGCAGCTAGATTAGACTACTCCGTACACAGCACGTTGTGTGTGTCCGAACTGAAAGAGTGAATAAAAATTGGAGACGCCAGCTATCGATCGTAGTACCTCTCGCATGCTAAACTAGCACCCTACCATCCGACCTACGTCCCCTATGCAGCGAGGTTAGACTACTCCGTACACAGCACGTAGTGTGTGTTCCGAACTCAAAGAGTGAATAAAAATTATAGTCGCCAGATATCGATACTGGTACCTCTCGCATGCTAAGCGAGCGCTCTACCAACTGAGCTACGTCCCCTATGCAGCGAGGTCAGCACTCCGTACACAGCACGTAGTGTGTGTTCCGAACTGAAAGAGTGAATAAGAATTGGAGACGCCAGGTATCGATCGTGGTACCTCTCGCATGCTAAGCGAGCACCCTACCATCCGACCTACCTCCGATATGCAGCGAGGTTAGACTACTTCGTACACAGCACGTAGTGTGTGTTCCGAACTCAAAGAGTGAATTTATATTGGAGACGCCAGGTACCGATCCTGGTACTTCTAGCATGCTAAGCGAGCGCTCTACCATCAAAGCTTCGTCCCCTATGCAGCGAGGTTAGACTACTCCTTAAACAGCACGTACTGTGTGTTCCGAACTCAAAGAGTGAATGAAAATTGGAGACGCCAGTTATCGATCCTGGTACCTCTCGCATGCTGAGCGAGCGCTCTACCATCTGAGCTACGTCCCCTATGCAGCGAGGTCAGCACTCCGTACAAAGCACGTATTTTGTGTCCCGAACTCAAAGATTGAATAAAAATTGGAGTCGCCCGGTATCGATCCTGGTACCTCTCGCATGCTAAGCGAGCGCTCTACCAACTGAGCTACGTCCCCTATGCAGCGAAGTTAGACTACTCCGTACACAGCACGTAGTGTGTGTTCCAAACTCAAAGATTGAATAAAAATTACAGTCGCCAGGTATCGATCCTGGTACCTCTCGCATGCTAAGCGAGCGCTCTACCAACTGAGCTACGTCCCCTATGCAGCGAGGTTAGACTACTCCGTACACAGCACGTAGTGTGTGTTCCGAACTGAAAGAGAGTGAATAAAAATTGGAGACGCCAGGTATCGATCCTGGTACCTCTCGCTTGCTAAGCGAGCGCTCTACGAACTGAGCTACGTCCCCTATGCAGCGAGGTTAGACTACTCCGTACACAGCACGTAGTGTGTGTTCCGAACTGAAAGATGGAATAAAAATTATAGTCGCCAGATTTCGACCCTGGTACCTCTCGCATGCTAAGCGAGCGCGCTACCAACTGAGCTACGGCCGCTATGCAGCGAGGTTACACAACTCAGTACACAGCACGTAGTGTGTGTTCCGAACTCAAAGGGTGAATAGAAATTGGAGACGCCAGGTATCGATCCTGGTACCTCTCGCATGCTAAGCGAGCGCTCTACCATCTGAGCTACGTCCCCTATGCAGCGAGGGTACACTACTCAGTACACAGCACGTAGTGTGTGTTCCGAACTCAAAGGGTGAATAGAAATTGGAGACGCCAGGTATTGATCCTGGTACCTCTCGCATGCTAAGCGAGCGCTCTACCATTTGAGCTACGCCCCTATGCAGCGAGGTTACACTACTCAGTACACAGCACGTAGTGTGTGTTCCGAACTCAAAGGGTGAATAGAAATTGGAGTCGCCAGGTAACGATCCTGGTACCTACCGCATGCTAAGCGAGCTCTCTACCATCTGAGTTACGTCACCTACGCAGCGAGGTTAGACTACTCCGTACACAGCATGTAGTGTGTGTTCCGAACTCAAAGAGTGAACAAGAATTGGAGACGCCAGGTATCGATCCTGGTACCTCTCGCATGCTAAGCGAGCGCTCTACCATCTGAGCTACGTCCCCTATGCAGCGAGGTCAGCACTCAGTACACAGCACGTAGTGTGTGTCCCGAACTCAAAGATTGAATAAAAATTGGAGTCGCCAGGTATCGATCCTGGTACCTCTCGCACGCAAGGCGAGCGCTCTACCGTCTGAGCTACGTCCCCTATGCAGCGAGGTTTGACTACTCCGTACACAGCACGTAGTGTGTGTTCCGAACTGAAGGAGTGAATATGATTTCGAGACGCCAGGTATCGATCCTGGTACCTCTCGCATGCTAAGCGAGCGCTCTACCAACTGAGCTACGCTCCCTGCGCAGCTAGATTACACTACTCCGTACACAGCACGTTGTGTGTGTTCCGAACTGAAAGAGTGAATAAAAATTGGAGACACCAGGTATCGATCCTGGTACCTCTCGCATGCTAAGCGAGCACCCTACCATCCGACCTACGTCCGATATGCAGCGAGGTTAGACTACTTCGCACACAGCACGTAGTGTGTGTTCCGAACTCAAAGAGTGAATTGATATTGGAGACGCCAGGTATCGATCCTGGTACTTCTAGCATGCTAAGCGAGCGCTCTACCATCAAAGCTTCGTCCCCTATGCACCGAGGTTAGACTACTCCGTAAACAGCACGTTCTGTGTGTTCCGAACTCAAAGAGTGAATGAAAATTGGAGACGCCAGGTATCGATCCTGGTACCTCTCGCATGCTAAGCGAGCGCTTTACCATCTGAGCTACGTCCCCTATGCAGCGAGGTCAGCACTCCGTACACAGCACGTAGTGTGTGTCCCGAACTCAAAGATTGAATAAAAATTGGAGTCGCCATGTATCGATCCTGGTACCTCTCGCATGCTAAGCGAGCACCCTACCATCCGAGCTACGTCCCCTATGCAGCGAGGTTAGACTACTCCGTACACAGCACGTAGTGTGTGTTCCGAACTCAAAGAGTGAATAAAAATTATAGTCGCCAGATATCGATCCCGGTACCTCTCGCATGCTAAGCCAGCGCTCTACCAACTGAGCTACGTCCCCTATGCAGCGAGGTTAGACTACTCCGTACACAGCACGTAGTGTGTGTTCCGAACTGAAAGAGTGAATAAAAATTGGAGACGCCAGGTATCGATGCTGGTACCTCTCGCATGCTAAGCGAGCGCTCTACCAACTGAGCTACGTCCCCTATGCAGCGAGGTTAGACTACACCGTACTAGGCACGTAGTGTGTGTTCCGAACTGAAAGAGTGAATAAAAATTATAGTCGCCAGATTTCGACCCTGGTACCTCTCGCATGCTAAGCGAGCGCTCTACCATCTGAGCTACGGCCCCTATGAAGCGAGGTTACACCACTCAGTACACAGCACGTAGTGTGTGTACCGAACTCAAAGAGAGAATAGAAATTGGAGACGCCAGGTATCGATCCTGGTACCTCTCGCATGCTAAGCGAGCGATCTACCATCTGAGCTACGTCCCTTATGCAGCGAAGTTACACTACTCAGTACACAGCACGTAGTGTGTGTTCCGAACTCAAAGGGTGAATAGAAATTGGAGACGCCAGGTATCGATCCTGGTACCTCTCGCATGCTAAGCGAGCGCTCTACCATCTGAGTTACGTCCCCTATGCAGCGAGGTTACACTACTCCGTACACAGCACGTAGTGTGTGTTCCGAACTCAAAGAGTGAATAAAAATTATAGTCGCCAGATATCGATCCTGGTACCTCTCGCATGCTAAGCGAGCGCTCTACCACCTGAGTTACGTCCCCTACGCAGCGAGGTTAGACTACTCCGTACACAGCACGTAGTGTGTGTTCCGAACTCAAAGAGTGAACAAGAATTGGAGACGCCAGGTATCGATCCTGGTACCTCTCGCATGCTAAGCGAGCGCTCTACCATCTGAGCTACGTCCCCTATGCAGCGAGGTCAGCACTCAGTACACAGCACGTAGTGTGTGTCCCGAACCCAAAGATTGAATAAAAATTGGAGTCGCCAGGTATCGATACATGTACCTCTCGCACGCAAAGCGAGCGCTCTACCGTCTGAGCTACGTCCCCTATGCAGCGAGTTTAGACTACTCCGTACACAGCGCGTAGTGTGTGTTCCGAACTGAAAGAGTGAATAAGAATTGGAGACGCCAGGTATCGATCCTGGTACCTCTCGCATGCTAAGCGAGCGCTCTACCAACTGAGCTACGTCCCCTATGCAGCCAGGTTAGACTACTCCGTACACAGCACATAGTGTGTGTTCCGAACTGAAAGAGTGAATAAGAATTGGAGACGCCAGGTATCGATCCTGGTACCTCTCGCATGCTAACCGGGCGCTCTACCATCTGAGCTACGTCCCATATGCAGCGAGGTTGCACTACTCAGTACACAGTACGTAGTGTGTGTCCCGAACCCAAAGATTGAATAAAAATTGGAGTCGCCAGGTATCGATCCTGGTACCTCTCGCACGCAAAGCGAGCGCTCTACCGTCTGAGCTACGTCCCCTATGCAGCGAGTTTAGACTACTCCGTACACAGCGCGTAGTGTGTGTACCGAACTGAAAGAGTGAATAAGAATTGGAGACGCCAGGTATCGATCCTGGTACCTCTCGCACGCAAAGCGAGCGCTCTACCGTCTGAGCTACGTCCCCTATGCAGCGAGTTTAGACTACTCCGTACACAGCGCGTAGTGTGTGTTCCGAACTGAAAGAGTGAATAAAAATAGGAGACGCCAGGTATCGATCGTAGTACCTCTCGCATGCTAAACGAGCACCCTACCATCCGACCTACGTCCATTATGCAGCGAGGTTAGACTACTCCGTACACAGCACGCAGTGAGTGTTCCGAACTCAAAGAGTGAATAAAAATTATAGTCGCCAGATATCATTACTGGTACCTCTCGCATCCTAAGCGTTCGCTCTACCAACTGAGCTACGTCCCCTATGCACCGAGGTCAGCACTCCGTACACAGCACATAGTGTGTGTCCCGAACTCAAAAATTGAATAAAAATTGGAGTCGCCAGGTATCGATCCTGGTACCTCTCGCACGCAAAGCGAGCGCTCTACCGTCAGAGCTAAGTCCCTATGCAGCGAGGTTAGACTACTCCGTACACAGCACGCAGTTTGTGTTCCGAAGTGAAAGAGTGAATAAGAATTGGAGACGCCAGGTATCGATCCTGGTAACTCTCGCATGCTAAGCGAGCGCTCTACCATCTGAGCTACGTCCCATACGCAGCGAGGTTGCACTACTCAGTACACAGCACGTAGTGTGTGTTCCGAACTCAAAGAGTGAATTGATATTGGAGACGCCAGGTATCGATCCTGGTACTTCTAGCATGCTAAGCGAGCGCTCTACCATCAAAGCTTCGTCCCCTATGCAGCGAGGTCAGACTACTCCGTAAACAGCACGTACTGTGTGTTCCGAACTCAAAGAGTGAATAAAAATTGGAGACGCCAGGTATCGATCCTGGTACCTCTCGCATGCTAAGCAGGCGCTCTACCATCTGAGCTACGTTCCCTATGCAGCGAGGTCAGCACTCCGTACGCAGCACGTAGTGTGTGTCCCGAACTCAAAGATTGAATAAAAATTGGAGTCGCCAGGTATCGATCCTGGTACCTCTCGCATGCTAAGCGAGCGCTCTACCATCTGAGTTACGTCCCCTACGCAGCGAGGTTAGACTACGCCGTACACAGCACGTAGTGTGTGTTCCGAACTCAAAGAGTGAATAAGAATTGGAGACGCCAGGTATCGATCCTGTTACCTCTCGCATGCTAAGTGAGCGCTCTACCATCTGAGCTACGCCCCCTGCGCAGCTAGATTAGACTACTCCGTACACAGCACGTTGTGTGTGTTCCGAACTGAAAGAGTGAATAAAAATAGGAGACGCCAGGTATCGATCGTAGTACCTCTCGCATGCTAAACGAGCACCCTACTATCCGACCTACGTCCCCTACGCAGCGAGGTTAGACTACTCCGTACACAGCACGTAGAGTGTGTTCCGAACTCAAAGAGTGAATAAAAACTATAGTCGCCAGATATCGATACTGGTACCTCTCGCATGCTAAGCGAGGGCTCTACTAACTGAGCTACGTCCCCTATGCAGCGAGGTCAGCACTCCGTACACAGCACGTAGTGTGTGTCCCGAACTCAAAGATTGAATAAAAATTGGAGTCGCCAGGTATCGATCCTGGTACCTCTCGCACGCAAAGCGAGCGCTCTACCGTCTGAGCTAAGACCCCCATGCAGCGAGGTTAGACTACTTCGTACACAGCACGTAGTGTGTGTTCCGAACTCAAAGAGTGAATTGATATTGGAGACGCCATGTATCGATCCTGGTACTTCTAGCATGCTAAGCGAGCGCTCTACCATCAAAGCTTCGTCCCTATGCAGCGAGGTTAGACTACTCCGTAAACAGCACGTACTGTGTGTTCCGAACTCAAAGAGTGAATAAAAATTGGAGACGCCAGGTATCGATCTTGGTACCTGTCGCATGCTAAGCGAGCGCTGTACCATCTGAGCTACGTCCCCTATGCAGCGAGGTCAGCACTCCGTACACAGCACGTAGTGTGTGTCCCGAACTCAAAGATTGAATAAAAATTGGAGTCGCCAGGTATCGATCCCGGTACCTCTCGCATGCTAAGCGAGCACCCTACCATCCGACCTACGTCCGATATGCAGCGACGTTAGACTACTTCGTACACAGCACGTAGTGTGTGTTCCGAACTCAAAGAGTGAATTGATATTGGAGACGCCGGGTATCGATCCTGGTACTTCTAGCATGCTAAGCGAGCGCTCTACCATCAAAGCTTCGTCCCCTATGCAGCGAGGTTAGACTACTCCGTAAACAGCACGTACTGTGTGTTCCGAACTCAAAGAGTGAATGAAAATTGGAGACGCCAGGTATCGATCCTGGTACCTCTCGCGTGCTAAGCGAGCGCTCTACCATCTGAGCTACGTCCCCTATGCAGCGAGGTCAGCACTCCGTACACAGCACGTAGTGTGTTTCCCGAACTAAAAGATTGAATAAAAGTTGGAGTCGCGAGGTATCGATCCTGGTACCTCTCGCATGCTAAGCGAGCACCCTACCATCCGAGCTACGTCCCCTATGCAGCGAGGTTAGACTACTCCGTACACAGCACGTAGAGTGTGTTCCGAACTCAAAGAGTGAATAAAAATTATAGTCGCCAGATATCGATCCTGGTACCTCTCGCATGCTAAGCGAGCGCTCTACCAACTGAGCTACGTCCCCTATGCAGCGAGGTTAGACTACTCCGTACACAGAACGTAGTGTGTGTTCCGAACTGAAAGAGTGAATAAAAATTGGAGACGCCAGGTATCGATCCTGGTACCTCTCGCATGCTAAGCGAGCGCTCTACCATCCGAGCTACGTCCCCTATGCAGCGAAGTTACACTACTCAGTACACAGCACGTAGTGTGTGTTCCGAACTCAAAGGGTGAATAGAAATTGGAGTCGCCAGGTATCGATCCTGGTACCTCTCGCATGCTAAGCGAGCGCTCTACCTTCTGAGCTACGTCCCCTATGCAGCGAGGTTACACTACTCAGTACACAGCACGTAGTGTGTGTTCCGAACTCAAAGGGTGAATAAAAATTGGAGTCGCCAGGTAACGATCCTGGTACCTATCGCATGCTAAGCGAGCGCTCTACCATCTGTGTTACGTCCCCTACGCAGCGAGGTTAGAGTACTCCGTACACAGCACGTAGTGTGTGTTCCGAACTCAAAGAGTGAATAAGAATTGGAGACGCCAGGTCTCGATCCTGGTACCTCTCGCATGCTAAGCGAGCGATCTGCCATCTGAGCTACGTCCCCTATGCAGCGAGGTCAGCACTCCGTACACAGCACGTAGTGTGTGTCCCGAACTCAAAGATTGAATAAAATGCGAGTCGCCAGGTATCGATCCTGGTACCTCTCGCACGCAAAGCGAGCGCTCTACCGTCTGAGCTACGTCCCCTATGCAGCGAGGTTAGACTACTCCGTACACAGCACGTAGTGTGTGTTCCGAACTGAAAGAGAGAATAAAAATTGGAGACGCAAGGTATCGATCGTAGTACCTCTCGCATGCTAAACGAGCACCCTACCATCCGACCTACGTCCCCTATGCAGCGAGGTTAGACTACTCCGTACACAGCACGTAGTGTGTTGTCCGAACTCGAAGGGTGAATAAAAATTATAGTCGCCAGATTTCGATCCTGGTACCTGTCGCATGCCAAGCGAGGGCTCGACCAACTGAGCTACGTCCCCTATGCAGCGAGGTCAGCACTCCGTACACAGCACGTAGTGTGTGTCCCGAACTCAAAGTTTGAATAGAAATTGGAGTCGCCATGTATCGATCCTCGTACCTCTCGCACGCTAAGCGAGCGCTCTACCGTCTGCGCTACGTCCCCTATGCAGCGAGGTTAGACTACTCCGTACACAGCACGTAGTGTGTGTTCCGAACTGAAAGAGTGAATAAGAATTGGAGACGCCAGGTATCGATCCTGGTACCTCTCGCATGCTAAGCGAGCACCCTACCATCCGATCTACGTCCCCTATGCAGCGAGGTTAGACTACTTCGTACACAGCACGTAGTGTGTGTTCCGATCTCAAAGAGTGAATTGATATTGGAGACGCCAGGTATCGATCCTGGTACTTCTAGCATGCTAAGCGAGCATTCTACCATCTGAGCTACGTCCCCTATGCAGCGAGGTTAAACTATTCCGCACACAGCACGTAGTGTGTGTTCCGAACTGAAAGAGTGAATAAAAATTGGAGACGCCAGGTATCGATCCTGGTACCTCTCGCATGCTAAGCGAGCGCTCTACCATCTGAGCTTCCTCCCCTACGAAGCGAGGTTAGACTACTCCGTACACAGCACATAGTGAGTGTTCGGAACTCAAAGAGTGAATAAAAAATGGAGACGCCAGGTATCGATCCTGGTACCTCTCGCATGCTAAGCGAGCGCTCTACCATCTGAGCTACCTCCCCCACGCAGCGCCGTTAGACTACTCCGTACACAGCACGTAGTGTGTGTTCCGAACTCAAAGAGTGAATAAAAATTGGAGACGCCAGGTATCGATCCTGGTACTTCTCGCATGCTAAGCGAGCGCTCCACCATCTGAGCTACGTCACCACGTAGCGAGGCTAGACTACTCCGTACACAGCACGTAGCGTGTGTTCCGAACTCAAAGGGTGAATATAAATTGGAGACGCCGGGTATCGATCCTGGTACCTCTCGCATGCTAAGCGAGCGCTCTACCATGTGAGCTACGTCCCCTATGCAGCGAGTTAGACTACTCCGTACACAGCACGTAGTGTGTGTTCCGAACTCAAAGAGTGAATAAAATTTGGAGACTCCAGGTATCGATCCTGGTACTTCTTGCATGCTAAGCGAGCGCTCTACCATCTGAGCTACGTCCCCTAAGCAGCTAGGTTAGACTATTCCGTACACAGCACGTAGTGTGTGTTCCGAACTGAAAGAGTGAATATAAATTGGAGAGGCCAGGAATCGATCCTGGTACCTCTTGCATGCTAAGCGAGGGCTCTACCATCTGAGCTACGTCCCCTATGCAGTGAGGTTAGACTTCTCCGTACACAGCACGTAGTGTGTGTTCCGAACTCAAGGAGCGAATAAAAATTAGAGACGCCAGGTATCGATCCTGGTACCTCTCGCATGCTAAGCAAGCGCTCTACCATCTGAGCTACGTCACCTATGCAGCGAGGCTAGACTACTCCGTACACAGTACGTAGCGTGTGTTCCTAACTCAAAGAGTGAATAAAAATTGGAGAGGCCGGGTATCGATCCTGGTACCTCTCGCATGCTAAGCGAGCGCTCTACCATCTGAGCTACGTCACCTATGCAGCGTGGTTCGACTACTCCGTACACAGCACGTAGTGTGTGTTCCGAACTCAAAGAGTGAATAAAAATTGGAGACGCCAGGTATCGATCCTGGTACCTCTCGCATGCTAAGCGAACACTCTACCATCTGAGCTACGTCCCTTATGCAGCGAGGTTAGACTACTCCGTACACAGCACGTAGTGTGTGTTCGTAACTGAAAGAGTGAATAAAAATTGGAGACGCTGGGTATAGATCCTGGTACCTCTCGCATGCTGAGCGAGCGCTCTACCATCTGAGCTACGGCCCCAATGCAGCGAGGTTACACTACTCAGTACACAGTACGTAGTGTGTGTTCCGAACTGAAAGAGTGAATAGAAATTGGAGACGCCAGGTATCGATCCTGGTACCTCTCGCATGCTAAGCGAGCGCTCTACCATCTGAGCTACGTCCCCTATGCAGCGAGGTCAGCACTCCGTATACAGCACGTAGTGTGTGTCCCGAACTCAAAGATTGAATAAAAATTGGAGTCGCCAGGTATCGATCCTGGAACCTCTCGCATGCTAAGCGAGCACCCTACCATCCGAGTTACGTCCCCTATGCAGCGAGGTTAGACTACTCCGTACACAGCACGGAGTGTGTGTTATGAACTCAAAGAGTGAATAAAAATTATGGTCGCCAGATATCGATCCTGGTTCCTCTCGCATGCTAAGCGAGCGCTCTACCAACTGAGCTACGTCCCCTATGCAGCGAGGTTAGACTACTCCGTACACAGCACGTAGTGTGTGTTCCGAACTGAAAGAGTGAATAAAAATTGGAGACGCCAGGTATCGATCCTGGTACCTCTCGCATGCTAAGCGAGCGCTCTACCAACTGAGCTACGTCCCCTATGCAGCGCGGTTAGACTACTCCGTACACAGCACGTAGTGTGTGTTCCGAACTGAAAGAGTGAATAAAAATTATAGTCACCAGATTTCGACCCTGCTACCTCTCGCATGCAAAGCGAGCGCTCTACCATCTGAGCTACGTCCCCTATGCAGCGAGGTTACACTACTCAGTACACAGCACGTAGTGTGTGTTCCGAACTCAAAGGGTGAATAGAAATTGGAGACGCCAGGTATCGATCCTGGTACCTCTCGCATGCTAAGCGAGCGCTCTACCAACTGAGCTACGTCCCCTATGCAGGGAGGTTAGACTACTCCGTACACAGCACATAGTGTGTGTTCCGAACTCAAAGGGTGAATAAAAATTGGAGACGCCAGGTATCGATCCTGGTACCCCTCGCATGCTAAGCGAGCGCTCTACCATCTGAGCTACGCCCCCTGCGCAGCGAGATTAGACTACTCCGTACACAGCACGTTGTGTGTGTTCCGAACTGAAAGAGTGAATAAAAATAGGAGACGCCAGGTATCGATCGTAGTACCTCTCGCATGCTAAACGAGCACCCTACCATCCGACCTACGTCCCCTATGCAGCGAGGTTAGACTACTCCGTACACAGCACGCAGTGTGTGTTCCGAACTCAAAGAGTGAATAAAAATTATAGTCGCCAGATATCATTACTGGTACCTCTCGCATGCTAAGCGTTCGCTCTACCAACTGAGCTACGTCCCCTATGCAGCGAGGTCAGCACTCCGTACACAGCACGTAGTGTGTGTCCCGAACTCAAAAATTGAATAAAAATTGGAGTCGCCAGGTGTCGATCCTGGTACATCTCGCACGCAAAGCGAGCGCTCTACCGTCCGAGCTACGCCCTATGCAGCGAGGTTAGACTACTCCGTACACAGCACGTAGTTTGTGTTCCGAAGTGAAAGAGTGAATAAGAATTGGAGACGCCAGGTATCGATCCTGGTACCTCTCGCATGCTAAGCGAGCGCTCTACCATCTGAGCTACGTCCCCTATGCAGCGAGGTTGCACTACTCAGTACACAGCACGTAGTGTGTATTCCGAACTCAAAGAGTGAATTGATATTGGAGACGCCAGGTATCGATCCTGGTACTTCTAGCATGCTAAGCGAGCGCTCTACCATCAAAGCTTCGTCCCCTATGCAGCGAGGTTAGACTACTCCGTAAACAGCACGTACTGTGTGTTCCGAACTCAAAGAGTGAATAAAAATTGGAGTCGCCAGGTAACGATCCTGGTACCTATCGCATGCTAAGCGCGCGCTCTACCATCTGAGTTACGTCCCCTACGCAGCGAGGTTAGACTACGCCGTACACAGCACGTAGTGTGTGTTCCGAACTCAAAGAGTGAATAAGAATTGGAGACGCCAGGTATCGATCCTGTTACCTCTCGCACGCTAAGCGAGCGCTCTACCATCTGAGCTACGTCCCCTATGCAGCGAGGTCAGCACTCCGTACACAGCACGTAGTGTGTGTCCCGAACTCAAAGATTGAATAAAAATTGGAGTCGCCATGTATCGATCCTGGTACCTCTCGCACGCAAAGAGTGCGCTCTACCGTCTGAGCTACGTCCCCTATGCAGCGAGGTTAGACTACTCCGTACACAGCGCGTAGTGTGTGTTCCGAACTGAAAGAGTGAATAAGAATCGGAGACGCCAGGTATCGATCCTGGTACCTCTCGCATGCTAAGCGAGCGCTCTACCAACTGAGCTACGTCCCCTATGCAGCGAGGTTAGACTACTCCATACACAGCACATAGTGTGTGTTCCGAACTCAAAGGGTGAATGAAAATTCGAGACGCCACGTATCGATCCTGGTACCTCTCGCATGCTAAGCGAGCGCTCTACCATCTGAGCTACGCCCCCCGCGCAGCTAGATTAGACTACTCCGTACACAGCACGTTGTGTGTGTTCCGAACTGAAAGAGTGAATAAAAATTGGAGACGCCAGGTATCGATCGTAGTACCTCTCGCATGCTAAACGAGCACCCTACCATCCGACCTACGTCCACTATGCAGCGAGGTTAGACCACTCCGTACACAGCACGTAGTGTGTGTTCCGAACTCAAAGAGTGAATAAAAATTTTTGTCGCCAGATATCGATACTGGTACCTCTCGCATGCTAAGCGAGCGCTCTACTAACTGAGCTACGTCCCCTATGCAGCGAGGTCAGCACTCCGTACACAGCACGTAGTGTGTGTCCCGAACTCAAAGATTGAATAAAAATTGGAGTCGCCAGGTATCGATCCTGGTACATCTCGCACGCAAAGCGAGCGCTCTACCGTCTGAGCTAAGACCCCCATGCAGCGAGGTTAGACTACTTCGTACACAGCACGTAGTGTGTGTTCCGAACTCAAAGAGTGAATTGATATTGGAGACGCCATGTATCGATCCTGGTACTTCTAGCATGCTAAGCGAGCGCTCTACCATCAAAGCTTCGTCCCTATGCAGCGAGGTTAGACTACTCCGTAAACAGCACGTACTGTGTGTTCCGAACTGAGAGAGTGAATAAAAATTGGAGACGCCAGGTATCGATCTTGGTACCTCTCGCATGCTAAGCGAGCGCTGTACCATCTGAGCTACGTCCCCTATGCAGCGAGGTTAGGACTCCGTACACAGCACGTAGTGTGTGTCCCGAACTCAAAGATTGAATAAAAATTGGAGTCGCCAGGTATCGATCCCGGTACCTCTCGCATGCTAAGCGAGCACCCTACCATCCGAGCTACGTCCCCTATGCAGCGAGGTTAGACTACTCCGTACACAGCACGTAGTGTGTGTTCCGAACTGAAAGAATGAATATGATTTGGAGACGCCAGGTATCGATCCTGGTACCTCTCGCATGCTAAGCGAGCGCTCTACCAACTGAGCTACGTCCCCTATGCAGCGAGGTTAGACTACTCCATACACAGCACATAGTGTGTGTTCCGAACTCAAAGAGTGAATAAGAATTGGAGACGCCAGGTATCGATCCCGGTACCTCTCGCATGCTAAGCGAGCGCTCTACCATCTGAGCTCCGCTCCCTGCGCGGCTAGATTAGACTACTCCGTACACAGCACGTTGTGTGTGTCCGAACTGAAAGAGTGAATAAAAATTGGAGACGCCAGCTATCGATCGTAGTACCTCTCGCATGCTAAACGAGCACCCTACCATCCGACCTACGTCCCCTATGCAGCGAGGTTAGACTACTCCGTACACAGCACGTAGTGTGTGTTCCGAACTCAAAGAGTGAATAAAAATTATAGTCGCCAGATATCGATACTGGTACCTCTCGCATGCTAAGCGAGCGCTCTACCAACTGAGCTACGTCCCCTATGCAGCGAGGTCAGCACTCCGTACACAGCACGTAGTGTGTGTTCCGAACTGAAAGAGTGAATAAGAATTGGAGACGCCAGGTATCGATCGTGGTACCTCTCGCATGCTAAGCGAGCACCCTACCATCCGACCTACCTCCGATATGCAGCGAGGTTAGACTACTTCGTACACAGCACGTAGTGTGTGTTCCGAACTCAAAGAGTGAATTTATATTGGAGACGCCAGGTACCGATCCTGGTACTTCTAGCATGCTAAGCGAGCGCTCTACCATCAAAGCTTCGTCCCCTATGCAGCGAGGTTAGACTACTCCGTAAACAGCACGTACTGTGTGTTCCGAACTCAAAGAGTGAATGAAAATTGGAGACGCCAGGTATCGATCCTGGTACCTCTCGCATGCTGAGCGAGCGCTCTACCATCTGAGCTACGTCCCCTATGCAGCGAGGACAGCACTCCGTACACAGCACGTATTTTGTGTCCCGAACTCAAAGATTGAATAAAAATTGGAGTCGCCCGGTATCGATCCTGGTACCTCTCGCATGCTAAGCGAGCGCTCTACCATCTGAGCTACGTCCCCTATGCAGCGAAGTTAGACTACTCCGTACACAGCACGTAGTGTGTGTTCCGAACTCAAAGATTGAATAAAAATTACAGTCGCCAGGTATCGATCCTTGTACCTCTCGCATGCTAAGCGAGCGCTCTACCAACTGAGCTACGTCCCCTATGCAGCGAGGTTAGACTACTCCGTACACAGCACGTAGTGTGTGTTCCGAACTGAAAGAGAGTGAATAAAAATTGGAGACGCCAGGTATCGATCCTGGTACCTCTCGCTTGCTAAGCGAGCGCTCTACGAACTGAGCTACGTCCCGTATGCAGCGAGGTTAGACTACTCCGTACACAGCACGTAGTGTGTGTTCCGAACTGAAAGATGGAATAAAAATTATAGTCGCCAGATTTCGACCCTGGTACCTCTCGCATGCTAAGCGAGCGCTCTACCAACTGAGCTACGGCCGCTGTGCAGCGAGGTTACACTACTCAGTACACAACACGTAGTGTGTGTTCCGAACTCAAAGGGTGAATAGAAATTGCACACGCCAGGTATCGATCCTGGTACCTCTCGCATGCTAAGCGAGCGCTCTACCATCTGAGCTACGTCCCCTATGCAGCGAGGTTACACTACTCAGTACACAGCACGTAGTGTGTGTTCCGAACTCAAAGGGTGAATAAAAATTGGAGTCGCCAGGTAACGATCCTGGTACCTACCGCATGCTAAGCGAGCGCTCTACCATCTGAGTTACGTCCCCTACGCAGCGAGGTTAGACTACTCCGTACACAGCATGTAGTGTGTGTTCCGAACTCAAAGAGTGAACAAGAATTGGAGACGCCAGGTATCGATCCTGGTACCTCTCGCATGCTAAGCGAGCGCTCTACCATCTGAGCTACGTCCCCTATGCAGCGAGGTCAGCACTCAGTACACAGCACGTAGTGTGTGTCCCGAACTCAAAGATTGAATAAAAATTGGAGTCGCCAGGTATCGATCCTGGTACCTCTCGCACGCAAGGCGAGCGCTCTACCGTCTGAGCTACGTCCCCTATGCAGCGAGGTTTGACTACTCCGTACACAGCACGTAGTGTGTGTTCCGAACTGAAAGAGTGAATATGATTTGGAGACGCCAGGTATCGATCCTGGTACCTCTCGCATGCTAAGCGAGCGCTCTACCAACTGAGCTACGCTCCCTGCGCAGCTAGATTACACTACTCCGTACACAGCACGTTGTGTGTGTTCCGAACTGAAAGAGTGAATAAAACTTGGAGACGCCAGGTATCGATCCTGGTACCTCTCGCATGCTAAGCGAGCACCCTACCATCCGACCTACGTCCGATATGCAGCGAGGTTAGACTACTTCGCACACAGCACGTAGTGTGTGTTCCGAACTCAAAGAGTGAATTGATATTGGAGACGCCAGGTATCGATCCTGGTACTTCTAGCATGCTAAGCGAGCGCTCTACCATCAAAGCTTCGTCCCCTATGCACCGAGGTTAGACTACTCCGTAAACAGCACGTTCTGTGTGTTCCCAACTCAAAGAGTGAATGAAAATTGGAGACGCCAGGTATCGATCCTGGTACCTCTCGCATGCTAAGCGAGCGCTTTACCATCTGAGCTACGTCCCCTATGCAGCGAGGTCAGCACTCCGTACACAGCACGTAGTGTGTGTCCCGAACTCAAAGATTGAATAAAAATTGGAGTCGCCATGTATCGATCCTGGTACCTCTCGCATGCTAAGCGAGCACCCTACCATCCGAGCTACGCCCCTATGCAGCGAGGTTAGACTACTCCGTACACAGCACGTAGTGTGTGTTCCGAACTCAAAGAGTGAATAAGAATTATAGTCGCCAGATATCGATCCCGGTACCTCTCGCATGCTAAGCGAGCGCTCTACCAACTGAGCTACGTCCCCTATGCAGCGAGGTTAGACTACTCCGTACACAGCACGTAGTGTGTGTTCCGAACTGAAAGAGTGAATAAAAATTGGAGACGCCAGGTATCGATCCTGGTACCTCTCGCATGCTAAGCGAGCGCTCTACCAACTGAGCTACGTCCCCTATGCAGCGAGGTTAGACTACTCCGTACTAGGCACGTAGTGTGTGTTCCGAACTGAAAGAGTGAATAAAAATTATAGTCGCAAGATTTCGTCCATGGTACCTCTCGCATGCTAAGCGAGCGCTCTACCATCTGAGCTACGGCCCCTATGCAGCGAGGTTACACCACTCAGTACACAGCACGTCGTGTGTGTACCGAACTCAAAGAGAGAATAGAAATTGGAGACGCCAGGTATCGATCCTGGTACCTCTCGCATGCTAAGCGAGCGATCTACCATCTGAGCTACGTCCCCTATGCAGCGAAGTTACACTACTCAGTACACAGCACGTAGTGTGTGTTCCGAACTCAAAGGGTGAATAGAAATTGGAGACGCCAGGTATCGATCCTGGTACCTCTCGCATGCTATGCGAGCGCTATACCATCTGAGCTACGCCCCTATGCAGCGAGGTTACACTACTCAGTACACAGCACGTAGTGTGTGTTCCGAACTCAAAGGGTGAATAAAAATTGGAGTCGCCAGGTAACGATCCTGGTACCTATCGCATGCTAAGCGAGCGCTCTACCATCTGAGTTACGTCCCCTACGCAGCGAGGTTAGACTACTCCGTACACAGCATGTAGTGTGTGTTCCGAACTCAAAGAGTGAACAAGAATTGGAGACGCCAGGTATCGATCCTGGTACCTCTCGCATGCTAAGCGAGCGCTCTACCATCTGAGCTACGTCCCCTATGCAGCGAGGTCAGCACTCAGTACACAGCACGTAGTGTGTGTCCCGAACTCAAAGATTGAATAAAAATTGGAGTCGCCAGGTATCGATCCTGGTACCCCTCGCACGCAAGGCGAGCGCTCTACCGTCTGAGCTACGTCCCCTAGGCAGCGAGGTTTGACTACTCCGTACACAGCACGTAGTGTGTGTTCCGAACTGAAAGAGTGAACATGATTTGGAGACGCCAGGTATCGATCCTGGTACCTCTCGCATGCTAAGCGAGCGCTCTACCAACTGAGCTACGCTCCCTGCGCAGCTAGATTACACTACTCCGTACACAGCACGTTGTGTGTGTTCCGAACTGAAAGAATGAATAAAAATTGGAGACGCCAGGTATCGATCCTGGTACCTCTCGCATGCTAAGCGAGCACCCTACCATCCGACCTACGTCCGATATGCAGCGAGGTTAGACTACTTCGCACACAGCACGTAGTGTGTGTTCCGAACTCAAAGAGTGAATTGATATTGGAGACGCCAGGTATCGATCCTGGTACTTCTAGCATGCTAAGCGAGCGCTCTACCATCAAAGCTTCGTCCCCTATGCACCGAGGTTAGACTACTCCGTAAACAGCACGTTCTGTGTGTTCCGAACTCAAAGAGTGAATGAAAATTGGAGACGCCAGATATCGATCCTGGTACCTCTCGCATGCTAAGCGAGCGCTTTGCCATCTGAGCTACGTCCCCTATGCAGCGAGGTCAGCACTCCGTACACAGCACGTAGTGTGTGTCCCGAACTCAAAGATTGAATAAAAATTGGAGTCGCCATGTATCGATCCTGGTACCTCTCGCATGCTAAGCGAGCACCCTACCATCCGAGCTACGTCCCCTATGCAGCGAGGTTAGACTACTCCGTACACAGCACGTAGTGTGTGTTCCGAACTCAAAGAGTGAATAAAAATTATAGTCGCCAGATATCGATCCCGGTACCTCTCGCATGCTAAGCGAGCTCTCTACCAACTGAGCTACGTCCCCTATGCAGCGAGGTAAGACTACTCCGTACACAGCACGTAGTGTGTGTTCCGAACTGAAAGAGTGAATAAAAATTGGAGACGCCAGGTATCGATCCTGGTACCTCTCGCATGCTAATCGAGCGCTCTACCAACTGAGCTACGTCCCCTATGCAGCGAGGTTAGACTACTCCGTACTAGGCACGTAGTGTGTGTTCCGAACTGAAAGAGTGAATAAAAGTTATAGTCGCCAGATTTCGACCCTGGTACCTCTCGCATGCTAAGCGAGCACCCTACCATCCGAGCTACGTCCCCTATGCAGCGAGGTTAGACTACTCAGTACACAGCACGTAGTGTGTGCACCGAACTCAAAGAGAGAATAGAAATTGGAGACGCCAGGTATCGATCCTGGTACCTCTCGCATGCTAAGCGAGCACCCTACCATCCGAGCTACGTCCCCTATGCAGCGAGGTTAGACTACTCAGTACACAGCACGTAGTGTGTGTACCGAACTCAAAGAGAGAATAGAAATTGGAGACGCCAGGTATCGATCCTGGTACCTCTCGCATGCTAAGCGAGCGCTCTACTATCTGAGCTACGTCCCCTATGCAGCGAGGTCAGCACTCCGTACACAGCACGTAGTGTGTGTCCCGAATTCAAAGATTGAATAAAAATACGAGTCGCCAGGTATAAATCCTGGTACCTCTCGCACGCAAAGCGAGCGCTCTACCGTCTGAGCTACGTCCCGTATGCAGCGAGGTTAGACTACTCCGTACACAGCACGTAGTGTGTGTTCCGGACTGAAAGAGTGAATAAAAATTGGAGACGCAAGGTATCGATTGTAGTACCTCTCGCATGCTAAACGAGCACCCTACCATCCGACCTACGTCCGATATGCAGCGAGGTTAGACTACTTCGTACACAGCACGTAGTGTGTGTTCCGAACTCAAAGAGTGAATTGATATTGGAGACGCCAGGTATCGATCCTGGTACTTCTAGCATGCTAAGCGAGCGCTCTACCATCAAAGCTTCGTCCCCTATGCACCGAGGTTAGACTACTCCGTAAACAGCACGTAGTGTGTGTTGCGAACTCAAAGAGTGAATAAAAATTATAGTCGCCAGATATCGATCCTGGTACCTCTCGCATGCTAAGCGAGCGCTCTACCAACTGAGCTACGTCCCATATGCAGCGAGGTTAGACTACTCCGTACACAGCACGTAGTGTGTGTTCCGAACTGAAAGAGTGAATAAAAATTGGAGACGCCAGATATCGATCCTGGTACCTCTCGCATGCTAAGCGAGCACCCTACCATCCGAGCTACGTCCCCTATGCAGCGAGGTTAGACTACTCCGTACACAGCACGTAGTGTGTGTTCCGAACTCAAAGAGTGAATAAAAATTATAGCCGCCAGATATCGATCCTGGTACCTCTCGCATGCTAAGCGAGCGCTCTACCAACTGAGCTACGTCCCCTATGCAGCGAGGTAAGACTACTCCGTACACAGCACGTAGTGTGTGTTCCGAACTGAAAGAGTGAATAAAAATTATAGTCGCCAGATATCGATCCTGGTACCTCTCGCATGCTAAGCGAGCACCCTACCATCCGACCTACGTCCGATATGCAGCGAGGTTAGACTACTTCGTACACAGCACGTAGTGTGTGTTCCGAACTCAAAGAGTGAATTGATATTGGAGACGCCAGGTATCGATCCTGGTACTTCTAGCATGCTAAGCGAGCGCTCTACCATCAAAGCTTCGTCCCCTATGCAGCGAGGTTAGACTACTCCGTACACAGCACGTAGTGTGTGTTCCGAACTGAAAGAGTGAATAAAAATTGGAGACGCCAGATATCGATCCTGGTACCTCTCGCATGCTAAGCGAGCACCCTACCATCCGAGCTACGTCCCCTATGCAGCGAGGTTAGACTACTCCGTACACAGCACGTAGTGTGTGTTCCGAACTCAAAGAGTGAATAAAAATTATAGCCGCCAGATATCGATCCTGGTACCTCTCGCATGCTAAGCGAGCGCTCTACCAACTGAGCTACGTCCCCTATGCAGCGAGGTAAGACTACTCCGTACACAGCACGTAGTGTGTGTTCCGAACTGAAAGAGTGAATAAAAATTATAGTCGCCAGATATCGATCCTGGTACCTCTCGCATGCTAAGCGAGCGCTCTACCAACTGAGCTACGTCCCCTATGCAGCGAGGTAAGACTACTTCGTACACAGCACGTAGTGTGTGTTCCGAACTCAAAGAGTGAATTGATATTGGAGACGCCAGGTATCGATCCTGGTTCTTCTAGCATGCTAAGCGAGCGCTCTACCATCAAAGCTTTGTCCCCTATGCAGCGAGGTTAGACTACTCCGTAAACATCACTTACTGTGTGTTCCGAACTCAAGGAGTGAATAAAAATTGGAGACGCCAGGTATCGATCCTGGTACCTCTCGCATGCTAAGCGAGCGCTCTACCATCAGAGCTACGTCCCCTATGCAGCGAAGTTACACTACTCAGTACACAGCACGTAGTGTTTGTTCCGAACTCAAAGGGTGAATAGAAATTGGAGACGCCAGGTATCGATCCTGGTACCTCTCGCATGCTAAGCGAGCGCTGTACCATCTGAGTTACGTCCCCTACGCAGCGAGGTTAGACTAGTCAGTACACAGCACGTAGTGTGTGTTCCGAACTGAAAGAGTGAATAAGAATTGGAGACGCCAGGTATCGATCCTGGTACCTCTCGCATGCTAAGCGAGCGCTCTACCAACTGAGCTACGTCCCCTATGCAGCGACGTTAGACTACTCCGTACACAGCACATAGTGTGTGTTCCGAACTCAAAGGGTGAATAGAAATTGGAGACGCCAGGTATCGATCCTGGTACCTCTCGCATGCTAAGCGAGCACTCTACCATCTGAGTTACGTCCCCTACGCAGCGAGATTAGACTACTCCGTACACAGCAAGTTGTGTGTGTTCCGAACTGAAAGAGTGAATAAAAATTGGAGACGCCAGGTATCGATCGTAGTACCTCTCGCATGCTAAACGAGCACCCTACCATCCGACCTACGTCCCCTATGCAGCGAGGTTAGACTACTCCGTACACAGCACGTAGTGTGTGTTCCGAACTCAAAGGGTGAATAAAAGTTATAGTCGCCAGATATCGATCCTGGTACCTCTCACATGCTAAGCGAGCGCTCTACCAACTGAGCTACGCCCCTATGCAGCGATGTCAGCACTCCGTACACAGCACGTAGTGTGTGTCCCGAACTCAAAGATTGAATAAAATTGGAGTCGCCAGTTATCGATCCTGGTACCTCTCGCACAAAAAGCGAGCGCTCTACCATCCGACCTACGTCCCCTATGCAGCGAGGGTAGGCTACTCCGTACACAGCACGTAGTGTGTGTTCCGAACTCAAAGAGTGAATAAAAATTGGAGGCGCCAGGTATCGATCCTGGTAACTCTCGCATGCTAAGCGAGCGCTCTACCACCTGAGCTACGCCCCATGCGCAGCGAGTTTACACTACTCAGTACACAGCACGTAGTGTGTGTTCCGAACTGAAAGAGTGAATATAAATTGGAGAGGCCAGGAATCGATCCTGGTACCTCTTGCGTGCTAAGCGAGGGCTCTACCATCTGAGCTACATCCCCTATGCAGCGAGGTTAGACTACTCCGTACACAGCACGTAGTGTGTGTTCCGAACTCAAGGAGCGAATAAAAATATGAGACGCCAGGTATCGATCCTGGTACCTCTCGCATGCTAAGCGAGCGCTCTACCATCTGAGCTACGTCACCTATGCAGCGAGGTTAGACTACTCCGTAAACATCACGTACTGTGTGTTCCGAACTCAAGGAGTGAATAAAAATTGGAGACGCCAGGTATCGATCCTGGTACCTCTCGCATGCTAAGCGAGCGCTCTACCATCAGAGCTACGTCCCCTATGCAGCGAAGTTACACTACTCAGTACACAGCACGTAGTGTTTGTTCCGAACTCAAAGTGTGAATAGAAATTGGAGGCGCCAGGTATCGATCCTGGTACCTCTCGCATGCTAAGCGAGCGCTCTACCATCTGAGCTACGCCCCATGCGCAGCGAGTTTACACTACTCAGTACACAGCACGTAGTGTGTTTTCCGAACTGAAAGAGTGAATAAAAATTGGAGACGCCTTGTATCGATCCTGGTACCTCTCGCATGCTAAGCGAGCGCTCTACCAACTGAGCTACGTCCCCTATGCAGCGAGGTCAGCACTCCGTACACAGCACGTAGTGTGTGTCCCGAATTCAAAGATTGAATGAAAATTCGAGTCGCCAGGTATCGATCCTGGCACCTCTCGCATGCTAAGCGAGCGCTCTACCATCTGAGCTACGTCCCCTATGAATCGAGGTTAGACTACTCCGTACACAGCACGTAGTGTGTGTTCCGAACTCAAAGAGTGAATAAGAATTGGAGACGCCAGGTATCGATCCTGGTACCTCTCGCATGCTAAGCGAGCGCTCTACCATCTGAGCTACGTCCCCTATGCTGCGAGGTCAGCACTCCGTACACAGCACGTAGTGTGTGTCCCGAACTCAAAGATTGAAAAAAAATTGGAGTCGCCATGTATCGATCCTGGTACCTCTCGCATGCTAAGCGAGCACCCTACCATCCGAGCTACGTCCCCTATGCAGCGAGGTTAGACTACTCCGTACACAGCACGTTCTGTGTGTTCCGAACTCAAAGAGTGAATAAAAATTATAGTCGCCAGATATCGATCCTGGTACCTCTCGCATGCTAAGCGAGCGCTCTACCAACTGAGCTACGTCCCCAATGCAGCGAGGTTAGGCTACTCCGTACACAGCACGTAGTGTGTGTTCCGAACTGAAAGAGTGAATAGAAATTGGAGACGCCAGGTATCGATCCTGGTACCTCTCGCACGCTAAGCGAGCGCTCTACCATCTGAGCTACGTCCCCTACGCAGCGTGGTTCGACTACTCCGTACACACCACGTAGTGTGTGTTCCGAACTCAAAGATTGAATAAGAATTATAGTCGCCAGATTTCCGGCCTGATACCTCTCGCATGCTAAGCGAGCGCTCTACCATATGAGCTACGGCCCGTATGCAGCGAGGTTACACTACTCAGTACACAGCACGTAGTGTGTGTTCCGAACTAAAAGAGTGAATATAAATTGGAGACGCGAGGTATCGATCCGGGTACCTCTCGCATGCTAAGCGAGCGCTCTACCATCTGAGCAACGTCCCCTATGCAGCGTGGTTATACTACTCCGTACACAGCATGTAGTGTGTGTTCCGAACTCAAAGAGTGAATAAAAGTTGGAGCCGCCAGGTAACGATCCTGGTACCTCTCGCATGCTAAGCGAGCGCTCTACCATCTGAGCTACGTCCCCTATGCAGCGACGTTAGACTACTCCGTACACAGCACGTAGTGTGTGTTCCGAACTCAAAGAGTGAATAAGAATTAGAGACGCCAGGTATCGATCCTGGTACCTCTCGCATGCTAAGCGAGCACCCTACCATTCGAGCTACGTCCCCTACGCAGCGAGGTTAGACTACTCCGTACACAGCACGTAGTGTGTGTTCCGAACTCAAAGAGTGAATAAAAATTATAGTCGCCAGATATCGATCCTGGTACCTCTCGCATGCTAAGCGAGCGCTCTACCAACTGAGCTACGTCCCCTATGCAGCGAGGTTAGACTACTCCGTACACAGCAAGTAGTGTGTGTTCCGAACTCAAAGAGAGAATAAAAATTATAGTCGCCAGATATCGATCCTGGTACCTCTCGCATGCTAAGCGGGCGCTCTACCATCTGAGCTACCTCCCCTACGAAGCGAGGTTAGACTACTCCGTACACAGCACTTAGTGAGTGTTCATAACTCAAAGAGTGAATAAAAAATGGAGACGCCTGGTATCGATCCTGGTACCTCTCGCATGCTAAGCGAGCGCTCTACCATCCGAGCTACATCCCCTACTCAGCGAGGTTAGACTACTCCGTACACAGCACGTAGTGTTTGCTCCGAACTCAAAGAGTGAATAAAAATTGGAGACGCCAGGTATCGATCCTGGTACTTCTCGCATGCTAAGCGAGCGCTCTACCATCTGAGCTACGGCCCCTAAGCAGCTAGGTTAGACTATTCCGTACACAGCACGTAGAGTGTGTTCCGAACTGAAAGAGTGAATATAAATTGGAGAGGCCAGGAATCGATCCTGGTACCTCTTGCGTGCTAAGCGAGGGCTCTACCATCTGAGCTACATCCCCTATGCAGCGAGGTTAGACTACTCCGTACACAGCACGTAGTGTGTGTTCCGAACTCAAGGAGCGAATAAAAATATGAGACGCCAGGTATCGATCCTGGTACCTCTCGCATGCTAAGCGAGCGCTCTACCATCTGAGCTACGTCACCTAAGCAGCGAGGCTAGACTACTCCGTACACAGCACGTAGCGTGTGTTCCGAACTCAAAGAGTGAATAAAAATTACAGACGCCGGGTATCGTTCCTGGTACCTCTCGCATGCTAAGCGAGCGCTCTACCATCTGAGCTACGTCCCCTATGCAGCGAGGTTAGACTACTCCGTACACAGCACGTAGTGTGTGTTCGGAACTGAATGAGTGAATAAAAATTGGAGACGCCAGGTATCGATCCTGGTACCTCTCGCATGCTAAGCGAGCGCTCTACCATCTGGGCTACGTCCCCTATGCAGCGATGTCAGCACTCAGTACACAGCACGTAGTGTGTGTCCCGATCTCAAGGATTGAATAAAAATTGGAGTCGCCAGGTATCGATCCTGGTACCTCCCGCACGCAAAACGAGCGCTCTACCGTCTGAGCTACGTCCCCTATGCAGCGAGGTTAGACTACTCCGTACTCAACTCGTAGTGTGTGTTCCGAACTGAAAGAGTGAATAAGAATTGGAGACGCCAGGTATCGATCCTGGTACCTCTCGCATGCTAAGCGAGCGCTCTACCAACTGAGCTACGTCTCCTATGCAGCGAGGTTAGACTACTCCGTACACAGCACATAGTGTGTGTCCCGAACTCAAAGGGTGAATAAAAATTGGGGACGCCAGGTATCGATCCTGGTACCTCTCGCATGCTAAGCGAGCGCTCTACCATCTGAGTTACGTCCCCTGCGCAGCGAGGTTAGACTACTCCGTACACAGCACGTAGGGTGTGTTCCGAACTCAAAGAGTGAATACGAATTGGAGACGCCAGGTATCGATCCTGGTACCTCTCGCATGCTAAGCGAGCGCTCTACCATCTGAGCTACGCCCCCTATGCAGCGAGGGTAGGCTACTCCGTACACAGCACGTAGTGTGTGTTCCGAACTCCAAGAGTGAATAAAAATTGGAGTCGCCAGGTATCGATCCTGGTACCTCTCGCACGCAAAGCGAGCGCTCTACCGTCTGAGCTACGTCCCCTATGCAGCGAGGTTAGACTACTCCGTACACAGCACGTAGTGTGTGTTCCGAACTGAAAGAGTGAATAAGAATTGGAGACGCCAGGTATCGATCCTGGTACCTCTCGCATGCTAAGCGAGCACCCTACCATCCGACCTACGTCGCCTATGCAGCGAGGTAGACTACTTCGTACACAGCACGTAGTGTGTGTTCCGAACTCAAAGAGTGAATTGATATTGGAGACGCCAGGCATCAATCCTGGTACTTCTAGCATGCTAAGCGAGCGCTCTACCATCAAAGCTTCGTCCCCTATGCAGCGAGGTTATACTACTCCGTAAACAGCACGTACTGTGTGTTCCGAACTCAAAGAGTGAATAAAAATTGGAGACGCCAGGTATCGATCCTGGTACCTCTCGCATGCTAATCGAGCGCTCTACCATCTGAGCTACATCCCCTATGCAGCGAGGTCAGCACCCGTACACAGCACGTAGTGTGTGTCCCGAACTCAAAGATTGAATAAAAATTGGAGTCGCCAGGTATCGATCCTGGTACCTCTCGCATGCTAAGCGAGCACCCTGCCATCCGAGCTACGTCCCCTATGCAGCGAGGTTAGACTACTCCGTACACAGCACGTAGTGTGTGTTCCGAACTCAAAGAGAGAGTAAAAATTATAGTCGCCAGATATCGATCCTGGTACCTCTCGCATGCTAAGCGAGCGCTGTACCAACTGAGCTACGCCCCTATGCAGCGAGGTTAGACTACTCCGTACACAGCACGTAGTGTGTGTTCCGAACTGAAAGAGTGAATAAAAATTGGAGACGCCAGGTATCGATCCTGGTACCTCTCGCATGCTAAGCGAGCGCTCTACCAACTGAGCTACGTCCCCAATGCAGCGAGGTTAGACTACTCCGTACACAGCACGTAGTGTGTGTTCCGAACTGAAAGAGTGAATAAAAATTATAGTCGCCAGATTTCGACCCTGGTACCTCTCGCATGCTAAGCGAGCGCTCTACCATCTGAGCTACGGCCCCTATGCAGCGAGGTTACACCATTCAGTACACAGCACGTAGTGTGTGTACCGAATTCAAAGAGAGAATAGAAATTGGAGACGCCAGGTATCGATCCTGGTACCTCTCGCATGCTAAGCGAGCGCTCTACCATCTCAGCTACGTCCCCTATGCAGCGAAGTTAGACTACTCAGTACACAGCACGTTGTGTGTGTTCCGAACTCAAAGGGTGAATAGAAATTGGAGACGCCACGTATCGATCCTGGTACCTCTCGCATGCTAAGCGAGCGCTGTACCATCTGAGCTACGTCCCCTATGCAGCGAGGTTACACTACTCAGTACACAGCACGTAGTGTGTGTTCCGAACTCAAAGGTTGAATAAAAATTGGAGTCGACAGGTAACGATCCTGGTACCTCTCGCATGCTAAGCGAGCGCTCTACCAACTGAGCTACGTCCCCTATGCAGCGAGGTTAGACTACTCCGTACACAGCACGTAGTGTGTGTTCCGAACTCAAAGGGTGAATAAAAGTTATAGTCGCCCGATATCGATCCTGGTACCTCTCGCATGCTAAGCGATCGCTCTACCAACTGAGCTACGTCCCCTATGCAGCGAGGTTAGACTACTCCGTACACAGCACGTTGTGTGTGTTCCGAACTGAAAGAGTGAATAAAAAGTTTGAGACGCCAGGTATCGATTGTAGTACCTCTCGCATGCTAAACGAGCACCCGACCATCCGACCTACGTCCCGTATGCAGGGAGGTTAGACTACTCCGTACACAGCACGTAGTGTGTGTTCCGAACTCAAAGGGTGAATAAAAATTATAGTCGCCCGATATCGATCCTGGTACCTCTCGCATGCTAAGCGAGCGCTCTACCAACTGAGATACGTCCCCTATGCAGCGAGGTCAGCACTTCGTACACAGCATGTAGTGTGTGTCCCGAACTCAAGGATTGAATAAAATTGGAGTCGCCAGGTATCGATCCTGGTACCTCTCGCACGCAACGCGAGCGCTCTACCGTCTGAGCTAAGTCCCCTACGCAGCGAGGTTAGACTACTCCGTACACAGCACGTAGTGTGTGTTCCGAACTGAAAGAGTGAATAAAAATTATAGTCGCCAGATTTCGACCCTGGTACCTGTCGCATGCTAAGCGAGCGCTCTACCATCTGAGCTACGGCCCCTGTGCAGCGAGGATACACCACTCAGTACACAGCACGTAGTGTGTGTACCGAACTCAAAGAGAGAATAGAAATTGGAGACGCCAGGTATCGATCCTGGTACCTCTCGCATGCTAAGCGAGCGCTCTACCGTCTGAGCTAAGTCCCCTATGCAGCGAGGTTAGACTACTCCGTACACAGAACGTAGTGTGTGTTCCGAACTGAAAGAGTGAATAAGAATTGGAGACGCCAGGTATCGATCCTGGTACCTCTCGCATGCTAAGCGAGCACCCTACCATCCGACCTACGTCCCCTATGCAGCGAGGTTAGACTACTTCGTACACAGCACGTAGTGTGTGTTCCGAACTCAAAGAGTGAATTGATATTGGAGACGCCAGGTATCGATCCTGGTACTTCTAGCATGCTAAGCGAGCGCTCTACCATCAAAGCTTCGTCCCCTATGCAGCGAGGTTATACTACTCCGTAAACAGCACGTACTGTGTGTTCCGAACTCAAGGAGTGAATAAAAATTGGAAACGCCAGGTATCGATCCGGTTACCTCTCGCATGCTAAGCGAGCGCTCTACCATGTGAGCTACGTCCCCTATGCAGCGAGGTTAGACTACTCCGTACACAGCACGTAGCGTGTGTTCCGAACTCAAAGAGTGAATAAAAATTGGAGACGCCGGGTATCGATCCTGGTACCTCTCGCATGCTAAGCGAGCGCTCTACCATCTGAGCTACGTCCCCTATGCAGCGAGGTTAGACTACTCCGTACACAGCACGTAGTGTGTGTTCCGAACTCAAAGAGTGAATAAAAATTGGAGACTCCAGGTATCGATCCTGGTACTTCTCGCATGCTAAGCGAGCGCTCTACCATCTGAGCTACGTCCCCTAAGCAGCTACGTTAGACTATGCCGCACACAGCACGTAGAGTGTGTTCAGAACTGAAAGAGTGAATATAAATTGGAGAGGTCAGGAATCGATCCTGTTACCTCTTGCATGCTAAGCGAGGGCTCTACCATCTGAGCTACGTCCCCTATGCAGCGAGGTCAGACTTCTCCGTACACAGCACGTAGTGTGTGTTCCGACCTCAAGGAGCGAATAAAAATTGGAGACGCCAGGTATCGATCCTGGTACCTCTCGCATGCTAAGCAAGCGCTCTACCATCTGAGCTGCGTCACCTATGCAGCGGGGATAGACTAGTCCGGACACAGCACGTAGCGTGTCTTCCGAACTCAAAGAGTGAATAAAAATTGGAGACGCCGGGTATCGATCCTGGTACCACTCGCATGCTAAGCGAGCGCACTACCATCTGAGCTACGTCCCCTATGCAGCGAGGGTAGGCTACTCCGTACACAGCACGTAGTGTGTGTTCCGAACTCAAAGAGTGAATAAGAATTGGAGACGCCAGGTATGGATCCTGGTACCTCTCGCATGCTAAGCGAGCGCTCTACCATCTGAGCTACGTCCCCTATGCAGCGAGGTCAGCACTCCGTACACAGCACATAGTGTGTGTCCCGAACTCAAAGATTGAATAAAAATTGGAGACACCAGGTATCAATCCTGGTACCTCTCGCATGCTAAGCGAGCGCTCTACCAACTGAGCTACGTCCCCTATGCAGCGAGGTTAGACTTCTCCGTACACAGCACGTAGTGTGTGTTCCGAACTCAAAGAGTGAATAAAAATTATAGTCGCCAGATATCGATCCTGGTACCTCTCGCATGCTAAGCGAGCGCTCTCCCAACTGAGCTACGTCCCCTATGCAGCGAGGTTAGACTACTCCGTACACAGCACGTAGTGTGTGTTCCGAACTGAAAGAGTGAATAAAAATTGGAGACACCAGGTATCAATCCCGGTACCTCTCGCATGCTAAGCGAGCGCTCTACCAACTGAGCTACGTCCCCTATGCAGCGAGGTTAGACTACTCCGTACACAGCACGTAGTGTGTGTTCCGAACTCAAAGAGTGAATAAAAATTATAGTCGCCAGATATCGATCCTGGTACCTCTCGCATGCTAAGCGAGCGCTCTACCAACTGAGCTACGTCCCCTATGCAGCGAGGTTAGACTACTCCGTACACAGCACGTAGTGTGTGTTCCGAACTGAAAGAGTGAATAAAAATTGGAGACACCAGGTATCAATCCTGGTACCTCTCGCATGCTAAGCGAGCGCTCTACCAACTGAGCTACGTCCCCTATGCAACGAGGTTAGACTACTCCGTACACAGCACGTAGTGTGTGTTCCGAACTGAAAGAGTGAATAAAAATTATAGTCGCCAGATTTCGACCCTGGTACCTCTCGCATGCTAAGCGAGCGCTCTACCATCTGAGCTACGTCCCCTATGCAGTGAGGTCAGCACTCCGTACACAGCACGTAGTGTGTGTCCCGAACTCAAAGATTGAATAAAAATTGGAGTCGCCATGTATCGATCCTGGTACTTCTCGCACGCAAAGCGAGCGCTCTGCCGTCTGAGCTACGTCCCCTATGCAGCGAGGTTAGACTACTCCGTACTCAGCACGTAGTGTGTGTTCCGAACTGAAAGAGTGAATAAGAATTGGAGACGCCAGGTATCGATCCTGGTACCTCTCGCATGCTAAGCGAGCGCTCTACCAACTGAGCTACGCCTCCTATGCAGCGAGGTTAGACTACTCCGTACACAGCACATAGTGTGTGTCCCGAACTCAAAGGGTGAATAAAAATTACAGACGCCAGGTATCGATCCTGGTACCTCTCGCATGCTAAGCGAGCGCTCTACCATCTGAGTTACGTCCCCTACGCAGCGAGGTTAGACTACTCCGTACACAGCACGTAGTGTGTGTTCCGAACTCAAAGAGTGAATAAGAATTGGAGACGCCAGGTCTCGAACCTGGTACCTCTCGCATGCTAAGCGAGCGCTCTACCATCTGAGCTACGTCCCCTATGCAGCGAGGTCAGCACTCAGTACACAGCACATAGTGTGTGTCCCGAAATCAAAGATTGAATAAAAATTGGAGTCGCCAGGTATTGATCCTGGTACCTCTCGCACGCAAAGCGAGCGCTCTACCGTCTGAGCTACGTCCCCTATGCAGCGAGGTTAGACTACTCCGTACTCAGCACGTAGTGTGTGTTCCGAACTGAAAGAGTGAATAAGAATTGGAGACGCCAGGTATCGATCCTGGTACCTCTCGCATGCTAAGCGAGCTCTCTACCAACAGAGCTACGACTCATATGCAGCGAGGTTAGACTACTCCGTACGCAGCACATAGTGTGTGTCCCGAACTCAAAGGGTGAATAAAAATTGGAGACGCCAGGTATCGATCCTGGTACCTATCGCATGCTAAGCGAGCGCTCTACCATCTGGGCTACGCCCCCTGCGCTGCGATGTTAGACTACTCCGTACACAGCACGTTGTGTGTGTTCCGAACTGAAAGAGTGAATAAAAATTGGAGACGCCAGGTATCGATCGTAGTACCTCTCGCATGCTAAACGAGCACCCTACTATCCGACCTACGTCCCCTACGCAGCGAGGTTAGACTACTCCGTACACAGTACGTAGTGTGTGTTCCGAACTCAAAGAGTGAAAAAAATTATAGTCGCCAGATATCGATACTGGTACCTCTCGCATGCTAAGCGAGCGCTCTACCAACTGAGCTACGTCCCCTATCCAGCGAGGTCAGCACTCCGTACACAGCACGTAGTGTGTGTCACGAACTCAAAGATTGAATAAAAATTGGAGTCGCCAGGTATCGATCCTGGTACCTCTCGCACGCAAAGCGAGCGCTCTACCGTCTGAGCTACGTCCCCTATGCAGCGAGGTTAGACTACTCCGTACACAGCACGTAGTGTGTGTTACGAACTGAAAGTGTCAATAAGAATTGGAGACGCCAGGTGTCGATCCTGGTACCTCTCGCATGCTAATCGAGCACCCTACCATCCGACTTACGCCCCCTATGCAGCGAGGTTAGACTACTCCGTAAACAGCACGTACTGTGTGTTCCGGACTCAAAGAGTGAATAAAAATTGGAGACGCCAGGTATCGATCCTGGTACCTCTCGCATGCTAAGCGAGCGCTCTACCATCTGAGCTCGTCCCCTATGCAGCGAGGTCAGCACTCCGTACACAGCACGTAGTGTGTGTCCCGAACTCAAAGATTGAATAAAAATTGGAGTCGCCAGGTATCGATCCTGGTACCTCTCGCATGCTAAGCGAGCACCCTACCATCCGAGCTACGTCCCCTATGCAGCGAGGTTAGACTACTCCGTACACACCACGTAGTGTGTGTTCCGAACTGAAAGAGTGAATGAAAATTATAATCGCCAGGTATCGATCCTGGTACCTCTCGCATGCTATGCGAGCGCTCTACCAACTGAGCTACGTCCCCTATGCTGCGAGGTTAGACTACTCCGTACACAGCACGTAGTGTGTGTTCCGAACTGAAAGAGTGAATAAAAATCATAGTCGCCAGATTTCGATCCTGGTACCTCTCGCATGCTAAGCGAGCGCTCTACCATCTGAGCTACGGCCCCTATGCAGCGAGGTTACACCACTCAGTACACAGCACGTAGTGTGTGTACCGAACTCAAAGAGAGAATAGAAATTGGAGACGCCAGGTATCGATCCTGGTACCTCTCGCATGCTAAGCGAGCGCTCTACCATCTCAGCTACGTCCCCTATGCAGCGAAGTTACACTACTCAGTACACAGCACGTAGTGTGTGTTCCGAACTCAAAGGGTGAGTAGAAATTGGAGACGCCAGGTATCGATCCTGGTACCTCTCGCATGCTAAGCGAGCGCTCTACCATCTGAGCTACGTCCCCTATGCAGTGAGGTTACACTACTCAGTACACAGCACGTAGTGTGTGTTCCGAACTCAAATGGTGAATAAATATCGGAGTCGCCAGGTAACGATCCTGGTACCTATCGCATGCTAAGCGAGCGCTCTACCATCTGAGTTACGTCCCCTACGCAGCGACGTTAGACTACTCCGTACACAGCACGTAGTGTGTGTTCCGAACTCAAAGAGTGAATAAGAACTGGAGACGCCAGGTATCGATCCTGGTACCTTTCGCATGCTAAGCGAGCGCTCTACCATCTGAGCTGCGTCCCCTATGCAGCGAGGTCAGCACTCCGTACACAGCACGTAGTGTGTGTCCCGAACTCAAAGATTGAATGAAAATGCGAGTCGCCAGCTATCGATCCTGGTACCTCTCGCACGCAAAGCGAGCGCTCTACCGTCTGAGCTACGTCCCCCATGCAACGAGGTTAGACTACTCCGTACACAGCACGTAGTGTGTGTTCCGAACTGAAAGAGTGAATAAGAATTGGAGACGCCAGGTATCGATCCTGGTACCTCTCGCATGCTAAGCGAGCGCTCTACCAACTGAGCTACGTCCCCTATGCAGCGAGGTTAGACTACTCCGTACACAGCACGTAGTGTGTGTTCCGAACTGAAAGAGTGAATAAAAATTGGAGACGCGAGGTATCGATCCTGGTACCTCTCGCGTGCTAAGCGAGCGCTCTACCAACTGAGCTACGTCCCCGATGCAGCGAGGTTAGACTATTCCGTACACAGCACATAGTGTGTGTTCCGAACTGAAAGAGTGAATAAAAATTATAGTCGCCAGATATCGATCCTGGTACCTCTCGCATGCTAAGCGAGCGCGCTACCAACTGAGCTACGTCCCCTATGCAGCGAGGTTAGACTACTCCGTACACAGCACGTAGTGTGTGTTCCGAACTCAAAGAGTGAATAAAAATTGGAGTCGCCAGGTATCGATCCTGGTACCTCTCGCATGCTAAGCGAACACTCTACCATCTGAGCTACGTCCCTTATGCAGCGAGGTTAGACTACTCCGTACACAGCACGTAGTGTGTGTTCGTAACTGAAAGAGTGAATAAAAATTGGAGACGCTGGGTATAGATCCTGGTACCTCTCGCATGCTGAGCGAGCGCTCTACCATCTGAGCTACGGCCCCAATGCAGCGAGGTTACACTACTCAGTACACAGTACGTAGTGTGCGTTCCGAACTGAAAGAGTAAATAGAAATTGGAGACGCCAGGTATCGATCCTGGTACCTCTCGCATGCTAAGCGAGCGCTCTACCATCTGAGCTACGTCACCTATGCAGCGTGGTTCGACTACTCCGTACACACCACGTAGTGTGTGTTCCGAACTCAAAAAGTGAATAAGAATTATAGTCGCCAGATTTCCATCCTGGTACCTCTCGCACGCTAAGCGAGCGCTCTACTATCTGAGCTATGGCCCCTATGCAGCGAGGTTACACTACTCAGTACACAGCACGTAGTGTGTGTTCCGAAATCAAAGAGTGAATAAAAATTGGAGACGCCAGGTATCGATCCTGGAACCTCTCGCATGCTAAGCGAGCGCTCTACCATCTGAGCTACGTCCCCTATGCAGCGAGGTTGGACTACTCCGTACACAGCTCGTAGTGTGTGTTCCGAACTCAAAGAGTGAATAAGAATTGGAGACGCCAGGTATCGATCCTGGTACCTCTCGCATGCTAAGCGAGCGCTCTACCATCTGAGCTACGTCCCCTATGCAGCGAGGTCAGCACTCCGTATACAGCCGTAGTGTGTGTCCCGAACTCAAAGATTGAATAAAAATTGGAGTCGCCAGGTATCGATCCTGGAACCTCTCGCATGCTAAGCGAGCACCCTACCATCCGAGCTACGTCCCCTATGCAGCGAGGTTAGACTACTCCGTACACAGCACGGAGTGTGTGTTCTGAACTCAAAGAGTGAATAAAAATTATGGTCGCCAGATATCGATCCTGGTTCCTCTCGCATGCTAAGCGAGCGCGCTACCAACTGAGCTACGTCCCCTATGCAGCGAGGTTAGACTACTCCGTACACAGCACGTAGTGTGTGTTCCGAACTGAAAGAGTGAATAAAAACTGGAGACGCCAGGTATCGATCCTGGTACCTCTCGCATGCTAAGCGAGCGCTCTACCAACTGAGGTACGTCCCCTATGCAGCGCGGTTAGACTACTCCGTACACAGCACGTAGTGTGTGTTCCGAACTGAAAGAGTGAATAAAAATTATAGTCGCCAGATTTCGACCCTGCTACCTCTCGCATGCAAAGCGAGCGCTCTACCATCTGAGCTACGTCCCCTATGCAGCGAGGTTACACTACTCAGTACACAGCACGTAGTGTGTGTTCCGAACTCAAAGGGTGAATAGAAATTGGAGACGCCAGGTATCGATCCTGGTACCTCTCGCATGCTAAGCGAGCGCTCTACCAACTGAGCTACGTCCCCTATGCGCCGAGGTTAGACTACTCCGTACACAGTACATAGTGTGTGTTCCGAACTCAAAGGGTGAATAAAAATTGGAGACGCCAGGTATCGATCCTGGTACCCCTCGCATGCTAAGCGAGCGCTCTACCATCTGAGCTACGCCCCCTGCGCAGCGAGATTAGACTACTCCGTACACAGCACGTTGTGTGTGTTCCGAACTGAAAGAGTGAATAAAAATAGGAGACGCCAGGTATCGATCGTAATACCTCTCGCATGCTAAACGAGCACCCTACCATCCGACCTACGTCCCCTATGCAGCGAGGTTAGACTACTCCGTACACAGCACGCAGTGTGTGTTCCGAACTCAAAGAGTGAATAAAAATAATAGTCGCCAGATATCATTACTGGTACCTCTCGCATGCTAAGCGTTCGCTCTACAACTGAGCTACGTCCCCTATGCAGCGAGGTCAGCACTCCGTACACAGCACGTAGTGTGTGTCCCGAACTCAAAAATTGAATAAAAATTGGAGTCGCCAGGTGTCGATCCTGGTACCTCTCGCACGCAAAGCGAGCGCTCTACCGTCCGAGCTACGCCCTATGCAGCGAGGTTAGACTACTCCGTACACAGCACGTAGTTTGTGTTCCGAAGTGAAAGAGTGAATAAGAATTGGAGACGCCAGGTATCGATCCTGGTACCTCTCGCATGCTAAGCGAGCGCTCTACCATCTGAGCTACGTCCCCTATGCAGCGAGGTTGCACTACTCAGTACACAGCACGTAGTGTGTATTCCGAACTCAAAGAGTGAATTGATATTGGAGACGCCAGGTATCGATCCTGGTACTTCTAGCATGCTAAGCGAGCGCTCTACCATCAAAGCTTCGTCCCCTATGCAGCGAGGTTAGACTACTCCGTAAACAGCACGTACTGTGTGTTCCGAACTCAAAGAGTGAATAAAAATTGGAGTCGCCAGGTAACGATCCTGGTACCTATCGCATGCTAAGCGCGCGCTCTACCATCTGTGTTACGTCCCCTACGCAGCGAGGTTAGACTACGCCGTACACAGCACGTAGTGTGTGTTCCGAACTCAAATAGTGAATTAGAATTGGAGACGCCAGGTATCGATCCTGTTACCTCTCGCACGCTAAGCGAGCGCTCTACCATCTGAGCTACGTCCCCTATGCAGCGAGGTCAGCACTCCGTACACAGCACGTAGTGTGTGTCCCGAACTCAAAGATTGAATAAAAATTGGAGTCGCCATGTATCGATCCTGGTACCTCTCGCACGAAAAGAGTGCGCTCTACCGTCTGAGCTACGTCCCCTATGCAGCGAGGTTAGACTAGTCCGTACACAGCGCGTAGTGTGTGTTCCGAACTGAAAGAGTGAATAAGAATCGGAGACGCCAGGTATCGATCCTGGTACCTCTCGCATGCTAAGCGAGCGCTCTACCAACTGAGCTACGTCCCCTATGCAGCGAGGTTAGACTACTCCATACACAGCACATAGTGTGTGTTCCGAACTCAAAGGGTGAATGAAAATTGGAGACGCCACGTATCGATCCTGGTACCTCTCGGATGCTAAGCGAGCGCTCTACCATCTGAGCTACGCCCCCCGCGCAGCTAGATTAGACTACTCCGTACACAGCACGTTGTGTGTGTTCCGAACTGAAAGAGTGAATAAAAATTGGAGACGCCAGGTATCGATCGTAGTACCTCTCGCATGCTAAACGAGCACCCTACCATCCGACCTACGTCCCCTATGCAGCGAGGTTAGACCACTCCGTACACAGCACGTAGTGTGTGTTCCGAACTCAAAGAGTGAATCAAAATTTTTGTCGCCAGATATCGATACTGGTACCTCTCGCATGCTAAGCGAGCGCTCTACTAACTGAGCTACGTCCCCTATGCAGCGAGGTCAGCACTCCGTACACAGCACGTAGTGTGTGTCCCGAACTCAAAGATTGAATAAAAATTGGAGTCGCCAGGTATCGATCCTGGTACCCCTCGCACGCAAAGCGAGCGCTCTACCGTCTGAGCTAAGACCCCCATGCAGCGAGGTTAGACTACTTCGTACACAGCACGTAGTGTGTGTTCCGAACTCAAAGAGTGAATTGATATTGGAGACGCCATGTATCGATCCTGGTACTTCTGGCATGCTAGGCGAGCGCTCTACCATCAAAGCTTCGTCCCTATGCAGCGAGGTTAGACTACTCCGTAAACAGCACGTACTGTGTGTTCCGAACTCAGAGAGTGAATAAAAATTGGAGACGCCAGGTATCGATCTTGGTACCTCTCGCATGCTAAGCGAGCGCTGTACCATCTGAGCTACGTCCCCTATGCAGCGAGGTTAGGACTCCGTACACAGCACGTAGTGTGTGTCCCGAACTCAAAGAATGAATAAAAATTGGAGTCGCCAGGTATCGATCCAGTACCTCTCGCATGCTAAGCGAGCACCCTACCATCCGAGCTACGTCCCCTATGCAGCGGTGTTAGACTACTCCGTACACAGCACGTAGTGTGTGTTCCGAACTGAAAGAATGAATATGATTTGGAGACGCCAGGTATCGATCCTGGTACCTCTCGCATGCTAAGCGAAAGCTCTACCAACTGAGCTACGTCCCCTATGCAGCGAGGTTAGACTACTCCATACACAGCACATAGTGTGTGTTCCGAACTCAAAGAGTGAATAAGAATTGGAGACGCCAGGTATCGATCCTGGTACCTCTCGCATGCTAAGCGAGCGCTCTACCATCTGAGCTACGCTCCCTGCGCAGCTAGATTAGACTACTCCGTACACAGCACGTTGTGTGTGTCCGAACTGAAAGAGTGAATAAAAATTGGAGACGCCAGCTATCGATCGTAGTACCTCTCGCATGCTAAACGAGCACCCTACCATCCGACCTACGTCCCCTATGCAGCGAGGTTAGACTACTCCGTACACAGCACGTAGTGTGTGTTCCGAACTCAAAGAGTGAATAAAAATTATAGTCGCCAGATATCGATACTGGTACCTCTCGCATGCTAAGCGAGCGCTCTACCAACTGAGCTACGTCCCCTATGCAGCGAGGTCAGCACTCCGTACACAGCACGTAGTGTGTGTTCCGAACTGAAAGAGTGAATAAGAATTGGAGACGCCAGGTATCGATCGTGGTACCTCTCGCATGCTAAGCGAGCACCCTACCATCCGACCTACCTCCGATATACAGCGAGGTTAGACTACTTCGTACACAGCACGTAGTGTGTGTTCCGAACTCAAAGAGTGAATTTATATTGGAGACGCCAGGTACCGATCCTGGTACTTCTAGCATGCTAAGCGAGCGCTCTACCATCAAAGCTTCGTCCCCTATGCAGCGAGGTTAGACTACTCCGTAAACAGCACGTACTGTGTGTCCCGAACTCAAAGAGTGAATGAAAATTGGAGACGCCAGGTATCGATCCTGGTACCTCTCGCATGCTGAGCGAGCGCTCTACCATCTGAGCTACGTCCCCTATGCAGCGGGGACAGCACTCCGTACACAGCACGTATTTTGTGTCCCGAACTCAAAGATTGAATAAAAATTGGCGTCGCCCGGTATCGATCCTGGTACCTCTCGCATGCTAAGCGAGCGCTCTACCAACTGAGCTACGCCCCTATGCAGCGAAGTTAGACTACTCCGTACACAGCACGTAGTGTGTGTTCCGAACTCAAAGATTGAATAAAAATTACAGTCGCCAGGTATCGATCCTTGTACCTCTCGCATGCTAAGCGAGCGCTCTACCAACTGAGCTACGCCCCCTACGCAGCGATGTTAGACTACTCCGTACACAGCACTTAGTGTGTGTTCCGAACTGAAAGAGAGTGAATAAAAATTGGAGACGCCAGGTATCGATGCTGGTACCTCTCGCTTGCTAAGCGAGCGCTCTACGAACTGAGCTACGTCCCGTATGCAGCGAGGTTAGACTACTCCGTACACAGCACGTAGTGTGTGTTCCGAACTGAAAGATGGAATAAAAATTATAGTCGCCAGATTTCGACCCTGGTACCTCTCGCATGCTAAGCGAGCGCTCTACCAACTGAGCTACGGCCGCTATGCAGCGAGGTTACACTACTCAGTACACAGCACGTAGTGTGTGTTCCGAACTCAAAGGGTGACTAGAAATTGGAGACGCCAGGTATCGATCCTGGTACCTCTCGCATGCTAAGCGAGCGCTCTACCATCTGAGCTACGTCCCCTATGCAGCGAGGTTACACTACTCAGTACACAGCACGTAGTGTGTGTTCCGAACTCAAAGGGTGAATAGAAATTGGAGACGCCAGGTATTGATCCTGGTACCTCTCGCATGCTAAGCGAGCGCTCTACCATTTGAGCTACGTCCCCTATGCAGCGAGGTTACACTACTCTTACACAGCACGTAGTGTGTGTTCCGAACTCAAAGGGTGAATAAAAATTGGAGTCGCCAGGTAACGATCCTGGTACCTACCGCATGCTAAGCGAGCGCTCTACCATCTGAGTTACGTCCCCTACGCAGCGAGGTTAGACTACTCCGTACACAGCATGTAGTGTGTGTTCCGAACTCAAAGAGTGAACAAGAATTGGAGACGCCAGGTATCGATCCTGGTACCTCTCGCATGCTAAGCGAGCGCTCTACCATCTGAGCTACGTCCCCTATGCAGCGAGGTCAGCACTCAGTACACAGCACGTAGTGTGTGTCCCGAACTCAAAGATTGAATAAAAATTGGAGTCGCCAGGTATCGATCCTGGTACCTCTCGCACGCAAGGCGAGCGCTCTACCGTCTGAGCTACGTCCCCTATGCAGCGAGGTTTGACTACTCCGTACACAGCACGTAGTGTGTGTTCCGAACTGAAAGAGTGAATATGATTTGGAGACGCCAGGTATCGATCCTGGTACCTCTCGCATGCTAAGCGAGCGCTCTACCAACTGAGCTACGCTCCCTGCGCAGCTAGATTACACTACTCCGTACACAGCACGTTGTGTGTGTTCCGAACTGAAAGAGTGAATAAAACTTGGAGACGCCAGGTATCGATCCTGGTACCTCTCGCATGCTAAGCGAGCACCCTACCATCCGACCTACGTCCGATATGCAGCGAGGTTAGACTACTTCGCACACAGCACGTAGTGTGTGTTCCGAACTCAAAGAGTGAATTGATATTGGACACGCCAGGTATCGATCCTGGTACTTCTAGCATGCTAAGCGAGCGCTCTACCATCAAAGCTTCGTCCCCTATGCACCGAGGTTAGACTACTCCGTAAACAGCACGTTCTGTGTGTTCCGAACTCAAAGAGTGAATGAAAATTGGAGACGCCAGGTATCGATCCTGGTACCTCTCGCATGCTAAGCGAGCGCTTTACCATCTGAGCTACGTCCCCTATGCAGCGAGGTCAGCACTCCGTACACAGCACGTAGTGTGTGTCCCGAACTCAAAGATTGAATAAAAATTGGAGTCGCCATGTATCGATCCTGGTACCTCTCGCATGCTAAGCGAGCACCCTACCATCCGAGCTACGCCCCCTATGCAGCGAGGTTAGACTACTCCGTACACAGCACGTAGTGTGTGTTCCGAACTCAAAGAGTGAATAAAAATTATAGTCGCCAGATATCGATTCCGGTACCTCTCGCATGCTAAGCGAGCGCTCTACCAACTGAGCTACGTCCCCTATGCAGCGAGGTTAGACTACTCCGTACACAGCACGTAGTGTGTGTTCCGAACTGAAAGAGTGAATAAAAATTGGAGACGCCAGGTATCGATCCTGGTACCTCTCGCATGCTAAGCGAGCGCTCTACCAACTGAGCTACGTCCCCTATGCAGCGAGGTTAGACTACTCCGTACTAGGCACGTAGTGTGTGTTCCGAACTGAAAGAGTGAATAAAAATTATAGTCGCCAGATTTCGACCCTGGTACCTCTCGCATGCTAAGCGAGCGCTCTACCATCTGAGCTACGGCCCCTATGCAGCGAGGTTACACCACTCAGTACACAGCACGTAGTGTGTGTACCGAACTCAAAGAGAGAATAGAAATTGGAGACGCCAGGTATCGATCCTGGTACCTCTCGCATGCTAAGCGAGCGATCTACCATCTGAGCTACGTCCCCTATGCAGCGAAGTTGCACTACTCAGTACACAGCACGTAGTGTGTGTTCCGAACTCAAAGGGTGAATAGAAATTGGAGACGCCAGGTATCGATCCTGGTACCTCTCGCATGCTAAGCGAGCGCTATACCATCTGAGCTACGCCCCTATGCAGCGAGGTTACACTACTCAGTACACAGCACGTAGTGTGTGTTCCGAACTCAAAGGGTGAATAAAAATTGGAGTCGCCAGGTAACGATCCTGGTACCTATCGCATGCTAAGCGAGCGCTCTACCATCTGAGTTACGTCCTCTACGCAGCGAGGTTAGACTACTCCGTACACAGCATGTAGTGTGTGTTCCGAACTCAAAGAGTGAACAAGAATTGGAGACGCCAGGTATCGATCCTGGTACCTCTCGCATGCTAAGCGAGCGCTCTACCATCTGAGCTACGTCCCCTATGCAGCGAGGTCAGCACTCAGTACACAGCACGTAGTGTGTGTCCCGAACTCAAAGATTGAATAAAAATTGGAGTCGCCAGGTATCGATCCTGGTACCTCTCGCACGCAAGGCGAGCGCTCTACTGTCTGAGCTACGTCCCCTATGCAGCGAGGTTTGACTACTCCGTACACAGCACGTAGTGTGTGTTCCGAACTGAAAGAGTGAATATGATTTGGAGACGCCAGGTATCGATCCTGGTACCTCTCGCATGCTAAGCGAGCGCTCTACCAACTGAGCTACGCTCCCTGCGCAGCTAGATTACACTACTCCGTACACAGCACGTTGTGTGTGTTCCGAACTGAAAGAGTGAATGAAAAATTGGAGACGCCAGGTATCGATCATGGTACCTCTCGCATGCTAAGCGAGCACCCTACCATCCGACCTACGTCCGATATGCAGCGAGGTTAGACTACTTCGCACACAGCACGTAGTGTGTGTTCCGAACTCAAAGAGTGAATTGATATTGGAGACGCCAGGTATCGATCCTGGTACTTCTAGCATGCTAAGCGAGCGCTCTACCATCAAAGCTTCGTCCCCTATGCACCGAGGTTAGACTACTCCGTAAACAGCACGTTCTGTGTGTTCCGAACTCAAAGAGTGAATGAAAATTGGAGACGCCAGGTATCGATCCTGGTACCTCTCGCATGCTAAGCGAGCGCTTTGCCATCTGAGCTACGTCCCCTATGCAGCGAGGTCAGCACTCCGTACACAGCACGTAGTGTGTGTCCCGAACTCAAAGATTGAATAAAAATTGGAGTCGCCATGTATCGATCCTGGTACCTCTCG
Organism: Anabrus simplex; assembly: GCF_040414725.1. Taxonomy (NCBI): domain Eukaryota; kingdom Metazoa; phylum Arthropoda; class Insecta; order Orthoptera; family Tettigoniidae; genus Anabrus; species Anabrus simplex. Next base: position 1,795,497,218 of record NC_090265.1, on the reverse strand, counting down.
CATGCTAAGCGAGCACCCTACCATCCGAGCTACGTCCCCTATGCAGCGAGGTTAGACTACTCCGTACACAGCACGTAGTGTGTGTTCCGAACTCAAAGAGTGAATAAAAATTATAGTCGCCAGATATCGATCCCGGTACCTCTCGCATGCTAAGCGAGCTCTCTACCAACTGAGCTACGTCCCCTATGCAGCGAGGGTAGACTACTCCGTACACAGCACGTAGTGTGTGTTCCGAACTGAAAGAGTGAATAAAAATTGGAGACGCCAGGTATCGATCCTGGTACCTCTCGCATGCTAAGCGAGCGCTCTACCAACTGAGCTACGTCCCCTATGCAGCGAGGTTAGACTACTCCGTACTAGGCACGTAGTGTGTGTTCCGAACTGAAAGAGTGAATAAAAGTTATAGTCGCCAGATTTCGACCCTGGTACCTCTCGCATGCTAAGCGAGCACCCTACCATCCGAGCTACGTCCCCTATGCAGCGAGGTTAGACTACTCAGTACACAGCACGTAGTGTGTGTACCGAACTCAAAGAGAGAATAGAAATTGGAGACGCCAGGTATCGATCCTGGTACCTCTCGCATGCTAAGCGAGCACCCTACCATCCGAGCTACGTCCCCTATGCAGCGAGGTTAGACTACTCAGTACACAGCACGTAGTGTGTGTACCGAACTCAAAGAGAGAATAGAAATTGGAGACGCCAGGTATCGATCCTGGTACCTCTCGCATGCTAAGCGAGCGCTCTACCATCTGAGTTACGTACCCGACGCAGCGAGGTTAGAGTACTCCGTACACAGCACGTAGTGTGTGTTCCGAACTCAAAGAGTGAATAAGAATTGGAGACGCCAGGTATCGATCCTGGTACCTCTCGCATGCTAAGCGAGCGCTCTATTATCTGAGCTACGTCCTCTATGCAGCGAGGTCAGCACTCCGTACACAGCACGTAGTGTGTGTCCCGAACTCAAAGATTGAATAAAAATACGAGTCGCCAGGTATAAATCCTGGTACCTCTCGCACGCAAAGCGAGCGCTCTACCGTCTGAGCTACGTCCCGTATGCAGCGAGGTTAGACTACTCCGTACACAGCACGTAGTGTGTGTTCCGAACTGAAAGAGTGAATAAAAATTGGAGACGCAAGGTATCGATTGTAGTACCTCTCGCATGCTAAACGAGCACCCTACCATCCGACCTACGTCCGATATGCAGCGAGGTTAGACTACTCCGTACACAGCACGTTGTGTGTGTTCCGAACTGAAAGAGTGAATAAAAATTGGAGACGCCAGGTATCGATCCTGGTACCTCTCGCATGCTAAGCGAGCACCCTACCATCCGACCTACGTCCGATATGCAGCGAGGTTAGACTACTTCGTACACAGCACGTAGTGTGTGTTCCGAACTCAAAGAGAGAATAGAAATTGGAGACGCCAGGTATCGATCCTGGTACCTCTCGCATGCTATGCGAGCGCTCTACCAACTGAGCTACGTCCCCTATGCAGCGAGGTTAGACTACTCCATACACAGCACATAGTGTGTGTTCCGAACTCAAAGGGTGAATAAAAATTGGAGACGCCAGGTATCGATCCTGGTACCTCTCGCATGCTAAGCGAGCGCTCTACCATCTGAGCTACGCCCCCTGCGCAGCTAGGTTAGACTACTCCGTACACAGCACGTTGTGTGTGTTCCGAACTGAAAGAGTGAATAAAAATTGGAGACGCCAGGTATCGATCCTGGTACCTCTCGCATGCTAAACGAGCACCCTACCATCCGACCTACGTCCGATATGCAGCGAGGTTAGACTACTCCGTACACAGCACGTTGTGTGTGTTCCGAACTGAAAGAGTGAATAAAAATTGGAGACGCCAGGTATCGATCCTGGTACCTCTCGCATGCTAAGCGAGCACCCTACCATCCGACCTACGTCCGATATGCAGCGAGGTTAGACTACTTCGTACACAGCACGTAGTGTGTGTTCCGAACTCAAAGAGTGAATTGATATTGGAGACGCCAGGTATCGATCCTGGTACTTCTAGCATGCTAAGCGAGTGCTCTACCATCAAAGCATCGTCCCCTATGCAGCGAGGTTAGACTACTCCGTAAACATCACGTACTGTGTGTTCCGAACTCAAGGAGTGAATAAAAATTGGAGACGCCAGGTATCGATCCTGGTACCTCTCGCATGCTATGCGAGCGCTCTACCAACTGAGCTACGTCCCCTATGCAGCGAGGTTAGACTACTCCATACACAGCACGTAGTGTGTGTTCCGAACTCAAAGAGTGAATAAAAATTATAGCCGCCAGATATCGATCCTGGTACCTCTCGCATGCTAAGCGAGCGCTCTACCAACTGAGCTACGTCCCCTATGCAGCGAGGTAAGACTACTCCGTACACAGCACGTAGTGTGTGTTCCGAACTGAAAGAGTGAATAAAAATTATTGTCGCCAGATATCGATCCTGGTACCTCTCGCATGCTAAGCGAGCGCTCTACCAACTGAGCTACGTCCCCTATGCAGCGAGGTAAGACTACTTCGTACACAGCACGTAGTGTGTGTTCCGAACTCAAAGAGTGAATTGATATTGGAGACGCCAGGTATCGATCCTGGTACTTCTAGCATGCTAAGCGAGTGCTCTACCATCAAAGCTTCGTCCCCTATGCAGCGAGGTTAGACTACTCCGTAAACATCACGTACTGTGTGTTCCGAACTCAAGGAGTGAATAAAAATTGGAGACGCCAGGTATCGATCCTGGTACCTCTCGCATGCTAAGCGAGCGCTCTACCATCTGAGCTACGGCCCCTATGCAGCGAGGTTACACCACTCAGTACACAGCACGTAGTGTGTGTACCGAACTCAAAGAGAGAATAGAAATTGGAGACGCCAGGTATCGATCCTGGTACCTCTCGCATGCTAAGCGAGCGCTCTACCATTTGAGCTACGTCCCCTATGCAGCGAAGTTACACTACTCAGTACACAGCACGTAGTGTTTTTGTTCCGAACTCAAAGGGTGAATAGAAATTGGAGACGCCAGGTATCGATCCTGGTACCTCTCGCATGCTAAGCGAGCGCTGTACCATCTGAGTTACGTCCCCTACGCAGCGAGGTTAGACTACTCCGTACACAGCACGTAGTGTGTGTTCCGAACTCAAAGAGTGAATAAGAATTGGAGACGCCAGGTATCGATCCTGGTACCTCTCGCATGCTAAGCGAGCGCTCTACCATCTGAGCTACGTCCCCTATGCAGCGAGGTCAGCACTCCGTGCACTGCACGTAGTGTGTGTCCCGAACTCAAAGATTGAATAAAAAAGCGAGTCGCCAGGTATCGATCCTGGTACCTCTCGCACGCAAAGCGAACGCTCTACCGTCTGAGCTACGTCCCCTATGCAGCGGGGTTAGACTAGTCCGTACACAGCACGTAGTGTGTGTTCCGAACTGAAAGAGTGAATAAGAATTGGAGACGCCAGGTATCGATCCTGGTACCTCTCGCATGCTAAGCGAGCGCTCTACCAACTGAGCTACGTCCCCTATGCAGCGAGGTTAGACTACTCCGTACACAGCACATAGTGTGTGTTCCGAACTCAAAGGGTGAATAGAAATTGGAGACGCCAGGTATCGATCCTGGTACCTCTCGCATGCTAAGCGAGCACTCTACCATCTGAGCTACGCCCCCTACGCAGCGAGATTAGACTACTCCGTACACAGCAAGTTGTGTGTGTTCCGAACTGAAAGAGTGAATAAAAATTGGAGACGCCAGGTATCGATCGTAGTACCTCTCGCATGCTAAACGAGCACCCTACCATCCGACCTACGTCCCCTATGCAGCGAGGTTAGACTACTCCGTACACAGCACGTAGTGTGTGTTCCGAACTCAAAGGGTGAATAAAAGTTATAGTCGCCAGATATCGATCCTGGTACCTCTCGCACGCAAAGCGAGCGCTCTACCATCCGACCTACGTCCCCTATGCAGCGAGGGTAGGCTACTCCGTACACAGCACGTAGTGTGTGTTCCGAACTCAAAGAGTGAATAAAAATTGGAGGCGCCAGGTATCGATCCTGGTAACTCTCGCATGCTAAGCGAGCGCTCTACCATCTGAGCTACGCCCCACGCGCAGCGAGTTTACACTACTCAGTACACAGCACGTAGTGTGAGTTCCGAACTGAAAGAGTGAATAGAAATTGGAGACGCGAGGTATCGATCCTGGTACCTCTCGCACGCAAAGCGAGCGCTCTACCATCCGACCTACGTCCCCTATGCAGCGAGGGTAGGCTACTCCGTACACAGCACGTAGTGTGTGTTCCGAACTCAAAGAGTGAATAAGAATTGGAGACGCCAGGTATCGATCCTGGTACCTCTCGCATGCTAAGCGAGCGCTCTACCATCTGAGCTACGCCCCCTATACCGCGAGGTTAGACATCTCCGTACACAGCACGTAGTGTGTTTTCCGAACTGAAAGAGTGAATAAAAATTGGAGACGCCTTGTATCGATCCTGGTACCTCTCGCATGCTAAGCGAGCGCTCTACCAACTGAGCTACGTCCCCTATGCAGCGAGGTCAGCACTCCGTACACAGCACGTAGTGTGTGTCCCGAATTCAAAGATTGAATGAAAATTGGAGTCGCCAGGTATCGATCCTGGCACCTCTCGCATGCTAAGCGAGCGCTCTACCATCTGAGCTACGTCCCCTATGAATCGAGGTTAGACTACTTCGTACACAGCACGTAGTGTGTGTTCCGAACTCAAAGAGTGAATAAGAATTGGAGACGCCAGGTATCGATCCTGGTACCTCTCGCATGCTAAGCGAGCGCTCTACCATCTGAGCTACGTCCCCTATGCAGCGAGGTTAGACTACTCCGTACACAGCGCGTAGTGTGTGTTCCGAACTGAAAGAGTGAATAAGAATCGGAGACGCCAGGTATCGATCCTGGTACCTCTCGCATGCTAAGCGAGCGCTCTACTAACTGAGCTACGTCCCCTATGCAGCGAGGTCAGCACTCCGTACACAGCACGTAGTGTGTGTCCCGAACTCAAAGATTGAATAAAAATTGGACTCGCCAGGTATCGATCCTGGTACCTCTCGCACGCAAAGCGAGCGCTCTACCGTCTGAGCTAAGACCCCCATGCAGCGAGGTTAGACTACTTCGTACACAGCACGTAGTGTGTGTTCCGAACTCAAAGAGTGAATTGATATTGGAGACGCCATGTATCGATCCTGGTACTTCTAGCATGCTAAGCGAGCGCTCTACCATCAAAGCTTCGTCCCTATGCAGCGAGGTTAGACTACTCCGTAAACAGCACGTACTGTGTGTTCCGAACTCAGAGAGTGAATAAAAATTGGAGACGGCAGGTATCGATCTTGGTACCTCTCGCATGCTAAGCGAGCGCTGTACCATCTGAGCTACGTCCCCTATGCAGCGAGGTTAGGACTCCGTACACAGCACGTAGTGTGTGTCCCGAACTCAAAGATTGAATAAAAATTGGAGTCGCCAGGTATCGATCCCGGTACCTCTCGCATGCTAAGCGAGCACCCTACCATCCGAGCTACGTCCCCTATGCAGCGAGGTTAGACTACTCCGTACACAGCACGTAGTGTGTGTTCCGAACTGAAAGAATGAATATGATTTGGAGACGCCAGGTATCGATCCTGGTACCTCTCGCATGCTAAGCGAGCGCTCTACCAACTGAGCTACGTCCCCTATGCAGCGAGGTTAGACTACTCCATACACAGCACATAGTGTGTGTTCCGAACTCAAAGAGTGAATAAGAATTGGAGACGCCAGGTATCGATCCTGGTACCTCTCGCATGCTAAGCGAGCGCTCTACCATCTGAGCTACGCTCCCTGCGCAGCTAGATTAGACTACTCCGTACACAGCACGTTGTGTGTGTCCGAACTGAAAGAGTGAATAAAAATTGGAGACGCCAGCTATCGATCGTAGTACCTCTCGCATGCTAAACGAGCACCCTACCATCCGACCTACGTCCCCTATGCAGCGAGGTTAGACTACTCCGTACACAGCACGTAGTGTGTGTTCCGAACTCAAAGAGTGAATAAAAATTATAGTCGCCAGATATCGATACTGGTACCTCTCGCATGCTAAGCGAGCGCTCTACCAACTGAGCTACGTCCCCTATGCAGCGAGGTCAGCACTCCGTACACAGCACGTAGTGTGTGTTCCGAACTGAAAGAGTGAATAAGTATTGGAGACGCCAGGTATCGATCGTGGTACCTCTCGCATGCTAAGCGAGCACCCTACCATCCGACCTACCTCCGATATGCAGCGAGGTTAGACTACTTCGTACACAGCACGTAGTGTGTGTTCCGAACTCAAAGAGTGAATTTATATTGGAGACGCCAGGTACCGATCCTGGTACTTCTAGCATGCTAAGCGAGCGCTCTACCATCAAAGCTTCGTCCCCTATGCAGCGAGGTTAGACTACTCCGTAAACAGCACGTACTGTGTGTTCCGAACTCAAAGAGTGAATGAAAATTGGAGACGCCAGGTATCGATCCTGGTACCTCTCGCATGCTGAGCGAGCGCTCTACCATCTGAGCTACGTCCCCTATGCAGCGAGGACAGCACTCCGTACACAGCACGTATTTTGTGTCCCGAACTCAAAGATTGAATAAAAATTGGAGTCGCCCGGTATCGATCCTGGTACCTCTCGCATGCTAAGCGAGCGCTCTACCAACTGAGCTACGTCCCCTATGCAGCGAAGTTAGACTACTCCGTACACAGCACGTAGTGTGTGTTCCGAACTCAAAGATTGAATAAAAATTACAGTCGCCAGGTATCGATCCTTGTACCTCTCGCATGCTAAGCGAGCGCTCTACCAACTGAGCTACGTCCCCTATGCAGCGATGATAGACTACTCCGTACACAGCACGTAGTGTGTGTTCCGAACTGAAAGAGAGTGAATAAAAATTGGAGACGCCAGGTATCGATCCTGGTACCTCTCGCTTGCTAAGCGAGCGCTCTACGAACTGAGCTACGTCCCGTATGCAGCGAGGTTAGACTACTCCGTACACAGCACGTAGTGTGTGTTCCGAACTGAAAGATGGAATAAAAATTATAGTCGCCAGATTTCGACCCTGGTACCTCTCGCATGCTAAGCGAGCGCTCTACCAACTGAGCTACGTCCCCTATGCAGCGAGGTTACACTACTCAGTACACAGCACGTAGTGTGTGTTCCGAACTCAAAGGGTGAATAGAAATTGGAGACGCCAGGTATTGATCCTGGTACCTCTCGCATGCTAAGCGAGCGCTCTACCATTTGAGCTACGTCCCCTATGCAGCGAGGTTACACTACTCAGTACACAGCACGTAGTGTGTGTTCCGAACTCAAAGGGTGAATAAAAATTGGAGTCGCCAGGTAACGATCCTGGTACCTACCGCATGCTAAGCGAGCGCTCTACCATCTGAGTTACGTCCCCTACGCAGCGAGGTTAGACTACTCCGTACACAGCATGTAGTGTGCGTTCCGAACTCAAAGAGTGAACAAGAATTGGAGACGCCAGGTATCGATCCTGGTACCTCTCGCATGCTAAGCGAGCGCTCTACCATCTGAGCTACGTCCCCTATGCAGCGAGGTCAGCACTCAGTACACAGCACGTAGTGTGTGTTCCGAACTGAAAGAGTGAATAAAAATTATAGTCGCCAGATTTCGACCCTGGTACCTCTCGCATGCTAAGCGAGCGCTCTACCATCTGAGCTACGGCCCCTATGCAGCGAGGTTACACCACTCAGTACACAGCACGTAGTGTGTGTACCGAACTCAAAGAGAGAATAGAAATTGGAGACGCCAGGTATCGATCCTGGTACCTCTCGCATGCTAAGCGAGCGATCTACCATCTGAGCTACGTCCCCTATGCAGCGAAGTTACACTACTCAGTACACAGCACGTAGTGTGTGTTCCGAACTCAAAGGGTGAATAGAAATTGGAGACGCCACGTATCGATCCTGGTACCTCTCGCATGCTAAGCGAGCGCTGTACCATCTGAGCTACGTCCCCTATGCAGCGAGGTCAGCACTCAGTACACAGCACGTAGTGTGTGTCCCGAACTCAAAGGGTGAATAAAAATTGGAGTCGCCAGGTAACGATCCTGGTACCTATCGCAAGCTAAGCGAGCGCTCTACCATCTGAGTTACGTCCCCTACGCAGCGAGGTTAGACTACTCCGTACACAGCATGTAGTGTGTGTTCCGAACTCAAAGAGTGAACAAGAATTGGAGACGCCAGGTATCGATCCTGGTACCTCTCGCATGCTAAGCGAGCGCTCTACCATCTGAGCTACGTCCCCTATGCAGCGAGGTCAGCACTCAGTACACAGCACGTAGTGTGTGTCCCGAACTCAAAGATTGAATAAAAATTGGAGTCGCCAGGTATCGATCCTGGTACCTCTCGCACGCAAGGCGAGCGCTCTACTGTCTGAGCTACGTCCCCTATGCAGCGAGGTTTGACTACTCCGTACACAGCACGTAGTGTGTGTTCCGAACTGAAAGAGTGAATATGATTTGGAGACGCCAGGTATCGATCCTGGTACCTCTCGCATGCTAAGCGAGCGCTCTACCAACTGAGCTACGCTCCCTGCGCAGCTAGATTACACTACTCCGTACACAGCACGTTGTGTGTGTTCCGAACTGAAAGAGTGAATAAAAATTGGAGACGCCAGGTATCGATCCTGGTACCTCTCGCATGCTAAGCGAGCACCCTACCATCCGACCTACGTCCGATATGCAGCGAGGTTAGACTACTTCGCACACAGCACGTAGTGTGTGTTCCGAACTCAAAGAGTGAATTGATATTGGAGACGCCAGGTATCGATCCTGGTACTTCTAGCATGCTAAGCGAGCGCTCTACCATCAAAGCTTCGTCCCCTATGCACCGAGGTTAGACTACTCCGTAAACAGCACGTTCTGTGTGTTCCGAACTCAAAGAGTGAATGAAAATTGGAGACGCCAGGTATCGATCCTGGTACCTCTCGCATGCTAAGCGAGCGCTTTGCCATCTGAGCTACGTCCCCTATGCAGCGAGGTCAGCACTCCGTACACAGCACGTAGTGTGTGTCCCGAACTCAAAGATTGAATAAAAATTGGAGTCGCCATGTATCGATCCTGGTACCTCTCGCATGCTAAGCAAGCACCCTACCATCCGAGCTACGTCCCCTATGCAGCGAGGTTAGACTACTCCGTACACAGCACGTAGTGTGTGTTCCGAACTCAAAGAGTGAATAAAAATTACAGTCGCCAGATATCGATCCCGGTACCTCTCGCATGCTAAGCGAGCTCTCTACCAACTGAGCTACGTCCCCTATGCAGCGAGGTTAGACTACTCCGTACACAGCACGTAGTGTGTGTTCCGAACTGAAAGAGTGAATAAAAATTGGAGACGCCAGGTATCGATCCTGGTACCTCTCGCATGCTAAGCGAGCGCTCTACCAACTGAGCTACGTCCCCTATGCAGCGAGGTTAGACTACTCCGTACTAGGCACGTAGTGTGTGTTCCGAACTGAAAGAGTGAATAAAAGTTATAGTCGCCAGATTTCGACCCTGGTACCTCTCGCATGCTAAGCGAGCACCCTACCATCCGAGCTACGTCCCCTATGCAGCGAGGTTAGACTACTCAGTACACAGCACGTAGTGTGTGTACCGAACTCAAAGAGAGAATAGAAATTGGAGACGCCAGGTATCGATCCTGGTACCTCTCGCATGCTAAGCGAGCACCCTACCATCCGAGCTACGTCCCCTATGCAGCGAGGTTAGACTACTCAGTACACAGCACGTAGTGTGTGTACCGAACTCAAAGAGAGAATAGAAATTGGAGACGCCAGGTATCGATCCTGGTACCTCTCGCATGCTAAGCGAGCGCTCTACCATCTGAGTTACGTACCCGACGCAGCGAGGTTAGAGTACTCCGTACACAGCTCGTAGTGTGTGTTCCGAACTCAAAGAGTGAATAAGAATTGGAGACGCCAGGTATCGATCCTGGTACCTCTCGCATGCTAAGCGAGCGCTCTACTATCTGAGCTACGTCCTCTATGCAGCGAGCTCAGCACTCCGTACACAGCACGTAGTGTGTGTCCCGAACTCAAAGATTGAATAAAAATACGAGTCGCCAGGTATAAATCCTGGTACCTCTCGCACGCAAAGCGAGCGCTCTACCGTCTGAGCTACGTCCCGTATGCAGCGAGGTTAGACTACTCCGTACACAGCACGTAGTGTGTGTTCCGGACTGAAAGAGTGAATAAAAACTGGAGACGCAAGGTATCGATTGTAGTACCTCTCGCATGCTAAACGAGCACCCTACCATCCGACCTACGTCCCCTATGCAGCGAGGTTAGACTACTCCGTACACAGCACGTAGTGTGTGTTCCGAACTCAAAGGGTGAATAAAAATTATAGTCGCCAGATATCGATCCTGGTACTTCTCGCATGCTAAGCGAGCGCTCTACCAACTGAGCTACGTCCCCTATGCAGCGAGGTCAGCACTCCGTACACAGCACGTAGTGTGTGTCCCGAACTCAAAGATTGAATAAAAATTGGAGTCGCCAGGTATAAATCCTGGTACCTCTCGCACGCAAAGGGAGCGCTCTACCGTCTGAGCTACGTCCCCTATGCAGCGAGGTTAGACTACTCCGTACACAGCACGTAGTGTGTGTTCCGAACTGAAAGAGTGAATAAGAATTGGAGACGCCAGGTATCGATCCTGGTACCTCTCGCATGCTATGCGAGCGCTCTACCAACTGAGCTACGTCCCCTATGCAGCGAGGTTAGACTACTCCATACACAGCACATAGTGTGTGTTCCGAACTCAAAGGGTGAATAAAAATTGGAGACGCCAGGTATCGATCCTGGTACCTCTCGCATGCTAAGCGAGCGCTCTACCATCTGAGCTACGCCCCCTGCGCAGCTAGGTTAGACTACTCCGTACACAGCACGTTGTGTGTGTTCCGAACTGAAAGAGTGAAAAAAATTGGAGACGCCAGGTATCGATCCTGGTACCGCTCGCATGCTAAACGAGCACCCTACCATCCGACCTACGTCCGATATGCAGCGAGGTTAGACTACTCCGTACACAGCACGTTGTGTGTGTTCCGAACTGAAAGAGTGAATAAAAATTGGAGACGCCAGGTATCGATCCTGGTACCTCTCGCATGCTAAGCGAGCACCCTACCATCCGACCTACGTCCGATATGCAGCGAGGTTAGACTACTTCGTACACAGCACGTAGTGTGTGTTCCGAACTCAAAGAGTGAATTGATATTGGAGACGCCAGGTATCGATCCTGGTACTTCTAGCATGCTAAGCGAGTGCTCTACCATCAAAGCATCGTCCCCTATGCAGCGAGGTTAGACTACTCCGTAAACATCACGTACTGTGTGTTCCGAACTCAAGGAGTGAATAAAAATTGGAGACGCCAGGTATCGATCGTGGTACCTCTCGCATGCTATGCGAGCGCTCTACCAACTGAGCTACGTCCCCTATGCAGCGAGGTTAGACTACTCCATACACAGCACGTAGTGTGTGTTCCGAACTCAAAGAGTGAATAAAAATTATAGCCGCCAGATATCGATCCTGGTACCTCTCGCATGCTAAGCGAGCGCTCTACCAACTGAGCTACGTCCCCTATGCAGCGAGGTAAGACTACTCCGTACACAGCACGTAGTGTGTGTTCCGAACTGAAAGAGTGAATAAAAATTATAGTCGCCAGATATCGATCCTGGTACCTCTCGCATGCTAAGCGAGCGCTCTACCAACTGAGCTACGTCCCCTATGCAGCGAGGTAAGACTACTTCGTACACAGCACGTAGTGTGTGTTCCGAACTCAAAGAGTGAATTGATATTGGAGACGCCAGGTATCGATCCTGGTACTTCTAGCATGCTAAGCGAGTGCTCTACCATCAAAGCTTCGTCCCCTATGCAGCGAGGTTAGACTACTCCGTAAACATCACGTACTGTGTGTTCCGAACTCAAGGAGTGAATAAAAATTGGAGACGCCAGGTATCGATCCTGGTACCTCTCGCATGCTAAGCGAGCGCTCTACCATCTGAGCTACGGCCCCTATGCAGCGAGGTTACACCACTCAGTACACAGCACGTAGTGTGTGTACCGAACTCAAAGAGAGAATAGAAATTGGAGACGCCAGGTATCGATCCTGGTACCTCTCGCATGCTAAGCGAGCGCTCTACCATCTGAGCTACGTCCCCTATGCAGCGAAGTTACACTACTCAGTACACAGCACGTAGTGTTTGTTCCGAACTCAAAGGGTGAATAGAAATTGGAGACGCCAGGTATCGATCCTGGTACCTCTCGCATGCTAAGCGAGCGCTGTACCATCTGAGTTACGTCCCCTACGCAGCGAGGTTAGACTACTCCGTACACAGCACGTAGTGTGTGTTCCGAACTCAAAGAGTGAATAAGAATTGGAGACGCCAGGTATCGATCCTGGTACCTCTCGCGTGCTAAGCGAGCGCTCTACCATCTGAGCTACGTCCCCTATGCAGCGAGGTCAGCACTCCGTGCACAGCACGTAGTGTGTGCTCCGAACTGAAAGATTGAATAAAAAAGCGAGTCGCCAGGTATCGATCCTGGTACCTCTCGCACGCAAAGCGAACGCTCTACCGTCTGAGCTACTTCCCCTATGCAGCGGGGTTAGACTAGTCCGTACACAGCACGTAGTGTGTGTTCCGAACTGAAAGAGTGAATAAGAATTGGAGACGCCAGGTATCGATCCTGGTACCTCTCGCATGCTAAGCGAGCGCTCTACCAACTGAGCTACGTCCCCTATGCAGCGAGGTTAGACTACTCCGTACACAGCACATAGTGTGTGTTCCGAACTCAAAGGGTGCATAGAAATTGGAGACGCCAGGTATCGATCCTGGTACCTCTCGCATGCTAAGCGAGCACTCTACCATCTGAGCTACGCCCCCTACGCAGCGAGATTAGACTACTCCGTACACAGCAAGTTGTGTGTGTTCCGAACTGAAAGAGTGAATAAAAATTGGAGACGCCAGGTATCGATCGTAGTACCTCTCGCATGCTAAACGAGCACCCTACCATCCGACCTACGTCCCCTATGCAGCGAGGTTAGACTACTCCGTACACAGCACGTAGTGTGTGTTCCGAACTCAAAGGGTGAATAAAAGTTATAGTCGCCAGATATCGATCCTGGTACCTCTCACATGCTAAGCGAGCGCTCTACCAACTGAGCTACGTCCCCTGTGCAGCGATGTCAGCACTCCGTACACAGCACGTAGTGTGTGTCCCGAACTCAAAGATTGAATAAAATTGGAGTCGCCAGTTATCGATCCTGGTACCTCTCGCACGCAAAGCGAGCGCTCTACCATCCGACCTACGTCCCCTATGCAGCGAGGGTAGGCTACTCCGTACACAGCACGTAGTGTGTGTTCCGAACTCAAAGAGTGAATAAAAATTGGAGGCGCCAGGTATCGATCCTGGTAACTCTCGCATGCTAAGCGAGCGCTCTACCATCTGAGCTACGCCCCATGCGCAGCGAGTTTACACTACTCAGTACACAGCACGTAGTGTGAGTTCCGAACTGAAAGAGTGAATAAGAATTGGAGACGCCAGGTATCGATCCTGGTACCTCTCGCATGCTAAGCGAGCGCTCTACCATCTGAGCTACGCCCCATGCGCAGCGAGTTTACACTACTCAGTACACAGCACGTAGTGTGAGTTCCGAACTGAAAGAGTGAATAAGAATTGGAGACGCCAGGTATTACACCCTACCGGGCGTCGAATGGATGACCCACGCATAAGAATGCCTCCACGTAACGGGGTAAACACCCACGGATGAGATTGGATTGAAGAGCGGGTCGAATTGCTTAACGAGCTTCGAACCGCTCCCCTTCCTACTTTCTGTGCCGGCCCGGCAGCCTGAGCACTTGGGGAAGTGGTACGTTCAAAGAAAAACAAAAACAACAAATCCTTAAGATGGAGCCTTATGTCTATAATATGAAAGTAGGATCTCTGGGTTCAAATGCCTATTGGATACTGCTTAACACTGCTACAAATGACAAGAATCATAAAATAGGGGTTACGAATGCGAATTTATTCAAATATGACCATTAAAAAAAAGTTGACACAGCTCTATACAATGACTCTCCACATATGGGAGGAAAAGAAAATCATAATCACTTTAAAAATACGAATCGCCCATGGGCGTCGCCTGCATAACGGCATGATTGAGGTTTTGCGACTTGCTATCGTTCATTTGTCCTCATTAATTCATACCGTTCATGAAATTTGTACATTATTCTGTCTATCACACCGTGAGATGATCTGATGTCCCTATACACAAATATTACTAGCTGTTCTAAGCACGAACATAACCGGGGCCTACACTACATAATATCATATTAAAAGACACATTTGCATAATGCACAAACAAACACAAATACCATTTTTGCTAAACCCCGGACTACTCATCTATCACCAAGACCACACAATGTGCACATAGGTTCTGTTTGAACTCAAAAATATGTGCACATCATTACGAAACATACACAAAACATATGGATATATACACTTCATGCACACCGGAGAACCCTTCCTAGAAAAGAAAACAGCATGGTTATCACAGTCTCCGGCCCAAAGCGCAAGCTTGGAAGCAGCTCGCTCAAGGGCGCCGTCATCATCCGGCGTCGAACTGGCAGACTCCCGACCGAGAGGTACTGTGGGTTTCTGTAGATACCGAGAATAGCTACAATCTCATCTCGCCGGATATCTGGGGGAATCCCTACTCATTTATTAAATACCCTTTTAAAAGAAGTTACCGTGATATTATCATTATACAAGTATTCTTAGCTGAGCCATTTAAACCAACCGAGGGGAGCGCGAGGTTGACCCAGGGCTCCAAGTTAGTCTTAACACAATGGTTTAAAGGGATCCCTCTGTCGCGAGGGCGAGAGCCAGTCATTCACAACAGAAGGAAGGCCGGCCATTCACTTCGCACGGCCGTTCTGATTCTTCTCTCGCTCACACGTCTACCCTCTCATCTCGGGGACACACATATCCACAGCCCGCTTCATTTGTTTATTCATATCATTATGGAATTCCCATGAAATACTCTTTTTATTCACTCCCTTCTCATTATTATCACTGAGACTGTGGGCACGATCACTTCTCAATCATCTCATCGTAAGTTCCTATTCGGCCCTTCCACTACGCCTCATACCGCGTATCTTCTTCCCTTGGGCCTGTGGCTCTCATGGCTCCTCGTCCATACCACATGACTACACTTATATTTAAACCTTCTGGCCAAAGATTAGGGACTCATGCCCCTGGGTCTTACCCCGGCTATAGATAAAAAAAATACACTCCAAACCATTATGGCCCATTAATCAAAAATCACGGGAGACTTGCACATGGTCCCTCACACCTATCTAGATCACACAGTATGTACCTCTCCCGGTCGGGATTTTCTTCATTCTTGATGTACATGCACGGATTATATCTGTAAGCTAGGCATGCATTATCTGACTGACCCATGAGTTTCCCTGGCATATCCGACAACCACGTGGGACAGTGACTACCAACATTTCGACAATTTCCCTGCTTGCCAGCACTATGTTTCCAACCGCCCCTACGGGAAACTCAAATATTCTCCTAACCTTGTTCCCATATTTGCTAGGACATTCTACATTAAAAATATAACCCTCACGATAAGCTAACCATTAAGAAAGAAATATGAGTCGTCCGGGAATTCAGCTCCCTTAAATTTTACTTCAACATTATAAAATCAATAAAATTTCCATATAGGACATGCATTAACTTACAACATTTTGATATTTACAAAAGAACGCTAATCCTATCCCCGGGTTATGTCATGCTTAGAAATTAAATTTGGACATCACTCATCTGTTTGGTGGCCGTTGATTCTTCCGCCACGGGAGACCCATGGTGAAGTTCTTAGTACTCCATGACCACTCGGTAGGTGGCGGGCGTGCAGTCCTTCATCCTTGGTCCATACAAGTCCGACATCATGGGGAACTCGTCACAGCTGAAATCTTACAGTAATCCAAGTGGGTAACACTTTTACACTCGTCACACGTCCTCTATTTCAGAGTTTACACCCGCGTTCACAGTAAGAATCGGGTGGCTCACGAGATTCGAGCCCCTGATTCAAAGTAACACGTTGGGTGATACCAAATTATGAATTTGACTGACTCATTAAAGCCGGCACTGTCTCAGCCGAATTCCAATACTTGTTTGCAAATTATGCCCGCGGGTTTTTACTAGTTTGACACGCAGCACAGGAACAATACCTAGGCTCGTTTGGCCTCCCGTTCACTTCACAAAGCGTGCTGGACACAATGGCGCTTTCAATACACGGTCAAGGGTTTCTGACTTAAACTGGGGCACCGCGGGATATAGTGTCCTCCTCACCGACCCGTAAAAGAACAACTGTCTCTACAATGGCCTGCCCGGCTTATATTATCTTACCCGCCGGAAGCTCGGGGGCGTCAACGTTCACGGTTCATTAAGAACAAGAGCTCCTTTCGTACCAAGAATTGACGATATTTGAATAGTGCATCTTGTAGCCCTCTGTCTCCTCTTTCATTTGAGCCTGGCGTGCTGGACCGACGATCAGCAGTTTTTATGTAATTTGCTTCCCGCCTTTGATTAATTCATAGCGTCCTCTGGGGGGTGGAGCTATCTCCTAAGCGCGATTCCTGGCGTGGGTGACGCCGCTGTATCCACATGTGTTAGCGATATGTTACATCTTGACAGCTGGTGACCTCATTTCTTCCCCTGCATAAGTTATTACATATTTTTAGTCTGGAGAACGCAGAAAATTCCGCTCTATTCAATGGTGTGTCTCGCATAATTTTCCTATGTCTGGATTAAAATATCATTCTATTGTTTACGCGCCAAAATCCGACGTTGGCACCCGTGACACGTGCATAAAAAACCGGAAGTTCCTTATGTTCGTTGGGAACTCTGGGAAGCTAAGCTCCACCTCGGGGCGTATCTGACTACTCCAGCATCGCGTCCCCTTCTATCTCTCTCTGCGAGTTGAGAGCGTATTTCCGCGGGGGCTTGGCTGTTGCTTTGTCTTTCCATTGTTCGCAGGCGCTCATTTCGCGGGTTCCGTTCTGGCCGGACGCCGCTCGATCCCCTTCGCCCAAACTGCTACCAATGACGCGACCTTTAGGAGTAATTTTAATGGAGTATAGAGGCCCATATCATTCCCATGGAGCTGTACAGGACACTGTACGGTTTCATCATCGATCCTGGTACCTCTCGCATGCTAAGCGAGCGCTCTACCATCTGAGCTACGGCCCCTATACAGCGAGTTTACACTACTCAGTACACAGCACGTAGTGTGAGTTCCGAACTGAAAGAGTGAATAAGAATTGGAGACGCCAGGTATCGATCCAGGTACCTCTCGCATGCTAAGCGAGCGCTCTACCAACTGAGCTACGTCCCCTATGCAGCGAGGTCAGCACTCCGTACACAGCACGTAGTGTGTGTCCCGAATTCAAAGATTGAATGAAAATTGGAGTCGCCAGGTATCGATCCTGGCACCTCCCGCATGCTAAGCGAGCGCTCTACCATCTGAGCTACGTCCCCTATGAATCGAGGTTAGACTACTCCGTACACAGCACGTAGTGTGTGTTCCGAACTCAAAGAGTGAATAAGAATTGGAGACGCCAGGTATCGATCCTGGTACCTCTCGCATGCTAAGCGAGCGCTCTACCATCTGAGCTACGTCCCCTATGCTGCGAGGTCAGCACTCCGTACACAGCACATAGTGTGTGTCCCGAACTCAAAGATTGAAAAAAAATTGGAGTCGCCATGTATCGATCCTGGTACCTCTCGCATGCTACGCGAGCACCCTACCATCCGAGCTACGTCCCCTATGCAGCGAGGTTAGACTACTTCGTACACAGCACGTTCTGTGTGTTCCGAACTCAAAGAGTGAATAAAAATTATAGTCGCCAGATATCGATCCTGGTACCTCTCGCATGCTAAGCGAGCGCTCTACCAACTGAGCTACGTCCCCAATGCAGCGAGGTTAGACTACTCCGTACACAGCACGTAGTGTGTGTTCCGAACTGAAAGAGTGAATAGAAATTGGAGACGCGAGGTATCGATCCGGGTACCTCTCGCATGCTAAGCGAGCGCTCTACCATCTGAGCAACGTCCCCTATGCAGCGTGGTTATACTACTCCGTACACAGCACGTAGTGTGTGTTCCGAACTCAAAGAGTGAATAAAAATTATAGTCGCCAGATATCGATCCTGGTACATCTCGCATGCTAAGCGAGCGCTCTACCAACTGAGCTACGTCCCCTATGCAGCGAGGTTAGACTACTCCGTACACAGCAAGTAGTGTGTGTGCCGAACTCAAAGAGAGAATAAAAATTATAGTCGCCAGATATCGATCCTGGTACCTCTCGCATGCTAAGCGGGCGCTCTACCATCTGAGCTACCTCCCCTACGAAGCGAGGTTAGACTACTCCGTACACAGCACTTAGTGAGTGTTCATAACTCAAAGAGTGAATAAAAAATGGAGACGCCTGGTATCGATCCTGGTACCTCTCGCATGCTAAGCGAGCGCTCTACCATCCGAGCTACATCCCCTACTCAGCGAGGTTAGACTACTCCGTACACAGCACGTAGTGTGTGTTCCGAACTCAAAGAGTGAATAAAAATTGGAGACGCCAGGTATCGATCCTGGTACTTCTCGCATGCTAAGCGAGCGCTCTACCATCTGAGCTACGTCCCCTAAGCAGCTAGGTTAGACTATTCCGTACACAGCACATAGAGTGTGTTCCGAACTGAAAGAGTGAATATAAATTGGAGAGGCCAGGAATCGATCCTGGTACCTCTTGCGTGCTAAGCGAGGGCTCTACCATCTGAGCTACATCCCCTCTGCAGCGAGGTTAGACTACTCCGTACACAGCACGTAGTGTGTGTTCCGAACTCAAGGAGCGAATAAAAATATGAGACGCCAGGTATCGATCCTGGTACCTCTCGCATGCTAAGCGAGCGCTCTACCATCTGAGCTACGTCACCTATGCAGCGAGGCTAGACTACTCCGTACACAGCACGTAGCGTGTGCTCCGAACTCAAAGAGTGAATAAAAATTACAGACGCCGGGTATCGTTCCTGGTACCTCTCGCATGCTAAGCGAGCGCTCTACCATCTGAGCTACGTCCCCTATGCAGCGAGGTTAGACTACTCCGTACACAGCACGTAGTGTGTGTTCGGAACTGAATGAGTGAATAAAAATTGGAGACGCCAGGTATCGATCCTGGTACCTCCCGCACGCAAAACGAGCGCTCTACCATCTGAGCTACGTCCCCTATGCAGCGAGGTTAGACTACTCCGTACTCAACTCGTAGTGTGTGTTCCGAACTGAAAGAGTGAATAAGAATTGGAGACGCCAGGTATCGATCCTGGTACCTCTCGCATGCTAAGCGAGCGCTCTACCAACTGAGCTACGTCTCCTATGCAGCGAGGTTAGACTACTCCGTACACAGCACATAGTGTGTGTCCCGAACTCAAAGTGTGAATAAAAATTGGGGACGCCAGGTATCGATCCTGGTACCTCTCGCATGCTAAGCGAGCGCTCTACCATCTGAGTTACGTCCCCTGCGCAGCGAGGTTAGACTACTCCGTACACAGCACGTAGGGTGTGTTCCGAACTCAAAGAGTGAATACAAATTGGAGACGCCAGGTATCGATCCTGGTACCTCTCGCATGCTAAGCGAGCGCTCTACCATCTGAGCTACGCCCCCTATGCAGCGAGGGTAGGCTAGTCCGTCCACAGCACGTAGTGTGTGTTCCGAACTCCAAGAGTGAATAAAAATTGGAGTCGCCAGGTATCGATCCTGGTACCTCTCGCACGCAAAGCGAGTGCTCTACCGTCTGAGCTACGTCCCCTATGCAGCGAGGTTAGACTACTCCGTACACAGCACGTAGTGTGTGTTCCGAACTGAAAGAGTGAATAAGAATTGGAGACGCCAGGTATCGATCCTGGTACCTCTCGCATGCTAAGCGAGCACCCTACCATTCGACCTACGTCGCCTATGCAGCGAGGTAGACTTCTTCGTACACAGCACGTAGTGTGTGTTCCGAACTCAAAGAGTGAATTGATATTGGAGACGCCAGGTATCAATCCTGGTACTTCTAGCATGCTAAGCGAGCGCTCTACCAACTGAGCTACGTCCCCAATGCAGCGAGGTTAGACTACTCCGTACACAGCACGTAGTGTGTGTTCCGAACTGAAAGAGTGAATAAAAATTATAGTCGCCAGATTTCGACCCTGGTACCTCTCGCATGCTAAGCGAGCGCTCTACCATCTGAGCTACGGCCCCTATGCAGCGAGGTTACACAATTCAGTACACAGCACGTAGTGTGTGTACCGAATTCAAAGAGAGAATAGAAATAGGAGACGCCAGGTATAGATCCTGGTACCTCTCGCATGCTAAGCGAGCGCTCTACCATCTCAGCTACGTCCCCTATGCAGCGAAGTTAGACTACTCAGTACACAGCACGTTGTGTGTGTTCCGAACTCAAAGGGTGAATAGAAATTGGAGACGCCACGTATCGATCCTGGTACCTCTCGCATGCTAAGCGAGCGCTGTACCATCTGAGCTACGTCCCCTATGCAGCGAGGTTACACTACTCAGTACACAGCACGTAGTGTGTGTTCCGAACTCAAAGGTTGAATAAAAATTGGAGTCGACAGGTAACGATCCTGGTACCTCTCGCATGCTAAGCGAGCGCTCTACCAACTGAGCTACGTCCCCTATGCAGCGAGGTTAGACTACTCCGTACACAGCACGTAGTGTGTGTTCCGAACTCAAAGGGTGAATAAAAGTTATAGTCGCCCGATATCGACCCTGGTACCTCTCGCATGCTAAGCGAGCGCTCTACCAACTGAGCTACGTCCCCTATGCAGCGAGGTTAGCTTACTCCGTACACAGCACGTTGTGTGTGTTCCGAACTGAAGGAGTGAATAAAAAGTTTGAGACGCCAGGTATCGATTGTAGTACCTCTCGCATGCTAAACGAGCACCCGACCATCCGACCTACGTCCCCTATGCAGGGAGGTTAGACTACTCCGTACACAGCACGTAGTGTGTGTTCCGAACTCAAAGGGTGAATAAAAATTATAGTCGCCCGAAATCGATCCTGGTACCTCTCGCATGCTAAGCGAGCGCTCTACCAACTGAGATACGTCCCCTATGCTGCGTGGTCAGCACTTCGTACACAGCATGTAGTGTGTGTCCCGAACTCAAAGATTGAATAAAATTGGAGTCGCCAGGTATCGATCCTGGTACCTCTCGCACGCAACGCGAGCGCTCTACCGTCTGAGCTATGTCCCCTATGCAGCGAGGTTAGACTACTCCGTACACAGCACGTAGTGTGTGTTCCGAACTGAAAGAGTGAATAAGAATCGGAGACGCGAGGTATCGATCCTGGCACCTCTCGCATGCTAAGCGAGCGCTCTACCAACTGAGCTACGTCCCCTACGCAGCGAGGTTAGACTACTCCGTACACAGCACGTAGTGTGTGTTCCGAACTGAAAGAGTGAATAGAAATTATAGTCGCCAGATTTCGACCCTGGTACCTGTCCCAAGCTAAGCGAGCGCTCTACCATCTGAGCTACGGCCCCTGTGCAGCGAGGATACACCACTCAGTACACAGCACGTAGTGTGTGTACCGAACTCAAAGAGAGAATAGAAATTGGAGACGCCAGGTATCGATCCTGGTACCTCTCGCATGCTAAGCGAGCGCTCTACCGTCTGAGCTAAGTCCCCTATGCAGCGAGGTTAGACTACTCCGTACACAGAACGTAGTGTGTGTTCCGAACTGAAAGAGTGAATAAGAATTGGAGACGCCAGGTATCGATCCTGGTACCTCTCGCATGCTAAGCGAGCACCCTACCATCCGACCTACGTCCCCTATGCAGCGAGGTTAGACTACTTCGTACACAGCACGTAGTGTGTGTTCCGAACTCAAAGAATGAATTGATATTGGAGACGCCAGGTATCGATCCTGGTACTTCTAGCATGCTAAGCGAGCGCTCTACCATCAAAGCTTCGTCCCCTATGCAGCGAGGTTATACTACTCCGTAAACAGCACGTACTGTGTGTTCCGAACTCAAGGAGTGAATAAAAATTGGAAACGCCAGGTATCGATCCTGTTACCTCTCGCATGCTAAGCGAGCGCTCTACCATGTGAGCTACGTCCCCTATGCAGCGAGGTTAGACTACTCCGTACACAGCACGTAGCGTGTGTTCCGAACTCAAAGAGTGAATAAAAATTGGAGACGCCGGGTATCGATCCTGGTACCTCTCGCACGCAACGCGAGCGCTCTACCGTCTGAGCTATGTCCCCTATGCAGCGAGGTTAGACTACTCCGTACACAGCACGTAGTGTGTGTTCCGAACTGAAAGAGTGAATAAGAATCGGAGACGCGAGGTATCGATCCTGGCACCTCTCGCATGCTAAGCGAGCGCTCTACCAACTGAGCTACGTCCCCTACGCAGCGAGGTTAGACTACTCCGTACACAGCACGTAGTGTGTGTTCCGAACTGAAAGAGTGAATAAAAATTATAGTCGCCAGATTTCGACCCTGGTACCTGTCGCAAGCTAAGCGAGCGCTCTACCATCTGAGCTACGGCCCCTGTGCAGCGAGGATACACCACTCAGTACACAGCACGTAGTGTGTGTACCGAACTCAAAGAGAGAATAGAAATTGGAGACGACAGGTATCGATCCTGGTACCTCTCGCATGCTAAGCGAGCGCTCTACCGTCTGAGCTAAGTCCCCTATGCAGCGAGGTTAGACTACTCCGTACACAGAACGTAGTGTGTGTTCCGAACTGAAAGAGTGAATAAGAATTGGAGACGCCAGGTATCGATCCGGGTACCTCTCGCATGCTAAGCGAGCACCCTACCATCCGACCTACGTCCCCTATGCAGCGAGGTTAGACTACTTCGTACACAGCACGTAGTGTGTGTTCCGAACTCAAAGAGTGAATTGATATTGGAGACGCCAGGTATCGATCCTGGTACTTCTAGCATGCTAAGCGAGCGCTCTACCATCAAAGCTTCGTCCCCTATGCAGCGAGGTTATACTACTCCGTAAACAGCACGTACTGTGTGTTCCGAACTCAAGGAGTGAATAAAAATTGGAAACGCCAGGTATCGATCCTGTTACCTCTCGCATGCTAAGCGAGCGCTCTACCATGTGAGCTACGTCCCCTATGCAGCGAGGTTAGACTACTCCGTACACAGCACGTAGCGTGTGTTCCGAACTCAAAGAGTGAATAAAAATTGGAGACGCCGGGTATCGATCCTGTTACCTCTAGCATGCTAAGCGAGCGCTCTACCATCTGAGCTACGTCCCCTAAGCAGCTAGGTTAGACTATGCCGCACACAGCACGTAGAGTGTGTTCAGAACTGAAAGAGTGAATATAAATTGGAGAGGTCAGGAATCGATCCTGGTACCTCATGCATGCTAAGCGAGGGCTCTACCATCTGAGCTACGTCCCCTATGCAGCGAGGTCAGACTTCTCCGTACACAGCACGTAGTGTGTGTCCCGAACTCAAAGATTGAATAAAAATTGGAGACACCAGGTATCAATCCTGGTACCTCTCGCATGCTAAGCGAGCGCTCTACCATCTGAGCTACGTCCCCTATGCAGCGAGGTCAGCACTCCGTACACAGCACATAGTGTGTGTCCCGAACTCAAAGATTGAATAAAAATTGGAGACACCAGGTATCAATCCTGGTACCTCTCGCATGCTAAGCGAGCGCTCTACCAACTGAGCTACGTCCCCTATGCAGCGAGGTTAGGCTACTCCGTACACAGCACGTAGTGTGTGTTCCCAACTCAAAGAGTGAATAAAAATTATAGTCGCCAGATATCGATCCTGTTACCTCTCGCATGCTAAGCGAGCGCTCTCCCAACTGAGCTACGTCCCCCCTATGCAGCGAGGTTAGACTACTCCGTACACAGCACGTAGTGTGTGTCACGAACTCAAAGATTGAATAAAAATTGGAGTCGCCAGGTATCGATCCTGGTACTTCTCGCACGCAAAGCGAGCGCTCTGCCGTCTGAGCTACGTCCCCTATGCAGCGAGGTTAGACTACTCCGTACTCAGCACGTAGTGTGTGTTCCGAACTGAAAGAGTGAATAAGAATTGGAGACGCCGGGTATCGATCCTGGTACCTCTCGCATGCTAAGCGAGCGCTCTACCAACTGAGCTACGCCTCCTATGCAGCGAGGTTAGACTACTCCGTACACAGCACATAGTGTGTGTCCCGAACTCAAAGGGTGAATAAAAATTAGAGACGCCAGGTATCGATCCTGGTACCTCTCGCATGCTAAGCGAGCGCTCTACCATCTGAGTTACGTCCCCTACGCAGCGAGGTTAGACTACTCCGTACACAGCACGTAGTGTGTGTCCCGAACTCAAAGGGTGAATAAAAATTGGAGACGCCAGGTATCGATCCTGGTACCTATCGCATGCTAAGCGAGCGCTCTACCATCTGAGCTACGCCCCCTGCGCAGCGAGATTAGACTACTCCGTACACAGCACGTTGTGTGTGTTCCGAACTGAAAGAGTGAATAAAAATTGGAGACGCCAGGTATCGATCGTAGTACCTCTCGCATGCTAAACGAGCACCCTACTATCCGACCTACGTCCCCTACGCAGCGAGGTTAGACTACTCCGTACACAGCACGTAGTGTGTGTTCCGAACTCAAAGAGTGAAAAAAATTATAGTCGCCAGATATCGATACTGGTACCTCTCGCATGCTAAGCGAGCGCTCTACCAACTGAGCTACGTCCCCTATCCAGCGAGGTCAGCACTCCGTACACAGCACGTAGTGTGTGTCACGAACTCAAAGATTGAATAAAAATTGGAGTCGCCAGGTATCGATCCTGGTACCTCTCGCACGCAAAGCTCTACCGTCTGAGCTACGTCCCCTATGCAGCGAGGTTAGACTACTCCGTACACAGCACGTAGTGTGTGTTACGAACTGAAAGAGTCAATAAGAATTGGAGACGCCAGGTGTCGATCCTGGTACCTCTCGCATGCTAATCGAGCACCCTACCATCCGACTTACGTCCGCTATGCAGCGAGGTTAGACTACTTCGTACACAGCACGTAGTGTGTGTTACGAACTCAAAGAATGAATTGATATTGGAGAGGCCAGGTATCGATCCTGGTACTTCTAGCATGCTAAGCGAGCGCTCTACCATCAAAGCTTCGTCCCCTATGCAGCGAGGTTAGACTACTCCGTAAACAGCACGTACTGTGTGTTCCGGACTCAAAGAGTGAATAAAAATTGGAGACGCCAGGTATCGATCCTGGTACCTCTCGCATGCTAAGCGAGCGCTCTACCATCTGAGCTCGTCCCCTATGCAGCGAGGTCAGCACTCCGTACACAGCACGTAGTGTGTGTCCCGAACTCAAAGATTGAATAAAAATTGGAGTCGCCAGGTATCGATCCTGGTACCTCTCGCATGCTAAGCGAGCACCCTACCATCCGAGCTACGTCCCCTATGCAGCGAGGTTAGACTACTCCGTACACACCACGTAGTGTGTGTTCCGAACTGAAAGAGTGAATAAAAATTATAGTCGCCAGATTTCGATCCTGGTACCTCTCGCATGCTATGCGAGCGCTCTACCAACTGAGCTACGTCCCCTATGGTGCGAGGTTAGACTACTCCGTACACAGCACGTAGTGTGTGTTCCGAACTGAAAGAGTGAATAAAAATTATAGTCGCCAGATTTCGATCCTGGTACCTCTCGCATGCTAAGCGAGCGCTCTACCATCTGAGCTACGGCCCCTATGCAGCGAGGTTACACCACTCAGTACACAGCACGTAGTGTGTGTACCGAACTCAAAGAGAGAATAGAAATTGGAGACGCCAGGTATCGATCCTGGTACCTCTCGCATGCTAAGCGAGCGCTCTACCATCTCAGCTACGTGCCCTATGCAGTGAGGTTACACTACTCAGTACACAGCACGTAGTGTGTGTTCCGAACTCAAATGGTGAATAAAAATTGGAGTCGCCAGGTAACGATCCTGGTACCTATCGCATGCTAAGCGAGCGCTCTACCATCTGAGTTACGTCCCCTACGCAGCGACGTTAGACTACTCCGTACACAGCACGTAGTGTGTGTTCCGAACTCAAAGAGTGAATAAGAACTGGAGACGCCAGGTATCGATCCTGGTACCTTTCGCATGCTAAGCGAGCGCTCTACCATCTGAGCTACGTCCCCTATGCAGCGAGGTCAGCACTCCGTACACAGCACTTAGTGTGTGTCCCGAACTCAAAGATTGAATAAAAATGCGAGTCGCCAGCTATCGATCCTGGTACCTCTCGCACGCAAAGCGAGCGCTCTACCGTCTGAGCTACGTCCCCCATGCAACGAGGTTAGACTACTCCGTACACAGCACGTAGTGTGTGTTCCGAACTGAAAGAGTGAATAAGAATTGGAGACGCCAGGTATCGATCCTGGTACCTCTCGCATGCTAAGCGAGCGCTCTACCAACTGAGCTACGTCCCCTATGCAGCGAAGTTAGACTACTCCGTACACAGCACGTAGTGTGTGTTCCGAACTGAAAGAGTGAATAAAAATTGTAGACGCGAGGTATCGATCCTGGTACCTCTCGCATGCTAAGCGAGCGCTCTACCAACTGAGCTACGTCCCCGATGCAGCGAGGTTAGACTACTCCGTACACAGCACGTAGTGTGTGTTCCGAACGCAAAGAGTGAATAAGAATTGGAGACGCCAGGTATCGATCCTGGTACCTCTCGCATGCTAAGCGAGCGCTCTACCATCTGAGCTACGTCCCCTATGCAGCGAGGTCAGCACTCCGTACACAGCACGTAGTGTGTGTCCCGAACTCAAAGATTGAATAAAAATGCGAGTCGCAAGGTATCGATCCTGGTACATCTCGCACGCAAAGCGAGCGCTCTACCGTCTGAGCTACGTCCCCTATGCAGCGAGGTTAGACTACTCCGTACACAGCACGTAGTGTGTGTTCCGAAGTGAAAGAGTGAATAAGAATTGGAAACGCCAGGTATCGATCCTGGTACCTCTCGCATGCTAAGCGAGCGCTCTACCAACTGGGCTACGTCCCCTATGCAGCGAGGTTAGACTACTCCGTACACAGCACATAGTGTGTGTTCCGAACTCAAAGGGTGAGTAAAAATTGGAGACGCCAGGTATCGATCCTGGTACCTCTCGCATGCTAAGCGAGCGCTCTACCATCTGAGTTACGCCCCTACGCAGCGAGATTAGACTACTCTGTACACAGCACGTTGTGTGTGTTCCGAAGTGAAAGAGTGAATAAAAATTGGAGACGCCAGGTATCGATCGTAGTACCTCTCGCATGCTAAACGAGCACCCTACCATCCGACCTACGTCCCCTATGCAGCGAGGTTAGACTACTCCGTACACAGCACGTAGTGTGTGTTCCGAACTCAAAGGGTGAATAAAAATTATAGTCGCCAGATATCGATCCTGGTACCTCTCGCATGCTAAGCGAGCGCTCTACCAACTGAGCTACGTCCCCTATGCAGCGAGGTTAGACTACTCCGTACACAGCACGTAGTGTGTGTTCCGAACTGAAAGAGTGAATAAAAATTGGAGACGCCAGGTATCGATCCTGGTACCTCTCGCATGCTAAGCGAGCGCTCTACCAACTGAGCTACGTCCCCGATGGAGCGAGGTTAGACTACTCCGTACACAGCACGTAGTGTTTGTTCCGAACTGAAAGAGTGAATAAAAATTATAGTCGCCGGGTTTCGACCCTGGTACCTCTCGCATGCTAAGCGAGCGCTCTACCATCTGAGCTACGGCCACTATGCAGCGAGGTTACACCACTCAGTACACAGCACGTAGTGTGTGTACCGAACTCAAAGAGAGAATAGAAATTGGAGACGCCAGGTATCGATCCTGGTACCTCTCGCATGCTAAGCGAGCGCTCTACCATCTGAGCTACGTCCCCTATGCAGCGAAGTTACACTACTCAGTACACAGCACGTAATGTGTTTGTTCCGAACTGAAACGGTGAATACAAATTGGAGACGCCAGGTATCGATCCTGGTACCTCTCGCATGCTAAGCGAGCGCTCTACCATCTGAGCTACGTCCCCTATGCAGTGAGGTTACACTACTCAGTACACAGCACGTAGTGTGTGTTCCGAACTCAAAGGGTGAATAAAAATTGGAGTCGCCAGGTAACGATCCTGGTACCTATCGCATGCTAAGCGAGCGCTCTACCATCTGAGTTACGTCCCCTACGCAGCGAGGTTAGACTACTCCGTACACAGCACGTAGTGTGTGTTCCGAACTCAAAGAGTCAATAAGAATTGGAGACGCCAGGTATCGATCCTGGTACCTCTCGCATGCTAAGCGAGCGCTCTACCATCTGAGCTACGTCCCCTATGCAGCGAGGTCAGCACTCCGTACACAGCACGTAGTGTGTGTCCCGAACTCAAAGATTGAATAAAAATGCGAGTCGCCAGGTATCGATCCTCGTACATCTCGCACGCAAAGCGAGCGCTCTACCGTCTGAGCTACGTCCCCTATGCAGCGAGGTTAGACTACTCCGTACACAGCACGTAGTGTGTGTTCCGAACTGAAAGAGTGAATAAGAATTGGAGACGCCAGGTATCGATCCTGGTACCTCTCGCATGCTAAGCGAGCGCTCTACCAACTGGGCTACGTCCCCTATGCAGCGAGGTAAGACTACTCCGTACACAGCACATAGTGTGTGTTCCGAACTCAAAGGGTGAATAAAAATTGGAGACGCCAGGTATCGATCCTGGTACCTCTCGCATGCTAAGCGAGCGCTCTACCATCTGAGTTACGCCCCCTACGCAGCGAGATTAGACTACTCCGTACAAGCACGTTGTGTGTGTTCCGAACTGAAAGAGTGAATAAAAATTGTAGACGCCAGGTATCGATCGTAGTACCTCTCGCATGCTAAACGAGCACCCTACCATCCGACCTACGTCCCCTATGCAGCGAGGTTAGACTACTCCGTACACAGCACGTAGTGTGTGTTACGAACTGAAAGAGTCAATAAGAATTGGAGACGCCAGGTGTCGATCCTGGTACCTCTCGCATGCTAATCGAGCACCCTACCATCCGACTTACGTCCGCTATGCAGCGAGGTTAGACTACTCCGTACACAGCACGTAGTGTGTGTTCCGAACTCAAAGAGTGAATAAGAATTGGAGACGCCAGGTATCGATCCTGGTACCTCTCGCATGCTAAGCGAGCGCTCTACCATCTGAGCTCGTCCCCTATGCAGCGAGGTCAGCACTCCGTACACAGCACGTAGTGTGTGTCCCGAACTCAAAGATTGAATAAAAATTGGAGTCGCCAGGTATCGATCCTGGTACCTCTCGCATGCTAAGCGAGCACCCTACCATCCGAGCTACGTCCCCTATGCAGCGAGGTTAGACTACTCCGTACACACCACGTAGTGTGTGTTCCGAACTGAAAGAGTGAATAAAAATTATAATCGCCAGGTATCGATCCTGGTACCTCTCGCATGCTATGCGAGCGCTCTACCAACTGAGCTACGTCCCCTATGCTGCGAGGTTAGACTACTCCGTACACAGCACGTAGTGTGTGTTCCGAAATGAAAGAGTGAATAAAAATTATAGTCGCCAGATTTCGATCCTGGTACCTCTCGCATGCTAAGCGAGCGCTCTACCATCTGAGCTACGGCCCCTATGCATCGAGGGTACACCACTCAGTACACAGCACGTAGTGTGTGTACCGAACTCAAAGAGAGAATAGAAATTGGAGACGCCAGGTATCGATCCTGGTACCTCTCGCATGCTAAGCGAGCGCTCTACCATCTGAGCTACGTCCCCTATGCAGCGAAGTTACACTACTCAGTACACAGCACGTAGTGTGTGTTCCGAACTCAAAGGGTGAGTAGAAATTGGAGACGCCAGGTATCGATCCTGGTACCTCTCGCATGCTAAGCGAGCGCTCTACCATCTGAGCTACGTCCCCTATGCAGTGAGGTTACACTACTCAGTACACAGCACGTAGTGTGTGTTCCGAACTCAAAGGGTGAGTAGAAATTGGAGACACCAGATATCATTACTGGTACCTCTCGCATGCTAAGCGAGCGCTCTACCATCTGAGCTACGTCCCCTATGCAGCGAGGTTAGACTACTCCGTACACAGAACGTAGTGTGTGTTCCGAACTGAAAGAGTGAATAAGAATTGGAGACGCCAGGTATCGATCCGGGTACCTCTCGCATGCTAAGCGAGCACCCTACCATCCGACCTACGTCCCCTATGCAGCGAGGTTAGACTACTTCGTACACAGCACGTAGTGTGTGTTCCGAACTCAAAGAGTGAATTGATATTGGAGACGCCAGGTATCGATCCTGGTACTTCTAGCATGCTAAGCGAGCGCTCTACCATCAAAGCTTCGTCCCCTATGCAGCGAGGTTATACTACTCCGTAAACAGCACGTACTGTGTGTTCCGAACTCAAGGAGTGAATAAAAATTGGAAACGCCAGGTATCGATCCTGTTACCTCTCGCATGCTAAGCGAGCGCTCTACCATGTGAGCTACGTCCCCTATGCAGCGAGGTTAGACTACTCCGTACACAGCACGTAGCGTGTGTTCCGAACTCAATGAGTGAATAAAAATTGGAGACGCCGGGTATCGATCCTGTTACCTCTAGCATGCTAAGCGAGCGCTCTACCATCTGAGCTACGTCCCCTAAGCAGCTAGGTTAGACTATGCCGCACACAGCACGTAGAGTGTGTTCAGAACTGAAAGAGTGAATATAAATTGGAGAGGTCAGGAATCGATCCTGGTACCTCATGCATGCTAAGCGAGGGCTCTACCATCTGAGCTACGTCCCCTATGCAGCGAGGTCAGACTTCTCCGTACACAGCACGTAGTGTGTGTCCCGAACTCAAAGATTGAATAAAAATTGGAGACACCAGGTATCAATCCTGGTACCTCTCGCATGCTAAGCGAGCGCTCTACCATCTGAGCTACGTCCCCTATGCAGCGAGGTCAGCACTCCGTACACAGCACATAGTGTGTGTCCCGAACTCAAAGATTGAATAAAAATTGGAGACACCAGGTATCAATCCTGGTACCTCTCGCATGCTAAGCGAGCGCTCTACCAACTGAGCTACGTCCCCTATGCAGCGAGGTTAGGCTACTCCGTACACAGCACGTAGTGTGTGTTCCCAACTCAAAGAGTGAATAAAAATTATAGTCGCCAGATATCGATCCTGTTACCTCTCGCATGCTAAGCGAGCGCTCTCCCAACTGAGCTACGTCCCCCCTATGCAGCGAGGTTAGACTACTCCGTACACAGCACGTAGTGTGTCTCCCGAACTCAAAGATTGAATAAAAATTGGAGTCGCCAGGTATCGATCCTGGTACTTCTCGCACGCAAAGCGAGCGCTCTGCCGTCTGAGCTACGTCCCCTATGCAGCGAGGTTAGACTACTCCGTACTCAGCACGTAGTGTGTGTTCCGAACTGAAAGAGTGAATAAGAATTGGAGACGCCGGGTATCGATCCTGGTACCTCTCGCATGCTAAGCGAGCGCTCTACCAACTGAGCTACGCCTCCTATGCAGCGAGGTTAGACTACTCCGTACACAGCACATAGTGTGTGTCCCGAACTCAAAGGGTGAATAAAAATTAGAGACGCCAGGTATCGATCCTGGTACCTCTCGCATGCTAAGCGAGCGCTCTACCATCTGAGTTACGTCCCCTACGCAGCGAGGTTAGACTACTCCGTACACAGCACGTAGTGTGTGTCCCGAACTCAAAGGGTGAATAAAAATTGGAGACGCCAGGTATCGATCCTGGTACCTATCGCATGCTAAGCGAGCGCTCTACCATCTGAGCTACGCCCCCTGCGCAGCGAGATTAGACTACTCCGTACACAGCACGTTGTGTGTGTTCCGAACTGAAAGAGTGAATAAAAATTGGAGACGCCAGGTATCGATCGTAGTACCTCTCGCATGCTAAACGAGCACCCTACTATCCGACCTACGTCCCCTACGCAGCGAGGTTAGACTACTCCGTACACAGCACGTAGTGTGTGTTCCGAACTCAAAGAGTGAAAAAAATTATAGTCGCCAGATATCGATACTGGTACCTCTCGCATGCTAAGCGAGCGCTCTACCAACTGAGCTACGTCCCCTATCCAGCGAGGTCAGCACTCCGTACACAGCACGTAGTGTGTGTCACGAACTCAAAGATTGAATAAAAATTGGAGTCGCCAGGTATCGATCCTGGTACCTCTCGCACGCAAAGCTCTACCGTCTGAGCTACGTCCCCTATGCAGCGAGGTTAGACTACTCCGTACACAGCACGTAGTGTGTGTTACGAACTGAAAGAGTCAATAAGAATTGGAGACGCCAGGTGTCGATCCTGGTACCTCTCGCATGCTAATCGAGCACCCTACCATCCGACTTACGTCCGCTATGCAGCGAGGTTAGACTACTTCGTACACAGCACGTAGTGTGTGTTACGAACTCAAAGAATGAATTGATATTGGAGAGGCCAGGTATCGATCCTGGTACTTCTAGCATGCTAAGCGAGCGCTCTACCATCAAAGCTTCGTCCCCTATGCAGCGAGGTTAGACTACTCCGTAAACAGCACGTACTGTGTGTTCCGGACTCAAAGAGTGAATAAAAATTGGAGACGCCAGGTATCGATCCTGGTACCTCTCGCATGCTAAGCGAGCGCTCTACCATCTGAGCTCGTCCCCTATGCAGCGAGGTCAGCACTCCGTACACAGCACGTAGTGTGTGTCCCGAACTCAAAGATTGAATAAAAATTGGAGTCGCCAGGTATCGATCCTGGTACCTCTCGCATGCTAAGCGAGCACCCTACCATCCGAGCTACGTCCCCTATGCAGCGAGGTTAGACTACTCCGTACACACCACGTAGTGTGTGTTCCGAACTGAAAGAGTGAATAAAAATTATAGTCGCCAGATTTCGATCCTGGTACCTCTCGCATGCTATGCGAGCGCTCTACCAACTGAGCTACGTCCCCTATGGTGCGAGGTTAGACTACTCCGTACACAGCACGTAGTGTGTGTTCCGAACTGAAAGAGTGAATAAAAATTATTGTCGCCAGATTTCGATCCTGGTACCTCTCGCATGCTAAGCGAGCGCTCTACCATCTGAGCTACGGCCCCTATGCAGCGAGGTTACACCACTCAGTACACAGCACGTAGTGTGTGTACCGAACTCAAAGAGAGAATAGAAATTGGAGACGCCAGGTATCGATCCTGGTACCTCTCGCATGCTAAGCGAGCGCTCTACCATCTCAGCTACGTGCCCTATGCAGTGAGGTTACACTACTCAGTACACAGCACGTAGTGTGTGTTCCGAACTCAAATGGTGAATAAAAATTGGAGTCGCCAGGTAACGATCCTGGTACCTATCGCATGCTAAGCGAGCGCTCTACCATCTGAGTTACGTCCCCTACGCAGCGACGTTAGACTACTCCGTACACAGCACGTAGTGTGTGTTCCGAACTCAAAGAGTGAATAAGAACTGGAGACGCCAGGTATCGATCCTGGTACCTTTCGCATGCTAAGCGAGCGCTCTACCATCTGAGCTACGTCCCCTATGCAGCGAGGTCAGCACTCCGTACACAGCACGTAGTGTGTGTCCCGAACTCAAAGATTGAATAAAAATGCGAGTCGCCAGCTATCGATCCTGGTACCTCTCGCACGCAAAGCGAGCGCTCTACCGTCTGAGCTACGTCCCCCATGCAACGAGGTTAGACTACTCCGTACACAGCACGTAGTGTGTGTTCCGAACTGAAAGAGTGAATAAGAATTGGAGACGCCAGGTATCGATCCTGGTACCTCTCGCATGCTAAGCGAGCGCTCTACCAACTGAGCTACGTCCCCTATGCAGCGAAGTTAGACTACTCCGTACACAGCACGTAGTGTGTGTTCCGAACTGAAAGAGTGAATAAAAATTGTAGACGCGAGGTATCGATCCTGGTACCTCTCGCATGCTAAGCGAGCGCTCTACCAACTGAGCTACGTCCCCGATGCAGCGAGGTTAGACTACTCCGTACACAGCACGTAGTGTGTGTTCCGAACGCAAAGAGTGAATAAGAATTGGAGACGCCAGGTATCGATCCTGGTACCTCTCGCATGCTAAGCGAGCGCTCTACCATCTGAGCTACGTCCCCTATGCAGCGAGGTCAGCACTCCGTACACAGCACGTAGTGTGTGTCCCGAACTCAAAGATTGAATAAAAATGCGAGTCGCAAGGTATCGATCCTGGTACATCTCGCACGCAAAGCGAGCGCTCTACCGTCTGAGCTACGTCCCCTATGCAGCGAGGTTAGACTACTCCGTACACAGCACGTAGTGTGTGTTCCGAAGTGAAAGAGTGAATAAGAATTGGAAACGCCAGGTATCGATCCTGGTACCTCTCGCATGCTAAGCGAGCGCTCTACCAACTGGGCTACGTCCCCTATGCAGCGAGGTTAGACTACTCCGTACACAGCACATAGTGTGTGTTCCGAACTCAAAGGGTGAGTAAAAATTGGAGACGCCAGGTATCGATCCTGGTACCTCTCGCATGCTAAGCGAGCGCTCTACCATCTGAGTTACGCCCCCTACGCAGCGAGATTAGACTACTCTGTACACAGCACGTTGTGTGTGTTCCGAAGTGAAAGAGTGAATAAAAATTGGAGACGCCAGGTATCGATCGTAGTACCTCTCGCATGCTAAACGAGCACCCTACCATCCGACCTACGTCCCCTATGCAGCGAGGTTAGACTACTCCGTACACAGCACGTAGTGTGTGTTCCGAACTCAAAGGGTGAATAAAAATTATAGTCGCCAGATATCGATCCTGGTACCTCTCGCATGCTAAGCGAGCGCTCTACCAACTGAGCTACGTCCCCTATGCAGCGAGGTTAGACTACTCCGTACACAGCACGTAGTGTGTGTTCCGAACTGAAAGAGTGAATAAAAATTGGAGACGCCAGGTATCGATCCTGGTACCTCTCGCATGCTAAGCGAGCGCTCTACCAACTGAGCTACGTCCCCGATGGAGCGAGGTTAGACTACTCCGTACACAGCACGTAGTGTTTGTTCCGAACTGAAAGAGTGAATAAAAATTATAGTCGCCGGGTTTCGACCCTGGTACCTCTCGCATGCTAAGCGAGCGCTCTACCATCTGAGCTACGGCCACTATGCAGCGAGGTTACACCACTCAGTACACAGCACGTAGTGTGTGTACCGAACTCAAAGAGAGAATAGAAATTGGAGACGCCAGGTATCGATCCTGGTACCTCTCGCATGCTAAGCGAGCGCTCTACCATCTGAGCTACGTCCCCTATGCAGCGAAGTTACACTACTCAGTACACAGCACGTAATGTGTTTGTTCCGAACTGAAACGGTGAATACAAATTGGAGACGCCAGGTATCGATCCTGGTACCTCTCGCATGCTAAGCGAGCGCTCTACCATCTGAGCTACGTCCCCTATGCAGTGAGGTTACACTACTCAGTACACAGCACGTAGTGTGTGTTCCGAACTCAAAGGGTGAATAAAAATTGGAGTCGCCAGGTAACGATCCTGGTACCTATCGCATGCTAAGCGAGCGCTCTACCATCTGAGTTACGTCCCCTACGCAGCGAGGTTAGACTACTCCGTACACAGCACGTAGTGTGTGTTCCGAACTCAAAGAGTCAATAAGAATTGGAGACGCCAGGTATCGATCCTGGTACCTCTCGCATGCTAAGCGAGCGCTCTACCATCTGAGCTACGTCCCCTATGCAGCGAGGTCAGCACTCCGTACACAGCACGTAGTGTGTGTCCCGAACTCAAAGATTGAATAAAAATGCGAGTCGCCAGGTATCGATCCTCGTACATCTCGCACGCAAAGCGAGCGCTCTACCGTCTGAGCTACGTCCCCTATGCAGCGAGGTTAGACTACTCCGTACACAGCACGTAGTGTGTGTTCCGAACTGAAAGAGTGAATAAGAATTGGAGACGCCAGGTATCGATCCTGGTACCTCTCGCATGCTAAGCGAGCGCTCTACCAACTGGGCTACGTCCCCTATGCAGCGAGGTAAGACTACTCCGTACACAGCACATAGTGTGTGTTCCGAACTCAAAGGGTGAATAAAAATTGGAGACGCCAGGTATCGATCCTGGTACCTCTCGCATGCTAAGCGAGCGCTCTACCATCTGAGTTACGCCCCCTACGCAGCGAGATTAGACTACTCCGTACAAGCACGTTGTGTGTGTTCCGAACTGAAAGAGTGAATAAAAATTGTAGACGCCAGGTATCGATCGTAGTACCTCTCGCATGCTAAACGAGCACCCTACCATCCGACCTACGTCCCCTATGCAGCGAGGTTAGACTACTCCGTACACAGCACGTAGTGTGTGTTACGAACTGAAAGAGTCAATAAGAATTGGAGACGCCAGGTGTCGATCCTGGTACCTCTCGCATGCTAATCGAGCACCCTACCATCCGACTTACGTCCGCTATGCAGCGAGGTTAGACTACTCCGTACACAGCACGTAGTGTGTGTTCCGAACTCAAAGAGTGAATAAGAATTGGAGACGCCAGGTATCGATCCTGGTACCTCTCGCATGCTAAGCGAGCGCTCTACCATCTGAGCTCGTCCCCTATGCAGCGAGGTCAGCACTCCGTACACAGCACGTAGTGTGTGTCCCGAACTCAAAGATTGAATAAAAATTGGAGTCGCCAGGTATCGATCCTGGTACCTCTCGCATGCTAAGCGAGCACCCTACCATCCGAGCTACGTCCCCTATGCAGCGAGGTTAGACTACTCCGTACACACCACGTAGTGTGTGTTCCGAACTGAAAGAGTGAATAAAAATTATAATCGCCAGGTATCGATCCTGGTACCTCTCGCATGCTATGCGAGCGCTCTACCAACTGAGCTACGTCCCCTATGCTGCGAGGTTAGACTACTCCGTACACAGCACGTAGTGTGTGTTCCGAACTGAAAGAGTGAATAAAAATTATAGTCGCCAGATTTCGATCCTGGTACCTCTCGCATGCTAAGCGAGCGCTCTACCATCTGAGCTACGGCCCCTATGCATCGAGGGTACACCACTCAGTACACAGCACGTAGTGTGTGTACCGAACTCAAAGAGAGAATAGAAATTGGAGACGCCAGGTATCGATCCTGGTACCTCTCGCATGCTAAGCGAGCGCTCTACCATCTGAGCTACGTCCCCTATGCAGCGAAGTTACACTACTCAGTACACAGCACGTAGTGTGTGTTCCGAACTCAAAGGGTGAGTAGAAATTGGAGACGCCAGGTATCGATCCTGGTACCTCTCGCATGCTAAGCGAGCGCTCTACCATCTGAGCTACGTCCCCTATGCAGTGAGGTTACACTACTCAGTACACAGCACGTAGTGTGTGTTCCGAACTCAAAGGGTGAGTAGAAATTGGAGACACCAGATATCATTAC
Organism: Anabrus simplex; assembly: GCF_040414725.1. Lineage (NCBI taxonomy): Eukaryota > Metazoa > Arthropoda > Insecta > Orthoptera > Tettigoniidae > Anabrus > Anabrus simplex. Next base: position 1,795,459,722 of record NC_090265.1, on the reverse strand, counting down.
TGGTACCTCTCGCATGCTAAGCGAGCGCTCTACCATCTGAGCCACGTCCCCTATGCAGCGAGGTCAGCACTCCGTACACAGCACGTAGTGTGTGTCCCGAACTCAAAGATTGAATAAAAATGCGAGTCGCCAGGTATCGATCCTGGTACCTCTCGCACGCAAAGCGAGCGCTCTACCGTCTGAGCTACGTCCCCCATGCAGCGAGGTTAGACTACTCCGTACACAGCACGTAGTGTGTGTTCCGAACTGAAAGAGTGAATAAAAATTATAATCGCCAGGTATCGATCCTGGTACCTCTCGCATGCTATGCGAGCGCTCTACCAACTGAGCTACGTCCCCTATGCAGTGAGGTTACACTACTCAGTACACAGCACGTAGTGTGTGTTCCGAACTCAAAGGGTGAATAAAAATGCGAGTCGCCAGGTATCGATCCTGGTACATCTCGCACGCAAAGCGAGCGCTCTACCGTCTGAGCTACGTCCCCTATGCAGCGAGGTTAGACTACTCCGTACACAGCACGTAGTGTGTGTTCCGAAGTGAAAGAGTGAATAAGAATTGGAGACGCCAGGTATCGATCCTGGTACCTCTCGCATGCTTAGCGAGCGCTCTACCAACTGGGCTACGTCCCCTATGCAGCGAGGTTAGACTACTCCGTACACAGCACATAGTGTGTGTTCCGAACTCAAAGGGTGAGTAAAAATTGGAGACGCCAGGTATCGATCCTGGTACCTCTCGCATGCTAAACGAGCACCCTACCATCCGACCTACGTCCCGTATGCAGCGAGGTTAGACTACTCCGTACACAGCACGTAGTGTGTGTTCCGAACTCAAAGGGTGAATAAAAATTATAGTCGCCAGATATCGATCCTGGTACCTCTCGCATGCTAAGCGAGCGCTCTACCAACTGAGCTACGTCCCCTATGCAGCGAGGTTAGACTACTCCGTACACAGCACGTAGTGTGTGTTCCGAACTGAAAGAGTGAATAAAAATTGGAGACGCCAGGTATCGATCCTGGTACCTCTCGCATGCTAAGCGAGCGCTCTACCAACTGAGCTACGTCCCCGATGGAGCGAGGTTAGACTACTCCGTACACAGCACGTAGTGTTTGTTCCGAACTGAAAGAGTGAATAAGAATTATAGTCGCCGGGTTTCGACCCTGGTACCTCTCGCATGCTAAGCGAGCGCTCTACCATCTGAGCTACGGCCACTATGCAGCCAGGTTACACCACTCAGTACACAGCAAGTAGTGTGTGTTCCGAACTCAAAGAGTGAATAAAAATTATAGTCGCCAGATATCGATCCTGGTACCTCTCGCGTGCTAAGCGAGCGCTCTACCAACTGAGCTACGTCCCCTATGCAGCGAGGTTAGACTACTGCGTAAACAGCACGTACTGTTTGTTCCGAACTCAAGGATTTAATAAAAATTGGAGACGCCAGTTATCGATCCTGGTACCTCTCGCATGCTAAGCGAGCGCTCTACCATCTGAGCTACGTCCCCTATGCAGCAAGGTTAGACTACTCCATACACAGCACGTAGTGTGTGTTCAGAACTCAAAGAGTGAATTGATATTGGAGACGCCAGGTGTCGATCCTGGTACTTCTAGCATGCTAAGCGAGCACTCTACCATCTGAGCTACGTCCCCTATGCAGCGAGGTTAGACTATTCCGTACACAGCACGTAGTGTGTGTTCCGAACTCAAAGAGTGAATAAAAATTGGAGACGCCAGGTATCGATCCTGGTACTTCTCGCATGCTAAGCGAGCGCTCTACCATCTGAGCTACGTCCCCTAAGCAGCTAGGTTAGACTATTCCGTACACAGCACGTAGAGTGTGTTCCGAACTGAAAGAGTGAATATCAATTGGAGAGGCCAGGAATCGACCCTGGTACCTCTTGCATGCTAAGCGAGCGCTCTACCATCTGAGCTACGTCCCCTATGCAGCGAGGTTAGACTACTCCGTACACAGCACGTAGTGTGCGTTCCGAACTCAAGGAGCGAATAAAAATAGGAGACGCCAGGTATCGATCCTGGTACCTCTCCCATGCTAAGCGAGCGCTCTACAATCTGAGCTACGACACCTATGCAGCTAGGCTAAACTACTCCGTACACAGCACGTAGTGTGTGTTCCGAACTCAAAGAGTGAATAAATATTGGAGACGCCGCGTATCGATCCTGGTACCTCTCGCATGCTAAGCGAGCGCTCTAGCATCTGAGCTACGTCCCCTATGCTGCGAGGCTAGACTACTCCGTACACAGCACGTAGTGTGTGTTCCGAACTCAAGGAGCGAATAAAAATAGGAGACGCCAGGTATCGATCCTGGTACCTCTCCCATGCTAAGCGAGCGCTCTACAATCTGAGCTACGACACCTATGCAGCGAGGCTAGACTACTCCTTACACAGCACGTAGCGTGTGTTCCGAACTCAAAGAGTGAATAAATATTGGAGACGCCGCGTATCGATCCTGGTACCTCTCGCATGCTAAGCGAGCGCTCTAGCATCTGAGCTACGTCCCCTATGCTGCGAGGGTAGGCTACTCCGTACACAGCACGTAGTGTGTGTTCCGAACTCAAAGAGTGAATAAAAATTGGAGACGCCGGGTATCGATCCTGGTACCTCCCGCATGCTAAGCGAGCGCTCTACCATCTGAGCTACGTCCCCTACGCAGCGAGGTTAGACTACTCCGTAGACAGCACGTACTGTGTGTTCGGAACTGAAAGAGTCAATAAAAATTGGAGACGCCAGGTATCGATCCTGGTACCTCTCGCATGCTAAGCGAGCGCTCTACCATCTGAGGTACGTCCCCTATGCAGGGAGGTTAGACTACTCTGTACACAGCACGTAGTGTGTGTTCGGAACTGAAAGAGTGAATAAAAATTGGAGACGCCAGGTAACGATCCTGGTACCCATCGCATGCTAAGCGAGCGCTCTACCATCTGAGCTACGTCCCCTATGCAGCGAGGATAGACTACTCCGTACACAGCACGTAGTGTGTGTTCCGAACTCAAAGAGTGAATAAGAATTGGAGACGCCAGGCATCGATCCTGGTACCTCTCGCATGCTAAACGAGCGCTCTACCATCTGAGCTACGTCCCCTATGAAGCGAGGTCAGCAATCCGCACACAGCACGTAGTGTGTGTTCCGAACTGAAAGAGTGAATAAAAATTATAGTCGCCAGATTTCGACCCTGGGACCTCTCGCATGATAAGCGAGCGCTCTACCATCTGAGCTACGGCCCCTATGCAGCGAGGTTACACTACTCAGTACACAGCACGTAGTGTGTGTACCGAACTCAAAGAGAGAATAGAAATTGGAGACGCCAGGTATCGATCCTTGTACCTCTCGCATGCTAAGCGAGCGCTCTACCATCTGAGCTACGTCCCCTATGCAGCGAGGTCAGCACTCCGTAAACAGCACGTAGTGTGTGTCCCGAACTCAAAGATTGAATAAAAATTGGAGTCGCCAGGTATCGATCCTGGGACCCCTCGCACGCTAAGCGATCGCTCTGCCGTCTGAGCTACGTCCGCTATGCAGCCAGGTTAGACTACTCCGTACACAGCACGTAGTGTGTGTTCCGAACTGAAAGAGTGAATAAGAATTGGAGACGCCAGGTATCGATCCTGGTACCTCTCGCATGCTAAGCGAGCGCTCTACCAACTGAGCTACGTCCCCTATGCAGCGAGGTTAGACTACTCCGTACACAGCACGTAGTGTGTGTTCCGAACTCGAAGGGTGAATAAGAATTGCAGACATCAGGTATCGTTCCTGGTACATCTCGGATGCTAAGCGAGCGCTCTACCATCCGAGCTACGCCCCCTACGCAGCGAGATTAGACTACTCCGTACCCAGCACGTTGTGTGTGTTCCGAACTGAAAGAGTGAAAAAAATTGGAGACGCTAGGTATCGATCTTAGTACCTCTCGCATGCTAAGCGAGCACCCTACCATCCGAGCTACGTCCCCTATGCAGCGAGGTTAGACTACTCCGTACACAGCACGTAGTGTGTGTTCCGAACTCAAAGAGTGAATAAAAATTATAGTCGCCAGATATCGATCCTGGTACCTCTCGCATGCTAAGCGAGCGCTCTACCAACTGAGCTACGTCCCCTATTCCGCGAGGTTAGACTACTCCGTACACAGCACGTAGTGTGTGTTCCGAACTGAAAGAGTGAATAAAAATTGGAGACGCCAGGTATCGATCCTGGTACCTCTCGCATGCTAAGCGAGCACTCTACCATCTGACCTACGTCCCCTATGCAGCGAGGTTAGACTACTCCGTACACAGCACGTAGTGTGTGTTCCGAACTCAAAGAGTGAATTGATATTGGAGACGCCAGGTATCGATCCTGGTACTTCTAGGATGCTAAGCGAGCGCTCTACCATCAAAGCTGCGTCCCCTATGCAGCGAGGTTACTCTACTCCGTAAACAGCACGTACTGTGTGTTCCGAAATCAAAGAGTGAATAAAAATTGGAGACGCCAGGTATCGATCCTGGTACCTCTCGCATGCTAAGCGAGCGCTCTACCATCTGAGCTACGTCCCCTATGCAGCGAGGTTAGACTACTCCGTACACCGCACGTAGAGTGTGTTCCGAACTCAAAGAGTGAATTGATGTTGGAGACGCCAGGTATCGATCCTGGTACCTCTCGCATGCTAAGCGAGCGCTCTAACATCCGAGCTACGGCCCCTATGCAGCGAGGTCAGCACTCCGTACACAGCACGTAGTGTGTGTCCCGAACTCAAAGATTGAATAAAAATTGGAGTCGCCAGGTATCGAACCTGTACCTCTCGCATGCAAAGCGAGCACCCTACCATCCGAGCTACGTCCCATATGCAGCGAGGTTAGACTACTCCGTACACAGCACGTAGTGTGTGTTCCGAACTCAAAGGGTGAATAAAAGTTATAGTCGCCAGATATCGATCCTGGTACCTCTCGCATGCCAAGCGAGCGCTCTACCAACTGAGCTACGTCCCCTATGCAGCGAGGTTAGACTACTCCGTACACAGCACGTAGTGTGTGTTCCGAACTGAAAGTGTGAATAAAAATTGGAGACGCCAGGTATCGGTCCTGGTACCTCTCGCATGCTAAGCGAGCACTCTACCATCTGAGCTACGTCCCCTATTTAGCGAGGTTAGACTACTCCGTACATAGCACGAAGTGTGTGTTCCGAACTCAAAGAGTGAATTGATATTGGAGACGCCAGGTATCGATCCTGGTACTTCTAGCATGCTAAGCGAGCGCTCTACCACCAAAGCTTCGTCCCCTATGCAGCGAGGTTAGACTACTCCGTAAACAGCACGTACTGTGTGTTCCGAACTGAAAGAGTGAATAAAAATTGGAGACGCCAGGTATCGATCCTGGTACCTCGCGCATGCTAAGCGAGCGCTCTACCATCTGAGCTACCTCCCCTACGAAGCGAGGTTAGACTACTCCGTACACAGCACATAGTGAGTGTTCCGAACTCCAAGAGTGAATAAAAACTGGAGTCGCCAGGTTTCGATCCTGGTACCTCTCGCACGCTAAGCGAGCGCTCTACCATCTGAGCTACGTCCCCTAAGCAGCTAGGATAGACAATTCCGTACACAGCACGTAGAGTGTGTTCCGAACTGAAAGAGTGAATATAATTTGGAGAGGCCAGGAATCGATCCTGGTACCTCTTGCATGCTAAGCGAGGGCTCTAACATCCGAGCTACGTCCCCTATGCAGCGAGGTTAGACTACTCCGTACACAGCACGTAGTGTGTGTTCCGAACTCAAGGAGCGAATAAAAATTGGAGACGCCAGGTATCGATCCTGGTACCTCTCGCATGCTAAGCGAGCGCTCTGCCATCTGAGCTACGTCACCTATGCAGCGAAGTTACACTACTCAGTACACAGCACGTAGTGTGTGTTCCGAACTCAAAGGGTGAGCAGAAATTGGAGACGCCAGGCATCCATCCTGGTACCTCTCGCATGCTAAGCGAGCGCTCTACCATCTGAGCTACGTCCCCTATGCGGTGAGGTTACACTACTCTGTACACAGCACGTAGTGTGTGTTCCGAAATCAAAGGGTGAATAAAAATTGGAGTCGCCAGGTAACGAGCCTGGTATCTATCGCATGCTAAGCGAGCGCTCTACCATCTGAGTTACGTCCCCTACGCAGCGAGGTTAGACTACTCCGTACACAGCACGTAGTGTGTGTTACGAACTCAAAGAGTGAATTGATATTGGAGAGGCCAGGTATCGATCCTGGTACTTCTAGCATGCTAAGCGAGCGCTCTACCATCAAAGCTTCGTCCCCTATGCAGCGAGGTTAGACTACTCCGTAAACAGCACGTACTGTGTGTTCCGAACTCAAAGAGTGAATAAAAATTGGAGACGCCAGGTATCGATCCTGGTACCTCTCGCATGCTAAGCGAGCGCTCTACCATCTGAGCTACGTCCCCTATGCAGTGAGGTTACACTACTCAGTACACAGCACGTAGTGTGTGTTCCGAACTGAAAGAGTGAATAAGAATTGGAGACGCCAGGTATCGATCCTGGTACCTCTCGCATGCTAATCGAGCACCCTAACATCCGACTTACGTCCGCTATGCAGCGATGTTAGACTACTTCGTACACAGCACGTAGTGTGTGTTACGAACTCAAAGAGTGAATTGATATTGGAGAGGCCAGGTATCGATCCTGGTACTTCTAGCATGCTAAGCGAGCGCTCTACCATCAAAGCTTCGTCCCCTATGCAGCGAGGTTAGACTACTCCGTCTACAGCACGTACTGTGTGTTCCGAACTCAAAGAGTGAATAAAAATTGGAGACGCCAGGTATCGATCCTGGTACCTCTCGCATGCTAAGCGAGCGCTCTACCATCTGAGCTCGTCCCCTATGCAGCGAGGTCAGCACTCCGTACACAGCACGTAGTGTGTGTCCCGAACTCAAAGATGGAATAAAAATTGGAGTCGCCAGGTATCGATCCTGGTACCTCTCGCATGCTAAGCGAGCACCCTACCATCCGAGCTACGTTCCCTATGCAGCGAGGTTAGACTACTCCGTACACACCACGTAGTGTGTGTTCCGAACTGAAAGAGTGAATAAAAATTATAGTCGCCAGGTATCGATCCTGGTACCTCTCGCATGCTAAGCGAGCGCTCTACCAACTGAGCTACGTCCCCTATGCAGCGAGGTTAGACTACTCCGTACACAGCACGTAGTGTGTGTTCCGAACTGAAAGAGTGAATAAAAATTATAGTCGCCAGATTTCGACCCTGGTACCTCTCGCATGCTAAGGGAGCGCTCTACCATCTGAGCTACGGCCCCTATGCAGCGAGGTTACACCACTCAGTACACAGCACGTAGTGTGTGTACCGAACTCAAAGTGTGAATAAGAACTGGAGACGCCCGGTATCGATCCTGGTACCTTTCGCATGCTAAGCGAGCGCTCTACCATCTGAGCTACGTCCCCTATGCAGCGAGGTCAGCACTCCGTACACAGCACGTAGTGTGTGTCCCGAACTCAAAGATTGAATAAAAATGCGAGTCGCCAGGTATCGACCCTGGTACCTCTCGCACGCAAAGCGAGCGCTCTACCGTCTGAGCTACGACCCCTATGCAGCGAGGTTAGACTACTCCGTACACAGCACGTAGTGTGTGTTCCGAACTGAAAGAGTGAATAAGAATTGGAGACGCCAGGTATCGATCCTGGTACCTCTCGCATGCTAAGCGAGCGCTCTACCAACTGAGCTACGTCCCCGATGGAGCGAGGTTAGACTACTCCGTACACAGCACGTAGTGTTTGTTCCGAACTGAAAGAGTGAATAAAAATTATAGTCGCCGGATTTCGACCCTTGTACCCCTCGCATGCTAAGCGAGCGCTCTACCATCTGAGCTACGTCCCCTATGCAGCGAGGTTAGACTACTCCGTACACAGCACGTAGTGTGTGTTCCGAACTGAAAGAGTGAATAAAAATTGGAGACGCCAGGTATCGATCCTGGTACCTCTCGCATGCTAAGCGAGCGCTCTACCAACTGAGCTACGTCCCCGATGGAGCGAGGTTAGACTACTCCGTACACAGCACGTAGTGTTTGTTCCGAACTGAAAGAGTGAATAAAAATTATAGTCGCCGGATTTCGACCCTTGTACCCCTCGCATGCTAAGCGAGCGCTCTACCATCTGAGCTACGGCCCCTATGCAGCGAGGTTACACCACTCAGTACACAGCACGTAGTGTGTGTACCGAACTCAAAGAGAGAATAGAAATTGGAGAAGCCAGGTATCGATCCTGGTACCTCTCGCATGCTAAGCGAGCGCTCTACCATCTGAGCTACGTCCCCTATGCAGTGAGGTTACACTACTCAGTACACAGCACGTAGTGTGTGCTCCGAACTCAAAGGGTGAATAAAAATTGGAGTCGCCAGGTAACGATCCTGGTACCTATCGCATGCTAAGCGAGCGCTCTACCATCTGAGTTACGTCCCCTACGCAGCGAGGTTAGACTACTCCGTACACAGCACGTAGTGTGTGTTCCGAACTCAAAGAGTGAATAAGAATTGGAGACGCCAGGTATCGATCCTGGTACCTCTCGCATGCTAAGCGAGCGCTCTACCATCTGAGCTACGTCCCCTATGCAGTGAGGTTACACTACTCAGTACACAGCACGTAGTGTGTGCTCCGAACTCAAAGGGTGAATAAAAATTGGAGTCGCCAGGTAACGATCCTGGTACCTATCGCATTCTAAGCGAGCGCTCTACCATCTGAGTTACGTCCCCTACGCAGCGAGGTTAGACTACTCCGTACACAGCACGTAGTGTGTGTTCCGAACTCAAAGTGTGAATAAAAATTGGAGACGCCAGGTATCGATCGTAGTACCTCTCGCATGCTAAACGAGCACCCTACCATCCGACCTACGTCCCCTATGCAGCGAGGTTAGACTACTCCGTACACAGCTCGTAGTGTGTGTTGCGAACTGAAAGAGTGAAGAAGAATTCGAGACGCCAGGTATCGATCCTGGTACCTCTCGCATGCTAATCGAGCACCCTACCATGCGACTTACGTCCGCTATGCAGCGATGTTAGACTACTTCGTACACAGCACGTAGTGTGTGTTACGAACTCAAAGAGTGAATTGATATTGGAGAGGCCAGGTATCGATCCTGGTACTTCTAGCATGCTAAGCGAGCGCTCTACCATCAAAGCTTCGTCCCCTATGCAGCGAGGTTAGACTACTCCGTAAACAGCACGTACTGTGTGTTCCGAACTCAAAGAGTGAATAAAAATTGGAGACGCCAGGTATCGATCCTGGTACCTCTCGCATGCTAAGCGAGCGCTCTACCATCTGAGCTCGTCCCCTATGCAGCGAGGTCAGCACTCCGTACACAGCACGTAGTGTGTGTCCCGAACTCAAAGATGGAATAAAAATTGGAGTCGCCAGGTATCGATCCTGGTACCTCTCGCATGCTAAGCGAGCACCCTACCATCCGAGCTACGTTCCCTATGCAGCGAGGTTAGACTACTCCGTACACACCACGTAGTGTGTGTTCCGAACTGAAAGAGTGAATAAAAATTATAGTCGCCAGGTATCGATCCTGGTACCTCTCGCATGCTAAGCGAGCGCTCTACCAACTGAGCTACGTCCCCTATGCAGCGAGGTTAGACTACTCCGTACACAGCACGTAGTGTGTGTTCCGAACTGAAAGAGTGAATAAAAATTATAGTCGCCCGATTTCGACCCTGGTACCTCTCGCATGCTAAGCGAGCGCTCTACCATCTGAGCTACGGCCCCTATGCAGCGAGGTTACACCACTCAGTACACAGCACGTAGTGTGTGTACCGAACTCAAAGAGAGAATAGAAATTGGAGACGCCAGGTATCGATCCTGGTACCTCTCGCATGCTAAGCGAGCGCTCTACCATCTGAGCTACGTCCCCTATGCAGCGAAGTTACACTACTCAGTACACAGCACGTAGTGTGTGTTCCGAACTCAAAGGGTGAGTAGAAATTGGAGACGCCAGGTATCGATCCTGGTACCTCTCGCATGCTAAGCGAGCGCGCTACCATCTGAGCTACGTCCCCTATGCAGTGAGGTTACACTACTCAGTACACAGCACGTAGTGTGTGTTCCGAACTCAAATGGTGAATAAAAATTGGAGTCGCCAGGTAACGATCCAGGTACCTATCGCATGCTAAGCGAGCGCTCTACCATCTGAGTTACGTCCCCTACGCAGCGAGGTTAGACTACTCCGTACACAGCACGTAGTGTGTGTTCCGAACTCAAAGTGTGAATAAGAACTGGAGACGCCAGGTATCGATCCTGGTACCTTTCGCATGCTAAGCGAGCGCTCTACCATCTGAGCTACGTCCCCTATGCAGCGAGGTCAGCACTCCGTACACAGCACGTAGTGTGTGTCCCGAACTCAAAGATTGAATAAAAATGCGAGTCGCCAGGTATCGATCCTGGTACCTCTCGCACGCAAAGCGAGCGCTCTACCGTCTGAGCTACGTCCCCTATGCAGCGAGGTTAGACTACTCCGTACACAGCACGTAGTGTGTGTTCCGAACTGAAAGAGTGAATAAGAATTGGAGACGCCAGGTATCGATCCTGGTACCTCTCGCATGCTAATCGAGCGCTCTAAAAACTGAGCTACGTCCCCTATGCAGCGAGGTTAGACTACTCCGTACACAGCACGTAGTGTGTGTGTTCCGAACTGAAAGAGTGAATAAAAATTGTAGACACGAGGTATCGATCCTGGTACCTCTCGCATGCTAAGCGAGCGCGCTACCAACTGAGCTACGTCCCCTATGCAGCGAGGTTAGACTACTCCGTACACAGCACGTAGTGTGTGTTCCGAACTGAAAGAGTGAATAAAAATTGGAGACGCCAGGTATCGATCCTGGTACCTCTCGCATGCTAAGCGAGCGCTCTACCAACTGAGCTACGTCCCCGATGGAGCGAGGTTAGACTACTCCGTACACAGCACATAGTGTTTGTTCCGAACTGAAAGAGTGAATAAAAATTATAGTCGCCGGATTTCGACCCTGGTACCCCTCGCATGCTAAGCGAGCGCTCTACCATCTGAGCTACGGCGCCTATGCAGCGAGGTTACACCACTCAGTACACAGCACGTAGTGTGTGTACCGAGCTCAAAGAGAGAATAGAAATTGGAGACGCCAGGTATCGATCCTGGTACCTCTCGCATGCTAAGCGAGCGCTCTACCATCTGAGCTACGTCCCCTATGCAGTGAGGTTACACTACTCAGTACACAGCACGTAGTGTGTGCTCCGAACTCAAAGGGTGAATAAAAATTGGAGTCGCCAGGTAACGATCCTGGTACCTATCGCATGCTAAGCGAGCGCTCTACCAACTGAGTTACGTCCCCTACGCAGCGAGGTTAGACTACTCCGTACACAGCACGTAGTGTGTGTTCCGAACTCAAAGAGTGAATAAGAATTGGAGACGCCAGGTATCGATCCTGGTACCTCTCGCATGCTAAGCGAGCGCTCTACCATCTGAGCTACGTCCCCTATGCAGCGAGGTCAGCACTCCGTACACAGCACGCAGTGTGTGTCCCGAACTCAAAGATTGAATAAAAATGCGAGTCGCCAGGTATCGATCCTGGTACATCTCGCACGCAAAGCGATCGCTCTACCGTCTGAGCTACGTCCCCTATGCAGCGAGGTTAGACTACTCCGTACACAGCACGTAGTGTGTGTTCCGAACTGAAAGAGTGAATAAGAATTGGAGACGCCAGGTATCGATCCTGGTACCTCTCGCATGCTAAGCGAGCGCTCTACCAACTGGGCTACGTCCCCTATGCAGCGAGGTTAGACTACTCCGTACACAGCACGTAGTGTGTGTTCCGAACTCAAAGGGTGAATACAAATCATAGTCGCCGGGTTTCGACCCTGGTACCTCTCGCATGCTAAGCGAGCGCCCTACCATCTGAGCTGCGGCCCCTATGCAGCGAGGTTACACCACTCAGTACACAGCACGTAGTGTGTGTACCGAACTCAAAGAGAGAATAGAAATTGGAGACGCCAGGTATCGATCCTGGTACCTCTCGCATGCTAAGCGAGCGCTCTACCATCTGAGCTACGTCCCCTATGCAGCGAAGTTACACTACTCAGTACACAGCACGTAATGTGTTTGTACCGAACTGAAAGGGTGAATACAAATTGGAGACGCGAGGTATCGATCCTGGTACCTCTCGCATGCTAAGCGAGCGCTCTACCATCTGAGCTACGTCCCCTATGCAGTGAGGTTACACTACTCAGTACACAGCACGTAGTGTGTGTTCCGAACTCAAAGGGTGAATAAAAGTTGGAGTCGCCAGGTAACGATCCTGGTACCTATCGCATGTTAAGCGAGCGCTCTACCATCTGAGTTACGTCCCCTATGCAGCGAGGTAAGACTACTCCGTACACAGCACATAGTGTGTGTTCCGAACTCAAAGTGTGAATAAAAATTGGAGGCGCCAGGTATCGATCCTGGTACCTCTCGCATGCTAAGCGAGCGCTCTACCATCTGAGTTACGCCCCCTACGCAGCGAGATTAGACTACTCCGTACACAGCACGTTGTGTGTGTTCCGAACTGAAAGAGTGAATAAAAATTGGAGACGCCAGGTATCGATCGTAGTACCTCTCGCATGCTAAACGAGCACCCTACCATCCGACCTACGTCCCCTATGCAGCGAGGTTAGACTACTCCGTACACAGCTCGTAGTGTGTGTTGCGAACTGAAAGAGTGAAGAAGAATTCGAGACGCCAGGTATCGATCCTGGTACCTCTCGCATGCTAAGCGAGCACCCTACCATCCGACATACGTACCCTATGCAGCGAGGTTAGACTACTGCGTAAACAGCACGTACTGTGTGTTCCGAACTCAAGGAGTGAATAAAAATTGGAGACGCCAGGTATCGATCCTGGTACCTTTCGCATGCTAAGCGAGCGCCCTACCATCTGAGCTACGTCCCCTATGCAGCGAGGTTAGACTACTCCGTACACAGCACGTAGTGTGTGTTCCGAACTCAAAGAGTGAATTGATATTGGAGACGCCAGGTGTCGATCCTGGTACTTCTAGCATGCTAAGCGAGCACTCTACCATCTGAGCTACGTCCCCTATGCAGCGAGGTTAGACTATTCCGTACACAGCACGTAGTGTGTGTTCCGAACTGAAAGAGTGAATAAAAATTGGAGACGCCAGGTATCGATCCTGGTACCTCTCGCATGCTAAGCGTGCGCTCTACCATCTGAGCTACCTCCGCTACGAAGCGAGGTTAGACTACTCCGTACACAGCACATAGTGAGTGTTCCGAACACAAAGAGTGAATAAAAAATGGAGACACCAGGTATCGATCCTGGTACCTCTCGCATGCTAAGCGAGCGCTCTACCATCTGAGCTACCTCCCCTACGCAGCGAGGTTACACTACTCCGTACACAGCACGTAGTGTGTGTTCCGAACTCAAAGAGTGAATAAAAATTGGAGACGCCAGGTATCGATCCTGGTACTTCTCGCATGCTAAGCGAGCGCTCTACCATCTGAGCTACGTACCCTAAGCAGCTAGGTTAGACTATTCCGTACACAGCACGTGGAGTGTGTTCCGAACTGAAAGAGTGAATATCAATTGGAGAGGCCAGGAATCGCCCTGGTACCTCTTGCATGCTAAGCGAGCGCTCTACCATCTGAGCTACGTCCCTATGCAGCGAGGTTAGACTACTCCGTACACAGCACGTAGTGTGTGTTCCGAACTCAAGGAGCGAATAAAAATAGGAGACGCCAGGTATCGATCCTGGTACCTCTCCCATGCTAAGCGAGCGCTCTACCATCTGAGCTACGTCACCTATGCAGCGAGGCTAGACTACTCCGTACACAGCACGTAGCGTGTGTTCCGAACTCAAAGAGTGAATAAATATTGGAGACGCCGCGTATCGATCCTGGTACCTCTCGCATGCTAACCGAGCGCTCTAGCATCTGAGCTACGTCCCCTATGCAGCGAGAGTAGGCTACTCCGTACACAGCACGTAGTGTGTGTTCCGAACTCAAAGAGTGAATGAAAATTGGAGACGCCAGGTATCGATCCTGGTACCTCCCGCATGCTAAGCGAGCGCTCTACCATCTGAGCTACGTCCCCTACGCACCGAGGTTAGACTACTCCGTACACAGCACGTACTGTGTGTTCGGAACTGAAAGAGTGAATAAAAATTGGAGACGCCAGGTATCGATCCTGGTACCTCTCCCATGCTAAGCGAGCGCTCTACCATCTGAGCTACGTCCCCTATGCAGCGAGGTTAGACTACTCTGTACACAGCACGTGGTGTGTGTTCGGAACTGAAAGAGTGAATAAAAATTGGAGACGCCAGGTAACGATCCTGGTACCTATCGCATGCTAAGCGAGCGCTCTACCATCTGAGCTACGTCCCCTATGCAGCGAGGTTAGACTACTCCGTACACAGCACGTAGTGTGTGTTCCGAACTCAAAGAGTGAATAAGAATTGGAGACGCCAGGCATCGATCCTGGTACCTCTCACATGCTAAGCGAGCGCTCTACCATCTGAGCTACGTCCCCTATGAAGCGAGGTCAGCACTCCGTACACAGCACGTAGTGTGTGTCCCGAACTCAAAGACTGAATAAAAATTGGAGTCGCCAGGTGTCGATCCTGGTACCTCTCGCATGCTAAGTGAGCGCTCTACCATCTGAGCTACGTCCCCTATGCAGCGCGGTTAGACTACTCCGTACACAGCACGTAGTGTGTGTTCCGAACTGAAAGAGTGAATAAAAATTATAGTCGCCAGATTTCGACCCTGGTACCTCTCACATGCTAAGCGAGCGCTCTACCATCTGAGCTACGGCCCCTATGCAGCGAGGTTACACTACTCACTACACAGCACGTAGTGTGTGTACCGAACTCAAAGAGAGAATAGAAATTGGAGACGCCAGGTATCGATCCTTGTACCTCTCGCATGCTAAGCGAGCGCTCTACCATCTGAGCTACGTCCCCTATGCAGCGAGGTCAGCACTCCGTAAACAGCACGTAGTGTGTGCCCCGAACTCAAAGATTGAATAAAAATTGGAGTCGCCAGGTATCGATCCTGGTACCCCTCGCACGCTAAGCGAGCGCTCTGCCGTCTGAGCTACGTCCGCTATGCAGCCAGGTTAGACTACTCCGTACACAGCACGTAGTGTGTCTTCCGAACTGAAAGAGTGAATAAGAATAGGAGACGCCAGGTATCGATCCTGGTACTTCTCGCATGCTAAGCGAGCGCTCTACCAACTGAGCTACGTCCGCTATGCAGCGAGGTTAGACTACTCCGTACATAGCACATAGTGTGTGTTCCGAACTCGAAGGGTGAATAAAAATTGCAGACGTCAGGTATCGATCCCGGTACCTCTCGGATGCTAAGCGAGCGCTCTACCATCCGAGCTACGCCCCCTACGCAGCGAGATTGGACTACTCCGTACCCAGCACGTTGTGTGTGTTCCGAACTGAAAGAGTGAAAAAAAATTGGAGACGCCAGGTATCGATCTTAGTACCTCTCGCAAGCTAAGCGAGCACCCTACCATCCGAGCTACGTCCCCTATGCAGCGAGGTTAGACTACTCCGTACACAGCACGTAGTGTGTGTTCCGAACTCAAAGAGTGAATAACAATCATAGTCGCCAGATATCGATCCTGGTACCTCTCGCATGCTAAGCGAGCGCTCTACCAACTGAGCTACGCCCCCTATTCCGCGAGGTTAGACTACTCCGTACACAGCACGTAGTGTGTGTTCCGAACTCAAAGAGTGAATTGATATTGGAGACGCCAGGTATCGATCCTGGTACTTCTAGGATACTAAGCGAGCGCTCTACCATCAAAGCTGCGTCCCCTATGCAGCGAGGTTACTCTACTCCGTAAACAGCACGTACTGTGTGTTCCGAAATCAAAGAGTGAATAAAAATTGGAGACGCGAGGTATCGATCCTGGTACCTCTCGCATGCTAAGCGAGCGCTCTACCATCTGAGCCACGTCCCCTATGCAGCGAGGTTAGACTACTCCGTACACCGCACGTAGTGCGTGTTCCGAACTCAAAGAGTGAATTGATATTGGAGACGCCAGGTATCGATCCTGGTACCTCTCGCATGCTACGCGAGCGCTCTACCATCCCAGCTACGGCCCCTATGCAGCGAGGTTACACTACTCAGTACACAGCACGTAGTGTGTGTTCCGAACTCAAAGAGTGAATATGAATTGGAGACGCCAGGTATCGATCCTGGTAAGTCTCGCATGCTAAGCGAGCGCTCTACCATCTGAGCTACGTCCCCTATGCAGCGTGGTTAGACTACTCCGTACACAGCACGTAGTGTGTGTTCCGAACTCAAAGAGTGAATAAGAATTGGAGACGCCAGGTATCGATCCTGGTACCTCTCGCATGCTAAGCGAGCGCTCTACCATCTGAGCTACGTCTCCTATGCAGCGAGGTTAGACTACTCCGTATACAGCACGTAGTGTGTGTTCCGAACTCAAAGGGTGAATAAAAGTTATAGTCGCCAGATATCGATCCTGGTACCTCTCGCATGCTAAGCGAGCGCTCTACCAACTGAGCTACGCCCCCTATGCAGCGAGGTTAGACTACTCCGTACACAGCACGTAGTGTGTGTTCCGAACTGAAAGAGTGAATAAAAATTGGAGACGCCAGGTATCGTTCCTGGTACCCCTCGCATGCTAAGCGAGCACTCTACCATCTGAGCTACGTCCCCTATGCAGCGAGGTTAGACTACTCCGTACACAGCACGTAGTGTGTGTTCCGAACTGAAAGAGTGAATAAAAATTGGAGACGCGAGGTATCGATCCTGGTACCTCTCGCATGCTAAGCGAGCGCTCTACCATCTGAGCCACGTCCCCTATGCAGCGAGGTTAGACTACTCCGTACACCGCACGTAGTGCGTGTTCCGAACTCAAAGAGTGAATTGATATTGGAGACGCCAGGTATCGATCCTGGTACCTCTCGCATGCTACGCGAGCGCTCTACCATCCCAGCTACGGCCCCTATGCAGCGAGGTTACACTACTCAGTACACAGCACGTAGTGTGTGTTCCGAACTCAAAGAGTGAATATGAATTGGAGACGCCAGATATCGATCCTGGTACCTATCGCATGCTAAGCGAGCGCTCTACCATCTGAGCTACGTCCCCTATGCAGCGAGGTTAGACTACTCCGTACATAGCACGTAGTGTGTGTTCCGAACTCAAAGAGTGAATTGATATTGGAGACGCCAGGTATCGATAATGGTACTTCTAGCATGCTAAGCGAGCGCTCTACCATCTGAGCTACGTCCCCTATGCAGTGAGGTTACACTACTCAGTACACAGCACGTAGTGTGTGTTCCGAACTCAAATGGTGAATAAAAATTGGAGTCGCCAGGTAACGATCCTGGTACCTATCGCATGCTAAGCGAACGCTCTACCATCTGAGTTACGTCCCCTACGCAGCGAGGTTAGACTACTCCGTACACAGCACGTAGTGTGTGTTCCGAACTGAAAGAGTGAATAAGAATTGGAGACGCCAGGTATCGATCCTGGTACCTTTCGCATGCTAAGCGAGCGCTCTACCATCTGAGCTACGTCCCCTATGCAGCGAGGGCAGCACTCCGTACACAGCACGTAGTGTGTGTCCCGAACTCAAAGATTGAATAGAAATGCGAGTCGCCAGGTATCGATCCTGGTACCTCTCGCACGCAAAGCGAGCGCTCTACCGTCTGAGCTACGTCCCCTATGCAGCGAGGTTAGACTACTCCGTACACAGCACGTAGTGTGTGTTCCGAACTGAAAGAGTGAATAAGAATTGGAGACGCCAGGTATCGATCCTGGTACCTCTCGCATGCTAAGCGAGCGCTCTAAAAACTGAGCTACGTCCCCTATGCAGCGAGGTTAGACTACTCCGTACACAGCACGTAGTGTGTGTTCCGAACTGAAAGAGTGAATAAAAATTGTAGACACGAGGTATCGATCCTGGTACCTCTCGCATGCTAAGCGAGCGCTCTACCATCTGAGCTACGTCCCCTATGCAGCGAGGTTAGACTACTCCGTACACAGCACGTAGTGTGTGTTCCGAACTCAAGGAGTGAATAAGAATTGGAGACGCCAGGTATAGATCCTGGTACCTCTCGCATGCTAAGCGAGCGCTCTACCATCTGAGATACGTCCCCTACGCAGCGAGGTCAGCACTCCGTACACAGCACGTAGTGTGTGTCCCGAACTCAAAGATTGAATAAAAATTGGAGTCGCCAGGTATCGAACCTGCACCTCTCGCATGCTAAGCGAGGGCTCTAACATCCGAGCTACGTCCCCTATGCAGCGAGGTTAGACTACTCCGTACACAGCACGTAGTGTGTGTCCCGAACTCCAAGATTGAATAAAAATGCGAGTCGCCAGGTATCGATCCTGGTACATCTCGCACGCAAAGCGAGCGCTCTACCGTCTGAGCTACGTCCCCTATGCAGCGAGGTTAGACTACTCCGTACACAGCACGTAGTGTGTGTTCCGAACTGAAAGAGTGAATAAAAATTGGAGACGCCAGGTATCGATCCTGGTACCTCTCGCATGCTAAGCGAGCGCTCTACCAACTGGGCTACGTCCCCTATGCAGCGAGGTTAGACTACTCCGTACACAGCACGTAGTGTGTGTTCCGAACTCAAAGAGTGAATAAGAATTGGAGACGCCAGGTATCGACCCTGGTACCTCTCGCATGCTAAGCGAGCGCTCTACCATCTGAGCTACGTCCCCTATGCAGCGAGGTCAGCACTCCGTACACAGCACGTAGTGTGTGTCCCGAACTCCAAGATTGAATAAAAATGCGAGTCGCCAGGTATCGATCCTGGTACATCTCGCACGCAAAGCGAGCGCTCTACCGTCTGAGCTACGTCCCCTATGCAGCGAGGTTAGACTACTCCGTACACAGCACGTAGTGTGTGTTCCGAACTGAAAGAGTGAATAAGAATTGGAGACGCCAGGTATCGATCCTGGTACCTCTCGCATGCTAAGCGAGCGCTCTACCAACTGGGCTACGTCCCCTATGCAGCGAGGTAAGACTACTCCGTACACAGCACATAGTGTGTGTTCCGAACTCAAAGGGTGAATAAAAATTGGAGGCGCCAGGTATCGATCCTGGTACCTCTCGCATGCTAAGCGAGCGCTCTACCATCTGAGTTACGCCCCCTACGCAGCGAGATTAGACTACTCCGTACACAGCACGTTGTGTGTGTTCCGAACTGAAAGAGTGAATAAAAATTGGAGACGCCAGGTATCGATCGTAGTACCTCTCGCATGCTAAACGAGCGCTCTACCAACTGACCTACGTCCCCTATGCAGCGAGGTTAGACTCTTCCGTACACAGCTCGTAGTGTGTGTTCCGAACTCAAAGGGTGAATAAAAATTGTAGTCGCCAGATATCGATCCTGGTACCTCTCGCGTGCTAAGCGAGCGCTCTACCATCTGAGCTACCTCCGCTACGAAGCGAGGTTAGACTACTCCGTACACAGCACATAGTGAGTGTTCCGAACTCAAAGAGTGAATAAAAAATGGAGACGCCAGGTATCGATCCTGGTACCTCTCGCATGCTAAGCGAGCGCTCTACCATCTGAGCTACCTCCCCTACGCAGCGAGGTTACGCTACTCCGTACACAGCACGTAGTGTGTGTTCCGAACTCAAAGAGTGAATAAAAGTTGGAGACGCCAGGTATCGATCCTGGTACTTCTCGCATGCTAAGCGAGCGCTCTACCATCTGAGCTACGTCCCCTAAGCAGCTAGGTTAGACTATTCCGTACACAGCACGTGGAGTGTGTTCCGAACTGAAAGAGTGAATATCAATTGGAGAGGCCAGGAATCGCCCTGGTACCTCTTGCATGCTAAGCGAGCGCTCTACCATCTGAGCTACGTCCCCTATGCAGCGAGGTTAGACTACTCCGTACACAGCACGTAGTGTGTGTTCCGAACTCAAGGAGCGAATAAAAATAGGAGACGCCAGGTATCGATCCTGGTACCTCTCCCATGCTAAGCGAGCGCTCTACCATCTGAGCTACGTCACCTATGCAGCGAGGCTAGACTACTCCGTACACAGCACGTAGCGTGTGTTCCGAACTCAAAGAGTGAATAAATATTGGAGACGCCGCGTATCGATCCTGGTACCTCTCGCATGCTAAGCGAGCGCTCTAGCATCTGAGCTACGTCCCCTATGCAGCGAGGGTAGGCTACTCCGTACACAGCACGTAGTGTGTGTTCCGAACTCAAAGAGTGAATAAAAATTGGAGACGCCAGGTATCGATCCTGGTACCTCCCCCATGCTAAGCGAGCGCTCTACCATCTGAGCTACGTCCCCTATGCAGCGAGGTTAGACTACTCCGTACACAGCACGTACTGTGTGTTCGGAACTGAAAGAGTGAATAAAAATTGGAGACGCCAGGTATCGATCCTGGTACCTCTCCCGTGCTCAGCGAGCGCTCTACCATCTGAGCTACGTCCCCTATGCAGCGAGGTTAGACTACTCTGTACACAGCACGTAGTGTGTGTTCCGAACTGAAAGAGTGAATAAAAATTGGAGACGCCAGGTATCGATCCTGGTACCTATCGCATGCTAAGCGAGCGCTCTTCCATCTGAGCTACGTCCCCTATGCAGCGAGGTTAGACTACTCCGTACACAGCACGTAGTGTGTGTTCCGAACTCAAAGAGTGAATAAGAATTGGAGACGCCAGGCATCGATCCTGGTACCTCTCGCATGCTAAGCGAGCGCTCTACCATCTGAGCTACGTCCCCTAGGAAACGAGGTCAGCACTCCGTACACAGCACGTAGTGTGTGTCCCGAAATCAAAGACTGAATAAAAATTGGAGTCGCCAGGTGTCGATCCTGGTACCTCTCGCATGCTAAGTGAGCGCTCTACCATCTGAGCTACGTCCCCTATGCAGCGCGGTTAGACTACTCCGTACACAGCACGTAGTGTGTGTTCCGAACTGAAAGAGTGAATAAAATTTATAGTCGCCAGATTTCGACCCTGGTACCTCTCGCATGCTAAGCGAGCGCTCTACCATCTGAGCTACGGCCCCTATGCAGCGAGGTTACACTACTCACTACACAGCACGTAGTGTGTGTACCGAACTCAAAGAGAGAATAGAAATTGGAGACGCCAGGTATCGATCCTTGTACCTCTCGCATGCTAAGCGAGCGCTCTACCATCTGAGCTACGTCCCCTATGCAGCGAGGTCAGCACTCCGTAAACAGCACGTAGTGTGTGTCCCGAACTCAAAGATTGAATCAAAATTGGAGTCGCCAGGTATCGATCCTGGTACCCCTCGCACGCTAAGCGAGCGCTCTGCCGTCTGAGCTACGTCCGCTATGCAGCCAGGTTAGACTACTCCGTACACAGCACGTAGTGTGTGTTCCGAACTGAAAGAGTGAATAAGAATTGGAGACGCCAGGTATCGATCCTGGTACCTCTCGCATGCTAAGCGAGCGCTCTACCTACTGAGCTACGTCCCCTATGCAGCGAGGTTAGACTACTCCGTACATAGCACATAGTGTGTGTTCCGAACTCGAAGGGTGAATAAAAATTGCAGACGTCAGGTATCGATCCTGGTACCTCTCGGATGCTAAGCGAGCGCTCTACCATCCGAGCTACGACCCCTACGCAGCGAGATTGGACTACTCCGTACCCAGCACGTTGTGTGTGTTCCGAACTGAAAGAGTGAAAAAAAATTGGAGACGCCAGGTATCGATCTTAGTACCTCTCGCATGCTAAGCGAGCACCCTACCATCCGAGCTACGTCCCCTATGCAGCGAGGTTAGACTACTCCGTACACAGCACGTAGTGTGTGTTCCGAACTCAAAGAGTGAATAACAATTATAGTCGCCAGATATCGATCCTGGTACCTCTCGCATGCTAAGCGAGCGCTCTACCAACTGAGCTACGCCCCCTATTCCGCGAGGTTAGACTACTCCGTACACAGCACGTAGTGTGTGTTCCGAACTCAAAGAGTGAATTGATATTGGAGACGCCAGGTATCGATCCTGGTACTTCTAGGATGCTAAGCGAGCGCTCTACCATCAAAGCTGCGTCCCCTATGCAGCGAGGTTACTCTACTCCGTAAACAGCACGTACTGTGTGTTCCGAAATCAAAGAGTGAATAAAAATTGGAGACGCGAGGTATCGATCCTGGTACCTCTCGCATGCTAAGCGAGCGCTCTACCATCTGAGCTACGTCCCCTATGCAGCGAGGTTAGACTACTCCGTACACCGCACGTAGTGTGTGTTCCGAACTCAAAGAGTGAATTGATATTGGAGACGCCAGGTATCGATCCTGGTACCTCTCGCATGCTAAGCGAGCGCTCTACCATCCGAGCTACGACCCCTATGCAGCGAGGTTACACTACTCAGTACACAGCACGTAGTGTGTGTTCCGAACTCAAAGAGTGAATATGAATTGGAGACGCCAGGTATCGATCCTGGTACCTCTCGCATGCTAAGCGAGCGCTCTACCATCTGAGCTACGTCCCCTATGCAGCGTGGTTAGACTACTCCGTACACAGCACGTAGTGTGTGTTCCGAACTCAAAGAGTGAATAAAAATTGGAGACGCCAGGTAACGATCCTGGTACCTATCGCATGCTAAGCGAGCGCTCTACCATCTGAGCTACGTCCCCTATGCAGCGAGGTTAGACTACTCCGTACACAGCACGTAGTGTGTGTACCGAACTCAAGGAGTGAATAAGAAATGGAGACGCCAGGTATAGATCCTGGTACCTCTCGCATGCTAAGCGAGCGCTTTACCATCTGAGCTACGTCCCCTATGCAGCGAGGTCAGCACTCCGTACACAGCACGTAGTGTGTGTCCCGAACTCAAAGATTGAATAAAAATTGGAGTCGCCAGGTATCGAACCTGTACCTCTCGCATGCAAAGCGAGCACCCTACCATCCGAGCTACGTCCCATATGCAGCGAGGTTAGACTACTTCGTACACAGCACGTAGTGTGTGTTCCGAACTGAAAGAGTGAATAAAAATTGGAGACGCCAGGTATCGGTCCTGGTACCCCTCGCATGCTAAGCGAGCGCTCTACCATCTGAGCTACGTCCCCTATGCAGCGAGGTTAGACTACTCCGTACATAGCACGTAGTGTGTGTTCCGAACTCAAAGAGTGAATTGATATTGGAGACAACAGGTATCGATCCTGGTACTTCTAGCATGCTAAGCGAGCGCTCTACCACCAAAGCTTCGTCCCCTATGCAGCGAGGTTAGACTACTCCGTAAACAGCACGTACTGTGTGTTCCGAACTGAAAGAGTGAATAAAAATTGGAGACGCCAGGTATCGATCCTGGTACCTCGCGCATGCTAAGCGAGCGCTCTACCATCTGAGCTACCTCCCCTACGAAGCGAGGTTAGACTACTCCGTACACAGCACATAGTGAGTGTTCCGAACTCCAAGAGTGAATAAAAATTGGAGTCGCCAGGTTTCGATCCTGGTACCTCTCGCACGCTAAGCGAGCGCTCTACCATCTGAGCTACCTCCCCTACGCAGCGAGGTTAGACTACTCCGTACACAGCACGTAGTGTGTGTTCCGAACTCAATGAGTGAATACGAATTGGAGACGCCAGGTATCGATCCCGGTACCTCTGGCATGCTAAGCGAGCACTCTAACATCTGAGCTACGTCTCCTATGCAGCGAGGTTAGACTACTCCGTACACAGCACGTAGTGTGTGTTCCGAACTCAAGGAGTGAATAAGAATTGGAGACGCCAGGTATCGATCCTGGTACTTCTCGCATGCTAAGCGAGCGCTCTACCATCTGAGCTACGTCCCCTAAGCAGCTAGGATAGACTATTCCGTACACAGCACGTAGAGTGTGTTCCGAACTGAAAGAGTGAATATAATTTGGAGAGGCCAGGAATCGATCCTGGTACCTCTTGCATGCTAAGCGAGGGCTCTAACATCCGAGCTACGTCCCCTATGCAGCGAGGTTAGACTACTCCGTACACAGCACGTAGTTTGTGTTCCGAACTCAAGGAGCGAATAAAAATTGGAGACGCCAGGTATCGATCCTGGTACCTCTCGCATGCTAAGCGAGCGCTCTACCATCTGAGCTACGTCCCCTATGCAGCGAAGTTACACTACTCAGTACACAGCACGTAGTGTGTGTTCCGAACTCAAAGGGTGAGTAGAAATTGGAGACGCCAGGCATCGATCCTGGTACCTCTCGCATGCTAAGCGAGCGCTCTACCATCTGAGCTACGTCCCCTATGCAGTGAGGTTACACTACTCAGTACACAGCACGTAGTGTGTGTTCCGAAATCAAAGGGTGAATAAAAATTGGGGTCGCCAGGTAAAGAGCCTGGTATCTATCGCATGCTAAGCGAGCGCTCTACCATCTGAGTTACGTCCCCTACGCAGCGAGGTTAGACTACTCCATACACAGCACGTAGTGTGTGTTCCGAACTCAAAGAGAGAATAAGAACTGGAGACGCCAGGTATCGATCCTGGTACCTTTCCCATGCTAAGCGAGCGCTCTACCATCTGAGCTACGTCCCCTATGCAGCGAGGTCAGCACTCCGTACACAGCACGTAGTGTGTGTCCCGAACTCAAAGATTGAATAAAAATGCGAGTCGCCAGGTATCGATCCTGGTACCTCTCGCACGCAAAGCGAGCTCTCTACCGTCTGAGCTACGTCCCCTATGCAGCGAGGTTAGACTACTCCGTACACAGCACGTAGTCTGTGTTTCGAACTCAAAGAGTGAATAAGAATTGGAGACGCCAGGTATCGATCCTGGTACCTCTCGCATGCTAAGCGAGCGCTCTACCATCTGAGCTACGTTCCCTGTGCAGCGAGGTTAGACTACTCCGTACACAGCACGTAGTGTGTGTTCGGAACTGAAAGAGTGAATAAAAATTGGAGACCCCAGGTATCGATCCTGGTACCTCTCGCATGCTAAGCGAGCGCTCTACCATCTGAGCTACGGCCCCTACGCAGCGAGATTAGACTACTCCGTACACAGCACGTAGTGCGTGTTCCGAACTCAAAGAGTGAATAAAAATTGGAGTCGCCAGGTATCGATCCTGGTACCTCTCGCATGCAAAGCGAGCACTCTACCATCTGAGCTACGTCCCCTATGCAGCGAGGTTAGACTACTCCGTACACAGCACGTAGTGTGTGTTCGGAACTGAAAGAGTGAATAAGAATTGGAGACGCCAGGTATCGATCCTGTCACCTCTCGCATGATAAGCGAGCGCTCTAGCATCTGAGCTACGGCCCCAATGCAGCGAGGTTACACTACTCAGTACACAGCACGTAGTGTGTGTTCCGAACTCAAAGAGTGCATAGAAATTGGAGACGCCAGGTATCGATCCTGGTACCTCTCGCATGCTATGCGAGCGCTGTACCATCTGAGCTACGCCCCTATGCAGCGAGGTTAGAGTACTCCGGACACAGCACGTAGTGTGTGTTCCGAACTCAAAGAGTGAATAAGAATTGGAGACGCCAAGTATCGATCCTGGTACCTCTCGCACGCTAAGCGAGCGCTCTACCATATGAGCTACGTTCCCTATGCAGCGAGGTTAGACTACTCCGTACACAGCACGTAGTGTGTGTTCGGAACTGAAAGAGTGAATAAAAATTGGAGACGCCAGGTATCGATCCTGGTACCTCTCGCATGCTAAGCGAGCGCTCTACCATCTGAGCTACGGCCCCTGCGCAGCGAGAATAGACTACTCCGTACACAGCACGTTGGATGTGTTCCGAACTGAAAGAGTGAAAAAAAATTGGAGACGCCAGGTATCGATCGTAGTACCTCTCGCATGCTAAGCGAGCACCCTACCATCCGAGCTACGTCCCCTATGCAGCGATGTTAGACTACTCCGTACACAGGACGTTGTGTGTGTCCCGAACTGAAAGAGTGAAAAAAAATTTAGACGCCAGGTATCGATCGTAGTACCTCTCGCATGCTAGGCGAGCGCTCTACCATCTGAGCTAGGCCCCCTACGCTGCGAGAATAGACTACTCCGTACACAGCACGTTGTGTGTGTTCCGAACTGAAAGATGAAAAAAAATTGGAGACGCCAGGTATCGATCGTAGTACCTCTCGCATGCTAAGCGAGGACCCTACCATCCGAGCTACGTCCCCTATGCAGCGAGGTTAGACTACTCCGTACACAGCACGTAGTGTGTGTTCCGAACTCAAAGAGTGAATTGATATTGGGGACGCCAGGTATCGATCCTGGTACTTCTAGCATGCTAAGCGAGCGCTCTACCATCAAAGCTTCGTCCCCTATGCAGCGAGGTTAGACTACTCCGTAAACAGCACGTACTGTGTGTTCCGAACTCAAAGAGTGAATAAAAATTGGAGACGCCAGGTATCGATCCTGGTACCTCTCGCATGCTAAGCGCGCGCTCTACCATCTGAGCTACGTCCCCTATGCAGCGAGGTTAGACTACTCCGTACACAGCACGTAGTGTGTGTTCCGAACTCAAAGAGTGAATTGATATTGGAGACGCCAGGTATCGATCCTGGTACTTCTAGCATGCTAAGCGAGCACTCTACCATCTGAGCTACGTCCCCTACGCAGCGAGGTTAGACTATTTCGTACACAGCATGTAGTGTGTGTTCCGAAATGAAAGAGTGAATAAAAATTGCAGACGCCAGGTATCGATCCTGGTACCTCTCGCATGCTAAGCGAGCGCTCTACCATCTGAGCTACCTCCCCTACGCAGCGAGGTTAGACTACTCCGTACACAGCACATAGTATGTGTTCCGAACTCAAAGAGTGAATAAAAATTGGAGACGCCAGGTATCGATCCTGGTACCTCTCGCATGCTAAGCGAGCGCTCTACGATCTGAGCTACCTCCACTACGCAGCGAGGTTTGACTACTCCGTACACAGCACGTAGTGTGTGTTCCGAACTCAATTAGTGAATAAGAATTGGAGACGCCAGGTATCGATCCCGGTACCTCTGGCATGCTAAGCGAGCACTCTGCCATCTGCGCTACGTAAAATATGCAGCGAGGTCAGACTACTCCGTACACAGCACGTAGTGTGTGTTCCGAACTCAAAGAGTGAATAAAAATTGGAGACGCCAGGTATCGATCCTGGTAATTCTCGCATGCTAAGCGAGCGCTCTACCATCTGAGCTACGTCCCCTAAGCAGCTAGGTTAGACTATTCCGTACACAGCACGTAGAGTGTGTTCCGAACTGAAAGAGTGAATATAAATTGGCGAGGGCAGGAATCGTTCCTGGTACCTCTTGCATGCTAAGCGAGGGCTCTACCATCTGTGCTACGTCCCCTATGCAGCGTTTTCGACTACTCCGTACACAGCACAAGTGTGTGTTCCGAACTCAAAGAGTGAATAAGAATTGGAGACGCCAGGTATCGATCCTGGTACCTCTCGAATGCTAAGTGAGCGCTCTACCATCTGAGCTACGTCCCCTATGCAGCGAGGTCAGCACTCCGTACACAGCACGTAGTGTGTGTCCCGAACTCAAAGATTGAATAAAAATTGGAGTCGCCAGGTATCGATCCTGGTACCTCTCGCATGCAAAGCGAGCACCCTACCATCCGAGCTACGTCCCCTATGCAGCGATGTTAGACTACTCCGTACACAGCACGTAGTGTGTGTTCCGAACTCAAAGAGTGAATAAAAATTATAGTCGCCAGATATCGATAGTGGTACCTCTCGCATGCTAAGCGAGCGCTCTACCAACTGAGCTACGTCCCCTATGAAGCGAGGTTAGACTACTCCGTACACAGCACGTAGTGTGTGTTCCGAACTGAAAGAGTGAATAAAAATTGGAGACGCCAGGTATCGATCCTGGTACCTCTCGCATGCTAAGCGATCGCTCTACCAACTGAGCTACGTCCCCCATGCAGCGAGGTTGGACTGCTCCGTACACAGCACGTAGTGTATGTTCCGAACTGAAAGAGTGAACAAAAAGTATAGTCGCCAGATTTCGACCCTGGTACCTCTCGCATGCTAAGCGAGCGCTCTACCATCTGAGCTACGGCCCCTATGCAGCGAGGTTACACTACTCAGTACACAGCACGTAGTGTGTGTACCGAACTCAAAGAGAGAATAGAAATTGGAGACGCCAGGTATCGATCCTGGTACCTCTCGCATGCTAAGCGAGCGCTCTACCATCTGAGCTACGTCCCCTATGCAGCGAGGTTACACTACTCAGTACACAGCACGTAGTGTGTGTTCCGAACTCAAAGGGTGAATAGAAATTGGAGACGCCAGGTATCGATCCTGGTACCTCTCGCATGCTAAGCGAGCGCTCTACCATCTGAGCTACGTCCCCTATGTAGCGAGGTTACACTACTCAGTACACAGCACGTAGTGTGTGTTCCGAACTCAAAGGGTGAATAAAAATTGGAGTCGCCAGGTTACGATCCCGGTACCTATCGCATGCTATGCGAGCGCTCTACCATCTGAGTTACGTCCCCTACGCAGCGGGGTTAGACTACTCCGTACACAGCACGTAGTGTGTGTTCCGAACTCAAAGAGTGAATAAGAATTGGAGACGCCAGGTATCGATCCCGGTACCTCTCGCATGCTAAGCGAGCGCTCTACCATCTGAGCTACGTCCCCTATGCAGCGAGGTCAGCACTCCGTACACAGCACGTAGTGTGTGTCGCGAACTCAAAGATTGAATAAAAATTTGAGTCGCCAGGTATCGATCCCGGTACCTCTCGCACGCTAAGCGAGCGCTCTACCGTCTGAGCTACGTCCCCTACGTAGCGAGGGTAGACTACTCCGTACACAGCACGTAGTGTGTGTTCCGAACTGAAAGAGTGAATAAGAATTGGAGACGCCAGGTATCGATCCCGGTACCTCTCGCATGCTAAGCGAGCGCTCTACCAACTGAGCTACGTCCCCTATGCAGCGGGATTAGACTGCTCCGTAAACAGCACGTACTGTGTGTTCCGAACTCAAAGAGTGAATAAAAATTGGAGCCGCCAGGTATTGATCCTTGTACCCCTCGCTTGCTAAGCGAGCGCTCTGCCATCTGAGCTACGCCCCCTTTTTCAACGAGGTTAGACTACTCCGTACACAGCACGTTGTGTGTGTTCCGAACTGAAAGTGTGAATAAAAATTGGAGACGCCAGGTATCGGTCCCGGTACCCCTCGCATGCTAAGCGAGCACCCTACCATCTGAGCTATGTCCCCTATGCAGCGAGGTTAGACTACTCAGTATACAGCATGTAGTGTGTGTTCCGAACTGAAAGTGTGAATAAGAATTGGATTCGCCAGGTATTGTACCCTGATGAGATAGGCTCTATCTTTCATGATTTGATTTTGAGACGAGAAATACAGGTGTAAAGGAATATTAAATGAATACAGTGTCAGTTTTGTGTGGACGGGATAATTTCGACATAAGCTAGACATATCGCGACTGTCAGTCGCCACAGTAAGCTTGTCATTAGGGGGAAAATGTTTCTTGGCCAGAAGATAAGAGGATTAAAGCTAGAGCTCACAACAACGAAGTAATGACTTCGAGGAAGTGAAAGAGTATATATTTCGGACCAAGGGCGAACAGATGTATCACCAATACCGAGAATGTGACGTGCCAGTTTTCCACGCCCGAGGCATTTGGTGTTGTCAACGTTACAAGGAAGAGATTTCAAACTAACCGAAGCGGTGTTGACCAATGAGAAAATTTATCATAGGCCCGCAGATAAACCAACATAAGAAAAACTCAGAGTGAACTCCAGTTAGCTTCTCCCATAACAATAATTAAATTATTCCAACCACATAATTGAATAGAGGGGATTTTTGTGATATCATTCCCATGTTGATTAATTGTAATCGTAATAAATTCAGGTAATGAATTCGTGGAAATGACCCACGCGATCTCGCCATTGGTCGAGATGAGCACACCATCAGGGACGCCGAGTTAGCGCGCGAAAAGTGGAGGACAGAAATTAAGTGATATTTCCATGATCACCGAACGATAGGAGTTCAGAATACGACACATGAATGTGTATCGCCAGTGTATTAAGTAGGATAAAGCAAGAGATCCAAATCCACCTGCATATGCCGATTTAGGGTAACCAACCCCCCTCCCCAGGAGCTGACCGCGGATGACCCCGGCGGGAAACCATATCGTCCATAAAAGTCCAGTAGCGGACCTCACATCACTCATTTCTTACCAGTCACCAGTCGTTATCGGTCACCAGTCGTGTCAGTCGTAATGAAGTAGTTGAGACTCTGACACGTTGACTCTGTAAGTCAGTACCTCGGGACGCATTCGAAGTCAGTTAAAGCTGAAAGTGCGTGAATTATTAGGAGAATGAGTACGAACAGTGAAATTATCCATAGTACCGAGTGTAACTAATCAGTAGAACTGTATGTTGAATTTAATAAATGTCATGTGATTGAATAATAAATAATTAACGGAACGCCGATAGTACCTTTGGAAGGCAGTGTGCGGAGCCGGAAGTAAACACCTCAAGATAGACGGTGAATAACTATCCCAGCAGGGAATTATAGGAGCTAGGCGATTATCAAGACGGCTTAGAAATAAACCAGGAAGTGCCTGTTGAAGACGCGATACGCGCCGGTTCAAATGAACGACATTTCGTCGTAATGTGTCACGACGTGTGTTTCGGTCGTATATGAAGAGTATATTGTGCGAGTGTCAGGGGTCTAGGAGCACATATAAGTGTTTTTTTTTGTTATTAGTATTTTTGTATAAAATAGTGTAATAAGGTGTCAATCATGGGTAGTCACCCAGAAGTGTTTTATTGTGTTAAATTTATATTGTGCGACATGATGGACGAGTAGATCACCATGGGGCCGTAAGGCCTATATCTCATCCGCTACGAGACAATGGAATTCTACATAGGAATGAGTACACAATTTTGATATTTGGGGGATGTTATCGCGACTAAACGGGGTTCAGTGTAAATTAATTATGGTTACTTAACGTGGTCCGCCTCCCGAGTCCATGATTTTATTTTTTTGTTAGACGGACGATCTAATGTATATTAACGTAATAATGGGTTAGATTAATTAATTTGAGTATTTGTTTGTTGTATATAAAGTAAAAATGGGCTATATTTCTTTCAATTAATGCATGCTGTTCGTAATACTTTGACTTAAGTTCATTTCAAGTGTTAAATTCTTTTTTTGTGCTAACCCATTTATTTGAATTTCATTCACTGCAGTGATCATTTGTATTTTAATTAGGAATAATTTCTATTAGACAGCCAGATTATGAAAGAGCCAGAGTATGTAAGATTTGTGTTGCGTACGGAAGGTCATTAAAATACTAATAATAATAATGTTTGTGAGTTGACAAAGGAAAGTAAATTAATAATAATATTTGTGCGTTTGCGATTTAAAGTATAATAATATTAATGACAGTGCCTCGTGAGTTTGCCAGTGCAAATATAATAATCAATGTGGAGATGACATGTAGCGTTAAAGACTTTCATTCGCGTAATCAGTTTGATTTTACGTAAATTTTTGATTTTACGTTTTTGGACTTTATTTTAAACATTAAAAATTTGTTTCAAAGCGATAAAGGCACGTTAATTAGAATGGTCACGATATGTTAAGAGCCCAGAGTGGTTTGAGCCCATATTTAGATTTGGAAGTCATGAGGGACGAATATCCGTCGTGAAATAAATTGAGCCGTATTGTTTGTAATGATGAAACAGATGAATCTCAAGGCCTAAGATGATATAAAATACAGATGCCGGTGTTATTAGTGGTAGAATCCACGCACCGAGGATTAATTTATAAATTAAATGTTTGAAGAGTTCCGATGAAAGGAAATGGACTTCAAATTGGAAGGAATAGTTTAGCAATCGCCGGCATTGGAGGTATTTGCCCAGCCGCTATGTGCCATAGGTTGTGAGATGTATCTTGGGAGGACGTGTGTCCCCATATAAAATTAACGGCAGTACGAAATTGAAGGTACGGTCCCGGATACCGTGATTTCCCGACCAATATAAAGCAAATCTTAGTGGTTCATAACGGGATTTAACATATGTGACTAAATTCTAGGCGACGCCGTGGCGCAACGTTAGCGGGGCTGACTCGAGCTAAGAAGGTTGCGTGTTCAAATCACGACGGGGTCAAGCGTTTTGTCCGCCTATGTGGTGTAGTGGTTAGCGTGAGTAGCTGCCACCCCCGGAGGCCCGGGTTCGATTCCCGGCTCTGCCAGGAAATTTGAAAAGTGGTACGAGGGCTGGAACGGGGTCCACTCAGCCTCGGGAGGTCAACTGAGTAGAGGTGGGTTCGATTCCCACCTCAGCCATCCTGGAAGTGGTTTTGCGTGGTTTCCCACTTCTCCTCCAGGCGAATGCCGGGATGGTACCTAACTTAAGGCCACGGCCGCTTCCTTCCCTCTTCCTTGCCTATCCCTTCCAATCTTCCCATCCCTCCACAAGGCCCCTGTTCATCATAGCAGGTGAGGCCGCCTGGGCGAGGTACTGGTCATACTCCCCAGTTGTATCCCCAACCAAGAGTCTGAAGCTCCAGGACACTGCCGTTGAGGCGGTAGAGGTGGGATCCCTCGCAAAGTCCGAGGGAAAAACCGAACCTGGAGGATAAACAGATGATGATGATGATGAATAATAATAAATAAGATATTTGAAGAAGGAGAAGAAGAATAACCAATGAAGCTACTTTTTCTGAATTTTTTTAATGAAAATAATAAGAGCGAGAAATTGAAGTATTATAGCGAGGATGATTACGGGTTACGATAATCACGATTTCCACTATTAATAATAATGTTAATAATAATAATAATAATAATAATAATAATAATAATAATAATAATAATTGTTACGGAGATATCCGTGGTAGGTAGAGGTGAAAGAAGGTGCGGGTGTGAATGGGTTTCAAGCTACGAAATTAACGTGCAATGTAAAATTAATTTAAAATTTAACTAGGTTATATTTTCTTTTCAAAAACAAGAGATAACAATCATAACAGGTACAGAGTAGCAAAAAAGTAGGTACAATATTACTGGATTCGGGCTCAGTGCCCTTACTTCATAACTCTTGGGCAATCAGCCCCGCCTTACTCCAAAAAAAAAAAAAATTAGCCAAGGGGCAGAAAACCCCATTCATGCCCAGGAGCACTGGCTCCAAACATTACACATAAAGCCTGCACGAGGCATACAGAAACAAATTTCAAAGAGCGATCCGCTCTCAAAATTGTAAGCCTATCACAAGGCCACACCAAACTCTACCTTCAAGCTGTCCTCTAAGGACGTATTCACAGGGGTAAAATACCCAACCTACGGAGGTCTATTACATGAAAAGAAGGTTGATTACATGACCTCTAAAATAACAATTTGAGAGGAGGCGATCTTGCACTCCTAATACACTTTGTTTTTAAAACCTAATCTGGCTCTGGGCCACTAACGCAAGGGCTAATCCCATACTACAGAGGTGACTTAGAGAAGAACACTTTACATTACATAAACGAAGAATAGTTTGAGAAAATAAGTTCACCTCAAAACAAATGTGAGTGGGAGCTCGAGAGGGTTAGCACTCTCTATCCCAATATGTAGCTTTACAAGAAAAAGATGAAAAGAGTAATTACATTTTAGGAAAAGGTTACATGATGGAAATGCTTCGAACCCGCCGCGAGTGTTAAACTGCCGACCTAGCAAGAAAAGAAGTTATTAATAGGCCATTACCTGGTGTTGAACGGCTGAAGAAGAACGAGGCGCTCCCCGCCTCCTGCTATGTACTTAATACACTGAAAGATGGAACAGAAGTGGCCCGGAGACCCCAAAATCAGCAGTTTAAATACTCTCGCGGAAGTTTCTAGGCGTTAGGGGAATGAAAACACCCGCCCACAATGTTTTTATTGGATAGGACCCCGCAACAGATACAAGTTGGGGGAAGATACACCAGATTGGTCAGAAATTACTAAAAGAAATTCGGGATTGGATAAATCTAAAACAAGGGGAAAAAGAGGGGTATACAGCCAACTTAAACAATAACAGAAAAAAATTTAACAAGAAACAAACTTTTGAAATAAAAATTACTCCAACAAAATAGTTCTTTGACTCCGCACTAGGGTGCGCTATTGTTGATCTTCAGGAGTGTCCTCTAGAAGAGAAAGTTCACACTTCTTACTTCAAGCGAAACAAAAACACATCAAAAGTGACACAGTTCAAAAACTCAAAATTTTCCACGTGGTGACATCTTCTGAGAAAGTAGAGAATTAATAGAATAGATAAAGTTCAACCTTCCTCCAGAAGAGGAGTTTCAACTGGCGCAACTTTTAAATAAACGGTGTAGAGGTGTACCGCCCGGTACAGACCTCCCCCCCCAAAAGTTCCTCCAGGGGTGACACATGAAATCAGTTTGAAACAAAGTCCAAGTAATGATGTTGATACGAAGATAGATAGCAGAAGCATTTACAAGATTTCTTAATTCAGTTTCAAAATGTTGTTGTTGCAGGTGAATGAAAGTCTTTATGTTTGTAGAATTTGAATTTCTGAAGATAAACTTTTAATACTTAAAGGTGAAGAAAAATTTTGCAATGTCCACCAAATATTGTTGTTGAATTCCCAAGTGTAGTTATTGCTTATGGTGACTGTCCATGTAGTTGATGTAGATTGAGTCGGATGGCCAGACCGGCCGTTGCAGCTTGCGTCCAACGGAGGCCGCTCGGACCCCTCAAGTACCCTGAGATACCGCTCGCCCGCACTATGAGGGGAGCAGAGGTGTTGAAGTACGCCGCGCCCGCGGTGAACAGATACAGGCTGCGGGCATGTAGCAGGTCGTGCGCCGCACATCAGCCTTGGCCGGGAGGAGAGCTCCGGCTCGCCGTGCACATGTCGTCCTCGCTGGAGAGGAGGGGGCCCATCCCCCTCCCCAGTCGCTGCACGGCGCTGCGCGGCTGCGGGGGCGCTGAAACATTAAAGCTAGGCGGCAGAATTGTGTTGGACAATCATTTTCTTTGAGGGTACAGGCTTGTGGAGAGGTTGAGGGGCCAGCGGCGTGTAGATATCCATGGCATTTACTATTATGAAGCCACAGTGTAAGGTGGAGCAGGAGACGGGAGCGTGGTAATGGCCGTGGCAAGAACAGGATGGCAGTTTAACGGGTCGGGGCAGGTTTTACACAAGGCTTACATCTAAAACCAAAATATTACAGAAGGGGCAGAATGCCTTAAAAGTGAAACTCAAAAAAAAAAAAATATAACCTTCATATCCTTTCAAAATAATATGAAGCAAGGTAACACAGAAATTACACCGGTTTCACCTGGGACAGGTGAACTCTAAATATCCTCTCGGTGGCTGGATTACTTAGCAATAAGGTAACCGGCGTAAGAAAATCGAGAATGATACAAGGCCCATGAAATCTGGGGGCAAGCTTGCCCGCGGGAACAAAATTTTTGACCATAACCTGGTCACCTACCTTCAAAGTGGTGGGTCTCCGTCCACGATCATACCTTTCCCTAACCTTTTCATGAGATACTTTAAGATTAGCTTTAGCCTTCTTCCAAAGATCTTTAATGTTGTCCGGATCTATTGTCTCGGGCAGAATGTCATTCAGAGACCAGAGGTTAGAGAGCGGCGTGTTGGGAACGAACTTAAACATCAAAGAAGCTGGAGTAAATTTGTGTGATTCATGAACCGCCGAATTCAAAGCAAAAGCTAACCAATGCAGGGACGTGTCCCACCTAGAATGATCTTCATGATGATAGGCAATAAGTGCGGACCTGAGATTACGGTTAACCCGTTCAGCCAGAGATGGTTGAGGGTAATAAGCAGATGTAGTTACATGAGAGATGGACAAGTCAAAACAGAATTTACGAAACAGATTTGATGTAAAAGCTTTAGCATTATCAGATACAATGTATTGGCACGGACCAAAAGAAGCAAAAATAGAATTTAGGCAAGTAATGGTGGACTGAGCGGTAGCCAGCTTAGTCGGAAATAACCAAGAAAATCTAGTAAAGCCATCTACGCACACAAAGATGAACTTGTTAGCATCACCCTTTGACTGGGGGAAGGGTCCTACATAATCGATATACAGGCGTTCCATGGGGCGCGACGCTTGATGCGAAGACAAAAGGCCTACCTTGGTGGACATGGTGGGTTTACTAAGCAAACAAGATTTACAAGCTTTTACAAGTTCACGGATTTCACCGTCCATACCTTTCCAAATGAACATTTCACGAATTTTTTCACGGGTTTTAAAGATTCCAAGATGCCCTCCTAATGGGGTCTCATGATAATACTTGAAGATCATAGGCACAAGAACCGCTGGCACGACAACCTTCATCATCTTATCATGCCTCGAAGGGCAACATAGAACACCATTCCTCAGAACATAAGGGACGACATGTTCCCCAGAAGAAAGGGTTTCCATTATCGGACCCAGCGTCGGATCTTCACGTTGGTATTTCTCGATATCCCTAAAGAGCATGGGAGCATCTGTTAGGATGGCATTAACCTCAGATAGTATGGACTCGGAAGGTGATGAACTGTCGACAGGTTCATGGGTCTCGACGTCGTTAGAAAACATACGGCTGAGTCCATCAGCAACAACATTTTCAGTACCTCTGATATGTCGTACATCGAATTGGAAGGCAGAAATACGGATGGCCCAACGGGCTATACGACCAGTACGACGCGGCCTACCTAAGACCCAGCTTAAGGCTTGATTATCTGTCTCCAAGTCGAATTTGACATGTTCCAGATAGAGACGGAACTTTTCTAAGGCAAATAAAACTGCCAAACCTTCAAGCTCATATATGGAGTACTTTGCTTCTTGAGCCGAGAGAGTCCTAGATGCATAGGCGATGGGGCGCCTCCCTAGTTCAGTCTCTTGAAGAAGGACTGCAGCTACCGCCGACGACGACGCGTCGGTTTGGACGATGAATTTCTTCGAGAAATCAGGCATAGCAAGTACAGGGGCATTACAGAGAGCTAATTTAAGGTCTTCAAAAGCGGCTTGTTGAGACGGTCCCCACTCGAATTTGATGCCTTTCCTACGGAGAAGGTTTAAGGGCGCCGCTCTATTAGCAAAATTAGGAATGAACTTCCTGAAGAAATTCACCATGCCAATGAACTTGGCGATACCTTTAATGTCCTTGGGAGGTTTAAAATCACGGATGGCCTGTGTTCTAGAATGATCGACTGCTACACCATCAGGTGACACAATATGCCCTAGGAATGACATAGAGGGCTTAGCAAAGGCAACCTTGGACAACTTAACAGTTAACCCAGCCTTACGAAGGCGATTGAGAACTTCTCGCAAATGATCTAGATGTTCTTCAAAGGTTGCGGAAAATACGACGACATCATCCAAGTAGTGATATAAGTACTCAAATTTGATGTCGGAAAAGGCCCTATCTAGTAGCCTAGTGAGCACAGCTGCCCCCGTGGGGAGCCCGAAAGGCACGCGGTTGTATTCATATAAATTCCAGTCCGTGGCAAACGCTGTAAGATGTTTAGACTCTTCGGCAAGGGGAATTTGATTATAGGCCTGATTCAAGTCCAAGATGGTGAAGAACTTGGCCTTACGAAACCATGAAAAGCAAGAATGAAGGTCGGGAAGGGGCACAGATTGCAACACCACCTTCCGATTGAGAGCCCTGTAATCAATGACAGGCCTGAAGCCTCCTTGGGG
Organism: Anabrus simplex; assembly: GCF_040414725.1. NCBI lineage: Eukaryota > Metazoa > Arthropoda > Insecta > Orthoptera > Tettigoniidae > Anabrus > Anabrus simplex. The sequence continues at coordinate 1,795,422,131 of NC_090265.1, read as the reverse complement.
TTTCGGGACTAGAAAAATAGGCGAAGAATACGCTGACTTAGAGGGCCTAATAATACCATCCTTCAACATCTGATCGATGATTTCTTTCAGAGCCTTCATTTTAGGTGGAGATAGCCTATACGGTGGAAAACGGACAGGAATCGAATCCGTGACCTCAATTTTGTATTCAATAAGGTCAGTAACACCAAGAGTATCAGAGAACACCTCGGGAAACGACTGACACAGTTTCCGAATACTATCAGCCTGCTCCTCAGGTAGATGTCTAAGGTCTAACAACATCTCATCCTGGGTAGGCGAAATAGATGAACATGATACAGAATTACACTTTAACAAGGGAATTCTACAATTGGACGCAAATTTGAATGTGCACGACCTACTCTGGAGATCGAGCACAAGACCAGTGTGAGAAATGAAGTCCGCTCCCAATATGATGGGGCAAGACAAACGCTTGGCCACAAACAATTTGATCTTCCATGTAAATTTAAAAACCCGAATTTTGACATGTAAGGAACCTAGAATTTCTAATGGAGATGAATTAGCCGAAACATATTTAACAGGAGATGAGTCATAGTCAGGGAGTTTACAAACAGATTTCAATTTAGAATACCAATCAGCCGAAATAATGGAACAAACACTGCCTGAATCTAAGAGAGCTGTTATAGGCTCGTTATTTAACTCAATCTTAAGAAAAGGAACAGGTGCGGGGGTATCCGCCGCAATCCTAAGACACTCTTTAGGGCATTCAAAAGATGAATTTGAAGGCTGGTCGTTCTCTGCATTTACAACCTGTTTACTAGGGGCTAAGTCTCGGGAAGATGGATTAGTCGGCTCAGCCGACGCCACTAGTCACTTTTTATTATTGGCATAGCTGGAATTTGCACCAGAAGTTGAGCAGGAGGGGGTGCTATTTGAGTTTGGGCAATTCTTGGCGATATGTGAGAAGGCCCCACACTTAAAACAGCCTTGTGATGACCCTGCTCCATTCCTTGTCCCACTTGACTTGATCAGAGGACACTTATTCCGCAGATGGTCAGGCGACCCGCAAGCATAACATTTACGGGCTGTGACTGGTCGGCGAGGTGGAGGCCGAGTGTTACTAAAGGAAGGCGGGGGTTCTTTCGCGACACGCAAAGAATCGGCGTATCTAACTCCTTCCGCTGAGACGGCCAATGCTTCAAGTTCAGAGAAGGTTTGCGGACACGCCGCGAAACACAAATATGACCTGTAGGATGGCGAAATACCTTCTACAATAGCCTGCACAATCTGATCTTCAGGAAAGTGCAGAGCAAACACCCTAGTGTAGAATTTGATATCTTGAATGAAATCAGCCAAGTTTTCATCCAAGCGCTGTACACGGTAATAGTACTTCTGAATCAGGGAGGACCTGGCCCTAGCCGGGATGAAGTTAGCTAGCAAATGGGCATGGAAATCCTCAATAGATGATTGCTCGGCAATGGCTCTTACGATTTTATCAGAGAGAATACCAATAGCATACGGATAGATAATTTGCAAAATTTGACATGGCGAAAGAGAAAAAACAAGAGCATGATCCTGAAATTCCACTAGAAATCTTAAAAATGAAATTACATCACTGGTGGTGTTGACGGAAAACTTAGAGATACCTCTAAGCAACATTGCCAATGGATGAGGCAAGCTACTGAACCCAGGTGACATAGTCGTTAAAGGTTTCAATGGCAAAGAAGTTAATTCAGAGCGGATGTTACCCAATGACGCACGGCGTTCAGATTCGTTGTTCGATGGGGCAGAGATAGTTTGAGCAGCAACGGTTATCTTATTGACTTCTCCCTGAGGAGGCTCTTCCTCGTTACCTACATTCACCGTGGCGGGTTGATCAGTTTTGGGAGGAACTTCGCCGGTTAGCAATTGAGTGACCTTATTAGACAATTCAGAAATAGTTTCAAGGAGCGTATTAGCGTCCTTCCTCTGAACGTCATTCACCTTTAGAGACAACAGATCATTAACTCTATTTGCAAAGTGATACAGCCTGCCTTGCACACGCTTAATTTGATTAGGAGACGGATCGTTTTCATCAAAAAAGCTGACTACAGATGCTAGCCCAGTAATATTCTCGACGATCGTGGAAAGAGAGTCATCAATTTCTTTCTCTCCCAAATTGGGGATGGAAATGGGCAAATCAAGGGACTCTCTAAGCTTGTTGGTGTCGATTGCAACCGTGCCTCCAGATTGCACATTTCTGATAGTTAACTCGTATATCAACTCCTCTTTGCGCAAGTAGTTAAGGAGGAGAACATCGCGAGGGCCGGGCATGATGACAGAACAATTTTGAAAAACTCAAAAAATTCCAGCAACTGAGAAAATTATTAGAGTTCGAATCAAAGCAATGTTTAGCCGTCAAAAGGGGCTAAATTGAGACCCATTCAACCACGCTCTGCTACCACTTGTTACGGAGATATCCGTGGTAGGTAGAGGTGAAAGAAGGTGCGGGTGTGAATGGGTTTCAAGCTACGAAATTAACGTGCAATGTAAAATTAATTTAAAATTTAACTAGGTTATATTTTCTTTTCAAAAACAAGAGATAACAATCATAACAGGTACAGAGTAGCAAAAAAGTAGGTACAATATTACTGGATTCGGGCTCAGTGCCCTTACTTCATAACTCTTGGGCAATCAGCCCCGCCTTACTCCAAAAAAAAAAATAGCCAAGGGGCAGAAAACCCCATTCGTGCCCAGGAGCACTGGCTCCAAACATTACACATAAAGCCTGCACGAGGCATACAGAAACAAATTTCAAAGAGCGATCCGCTCTCAAAATTGTAAGCCTATCACAAGGCCACACCAAACTCTACCTTCAAGCTGTCCTCTAAGGACGTATTCACAGGGGTAAAATACCCAACCTACGGAGGTCTATTACATGAAAAGAAGGTTGATTACATGACCTCTAAAATAACAATTTGAGAGGAGGCGATCTTGCACTCCTAATACACTTTGTTTTTAAAACCTAATCTGGCTCTGGGCCACTAACGCAAGGGCTAATCCCATACTACAGAGGTGACTTAGAGAAGAACACTTTACATTACATAAACGAAGAATAGTTTGAGAAAATAAGTTCACCTCAAAACAAATGTGAGTGGGAGCTCGAGAGGGTTAGCACTCTCTATCCCAATATGTAGCTTTACAAGAAAAAGATGAAAAGAGTAATTACATTTTAGGAAAAGGTTACATGATGGAAATGCTTCGAACCCGCCGCGAGTGTTAAACTGCCGACCTAGCAAGAAAAGAAGTTATTAATAGGCCATTACCTGGTGTTGAACGGCTGAAGAAGAAAGAGGCGCTCCCCGCCTCCTGCTATGTACTTAATACACTGAAAGATGGAACAGAAGTGGCCCGGAGACCCCAAAATCAGCAGTTTAAATACTCTCGCGGAAGTTTCTAGGCGTTAGGGGAATGAAAACACCCGCCCACAATGTTTTTATTGGATAGGACCCCGCAACAGATACAAGTTGGGGGAAGATACACCAGATTGGTCAGAAATTACTAAAAGAAATTCGGGATTGGATAAATCTAAAACAAGGGGAAAAAGAGGGGTATACAGCCAACTTAAACAATAACAGAAAAAAATTTAACAAGAAACAAACTTTCGAAATAAAAATTACTCCAACAAAATAGTTCTTTGACTCCGCACTAGGGTGCGCTATTGTTGATCTTCAGTAGTGTCCTCTAGAAGAGAAAGTTCACACTTCTTACTTCAAGCGAAACAAAAACACATCAAAAGTGACACAGTTCAAAAACTCAAAATTTTCCACGTGGTGACATCTTCTGAGAAAGTAGAGAATTAATAGAATAGATAAAGTTCAACCTTCCTCCAGAAGAGGAGTTTCAACTGGCGCAACTTTTAAATAAACGGTGTAGAGGTGTACCGCCCGGTACAATAATAATAATAAAAATATTTATGAGGAAGCTGATCATTATATTGTGCGGATAAATTAGGAGGAAGAACGACCCTTCGTTTGAAACGTCGGCAAGGGTTGGCATATAATCATCCCGGATGACAAAGGATAATAATCAAATACAGGATTATAATTGAAATTAATGATAATAATAAAATTAATTGATGGTAGTCAAAGAATATGATAATGATCAGATAAAGAATGGTAATGATATTATTTAATAATCATAGGAGGATATGCTAGGGACAGTCATCCTGTGTCGAACTGCTCTGAACCAGATGTTGGGTTTTCACGGGGAGATTGTTAGCAGTAGATACGTAAATAACCCACGGACGGGTCATGTCTTCAGGGTCAGAGCATAGTAATGAACCTTTCCGTACGTCTTGTCGTATTGACAAGTGTAAATATTGAAATAGGCTTTGAGTTAATGAACTCCACCTGGCGTGTTTGTGAATCTGGAAATAACAGGCTAGAGTTTGTCCGTATTATAAATTCCTGTTTTTTCGAGGCGATAACATTTTCCACGGTGGGTGTCCGGCTCACCAGAATGTACATACCGGAAGTGTCTCATGTCCAAACGGAACGAGGAGACGACAGTAAAAAGTTACTGTCGTGCCTTCGTCTCCGAAAGAAGATCTCCAGCGGTGAAACGTCCAATCATACGGATGTGAATTCGATCCCCAGTAACCAATTGGGGCGAATTCACCAAATGTTTTACACTACCAGAGTAGTGAGGTAAAATCCAAGTATTATGTCATTTATTTTTCAGGATTAAAGTGTCCCAATGTAAAATTGTCATCATGTGTAGTATGCAAAATAAGTGAATAAATTGCTCCTCATTGCAATTTCAATAGGAAACGGTTTCCATATCTTTTCATTGTAGTTAGTCCAGTATGCCCATGGAAATTAAGTTGTCACTTCCCAGTCCTATTCTGGAGTCAAAAATTTGTATCCATGGATGAGTCGTCCCCCGTAACCTTAAAATTTCATGCCCCGTTCATCCCTGTGTTCATTTGATGCGCCGATATATATTTTTTTGAATTTCTTTATATAATTTTTCTAATCGTTTTCGAACTGATCACCCCTGAGACAAATGCTAGTCTGGGACTCAGGAGGTGAGCGGGTGCAGTATCGATCCTGGTACCCCTCGCATGCTAAGCGAGCGCTCTACCATCTGAGCTACGTCCCCTATCCAGCGAGGTTAGACTACACCGTACACAGCACGTAGTGTGTGTTCCGAACTCAAAGGGTGAATAGAAATTGGAGACGCCAGGTATCGATCCGGGTACCTCTCGCAAGCTAAGCGAGCGCTCTACAATCTGAGCTACGTCCCCTATGCAGCGAGTTTAGACTACTCCGTACACAGCACGTAGTGTGTGTTCCGAACTGAAAGATTGAATAAAAATTGGAGACGCCAGGTATCGATCCTGGTACATCTCGCAGGCTAAGCGAGAGCTCTACCACCTGAGCTACGGCCCCTATGCAGCGAGGTTACTCTACTCAGTACACAGCACGTTGTGTGTCTTCCGAACTCAAAGAGTGAATAGAAATTGGAGACGCCAGGTATCGATCCTGGTACCTCTCGCATGCTGAGCGAGCGCTCTACCATCTGAGGTACGTCCCCTATGCAGCGGGGTTAGACTACTCCGTACACAGTACGTAGTGTGTGTTCCGAACTCAAGGAGCGAATAAAAATTGGAGACGCCAGGTATCGATCCTGGTACCTCTCGCATGCTAAGCGAGCGCTCTACCATCTGAGCTACGTCCTCTATGCAGCGAGGTTAGACTACTCCGTACACAGCACGTAGTGTGTGTTCCGAACTGAAAGAGTGAATAATAATTGGAGACGCCAGGTATCGATCCTGGTACCACCCGCATGCTAAGCGAGCGCTCTACCAACTGAGATACGTCCCCTATGCAGCGAAAGTAGGCTACTCCGTACACAGCACGTAGTGTGTGTTCCGAACTCAAAGAGTGAATAAAAATTGGAGACGCCAGGTAACGAGCCTGGTACCTATCGCATGCTAAGCGAGCGCTCTACCATCTGACCTACGTCCCCGATGCAGCAAGGTTAGATTACTGCGTCCACAGCACGTAGTGTGTGTTCCGAACTCAAAGAGTAAATAAGAATTGGAGACGCCAGGTATCGATCCTGGTACCTCTCGCATGCTAAGCGAGCGCTCTACCATCTGAGCTACGTCCCCGATGCAGTGAGGTTAGACTACTCCGTACACAGCACGTAGTGTGTGTTCCGAACTCAAAGAGTGAATTGATATTGGAGACGCCAGGTATCGATCCTGGTACTTCTCGCATGCTAAGCAAGCGCTCTACCATCTGAGCTACGTCCCCTATGCAGCGAAGTTAGGCTATTCCATACACAGCACGTAGTGTGTGTTCCGAACTGAAAGAGTGGATAAGAATTGGAGACGCCAGGTATCGATCCTGGTACCTCTCGCATGCTAAGCGAGCGCTCGACCATCTGAGCTACATCCCCTATGCAGCGAGTTTAGACTACTCCGTACACAGCACGTAGTGTGTGTTCCGAACTCAAAGAGTGAATAAAAATTGGAGACGCCAGGTACCGATCCTGGTACCTCTCGCATGCTAGGCGAGCGCTCTACCATCTGAGCTACGTCCCCTATGCAGCGAGGTTAGACTACTCCGTTCACAGCACGTAGTGTGTGTTCCGAACTCAAAGAGTGAATAGGAATTGGAGACGCCAGGTATCGATCCTGGTACCTCTCGCATGCTAAGCGAGCGCTCTACCATCTGAGCTACGTCCCCTATGCAGCGAGGTCTACCAACTTTCAACATAAATTCACTTACACAAACTGGCAAGCTGAAAACCCTCACCAAAGCTCTACACGAAAATCAGATATCCATAATGGCTCTACAGGAAACAAGGTACCCAGATGAAGAGATTTTTGAATCCGAAGGCTACCGGTTTTTCAAGAGCAAAGCGCAAAGAGGAATCCTCAATGGAGCTGTGATGCTTGGAACCGCGTTTGCTGTTAGAACCAAGATCCTTAAATCGGTTGCAAATTTCGAACCTGTGAATGACTGATTGTCTATACTCACAATTAAATGCGCGAACAAAACCTACGCGTCCGCCTCTGTGGTGTAGTGGTTAGCGTGATTAGCTGCCACCCCCGGAGGTCCGGGTTCGATTCCCGGCTCTGCCACGAAATTTGAAAAGTGGTATGAGGGCTGGAACGGGGTGCACTCAGCCTCGTGAGGTCAACTGAGTAGAGGTGGGTTCGATTCCCACCTCAGCCATCCTGGAAGTGGTGTTCCGTGGTTTCCCACTTCTCCTCCAGGCGAATGCCGGGATGGTACCTAACTTAAGGCCACGGCCGCTTCCTTCCCTCCTCCTTGCCTATCCCTTCCAATCGTCCCATCCGTCCACAAGGCCCCTGCTCAGCTTAGCAGGTGAGGCCGCCTGGGCGAGGTACTGGTCATTCTCCCCAGTTGTATCCCCCGACCAACAGTCTGAAGCTCCAGGACACTGCCCTTGAGGCGGTAGAGGTGGGATCCCTCGCCGAGTCCGAGGGACAAGCCGAACCTGGAGGGTAAACAGATGATGATGATGATGATGACAAAACCTACGCCCTAGTTAACGCACAAACTCCTACAAACGAAAAGAACAAGTCTGATCCAGACGAAGTTGATAATTTCTGGGACCTACTGGATAAAAAATTAAACAAAATCCCCAAACACCATGTCAAGCGTTTTTGGGTGACTTCAGTGCCCAACTAGGTCGTTAACTGAAGTACAAGGAAGTTATAGGAAATTACCCTGCTCACTAAAGAACCAATCCCAACGGCAAAAAACTGGTGTCCATTTGCGAAAATCACAACCTGCAGGTCATGTCGACACACTTTCGCCATCTACCCAGAAAGCAAATGACTTGGTGTTCTCCCGTCCAAGCTCTCGGAGAGTTCCAAATCGATCATGTTGCAATATCCAGGAGAAACAGCCCTGAGATTATGAATGTCAAGGTAAAGAAAGGCATCAATGTGGCCTCAGATCATTATACGTCTCTTATCAAATTCAAACCAATTCCCGCAAACACAAGGAAGACAACCAAACAGATCATACGCTTCGACAATGATAAACTTCGGCAAAGGGTCGAGGAGTTCCAGGAGAAGGCTAGACCAAATGTCTGTGACTTTAACAACGCCAAAAGTCTCCTTCTTGAGGCCGCCAAAGACGTTGCAGAAATCAAAAGAAGCAAAAAGCATGCCTGGTGGAATGGTACCTGCGAATCAGTCCTCCAAGGAAGACTCAATGCGTGGGAACAGTACTACTCTACGAAATCAGAAAATGATTGGGAAACCTATAAAACCCAACGTGCCCAAGCAGCTAGGGTGTTCAGAACTGAGAAACGCAAATACGAAAAGTCTCTCATTGAAAAGATAGAACAAAACTTTAGGAAGAATGAAAGCAGAGAGTACTACAGAGCCTCAAACGCAAACTCACTGGCTATAACCCACCATCTCTATGCTTTGAGCGAAAGGACGGCTCACTGGCGACGTCAAATGAAGAAAATTGCAGCATTCTGGCAGATTACTTCAAGAATTTACTTAATTGCTCTAAACCGCAAAGCCCCATTGAAACCAATGAACCCTGACTCAGGTACCCAGATTCCAGACCACCCGACAGAGATGAAATCAAGCGCCACATTGCCCGTCTCAAAAATAACAAAGCGCCGGGGGAAGACCCAGTGGTATCAGAACTATGGAAATATGCCCCGGAGGAATTACTTGATATCTTGCAAAAGCAAATAGAAGAAATTTGGAACAAGGAGACCCTACCCGAAGATTGGAAAATAGCTTTGATCCATCCATTACACAAAAAAGGCAGCATGAAGAACATCAACAACTACAGAGGAATACCTTTTCTACCCGTGACTTACAAAATTCTATCACTTGCCATCCTGGAGCGTTTGGAAGCACAAGTCGAACATCAAATATGTGAATACCAAGGAGGGTTCAGAAAAGGTCGCTCAACAGCTGAACAGATGCAAAATCTCAAAACGATCATCAGATATTGTACACTAAGGTCCAAGCAGTATGTGTCTGTCTTTGTGGACTTTAAGAAAGCGTACGACTCCATTGACCGGGAAGTCCTGCTAAACATCTTAAATGAATTTGGAGTTGATTTGAAACTGCTGGCATTAATTAGAGCCACCCTGACCGATACAAAATCCAAGGTGAAGTTCCACGGATGTCTCTCGCATTCCTTTGATATCAAAACAGGAGTCCGACAAGGTGATGGGCTATCCCCGATACTCTTCAACTGTGTTCTTGAAAGGGTCATCAGAACCTGGCGGGTGAGATTACAGGAAACCAACTACAGTCCATTGAGAATAGGAACCAAATCTAAGGGGATCGCAACAGACTGCTTAGCATTTGCCGATGATATTGCTGTTCTCTCAAACGACATAGAAACCGCTAGAGCTCAAGTTGAAATTTTAAAGGAAATTGCCGAACAAACTGGTTTGCAGATAACGTTTGAGAAAACAGAAGTAATGACTAACATCAAAGAGGCTCCACCAAAACTCCATACAAAATATGGGGACATCACCCGAGTAGACAAATTCAAATACCTGGGTGAGATCATCATGAAAAATGGACTGGACAAAGAAGCACTTCAGGAGCGAGTACGCAAACTGGAAATAGCCTACCAAACATCCTGTACAATCTACAACAAAAATGCCTTTCTTAAAACAGCAAGATACGTCACTATGAAACAGTTCTGAAGCCAGTAGTTCTATATGCAGCCGAAACCCTGTCTCTAAATGCCAACAAAGGACTCCTTGAAGAACTGGAGAAAAGAGAACGCAAAATTGTGAGAGTAATCTTGGGATCAAAGTACAGAAACGGAGTCCATCAAAAGAGATCCAACATGAAGTTAACCGCAAAGTAGAGAAAATTACCGACACAATCAGAAACAGACGGGCACGATTTTACGGTCATCTGAAAAGAATGGACGGAAGAAAGTTAACTAAAGAAATCTTTCACTTTTTTGATTCAAACCCCAAAACCACAATTCCCCGGTTTAGAAATACCAAAGAAGACCTTCAAATGCTACATATCTCAGCTGAAGACGCCCTTAACAGAGATCTCTTCCACAAGAAAATATTGACGAACGGGCTAAACCGAGACGAGCAGCCGAAGAGAAGACACGGTGCCCCTTGGACAGAGAAGCGTAAGGAGGCCCACTCACAAAGAATGAGGGAAATTTGGGCTCTAAAGAAGGCCAAGTTCAGTGTCAAATGCATCAAGACTTAACGTGGTCCTTGATGGCCCCAGCGAATTATATATATACATATATATTCACCATTCATAAAAATCCAAGTCTCATCCAAGAAAACAACAGGTTTTGGTTTCTCACTGTCCTTATTACGCATGTATTCCCTCATAAAACAGGATCTCTTAAAACAAATGTCTTCATTTTCTCTAACATACGCATAGGGATCGCCTTTACTCCACACAAACCCCATGGCCTTCAAAATTCTTCTTAATGATGTTTCTGAGCCCTTGTACAAATAAGTGTCATAATTTGCTTTCATGTGGTCGAAAACCTTTCTTACAGATACGACTTCTCCTGTGGGAAGAAAAAAAAGAGAGTTACAAGGGGCTCAAAAGAGCTGTATGTCAATACATGCACAAAACATTTCTGGGAGCTTATCTCACCTGAGTGCCAATTTCTATAAATAATGTTGCAATATATTACTTGTGAAGTTAGCTTACCTTTATGTAATTTATCATAAATAAACCTTGCTATCGCTTCCTTGCCGGTCACTGGATTTTCACGCTTCCGGCGTTTACCTGGTGTAGAAAATTCAACTCCCTTCTTGAAATTTCCTATTACTTTTCGGACTAAACCGAATCTACACTGTAAGAATACACACACAGAAATATATTACACACATATATACCGTAAGTCAACAGGAATACACAAAGGTTAAGTCTACAAACCGTATCGAAGTCGACACAAGACATGGTATAGGGGCCGATGACCTTCGATGTTAGGCCCCTTAAAACAACACGCATCATCATCATCATCATCATCAGCAAGACATGGTATAGGCCTACATGTTCAGGTTAGGTTAGGTTCAGAATGAAATACTGCTCCATTTCACCTGATTGTCATCATGTCAGAAACTTATCATAGAAACAAGATAAAAACGAACACTTACCCCAGTTAATAATGAAACTCTTGCCATTAGCTTCGTATCGCTACGACTGATACCTTCTTCGCCGTCTTCCTGATTCAATTGCTTGTAGCAATGTACAAGCATTTCTTGACCTGATGTTTGTAAAGGACGTAACCTTGCTTTCCTTTTCGGAGGAGTTTTTGCAGATTTTTCTTCCTTCTTAGACATACCAATCGAATTCTGTTCGTATAAGTATGGGGTCCGCCTCTGTGGTGTAGTGGTTAGCGTAATTAGCTGCCAGCCCCGGAGGTTCGGGTTCGATTCCCGGCTCTGCCACGAAATTTGAAAAGTGGTACGAGGGCTGGAACGGGGTCCACTCAGCCTCGGGAGGTCAATTGAGTAGAGGTGGGTTCGATTCCCACCTCAGCCATCCTGGAAGTGGTTTTCCGTGGTTTCCCACTTCTCCTCCAGGCGAATGCCGGGATGGTACCTCACTTAAGGCCACGGCCGCTTCCTTCCCTCTTCCTTGTCTATCCCTTCCAATCTTTCCCATCCCCCGCAAGGCCCCTGTTCACCATAGCAGGTGACGCTGCCTGGGCGAGGTACTGGTCGTTCTCCCCAGTTGTAACCCCCGACCAAGAGTCTGAAGCTCCAGGACACTGCCCTTGAGGTGGTAGAGGTGGGATCCCTCGCAGAGTCCGAGGGAAAAACCGAACCTTGAGGGTAAACAGATGATGATGATAAGTATGGGACGAAATAGGAACGTAGTTAATAAAATGATATGCTCATCTTTTCACACAAACTATGTTATTAAATGCATTATCCGAACATGCCACAATTCTACTTACCTGGTTTTAGCCAAATAGATTTACAATCCCACAGAGAAAGAAAATATGCTTTAAATATTCTCGCAAATGTGTCGCTAGTGACTTTAAAGGCAATACGGTGGCAACACGCTATTCACGCTAGAACAGTGACTGAACGTTGCCAACGTGACAGATTAACGGAAACTGTAAGACCTCGTATCGGCAAGTAGGGTCGCCAAACTGTATGGTTACCGACTCTGAAAAAGACCCAACAGCAAGAAAAGTACCTATAAATCAATACCTTAATATTACAGGGGAGAAAGGGTAACGTTGCACCTTCAGTGTACGTCCTTACACGGAGACTACTATACCTCTCGCATGCTAAGCGAGCGCTCTGCCATCTGAGCTACGTCCACTCTACACAGCAGAGTTAGACTACTCCGTACACAACACGTGGTTTGTGTTCCGAACTCAAAGAGTGAATAAGAATTGGAGACGTCAGCTACCGATCCTGGTACCTCTCGCATGCTAAGCGAGCGCTCTACCATCTGAGATACGTCCCCTATGCAGCGAGGTTAGACTACTCCGTACACAGCACGTAGTGTGTGTTCCGAACTCAAAGAGTGAATAAGTATTTGAGACGCCAGGTATCGATCCTGGTACCTCTCGCATGCTAAGCGAGCGCTCTACCATCTGAGCTACGTCCCCTATGCAGCGAGGTTAGACTACTCCGTACACAGCACGTAGTGTGTGTTCCGAACTCAAAGAGTGAATAAGTATTTGAGACGCCAGGTATCGATCCTGGTACCTCTCGCATGCTAAGCGAGCGCTCTACCATCTGAGCTACGTCCCCTATGCAGCGAGGTTAGACTACTCCGTACACAGCACGTAGTGTGTGTTCCGAACTCAAAGAGTGAATAAAAATTGGAGACGTCAGCTATCGATCCTGGTACCTCTCGCATGCTAAGCGAGCGCTCTACCATCTGAGCTACGTCCCCTATGCAGCGAGGTTAGACTACTCCGTACACAGCACGTAGTGTGTGTTCCGAACTCAAAGAGTGAATAAGTATTTGAGACGCCAGGTATCGATCCTGGTACCTCTCGCATGCTAAGCGAGCGCTCTACCATCTGAGCTACGTCCCCTACGCAGCGAGGTTAGACTACTCCGTATACAGCACGTAGTGTGTGTTCCGAACTCAAAGAGTGAATAAAAATTGGAGACGCCAGGTATCGATCCTGGTACCTCTCGCATGCTAAGCGAGCGCTCTACCATCTGAGCTACGTCCCCTGTACACAGGGGCGTTAGACTACTCCGTACACAGCACGTGGTGTGTGTTCCGAACTCAAAGGGTGAATACAAATTTGAGACTGCAGGTATGGAACCTGGTACCTCTCGCATGCTAAGCGAGCGCTCTACCATCTGAGCTACGTCCCCAGTACACAGGGGCGTTAGACTACTCGGTACACAGCACTTGGTGTGTGTTCCGAACTCAAAGAGTGAATAAAAATTGGAGACGCCAGGTATCGATCCTGGTACCTCTCGCATGCTGAGCGAGCGCTCTACCATCTGAGCTACGTCCCCTGTACCTAGTGGGGTTAGACTACTCCGTACACAGCACGTGGTTTGTGTTCCGAACTCAAAGAGTGAATAAAAATCGGAGACGCCAGGTATCGATCCTGGTACCTCTCGCATGCTAAGCGAGCGCTCTACCATCTGAGCTACGTCCCCTATGCAGCGAATTTAGACTACTCCGTACACAGCACGTAGTGTGTGTTCCGAACTCAAAGAGTGAATAAGTATTTGAGACGCCAGGTATCGATCCTGGTACCTCTCGCATGCTAAGCGAGCGCTCTACCATCTGAGCTGCGTCCCCTACGCAGCGAAGTTAGACTACTCCGTATACAGCACGTAGTGTGTGTTCCGAACTCAAAGAGTGAATAAGAATTGGAGACGCCAGGTATCGATCCTGGTACCTCTCGCATGCTAAGCGAGCGCTCTACCATCTGAGCTACGTCCCCTGTACACAGGGGCGTTAGACTACTCCGTACACAGCACGTGGTGTGTGTTCCGAACTCAAAGGGTGAATAAAAATTTGAGACTGCAGGTATGGAACCTGGTACCTCCCGCATGCTAAGCGAGCGCTCTACCATCTGAGCTACGTCCCCTGTACACAGGGGCGTTGGACTACTCGGTACACAGCACTTGGTGTGTGTTCCGAATAGTGATGGGACATTCGATTCATTTTACTGAATCGATTCATTTGATTCCGTTCACGTTACTGAATCGATACAGTGATCCGATTCACGGCTCATTGGTCACCGCTCCTACTGCATCTGTGTAGTATGTGCTGGTAAGACAGCAACAACAGCATTCAGTGCTCGCAGCTGCCATCTGGTCTTCATACTATGAACTCCTTTCTTAGAAAAAATTCTAGTCACTCTAATACATCGAAGGTTTCCGGCGACGCAGGATCGGAAACGTTAGGAAGGTAGCAGCCATGGCCTGAATTAAGGTACAGTCCCAGCATTTCCTTGTGTGAAAATGGGGAAACTACGGAAAAACCATCTTAACGGCTGCCGACGGTGGGATTCGAACCCACCATCCCCCGAATGCAAGCGCATAGCCACGCGATATTAACCGCACGACAAATCACTCAGTCATTAAAAAAAAAGTATTTTTCTATCAGCTGAGGATTTTTTTAATCGTCATATTTTGTATAGGTCCGCCTCTGTGGTGTAGTGGTTAGCGTGATTAGCTGCCACCCCCGGAGGTCTGGGTTCGATTCCCGGCTCTGCCACGAAATTTGATAAGTGGTACGAGGGCTGGAACGGGGTCCACTCAGCCTCGGGAGGTCAACTGAGTAGAGGTGGGTTCGATTCCCACCTCAGCCATCCTCGAAGTGGTTTTCCGTGGTTTCCCACTTCACCTCCAGGCGAATGCCGGGATGGTACCTAACTTAAGGCCACGGCCGCTTCCTTCCCTCATCCTTGCCTACCCCTTTCAATCTTCCCATCCCCCTCCAAGGCACCTGTTCGCCATAGAAGGTGAGGCCGCCTGGGCGAGGTACTGGTCATACTCCCCAGTTGTATCCCCCGACCAAGAGTCTGAAGCTCCAGGACACTGCCCTTGAGGCGGTAGAGGTGGGATTCCTCGCTGAGTCCGAGGGAAAAGCCGAACCTGGAGGGTAAACAGATGATGATGATGATGAAATAAATCCATCTATTATTTAAACCTCCCTGTAAGAAGAGGGTATTATTTTCAAATGAGCTGAGCTCGAGAGTCCATTATAGCATACGATTCTTTCAGTGTAGCATGGCTCACTGTATGTCTCGCTGCAGCTGAAGCTCGGCTCTCCGCGTGCCCAGTGAGCCGATAAGGAGCCGTGTGCATCATGTGTCTCACTGAGCCGCATTCGTTCACGATTCTTTCGATGTGCCATGATTCACTGTCTCGCTGCAGCGGAAACTCAGGTCTCCGCGTGTCCAGTGAGCCGATAAGGAGCCGTGTGTATCATGTGTCTCATTGAGCCGCGCTCGTTCACGATTCTTTCGATGTGCCAGGATTCACTGTCTCGCTGCAGCGGAAGCTCGGCTCCCCGTCAACGTCCAGTGAGTGCGTCACTCAGCACTGTTCGCTGGGAGTAAGCTGAATCGTGTGCAGTGAGCTCGCCGTTCCTGTGAATCGATTCGCTCGGACATTTGAATGAATCGATACACTGCTTCGAATCATGCATTCAGTAGCCAACACTAGTTCCGAACTCAAAGAGTGAATGAATGTTGGAGACGCCAGGTATCGATCCTGGTACCTCTCGCATGCTGAGCGAGCGCTCTACCATCTGAGCTACGTCCCCTATACAGAGCGGGGTTAGACTATTCCGTATACAGCACGTGGTGTGTGTTCCGAACTCAAAGAGTGAATACAAATTTGAGATTGCAGGTATCGAACCTGGTACCTCTCGCATGCTAAGCGAGCGCTCTACCATCTGAGCTACGTCCCCTGTACAGAGCGGGGTTAGACTACTCCGTAAACAGCACGTGGTGTGTGTTCCGAACTCAAAGAGTGAATAAAAATTTGAGATTGCAGGTATCGAACCTGGTACCTCTCGCATGCTAAGCGAGCGCTCTATCATATGAGCTACGTCCCCTATTAGTTTTAGCGGTAGATCACTCCGGACACAGCGTGTGGTGTGTGATCCCAACTCAAACAGGAATAATGATACTACCCAATATGATTTTCCGTTAAAATGAAATATATGTAATTCTTATGGAAATGGCTACCCTGATTCAGAAAATGTTGCCTTTTTTTTTTCTATCACGTATAGTTTTGACGCAATTCAGTGTTTTATTATCTGCATGAATTCGTAAGATGCAATGTTGAGAGAATTTCTCGCGACAAGTATGTGATTTGATTTGTTATTTTTTTCATTCGTCCGCCTCTGTGGTGTAGTGGTTAGCATGATTAGCTGCCACCCCGGAGGCTCGGGTTCGATTCCCGGCTCTGCCACGAAATTTGAAAAATGGTACGAGGGCTGGAACGGGGTCCAATCAACCTCGGGAGGTCCACTGAGTAGAGGTGGGGTCGATTCTCACCTCAGCCATCCTCGATGTGGTTTTCCGTGGTTTCCCACTTCTCCTCCAGGCAAATGCCGGGATGGTACCTAACTGAAGGCCACGGCCGCTTCCTTCCCTCTTCCTTGTCTATCCCCTCCAATCTTCCCATCACTCCACAAAGCCCCTGTTCAGCATAGCAGGTGAGGCCGCCTGGGCGAGGTACTGGTCATTCTCCCCAGTTGTATCCCCGACCAAGAGTCTGAAGCTCCAGGACACTGCGCTTGAGGCGGTAGAGGTGGAATCCCTCGCTGAGTCCGAGGGAAAAGCCTAACCTGGAGGGTAAACAGCTGATGATGATTATTTTTTCCATTCTGTTATAGGATTATTGCTGTCTAAATTTTCATTTTGTAGTTGGGGGTTTCCGCGTAAATTCGTAACAAAATCCCCCAGATAGACCTCGAGGTATGTACGGTTGAAGATAAGACAGTTGAGCGTTTGTCTTTCATCTTAGACCATTTGAATAAACAGACGTGTTAAATGCCCCAGCTGATAAAGCAGTTTTCTTTCAAAGATAACAGTCCGAAAGTATTATAATCACACAGATGAACTGGTTTTTTTTTGTAATGACATTTCAAAACATCTACGTCAATTGAGAGAGGAAGAGTATGATCCTAGTAACTGGCGTGTTTTTATTGACTCTTCCAAAAGAAGTGTAAATGCTGTTTTGCTTCATACAAATGTTCTGGCATCCGAACCACTTGCACACTCCACAAAAATGTCTGAAACATACGAGACCTTAAAGCAGGTGCTTGAAAAAGTTAAATATCACGTGCATGGGTGTCAAATTTGCGGTGATTTGGAGATCATTGGATTGATGCTGGGACAACAAAAAGGCTATACAAAATTTCCCTGTTTCCTATGCGAATGGGACAGCAGGGCATGGGATAAATATTGGGATACAGTGAATTGGCCAAAAAGGAAACAACTACAACTAGGATGCAAAAATGTCTTGAATGTAAGTGTTATTGACCGTTAGAAAATTTTACTTCCACCCTTGCACATCAAATTAGGATTGATGGAGCAGTATGTCAAGGCATTACATAAAAGTAGCCTATGCTTGCAATATGTCAACATCATCATCATCTGTTTACCCTCCAGGTTCGGTTTTTCCCTCGAACTTAGCGAGGGATCCCACCTCTACCGCCTCAAGGGCAGTGTCCTGGAGCTTCAGACTCTTGGTCGGGGGATACAACTGGGGAGTATGACCAGTACATCGCCCAGGCGGCCTCACCTGCTAGCTTGCAATATGTATTCACAAAATTTCCCTCATTATCAGATGCAAAATCAAAGAAGGCGTATTTGATGGACCACAGATTCGTAAACAGATGAAGGATCACATTTTCACAGACACGATGACAAGAATTGAGAAAGAGGCATGGAACGCATTCAACGATGTAGTGACTAAATTCCTTGGCAACAATAAGGACCCTCGGTACAAAGATATTGTAAGGAAAATGTTGGTAAAGTTTAAGGAACTCGGTTGTAATATGAGCCTTAAGCTTCATTTCTTAGCTTCGCATCTGGATTATTTCCCTCCAAATTTAGGAGCTGTCGGTGAAGAACAAGATGAAAAGTTTCATCAGGATCTCAAAGATGCAGAACGACGCTATCAGAGACGTTGGGGTGTGAATATGATGGCCGATTGCATGGGACGACCCATCTAGAGATCATTCGGGAACTTCAAAAACCCTGAAATTTCACGGAAAACGGGAAAGCTCGGAGGTGTGAATCTAACCTGCACATACTGTAAGTAAAAAAAAAAAAAAAAAAAAAAAAAAAAAAAAACTATGTATGTTTACATGCATACATACTTTATCAGTATAGACTGTTATGCCTTTCAGCATTCAGTCTGCAAGCCTCTGTGAATTTACTAAACGCCGCCACTATCCTCGATTTGCAACTAGTGTTGTGGCCTCATTTACTTCTATACCTCTTATCTTTAAATCGTTAGAAACCGAGTCTAACCATCGTCGTCTTGGTCTACCTCTACTTCTCTTACCCTCCATAGCAGAGTCCATTATTCTCCTAGGTAACCTATCCTCCTCCATTCGCCTCACATGACCCCAAAAAAGAAGCCGGTTTATGCGTACAGCTTCATCCAAACGCTTCCCATTTCCATTAGCTTACATATCTTCAACACCCAATCACCCTTTCGTATCCTTCAGTTTTATTGCCAACACTCGCATTGAAATCGGCCATTACCACTATTCTATCCTTGCTGTTGACCCTGACCACGATGTAGCTCAATGCTTCATAAAACTTGTCAATTTCATCCTCATCTACACCCTCACATGGTTAATACACGGACACAATTCTAGTCCTAATTCCTCCAACTGACAAATCTACCCACATCATTCGCTCATTTACGTGCCTAACAGAAACTATGTTGCGTGCAATGGTATTCCTGATAAAGAGCCCTACCCCAGACTCTGCCTTTCCCTTTCTAACACCCGTCAAGTACACTTTATAATCTCCTATCTCTTCCTCGTTATCTTCCCTTACCCGGATATCAATTACTCCTAGCACATCCAGATGCATCCTCTTTGCTGACTCAGCCAGTTCTTCTTTCTTTCTTCCCTAAGCCCCATTAATATTGATAGCTCCCCATCGAATTCCATTTCGTTCGCCAAGTTGTTTCCAAGGAGTCCCTCGCCTGTCAAATGGGAGTGGGACTCCGTTACTCCCATAGGTCCGAGGCTTGCTTAAAGTGTTCTGAGCTCGGTAAATTCATGAAGCAGGATGCTACCCTCCTTGCACACAGTCCAAGTGAGGATCTCTCCTCTACCGGGTTATGGACCACCGGTGAATTGTATAGTCCTAGCCTCCTGAGCACAAGGAGGGCCACGACTTAGAATATGTCCGAGATGCCCACCCCCATTCCATAGCAACTGGTATCCCGACTCTCAGGACCACTTACTAGGCCACTCAGCTGTTGCCCATGGTTCACGAACTAGGGCGTGACTACAGTAACCCACAAACATGAACCACCTATGTATGTTTAACCATGTAATTTTTATTAAAGGTGCGGTTATATTAATTTAAAAGGAACTGTACAGCCGAAACTAAATAGGCGTTTTATGCTTCAGTTTCACGAATTTCAATATACATTAAAAATAAAATACAAACCATCTACTTGCTTACAAAGCAGTGTTTATGTGTATTTAAAGCATGAATAATATGATTACATTTTGCAAGCTGAAATTTACAATAATACATCAAATTTAATCAATGCCAAGTATCAACAATTTTACTTAAGAACAAAATAACATTTTGTAAAATTGCCACTAAGCCAGATGTGATACGCCAAAACATTTTTTTTCTCGAATTCTGCGTTAAGAAATTCACAAAACCCACCCATTTTCCTTTTTACCGCACAAAAAAAGTTTTTTGCAGTTTTTTCGGAGACGCCGGGTTCCGATCCTGGTGCCTCTCGCATGCTAAGCGAGTGCTCCACCATCTGAGCTACGTCCCACTCCGCACACAGCACGTGGTGTGTATTCCGAACTGAAAAGTGCATAATGCAGTGAGACGCCTGGTTTGCGCTATGAACAGTAACTGTCCCTACATACCGCTGGAAGTGAACATGGGAGACCAATCTCGGGACAGCGGATGTTGGTTCTTGAACCGAGAACTGGGCTACGTAGCCGTAACGCGGCCTCTCCGTTCTGAGTGTAACATGTTGCACCTGTCCAGGGTTTCAGTGCAGAGATAATAATAATAATAATTCGTCAGTGCGGTGGTCCGCCTCTGTGGTGTAGTGGTTATTGTGATTAGCTGCCACCCGTAGAGGCCCGGGTTCGATTCCCAGCTCTGCCACGAAATTTGAAAAGTGCTACGAGGGCTGGAACGGAGTCCACTCAGCCTCGTGAGGTCAACTGAGTAGAAGGGGGTTCGATTCCCACCTCAGCCATCCTCGATGTGGTATTCCGTGGTTTCCCACTTCTCCACGCAAATGCCTCGATGGTTGCCTAAAGTAAGGCCACGACCGCTTCCTCCCCTATTCCTTGCCTGCCCCGTCCCATCTTCCCATTCCCCACCAAGGCCCCCTGTTGAGTATAGCAGGTGAGGCCGCCTGGGCGAGGTACTGGTCATTTCCCCCTGTTGTATCCCCGACCCAATGTCTGAAGCTACAGGACACTGCCCTTGAGAGGGTAGAGATGGGATCCTCGCTGAGTCCGAGGGAAAAACCAGCCCTGGAGGGTAAACAGATTAAGAAGGAAAAGAAGATCACGAAGTTAATGTCAAAAATCTCCCCTCACAGAACCCCCAAAAGTCCCCATGGCCGAAAGTTTACCCGTGCCTAAAATATTATATTTGCATACTAGCTGTTGTCAGGTCAGTCAAGTTATCTCACTCCCGCGCTACTTTCCGCCAATATTCAGACGGACTGTTTTTCTCGGGACGCAGCAGTAATCCCATCTATCGGAGATGAGTGGGAGAGAACAGACAAATCACATCACAAGGGCCAATGTTATTGTTGGTCAGTTCGATGTGTTCCTGATACTGTAGGCCTTCATGCTTCGTTAGTGCGTCTTTCATGACTCTCTCTTGTCTTATCGGGGCCGAAGACCATGGATGTTAGGACCCTTTAACAACAAGCATCCTCATCATCATCATCATCATCATCTTGTCTTATTTTTCAAGCGATCGTTCCTTCACGTTTTCTTTTCATTCTTCACTATTTTCATTGTCGATATGGACTGATGACCACGTGGTTTTGAACCATACGCCCATGTTGGCAATGCTCGGCAACAAGAGTCTAAATTCATGATTCCATCATCGTAGTCGGTATGACATAAATGATCGGAAATTGCATTCTCTATAACTTTTGTAATAATTTTCGATACTGGCAATAGTAACATATCTTCTGGTGTATCATCATCTGTTTACCCTCCAGGTTCGGCTTTTCCCTCGGACTCAGCGAGGGATCCCACCTCTACCGCCTAAGGGCAGTGTCCTGGAGCTTCAGGCTCTTGATCGGGGGATACAACTGGGGAGTATGACCAGTACCTCGCCCAGGCGGCGTCACCTGCTATGGTGAACAGGGGCGTTGTAGGGGGATGGGAAGATTGGAAGGGATAGGCAAGGATGAGGGAAGGAAGCGGCCGTGGCCTTAAGTTAGGTACCATCCCGGCATTCGCCTGGAGGTGAAGTGGGAAACCACGGAAAACCACTTCGAGGATGGCTGAGGTGGGAATCGAACCCACCTCTACTCAGTTGACCTCCCGAGGCTGAGTGGACCCCGTTCCAGCCCTCGTACCACTTTTCAAATTTCGTGGCAGAGCCGGGAATCGAACCCGGACCTCCGGGGGTGGCAGCTAATCACACTAATCACTACACAACAGAGGCGGATCTACTGGTGTATAAAAAATTAAATGTTAGGCACCTTTCCCTAAAGTACCATTTCATCCAGCGTAAAAAATATTTATAGCCTAGACTGTAGAGTCTTATTTCCTTATTTTCTTTTTTTCATTAAATTCTGTTCACCTATCTTCTCGCGGTTCGACTTTGATATGGACTTTGCAACAAAAATCTAAATTCATCATGAATATTTCCGGTATTATAGTTGTACGGCAAAATATGTATAAGACATTTTAATTCTGTATACTGTAACTTTTGTTATATAGTATTTGACGATAGGACTATTAATCACATAAATGTTTGACAATTAAATTTTAGACCTTCCTTTAAACTACCATTTGACAGAGCATGAATAAAATTATCTGTAGCCTAGACTCTAGTGCCTCATTCCGCGACTTTACATACAAATTTTCATTAAATTCTTTTCAACCATTTTCTCGTGATGCGCAAACATGCATACATAAAGACAGACAGAACGCAAAATTAAAAAGTGCATTCCTTGTTACTGCCGACAAGACCAACACAGAAATACCATTATTTTCAAATCCTGTGCACTGTACAAAAAAACCTGTTATTTTCTTCTTTTCTTCTTCTTCTGCTCGAATGGGTCACTTAGAACCACGCGGAATCAACATTTCTTTCTCAAATCCCTTTGTGTGAAGAATTTTTCTGATTACATTTATATCCTGCAGATTTGCTGATGTCCGCCTCTGTGGTGTAGTGGTTAGCGTGATTAGCTTCTACCCCCGGAGGTCCGGGTTCGATTCCCACCTCAGCCATTCTGGAAGTGGTTTTCCGTGGTTTCCCACTTCTCCTCCAGGCAAATACTGGGATGGTACCTAACTTAAGGACACAGTCGCTCCCTTCCCTCTTCCTTGCCTATCCCACCACAAGGCCCCTGTTCAGCATAGCAGGTGAGGCGGCCTGGGCGAGGTACTGGTCATCCTCCCCAGTTGTATCCTCGGACCCAAAGTCTGAAGCTTCAGGACACTGCCCTTGAAGCGGTAGAGATGGGATCCCTCGCTAAGTCCGGGGGAAAAGCCGACCGTGGAGGATAAACAGATTAAGAAGAAGAGATTTGCTGATCCTAATTCAGTGAGGTATTTCCCTACTTGCTTATACCATTTTGATCTCTTACGTTTGATTTGCAGAAGTGTATGTATTCGATAAATAAGTGTGTTGTCATTTTTTCTTTGCAAATGAATCCTTTGCAGTCTCATTGCATCATTAAGTTCAGGTATTTTAAAATACATTTACTACTTGGGTTTGTGGTAACATATTCCATTTTTCTCATGATTTTCCTTTCCTTAATCTTTACACGTTTATAATGTAACTTGAGTGTTGGGAAGGTTTGATCACTGTTATCTACGAGTCCATTAAATACAAAGATGTTTTTTTTAAATGTCTAAATTCGGCCTCGCGTCTTTACAGGTAAGGACTTACCGTGTATGCTATTGTTAGGGAGAGTCCCTGTAGACCTGTTTTAACATTTGAATTTGCACGAGGCCTGCCTCTTCCTGTAGCGGTTACGGATCTCGCGTGGCCGCGTAAATCACGGAAGCTGCAGCCAGCTCGTGGGGAAGGGTTGGAAGTCCCCCCAGTCGTTCATTGTTTAGCTTAGAGTGTGCGACCGGTTACCTAGTTTTAAATGTCCACAATGGAGGGGAGCTCTATTGGTATTTCCTTCTTTGGTTATGTCGTCAGCTCCACGGGCTGGTGGATGGAAACCTGCTACCTCGGTCAACTTGAGCGTGCAAGTCTAACCACAAATCATAAAACAATTTATTATTATTATTATTATTATTATTATTATTATTATTATTATTATTATTATTATTATTATTAGTATACTGAGCGCTCCAATTACTATTATCTTAGCATTGTAAATTAAGCACTTTCACATTGAATTGACACTTACCTTGAATAATGCAGATACCTTACAGAGAGTTGAGCGTTGCACTAAAATATGACACCACCACATAGAAATTCACACACAATTTACATAACGCTGGAATCTATTCTTGAAACACCTTTGGGAAAAGCCTCATTACAATCACCAATTCCCCGAATTACAAACGAATGTTAAACATACTTTTCTCCGATCTACCTTTTACTTCTTCTTAATCAGTTTACCCTCCAGGGTCGGTTTTTCCCTCGGACTCAGCGAGTGGTCCCACCTCTACCGCCTCAAGGGCAGTGTCCTGGAGCGTGAGATATTGGGTCGGGGGATACAACTGGGGAGAATGACCAGTACCTCGCCCAGGCGGCCTCATCTGCTATGCTGAACAGGGGCCTTTTGGAGGGATGGGAATATTGGAAGGGATAGGCAAGGAAGAGGGAAGGAAGTGGCCGTGGCCTTAAGTTAGGTACCATCCCGGCATTTGCCTGGAGGAGAAGTGGGAAACCACAGAAAACCACTTCCACGATGGCAGAGGTGGGAATCGAACCCACCTCTACTCAGTTGACCTCCCGAGGCTGAGTGGACCCCGTTCCAGCCCTCGTACCACTTTTCAAATTCCGGGAATCGAACCCGGGCCTCCAGGGGTATTAGCTAATCACGCTAACCACTACACCACAGAGGCGGACTACCTTTTACTTTCTGCGAAATATTCCCTTGCGAGGGAAACATATTATTATGATTGTGGAGGCCAGAACTCATCAACATTCGTTTACAGTCCTAAGAGTGATCAGTACACAGCTTCCTTCATTCAAACATAATTCTGTGTCTAGGTCTTCCTCTGCCACAGTTCTCATCAAACTGGATGGCGCATTGTGTGACAGCACCATCGGACTGTGCGGCACAGATAGGTCTTATGGCGGCGATGGAATAGGAAAGGGCTAGGAGCGGGAAGGAAGCGGCCGTGACCTTAATTAATGTCAAACTCCAGCATTGTTTGGTGTAAATGGGAAACCACGGAAAACCATCTTCAGGGCTCCCGATAGTAGGGTTAGAACCCGCTATCTCCCGAATGCAGGCTGGTAGCTACTTGACCCAAACTGCGCGGGTTCTTTCTCGGTAAAATAACGGTAAAGTAACATGAAAAAACATTCAAAACAGACCGTTCCTGATTTCTTTGCAAGAACGTCACGTCACGTAAAGCTGTACACTAAAAAGCAAATATCGCCTCGCTATTCTTTTTTTTACATGGCATCAGTGATGCCAACTTGACTAGCTGCATATTGAAATGACGAGATATAACCAGCAACAGACTAACCTCAATGTAAGTAGCAATAAGAGGTTCTCTCACACAAGTAAATGATAATAAATGATCAATTGAGATGTTCATAATAAAGTTAGTTTTCACGCTCAGTGAGGAATTAAGGAAATACACTCTGTGTCTCTCTCTCTCTCTCTCACTCTCACTCAATTTATTGTTTTATATTTCTGCCTTTATTTTGATACACGCATTACTACAATCATATTCTTTGGTGTTTGGATGGTGTAAAGAGTTCAACTCCCTTCTTGAAGTTTGTTATTAGGAGATGTCGGACTTAAGTGAAACCACGCTGTAATAAAACACACAAGCAAATATATTACACCCACATATGCCGTAAGTCAATAAGAATACTCAGAGGCTAAGTCTACAAACTGTGCCAAAGTCCTGAGAAGACAACGTTAGCTTAAGTCAGATCTTTATAGAGGAAGTAATGTTGCTTTCCTTTTCGGAGGAGTTCTTGAAGATTTTTCTTGCGTCTTAGACATCCTAAACCAAGTAAGTATTGGATGAAATGAAACCGTAATCAATAAAATGCTGATTTCACATCAACTACGTTATCAAATCCATTATTCGAAGATGCCACAATTCTACTTACGTGGTATCACCCAAACAGATTTACAATACTACAGACAAAGAAAATACGCTTCCTTAAAGCCGCAAATGTAACACTAGTGATTTTAAAAATACGGCAGTGGCAATTCGTGATTCTCGCAAATCAAACAATAAACCATGACTGTGCCAGATTAACAGTAACTACAAGACGTCGTCTCAGCAAGTAGGGTCTCTAAGCGACACTGACTCGAACCCAACAACTATCTTCAGTATTAACAGTGAGGTTGTACTCTACACAGAACTTTTCAGTGGAGTTAACTCTAGTTGTGATTTTTCGTGCAATATATTTACCCTTCACTGGACAGCGCACCCCAAGCTTCCTCACTTGAGATACGGTGGCCAAATGGAGATTTAAATCTGCCAAATAAACACAGTTGTGCCTGCACACGTGACCTGACGTCTTGAAACACGCCTCGTGATCTTATCGAGAACGTTTTGTTTGTTTGGGTTTTGGTTACGCATCATCTCACAGAATTGAAAACGACACTCTGATTCGTCCTTCTATAACGGGTTTGAACGGTAGAACATCACTTTCACTTACGCATTGTACAGGCTGATCAAGAACGTAAAACGAAATGGCGTATGGCTCTTAGTGCCGGGAGTGTCCGAGGACATGTACGGCTCGCCAGGTGCAGGTCATTTGATTTGACTCCCGTAGGCGACCTGCACGGCGGCACATACACGCACTCCCTGTGCCAGCGAAATTGAACCAATCATGGTTAAAATTCCCGACCCTGCCTGGAATCGAACCCGGGACCCCTGTGGCCAAAGGCCAGCACGCTAACCATTTAGCTATGGAGCTGGACAACAAGAATGTTATTGCGACTCACACTGAACTTTTCTCTACATTGTCATCCACATATCGAAGTAATCTCTTAATTACTACAACCGTTGCAAGAAATGTATCTCTGAACCAAGGAATCGTCAGAAAGTATTCACTGTTTGTTTCTGCGATCTGCTCGATATTAAATTCTTCTGTATTATCATTCTATATTCGCTGGGATCATCGAGGAACACGTTAAGACTTCCTACATTTAGCAGTGAGCTGTGCTTTCGTTTGAGCCCGGAATTCCCTCAATCTTCCTGAGTGGGTCTGCTTCCGTTCCTTTGTCCAAGGGACACTGTGTCTTCTTTTCGGTTCTTAGTCTCACTTTAGCCTGTTCGTCACTATCCTTTTTTTTTTTTTTTTTGGGGGGGAAAGACCTCTGTATAAAGCGTCTTCCGGTTTGATCTCTAGCACCTGAAGATCGTTTTTCGTGTTTCTAAATCATTGCATTGGGGTTTTAAGTTTTGAATTAAATACAGTAGCTGAAAGATCTGTTTGGTAAATCTCTTTCCTTTCATTCGTTGGAGGTGATGGAGCAGGAGACTAATGCTAAATAAGTATTAATATTTACCTACAATAATAATGCCATTTACAGTAAGATACAAAAGTTGAAAACTAGAAAAGCGACTGCAATTGATAAGATTCGATATACTAAAGACAATGACTTGGGATATAGTACCACATCTGAAGTACACATTTGATTATTGTTTGCGTGAAAGAGCTATACCAAACGAATGGAGAGTTGCTATAGTAGCCCCTGTGTACAAAGGCAAGAGTGATAGACATAAAGCTGAAAATTACAAGCCAGTCAGTTTGACATGCATTGCAAGTAAGCTTTGGGAAAGCATTCAGTGGAATTACCTTTCGTAAACACGATCTGCCTTCTATCGACCCAGTTATTCTTTTCACAAACATGTCTAATATGATGAGAAAGAATGCTTTCTTGGGGCTAATATTTCTTTATAGGTAGATTTGTTAGGGCTTGGAATAACTTTTCCAATTTCCAATTTCTTTGCGATCATTTAAGAAAAGGCTAGGAAAACAACAGGTAGGGAATCTGCCACCTGGGCGACTGCGCTAAATGCAGATCAGAATTAATTGATTGATTGATTGATTGATTGATTGATTGATTGATTGATTGATTTTATTGATTGATTGATTGATTGATTGATTGATTGATTGATTGATTGATTGATTGATTGATTGATTGATTGATTGATTGATTGATTGATTGATTGATTGATTGATTGATTGATTGATTGATTGATTGATTGATTGATTGAAATAGACATTCGGTCCTGGTTCACCACTTTAGGTTTTATCCACTTTTCTAACGTATTATTTGCAACCAAACGACGTTTGCGTCGTGGCGCCGTAATGGCGAACGACATACTCGAGTGATTCATTGTTTGATAACATAATCTCGAACCGGAAACTCAACTCTACCACTAGTGAAACTATTGTCACATCATACATGACCCCCTTCAAATTGAACTGCAGACCTTACTTTTGAGAAATTCAAAAATCTAGCGCATATTTTTTAACATATGATCAATCTATTTAATGACATATTTCAAATAAATATCGGATGATAATTGTGGAATAAGTTGTTTTTTAATCATTCCCCTTCTTTTATCGTGAATGTTATTCGGACCGAATATGATTTCCAAAATGTTCTTGATAGAGCTCTCCAAAACCTTCAATAATATAGTCACAATCGAGTGAAATACCGTAATTTATGTTTTCCTGAAGTTGGGCTCTATACAGTGTGATGTGAGAACAATTTTCAATCTTAAAAGAAGCTTTGTATGACGAAGTTACAATTCCAGAATGGTCATTTCTGTTACTCTTAATGCTACATACAGTATATGTTAGTATAATGCTATATCACTGAACAAAAAGAAAGGACCTGTAACTATCCAATGTTAATGATAGTCTTTAGACCTCTTGTTCCATGAGTAGTAAACTAAAATCACAGTCAGAATTATATGGCTACAAATAAATCCAGTTATAGCTCCTCGGAACAGCTGTTTGGCAACGCCTCTTCAAGACTTTGTAGGCTAAGTGACGTTAAACAAACGGTAGCTCCCAATGTAGAGTTCAGAGTGCCACTTTGGTGTCCGAAATCCACATATTTATATCAGTAATAGAAGACTTCGTTCGTAGAGAGCCTCAGGATATTTTTCGACAAATGAAGTCATGGGCAAGTGAATCATTTTCTGTGAGTTTGTAGCTACTAATCTGTAACAACAAGAACTCAAATCACCTAAATACAGACTCTTCTTCTTCTTCTCCACAAAGCACAACGTAACTGTTAGTTAAGACAGTGGCAACCCAGGCCAAGGCTTTACCTGTAAGCGGAACAATGTTGAAGGACAATTCCCACAAAAACTTGCTTCTGATTTAGGCATTAGTCAATGCTGGACAGATTTTCGTGTTCGACACAAAATCTTCTTACGAACAGCTTTCAGGATATTGTGATGTATAATGTACTAGTGGTGGTAGTAGTTCCGAGAGAGTTCGTCGTACTGAGCACACGACACCTCATAGTCTGCAGGGCTTCGCGATCAGTAGTGGTCGCTTGGTAGGCCGTAGTCCTTCGGGGCTGTTGCTCCATGAGGTAATACTTAACAGGTCGATAATCTGTTCAAGAATACTGCTCAAAATACCGGTCTGCGGTTATTTATAGTATAATCTGGTCGGGTTCAAAATGTTTCACTGAATTACTTACGAGTGCAATCTCATTTCCAGTTGTATAACTTCACACGAACAAAGATAAGTTTCGGAAGATGCTGTCATGAGAAAAGTACAGTAGCTGCAGCATCCTTAATTGAAGTAAAGCCTCGTTCTTTGCCAGGTGTGAAATGGTAAACCATTTCCTAAGGCTGTCAGCGGAGGAGGTCGGAGCTACCATCTCTCGGGGTTTTCCTTGCTGATGGTGATGATTATTGTTTTGAGAGCACGCACAACACTAATGAGAGAGAAAACTAAACACATCCGATACTTTACAGAATAGAGGAATCGGGAAAGAAAAATAGACGTGGGCACCGAAGGCCAGATAGCACAGCAGTGAACGGAAAATGTATCCGCCATTCTGTGGAGTGATCGGAACTTGTGGCAAAATTTAAATACGTCAGGACCGCGACATATTGTTCGCAAAGTCACAAAATCTGTTCATATTTGTGAGACAATTTGAGTTAGTGCATGAAAAATAGTGAACAAATTAAGAATTTTGTGGCAAATTCCAAAATGTCTCCATATCTTCGTTTAAAGACGGCTCAGGCCGGTAAAGTAGTAGAAAGAACCAATCAAACGTAAGAGAGCCTATGAGCAGAGCTGTGAGGAGACCACAAGATGGGGTTGTAGTGAGGTATACGTCTCTGATAAGACCGCAATTACAGCGCTGTTCCACACCAGGACTGACTAGTGTTACGAAATTATTGTAAAATTAGGGCTGGCAGGACTTGGAAATAAGGCGACGAGCTGCTCGACTAAGTGGTATGTTCCGAGCTGTTAGCGGAGCGGTGCAACCGAGCAGCTTAACTCTAGCTCACCCTCAGCTTGTTTCCTTGTAATCGAGTCGATGGAGACAGAAAACGAGGAGAGCCCAGTGTATTTCTGATGTGGTTGTACGTCCAGCGCAGGTTGTACTTCGGGTTGCTTTCTTTACCCGAGTCCACTTCACTCCCACTCCAAGACGTAGTGAGTGTCGATTGTTCTGATCAGCACTCCTGTTGAATATATCCTTCGGACTATTTGAAAAAAATTCTAGTTCTTTTCCAACTAGTTTCGTCCATTTTGCGTTTGTTCCCTTCACTCTTGAAGATTCTTGAGGTCAGTCTCTTGTTGTCCATTCTGACCGTGACCGTACAAGTTAAGTCTGCTCTTTCTCGTGGCTGATGTTACGTTCTCTAAATGTTGGTAAAGTTCGTTTTTATGCCTGATTCTGTATTCACCTCCCTCTTTAATGGGGTCATAATTTGTCTCAGGATCTTTCGTTCTTACAGTCCCAAATTCATGAGTTGTCGCTTTTTGACCATGTTCAAGCATACTGAGGCATACTGTACCGAAGGGCCCACTACGGTTTCATAGTGTCGAAGTGAAATGGATTTGGAGTTGCAAACGTTCTTGCAGAGATGTAAAACTCTCTCCAGTTTTGTATACCTGGCTTTCGTGGTTAGATCCTCACTAACGATCCAGGTTATCCGTTCTCCAAGGTATTTATAGGCGTTAGTATTTTTTATTACTGTATTCTCGTGGGTTTTTTTCATTTTTCTTCTCCATTCTACAAGTGTAGTGGTGTTCTTTCTTCAGTTACAAAGTTTCTGACAGTCTCTTAGAAACGTTCACCACAGCTTATGCGAAACAAGTCCGCTGACATTTTAAACAATATATTCCCCCTCCTTTCATATAAATTTCCTTTCTTCCATCAAACTAGGGCAAGTAAAACACTAACATTTCATTCAATCATCCAGTGCTCGTTGACTTGCTCGCATAAAAACCCTCCATTAAGCTATTATGCGATTCTTACTGCAGGAAAAACTACAAATATGATTGGTGACCAGCAAATTACCCGCGAGCCATCTACCGACCTGATTCTACACACTGTAATGGTATGTATTACAAGAAGCTCCACCCCAAACCGCAACCACCGCTACTGGTTACTGATGGTCTTTGAGGTATCCATCAAACCAACTGTTACTGAAGTTCAGGCCATGACATAAAACACATTGTCTAATTATTGTTTCAGATTACTTTCTGTATCATTATAGGCAACGGTACACTGGACAATGCATAATAACTCGTAAGTCTGGCCAAAGTCAGACAGCCACAGTTTTGTGTCGTTATGGTCAATATAAGATTTAACATGTATTTCCTTAATTAAATGCCGTTATTCGTGGTCCTCATTCTTCCTTCAGAGATCTTGTATTGTATTTTTCAAGAAGACGAAAAGTCCTCTCTTTTTTAATTAGTATGTTAATGCGGTGAATGTAGTGAACTTCACAAGGATCACCGTCAATCTCTAGAGGTCAATATGACCTTCATTGCCGAAAATACGTAAGCGGGGTTACAAATTAAGTGACACATCTCTTCAAGTGAGAGAAGGAGGGGGTGTATAATATTCCCCCTGCTGTTGAATTCGAAACTCACCCTTGATCGCATTGCTTCATTCAAGGGAAATCCCGGCCTGCAATTGTATTATGAGTTCAAGTACCACTAAATCTAAGTATATAAGTGCTTTCTAAAACCGCAAGAGGGGACGTGAAAGGAAGAATCTTCCTAGTACTTGGAATTTGGTTGGTACAATACTGTCTTAGGTCGGGGTTACGGGCTTTCTCAGCAAAAAGAATACGCGGTTCATTTTATTGATATTTGTGGGGGCAGCCGAAGCCCAGACGGGAAAGTAGAAAAGATAAGTAAAGACGTATGATGCTTATTCTCTTCTTTTTCTCTTTTTCTTCTACTTATTATTAAATCTCTTCATGGCGGTAATGGAGCTTGAGACACACACTGTATTGTGTTACTCAGGACGACCGATGAGAAGAGAGTTTAGTTCGATGTCTCGGAGGATCCAGTATGTCACTGCTGTCTGCTCTCGGTCTGTCACGTACTCACATGAGCTGTCATGCATTAAACATCGTACTGTAGTGCTGTTTCGCTCGGAACAAGCCCGAGTTTTTATTAGCCTTCATTTCATGACTCACTGATACATTCCTCATGTTTTACCGAAAATATCTCGAAATCCATTCTCTTCCCCACTCTAGTGCCTATGAAATATTTATTTAACTTCAATATGTGGTTCCTGACAGATGACCTTCAGTAAAACTTGGCCCATAAGTCAGTCTTGTGCTATGTGTTGTACCAGTATAGTAGTTTGTCGCGAGTGCCAAGAATTCGATCGTGCGTCGTTACACCTTGAATGCCTTATTAAATACCTGCGAGGTGTGAGTGGTCATTGTTGACGGGAACAGCGCTCATTGGTCTAGTGGTTCTGGTTCCATAGATAGAGAGACTCTTCGGAAAGCAAGGAAACAAATCTCGCACAGAGATTATTTTCTTTTTTTTGTTGAGAGCAAGTGTCCGAGAGTCGCAGGACGAAAACTGTGCCCTTTTACTCATCTGTGTCCGAGAAATACTCGACGAGTCGGAAAATCTCCATTGTACTACAATGGCGGGGAACAAAACAATATTTTTGTTACAATTCACTTTACGTCGCACCAACACAGATAGGTGTGGGATAGGGAAGGGCTAGGAGTAGAAAGAAAGTGGCCGTGGCCTTAATTGAGATACAATCCCAGCATATGCCTGGTGTGAAAATGGGAAAGCACAGAAAACCATCTTCAGGGCTGCGAACAGTAGGGTTCGAATCCACCATCTTCCGGAGGTAAGCTCACAACGGCGTGCCCTTAACCGCACGGCTAACTCGAAGGTAAACAACCTGTCACGGAGGGGGTATTTTCCCTATTGTCAGAAAATACCCCCTCCCCCACATCGCTAGTAATTTTGAAATTCAAATAATGTTATAGAATTTTGCGACTGAAGAGAAATTGATGATGAGTAAACTAAGTGAGATACAACCAAATATCATAGCCATGGAGAAGACCAGGAAATCTTTAGAAAAAGCTCTTGGAGAAACGAAATATGAACTCGTGGAAATGAAACAGAAAGAACTTGAGTGTGATCTGGGTAACTCCATAGAAGTGTGCGATGAAACGTTGGACCACAGTACCACACAACAAGAGGCCCTGTGGATGATCGAGAACATAAAACTCAA
Organism: Anabrus simplex; assembly: GCF_040414725.1. Classification (NCBI taxonomy): domain Eukaryota; kingdom Metazoa; phylum Arthropoda; class Insecta; order Orthoptera; family Tettigoniidae; genus Anabrus; species Anabrus simplex. The sequence goes on along the minus strand of NC_090265.1, from coordinate 1,795,388,831 downwards.
GAAAGAAACTGCAGCGCATTGAAGACTGTGAACAGTACTCGAGCAATGGGACTTCACCAGGTTTACTTGATTCAAGAACTGGAAAAAATCCAAAGAAAACCAGCTCGATTTGTTCTGGGTGATTTCCGACAAAAGAGTACTGTTACAAAAATGTTGCAAAGTTTGGGCTGGGAAGAACTGGGATAAAGGCGACGAGCTCGTCTCCTTTCTTCCAACTTTTCCCAGCCCAAACCTTGCAACTCTTTTTTAACGCTACTCCCTTGTCGGAAATCGCCCAGGACAAATCGAGTTGTTGTTCTTTGGATTTTTTCCAGTTCTTGAATTAAGTAATCCTGGTGAAGGACCCATACACTGAAACCGTACTCTTTTTGGGGTCTTACGAGAGACTTATATGCCATCTCCTTTACATCCTTACTACAACCCTAAATACTCTCATAACAAAGTGCTCAGTCCGCCTCTGTGGTGTAGTGATTAGCTGCCACCCCCGGAGGCCCGGGTTCGATTCCCGGCTCTGCCACGAAATTTGAAAAGTGGTACGAGGGCTGGAACGGGGTCCACTCAGCCTCGGGAGGTCAACTGAGTAGAGGTGGGTTCGATTCCCACCTCAGCCATCCTGGAAGTGGTTTTCCGTGGTTTCCCACTTCTCCTCCAGGCGAATGCCGGGATGGTACCTAACTTAAGGCCACGGCCGCTTCCTTCCCTCTTCCTTGCCTATCCCTTCCAATCTTCCCATCCCTCCACAAGGCCCCTGTTCAGCATAGCAGGTGCGGCCGCCTGGGCGAGGTACTGGTCATACTCCCCAGTTGTATCCCCCGACCAAGAGTCTTAAGCTCCAGGACACTGCCCTTGAGGCGGTAGAGGTGGGATCCCTCGCTAAGTCCGAGGGAAAAACCGAACCTGGAGGGTAAACAGATGATGATGATGATGAACAATGTGCTCAGAGTACTCTTTGGACAAGGAACGGCAGAATCTTCATGAGACAAAACGATATTTCACGAGTTGCCCGTGAGGAAGATATCAGCAAATTCAAGAACACTCTTAATATTGCGTAATGTGTTTGTTACATAATGAATGTCTAATTTATTATCAAGAGGTACGTAGATTAAGATCTAAAACACATACTTTATATACAGGTATACCATCTAATAATTCTGATATAAATGTCTCGCTGAGACTTGGCTGAATGATGCTTTACATTATTCCGAACTATTTGATGATAAATATGCCATATTTCTTAAGGACAGTAATGCCCTAACTAGTTGCAAGAAAGATAGTGGTGGAGTCTTCATTGGTGTTAAGGCATCATTTAATCCAGAAATGGTTCATTCAATTAGAGTCAGTTATTGAGTCAGTAGGGGGTTAAATTTACCTTCAACAATAACATGTTTATATTTCTCTAATTATCGGAGATCATTTCAGTTTTTACAGTGCTGCTTCTCAGCAAAAACGTTAGTGCCAGGCTGAGTAGTTCACGCGCTCGCCTTCTGACCCGCCTCAGTCCGGTGGCATCACCCTCGTGTGGGTAGATTTACTGGCAAGTAAAGGATCTCCTGCGAGAAATGTTCCGGCACCTCGGAGTCTCCGAAAACCGTCAAAGTCATTGGGACGTAAAAACAATAACATTACTGTCAGTGTCGAAGATTTCTGTTCGAAGGGTCCCGGGTTCGAATTAAACGGTGTCTAGTTAATTCCACTAAGTCGAGGACTGAGTGTTTATCCCTACACACTCACACAGCACATTACACTAGCGTTCTCCATAGAAACACGGAAACGAATACATACGTCCACGTAACGCTAGCGTCAGGAATGGCATCCGACAAGTAAACAGTGCAAAGTCCACATGTGGCACACAGTTTGCATCTGTGATCCCATAACAGCAGGTGGAAGAAGAAGATTAAGAAGAAGAAAAGTTCCTTAATTTTCAGACTCGTTTCTAGACTATAGTTACAGAAAAGAGAAAACTAAGTTTCCAGTTGCCTCCCGTAGCAATTCACACATCGCATCGCACAGTGCAGGGTCAAGAACCCATGTGGGATACTGGTCAAGCTAATTTATGTAGATTGCAGGAGAGAGAAATCTTCCACAAAGAATTGGTTGGTTTCTTTTCACTAAAACAAAGAGCTCAGTAGCTTTAATTGTCTATAATTATCTTGTGTTGGTATCGTGCTGTACCCCGCCGCCAGTGCGAGCTGTTCCCAGCAACAGTGGTCAGCCTAACCCCAGGCAGCAAGAAGCAGAGGCCTGCAGGCTGTTTTCATCCGGGAGGAACTCGTGAGTGCAATAGCCCGAACATCAGACAGGTGGTCTCTTTACGTATCTTGAATACTAGACGATAGATATGAATATGGAATACTACTACTACTACTAATAATAATAATAATAATAATAATAATAATAATAATAATAATAATAATAATAATAAACAACCCCATAAGTAAAGTTACTGCAGTCAAGTACTTAGGAGAATGGATCTCAGGAAGCGAAAGCCAAACATTGGCGCTAGACACCAGGTGCACCAAGTTAGAGAAGGCCTGTCATTCCTGTAATAACGTCTACCTCTCCTAGAACATAAAGCTGAAGCACTACAACTGAGTAGTGACACCCTCTGTACGCTAACACCTCGCATGCCTCTCGTTGAATCGAGAGGGATCAGTCAGGAAACTAGAAGGATACTAGGACCCATAAGAGAAGAGGATGGCACCTTCAGGATCACGCACAACAAGGAGCTCTACGTGTATGAGGAAAAGGCCACATGACCGCCTGAGACCCTCCAGGCTCACCAAGAGAGTCCTCACAGTTACAAGTAGGGGGAAGACTTCCAAGTTGATAAGCCTAGTAAAATCAGACCTAGAGGAACTACAGAGCACAGAGAACCGATCTCAGTACCGACAGTCTATCCTACAGAGAGTCTTCCCACTGTCCCTCACAAGCAATAAGAGCACAGGGCCACCAGACCTATGAGGACGGATCGGAGGAAGCAGACTCACAGGCAGAAAATAAAAGCGTGCAGGGCCAAGAAAAAGCTGGAGAACATAGCCGAGAGTTGGGACAAACCGTCTTGGTCCCCAGTAGGCCAAACTAAATAAATAAATAAATAAATAAATAAATAAATAAATAAATAAATAAATAAATAAATAAATAAATAAATAAATAAATAAGCCTAAATAAATAAATAAATAGGCCTAAATAAATAAATACGTAATAAACTTAAAAATAATACATAAATAAAATAATAATAATAATAATTAGCGTGGAACTGCTACAACAATGCAAAAGTACGAAATTACAAGGCAATTGTTTCGTAGGAAGCTTTATACGGCTCAGAAACCATATTCCTTGGAGGTCACTCTAACATTATAGAAATTGGAAAGCAAACAAGGAAAATTCTTCGAAAAGTTTATGGTCCCACGAGAGAAAATGTAATGTGGATTATGAAGAGAACAGCGGACCTGTACTCATTAACTGACAAGTTCACTGCTGTACGCAAGGGACGACTGAAATTATATGGTCACATGGGCGCCCGCAAGGGGGGGCAAGGGGGGGCGTTTGCCCCCCCCCCCCTGGAATTCTAAAAAGTTGATGTTCAATTGTTTAATATCATACCAGATTATTTCTTAAACTGAACTTACTGACAGTCATCTGACAGTCAAATTTCTGTAAAAAATTTAATGTTGCTGACGTTAGACATTGGTATTTATATTCAAGAAAATTGTTAATGTGCCCCCCCTTGGAAAAGATCCTGCGGGCGCCCATGTATGGTCATATGGACAGCAACAGACTCCGCGAAAGATTATTTAAAGTTATCAACTCAAAAAAGGTCAAACTGCAAGATGGAACAAGCTGCATTCATGAATAGACTTTGGCAGGATAAGAAGTCGAAAACCATCAAACCAACAAACAAGTTCAAACTTTGAATGGGCATAACGAGGAAAGAAGAGTGATAATTATTTATTATTGTTATTATTAATTATAATAGTATTGATAATAATAATAACATAGAAATACACCCACACTGAAAAGATATGAAGCATAATCCGGAAAAGGATGATGACATTTTCCGCTCACTTCATCAAATTGCCAGCTGAAGGAGTCTGTAAACGTTTGTGTTCCTACTTTAGAAGTCTCAAAACGATCCTTGCTTGATTAGTGGAGATCGGTAAAGTTCTTTTAAATAATGGAATCTGAGAAACAGACATTCAACTCTGAGCGCCACTCAACAGAAACTTAGGCAGGTTCACCACAACTCGACTGAAGCATGTCCATTCTGATGCGTGCAAGAATGCACACTCCGAAAGGATGAAAAAATCTGGTGTGTCGGAAAAAGACAAACAGTTGATATCTCGCGGTCCTTAGTGGCCCTAACGATGAATAATAATAATAATAATAATAATAATAATAATAATAATAATAATAATAATAATAATAATAATAATAATAATAATAATAATAATAACATACACTCAGCCGCCAAACAAGTAGAAGAAATTCAAAATCTGGCCGCCAAAACTGTTTTAAGAATATTTTTTCAAAAAATTGCATGTATTGACTCGGAGAAAACAGATCTCACAGGCATAATCGAAATCAAATTTGCGGAAATCAACCGTGTTCATAAATTCCAGTACCTGGGAGAAATTCTCACCCCGAATGGAAATGACAAAGAAGTTATAAATAGGTGGGTGGGAAAGGTAAAAATGGATTTCTGGCATATAAAATCCAAGCCCATGTGCATCTAAGTAAAATTAAAACAAAATTGTACGTTGGTCAGAACACAGCGTCTTTATGCGGCGGAAAGTATGACAAAAGTAACGGACCCAGTCATTGAAAAAAGCGAAAGGAGATTCCTTAGGAAAATGTAAGGTCCAAGGAAGTCACTAGATTCACAACTCATGTTCTGACTGAGACCGAATCGAGAACTTTATGAAAAAGTTGAGAAGATAGCAAGTACTATGAGGAAAACAAGACTATGATTTTATGGGGATATTAATAGGATGAGTCCAAAGAGACCAGCACACAGGACACTTAGTCTACAAGAAAAGACCAAGGCACAACCTTTATGGCTTAAGGAGGTTCACAAGGACTTGGAAGAAGTTGGAATCCAGGAGGGAAAGAGGAAAGAACATTGTGGGAATGAGCGATGCACCGGGGAAACTCCTTAAGTCTCGCGTTTCAGAACGACAAGGGCGAAGTCAAAGACTCGAGAACATCTGGAACGAGTGCGAGAAAAGGGTTTGAGAGATAGAAGACCTGGTGGAATGTGTGGTCCATAGATGACTGAAAAGAATAAAACAATTAATAATCATAATTAAAGTATAGTTGGCAGAACAACAACCAAACTGATATTCTGCAATAATTGGAAAGAAGGCGTTAAAACTCACATATCCTCGCTGCCATGCCAAAACCACGTCTCCCCAGCCACATACTGATATACAGTCCATCACGTACATTTACCCGCTCCTAGAATACGACGTATTTAAGCTCTTCCGTTTATTTTGTTACATTTTCTAAAAGTGAAATCATCCGTTTAATTCCCGTCTAGGCTTTATAACGATGTCTGGAAAGTCTTGTTCGTAAATGCTTGCAGTTTATACTGTGTTTTCTGAGTCATCAGTCCATAGACTGGTTTGATGGAGCTCTCCATGCCACCCTATCCTGTGCTAACATTTTCTTTTCTACATAACTGCTGCATATTACATCTGTCATATTTGTATCTTGGTCTACCACTACCGTTCTTACCACCTACACCAGCTGTACATGTCCTGGGTGTCTTAAGATGTGCTCTATTATTCTTGTACCGGTTGGTACACCTATACGCCGCACATTTGAATTTTCCACCTTAAAGTACTCCTCTACAGCTGAAACTCTGAACTTTAAAACTGAATTAATTCAACCGTTTATCTGAAGATGTCACTGTGTTAATTTCGAATTGTTTTTGTTTACTAATTATCAAGAAGTGTGGACATTCTCTCACAGATGTCTCTACCAAAAGCTATGATCATGCACCCTGGTGCGAAGTGAAGGAACGTTTCTTGAAGATATTTTGTATTCATAAGTTGTTGTCTTTACTAAATTTCGTTCTTTCATTGGTGGGTTGGCAATATTAATCCTTTCTTTCCGCCTGTTTTGAATTTACCCAATCAGTAATTTGTGTAATTAATTTCCCTCCAATCACAGGTTTCTTCTTCATTTTTGACTTGTAACTTTTAGCCGACCAATAAACGCATGTGGGTGTGTCTTAATTATTCATGAAAGCTCTCGAATCTTCCACGAGGGTATAAAAGCTGCTGATTTTCTGGTCTCTCGGCCACTCGTAAACATCTAACTTAGTGTATGGAAGAATAGCAGGAGGCGGGAAGCGCCTCTTTCATCAGTCAGCAGCCCTTCAGAAAGGTAATGGCCGTTTAACATCTTTAATTTCTTGCTAGCTCAGCAGTTTAATCTTCGGGGAAGGTCCGAAACCGTTTTGATGTAACCTATACGGTTTCGATGTAAAATTTTCATGTTACTTTAACTGTAAATCGGGGATAGAGAGTGCTTTACCCTCTCGAGCTCCCCTGCATTTTGATGTGAGGTGACTACGTTTTCATAACCGATTTTCTTCTCTTTCCTAATGTATTAAAATTTTCGTATACGAGTCACCTCCCTAGTGTAGGAATAGCCCCTGTTGAATTGGCCTAGCGCCACTTAGGTTTTAACTAGTTTTATGTAGGAGTGCAAGTTCTCGCCTCCATTCCTTTTGTATTTAGGGCCGTTCAAATTAACTTTTTTTTAAATTTAAGGTCCAGTAGAATGGGTACAAGGTACCCCTGTTCATTTGTAAGTGTGCCTTGAAAGGCAGGCAATGCGAAAGTTCTTGTGGCCTTTAATAGGCTTGAAAGATTAAGAGCGGTCAGCTCTTTATGGTGTTTTGGAAAGGTGCCTCTAGGAGGCTTTACATTACTATGTGGGAGCAAGTGCTCCATGTAATGAGGGGTTTTCTGCCCTTTGGTAATTTGTGGTTGTGAGCTGAGAGCTCAGAGATTGTAAAAGGCGGGGCTTGAAGCCCAGATCATTAATTTGTCTCTAAATCCTTGCTTTTCTGGTCTTGTAGTTGATTATTGGATAGCTGTTGACTTGTTGTACTCGTTAAGTTTTCAAATTCTATGTAAAAATTTGTTAAATTTTGTTGTCTATTGAAAATATAACCTTTATTTAAATTTTTAATTCATCTTTTGGACTTGTAGTTAGACCAATTCCAGCCCGCACCTTCTTTCACATCTGCTGTTCCACAGATACCTCGGAACAATTCTATTTCTTCTTCTCTTCAAATTTAGCCAAATCGATCTCCTCTCGCCAATTCAATTCAGTATCTCTTCATTCTGACTTCGAACATTGATATACGAATTAGAAAGATTATTTTGAAGGCTTTCACCTGGAGGCTGGCATCTGGACGATAACTCGCTCAGAAACAAAGAACATAGAAGCTTTTGAATTGTGGTTTTACCGAAGAATGCTGAAGGTGAGATGGATGGACTGAATCACGAATGAAGGAAACGAAGGGGAATAAACTGCAACCTTGCCTCACTCCTTTCTGGATTCTTCCTTCTTTTTCAAACCTCTCGATTCTTATCATTGCAGACTGATTTTTATATTGTACGTAATTCTTCGTTCTCGGTGTCTGATCTCGATCACCTTCAGAATCTCAAATAGCTGGGCCCAATCAACATTATAAAATGCCTTTTCAAGGTCAATGAACGCCTTGTGGGCTAGTCCTTCTTAATTCAATCCTCTAAGATTAGACGCAAAGTCAGGATTGGTTCACGAGTTCCTACATTTCTTCTGAAGCCAAATTGATCTTTTCCTTGCTCAGATTCAACTTGTTTTTCCATTCTTCTTTAAATAATAGGCGTTAAAATTTTGCAGGCGTTAGATACTAAACTAATCAAGTAGCGAATATTTAAGATTAACTTAAATATTGTATTTAATTATCTTATATTTTAGTTAACAAATTATCTTAAAATATATTTAATTATATTGTTATGAAAAAACCTACAACCTGTTTTCCAGTCATTGACCGGGTCAGGAATGAAATGAATGAATCATATATAGGCTATTATTACGATGGGGTCGCCACTCCCAACGTGATTTTAATAATGACTGATAGATGCTGTGAAATGAGAATGGAGAGTGTTGCTGGAATGAAAGATGACAGGGAAAACCGGAGTACCCGGAGAAAAACCTGTCCCGCCTCCGCTTTGTCCAGCACAAATCTCACGTGCAGTGACCGGGATTTGAACCACGGTATCCAGCGGTGAGAGGCCGACGCGCTGCCGTCTGAGCCACGGAGGCTCGCAATTATATTGTTATCAATCAATCAATCAATCAATACTGATCTGCATTTAGGGCAGTCGCCCAGGTGGCAGATTCCCTATTTGTTGTTTTCCTAGCCTTTTCCTAAATTATTTCAAAGAAATTGGAAATTTATTGAACATCTCTCTTAGTAAGTTATTCCAATCCCTAACTCCCCTTCCTATAAATGAATATTTGCCCCAGTTTGTCCTCTTGAATTCCAACTTTATCTTCATATTGTGATCTTTCCTACTTTTATAAACGCCATTCAAACTTATTCGTCTACTAATGTCATTCCACGCCATCTCTCAGCTGACAGCCCGGAACATACCACTTAGTCGAGCAGCTCTTCTTCTTTCTCTCAATTCTTCCCAACTCAAACATTGCAACATTTTTGTAACGCTACTCTTTTGTCGGAAATCGCCCAGAACAAATCGACCTGCTTATATTAACCATATTACATTTTAGTTAATCTTAAATATTCGCTACTTGATTTTGTAGTCAATACGGGATTATCATCTAAAATGAAGCTGTTAAACCTTGTTACATGTGATACTAAACTAATGGTCAGCACCGACTTTCTTGAGAACAGGTACAGCAACATTCTGCCGAAAATCGCATGGCACGTCTCCTTTCTCATACATCTTGCACACTAAATGGAATAGCTTATACTACATCGCCAATACTGTCTGTTAGATCATGAGCCAAGAGGCTGGTTGGATCCTCAAATAGCACCGGAATGCTCTCAAGGCCGCCTCCGTGGTGTAGTGGTTAATGTGATTAGCTGCCACGCCTGGAGTCGTTCGCAAAAAAAAAAAAAAAAAAAAAAAAAAAAAAAAAAAAAAAAAAAAAAAACAGAAAGACGAAATTTGATATATGTTTGTTGCCAAAAGAACAAATGATAGAAAATTATATTCATCGCCACTTGCTATATTTCCTCTCCCGGAATACATATATATATATATATACAAATGTTAAGAGGCCTGGTAAGTCTTTGTTATTCCCTTTGAGAAAAACGGTCACTTAGTGATCGCCTCACGAGGCACAGGCTGCCGCACTAAAATAGACGAAGGAGGTTCAAGATGCACAAGAAGGCTATCAACAACAACAACAACACTTGTTACATTGGTATGGTGGTAATTGTTGTTGTAGGAAGCAAAAGGAGGTTATCAAGCCCACTTTATATTTGATCTTTCTCGAAGTTTCGTGTGTTCTTTGTGTTCAGACCACTCCCAGATGGTGGAAGATACCAAGAGAAAATAATGCTGTTATTCTCGCTAATAGCTTCCCCACCAGTCATGAAGAAGCCTAGTGTAGACAGACAACTACTCTTGTTGCATAAACAAACGGTAACTTCCAGGGCTTCGATATTCCAGGCGAGTAACTCATTCACAGGGAGCTCCTAACGGCCATCAATGAAGCTGTGTGAATGAAGAACTGGGATCAATTTCGTGACATCCAACACCTGGTCGAGTCACAAGGTGTGTTCTCTAGCTTAGATTACGCAGGGTAGTGGTCGAATATCCACACAGATTGCGGTGTAACCTCACACCATATAGTGTGCACCTTCTTTTCTTACTCGAGAGTCACAGTTTAATTATAGGAAGACCACGTGACGTACACTGGGTGAGATCAACCAGTGATTAATTTCTAACATTTCAAGTGCCGGAACGCATGCTTACACATTTTGCCCCCTTTTCAACCCCCCCGCATAAGAGTCATAAGTTCCGATATTTAAAAACTTCTCATGTCTGCCTCTGTGGTGTAGTGGTTTGTGTGATTAGCTGCCATCCCCGGAGGCCCGGGTTCGATTCCCAGCTCTGCCACGAAATTCGAAAAGTGGTAGGAGGGCTGGAAGGGGGTCCACTCAACCTCGGAAGGTCAAATGAGTAGAGGTGGGTTCGATTCTCACCTCAGCCATCCTGGAAGTGATTTTCCGTAGTTTCCCACTTCTCCTCCAGGCAAATACCGGGATGGTGCCTAACTTAAGGCCACTGTCGCTTCCTTCCCTCTTCCTTGTCTATCCCTTAAAATCATCCCATCCCATCCCCCACCAACGCCCCTCGGCGAGGTACTAGTCATTCTCCCCAGTTGTATCCCCCGACCCAATGTCTCGCGCTCCAGGACACTGCCCTTGAGGTCGTAGAGGTGCGATCCCTCGCTGAGTTCGAGGGAAAAGCCAACCCTGGAGGTTAAAGTTATTGAGAAGAAGAGGAAGAAAATCTTCTCATAAAACTTACAATGAGAAATCATACATGTGTAGGGTACTATTTTAATTCTCGAGTGTGGACTATGTTCCAATAACACTTTATTGAGCAATCCCCTTAAAGTCCGCCTCTGCGGTGTAGTGGTTAGTGTGATTAGCTGCCACCACCGGAGGCCCGGGTTCGATTTTCGGCTCTGCCACGAAATTTGAAAGGTGGTGGGAGGCCTGGAAGGGGGTCCACTCAATCTCGGGAGGTCAATTGAGTAGAGGTGGATTCGATTCCCACCTGAGACATCCTGGAAGTGGTTTTCCGTGGTTTCCTCACTTCTCCTCCAGGCAAATGCTGGGATGGTACCTAACATAAAGCCACGGCCGCTCCTTCCCTCTTCCTTGTCTATACCTTCCAATCTTCCCATCACCCCGAAAGGCCCCTGTTCAGCATAGCACGTGAAGCCGCCTGGGCGAGGTACTGGTCCTCCTCCCCACATTTATCTCCGTCTCAACTTCTCACATTTGAGGACACTGCCCTTGAGGCGGAAGAGGTGGGAGACTTTTGGGTCGGAGCAATACAACTCGGGAGGAGGACCATGGAAAACCACTTCGACCTTGGCTGAGGTGCGAATAGGACCCATCTCTAATCACTTGACGTTCCGAGGCTGAGTGGACCCGGTTCCAGCCCTCGTACCACTTTTCAAATTTCATGGCAGAGCCGGAAATCGAAGCCGGGCCTCCGGGCGACGGCAGCTAATCACACTAACCACAACAAAAATAAAATAATAATAATATTTATTATTATTATTGTTACCGTGTTTTGGTGGTAGGTAGAGGTGAAAGAAGGTGCGGGCGTGAATGAGTCTCAAACTACGGAATCAAAGTTACTATAAAATTTAACAAGGTTATATTTTCTTTTCAAAATTAAGTAATAACAAAGAACAGGTACTTAGTAGCCGAAACACAATTTGAAATGTACAATTACAGAGATTACAGAATTTGGGCTTCGAGCCCTGAGTTCACAATTCTTGAGCAACTAGCCCAACTTTCCGATATACAAAATTTTAACCAAGGGGCAGAAGACCCCAATCAAACCCTGGAGCACTTGCTCCGAATTACACAGTAAAGCCTCCTCGAGGCATACAAAAATTGAATTCCAAAAGCGCAATCCGCTCTCAAAGTGTAAGCCAATCACAGGCCACACCAAACTTCACCTTCACGCTGTCCTCTAAGGACATATACACAGGGGTAAAATACCCAACCTACTGAGGTCTATTAAATGAAAAAGAAGGTTAATTAAATGACCTCTAAAATGACAATTTGGGAGGAGGCAAACTTGCACTCCTAGTACACTTTGATTAAGACCTAATTGGCACTAGGCCGTTAACACAAGGGCTAATCCCATACTAGAGAGGTGACTTAAGAAGAGAACACTTTGTTTAACGTTATCGAAGAATAGGTTGAGAAAACTAAGTTCACCTCACAACAATATGAGTGGGAGCTCGAGAGGGTTAGCACTCTCTATCCCAATATGAAGCTTTAAAAGAGAATATATAAAAGAGTAGTTACATTTAGGAAAAAGGTTACGTGGTGGAACGCTTAGAACCCGCCCCGAAAGTTAAACTGCTGAGCTGGCAAAGAAAGAATTTATTAATCGGCCATTACCTTGTTGTTGACCGCTGCCGAAGAAAGAGGCGCTTCCCGCCCCCTGCTATGTACTTAACACACTGAAAGATGGAACAGAAGTGGCCCGGAGACCCAAAAATCAGCAGTTTATAACCTCTCGTGGAAGGTTCTAGGCGTTAGGGGAAAGAAAACACCCGCCCACAACGTTTTTTATTGGATAGGACCCCGCAACAGATTCAAGTTGGGGGAAGATACCCCTGATTGGTCAGAAATTAAATAAAGAAATTCGGGATTGGATACATTCATAACAAGGGGAAGAAAGGGGTAAATATTGCCAACTTAAACAATGACAGAAAGAAATTTAACAAAGAACAAACTCTTGAAATTAAATTTTCTCCAACAAAATAGTTCTTTGACTCCGCACTAGGTTGCACTATTGTAGATCTTCAGTAGTGTCCTCTAGAAGAGAAAGTTCACACTTCTTACTTCAAGCGAAACAAAAACACATCAAAAATGACACAGTTCAAAAACTCAAATTTTTCCACATGGTGACATCTTTTGAGAAAGTAAAGAATTAACAGCGTAGATAAAGTTCAGAGTCCCTCCAGCAGAGGGGTTTCAAAAGGCGCACATTTTAAATTAGCGGCGTGGAGGTGTACCACCCGGTACAGACCTCCCCCCCCAAAAGTTCCACCAGGGGTGACACATGAAATAGTTTGAAAACAAAGACCAAGTTTTGATGTTGATATTAAAATAAATTGCAGAAGTATTTGAGAAATTCTTAATTCAGTTCCAAAATTTTTGTTGTAATTGGTAACGTAAGGTTTTTATGTTTGTAGAAGGCGAATTTCTGAAGATAATCTTTTAAAAGGTGATGAAAAATTTTGCAATGTCCACCAAATTTGTTGTTGAATTCCCAAGTGTGGTCATCTCTTATAGTGACTGTCCATGTAGTTGATGTAGGCTAAGTTGGATGGCCAGACCGGCCGTTGCAGCTTGCGTCCAAAGGAGGCCGCTCGGACCCCTCAAGTACCCTGAGATACCGCTCGCCCGCACTATGAGGGGAGCAGAGGTGTTGAAGTACGCCGCGCCCGCGGTGAACATATACAGGCTGCGGGCAAGTAGCAGGTTGTGCGCCGCACATCAGCCTTGGCCGGGAGGAGAGCTCCGGCCCGCCGTGCACATGTCGTCCTCGCTGGAGAGGAGGGGGCCCATCCCCCTCCCCAGTTGTTGCACGGCGCTGCGCGGCTGCGGGGGCACTGAAACATAAAAACTCGGCGGCAGACTTGAGTTGGACCATAATGTTTCTTTGAGGGCACAGGCTAGGTGAGGAGGTTGAGGGGTCAGCGGCGTGCAGATATCCATGGCATTTACTCAAATTAAGCCACAGTGTGTATGAAGCAGGAGACGGGAGCGTGGTAATGGCCGAGGCAAGGACAGAATGGCAGTTTAACGGATCGGGGGAGGTTTTACAAGAGGATTACATATAAGACCAAAATATTATAGAAGGGGCAGAAAGCCTTAAAAGTTGAACTCAAAAAAAAAAATATAACCTTCATATTCCTTTCAAATTATATGAAGCAAGTTAACACAAAATTTACACTGGTTTCACCTGTGACAGGTGAACCCTAAATATCCTCTCGGTGGCTGGATTGCTTACTAACAATGTAACTGGCGTAAGAAAATCGAGAATGATACAAGGCCCATGAAATCTGGGGGCAAGCTTGCCCGCGGGAACAAAATTCTTGACCATTACCTGGTCACCTACATTCAACGTGGTGGGTCTCCGTCCACGATCATACCTTTCCCTGACCTTTTCGTGAGACGCTTTAAGATTGGCTTTAGCCTTCTTCCAAAGATCTTTAATATTATCCGGATCTATTGTCTCGGGTAGAATGTCATTCAGAGACCAGAGGTTAGAGAGCGGCGAGTTGGGAACAAACTTGAACATCAAAGAAGCTGGAGTAAACTTATGAGATTCATGGACTGCCGAATTCAAAGCAAAAGCTAACCAATGCAGGGACGTGTCCCACCTGGAAGGATCATCATGATGATAGGCAATCAGTGCGGACCTGAGATTACGATTAACCCGTTCAGCCAGAGATGGTTGAGGGTAATAAGCAGAAGTAGTTACATGAGAGATTGATAAGTCAAAACAGAATTTACGAAATAAATTAGATGTAAAAGCCTTAGCATTATCAGATACAATATATTGGCACGGACCAAAAGAAGCAAAAATAGAATTTAGGCAAGTAATGGTGGACTGAGCGGTAGCCAGCTTAGTCGGAAATAACCAGGAAAATCTGGTAAAACCATCTACACACACAAGGATGAACTTGTTGGCATTACCCTTTGACTGGGGGAATGGTCCTACATAATCAATATACAGGCGTTCCATGGGGCGCGATGCTTGATGCGAAGACAAAAGGCCTACCTTGGTGGACATGGTGGGTTTACTGAGCAAACAAGATTTACAAGCTTTTACAAGTTCACGGATTTCACCGTCCATACCTTTCCAGATGAACATTTCACGAATCTTTTCACGGGTTTTAAAGATTCCAAGATGCCCTCCTAATGGGGTCTCATGATAATACTTGAAGATCATAGGTACCAGAACGGCTGGAACGACAACTTTCATCATCTTATCATGCCTCGAAGGGCAACATAAAACACCATTCCTCAGAACATAAGGGACAACATGTTCCCCAGAAGAAAGGGTTTCCATTATCGGAGCCAGCGTCGGATCTTCACGTTGGTATTTCTCAATGTCCCTAAAAAGCATGGGAGCATCTGTTAAGATGGCATTAACACCAGATAGCATGGACTCGGGGGGTGATGAACTGTCGACCTGTTCATGGTTCTCAACGTCGTCTGAAAACATACGGCTGAGTCCATCGGCAACAACATTTTCGGTACCTCTAATATGCCTGACATCAAATTGGAAGGCAGAAATACGGATGGCCCAACGGGCTATACGACCAGTACGACGCGGCCTACCTAAGACCCAGCTTAGGGCTTGATTATCAGTTTCCAGGTCGAATTTGACATGTTCCAGATAGAGACGGAACTTTTCTAAGGCAAATAAGACTGCCAACCCTTCGAGCTCATAGATGGAGTACTTTGCTTCTTGAGCCGAGAGAGTCCTAGATGCATAGGCGATGGGGCGCCTCCCTAGTTCAGTCTCTTGGAGAAGGACTGCAGCTACCGCCGACGACGATGCGTCGGTTTGGACAATGAATTTCTTCGAGAAATCCGGCATAGCAAGTACAGGGGCATTACAAAGAGCTAATTTAAGATCTTCAAAAGCGGCTTGTTGAGAAGGTCCCCACTCGAATTTGATGCCTTTCCTACGAAGAAGGTTTAAGGGCGCCGCTCTATTAGCAAAGTTAGGAATGAACTTTCTGAAGAAATTCACCATACCAATGAACCTGGCGATACCTTTAATGTCCTTGGGAGGTTTAAAATCACGGATGGCCAGTGTTCTAGAATGATCGACTGCTACCCCATCGGGTGACACAATATGCCCTAGGAATGACATAGAGGGCTTAGCAAAGGCAACCTTGGACAACTTAACAGTTAACCCAGCCTTACGAAGGCGATCGAGAACTTCTCGCAGATGATCTAGATGTTCTTCAAAAGTCTCTGAAAATACGACGACATCATCTAAGTAGTGATATAAGTACTCGAATTTGATGTCGGAGAAGACCCTATCTAGTAGCCTAGTGAGTACAGCTGCTCCGGTGGGGAGCCCGAAAGGCACGCGGTTGTATTCGTATAAATTCCAGTCCGTAGCAAACGCTGTAAGATGTTTAGACTCTTCGGCAAGGGGAATTTGATTATAGGCCTGATTCAAGTCCAAGATGGTGAAGAACTTGGCCTTACGAAACCATGAAAAACAAGAATGAAGGTCAGGAAGGGGCACAGATTGCAACACCACCTTCCGATTGAGAGCCCTGTAATCAATGACAGGCCTGAAGCCTCCTTGGGGTTTCGGGACTAGAAAAATAGGCGATGAATACGCCGACTTAGAGGGCCTAATAATACCATCCTTCAACATCTGATCGATAATTTCTTTCAGAGCCTTCATTTTAGGTGGAGATAGCCTATAAGGTGGAAAACGGACAGGAATCGAATCCGTGACCTCAATTTTGTATTCAATAAGGTCAGTAACACCAAGAGTATCAGAGAACACCTCGGGAAACGACTGACACAGTTTGCGAATACTATTAGCCTGCTCCTCAGGTAGATGTCTAAGGTCTAACAACATCTCATCCTGGGTAGGCGAAATAGAAGAACATGACACAGAATTACACTTTAATAGTGGTATTTTACAATTAGAAGCAAATTTGAATGTGCACGACCTAGACTGGAGATCGAGCACAAGACCAGTGTGAGAAATAAAGTCCGCTCCCAATATAATGGGGCTAGACAATTGCTTGGCCACAAACAATTTAACTTTCCATGTAAACTTAAAAACACGAATTTTGACCAGTAAGGAACCTAGAATTTCTAATGGAGATGAATTAGCCGAAACGTATTGAACAGGAGAAGAGACATAGTCAGGAAGTTTACAAACCGTTTTCAATTTAGAATACCATTCAGCCGAAATAATCGAACAAACACTTCCTGAATCTAAGAGAGCTGTTATAGGCTCGTTATTTAATTCAATCTTAAGAAAAGGAACAGGTGCGGGGGGATCCGCCGCAATCCTGAGACATTCTTTAGGGCATTCAAAAGATGAATTTGAAGGCTGATCATTCTCTGCATTTACAACCTGTTTACCAGGGGCTGAGTCTCGGGAAGATGGATTAGACGACTCAGCCGAAGCCACTAGTCACTTTTTGTTATTGGCATAGGTGGAATTTGCACCAGAAGTTGAGCAGGAGGGGGTGCTATTCGAGTTTGGGCAATTCTTGGCGATATGTGAGAAAGCCCCACATTTAAAACAGCCTTGTGATGACCCGGCTCCATTCCTTGTCCCACTTGACTTGATCAGTGGACACTTATTGCGCAGATGGTCAGGCGACCCACAAGCATAACATTTACGGGCTGTGACTGGTCGGCGAGGTGGAGGCCGAGTATTACTAAACGAAGGAGGGGGTTCTTTCGCGACACGCAAAGAATCGGCGTATCTAACTCCTTCCGCTGAGACGGCCAATGCTTCAAGTTCAGAAAAAGTTTGCGGGCACGCCGCGAAACACAAATATGACCTGTAGGGTGGTGAAATCCCTTCCACAATAGCTTGTACAATTTGATCCTCAGGGAAGTGAAGAGCAAACACCCTGGTATAAAACTTAATGTCTTGTATGAAATCAGCCAAGTTTTCATCCAAGCGCTGTACCCGATAATAGTACTTCTGAATAAGGGAGGACCTAGCCCTAGCAGGGATGAAGTTAGCTAGCAAATGGGCATGGAAATCCTCAATAGATGATTGCTCGGCAATGGCTCTTACGATTTTATCAGAAAGAATACCAATAGCATACGGATAGATAATCTGCAAAATTTGACATGGAGAAAGAGAAAACACAAGGGCATGATCCTGAAATTCAACTAGAAATCTTAAAAAAGAAATTACATCACTGGTGGTATTAACGGAAAACTTAGAGATCCCTCTGAGCAACATTGCCAATGGATGAGGCAAGCTGCTAAACCCGGGTGACATAGTCGGTAAAGGTTTCAATGGCAAGGAAGTTAATTCAGAACGGATGTTACTCAACGATGCACGGCGTTCAGGCTCGTTGTCCAATGGGGCAGAGATAGTTTGAGCAGCAACGGTTATCCTATTAACGTCTCCCTTGGGAGGCGCTTCCTCACTACCTGCATTCACAATGGTGGGTTGATCAGATTTGGGAGGAACTTCCCCAGTCAACAATAAAGTGACCTTACTAGATAATTCGGAAATATTTTCCAGGAGCGTACTAGCTTCCTTCCTCTGAACGTCATTCAGTTTTAGAGACAACAGATCGTTAACCCTATTCGAAAAATGATATAGCCTGCCTTGCACACGCTTAATTTGATTAGGAGACGGATCATTTTCATCAAAAAAACTAACTACAGAAGCTAGCCCAGTAATATTCTCGACGATCGTGGAAAGAGAGTCATCAATTTCTTTCTCTCCCAAATTGGGGATGGAAATGGGCAAATCTAGGGACTCTCTAAGCTTGTTAGTGTCTACTGCAACCGTGCCTCCAGATTGTACATTTCTAATAGTCAATTCATATATCAACTCCTCCTTGCGCAAATAATTAAGATGGAGAACATCGCGAGGGCCTGGCATGATGACAAAACAATTTTGAAAAAATCAAAAAATTCCAGCAACTGAGAAAATGGTTAGAGTTCGGATCAAAACAATGTGTAGCCGTCAAAAGGGGCTAAATTGAGACCCATTCAACCACGCTCTGCTACCACTTGTTACCGTGTTTTGGTGGTAGGTAGAGGTGAAAGAAGGTGCGGGCGTGAATGAGTCTCAAACTACGGAATCAAAGTTACTATAAAATTTAACAAGGTTATATTTTCTTTTCAAAATTAAGTAATAACAAAGAACAGGTACTTAGTAGCCGAAACACAATTTGAAATGTACAATTACAGAGATTACAGAATTTGGGCTTCGAGCCCTGAGTTCACAATTCTTGAGCAACTAGTCCAACTTTCCGATATACAAAATTTTAACCAAGGGGCAGAAGACCCCAATCAAACCCTGGAGCACTTGCTCCGAATTACACAGTAAAGCCTCCTCGAGGCATACAAAAATTGAATTCCAAAAGCGCAATCCGCTCTCAAAGTGTAAGCCAATCACAGGCCACACCAAACTTCACCTTCACGCTGTCCTCTAAGGACATATACACAGGGGTAAAATACCCAACCTACTGAGGTCTATTAAATGAAAAAGAAGGTTAATTAAATGACCTCTAAAATGACAATTTGGGAGGAGGCAAACTTGCACTCCTAGTACACTTTGATTAAGACCTAATTGGCACTAGGCCGTTAACACAAGGGCTAATCCCATACTAGAGAGGTGACTTAAGAAGAGAACACTTTGTTTAACGTTATCGAAGAATAGGTTGAGAAAACTAAGTTCACCTCACAACAATATGAGTGGGAGCTCGAGAGGGTTAGCACTCTCTATCCCAATATGAAGCTTTAAAAGAGAATATATAAAAGAGTAGTTACATTTAGGAAAAAGGTTACGTGGTGGAACGCTTAGAACCCGCCCCGAAAGTTAAACTGCTGAGCTGGCAAAGAAAGAATTTATTAATCGGCCATTACCTTGTTGTTGACCGCTGCCGAAGAAAGAGGCGCTTCCCGCCCCCTGCTATGTACTTAACACACTGAAAGATGGAACAGAAGTGGCCCGGAGACCCAAAAATCAGCAGTTTATAACCTCTCGTGGAAGGTTCTAGGCGTTAGGGGAAAGAAAACACCCGCCCACAACGTTTTTTATTGGATAGGACCCCGCAACAGATTCAAGTTGGGGGAAGATACCCCTGATTGGTCAGAAATTAAATAAAGAAATTCGGGATTGGATACATTCATAACAAGGGGAAGAAAGGGGTAAATATTGCCAACTTAAACAATGACAGAAAGAAATTTAACAAAGAACAAACTCTTGAAATTAAATTTTCTCCAACAAAATAGTTCTTTGACTCCGCACTAGGTTGCACTATTGTAGATCTTCAGTAGTGTCCTCTAGAAGAGAAAGTTCACACTTCTTACTTCAAGCGAAACAAAAACACATCAAAAATGACACAGTTCAAAAACTCAAATTTTTCCACATGGTGACATCTTTTGAGAAAGTAAAGAATTAACAGCGTAGATAAAGTTCAGAGTCCCTCCAGCAGAGGGGTTTCAAAAGGCGCACATTTTAAATTAGCGGCGTGGAGGTGTACCACCCGGTACAATTATTATTATTATTATTATCATGATGATTATTATTATTATTTTAATTGCTTTATGTCGAACTGACTACTTTTAAGGTTTTCGGAGACGCCGAGGTGCCGAAATTTAGTCCCGCGGGATTTCTTTTACATGCCAGTAAATCTACCGCCACGAGGCTGACGTATTTGAGCACGTTCAATTACTAGAAAATTAAGCCAGGATCGAACCTGCCAAGTTGGGTCAAAAGGCCAGCGCCTGAAGCGCCTGAGTCGTCCTTTCTTATTCTTTGAATCAAGGTTGTAGGCCTAGCATACAAAATTGCAATGATCTCTGCGGTTCTTGCCTGTACCTATAAAACAATGTAATCAGGATGATGTTTGCCTGTGAGTTTGTTTCTCTGTAACTCGGAACATTTGCTGTACGTTTAGATGCAGCTTTAATTTAAATCTACCAATGCGACGTTGACTTATTCGAGCAGCTTCAAATATCGCCAGACTGAGTAAGAATCGAACCTAGAACTTGGACTCGAAAATCCAGCGCTCTAACATCCGAGCTACTCAGCCCGAGGAAGTTATAGGAGTAATAACAGTAGATCAATGAAGTACACTTTTGTTGGACAGAGAAGTTTTATCCGCCGAGCCATTTGTTGTGCTGAGGGTGTATTACTGGAGGCTCGAGGCAGGCAGGCTGACACGTGACCAGAGCGGTGTTTCCCCACAGCTGCTCGTTATTGGAGCTGCGCTTATTATCACCAAGGCCCTACACCGCTGGCTGCGCAGAAGCCTTTGACTGGGGAAGACATGGCCATGCGCGTACCGCCATGTTGCGGGCGCTCCTCAGCTTGACGCAGGAATCGTATGGAATTCATGCTTTAACTTGCATTTTGCACACATGAAAACATTCGCCTTATGAAATTAATGACAGCCTACACCGACTACCGTGTACACACGCAATAAATATACATAATATCAAGACTGTGGTAATATTAAAATATACTTCTGTATAAAAAACTGAACAATCTACACAAATCCTTTGCATAGCCTATAGGTGGCGCACCTAAAATAAGAAACCTTTAGCAGACTGAATAAGAAGACTGAAAAATACGCTACTACAAAAGTACACTTGCGGTACCTCGAAAATGATCATGTCGCTCACTTTAATATAAGGGTCATGTTTGTAACTGATGTGCTTGAACATTGTACGTATGGCTAGAAGGCCAGACTCAAAGGACGAGAATCACGTGGCAATCTGTCTCTTGAGAAACCTAGGATCAACAATTATTTAGCTTTATTGAATATATGAAGACATGTTCAAAAAGCGGTCTACAACTTAAGTATGATTACATATCGTGAGATAAAAATTACCTGTCTCTCAGCAGACTGGCGAACACATAAATTAAATATTGACAAACTCCTGTACCGGTACCGATAATAATAATCTTCAATATCAACAAAAAAAAGGAAACCTGTGAAATAAAATCTTTCTATGAAAGGTAAATAGCTTATGATTCCTCTCAGATAAGTTTTTGCTAGTGGATTTACGTCGCACCGGCACAGATAGGTCTTACGGCGACGATGGGATAGGAAAGGCCTAGGAGTTTGAAGGAAGCCGCCATGGCCTTAATTAAGGTACAGCTCCAGCATTTGCCTGGTGTGAAAATGCGAAACCACGGAAAACCATCTTCAGGGCTGCCGACAGTGGGATTCGAACCCACTATCTCCCGGATGCAAGCTCACAGCCGCGCGCCCCTAACCGCTCAGCCAAACAGCAAATTTTACTCAATTATCTGAACAGATTGTTTAAAAAGTACATGACTGCAGAAATATTTCTAAAACAATCAGATACATGTTTTATCATTTTCTGAATATGAAATGCCGGCTCTGCGGTGTAGGGGTAGCGAGTCTACTTCTTACCCGAAGTCTCCGGGTTCAATCCCCAGCCAGGTCAGAGATTTATACCTGGATCTGAGTGCTGGTTCGAGGTCCACTCAGCATACGTGATTACAATTGTGGAGCTATCTGACGGTGACATAACGGCCGAGAGGATTCGCCGTGCTGACCACATGACACCTCGTAATCTGCAGGCCTTCCAGGTGAGCAGCGGTCGCTTTGTATGCCATGGCCTTTCGGGCCTGTTGTGCCATGCGGTTTGTTTGGATATGAAATAACGTAATTGGATGAGTAGAAGTTAAATTATCATGTTTGTGTGATTTGGATTTAGGTAAATGCTGCCTGACATTCGTTACACTGGTGCTAGTCTTCTGTTGTGTATTTCTTAAAGTGAAATTAATGTCTAGGGTTAGTTTGAGTTTCTCTGCGAGGTTTAGGCTTAAGTTTTATTTTTTACAATTTGCTTTACGTCGCACCCGCACAGATAGGTCTTATGGCGACGATGGGATAGTAAAGGCCTAGGAATGGGAAGGAAGAGCCCGTGGCCTTAATTAAAAGTATAGCCCCAGCATTTGCCTGGTGTGAAAATGGAAAACCACGGAAAACCATCTTCAGGGATGCCGACAGTGGGCTTCGAACCCACTATATCCCGGATGCAAGCTCAAAGGTGTGCGGTCCTTACCGCACGGCCAACTCGCCCGGTTAGGCTTAAGTAAGAATGTTATCATTTATGATGTAAAATCCTCCTCATAATATTATCTTCTTAAATATTACTGCTTTTACAAACTCATTCTGAATTAACATAATCTGAGCACATACAAGTTGAAAGTGCGTTCTAATTTTTCTCTAATATGAGCACCATGGTTTACACCAAAAAGAAAAGAAAATGAAATTGAAAGTGAAGCACTTGCAAACAAAAAAGATCAATATCATAGTGAAAAGTTAATTTGATTAGCGTTTTCTAATGCAGACTAGGATTGACAAGATTGTAATGAGCTTTGTTTAGATTTTATATTGTCAGATTTTTCTGGAATAGCGTATTAACAATTGTATTATTTTATTATAAAGCAAGTGGGGAAGAACTGGAGAAAATAAGACATATGATACTAATAAATCATTTTTCAAGTAATTGATAATTTGAAGCAATACCGTACCCTACCTAATATTAGAAGGTTTTATCAAGCTGTATCAACCATATCTTACAGATTCTATGCCCAGGTTTATCAAATTTGTAATACCGCTACACAGTTTGTATGACAAATCTGTAGTCTTTTTCAGAACAGCTTTTTAGTTCTAAAGAATTATCCGCGTTGAATTGGAAAAAGGCAAACAAGAAAAAGAAGCCTAAATATGCTAAATTTCATGTCCATGCGTTCTCTGAATCAACCACACTAGGCCTATAACCTGCTTAGTTCTCGATTATGGTAAATGAAAGTTATTTTTTAACAGTTCAGTTTCTACTCACATGTGAAAAGAAATACCAGATCCCTTCTGATAGCAGTCTGTACAAATGAAGGCTGCACACGAATTCACCCTCGTGAATATCTTTCCATTCCATAGGTAATGCCTAACTTTAGGCCTAATATAGCCGATCAATTTAACTAACGTAAAGTATCAGCTCTCACATTCCTTGAAAATATTTGACAATATATTATCACTCCGTCACATATAATACCAAACAAAATCCACTAACAGGCATGATTCAAATCGAAAATATGCAAGGGTCTGTAAACATTACCACGTGCTAGTCATGCATTCGAAGCTGAAGCGCCCGCAACATGGCGATGCGCGAAAGTGTTCAATATTCCGCTTAGCATCAGCGCGCTCTGTGAGTCTAGATAAGTAATATTAAAGTCTTTGATTATCACAGTGCCATGCCCGGATGAAGTGAGTTGGGTTGGAAGATGAGACTGAAGAGTCCTCATTCTATTTCAGTACTACGTTGTATGGAGTTTTCTCACAGGGGCTGGCAGTTTAGAGGTTGGGCAGATATTACGGGGTCCGAGTTGAATCTGGCATTGGTTCGACTCGCTTGTGCCTGGGTCTTTTACTCTTCTGAAGGTTTAGAATCGAATCGAGAAAATGTCGTTTGATATAGAGTGTGTAAGAGCAGGTGTAGATTTACTGGCACATCGCAACATCATTTTCAGGGAAATTGCTGCTTGACTCTAAGGCTGAGTAGCCTTTGATTCGGAGAGTTCCAAGTTTGATTTTCGGCCGGCTTGTCGAATTTTAACATTAACAAGATATTTCCCTAGACCAGGGAATTGGTATTTGCGCTACAGCTTTCACAGGTGTCTCACACAGCAACATATTACACTAGATTCCTCCACACTTACAGGAAGTTAGTATCACTCACCGGACACTGTTCGGCCTCTGATTTACAAGAGATGAAGCAAGCTTAAATTGCCGCACTATTTCTTTTTTTTTTTTTTTTTTTTTTTTTTTTTTTTTTTTTTTTTTTTTTTAGTGGGTCAACATTCGAGAACTCGCACATCTCTTCTCATATGGTACTGCTAACTTTCTGAGCTCAAGTTGGCCGGTTTGATCCCAGCTCAATTGAGTGGTGTCCTGGAGCGTGAGACTTTGGGTCGGGGAGGAGGACCAGTACCTTACCCACGCGGCCTCACCTGCTATGCTGAACAGGGGCCTTTAGGGGGATGGAAAGATTAGAAGGCATAGGCAACAAAGTGGGAAGGAAGCGGCCTTGGCTTTACGTTAGGTAGCTTTCTGGACTTTACCTGGAAGAACAGTGGGAAACCACGGAAACCACTTCGGGGATGTCTGAGGTGGGAATCGAACTCCCCTATACTCAGTTCACCTCCCGAGACTAAGTTGACCCTGTTCCAGCCCACGTATCACATTTCAAATTTCGTGGCAGAGCCGGGCATCGAACCCGGGCCTCCGGGGGGCACCTAAGCACACTAACCCCTACTCAGCAGAGGCGGACTATTATTATTATTATTATTATTATTATTATTATTATTATTATTATTATTATTGTCCACCTATGTGGCGAACTGGGTAGTGTGATTAGCTGCCATCCCCTGAGGCTAGGGTTCGATGCCCTGCTCTGCCACGAAATTTGAAAAGCATTACGAGGACTGGAACGGGGTCCACTCAGTCTCGGGAGGTCAATTGAGTAGAAGGGGAGTTCGATTCCTTCTTCAGCCATCCTAGTAGTGGTTTTCCGTGGTTTCCTACCTCTCCAGGCAAATGCCGGGATGCTACTTAACTTAAGGCCACGGCCGCATCCTTCCCTCTTCCTTGTCTATCCCTTCCAATCTTCCCATCCTTCCATACGGTCCCTATTCTGAATAGCTGGTGAGGCCGCTTTGGAGAGGTACTGGTCCTTCTTCCCAGTTGTATTTTACGACTCAAAGTCAAACGCTCCAGGACACTGCCCTTGAGACTGTACAGGTGGGATCCTCGCTGAGTCCGAGGGAAAAACCAACCCTGGAGGGTAAACAGATTAAGAAAAAAAGGAAGATTATTATTTTTAGCGTGTTTTGACCTATTTATCATTTCACTGTTTGATGTTTTTTTCAATTACCAGTTGAATCTTTGTATTCTCTCGACATTTTTGTCCAGTCTTGTAAACATTTCAGTCAAAACAACATCTTAATACTGGGCATTATACAGTGTTATACTCAAGAAATAACTTAGAATGTGATATTAAGAGAAAGAATCGGTAGCTAATGTGCGTGAAATGAAACCGAACTCACGTGTATTCCAATTATTAATCATAACAGTTATTTACTACCGCTGCTAACAAGAGTAGACGATTGCCAGTAAAAATGAATAGACTCTGAAGAACCTGTGAATGGGTAGATTAATGCGTTATTAGTGACTACTTATAAATATCACATCAGAGGTTTCTCTTTTTGTGTGTATTAATCAAGAGTTGCGTCGTGGGAAAAGGTTCACCTGCGTGAAGCAAAGGCAGTCAGACAGAACGGAGCGGGGCATTCCTTCTCTTTCCGGTGACCCGAGTTCGGCCTACTAAGAGTCAGGAAATATCCCAAAAAGACTACACGTAGAAAATCGAATTAAAATATGTCTTAGAATAATTAGAATGTATTTTGAAACCAAGAGAATAAGAATTTCGTTGCTTTAGGTGCCCTATTCTCCATACTTCAATACTGATCAGTACCTGCGTGATAGTGGTGATGATTACTGGTTTCAGAGGAAGTACAAGCAGGCAACCATCCTGTATTAACACGAATCCGGAGAAAACACTCGAAAGGAAACGGAAGGACTACGAATGTCGCAAGGAAGGTCCAACAGGAAGACTGTGGAAATAATGTCCGACTCAGCTAGGCACCCCGTGGTCACCAACCCACGTTCCCAATTTAAGAGGCCCGTCTTTTACTTTCAGTTGCCTCTTATGACAGGCCGGATGTAGGCTATTCTATTCCTGCATTCACAAAGGTTTCGCTATGTGTGTATATTACTTAGAAGTTACACCACTTGCTTCCTGAGCCTGAGTCGGCGCGTTCGCTGCTCAGATATGGCAGCACATAAAGAAACTCCTTTGCTGGAATATAATTTCCGGCTACTCGGCTTCTCTGAAACCCCTGAAAGTAGTCAGTGGGACGTCAAATCAATAAGATATTCCTACTATTAATTAATCCGTTTACTCTCCAGGGTTGGTTTTTCCCTCCGACTCAGTGAAGGATCCCACCTGTACCGCCTCCAGGGCAGTGTCCTGGAGCGTGAGACTTTGAGTCGTAAGATACAACTGGGAAGGAGGACCTGTACCTCTGCCAGCCGGCCTCACCTGCTACTCAGAAAAGGGACCTTGTGGAGGGATGGGAAGATTGGAAGGGATAGAGAAGGAAGAGGGAAAAGAAGCGACCGTGGCCTTAAGTTACAGTAGGTAACAGCCCGGCATATGCTTGAAGGAGACGTGAGAAACCACTGAATACCACATCGATGATGGCTGAGGTGGGAATCGAACCCCCTCCCCCACTCTATTTAGTAGACCTCCTGAGGCTGACTGGACTCCGTTCCCATCTTCGTTAAAATTTTCAAATTTCGTTGCAGAGCCGGAAATCAAACCCGGGCCTTCGGGAGTGACAGTTAATCACACTAACCACTACGCCACAGTGGTGGACGTTATTATTATTATTATTATTATTATTATTATTATTATTATTATTATTATTATTATTATTATTATTATTATTATTATTATTATTATTATTATTATTATTATTATTGACACTTGTGCATAGTTAATCTTTCAGGATTTTAATCAGGTTGCTGTAATTTGCCCTAAGTGCTAAGTGTAAGAAAGGGCCCAGAGCCCTACGGTATTTCATATAAGCTAATCTGAAATCAATATGCTTTCTTATAACATCCGAGGATTTTCTTACGCTTCTGATTAGTGTTTGGGTAATAATAATAATAATAATAATAATAATAATAATAATAATAATAATAATAATAATAATAATAATAATAATAATAATAATAATAATAATTGTACCGGGCGGTACACCTCCACGCCGCTAATTCAAACATTGCGCCAGTTGAGACTCCTCTGCAGGAGAAAGACTGAACTTTAACAACCATATTAATTCTAAGGTTTCTCAGAAGATGTCTCTACTGTAAATTTTGAAGTGTGCTGAACTATGCCTGTTTCGATGTGTATTTGTTTGCTCTGCAGTAAGAAATTTGAACATTCTCTAACAGATGTCTCTACCAAAACTGATAACGCTCTCTGGTGTAAAGGAATGAACTGTCCGGAAGAAATTTAACATTCATAAGTTTTGTTTTTGCTAAATTTTGTTCTGTGGTTTGAAAGTTGGCAATATAATCCTTTCTTTCCGCTTGTTTTGAATGTAGCCAATCAAAAATTTCTGTAATTAATTTTCCACCAATCCTAGGTGTCTTCTTCAGTTTTGACTTGTAATCTTTAGCCGACCAATAAAATTTTGTGGGCGGGTTATAATCATTCATGAAACGTCTCGAATTTTCCGCGAGGGTATATAAACTGCTGATTTTCTTGTCTCCTGGCCACTTCAGTAACATCTATCCTAGTGTGATTATGTAGCAGGGGGGCGGGAAGCGCCTCTTTCTTCGGGCAGCAGTTCATCCATAAGGTAATGGCCTTTTAATAACTTCTTTACTCGCTAGCTCAGCAGTTTAACCCTCGGGGCAGGTTCGAAACTTTTATCATGTAACTTTCCTTTAAAATGTAAAAGACGCTTGGTATAAAATTCTATCTCTTTAACTGCAAATTGGGATAGAGAGTGCCTAACCCTCTCGAGCTCCCACTCATATTGTTTTGAGGTGACTACGTTTTCTCAACCGTTTTTCTTCGTTTCATAATGTAATAAAGTTTTCCTATCGTGTCACCTCCGTAGTATGGGATTAGCCCTTGCATAAGCAGCCTAGTGCCAAATAGGTTTTAAAAAGGTGTATTAGGAGTGCAAGTTACGCCTCCACTCATGTTGGTATTTTGGGGACAAGTAATTATCCTGTTTCTTTACTGAATAGGCCTCAGTAGGTTGGGTATTTTTACCCCTGTTCTTGTGTGCCTGGAAGGCAGCTTGAAGGTAGAGTTTGGTGTGGCCTTTGAATAGGCTTGAACTTTGAGAGCGGGTTGCTCTTTCTTAAATTTGGGTTCTGTGTGCCTCGAGCAGGCTTAACTGGGTAATTGGGAGCTAGTGCTCCTTGGCATGGTTAGGGTTTTTCCTCCCCTTTGTTGAACGTTGTTCATATGTAAAGTTGGGCTCATTGCTCAAGGATTGAAGCCCAAATCCATTAACAAATTGCAATTGTACATTCTTAATTTGTTGATATGCTACTGAGTACCTGTCATGTTTGTTATTTCTTGATCTTGAAAAGAAAATATAACCTTTGTTAAATTTTAAATTAACTTTAATTTCGTAAGTTGAGACCTACTCATCCCAGCACCTTCTTTCACCTCTGCTGTTCCACAGATACCTCGGAATAATAATAATAATAATAATAATAATAATAATAATAATAATAATAATAATAATCAATGTGTGCAGTGCTTGACTTCGAGTCTCGGGGAGGTCGGAGGTCACATTCTCTCAAGTCTGTTTTCATGCATTGCGAAAAGCAAAGTTGTTCTGTTTTCTGTATTGTATTTCTACGCGTATCTGAAAGCAATGAAGCCTTCCTGCGACCAGCAGGTGAGGCAGAATGCTTTGGGGAATTTATCGTGCATCCGATGACATAATTCTAGCATGACGTCAGTTCTCCAACAAGGTAGCACTCCCATGTCAAGTTTAACGACCGCCAGATGTTAAGAATCGAATTATGTAAAGCGAGGGGGGGAAGCTGCATTCCTGGGCAGAGCTACCCTAGAGATCTTGGCAGCCGAGCGTTCGTCCTCCGGTAATGTATCGAGAGAGAGGTGGCTCGCGGAGAACGACCTTCATCAAGATCACGGTACAGTGCTCTATGATAATAATAATAATAATAATAATAATAATAATAATAATAATAATAATAATAATAATAATATACGTCCGCGTCTGTGTAGCTGTTGTTAGTGTGATTAGCTGCCACCCCCGGAGGTTCAGGTTCGATTCTTGGCTTTTCCACGAAATTTGAAATGTTGCACGAGGACTGGAACGGGGTCGTCTCACCCTCGGGAAGTCAACTGAGTAGAGAGGATTCGATTCTCACATCAGCCATCCTTGAAGTGTTTTTCCGTGCTTTCCCAGTTCTCGTCCTGGCAAATGCCGGGATGGTACCTAACTTAAGGCCACGCCCGCTTTCATCACTCTTCGTTGACTATCCCTTCTAATTTTCCCATCGCCCCCTGTTCAGCATAGCAGACGAGGCCACCTGAAGGAGATACTGCTCCTCCCGTCCAGTTCTATCCCACGACCGAATATCTCACGCTCCACGCCACCGCCCTTAAGGCGGTAGAGGTTGGATCCCTTGCTGAGTCCGAGGGAAAAACGAACCCTGGACGTAAAACTGACTAAGAATGAAATAATAATAATAATAATAATAATAATAATAATAATAATAATAATAATAATAATAATAATAATAATAATAATAATAATAATAATAATAATGTTCGTAACAACTTTCTTTCTTTCCTTCTTAACCAGTTTACCGTCCAGGGTTGGTTTTTCACTGAGACACAGCGAGGGATCCCATCTCTCCCACCTCACGGGCAGTGACGTGGAGCGTGAGACTTTGGGTCAGGGATACAACTGGGGAAGGGGACCAATACCTCACCCAGGTGGCGTCACCTGCGATATTGTACTGGGACCTC
Organism: Anabrus simplex; assembly: GCF_040414725.1. NCBI lineage: Eukaryota > Metazoa > Arthropoda > Insecta > Orthoptera > Tettigoniidae > Anabrus > Anabrus simplex. The sequence goes on along the minus strand of NC_090265.1, from coordinate 1,795,358,647 downwards.
GTGGATGAATGGAAAGATCGGAAGGGATAGACAAGGAAGGGGGAAGGGGGAAGAAAGCGGCCGTGCCTGGTGAAGTGAGAAACCACAGATAAACACTTGGAGGATGGCTGATATTAGAATCGAAACTGAGTCTGAGTGGACGCCGTTCAAGCGCTCGTACCACTTTTTCAAATGCCGTGGCTGAGCCGGGAGTCGAACCTAATCCTCCGGGGGTCGCAGCTAATCACAGCTGTGAGCTCGCATCCGGGAGATAGTGGGTTCGAATTCCACTGTCGGCAGCCCTGAAGATGGTTTTCCGCGGTTTCCCATTTTCACACCAGGCAAATGCTGGGGCTGTACCTTAATTAAGGCCACGGCCGCTTCCTTCCCACTCCCAGCCCTTCCCTGTTCCATCGCTGCCATAAGACCTATCTGTGTCGGAGCGACGTAAAGCAAAATAGCAAACAAAAAAAATCACACTAAGCTCTGTCCATGTCATTCAGCAGTTTCTCGAGATCTTCTGCTCACTGACATAAAATAACAATAGCATCGGCAAATCTCAGACAGTTGTTTTCTTCTCCTGGGACTGAGGTTCCTCTTTCAAATTCCTGTTTGATTTTCTGTACAGTCTGTTCTATATAAACATTGAAGATTGCCGAGCATCTCCACTTTTTCGTGGAATTCGAAACACGAGGAGGTGGATTCCTTTTTAGAAACAGCACCGGGCGATCGCCTTGATGAGGAGTCAGTGATAGTGTCAAACCTCAGTTGTTCTGTTTATTTTGTCGGTTTAATTAAAATCCACTGTGCCTTGGCCTCCCATTGTCCACTTGGACAGCATCATTGCGCTCTCGGCAGCCCGCGGGCAGATCGCTCGTGCCAGTGAGTCAACGCAAGCAGTCCTATAGATGAAGATTTCAGCGCTGATATGATACACTGAACTGGTAAGCCGCCGCAAGCGTGTGTATCAGAGGCGTTAGTTATATTTACCTCCGTGAGAGAAAGTAAGGACGATCAGCTGTGTAACTGCTCTTGAACAACAGATATGAGATACCTACTCTATACAAATACGATCATCCCGAATGGTTTACAACGCCCAAGAAGTTCACTTTTGATACAATCAATCAATCAATCAATCAATCAATCAATCAATCAATCAATCAATCAATCAATCAATCAATCAATCAATCAATCAATCAATCAATCAATCAATCAATCAATCATCAGTGATCTGCATTTAGGGCAGTCGCCCAGGAGGTAGATTATCTATCTCTTGTTTATTTAGCTCTTTCTTAAACATTTTCAAAGAAGTTATAAATTTATCGAACATTTCCCCTGATAATTTATTCCAGCCGTACTATAAAGGAATATTTCCCTCGATTTGTCCTCTTGAATTCCAGTCCTACTTTCAGATTATGGATTTTCCTACTTTTTAAAAGCTCCGTTCAAACTTATTCGTCTACTGATGTCGTTCCACGCCAACTCACACTGACATCTCGGACCATACCACACAGTCGAACATCTCTTCTCCTTACTCCCAAGTCTTCCCAGCCCAAAGTTTGCAATATTTTAGTGGCACTACTCTTTTATCGGAAATCATCCAGAACAAATCGAGCTGCTTTACTTTGATTTTTTCCAGTTCTCGTATGAAGTAGTCCTGGTGAGGGTTCCATACAGTGGAAGCATACTCTAACTGCGGTCTTACCAGAGACTTATACCCGCTCTCCTTTACATCCTTACTACACCTCGTAAATACTTTCATAACTATGCGAAGATATCTTTAACCTTTCTTAACAACCTCGTTAATATGATTACCCAATGAAGATCACTCCTTGTATTAACATCTAGGTCTTACGGTGTTTTCCATGAGGTAGTATCGCCCATACACTGCCATGACTGGGTTTTCTTTCGCTCATCATAGAGTAAGTCTGTTTTGCAGTTTTGCCGAAAGTGGAATATGATCGCCCACTAAACGGCTGGTTGAAAACCACTAAAAATCAATAAATCACCAGTAAACCCCCAATTTGCACCTTAAGATGGTTTGAGTAACGAAAATACTGCATCATGATGAAAAGTAAGTCTGTCCTTGTACTGAGTAGCTCAGATGGTTGAGGCATTGGTCTTCTGACCCCAACTTGCCAGGTTCGATCCTGGTATTTGAAGGTGCTCAGATACGTCAGCCTCGTGTCGGTACATTTACTGGCACATACAAGAAGTGCTGCGGGACGAAATTCAGGTACCTCGGCGTCTCCGAAAACCGTAGAACTAGTAAGTGGGGCGTAAAAACCAACGATACCATTAATAACTCTATTCTTGTAGTTCAGAGGTTAAAGATAGTCCGGGATTATTGATGTAGGTATGTGTCGAACACTTCCATAGAAGGTGCAGAGGAAGAAACAGGCATATGTTGGACATGTTCTCCAAGTTGCTTGTTGCTTGTAATAGTTCGTTTGGTAGCTCATGTCGAGAATTGTTTGATTCTTCTCAGTCTTGCCTGAATTGATGAAACAAATTCATTATTTCGGGTCTCATTCATTTTTTTTGTTTTTTTTTTTTGTTTTGGTCCTAGTTTTAACAATGTTCTACTAACTAAAATTTCTCTGGAATTCCGCATTAGACCTGCACCTAGCTCCTGAAATGGATTAGTGTCACTTGCATTGCGGCATCAGAAATTAACGATGTCCTTGTTGTTAAGGGGCATATTTCTTCAACTGATATATTACATTAATCTTTGCATTTCGGTTCAGGTAACGTGATTCAAGACGCGAAATCGACTCTATTACAACTTTAAGTCCTTTTGATACTGGAAGAAGTGACACTTCACTCAATACTTCGACGTTGTTTGGAAGCCTTTATAGCAACTGTCTTATGCACTGAATGACACATTAACAAATGAAACAATTCATTTGATTTAACAAGTGATTTTAAGAGAAAAGGTACAGTAGTCTGTTTCCACTAGCCACCAAATAAAATTCCTGTCAGATAGGCATCGAAAACCACCAGATTTGGTGGGAAAACCATTAAATTGGCAACCCTGCTGCTTTGAGCACTGTATAAACACTGAAGATCAAAAACAACTCCTTGTGAAGTATTTCGCTAAACAGAGCAGATCTATTTCGCTCTTCCCTAAAGAAAATCCTTCATCGTGCACTTCTACGTAAGGATTTCCTTCAGCAGCTAATAATGCACTGCGTATGCGATCTGGACGTCGTCTGGTGCTTTCAGCGACATGAATAATACTGTGCCAAATGGATTCTCGCCCCCAGAGGCCCGAGTTCGTTTTCAGCTCTGCCACGAAATTTGAAAAGTGGCACGAGGGCTGGAACTGGGTTCACTCAGGCTCAGGAGGTCAAGCGAGGGTGGTTCGATTCCCACCTCAGCCATCCTCGAAGTGGTTTTCCGTAATTTCGCCACTTCTCCTCCAGGAAAATGCTGGGATGGTACCTAAGTTAAGACCACGGCCGCTTCCTTGTCTATCCTTTCCAATCTTCCCATCCTCCGCAAGATCCCTATTCAGCATAGCAGGTGAGGTACTGGTCTTCGTAGCCAGTTGTACTCCCGACCGAAAAATTTCACGCTCCAGGACACTGACCTTGAGGCGACACAGGTTTGATCCCTCACTGAGTCCAACCCTGGACGGTAAAGAAATTCACGCACATTCCTGTATTCTAGGTGATTGGCTTTGAGTTGAAACTGATACTGTGAACCGATTTGTAACAAGCGAGTTGGCTGCGTGGTTCGGGTGAAGTAGCTGTGAGTAGCATTGGGGAGTTGCTTGGTTCAAACCCCATCGTCGGCAATCCTGAAGATGGCTTTTCGTGGTTTCCCATTTGCTCACCGCTTTTGGCGAACTCCGTACGTATTGCATAAAGCAAAAATCAAAGTCATGTCCGTGCAGGCTATGAAGTTGCTTGGAGGGATGCAGGATTAAGTTGGCGGGGTTGAGTGGTTAGCTCCACGCCCGTCTGCCTCTGCCCCCTTGAATTAACTTGGTACTCATTTTTAATGTAGGCTGACGATGAAGTACACCTCTGAAAGTGGAAATCTCGTTACTGCGGAGGATCGAACCAAGCACGCTTTTACTGCCTCCGCCAGCCCAGCCAGTTGCTACCTGCTCTCAGCCTCCTCATTTATCAAGCAAGTAAAAGCTTTGTCGGGTGGACATTTCTGGACACTGGAGGATGTTCAAACATCCCAGTCCAAACACTTAATAAATTACTTGCGCTCTCTAACAAAGAAAACTGTTGCCGCACACACGTGTTCCGTCTCTCGGTAAGGAACAAAGAAAGAGTCATTTTATAGATGACATAAACTGAAACATTTCTTGTGGTTAAAATTCAGCATTATCACCACTCTTAGGAACCCGCATTCTTAAACTACAGTAAAACTCTGCTCGTTAAAGACTACTATCACTCGTCCAGTGCGGAAAACGTCTTGCGGTTTCAAACGAGACCTCGGTATTAGTTGAAAATAAAATGCTGTTAATAAAGAAGATTTAGACCGCATGAGACGGACAATGTGTACATGCAGAGGACTTATTACAGACTTATATACGATTAGGTCATTAGACACGTGGGGCTACAATGGAGTATAATTACAGATTGAATTTACTAAATTACGTCATGGAACCAGAAATATTAGCTACTGCATTTATATTTGTATAGTAGGCAACAGTCTTCTTCTTCTTCTTCTTCTTCTTCTTCTTCTTCTTCTTCTTCTTCTTCTTCTTCTTCTGCTTCTTCTTCTTCTTCCTAGCATTTTCCCTCAATTTACTGGGGTAAGCTCGTAAGGGTAAGGAGCACAAGATGAAAATAAATAAATCCAAAACAAAAGTAATGGAGTGTTGTGGAAAGAAGTCAGGTGATGCAGGAAATATTAGATTAGGAAAAATGAAGTCTTAAAGGAAGTAGATAAATATTGTTATTGGGTAGTAAAATAACTAACGATGGCACATAAAATGGAAACTAGCACAAACGAGGAAGCCGTTTCTTAAGAAAAGAAATTTGCTAATAATAATAATAATAATAATAATAATAATAATAATAATAATAATAATAATAATAATGTTACTGGCTTAACGTCCCACTAACTACTTTTACGAGTTTCGGAGACGCCGAGAAGTCGGAATTTTGTCCCGCAGGAGTTCCTTTACGTGCCACTAAATCTACCAACACGGGGATGACGTATCTGAGCACTTTCAAACACCACCGGACTGAGGCGGATGTAACCTGCCAATTTGGGGTCAGAAGGCCAGCGCCTCAGCCGTCTGAGCCTTTCATTTCGAACATTGATATAGGAATTAGAAAGATGTTTTTGAAGACTTTCATCTGGAGTTTGGCATTGTATGGAAGTGAAACATGGGCGATAGCTAGCTCATAAAGAAATATAAGCTTTTGAAATGTAGTGTTACAGAGGAATGCTGAATATGAGGTGGATAGATTGAATCACGAATGATGAGACACCGAATCGAATTGGTGAGAGGAGATGGATTTGGCTAAATTTGACGAGAAGAAGAGATAGAATGAAAGGACACAGCTTATGACACCCAGGACTTGTACAGCTGGTTTTTGAAGGAGGTGTAGCGGTAGACCAATGTAAAAATATGACAACCAGATGTTGTACTGGGGAGTAGTCTCTTCGGAGTGGGAAATGTTCAGATTATCCGAAGTGAACATATAGATGTTGTGCAGTATACGATTACAGTGTCAAGAAGAGTGACGCTTCAACAGGTAGGTTTAGTTTCTTACGTCAAAACAAATTTAGCCAGTATCCAGTATTCGGGAGATAGTAGGTTCGAACCCCACTGTCGGCAGCCCTGAAGATGGTTTTCCGTGGTTTCCCATTTTCACACCAGGCAAATGCTGGGGCTGTACCTTAATTAAGGCCACGGCCGCTTCCTTCCCACTCCCAGCCCTCCCCTGTTCCATCGTCGCCATAAGACTTATCTGTGTCGGTGCGACGTAAAGCAAAAAAAAAAGTTTAGCGATTGTCCTAGTGCTTGTGTTTTTGCAAAATTATGAACGTTAACTAAACTGAGAGGAGAATACAATAACATACAGTAATGGCATTTGTATGCAAGAAAAGTGTTTTGTACGGAATACGAAGTACAGCATTACGGTACTGTATTTAGATTCTATTCCGCTAAGTGCTGAGCTTAAATAATCATTCCTCAGTGCTTCGATTACATCCTTTCTGAACGTTACAAGAGGTGTTTTGATTATTTTTCCTGATTTTCCATATTTTCCATATTATGCCACTTTAAAAATGACTCGCCTCTAGTACCCGATCGAGAAAACCAACAATAACGATCGAATACAAGATACCTCGTAATCTGCAGAACATGAGGCTGAGCAGCGGTCAATTGGTGGGCCATGGCCCTTCGGTGCTGTTGCGTCGTGCGGCTCCGTGATTAGTGTTCACACTGAATAGTTCTGTAGGCGTTCGCTACATTACAACCTGTAATTTAGGACTGCGTGAAAGAAGAAATATCTCTTTCTTTTTAATATTATTATTAAAATATCAGTAGTTTTGTTGATAAAATACTTACAAAGACGGGATATTAAAAAGAGTCGTAACTTCGGCAGCGGTTATAATCTATTAGTGCAGGCGTTTGACAGGATATTTCAAACAGCAGTTCAACGGTTCCTCCTAACGCGATACTGTTGTAAATTCTGTTCAAAGAAAGGATTTCGACAGAATATACAGTATTTCACTGGCGAAATAGTTAACAGTCGTATTGTTATTGATTATTGTCGTTCTTCTTGTTCAAATATTGGCATTGTTGGCTACAGTCGTGAAAAAGGGCGTAGTGCACCAAGAAAATATAAATAAAAATCAGCTGATACTTGTATTCCGCTGCTTTGTAGGCCTACTTCTGAGTAGGCAGTTAAAGTATAAGTAATTTTTTTATTTGACACCTTCGATCTTTTGTTATTTTTGAGCGATTAGCTAATAATCAAGTTCTATATCCCAATAATTGCAATTCAAGTCCCTGGCGTAGTTTAGACAAAAATACTTTTGAGAAATGATTGTAAACAACCTCAGATTTTTCAGAATTTAAGGACACTTTCATTCTCCGATCCGCGGAGTAGGGAAAATATTAGTAATCCACCATTTGTAATAATCACATAACCACAGTTCTGTTCAGAATTGTAGTGTACTTCAGATATGGTACTATATCCCAACCCATTGTCTTTAGTATATCCCCACAAACATTACCCATTCCAGCTGTTTACTAGTTTTCAACTTTTATATCTTACTGTAAATGTCATTGTTGTCATAGGCAAATATTCGTTAGTATTAGTAACGTCTATCTGGAAGTGGAACCAGAGAGAAGGCTTTTTGAACAGAGTAATAAATAAATTACAAGATTGTGAGCAACTGCATTTTTTTTGCTAGTGGATTTACGTCACATCGACACAGATAGGTCTTATGGCGACGATGGGATAGGAAAGGCCTATGAGTTGGAAGGAAGCCACGGAAAACCGTATTCAGGGCTGCCGACGGTGGGATTCGAACCGGATGCAAGCTCACAGCCGCGCACCCCTAACCGCACGGCCAACTCGCCCGGTCAACTGCAGGCAAATGCTGTACTTTAATTAAGGCCACGGCCGCTTCCTTTACTTACTGGGATTCGAACCGGATGCAAGCTCACAGCCGCGCGCCCCTAACCGCACGGCCAACTCGCCCGGTCAACTGCAAAATGACCTCCATAATGTTGTGAGGTGGATAGTAGGCAATGGTATGATGATAAAGGGGGTTAAAAGTCAGGTTGTGAGTTTCACAAACAGGAAAGTCCTGTCAGTTTTAATTACTGCGTAGATGGCGTGAAAGGTCCCTTTGGGGATCATTGTAAGTACCTAGATCTTAACATAAGGAAAGATCTTCATTGGGTAATCATATAAATATGATTGTAAATAAAGGGTACAGATCTCTGCACATGGTTATGGGGGTATTTAGGGGTTGTAGTAAAGATGTAAAGGAGAGGGCATATGAGTCTCTGGTAAGACCCTAACTAACTTTGTAACATTTTCGTAACGCTACTCTTTTGTGGGAAACGACACAGAAAATATCCAGCTGCTTTTCGTGGGATTTTTTCCAGTTCTTGAATCAAGTAATCCTGGTGAGGGTCCCATACACTGGAACCATACTGTAGTTGGGGACTTTCCAGAGAATTATATGTCCTCTCCTTTACATCCTTACTACAACCCCTAAACACCCTCATAACCATCTGCAGAGATCTGTACCCTTTATTTACAATCCCATTTATGTGATTTCCCCAATGAAGATCTTTCCTTATATTAACACCTAGATACTTACAATGATCCCCAAAAGGAACTTTCACCCCATCAACGCAGTAATTAAACATTGGCTTCGTTAACTGTCTATCTCCATGTAATGCAGAATCGTTGTGCTTTTAATCTCTCGCTTCGCTGTGTTGCGCTGTCCAGACACTGTGCACTCGGACAGGCAGGAGCTGTACGGTTGCTACGGAGAATCACTTCTGACCCACAATATGACTAAAAGTACTGAGTATTGTTTAGCCAAAAATATATTTTATACCTTTCAGGTAAGATCGAGTTTAAATTGTTGAGGGTAATCCTCTCTTCAGAGAAAGGGGATTTTTTTTTTTTAAATATGTAATTGGCAGTAGACTTGCTGCAGTGGTGTGGGACTTGAAGTACTACCTAAGCGTTTGCCAAGAGTGTGCACGGAACGCGTGAGACAGTCTCTTTGTCCTAGCAAACCTGCCTTCCCCCTTCTATATCGCAGGACCCTACTACTACTGTTTCATCCATTGTGCATTTTCTTACTGGAACTTGATCGCTTCACCGCTCCTTTTGTTCGAACTCGCAATCATCCCTTCGCAACTTTCAACTTTGCTTATGAAGTGTGTAGTACATAACATGACAAGGAAAAAACGGAAATGCATTACAGAATGTTTGACAAAAGATGAGAAGATAGACTTAGATTCGTGTGTCCCAGTCTTCGAGCAAATGTACCACCAGCAAAGAAGTCAGCTAAGGATAACATGATGGCAAGCATAATTGGCAGTCATACATGTTTTAGTGAAAAATGTAAGGGTATGTACAGGTAGTTTAAGGCAGAAACAGGTTCCAAGAAGGACATTCCAGGAATCATTAATGAACAAGGGGAGTGTGTATTTGAGGATCTTCAAAAGGCACAAGTATTCAGTCAACAGTATGTAGAGAAAGTTCGTTAAAAGTATAATGACCAGATATAGGATGTGACTAATGCTAAAGAAGTATTAAAATTCACATATGATAACAATGCCATTTACAGTAGGATACAAAATTGGAAAACTAGAAAAGCGGCTGGAATTGATAAAATTTCTGAGGATATACTAAAGATAATGGGTTGGGATATAGTACCATATCTGAAGTACTTATTTGATTATTGTTTGCATGAAGGATCTATACGAAATGAATGTATAGTTGTTATAGTAGCCCCAGTGTATAAAGGAGAGGGTGATAGACATAAAGCTGAAAATTACAGGCCAGTAAGTTTGACATGCGTTGCATGTAAGCTTTGGGAAGCTATTCTTTCCGATTACATTAGACAAGTTTGCGAAATTAATAACTGGTTCGACAGAAGGCAGTTCGGGTTTAGGAAAGGTTATTCCACTGAAGCTCAACTTCCAGCAAGTTATAGCAGATATCTTGGATTCAGGATGTCAAATTGACTGTATCGCGATTGACCTGTCTAAAGCATTTGATAGGGTGGATCATGCGAGACTACTGGCAAAAACGAGTGCAATTGTACTAGACAAACAGTGACTGAATGGGTTGCTATATTTCTAGGAAGCAGAACTCAGAGAATTGAAGTAGGCGCAGCTTTATCTCACTCTATTACTTAGAGGGAAATTCCTCAAGGCAGTATTATTGGACCTTTTTGTTTTCTTATATATATCAATGATATGAGTAAAGAAGTGGAATCAGAGGTAAGGCTTTTTGCAGATGATGTTATTCTCTGTAGAGTAATAAATAAGTTACAGGATTGTGAGCAACTGCAAAATGACCTCGATAATGTTGTGAGATGGACAGCAGGCAATGGTATGATGATAAACGGGCTTAAAAGTCAGGTTGTGAGTTTCACAAATAGGAAAAGTCCTCTCAGTTTTAATTACTGCGTTGATGGGGTGAAAGTTCCTTTTGGGGGTAATTGTAAGTACTTTTTTTTCCCTGCCGCTTTTCCCACACCCGTGGGGTCGCGGGTGCGAACTGCGTCGCACATGTGGATTTGGCCCTGTTTTACGGCCGGATGCCCTTCCTGACGTCAACCCTCTATGGAGGGATGTATGCACTATTGCGTGTTTCTGTGGTGGTTGGTAGTGTAGTATATTGTCTGAATATGATGAGGAGAGTGTTGGGACGGACATATACACCCAGTCCCCGAGCCAGAAGAATTAATCAGAAGCGATTAAAATCCCCGACCCGACCGGGAATCGAACCCGGGACCCTCTGAACCGAAGGCCAGTACGCTGACCATTCAGCCAACGAGTCGGACGGGTAATTGTAAGTACCTGGGTGTTAATATAAGAAAAAAATCTTCATCCGGGTTATCACATAAATATGATTGTTAATAAAGGGTACAGATCTCTACACATGGTTATGAGGGTATTTAGGGCTTGTAGTAAGGATGTAAAGGAGAGGGCGTATAAGTCTCCGGTAAGACCCCAACTAGAGTATGGTTCCAGTGTATGGGACCCTCACCAGGATTACTTCATTCATGAACTGGAAAAAATAAAAAGAAAAGCAGTCCGATTTGTTCTGTGTGAGTTCCGACAAAAGAGTAGCGTTACAAAAATTTTGCAAAGTTTGAGCTGGGAAGACTTGGGAGAAAGGAGACGAGCTGCTCGACTAAGTGGTATGTTCTGAGCTGTCAGTGGAGAGATGGCGTGAAATGACATCAGTAGACGAATTAGTTTGTGTGGTGTCTTTAAAAGTAGGAAAGATAATAATATGAAGATAAAGTTGGAATTGAAGAGGACAAATTGGGGCAAATATTTGTTTGTAGGAAGGGGAGTTAGGATTGGAATATCTTACCAATGGAGGTGTTAAATTAATTTCCAATTTCTTTGAAATCATTTCAGAAAATGGTAAGAAAACAACAGATAGGGAATCTGGCACCTGGACGACTGCCCTAAATGCACCGATGTGCTCCCACTACTACTTTATAGGTGAATAGGGCATTCATTGACTGTGAGTATATTATGCGACATAAGTTACGAATGTGCCAAATTAATACTGAAAAAAAAATTAGGTCAAAAAGTGAACAGTTTTCTAAATTTCTTCTTGATATCGAATGAAAAATTCTCGATCAGTGCAATGTTGTTGTTTGAGTCATCAGTTCGTAGCCTAGTTTGATGCAGCACTCCATGCCAGTACTAATCCTTTCATTTCTACGTAACTATTGCATCCTACATCTGCTCTAATCTGCTTGTCATATTCATACCTTGGTCTACCCTGACCGTTCCTATCACCTACACCTCCCCGAAAAAACCCAATGAACAAGATCTGGGTGTCATAAAATGTGTCCTACCATTCTATCTGTTCTTCTGGTCGAATTTAACTAAATCGATTTGCTCTCACCAATTCGATTCAGTATCGCTTCATTCGTGATTCGATCTATCCATCTCATCTTCAGCATTCTTCTGTAACACCACATTTCAAAACTTCTATTCTCTTTGTTTCTGAGCTAGTTATCGTCCATGTTTCACTTCCACACAATGCCACGCTCCACATGAATGTCCTCAAAAGAATCTTTCTAATTCCTATATCAGTGTTTGAGGTGAGCAAATTTCTGTTCTTAAGAAAGCCTTGTGCTTGTCCTTACTTCTGCCATCGTTAGTTATTTTATTACGTAAGTAACAGTATCCATCTACTTCCTTTAAAACTTCATGTTCTGATCTAATATTTCTTGCATCACCTGACTTCGTTCGATTGCACTCCATTAGTTTTTCTCTGAAGTTATTTATTTTCATTTTGTACTCCTTACTCAAGACTCTGTCCATACCATTCAGAAATTTCTCTAGATCATCTGCAAACTGAGATAAAATAGCGGTATCAACGGCAAATCTCAGTGTTTTCATATTCTCTCCTTGGATTTTGATTCCGTTCCCAAATTCCTCTTTGATTTCCTTTGCTGTCCGCTCTGTATAAACATTGAAAAGGAGGTGGTGGGGGCGGGGGGCAAATTGCAGCCTTGAGTCACTCCGTTCTCGATTGAAGCTTCTTTTGTAAAGCTCTCGTTTCTTATCACTGCAGACTGACTTTTATACAGATTTTAGATAATTCTTCATTCTCGGTATCTGATCGCGATCACCTTCATAATCCCGAATGGCTTGGTCCGATCAACATTATTGGATGTCTTTTCAAGACCTACCAGCGCCATGCACCATGTATTGCCTGAATCTTTTCCCGTTATATGAAGGTCTGTTACCTTGGAAGAAATTAATTCACGGTCACGAGAGGTTCTACGAAATAACAGACAGTATTACTACTTTCCTAGCTCTCGTCCTGTCCTCCTCTGTTTTGCTAAACCATCTCTTGTTCCGAGGCCAACATCCTGCGTGTTCATCATTATGTTGTCCCTCCGCTGCTTGATTGGCCATCAACATGGTTGTCAGCCTCCTAGGTTGAGTTCAAGGGCAGTTTGTGTCACCAAATAGTCGTGTTTCACATGACATGGCTATGCCATATAAGTATTGTTATTGGCGATAGTCGTAAGAACGGGGTTTTTATTGCTAAAATATAATTTCCTAGTTTTAGACTGCACACTTTGTTGGATAATTAACAGAATAAAGTTAAAACTTATTACACACATGGTAGTATGGATGTTGAGTAGAGGCATGGTGACGTTAACAGACAGATCAGTGCTACCGTACTCGGGGTTTAAATCCTCGCTCGTTTATCAAGTTAGACTTCATTTTTGTGGTCGTCTTGCTTACACTATGCCGATGTATTGGCATTGAGGCTTTGTATCATGGATATGTGTACCAGCCTACCGGAGTAAAACAGCACCTAGCAAACCTTAGGTTTCTTTAACGTTCTTTTGAGTCACACGTATCTACATCATTCTAGATGTATTGAAAACGGCGATGATCTTGAACCTTTAGGTATTTCCTAGCCCTTTCTGCAACTGCCTTGGGTCGGTAGCCTGCTAATGTTGCCAAGTTTCACGAGCGGATACCCCTCCACATGCCAATCATATGCCACTATTGCGTGTTTCTGTGGTGGTTTCCCGCGTGATGTGCTTGTATATACTGTAAATGTGGATTAAGATCATCACAAACACCCAGCCCCCGAGCTAGGGGAATTAACCGGAGGCCACAGAAAGCCCAGCCCAATCGGGAATCGAACCCTGGACCTTATGAACCGAAATTGCTACGCTGACTGTTCATATTCATTCAAGGATCCAGACAGGGAAATTTTGCACTAATAACAATACATTTGATGAATAAAACGAGTCACGTCTTTTTGCAAATATAATAATAATAATAATAATAATAATAATAATAATAATAATAATAATGTCCGACTCGTTGTCTGAATGGTCAGCGTACTGGCCTTCGGTTCAGAGGGTGCCGGGTTGGATTCCTGCTCGGGTCGGAGATTTTAACATTAATTGGTTAATTCCAATGGCTCGGGGGCTGGGTTTGTGTGGTGTATTGAGTATTAGAAAACATCCTAGGTAGGGCCCTCAATTCACAGACATGAAGGTCACCTAATAGGCCGTCTACGAGAAAAGACCCGCACCAGGCTTCTCCGGAGGCCATACGTCATTATTATTATTATTATTATTATTATTATTATTATTATTATTATTATTATTATTATTATTATTAAAAATATAAAGTTGGAATTGAAGAGAACAAATTGGGGCGAATATTCGTTTATAGGAAGGAGAGTTAGGGATTGCAATAAATTACCAAAGGACATGTTCAATAAATTTCCAATTTCTTTGTAATCATTTAAGAAAAGGCAGGAAAAGAACAGATAGGGAATCTGTCACCTGGGCGACTGCCCTAAATGCAGATCAGTAGTGATTGATTGATTGATCCCCATAACGAACTTTCACCCCTTCAATGCAGTAATTAAAAGAGAGAGGACTTTTCCTATCTGTGAAACTCAAAATCTGACTTTTAACCCCGTTTATCATCAAACCATTGCCTGCTGTCCATCTCACAACATTATCGAAGTCATTTTGTAGTTGCTCACAATCTTGGAACTTATTTATTACTCTGTACAGAATAACATCAACCGCAAAAAGCCTTATCTCTGATTCCACTTCTTTACACATATCATGTACATATGTAAGAAAACATAAAGGTCCAATAATACTGCCTTGAGGAATTCCCGTCTTAATTATTACAGGGTCAGCTACTCTAATTCTCTGAGATCTATTTTCTAGAAATATAGCCACCCATTCAGTCACTCTTTTGTCTAGTCCAATTGCACTCATTTTTGCCAGTAGTCTCCCATGATCTAGCCTATAATTTAGAGAACGTCTCATTTAATTTATTATCCAAGTCCGTGTGGGTCATTATTCATCAATTTACATCGTTGCTACGTCTTTCCTCACTTATTACTGTATGTACCTCCCAGTCGCACTCCACAAACAGTGTGTTGCAAATTAAGTACTTATTTTGCTTATGTGCTGTTGTTGTGTTACCTTATTCTGCTAATTAACTATGTAAGTTAGTAGCCCAAAACTTAGAGATATGACATTTTTCTTCATTACCATAGGTTGTTCTGCCATCCGTCAGCTCCAATCATGGCTGTGACCTCCATATCTCTTGATCTTGTGCCCTTTCCTTCACTTCTGCGTAATTTTCCTTTATTTTTCTAATGCTGTCAAATAACTGATATCGTCTCCTTCCTCTTCCTCGTTTTCCTTTTATCATCCCTTCAAATGCTACTCGTAGTGAAGTATAATGTCTTAAATTATGCCCGATCCAACTTTTCTTCCTTTCTTGGATTTCGGCCAGCATGCTGCTCACTTCTCCCATTTTCGTCACAACTTCCTCATTCGATATTCTATCTTTCCAGATTACTCCTTCAATTCTTCTCGAAATCCTCGTCTCAAATGCGTCAATCCTTGTCTCTTCTTCCTTCCTTAATGTCCATATTTCAGCGCCATATAGCGAGAGCTATACTCCATACGTAACACCTTGCAAGTCTCTTCCTCAGACAGAGCTTTTATGTCTGTTATGGATTGAAGGTCTTCAATCACAATACTTCCAAGATACTTAACCTATTCACCTGTCCAATAATTTCTCCCACTATGTTGATTGTCGCTTCTTCATCTTTACCTCCAGTTATCATTAATTTAGTTTGTGTGTGTGTGTGTGTGTGTGTGTGTGTGTGTGTGTGTGTGTGTGTGTGTGTGTGTGTGTTTATGCTCATTCCATAATCTTCACACTTTTTGGTTAATTCTCTCAGCATTTTGCGGAGGTCCTTCAGAATTTTAGCTATTACTGCCATTTCATCAGCAAATCGTATGCATTCAATTCTATTGCATCCAATGCTGACACCTCTTTTATCGTTCAAACATTCACAAGTAATTATCTATTATGAAATATTAAACAAAGTTGGTGATAATCAGCAACCCTATCTAACACGTTTCCCCACTCTGGCTTCTTCTGTTAATTCTCCTCTTATTCTGTCATAATTCCTTGATCAGTCTTCTCTCTCTCTCTCTCTCCATTCCACTCTATGTTTTTTTTACTATCTCCAAGAGCTTATCCCACAAAAACCCGATTTGTGCGACTAACGGCTATGATGATCGCTAATTGACGTTCCATTCAGAGCAGTTACAACCGTTTTCGACTGTATTTCAATCACCTTTAAGGGATACAGGATATATATGCAGCTTGCACGTGGAGTGGTGGTGGTGATAATTGTTTTAAGAGGAACTATAACTGGGCAACAGTCCTCTGTGATCACTGATCAGAAACAAAACGGAAGAGGGCCGACACTTGACAGAATGAAGGTATCGGCCAAAGAAAGAGAGGGGCCACGAAAGGCATTCTAGGCCTCGCAACACACGGAGGCGGGGAAGAAAGCAAGTTTTGGTCAAGAGAGGTCGGATAGAAGTGATGAAATTGAGGAGCCTGGCACACGCAAGAGGAAGCAAAGCCAGACTCAGCTAGGGAACCCGTGGTCGTCAGAGTAACTGGTTCCCTTGTGCGTAAAGTGGAAAGGTCTAAGCACGAGATGTTAGCCGAGAGCTTCATGCAACGCAAATTGTATACATAATAGAAATGTCAATTCTAAGCAAATACAAACAGAAGTAAGTTTACGTACAAAAAATCCCATGGCACTACAGCCCTTGAAGGGCCTTGGCCTACCAAGCGACCGCTGCTCAGCCCGAAGCCCTGTAGATTACGAGGTGTCGTGTGGTCAGCACGACGAATCCTCTTGGCTGTTATTCTTGGCTTTCTAGACATATTACAATATTTGATACTTTCTTCGCTGCTGAATTCTAATGAAAAATTACGATGAGAACTTCGTATTCCGCTCATTATATCTCAGATAAATAAAATAGCGAAGATGACCAAGCCTATAATTCACCTATCATGTTTACCGACTCGGGCATACAAAAACCGAAAATACTATTTAAACATTGAGATACTTGGCTAATTTTCGACCTGTTTTAACAGGAATGCGAATCACATTTCAGCTTTTTATACACCAAAATTAAACCCGACTGTTTCTTCATCCGTTTACTCTCAAGGGTTGTTTTCTCTTTCCCTCGGACTCAGCGAAGGGATCCTACCTCTACCGGCTTAAGGGCAGTATCCTGGACCGTCACACTTTGTGTCGGCGGATACAACTGCGGAGGTGGACCAATACCTCGCCCAGGTGGCCTCACCTGCTATGCTGAACAGGGGCTTTGTGGGGATGGGAAAATTGGAAAGGTTGGACAAGGAAGAGGGAAGGAAGCAGCCGTGGCCTGAAGTTAGATACTATCCCGGCATTTGCCTTGGGGAGAAACCGCTTCGAGGATGGTTGAGGTGGGATTCAAACCCCCTCTACTCAATTGACCGCATTCCAGTCCTCCTACCACTTTTCAAATTTCGTGACAGAGCTGTGGCAGCTAATCGCACTAACCACTACACCACAGAGGAGGTAATTCAGTAATTCGAAGAGAGATTCCCCTCAAAAATTCAAACTTTCTCCGACCAGTTATTAGGCGTATGCAGCTATTTGTTTAGGAAAGCGTGGGTTTCTTCTCTAAAATGAAGGAAAATACCTCCTCCATGACAGATGGATTTTCCCCCTCCAGTGCGTTAAAATATAATTTTTTTCCTGCTCATTGGGTCTTCTCCGAAACATAGTTTTCACCTGGAACTCTCATTTGATCACCCTCAAAAAAGTCCTGTATGTATCTTCGGTATATATTATCATAATTGCATGTTGGTACAAACACATGCAGAAGGCTGTGATTTCTAGAAGGCCATGGACTGTCTAGGGGGACAGAATACTTATTTTTGTTACAATGGCTAAAAGAGCTGTTTTACTTATCAGTTGAGATAAAACAGACATGAAATGTGAGGTAAACTCACTTCATCCCGGGTGTGGTCAAATGCATTTATTTCACAGTGGCTTGAAAATACCTTCTATTCGAACGTGAACCTGTTCTGAAAACGCTTATTTTTGTCCTCGATAAACGCATTTTTCACTTTTAAAAAAAGATCTCAGTTCGAGATGTTAGTTTATAATTCGGGTAAAATCATTTTCAGGCCAAGGAATTATAGAAAACCGGGCGAGTTGGCCGTGCGCGTAGAGGCGCGCGGCTGTGAGCTTGCATCCGGGAGATAGTAGGTTCGAATCCCACTATCGGCAGCCCTGAAAATGGTTTTCCGTGGTTTCCCATTTTCACACCAGGCAAATGCTGGGGCTGTACCTTAATTAAGGCCACGGCCGCTTCCTTCCAACTCCTAGGCCTTTCCTATCCCATCGTCGCCATAAGACCTATCTGTGTCGGTGCGACGTAAAGCCCCTAGCAAAAAAAAAAAAAAAGAATTATAGAAAGACATGTTCAGTTGCTCTCGGCGGTCAAACTGAGAAATTAAACATGGTTATGGCATTTAGCCATTCTTTTCGTGGGCCTAATGTTTGTATGATACTGCTGATAACAATTTGGTACTTATTGCTGTGAAAGCTTTTTTTTTTAAAGTTTGGCTTTTTTTCTTAAGGGCCATTTAGTCAGGTACAATTTTGCATCCTTATGATTATTAATTATGAACTGACATTTTTTGTACGTCTATGATTATTAATTATGACTCGACTTTGATGAATTGAACTTATACGAACACCCAGCCCCGAGCCGGATAAATTATCCAGACGAAGTTAAAATCCCCGACCCGGCCGGAAATAGAACCCAGAACCCCAGTGACCAAGGACCAGTACGCTAACCATTTAGCCATGGAGCCGGACCGTAAATGTTTTCGTACATTTTAAAATTGAATTCCCTTGACTGATAACCACGGACTGTGGTTGCAGTTCACCTGTTAACACGCTAACACGGACAACACACACGAGGAGGGGCATTCTTACTGTCGCTGAGACATAAATGATCGTACAGCTGAGAAGCAGGCGGTTTTCGTAAAAAGTTTCAGTCAATAACGTGCTTCGCTGGGATATTTTAACACAAATTGGGGTGCGGTGGTGTTCTTTTCCACAGCAGAAAGGGTGCTTAAAGGTGAACATGTCCAGATGTTTCACCAAATGTCTAGATCTGTTTCATTATCCAGTGCACATAAAGAGTTGTCTGGGTTTTGCACGAGGTTTTCAATTATACTCATATTACTTTGTAGTCTACCCCGAGCGCTACACTCGTGTTGATAGCGAACTGCTGCACGGAGAGTCCTACGTCTATATAAAATAAGAAAGAAATTCTCCCGTGCCATCAACCGCAATTCATGAATTCTGATCAGGTAACATTTTATTTTGTGCGCAGCTGACTATCAATAATTCGTGTACCGTCCCCGACAATAGAATCTAGTTTCTGTCCCCAGGCGAGAAGCTTGACAAGCAGCATTCACCACTGTACGTCCGCAACACGAATGGGGGAGAATACATTACACACGTCTCTGCATGAGCCGAGTCTTTCTTCATTGGTCATCATTGCAGATGTATTTGAAAGTTCGAACACTTAGGCTACTCTTGTAAGTCAAATAACGGCTACTGAATCCAAGAATTGCCGACTTCCAGTTTCTCTAATCGACAGCTTTCCTCTTTTCTTTCGTGAAATATTTAGTCTTAAACTCTTAACTAACATTCCCTCTTAAGGTGAATAACTGTAGTTGTTATTGCACTGGCCACGCATCTCCCGTAATTCATGAGCGGGGAAGGTTAATTAGAAAAAAACATGGAATGGACGAAAATCCCTAATAATTAGTATTGTCCAAAACAAGTTAGTTATAAAATCTAATGTGTTAATAATAGCAATAGTAATAATAAGATACGCCACTATGCAAAGATTCTGAAGCCAGTAGTCATGCATACAGTACATCGCAAACTCCATCCCTAAATGCCAATAAAGGACTCCTCGAAGAACTGGAGAAAAAGGGGCGCAGGATACTTAGGGGAATCGTGGGATCCAACTACAAGAATGGCATCCACCAAAAGTGATCCAATAACGAAGTCTATAACAAAAAAAGAGAAAATTATTGACACGATACCCAAAAAACGGGGAAGACCTCAAACGAGTGAACGGAAACAGATTTTTCACCTGTTTCACCTATTTGATTCAAAAGCTAAAACCACGATGCCTTAGTTTAGAAACATCAAATAAGTTCTTCAAGTGCTGCAGATCGAAGCAGGAAACGCCCTCGAGGATAGTGACGAACGTGCTAAACCCTGTCCTTAAATTCTGTCCCTTGGACACAGAAATGCAAGCAGGCCCTCAGAAAGAATGATGGAATTCTGGGCTCAAAAGAAGGCAAAGTTCACTGCCAAATGTAACAAGACTTAAAGTCTAATAATAATAATAATAATAATAATAATAATAATAATAATAATAATAATAATAATAATAATAATAATATTCGCCTCTGTGGTATAGTGATTAGTGTGATTAGCTGTCACCCCAAAAGGCCCGGGTTCTATTTCCGGCTCTGGCAGGAAATTTGAAAAGTGGTGCGAGGGCTGGAACGGGGTCCACTCAGCTTCTGGAGGTCACCTGAGTAGAGGAGGTGTTCGATTCCCACCTCAGTCATCCTTGAGATGATTTTCTCTGGTTTCGCACTTCTTCTCTGTGCAAATGCCGGGATCGTACCTCACTTAAGACCACGGCCACTTCCTTCCCTCTTGCTTGTTTATCCCTTCGTATCTTCCCATTCCCCCATAAGCCCCCTGTGCAACGTACTGGTCCTCCTCCCCAGTTCAATCCCCGACTAAATGTCTCACGTTCCAGGACACTGGGATTAAATAATAATAATAATAATAATAATAATAATAATGATAATAATAATAATCATAATCATCATCATCATCATCTGTTTACCCTCCAGGTTTGGTTTTTCCCTCGGACTTAGCGAGGGATCCCACCTCTACCGCCTCAAGGGCAGTGTCCTGGAGCTTCAGACTCTTGGTCGGGGGATACAACTGGGGAGTATGACCAGTACCTCGCCCAGGCGGCCTCACCTGCTATGCTGAACAGGGGCCTTGTGAAGGGATGGGAAGATTGTAAGGGATAGGCAAGGAGGAGGGAAGGAAGCGGCCGTGGCCTTAAGTTAGGTACCATCCCGGCATTCGCCTAGAGGAGAAGTGGGAAACCACGGAAAACCACTTCCAGGATGGCTGAGGTGGGAATCGAACCCACCTCTAGTCAGTTGACCTCCCGAGGCTGAGTGGACCCCGTTCCAGCCCTCGTACCACTTTTCAAATTTCGTGGCAGAGCCGGGAATCGAACCCGGGCCTCCGGGGGTGGCAGCTAATCACGCTAACCACTACACCACAGAGGCGGACAATAATAATAATAATAATAATAATAATAATAATAATAATAATAATAATAATAATAATAATAATAATGTGACAGAAGCAAAGTCGTAGGGACCACATTTCGTTATTTAAAAGGTCGCCCACTATAACTGTTTTTATGTTTGTTGACAGTAGGTTTCCTCTGATTTTCCATCCCGGGAAAAATGGATAAGGAAACTAAAACCATTTCAATCACTGCAAATTTCTTAGTTTGTAAACATATGACAAAATTTTAACTGCAGTTAATTTGTGTCCGGCCCTTGTCCCGTTTCTCTACGGAGTCAGGTAGATGAAGTGAGCTGAGGAAACAAATCTATCTTCATACACAAAAATCGCAGCGCTGATAACAACTTACTGTGTAGTTTTTAACGGAACGTCGGTGTAACAGAATTCTACCATAAATAGATTTATTTTAGTGACAGTGAACTTACTGACACGTGTCCGTCGTAATGAAGCACTTTGTATGCCAATGGACTGTGTTGCAATTCAGCACGGCTAGCGTAATGTTTTACTCGGCCGGCTAAAGTAATGAGTCTTTTGATAACAAACAGGGAGTATGAGGCGTAAACAATTAAGGAGAAGGGGTTTGGCACGGGACCGGCATGTCAGCGCGCTGTCCTGCCCCCTCCCTGCCCTCCGCACGCAGCACAGGTGGCAGTGTTAGCTGCCGGTCTATGTCTGTGGGAACGTGGTCCCGAACGCTTTTCCCACGGTGACGGAGCTGGCCTGCCCCTGTCGTGTCACGGGCCCGCCACACACCTGGCCTCCCCCCGCCCCCCACTCCTGGCAGCGCGCGACCTTATATCTAGATCCCACAGCACCCGGGGCTACCATTCTTGAGTGTCACCTTGTGCTAAACAGTGTGTCTCGCCATGCGACCGGACTCAAACCCTTACCTCGTGCCACCTTCGGAGTACGATGAGCAACCCATCTCAAGGACTTACCAGTACAGAAAGGTAAGAAGTGTTTTATTTAAACGAGAGTTTAAACAATATTATGGAATTGTCAAAGTAATGGTTGGTTACGCCCACCTGTCAGGCACTCATGTACAGTAGGTAACATTGTTAAACTGTCAACATAAGTAACTTGACCTGTCAACTTCTAATATTGTCTTCAGTGCTATGTTAACAATTTGAAAGCTATTTCTGCCTCACTGATGGGTCCTTATAAAATAATCAAATGGAATGTCAGCGCAAAATTTAATGTTCTCGTGTTCCTGTAAGACGTGTAAACGTATCTATTGTATGTACTGCACCGAATAAGTTAATAGATTTCGTAAATTATTTCACCATTTGATAACCTTTCTCAAAATGCAGTACCTATAGTGAATCCGTGAATATTTTTTTAAATTATTTGTGATGAACTAACTGTTACTGTTCGTAATACTTAAAAAAAAAAATATGTGTTATCTGTAATTTGTAGCCGTTTGAAGGTGACTTTGTGATTTAGTGAACTGTAAGGTTATCAGTGACACAAATGAAATTTCTTTGCGGAATGTAACGCTCTCTCTTGCCTCTTAAAAACATATTTTTATTACCAAAACAAAATGTGAATAATTCTTGAATTAACTGCAGTTAATACACTGAATTTGTTAGTTCTGTGCGTGTGTGGTTTCTTTCCTTTTGAAACTGAATATGCTCTTTTATTATTTAAGTCTATATTCGAAATTTTGCACAAAAAATGTGCGAAAAGTTTGCAGTGTGACGTTATATGATTCACGAGAGTTGTAAATTACAGACATAAAAATTCACTGTGTTGCTGATAATGCGAAGAATCACAATTAGTTATTTTAATAAATCTCAGTCGTTATATTTTAAACGTTAAATTTGTTTGTCATTTGCAAAAAATGCTTATGCTTGTGATTTGTGGTCAGTGCAAGTTTTGAATAAGTTATACTGTGTAGTACAAACATTGGTGCATCTGATCAACCACAATGTAACGCATTTAATAATAATAATAATAATAATAATAATAATAATAATAATAATAATAATAATAATAATAAAAAATTATCTTCTGAGTTAATTTCAATAACAGTGATCGGTTATTGAACGTGATTACTTCGGATATGTTTGGATTTCATACTTTAGTCGACTAAATTATTTTTGGATAGCTAATTGCAGTGACAGCTGTTGCCCATCGTAAACACAATTTTTTTAATGTTTCTGAGAAATTATAAAATAATTTACGGTCCCCTCTCTTGATGTTTAGTCTCATGTTATTATTATTATTATTATTATTATTATTATTATTATTATTATTATTATTATTATTATTATTATTATTATTATTGACATCTCAGAACGTCAACATTCCGTCGTGATTTAGTTATATTTTCATACTGAAAACCTCAAAGTAATATATGAAAATAAAAATATTTTTGTTTGAAAGTTGGTCTGTGAAATTCTCTCCATTGACTGAATTTTTCAGTTGAACTGTATTTAAAAACTTTGTGGTAATACTTGATTTTGTACTTCTCTCGGTCATGTTATATCCTGCGTTACTTAAGCTCTGCTGAAGATTCCACCATTAAATATATATTATGGGAATCATTTATAGAATATTTTTGAGGTCTTTATTGACATTTGTCTTGTAGTTCATTTTAGTGCTAATTCTGAGACGCGGGGTATGCTTTCTATTTTGATATTAGGGAAGCATTAAATATTAATTAATATATTTATTTTTCAACATTATTATTTGTATAATAATTTAATAATAGTAAAACCGTGCCATGCAGTATGGATGGTGAAGTCACACGTTGTCACGAAAGGGGACGGACAAAATAGAAATGGCAATAGCAAACCGTATAATATTTTTCGGAAAATTATTTCTGGATATCTCCTTTGCATTTACAATAATATTCCTAAAGTTGAAGTTTGCGAAGGTGGGGGAGGGGCTAAGAGTCTGAAATCTCATTGATTTATCCCCACCTTCCATTCTGAACATTCCTGGGCACACTTCTGTAGGAAGGCATTGCATTAATAAATATTATTATAATGACTTACCTACCCTATGAAAAATAGTAAGATGTTCTCGTCTTATATTTGACATTATTTTGCCTTGAGAAAAAATATATAGACTAGAGATTAACTACCTAATCAGTTCACAATATCATCTAAAAAGACTATTTGTATAACAAATGTGGAGATGAGTTTGTGTGTTGTTGGTGCTCCCAGAGCTGAAACATGTCCACATATTTATGTTACATAAATAATAATAATAATAATAATAATAATAATAATAATAATAATAATAATAATAATAATAATAATAATAATATTTTAAAATTATATTACATGTTGATTAGGTGGTTAAACTCTATACATTTTTCTCAAGTTATACAGTCAACACGGACCAAAATGACCATCATTACTTGTAATTATTTTGCCTCCCTGTTACTTAATAATAATAATAATAATAATAATAATAATAATAATAATAATAATAATAATGCAACTCTAGCTGAATGGTCACCGTTGAGGCCTTCGGTTCAGGGGTCCCGAGTTCGATTCCTGGCCGTGTTGGGGACTTTAATCGCGTGTGATTAATTCTTCTGCCTCGAGGACGGGTTGTTTGTGTTTGTCCCACCACCGTCCTCTTCATATTCAGACAACACACCACAACACACCAGCAACCACCACAGGGGCACGCAATAGCGATTACATCGCTCAATATAGGGTCGGCATCAGGAAGGGCATTTGGCCGTAAAACATGGCCAAATGCACATGTGCAACACAGTTTGCACCCGCGACTCTACGAGGCCGGGTCGGTTTTTTTAAATCTTCATTGGTTAATTGATTAATTCCGATAGTTCGGAGGCTAGGTGTTTGTGCCGTCTTCATCATTAGAATTAAACATCCTCATAGATACGCCTGTATGGCGTCAACTTGAAAGACCTGCCACACGCCATTATTATTATTATTATTATTATTATTATTATTATTATTATTATTATTATTATTATTATTATTATTATTATTATTATTATTATTGGCCGGCCCCGTGGTGTAGGGGTAGCGTGCCTGCCTCTTACCCGGAGGCCCCGGGTTCGATTTCCGGCCACGTCAGGGAGTTTTACCTGGACCTGAGGGCTGGTTCGAGGTGCACTCAGCCTACGTGATTAGAATTGAGGAGCTATCTGACGGCGAGATAGCGCCTCCGGTCTAGAAAGCCAAGAATAACGGCCGAGAGGATTCGTCGTGTTCATCACACGACACCTCGTAATCTGAGGCCTTCGAGCTGAGCAGCGGTCGCTTGGTAGGCCAAGGCCCTTCAAGAGCTGTAGTGCCATGGGGCTTAGTTTGGATTGGTTTGGATTATTATTATTATTATTATTATTATTATTATTATTATTATTAATTACTTCTTTCTTTCTTTCTTTCTTTCTTTCTTAATCTGCTTACCCTCCAGGGTTGGTTTTTCCCTCGAACTCCGTGAGGGATCCCACCTCTACCGCCTCGAGGGCAGTGTCCTGGAGCGTGAGACATTGCGTCGGGGGATACAACTGGGGAGAATGACCAGTAGCTCGCCCAGGCGGCCTCAGCTGCTATGCTGAACAGGAGCCTTGGTGGGGGATGGGAAGATTGAAAGGATAGGCAAGGAAGAGGGAAAGAAGCGGCCGTGGCCTGAAGTTAGGTACCATCATGGCATTTGCCTGGAGGAGAAGTGGGAAACCACGGAAAATCACTTCGAGAATGGCTGAGGAGGGAATCGAACGCACCCCCTCCCCCACCGCGTCCCCGTCCCTCTACTCAGTTAACCTCTCGAGGCTAAGTGGACCCCGTTCCAGCCCTCGTACCACTTTTTAAATCTCGTGGCAGAGCCGGAAATCGAACTCGGTCTTCCAGGAGTGGCAGCTAATCACACTCACCACTACACCACAGAGGCGGACATTATTATTATTATTATTATTATTATTATTATTATTATTATTATTATTATTATTATTATTATTATTATTATTATTATTATTATTATTATTATTATTATTATTATTATTGGTTAGCTGCTTGAAATTGGGATTCCAATTAAAACTGTAAATTCCGTGGCAATGATAAACATTTCAACAGTCATGTAATCGTAAAACTAGAAACAAACTTGCTTTCTAACAAGTTGTTTTCGTGACAGAATTTGTTGTTGTACTGCAAATTCAGTAACTGTACCCGCCTTGAGCTACGGCATTTCCAAAATTAATTCATCAAGCCTACTTGATTGGTCATGAGAAATAATAATAATAATAATAATAATAATAATAATAATAATAATAATAATAATAATAATAATAATATATTGTTATCACATTATCAGTTAGAAAAGGGGCATGATGACATCGCCAGTGCTTCTCACCAGGGAGATAGTCGTTCGAACCCCGAGATGTGGGTTTTGTTTAAATACATACCGTAGTCTTATTCCTGTGAGTGTTTGTTGTAGATGTATTTTTGGAACATTGTACAGCGGGACATTTTTGATTTTACTCTGTCGTTTGAGTTTCTTTGACGCTTGTTCTCGCTAACAGTGTTGTTCCCCTTGTTGTTGCAGGTGATGAAGCCCATGTTGGAGCGCAAGCGACGGGCCCGTATTAACCGCTGTCTGGACGAGCTCAAGGAGCTGATGGTGTCCGCTCTTCAGGCTGAGGGAGAAAACGTGAGCAAACTCGAGAAGGCTGACATCCTCGAGCTGACCGTACGTCATCTCCACAAACTGAGACGTCATCAGTCTCTAGGCCTGACACCTGAGGCCACGTACGCTGACCGCTTCCGAGCAGGCTTCACCCATTGCGCTGCCGAGGTGTCGCAGTACCTGGCCGGCGCTGCCGCTGTGGACCCGTCCACGGGCGCTAAACTCCTCCAGCACCTGGGAAACTGCATCAGAAGGATCGAGAGCGCGCCTGCGCCGACGTACACACCCCCAGCGTCTCCTGCCGCCACAGTGCTCGTGGAAGCCAGCCCTCCGTCGCCAGTAACAACACCTGTGTGGAGGCCGTGGTGATCGCTAAACAAAACTCTGTTAAACAATCCACAGCAAATTTGACTGAATACTTCCGCAAGCCTCTGTAAAACATTCCAGCACAAAGCTTACTTGTGTCTTCAGTTCAGTTAGGGCATTAATGGTTTATTTCAAGACTTTGTTTGTTTAAAAAGTCCATCTCAGAAATCAGATTTATACTTCAGACATTGAAGTGACGTGACTGAAGAATTCGTTCCAGATAAAAGTTTCCTTACAGTGTAAACGTTTTACTTCGAGCATCAACGTTTGCTTTGCACGTGATCTCTGTTTTTAAAATTGAAAAGCTAGGGAAAAACTCAAAATCAAATATTTTGACATTCGCAGCTCGAAATTCCTAAGAAGAGTGCAACGCTTTGATATCAAACACCCAGAGAAATAATGACCAAGTGTAACTTTTCACTAAAAATTATGTATTGTTTTTATGTTGTCTCTCAGCTTGTCAATATTCTTCTTGATAGTGCACCATGGACAGAAATTACTGACTGGAAACCTTATCTTTCGTTATCTTACTGTTTAATTAATCAAAATTTAATTTCAAATCCACGATGTAGTCATAAATGAAACACAAGCATATCTGTTCGTTGAGAGGTGTCTATAAATTGAACAATTGTCTTTAATACTTTTTTCATTTATAAGAGGCTATGTAACAAGAAGTGACTTTTCTACTCCCAATGAGAAATGTGTATTCAGATTTTGTTTTAGCAAAGGTAAAAGTGATACTTGCACAAAAGCTCAACGAGGAGCTCTTAAATTAAGTATAGTCTGTGATAATTTGTGAGGTACCTGAATAGGAAATAGTTAATTGTAAATACAATTTAAATGTTATTGAATTTTATTGTCAACTGTAAATCTTGTGATATTTAATAATGATTAGTTTAAAAAATTAAATCAAAGAAAATATTATAATGATGTATTATTATTTAGTATCCAATTGTCATGTTTCTTCCTCACCCGAACCTACAGTACTCCTGTTCATACCTTGACTTGTCTGTGACTAGAAATGATCGTTTTATGATTCTAGGATGAGATCTGCTGTAAGAGATGAAACATGATTTAGTACTAACATCTAAACCCTTCCAAATTTTTATTTTTGTAACTGTTAAGACACTTCAGTTTCCCGAAACTAACTTTCAGTGTAACCTCTTCCCAGTTTATACATTTATTTACTGAAAGTAGTGTAGAGTCTAACAGCTATGAATGAACTCATTTGGAACTGAAAAGAGACTGCTTCAGATATCACAAACATGTCATTTTAATATTGGTTTATGTTTAATTGATTCCTGTGGATGCGAATACTGCAGCGGTTGAACGACTGGCCAAGGCTGGAGTCATGTAGTGGAATGTTCACAACAACAACAAAATCCCATGGTAAGAGGAAAGGCATCCAAACTTAAACTCCTGTCAAACATTTGAAATGACCGAGCTCGATAGCTGCAGTCGCTTAAGTGCGGCCAGTATCCAGTATTCGGGAGATAGTAGGTTCGAACCCCACTGTCGGCAGCCCTGAAAATGGTTTTCCGTGGTTTCCCATTTTTACACCAGGCAAGTGCTGGGGCTGTACCTTAATTAAGGCCACGGCCGCTTCCTTCCCACTCCTAGCCTTTTCCTGTCCCATCGTCGCCGTAAGACCTATCTGTATCGGTGCGACGTAAAACAACTAGCAAAAAAAAAAAAAAAAAAAAAATTGAAATGAGTGAAGGTGGCTTCAGCTACGCTTGAAAGGTATAGGATAATATGAAGAAAGTTTTTAACTTACCATTGATTCCGATGAAGAACGTCCTTCTCAGGTTTTCCTGTTCTATGAAAACACTATTAGACTCAGAAAGCAATATTAAGAGACGGAGATAATCCACCCGATAGCCGCCCCTATTAGGGAATCGAAAGATCAACCTCCTAATCAGTCCATAGGAGCAATATTTATTTTGTGACGTTTGGATTAAGCAGGGCTTGACTCAGAACTCAAGATGAAAATTGCCAACCATCAGGCGAATTGTCTCTTTCAGATTTTATTTGAAAAAGAAAATCCAATACATGGTACTTAAAGTCAGGGAGTGCAAATAGTGTCCAACAATCGCCAAGGAACGCAGAGTCCAAGAGTCTGGTAATGAAGTTCCTTATACTTGTTTCTGGTAATCCATGTCTTAGTTATAGGCTATCAATCAATCAATCAATCAATCAATCAATCAATCAATCAATCAATCAATCAATCAATCAATCAATCAATCAATCAATCAATCACTACTCATCTGCAGTTATGGCAGTCGTCCAGGTGGCAGATTGCCAGATTGTAAATTTTTTTAACACCGCCCTTGGTAAATTATTCCAGTCCCTAACTCCTCGTCCTGTAAACGAATATTTGCCCCAATTTGTCCTCTTGAATTCCAACTTTATCTTCATATTGTGATCATTCCTACTTTTAAAGACACCGCTCAAACTTACTCGTTTAATAATGTCATTCCACGCCATCTCTCCACTGACAGCTCGGAACATACCACTTAGTCAAGCAGCTCGCCTCCTTTCTCCAAAGTCTTCCCCGCCCAAACTTTGCAACATTTTTGTAACGTTACACTTGAATCGGAAGTCACCCAGAACAAATAGAGCTGCTTTCTGTTCGATATTTTCAGTTTTCGAATCAAGTGATCCTGGTGAGGGTCCCATACACTGGAACCATAATTTCGTTACTCAAGATATCTTCAAAACTTTCCCTCTATCCTCAAACAAACTTAAAGATTTCAAATGACAGAAGATACAACAAGTATCCTACTACCTGTAATAAATATATGAAATTTAATGTCTTAGATACAGTAAATAAATTTGAAATAATTTATAGAAGATATTTGACTGCCAAAGAAAATATTTTGTTTAAATAACAGAAGGTAGAAATAAAACATGTTAATTTCTGTAAAAATTAATTCGTAAGTAATATATACGATTTTCTCAACTTAGTATTGTAGTCAGTCAGAGGGAAATATATTTTTAGATAAAGATGATGAAAATGGCTTAAAAGAAAATTGCTGCAAATTTTATTGTTGTTTGTTATCAGTCCATAGACTGATTTGATGCAGCCCTCCATACCACCCTACCCTGTGCTATTATTTTCATTTATACATAACTGCTAAATCCTACATCTGCTCTAATCTGTTTGTCATAATCATACCTTGGTGTACCTCTACCGTTCTTACCGCCTACACTTCCTTTAAAAACCAACCTAACACGACCTGAGTGTCTAAAGATGTGTCCTATCATTCTATCTCTTCTTCTCGTCAAATGTAGCCAAATCGATGTCCTCTCACCAATTTTTAATAATAATAATAATAATAATAATAATAATAATAATAATAATAATAATAATAATAATAATAATAATAATAATAATAACTTGGAACGTATACAATAGAAGAATTATGCAATGAAGGCAAAATTACGACATTATAACAGAAACACTCTAAGGACCTGAAACTCATATCATTGGTGGCAATTCTCCAATAAAGATGATCGACTAACAAACGAGAAAAATCTGCAGGAAGGTCTTAGGACCACAATGCGATAATGGAATTTGGATGAAAAAGAAATCACGCGAAATCTATCAAGTTACAGAAAAAATGACAGATGCGATCAGGAAACGGCGGTTACAATTTTATGGTGGCATATAGAATGGATAATAACAGGTTCAGAAAGAAAACTTTAAACTTGGCCTTATCGATGAAAATAATAATAATAATAATAATAATAATAATAATAATATTAATAATAATAATAATAATAATAATAATAATAATAATAATAATAATAATAATAATAATAATAAAAATCGGGTGCTCTTTGCTACCGTGTGCAGGCATTTTGATCTGACGGCATCAATAATGCCTGCGTGTCAATTTTGACGTTCTCTGTTGGACGATTTATAATTGAGTTTTAATTAACTTTGTCAGGAAACACCAAATGTGTCACCAGAGATAATTTATTTACATGTCAATATCGTACGAAATGGAGTTTGAATGAGATACGGAAGTCGACACTCTCAGAAGAGTTTTTTTTTTTGCTATTTTGCTTAACGTTGCACCGACACAGATATGTCTTATGGCGAGGATGGGATAGGAAAGGCCTAGGAAGTGGAAGGAAGCGGCCGTAGCCTTAATTAAGGTAGGCCTACAGCCAAGGCATTTGCCTGGTGTGAAAATGGGAATCCACGGAAAACCATGTTCAGAGCTGCCGACAGTGGGGCTCGAACCCACTATCTCCCGATTACTGGATACTGGCCGGACTTAAGCGACTGCAGCTATCGAGCTCAGTCTCAGAAGAGTAATGATGGGGGTTAATGCTTGCAAGAGAATGTTCACTGTATACGGATATGTCAGTTAGTGGTTACCTGGTAAGATTAAGGCCTTCAGGCCTTCTCTTCCGCCTATCCAGGCACTGAAATACACGTATATTACATTGTAATAATTAGATTAAATTAAAATTAAATTAATAATACAGTAATTATGAGTGAGGAAATTAAATTGATTTGAAAGAAATTAAATATAATACAAAGAAAAAAATCTCTTGAAACGAATATCCTACATGTAAAAAAAAAGACTGCATAGAATTTAAAAACATTTGAAAAATAAATCTTCGAAGAATTTTAAACTGATCTTCTACCGGGGCATCCATGACAATAGAATGTTTGTGAGTATCAGCATCAAGTTTGCATATGTTCGTTATTGGTGCATAAAATGTCTCCAAAGTGCTTCGTTGAAACTGCGAATAGCGCTTAACGCTCTGATACTTTCAGAAAGGAGGTACCACTCACGCCGGCAATTACTGTGAACTATTTATCGTAAATGGCAATTCTATGGGCACGTAAAGCAAGGATGGAATTATTAGTAGATCTAGTGTTAACCTATGAAAGGATGAGAGGTATTTGGAATACGAGGTAACGTAAAATGGCAAAGAATGAAGGATTTTATGTAGATAGCATAGGTATGCAGAGTGCGACGGATTTCTATTCGGGTTCATGACAGGTGGTTGTATGAAGGAGTTATGTGGTCATAGTACCGTAGCTTACATATTTAGATTTATGAGCAAATTTACGGTATAATTAAAAGCTATGAACGCACCTGGATTTGTCGGTATTAACAGTCGTTTCTTGAAATGCAACATAAAGGACTTCAGAATTTTCAGATAGAAGGACGCCTCAGCACGATAACAAATAATGTTTTACATCTTTCCTTACATTCCATAGTCAATAACATTTTACAATCTGCTTTAAGTCCCACCGACTGTGATTGGTCTTATGGCGACGATGGGACAGGAAAGCGATAGGAGTGCGAAGGAATCGACCATGGTCTTAATTAGGGTACATCCCCAGCATTTTCCTGGTGTGAAAATGGGAAAGCACGGAAAACCATCTTCAGGGCTGCCGACAGCAGGGTTTGAACCCACTATCTCACAAACGCAACTTGTTATTAATTTTCACCTGTTATTACCTTTTGGTGTCTACTTCCGTAGTGAAACGGTTAGCGCTGTTAGCTGCTTTCCTTGGAGGCCCGCTTTCGATTCCCGGTCCCACATAATAGCTGCACCGCTTCGCGACAAGGATACAATTTTTTATCTTCTGGTGTCAGAAACTGTATCACAACTGAACAGCAAAGCAGGCATCGAATACATTGAGAAAAATGGAGGAAATTTCAGTTCAAAAACTCTTAGACGAAAAATACGGGCTCAGAAACAGACAATGCACAGTGACGTTAGAAAACGCAGAGGGAAATATTGCATTTCCGCGATCCTCTTCATAGAGTCTGTTTTGTCTTATGTTTTTACACAATTCGACTATTTGGTTGTGAGTCTGTCAGGAACTAGTCTATGTTAATTAAAGGTTTCAACTACGATATCTACATTTTTCAAATATTTGAAGAAATGTTGACTAATTATGTTATTCGTATTGAACCCTTTAGGTCCATACTGAGGGATACCTACCTTTCTTACCTATCAGCAAAGTTCATGAGATCTGTCTCTTGGGTCGTATCGGGTTCTTCGTCACTTGCTGAGGTAAAGGTAGGGTTCAGTAATTCTAATCAATCTACTGGAATGAAAGGTCTGTTTAAAAGATTCCTATTTATTCAGGAAAATTCTGAAGCATCATGGTATGTCAACAGTATCAGAGAAGTCCATTGTGTCCACTGGACACCACAATCATTTTTACATAAACGTCAGAACACTGGTGTGAGACTTTAACGTAACTGCCTGACGGGCATTCTTACTAGAAACCATTGTCTCAATTATTAATCATTTAAGAAAGGAAAGTCTGGAAATCCTTAAATTCGGCTTCCATGTGAGACCACATGTACCATCATAGTGATTCGTTATGGTCCAGCCCTCGTAACACGAACTCTGGACTCTGAGTATAATTAAGGCCGTCCAATCGGTGTGTGCCACACAGTGGTTCTACGGCATGGACCCTTAATTGAATCGATGTGACCTGCGTCTATGTCATGGACCGACATCTAATCTTCCAAGTTACTTTAAAGTCATTGTGGATGATGACCGCAAGGAAATGATGCTACAATGGCATATGGCCCTAATCCAAGTCACTGAGGATGATGACCCCCTGACCATCCAAGTTTCTAGGCTGAAGGCTAAACACAATTAAGTTACATCGGTTGATGACCAAAGTTTCCACTTTACTATCCCCAGCACATTCACTGCTCAATCAATTAAAGTTCAATAATTACAACAATAGCAATGCTCACAAACTTTGTGGCAGTAAAATCCATTTCCTTCGGATATGTCCCCTTAATCGTTACTTTATTTTTTAATATTCCCCAGAAAACAAACTAAAATTTCCAGAATGCATCTCCAAGTTATTCGCTTGTTTAAAGGTATTTCAAAATACGGTTTCACTGAATTTAATAATTAAATAAATTTAAATGATTTAGCGAAATGTTAAAGAACAGTAAATTTTATCTCCGCGGACTCCGGTTTCTTCACAAATTTCTACGCAGCTGTGATGTGAATTCAATCTTGTGATGTTTGTCTGGCTGGAAAAGAATTGTTACATAATTCATGTCCAGTTATATATCTTGTCTCCTGATCTCACACTTTTAAAATCTAATCTAGCCCTAACTGTTATTAACACTTGGATATCCTAATAATCTACGTACAAACCAAACAACTCGCCATATAACTACGATGTCATATCTCGTCATACCATTTATGAATTTACACACCCCTCACAGACAAACCGATCATCACAACCATCGCTCTATATTTTGGACAACCCTGAATTTGGTTACTCTGTTCCTTGTACTCAAAGTTCGTGATTTCAAATGTTCATTACGTCCCAAATTAAACAAATTTTACAGTATTTCACAATACTCAGATCATTACCGGCTATGAATTTCAACTAAATCCAGCATTTTAACGTTTTCCCCGGCCGAGAATACAGTCTCAATTCCACGCGTGTCCCGTTATATCCCCGCTCTTTTCCCCCTATCAGCTGAGGACTCTCACCCCCAAGTTCGCTTGTCAGTGATGTGAAACACCCCGTTCGTTCTACCTGACTGACTTCTCAAAATGCTCTCCTTTAAACTCTGCCGACATAATTAAACAAATACGATATTCTAACCAACAAAATGCACAGATTATGCTTCAAGATGCCCACTAATTATACGCGTCGTCAATTAATACCGCTATGGATTTCTATGAATTTCTTTCCATTCCCAACTTTTTAAAATATACCTCGGGCTATCGTGTCCCGGCTTCAATGACAGGACTCTAACCTGATTCGCACATCTCATCTCAACTCATATAAAACATTCCACGGGCTTCCATGTCCCGGCTTCAATGACAGGTCCAACCTGATTCACAAATCTCATATCAACAAAACTAACCTCTGTTTTCCAGCTCCACAATTATCATCGACAAAGAACTGGAATAAAATCCTCACTAGAAATCTCGACGTCTAATATCGCACAACGCATTAATCATGAATAACTTCGCATAAATGATATCGTATTTAATAACTTGATTTTTACGAGAAAATGACTGAAACATTCTACTAGATCTTTTATTGTCAGTCAGACATAGTTCAAAATGGGCCTAGAAAAACGTTTCTCTCCGTGACCAAATTCATCACCGTAGATTCTCACCCGACAGCGCGCTTCCACTCGATTGAAAATGAGTAACCATGGATTCCTAAATTATTAACGTCAAATTGCAGACAGGAAAAATTTATGTCGAATGAACATCTTAATTTGGCATCACAAAATATAGGCAGTACACTCACCCGGATGACGATCTACATTGGACGTGATATCACTTCGAAACCCTATTCAATAACTTTTTACAACATTATACGGCACTCGCAAGACTTCAAAAATGTTATCCAAGTGGAAAATAAAACAAATGACTCTTTAGTCGTATTCTCACATTTACAAAACTTAGTAGGGGTGACCACTGCGTCGTATATCCCCATTCAAATACACTTTTAGAGATCATGAGACAAGATATAAGAGGTAGTAAGATGGAAAGTCACCTACCTCATGTAGTCACACCATTGTTCGTCATAGGGCTCACCTGCGACC
Organism: Anabrus simplex; assembly: GCF_040414725.1. Lineage (NCBI taxonomy): Eukaryota > Metazoa > Arthropoda > Insecta > Orthoptera > Tettigoniidae > Anabrus > Anabrus simplex. The sequence continues at coordinate 1,795,323,084 of NC_090265.1, read as the reverse complement.
CTGGCATTTTATTTAGCCATTTTTACATTCATGGCTTCACAGTTCATTATTAATTTTCTTTAGGTTTCCTGGAATAAAGCATTTAAAAAAAAGAAAATACCCTTCACTTGTTTGCTGAGGGCACACGATGGACTATAATTATTTCCGCACACGAATTACTTAATCATATTAGAATTTATTCAGTACTTTGACCGTCCTATCTGGTACAATTATTTCACTCAAGAAAACTATCTCCTCATGGAGACAAGACCTAGCCACAAAGGCTAAAATCTTCAGTTGAACTCAGTCTACTTTCGTTGGTTTGATTTCGCAGAGCAGCTCAACAATTTTTCGTTCGCTTTGTATCACAAATGCCGGAGAAAGAGACTTCGTCATATTTATAGCAGTTACCCCCTCTCTTCGGATATCTCCCTTTGCCGCCAAGAAAATGTCTATAAATTTTCTGACTTAACTAAACTGTAATTTCAAGAGTTTTGAAAGTGACTACATGCTTGCTACATTTCTGGCGGTAGTGTTCATGGACATTTAAAATTTATACGGGTTCGATTTGTGAGATGATTGACCTCCTTTGATAGGCACTCAATTGTTTTGACTTGGCTTGGGTCACGCCATGTACACGCGCTTTGAAATAGTTCACAAAAATGACTTGAGATTCTTCCGCCGTCGACACGTGTGGCTGACGTCACGTACCCCAGAGCGTGGGAAGGTAATCACCCCCTCGTCACGTGTCAAATCCATGCTATCAAGAATCCAACATTTAGTTTAATTGTTAATTTATGCATAATGTTCTTAGGGCATAAAGGTCATGGGTTCAGTATAAAATGTTTTCTAATAGTTTTCAAACTTCAGTGTGAGCTAGTCCGTGTCACGAGTGTTCAGTGTACTAGAAGCCAATTAATCAGAGTTGAACACCTTCAAATGCTACCGACCTCGACCGGTATCGAAGCTGTTATATTTAGAACAGAATGACAGCTAACGGAACATGTCACTGAGGCCTACTTGCTATGAGTGTTATTGATGTACTTTCACTAGAGTGTTGTACGTGCTTGTAGCTTAATGTCTGTTTTGGCGTAAGGTCTTTAAAACATTGCCTGAATCTCATAATTAATGTGTCTGCTTTGGTTTAAACATAATTAATAAATTTGGTATTGTAACAGAAAGATGGTGGCTAACCGTCATACGACTCTTATGCTCATGTCAGAGCCCAGCATCGAACGCACGCCATTGGTTGTCAACACTGGAAAATATAATTTCTGGCATCACCTTCCTGCATCGTCACTTCAATGTGGACATTTGCACTGCACATACAAAAGAAAACAGTTCATTTAACACAAACGCTTGCATTCATGATAATAATAATAATAATAATAATAATAATAATAATAATAATAATAATAATAATAATAATAATAATAATAATATCCAGCTCTGTGGTGTAGTGGTGAGTGTGATTCGCTGCCACCTCCGAGGCCCGGGTTCGATTCCCGACTCTGCCACGACATTTGAAAAGTGATACGAGGGACGGAACGGGTTCCACTCAGTCTGGGGAGGTCAGCAGAGTAGAAGTGGGTTCGATTGTCACTTCAGCCATTCTTAAAGTGGTTTCCCGTGATTTCGCACTTCTCCTCTAGGCAAATGCCGGGATGGTACCTAACTTAAGGCCACGGCCGCCTCCTTCCCTCTTCCTTATGTATCCCTTTCAATCTTCCCGTCCCACACAAGGTCGCTGTTCAGCTTAGCAGGTGAGGCCGTCTGGGCGAGGTTCTGGTCCTCCTCTCAGCTGCATCCTTCGACTGCCTCACTGAGTCCCAGGGAAAATCCAATCCTGGAGGGTAAACGGATTAAGAAGGAAATAAATAATAATAATAATAATAATAATAATAATAATAATAATAATAATAATATTATAATATTATTATTATAATTATATATTATATTATATATTATATTATTATAATATTATTATTATTATTATTATTATTATTATTATTATTATTATTATTATTATTATTATTATTATTATTCTTATTATTATTATACCGAGCTAGTTGCAACGCTGTTTAGGTCACGTAGCTGTAAGCTTGTATTCGGGAGATAGTGGGTTTGAACCCCAGTGTCGGCTAGTGGCTTTCCGTGGTTTCCAATTTTCATACCAGGCTGTACTTTAATAAAGGCCACAATTGTTTCTTCACACTCCTAGGCCTTTCCTATCACCATGGTCGCCATAAGACGCTGACCACGTCTCTTGCTATGTTAAGCAGTGGTAGTGATGAACGGACAGGGCGCAGCGCCCCCTATACTGCTACCGGAATATCTTGTCTATTCGTGAGTGCCATTAATCACTTTTCAGAACATTAAGGTATTTTCCGGTTTGTGAATCTTGCAAATGCTATCCTGTCTTGTATTCCCTAGGTTACATACGTGTTTATTCACTTTTTTTAAATCCCCGTTGCTTATATATACAGAGGCTATTTGTATTGCAGGTGACTGAAGTATCCCCAGATATCTGAAATCAACTACGAACTTGGTCACTGTACCTTCTTCGCGCAGAGTAAGCATACAGAGCTCTCTACTAAGTAACACGAGTTCTCCTCCAACAGTCAACTTAGTCTCACGATATACAGTAGTTACGGTGATCCGGGCTTGATCTTGGACCTACCACACCAGTCAGTGTAGAATTAGAACCGGTTCTGATACTTACCTCCATCATATGAAATAGAGGCTATGGTATTTGGAACAGTTGTAAACAAGATACGTACACTTCGACAACAAATCAAATCACATTCTGGAGCGATGACTCAAACCATGGACGTAGGAATTTTGACGGATGGGATTCCTTCTGTCTACACTAACCAGCATAAGAGTAGACACTAAAGAACTGGCAACGCGAGTATCTACAGACGTGAAGGCATCATACCACATCGTGTGGCATATATTGCTTTATCTCCATATAAATGAAGGTAGGGCCTGCCCCGTTACTCCTATTTCGTGATACGGTGATACGTGATACGGGAATGATTTTACCGCCAGCTGCCCTTCCTCTATGTACGTACACAAGTTTCCATTCAGTCCCTGAAGGGGGAGGCGGGCCTGCCGTCTCTCAGGCCAAGAGATTACTGACACGTACATCGCCATTGGGAAATATCCCGGTTGCAACGGCCACTTACAGTAGTGTGATGATAAAGTAAAGTTACACCATAATTACCCAACAACAAACGACAGCAAGAGTACGAAAAGCAAGTTCATGGAAAGAAAATATAACAAGAAATACTAGTTTAATATTCTAAATCAGGCATCGTCATATCGAATATTTGTTACGGTGCAGATGCTCGGAAAATGTGAGGGGGTTGGCAGTCATGGCCTATACAAGGAACTGTCCGGGCATTCACCTAAGTGCAGGAGAATGGAAAACCATGGAAAAGCATTCTCAGGACATCTGAGGGTAGGAACCAGCCCCTGTACGTCTCCCGAATACAGAGGCGAAGAGTCACGCGAGAGGCGTGGTAGCGGGTGAGTTAGCCGCGCGGTTAGGGGCGCACACAAGTGAGCTTGCATCCTGGAGATAGTGGGTTCGAATCCGAGTGTCCGCAGCCCTGAAGATGGTTTTCCGTGGTTTCCCATTTTCACAAAAAGCCAATGCTGGGGCTGTACCTTAATTAAGGCCACGGCCGCTTTCTTCTCACTCCTAGTCCTTTCCTCTCCCATCGTCCCCATAAGATCTAAGTCTGTGGTAGAAACGTAAAGCAAATTGTAAAAAAAAAAAAAAAAAAAAAAAAAAATAAATGTATAGCCGTAGTCGCCGGTCTAGTGATGGGATAATCGAATAATTTTGATAATCGAATAACCTCTATCCGATTATTTCAATAATCGAATAAAATAATCGAATGAGTTTCAAATATTATTCATTTGTATCGCATAGGTCCGCCTCTGTGGTGTAGTGCTTAGCGTGATTAGCTGCCACCCCCGGAGGTCCGGGTTCGATTCCCGGCTCTGCCACGAAATTTGAAAAAAGTGGTACGAGGGCTGGAACGGGGTCCACTCAACCTCGGGAGGTCAACTGAGTAGAGGTGGGTTCGATTCCCACCTCAGCCATCCTCGAAGTGGTTTTCCGTGGTTTCCCACTTCTCCTCCAGGCGAATGCCGGGATGGTACCTAACTTAAGGCCACGGCCGCTTCCTTCCCTCTTCCTTGCCTATCCCTTCCAATCTTCCCATCCCTCCACAAGGCCCCTGTTCAGCATAGCAGGTGAGGCCGCCTGGGCGAGGTACTGGTCATACTCCCCAGTTGTATCCCCCTACCAAGAGTCTGAAGCTCCAGGACACTGCCCTTGAGGCGGTAGAGGTGGGATCCCTCGCTCAGTCCGAGGGAAAAACCGAACCTGGAGGGTAAACAGATGATGATGATGATGATGATGTATCGCATAGAATATTCGGATGCGTCATTAATTAATATTTCGGTTTAATGTAAAATAGAAATACGCCTTTTTCCAAACGTATCACCAATTATTATTGACACTAAATGAGTGACTTAACTGTCTTAATAACATCACTTTTCATTAGATTATTTCGAAAGCATTCGCTGTTCAATCGCCTCATTCAGTCGAATGTAATTTTGAACGAATCATCGAAAAAAATAATCGGATGAAAAAAATATTCACTACGGTATTCGATTGCCTCATTCATTCGAATGAATAATCGACAAATAATCGAATGGGAAATATAATCGAATAATCGAATGAAATGTCCGACTCGTTGGCTGAATGGTCAGCGTACTGGCCTTCGGTTCAGAGGGTCCCGGGTTCGATTCCCGGCCGGGTCGGGGATTTTAACCTTCAATGGTTAATTTCATTGGCCCGGGGGCTGGGTGTTTGTGCTGTCCCCAACATCCCTGCAACTCACACACCACACATAACACACTCCTCCACCACAATAACACGCAGTTACCTACACATGGCAGATGCCGCCCACCCTCATCGGAGGGTCTGCCTTACAAGGGCTGCACTCGGCTAGAAATAGCCACACGAAATTATTATTATCGAATGAAATGTAACAATCGAACAAGCGATTATTTCGTATTTGATTATCGCATCAGTACACCCGTCCTCTGAGTGGTCGGTCAGACTGTCGGACCGAGTGTCGGACCAGGGACGCTTGTAGGAGGAAACCGTCTCCCGACGGCTGAGGAGCTAATTAATTGGGTAAGGACACGGCTATGGCCTGTACCGGCTTTTACCTGGACGTGAAAACGGGAAACCACAGAAAATCATTCTGAGGACAGCCGACAGTGGGACTGAAACCCTCGCCTCTCCCGAATGCAAACCTTGGCTCCACACTTCGCTCTTAATAATCAACAGAAACATGTTGCGCAAGGACTAGATAAAAACGTAAGTGCCCACTTTATTAAATCTCAGTTAAAAGAACACTAACGCATTCTTTGTTGAAACATTTAGGAGTATGTTAATATTGTTGCGTTTATCGAAACATATCCTAGGAACTGTTAGCTAACACGAGAGTCACGATCTGTGAGTATCTAGAAGGCAGTGGCGAAATCGTGCAGTTCTTGAGCGCGCTCCGATTCACTTTTGTTTAAAACCAGCTGTAAACCAAGGAGCGTGAAGTCAACATTTATTACGATTTCTTGTCTTGGCCGTGAGGCGTGAATGTTATGTTGCTCTATAGACCACTATCAAAATACCCCAGAAAAGAATGTGTGGTTCCAATGTATCTTCATTTGGAAATTATTTCGAAGTATAGGCCTATTATAGAAAGTAAGTTAAAAGTGAGGCTTGGCAGAAAGTTTGTTGTGAATTCAATGTGCATACTGATATACAATCAAGCAACTTACACAACTGTATGAAAAATATCTCTTATCTTCCTAACTCTTTCTGGAAAAGATCTATCAAATTCCAAATATTCAAGATGCAGAAGTTCTACACATCTAATGCAGCTGCTATATTTTGAGCTAACAGAGAATTTACCGGGCAAGATGGCCGTGCGGTTAGGGACGCGCGGCTGTGACCTTGGATGCGAGAGATAGTCGGCAGCCCTAAAGATGGTTTTCCGTGATTTTCCATTTTCACACCAGGCAAATGCTGGGGCTATACGTTAAGCCCACGGGCGACTCCTTCCCACTCATAAGCCTTTCCTATCCTATTGTCGCCGTAACACCTATCTGTGTTGGTGCGACGTAAAGTAAATTGCAAAGAAAGGAAAAACAGAATTTAACTGTTTGGACCTGCGCTGTTACGTTAACCCAAAGTTTAAGAGATTATCAGTCTTAGGGCCGGTATTTTAATAGAGGTTTAAACTATTGGTTCAGTTTAAACTTCGGTTTATCTGTTAGTCCCGTATTATAAAACTTAATCTTAAGTTTAACTTGAGATTAATTTTACTGCCACTCATCTACCGTTTAAACTGAAGTTTAAGAATACATAACCTTACAACATGGCAGAAGGAATGGATCTCGAAGATATTTTTGAGGTGTTTGAAGAAATACTAAGCGATGATGAAGAAGTGGTTCAAATTATTGAACAACCACTGGCACCCCGAGTTTTTCGAGCAAGGGCAAGTCACTTTCATATATGGAATGTAAACAGAGTTTTTAAATAGGTTTAGGCTTACAAAACACAGTGTCATAACCCTATTTCAGCAAATTGGTGCTAGAATAAAACATGCAACGGAAAGGTAAGAATCTAAAAATGACTTCTTGAACTGTTTTAATGCCAAAAGTGTAAATTTTAGAAAATAAAGTAACTTCCTTCAATTTCAGAAATCATGCTGTAGAACCCCTCAGCACTGCGGTATTATGCCTCCGGTAGTATGTTTATTACAATGGGAGATTTCGAAGTGGTTCATAAGGCCACTGTTTCACGGACTATATATAGGCTATATATTTCTGTACTAATTGCACAAGCAATTCTATTTCCTTACATGTAAAATTAGGACAACGTTTATTGTTTTTATCCGCCATTTTCCCTACAAGAAGGAAACAAAACATTATTTATAGTCATTCTTTCGCACAAGTCACTGCTACCAAGATCGTATATTTCCTGCTTCACCTCAATTTAACTTAGACCGGCCATTATAAGACTCAACATCGGTTTAAACTGAAGTTACAGTTTAACTCAATCTTGAGTTTAAACCTTCATTATAATACCGGCCCTTAGTTGTACAAATAACGATAACAATCATATGAAATACTGATCCATGTTTCGATTTATTGGTACATCAGTATTGATATTTCGATTCAATATCTCACTCTGTGGGTGGGGGTGGTAGAATAACACCCACGCTATCCCCTGCCTGTCGTAAGAGGTGACTAAAAGGGGCCCTAGGAGCTCTCAACTTCGGAGGGTTGGTTGGTGACCACAGGGCCCTTAGCTGAGTCCGGGCATGGCTTTCACTTACTTGTGCCATGCTCTTCAGTTTCATCTATTTTATCCGACCTCCCTTGGTCAACAGTTGTCCGACCCCGACGGTATTAGAGTACTCGAGGCCTAGGGAGTCTTACATTTTCACGCTGTCTTTTTCCCATAGCTCCATTTTTGGAAGTGTCGGACCCCTTTCATTTTTTCTCTGATTAATGTTAATAGAAGATGGTTGTCTACTTGTACTTCCTCTTAAAACAATAATCACCACCACCACCACGATTCAATACCAAATGATATATAACTTTCTTCCTGCACTTATCACTATTTATTAATCCTTGGACCAGTTTATTCAACCTCAGTTAATATTTAACTGCATGTTAAAATAAATTAATATTAAAGTTAACGAAATTAGCATTTAATCAACATTTTAAGAGGTTCTAATTAACTTCCAGTTCGTGGGACAACCTTCACCGCACGGGCGACCTCGCCCTTGTGCTCGAGGAGCCCGTTCAGTTATCAAATAAGACTTTCTTATCTAGCAAAACAATGTCTTCCTCTCACAGTAGGTAAGGTTACTGAACAGCCGTGTCAGCCGCACGTGTTCTCCTTGAGCTCTCTCTCTGCAATGTTTACAATTTTAAGCTTTTCTTGCAAATTGTCACCTTTGTATTAATTTCTATAACTGTATGTTTCCGGTGTTTATTCTTGTTGTGTTGACTGTGCTAAAGTTACCCGGGTCGATGACCTCGAACTTTAAAGGTACAATGATATCGTCATCTACAAAATGATGCATAAGATACTCTTGTTCGTTCGTTAATCTCAAGATTGCTGGTAGCGATTCATCGTCTTGTTACCAAGACATTTTGGTAACAAAAATGCTTCTAATTTTGTTATCAAAATCTCATGTTGTTGTTGTTTGAGTGAAGAGTCCATAGACTGGTTTGATTCAGCCTCTCTGGGCTGATGCCAACTTGCAGGTTCGATCCTGGCTCAGACCGGTGGTATTTGAAGGTGCTCATATACGTCAGCATCGTGTCGGTGGATTTACTGGCACGTAAAAGAACTCCTGAGGAACTAAATTTCGGCACCTCGGCGTCTCCTAAAACCGTAAAAGTAGTTAGTGGGACGTAAAGCCATTAACATTATTATTTCAGCCTCCATGCCAACCTTTCCTGCATTAATATTTTCATTTCTGCATAACTACATCCTACATCTACTGTAATCTGATTGTCATATTCATGCCTTGATCTATCATTCTTTCCTGAAAGAATTACTGAAAAAGTCCTGAGTGTCTTAAGATGTGTCCTATCATTCTATCTCTTTCGTTCTTTGTTAATCCCTTTACCCTCGAGGGTTGGTTTTCCCTCGCACATAGCGAGGGACCCCACCTCTAGTGACTTAAGGGCAGTGTCCTGCAACGTTAGACTTTCGGTCAGGGGCATACAACTCGGAAGGAGGACCAGTACTCCGCCCAGGCTGCCTCACCTGCTATACTGAACAGGGGCCTTTTGGGGGGGGGGCAGATTGAAAGGGATAGACAAGGAAGAGGGAAGGAAGCAGCCTTGCCCTTAAGTTAGGTAGCATCTCGGCATTTACCTGGAAGAGAAGTGGGAAACCACGGAAAACCACTTCGAGAATGGTTGAGAAGGGAATCGAACACCCCCCTCTACTCAGTTGACCCCCCCCTGAGGCTGAGTGGACCCCGTTACAGCCCTCGTACCATTTTTAAAATTTAGTGGCAGAGCCGAGAAATGAACCGGACCTCCGGGAGTGGCAGCTAATCACACTAACCACTACACCACAGAGACGGAATCTATCTCTTCTTCTGGTCAAATTTAGTCAATTTTTGATTTAAAAAAACAATCCATATATACGCTTTTGTATCACACAGTTCTTGATGTAAAGCTTGGCGTTGTGTCGTAGAAGGCGATGGTAGTTTGAATTGCAGTTTTTCAATATAGGACGGTTGCCTTGTGAGCTCATATGTTAGTCTCGAAGGGGCGTTCTTTTGCCCGCCAGAGAATACTTTTAAGGTACATGGCCTTCACTCTTTCTAGTGTAGTTAGGTTATCCTTCGAAAGGTGTTTCCAGATAATGTCTAAGGCGCATATCATGATGGGGTGTGTTTGTTCGTAAAAGCTTTTCTCTTAACAGAATGTAAGTTATTAAGAACGTTCTGCCATCTGGTGAGTATATTTGGAAGTTGGGAAAGTTTATAGAATCAAAGAATATCTAGCAGGGAATGTATTCTTCCGTCTTCAGACAAAGTGAATACTCCCTGGCTTGACAGGTAGCAATCAAACATGGCTGAATGCAATGAAATTAATTTACTTCACAGCATGACAGAGCTGTGAGTGACCTAAATAGGAACAAGGTAGCTGGATTTGATGACATTCCCTCGTACATGGCATTCGTAGATCTAGAAAAACCATTCGATAATGTTGATTGAACCAAGTTATTTAAGATTCTGAAGATGATTGGGATCAGATACCGAGAACGAGGAATTATTTACAATCTGTATAAAAATCAGTCTGCAGTGATAAGAATCGAGGGCTTTGAAAAAGAAGCAGCAATCCAGAAAGGAGTGATGCAAGGCTGCAGTTTGTCCCCCCTCCTTTTCAATGTTTACATAGAACAGGCAGTAAAGGAAATCAAAGAGGAATTTGGAAAGGGAATCACAATCCAAGGAGAGGAAACCAAAACCTTGAAATTTGCTGATGACATTGTTATTTTATCTGAGACTGCAGAAGATCTCGAGAACCTGCTGAATGGTATGGACGAAGTCTTGGGTAAAGAGCACAAGATGAAAATATATAAGTCCAAAACCAAAGTAATGGAGTACAGTCGAACGAAGGCAGGTGATGCAGGAAATATTAAATTAGGAAGTGAGGTCTTAAAGGAAGTAGATGAATATTGTTACTTGGGTAGTAAAATAACTAACGATGGCAGAAGTAAGGAGGACATAAAATTCAGACTAGCACAAGCAAGGAAGAGCTTTCTTAAAAAAGAAATTTGCTTACTTCAAACATTGATATAGGAATTAGAAAGATGTTTTTGAAAACTTTCGTGTGGAGCGTGGCGTTATATGGAAGTGAGACACGGAGGATAACTGCAATAGTTACGTAGAAATGAAAAGGTTAGCACAGGATAGGGTGGCATGGAGGGCTGCATCAAACCAGTCTACGGACTGATGACTCAAACAACAACAACAACAAGGATGAAAATCACACAGGTATATCAGAATATGAATGCAAGTGTTAGTTGCTTAGCAACGTGTTAAGTACAGAATGTATTGCGGGTTAAGGTAAGCCTTCACCTGCTATTATTAAGGTAAGGGTTATTCTGCCCGAAGGCAGGTCCGAACCTCCGCAGAGGTGTTCCTGAGCCGCAGTTTACGTGCGGTAGGGTGGCCAGTTCCTTTCCGCTCCAACATTCCCTTACCCCCTACCAACAGTGAGTGGCAACCCATCCAACTCCTGACCACGCCCAATGTTGCTTAACTTCGGAGATCTCACGGGGTCCGGTGTTACAACACGGCTACGGCCGTTGGCTGCAATTATTGGAGTGATCATTTAATGACTTGGTTTTGTAATTACTAGAAGTTGGCTGAACTTAGAGACCTATCAATGTCTCATGATTCACCGTCAGGTAATTCCGGAGATAATAAAACAAAAATGAAGCCAATCAGTCCAGTAGAACGGACGGAACGATTTGCAAATCTGTTTTTAGCAAACTCTTTTTACAAGATAGATATCAAATACCATTTAACTCGTGTATATTTGAGACGCCTTTTAATACAGAGATCTGGTAATAACATTCCTTTACAAAGCAAGTCACCTGGTTACTACACCAAATTAAGATAGTTTCATTGACTGTGACAGTTACTCTATAATCAATAAGTAGTGAGGGGCAGAGTCTGGAGTAACAGAATACACTCGTATGTTTATACTGGAAACGGAAGTTGTGGTAATGGCATACCGGTTTCGATTCCCGAAGGGATTGGGGAATGTGATCTTAAATGGTTCAAGAACTGGGTGTTTGTACTGTCCCCAACACCCCGACCCTCCCACATTAGACCAACTTCATTTCATTCAAGTTCTTTTTTCTTCAAACTTCAGTATGAAGTTCAACGATTATGTATGTTGGGTATTCAGCCCGAAGGCTTGTTTGATCCTCTGCAGCTCCGCCAACAGCTGTAATAAATAGCCTAGGCGTCACTGAAGAGGCGTACTAGGGAAATGAGGAGTGAGGTACTTTCCCGTTGCTTTCCTCACCGGGCCAGCCGTTGCTATCACATATCAGTCTGCCAAGCCCACTGAAATACATGCACCAACCGACCCTATGAGCGATATTTTCACACCATTCTTAGCAGGAACTGGCTGCATAAGCAATGGTATTACTAGCATCACTCATACCTCAGTCACTTTCATATTGTCAAAGCCAAGGATGAGACAAAGACAGGTCAATGAAAGTAACAAATTTGATATAGTCCATACCAGAAGACATAGTGCACTGTAAACACTACATCTCGCCAGCAAAGGCATCTTCAACGATTATGTAGCTAATTCAGCATTTGTACCCGTTCTTCGCACGGGAATTTACAGTGGATTACATGTTTCCTTCAGGAATTTATGCGAGGTAACAGTGTTCTATTTCCACCTTTAATGAGACATGATGAAACGATATTTTCTTACGAAAGTGCGTGGTTGTAGCGAGAAATATGATGAAACTGAACAAAGTCGAGACAGAATGAGGGCGATTTTCGAATTTATTGTACGGTACAGCGCCTGGTCCGAAGTTGTGCGAAATTATCCGTGGTTCTCTATCTGTGACCACTGTCGTGGAGCTCTGATCTTGGTGATACCTCCCTTAATTTCTGCCCTATCGAAAAGAGTAAGATGACTCCTTACTTTTACCGTCACCCATCTTGAAGTGAAATGCTTGACGTGTTCCACGGGACTCAGACTAAAACCCCAATCTTTCGTAATCATCTGCGTTGTTATCCGCCGTACGATAAAGGAAATTAAATAACATATTTTTAAACGTCTTTTGATAGAGCTCATGTTAACGGAAATATTTGAGAATAATCTGCCTAAAACTACCAACGCCATGTGATTACCATCACAACCTATGCATCTGATAACACAATCCGGAGTGAGTGGATTCCAAATAAATGCCTTGGTTGAAATAAGTCCACCACTTTTCCACTTTTAGGAGTATACAAACAGATAGACAGACACACACCTAAAGGAAAAGTTCTATCTCATGTTTCCTCGGAGTTCAGTTACATTAGATGGGGTTAATTGTCAAGCCGAGAGAAGCATCCTCTAATTTTCTCCTGTTATGGACCCTTCAAATAGCTGTACGTCTGCGACGGTGTGCGTCACTGGCTGCAGAGCACGAAGCCCGTAGAAAATAGTATTTTTCTCGGTCATTTGAGGGGTAAGCGAAATTAAGTCTTATGGCGACGATGACATAGGAAAGGGCTAGGGGTGGAAGCGGCCGTGGCCTTAATTAAGGTACAGCCCCAGCATTTGCCTGGAGTGAAAATGGGAAACCACGGAAAACCATATTCAGGGCTGTTGACCGTGGGGTTCGAACCCAGTCTCCCGAATGCAAGCTTATAGCTATTTGACCCAAACCGCGCAGGGAGGGTAGCAATTTTCTTTCCGTAGACTAAATATTCCCAATCGAAAGAATTTCAAACAGTTGTACTCAAGTATGCTCTCACTATCTTAAAAATCGGTTTATTGCTGTCATCTCCTAGTTTCCAGAAGGCTGGCTGCTGCGAGGGGACGTAGGTAGAGAGTGAGCTCTCAAAAGAAAGAAAGAAACAAAGAAAGAAGGACATAAAGAAATAGCGCTGTTGTTTTACGTGATACTGCTGTCATACGCTGTGATCTGTGATACACGACCGAGTCTTTTCATTCCAGAAAATTTTCACATCCACCGATCGGCTTTCGAACTATGGTCGTCTAGGTGAGGCTCAAGGGATGATTTCACTCACCTGTTAGGACCCACCTAAACCACCTGCCTGCCTCACCTAAAAGTGAAAAATAGAGAAACGAAAGAAAATTGAAAAACAATGACTGAAGTCCAGAAGGCCGTGAGAATAATTACTCACGCACAGTGTACGTCACTGTGTTCAATGGATTCAAACCCAGGATCTCGGAAAATTGTTATTGTGCAGTCCTTAACGTTTAGGCCATAGAAGGGCCACGAGAGAGCCCGCTCCTTGAGCCAATTGCAAGAGCGCGGGAACAGCCGCTGCTGTAAAGACTAGATGGCGACATGCGGAGTCAGCATGGTACAGTGCGCTGTGTAGTTAAAATACTCATCACTCATTTTGTAGGCAGGATCGCCGGTTTCAAGCAAATGTTGGAGCTTTGGCAGCGTCAGATGTTGAAAGGTGGGTTAGCCCACTTTCCCAGATTGCCATCTGCTGAATGAAATTTCAGTTACTGTATAAGAGCACATAGGCCTATAATTTGTTTATGGTAAATTATATTTATTCATGTACCGTACCTTATTTATTTCTGTACTTAACCTAGAGTGGTTTCCCACTTCTCCTCCCGGCGAATGCCGGGATGGTACCTAACTTAAGGCCACGGCCGCTTCCTTCCCTCTTCCTTGCCTATCCCTTCCAATCTTCCCATCCCTCCACAAGGCCCCTGTTCAGCATAGCAGGAGAGGCCGCCTGGGCGAGGTACTGGTCATACTCCCCAGTTGTATCCCCAGACCAAGAGTCTGAAGCTCCAGGACACTGCCCTTGAGGCGGTAGAGGTGGGATCCCTCGCTAAGTCCGAGGGAAAAACCGAACCTGGAGGGTAAACAGATGATGATGATGATGATGACTTAACCTAGAGCTAATTTTTCGTTCATTGTTTATGCTGTGTTCTAAACAAATTTTATCTTGGCTTATTGTATTTTTAGGACTAGGAGTATTGAGTTATTAAATATCAAAGTAATTAATTTTGTTTCCTAGGCATAACCTAATGAAAGGAATATAACTAAACGTATTTACTTAGCTCCATAAGCTAATGCACTGAAAAGAAAGAGACATTACACACAACGAAAATGTCAAAAGTTGTTTTGATACGCGGCTCGTTCCCAGTTGTAACGGCAACAGAGCGCATCCTCTGCTCTTTTCCTGCAGGCTGTGGAAACTCTTTATTCATAACTTAAGGTGCTATCAAATACCCGTCTACTAGAGTTTCCGCCTGTTTGTAACAGTAATCTTTCTCACTTATTTAGTGGCAGTGGTTTCTAGTGTGGACGTAGTTAAAATAAATCATATCACCCATTCATATTCCGCGACAAGTTTTCTCGACATGAACAAGCTTGTACGTATATGCATATGCAAATAACGATGTTGTAATAAACTGAGGATGTTCATGCAGAACGTACAATGTCATACTGCTCTTTGAGTTATGTACAAGTGCTTTGTAAATTCATAATTTCGTGTGGCGTTTCGTAGCCTGGTGCAGCCCTGGGAAGGCGGACCTCCGAGGAAGGTGGTTGACATCTGCCGTGTGTACGAAAGTGCGTGTTACTGTGGTGAAGTATGATTTGCAGATATCTTAGGGAGAGCACGAATCCACCCAAGGGAATTAACCATTTACCATTTAAATGTCCGTCCCGGGAATTGAACCTAGGGCGGTCTGCGCTGAAGGTCACTACGTTGACTGTTCCATTAAAATAGGGATGTGTGTGAAGACGCTCACAACACCCAGCCCGCCCGAACTATAGGAACTATAGGAATTAGCCAAACACGGTTAAAATCCTCGACCCGGCCTGGGATCGAAGCCGGGACCTTATGAACCGAAGCCCAATACGCTGAAAATTTAGCTAAGGAGCCTGGCATTGTTAATTATAATTAATATCATTTCGTGAATATGTACTGTAGGCCTACAATGAACTGCATTCGCTTTCTTTCTTTCTTTCTTTCTTTCTTTCTTTCTTTCTTTCTTTCTTTCTTTCTTTCTTTCTTTCTTTCTTTCTTTATCCGCGTCCGGCTCCATGGCTAAATGGTTAGCATGCTGGCCTTTGGCCACAGGTGACCCGGGTTCCATTCCCGGCAGGGTCGGGAATTTAAACCGTAACTGGTTAATTGCGTTGGCACGGGAACTGGGTGTATGTGTCGTCTCAATCACCATTTTATCCTCATCACGACGCGCAGGTCGCCTACGGGAGTCAAATCAAAAGACCTGCATCTGGCGAGCCGAACTTGACCTCGGACACTCTCGGCACTAAAAGCCATACGCTATTTCATTTCTTAGTCCGCTTTTCGCTCCAGGATTGGTTTTTCCCTCGGACTCAGCGAGGGATCCCATCTCTACAGCTTCAAGGGCAGTGTCCCGGAGCGTGAGACATTGGATCGGGGTATACAATTGGGGAGGATGACCAGTACCTCACCCAGGTGGACTTACCTGCTATGCTGAACAGGGGCCATGTGGGGGATGGGAAGATTGGAAGGGATAGACAAGGAAGGGGAAGGTAGCGGCTGTGGCCTTAAGTAAGGTACCATCCCGGCGTTTGCCTGGAGGAAAAGTGGGAAACTATGAAAAACCACTTCGAGGATGGTTGAATTGACTCATTTGACATCCCGAGGCTGAGTGGACGCTGTTTCAGCCCTCGTACCACGTTTTCAATTTCATGGCAGGGCCTCTTAACCAAAGACCAGTATGCTGGCTATTT